>NC_060119.1:138401884-139756884 GCF_021461395.2 Schistocerca americana | reverse complement strand
ACCTATCGGAATAACGAGCATACTGTAGCTATCCTACAGTACAGAGCCAAAATTTAAACATTACACACTTCCCCCGCCCAGGCAAAGTGAGCAAATTGGTCGGTTCTTTTGCACTGGGTGTGGTCTGGGTGGGCCTTTGATAGCTTATAAAAGCACCATTTGTTGATGGGCGGTTCCTGAGAAAACACCAAAAACCGATAATTTTTGGGTACCAAAAGTACCAAGTGTTGAAATGGCCACTTCTATAACTTCTATTCATGGCATGTCGTCACAATTTTTACCATTTTTTATATCATTATCCCATTACTGCGATCGAGAGGTTGAACGTTACAATACTTATGTGCATAAAATATACTTGTAATATTTCGTCTGTGGCATAAATGTAGTTTTAACTGACAGTGAAAACATGGTAAGGGTTCTGGGGTCACCAAACTATGTTTTTAGTTCCCATATTTTCACTTTATGGTGCACTGTCTCTGTATGATGGCTACTGTAGGTGTAGTTTAAAAGTGTTGTACATTTTTATGTGAATTATTGTGCAGTAAACTTGCATTGGGTGAGAGATAATTGTGTGTCAACCATACTGATTCATTGTTTACATGTATCGAAGAATGTAACGGTGTCTAAGTATATAAATAAACTATCAAAACTTTAGTGACATGCAGAATTCATTTCATTTAAGCAGTACTCCCTGCTGTGACGGGGAAAAGGAGGGAACAAGCAAAAAAATGCTCCTGTTGGAACATAAAAGAAGTGAATGTGTTTCTTTTTAAAGGACTCTCACAGAAAAGTGGGGACCAGATGCCTTAATCCTTATTCCGCCTTCATCAAAAATGTTGGCATACTAAAACATTCACGCTTTTTTGTGCTGAAACAGAGTAACAGAGAAACAATGTCAGTGGAAGAGAGAGAAGTCAGTGCCAGTGGGAGAGAAAGAGAGTGGAGACAGAGCTGGTGGGACAGAGAAAGTGGCAGTGGAAGAGGGAGGGAGGGAGAGATGGATGGAGACAGCAGCTGTGGGAACCAAAGAGAGAAGAAATAGTGATAGTCAGTGAGGACAGTAGCAGTAAAAAAGGAAGAGAGATGGACAGAGATAGTAGGAGTGGAAGCAAAAGAGGGATGAGACAGTGGAAAGAAGAAGAGAGTTGTGGAGACGATACATAGACATGGGGGGAGGGGTCTGGACTACTCCACACTGGCAAACTAACATGAAAAAAATTGTCTAGGTTCCTCCCATCCCCTATACCCACCTGTTAATGTTTCCCAGTCTAGGGGTCAAAATCCCCTGCAAACCACCCCCAAAAATATGTATAAAGAGGAGACAATAGTAGTTGAAGACAAAGACAGCAGACTGCAAGTGAGAAAGGCAGAGACAGTGACCACAGGGAAGAAAAAGAATGGGACAAAAAGAATGGCACTGGGACAGAGAGATAGTGAAAGATGCAGAGAAGGAGTCAGTGACAAATGAGTTTCTTTCCCACTAATGATTTGTGATTTCACCAAGAAATTTGAACTGTCGAACTGCACTAATATTTTGAGTGTTCAGGAAGACTGCTTACAGGCGTTTCATGGGTATGGTCTCAGTTTTCTTAAAGGATACTTATAATCCTTTCCGAGACTGGTGACATCAGCATGAACTATTTCCACATCAAGAACTAAGAGAACTAAATCATCCGCAAACCCCAGGCACTCCGTTTTTATTGACGTTTTTGCTCCAATTAAGATTTGAGGCGTGTTTCTTTTGTTAAATCTCCATGATGTAATCGAATACTACATTGAAACGCAGAAGCGATCGCCCATCACCTAGTTTAAGACTAATTTTCACTGCAAAAAATTTTGAACTTTCTTCTCCCAACTTTACCTTCAAATTTGTATTAGTTAAAGTTAGTTTGATTTTTATTAATTTGTGATGAAGATTATATGACTGGTAATTTTTTTAAATTATAGATCTATGGATACTATCATGGTGTTTTTTTTTTTTTTTTTTTTAACCTAAGAATGAAATGAAGAGCTGTTTATTTCTGTATTTGTAATACTCCATTATCAGCCAGGGGCTGAGAATTTGGTCTCAGCAGCTTCTGTATGGGGAAAATCCTCCTCGATATTTTCCAAGTTATGATTCCACAGTTCTGTTTTATCTTGTTAAAACTTATACAAAAGAAAATTTGGAGGTGCACTCTAGACCTTTTTTTATTTATTTATTTATTTTATAATAATGGATGGATTATTCCTCTAATCCAGTGCTATGAGATTCTCTCTCCGACACCTATCTTCACTAGATGGTGGTGGATATTTAAGATAGCAGGTTTTCTTGCATTTTTCCACATTTATGCATAGATTAGGTCTTCACTGCATACCTCGTAAATTTTTTAGTTTTCTGATTGCAAGATCTACCTTCTTGATGCTTGGAGGGTGTCTTTTAGTTCCTCACCTTCTTCACAGTTTCAGAATATCACCCTTCATCTCTCATCAATGCCTTTGTGAATAACATTCAGAATTGTAATTTGAGGGTTTATCCTCATCTCAAGGAGATACCTGAGGCAGTTAACCATGGAAAGTCCTTTGAAGATATCAGTGTAATACATAAATATTTTAAATGCTGGAACTCTAAGAAAGAGTAACCATGTTTGATATTGGGAGAAATAATGATTCTTCTTTTAATACATATATATACATATTAATTCATTGGATTCATATATGGTGACAGAAATAGTATAGAAGGTGCACACACAGACAACAAGCAATAGAATTTGAACCTGTACAAAAAATTAGTTGATTTTGAAACTTGCAGGTTACTAAATTGAAGTAAAATCTACTAAAAATAATTCAAATATTACAAAATACAATTACCCAAATTATTTCTTTGTTTTTTTAATAGTTATCTTTGAGGCAGCAAATAAAAACACACACACACACACACACACACACACACACAAAATAGAACTTTGTTGGAACAAGCATCTATTAAAATCTGAATATGAACTTTCCTATCGACATAAACAACAGAAGCTACTGATTAAGAGTTTTAAATGAGTATAGATATGTTGTGCATTACACACTTAAGGGAGCTCTGCAGCATTATTCTAGTACTACAGCCTCTGAATGAGGTCTACACAGAACATCACCTTTCACTTGCTTCACGATGTCAAGCATTACGAACCAACCCAGATGGCACAAGCTGTGAACCAGTCATTAAAAGCAGCTACATCATGCTGGGCAGCATGTTCAGCAACTGGGCAGTCCAGCTATCTCTTGGCCATAGTTTGGGGGCACATAGAATGCCACACAATGGTTGCAGCTAAGATGTTTGAAAGAGGTGGTAGGGGGGTGATTTACAAGACAGGTCTTTATCTTGGTCTATTGCAAAAATATGAGCCAAGGGGGTTGGGAGCAAGGGTGGGATAGGGATGAACAAGAATACTGCATATGTTGGGTGGGCGGCAGAACACTTTTGTGGGAGAGGTGAGGTGAACAGTGGATAGAGTATTCCCCATTTCAAGGCACCACGAGACATGTGAAACCCTGATGCAGAATAGAATTCAGCTGCTCCAGTCCTGAGTCAGGGGAGGACTGCTTCTTTGTAATTGGACAGTGGGTATGTGGGAGATAATAGGGGACTGGAGAGAGAGAGAGCTTGGGAGATCTGTTTCTGAATGCAGTTGAGAGGATAATTTCGGTCTGTGAAGGGCTCATTGGGCCCCTTGGGATATTTGGAGAGGGACTGCTCATCACTAAAGATGTAATGGGCATGGGTAAGCTAGGCTGTATGGAAGAGAGTTCCGGATATGGAATAGATGGTAGCTGTTGAAGTGGAGGCACTGTTGGTTGTTGGGAAATTTGATGTCGGCAGTGGTATTGGTGTGGAGATCTACATCTAGGGAGGTGGCTGCTTGGGCTGAGGAGGAGCATGTGAAATGACGGAAGAAGAAGGTGTTGAGATTCTGGAGAAATGTGGATAGGGTGTCCTCATCCTACAACCAGATCATGAATGTCATCAGCACACCTGAACCAGGGGAGGGGTCTGGGATTCTAGATGGCAAGAAAAGATTCTCTAGATGGCCCATGAATAGGTTGGCATAGGATGGTATCATTTCACTACCTACAGCCCTTCTGAGGGTTTGTTTGCAGGTGATGCACTCAAAGGAAGAGTGACTGTGGGTGAGGATATAGTTGGTCATGGTGGCCAGGAAGGAGGTTTAAGCTTTGGGGTCAGTCAGGCATTGGGAAAGATAGTGTTCTATAGTGGTAAGGCTATGGGCATTCGGAATGTTAGTGCACAGGGATGTGGCATCGACATTTGTGTGCAGGCCTCCTGGTAGTAAAGGAACAGGAACTGTTGACAGTTGGTTTAGGAAATGATTAGTGTCACATAAGTGGGTAGGTTACACGTAATAGGCTGAAGTGCTGGTCCACAAGGGCAGAGATTATTTCTGTAGCAGCGCAGTAACCAGTCATTATGGTATGTTCCATGTGGTTGAGTTTACGTACTCTAGAAACCATGTAGAAAGTAAGATTGTGGGGTTTGATAGGTATGAGGAGGGAGATAAGAGTGCCTAAAACTGGGGAAAACGAGATGGCACCAAACTCACAGAATTATATTGTTTAAATAGTTCTCATCCTGCCAAAAATCACAGATGCAAGAACTATTTTACCAGTAATTTATGTACACTTACCAAGAATGATACGTGTTAATACAGCAAGCAGCCCTGAATCCAGCAACTGCTGAATAGATGGTGGTGACTGACATGCCATGGCAAGAGTCATCAGCTGACTTTCACTACGCTGCATTTTGTCCTTCTCATGTGCCATGATATGACTGTACCATTCTCCATTTTGTTTATCATCTGCTGACTCCAGGTTTGAGTCACTGACACTTGGTTTACTGAAGTAGGACTCCTTTCTGTAGTAAACATTTAACCACAGTAAAACATGTTAAAGAACAGGTGAATGCTTTGGACAGGGGAAATAATCTGTGTTTGATAAAACATTGCAGATACAACTGGTGGTGAGAAGTGAATGAAGAAATGCATGATAACATGGAAAGCAAAATAAAGTAAATCTGCTATTTAAATAGGATAAATTGATATTTAGTACCAAAAGGAAACTGTGGATGTGCAAGGCAACCAAATGGCTGGTCAGTACTTACCTTGACAAGGTGAAATTATAAGAATTGCCAGTACACATGTGCAGAAGTAGATACATACACCAAGTCAATGATAGATACAAAAGAAGACTATTTAAACACCCACTCACACACACACCTAACTGAGCTGCTTCATTACACTGGCTGACCACTTTCACTAAGGACTTTCCATTAATGTATTTAAAAGTAGAAACACCTAACCCAGTTTTTGAAACTGTTAATTGCTTTCCCTGAAAAGGAAATTTGATCAATTGCAGAATGTTGGTCAGGAGCAGCAGCATTCAGATGCTAGGCTGGGAGGGCTCACCTTCAATGGTAAGTTAGCCCACAAGACAAACTGTATATTGGCCACTTAATATTTGACTACCAGTGCAATAAAGAGTTCAGTAATTCTAACTAGATCAATGAAATGATGATGCATCTATTCGACTGATTCATTTGTCTCAGTAATAAATGATATAAAACAAACAAACCTGTTATTCAGTTCTGTAGCCAACTGACGAATTCCTAGGTCAGACAATAATGTTCCAGTTCTCTGCAACAACATTGGAAATAAACTATGCCTGATGTAACACATTGCACATAACAGAGTATCAATAGCTTTCTTCAGTGCAGAATGAGATGGCAGACTCAGTGTCCACTTATACACTATCCTGAAATTGGAAAGCAACAATTTACATCAAATACATGGCACTACTCCCGAGTTAAGCAGCTCATATCCTGTTCACCGGGAAAGGAAATTTCACTTACTGAAACAATTCTGGGGTCACCATTGAGTACAGATCATAATTTACTCTTCTTTCATGAGCAGCCCACAAGATAGCAGCAGCACTATGTACATAGGCTGATGATGGTGACCAAATTTCTGTACTGGAAAATGATTGCTCTTGAGCCTGTCAAAAAAGACCAACACAGTATTGCTATTAAAAGAAACCGGAAAGCAAGATGTTACACAGATTTGTACACTTAAAAAACACTGAATGAGGTGTGTATGAACTAGAACAAAGCTTTTACAAATTTGAATTCCTAAAAAGGAGCATACATGGCGTAAAGAGAACAATATGAGTTGGGATACAATAGAAACTACGGAATTATTTGAAGATTCGAATTCCCATGCTTCATATTTCTGACTGCAAATGAGTTAATGTGTTAAATATCTGACTTTAAAATTTGTTAGAAGTCATTAATTGCTCTGCTTGTCAAATACTGGAGCAATACATTCTGGATATTTCGGAGTGCCATTAGTTACCCTGTTTCAAGACATGTACACAGTTTCTAACTGTAATACTCGTCTTACTGCATTAAAGATTTGACAGAAGGCTACACCTCTTATGAGTAGACTGTGTCAGCATTTTAAATTTCTAAATTCAGTCAATAATAATATATTGAATGCCAAATTTTTGCTGCCATTGGAAGGTACTGGATAGGCAACCTGCAATTGGGACAGGACGAACAAGCCACAGTTTGCTACCCACCACGTATCTACATGTACATATATATTCTGCAAGCCACTGTGCGGTGCATGGTGGAGGGTACCACGTACCACTTCCAGTTGTTTCCTTTCCTGTTACACTCATAAACAGAGCTAGGTATAAACAGCTGTCTGTAAGTCTCCACAAGAGCCCTGATTTCACTCATCTTCATGGTCCTTACATGATATGTACACTAGCAGCAGAACTGATCTGCAGTCGCGTCTCCAAATTTCCACAACAGTACCTCACGAAAAGAGCGTCATCTTCCCTCCAGGGATTTCTATTTCAGTTCATGAAGCACCTTCATAGTACTTGCATGCTGATCAAACCTACAGGTAACAAATCTAAAAGCACACTTTTAAATTGCTTCACTATCTTCCTTTAATCCGAACTGGTAGGGATCTGTAACATTCTAGCAGTACTCAATAATGGACTGCTCTATCATTCTATACACCGTCTCCTTTACAGATAAGCAATACATTCTCAAAAAAATTTGAGCATTCATTTTTTCCTACTGCCAACCTGACATGCTCATTCTATTTCATATTGCTCTGCAACATTATGCCTAGATATTTAGTCGATGTGACTGACATGGAGTACAATAATAATGCTGCACTATAACATTAAAGGATTGTCTTTCCTACTCATCTGTATTTTTGTAGAGTTACAGCAAGCCGCCATTCATCATGCAAAATAGAAATTCTGAGTTATCTTGTATCTTCCTACAGTCACTCAAGGACATCATCTTCCCACACAACAGAGCACCAACAGCAAACAGTTGTAAACTGCTGTTCACCCTGTCAGTCACATCATTTATGTTTATAGATAACAAATAGTGATCCTATTACACTTCCCTGGGGCACTCCTGATAACAGCCCTGCCTCTGATGAATACTCACTGTGTAGGACAACATACAGGGTCCTATTACTTAAGAAGTTTTCGAGCCTCTCACACACCTGGGAACCTATTCCATATGCTCACATCTTTGTCAATGTCTGTAGTGAGGCAATGTTTCAAACAATTTCTGGAAATCCAGGAATACAGAATCTGCCCATTGCCCTTTATCCATAGTTTTCACGATATTGTGTGGGGAAAACGGCATGCCGAGTTTCACATAAGCAATACTTTCTGAACCCATGATGATTTGAGGACAGAAGCTTTTCTGTCTCAAGCAATTTTATTATATTCAAACTCGCAACATGTTCAAGAATTCTGCAGCAAACCAATGTTACAGATATTGGTCTGTAGTTATGTGGGTATATTATTTTACCTTTCTTATATGCAGGAGGCACCTCCACCAGGTGAGAGATTCACGATATGTGAAGCAAAGAGGTCATGTTGGAGCGTACTCTTTGTAAAACCAAATTAGGATTCTATTTGGAACTGGCAACTTATTTGTTTTCAACTCATTCAGTTGCTTCTCTACATGAGTGATGCCTGTGTCAAATTATGTTTGCACTATCCTCCTGTGGGAATAATTTATTAAACATAAAATTTAAAACTTCAGGTTTTGTTTGGTTGTCTTTTATTGGCTTCCCAGAGTCGTCAACGAGTGACTGGTTAGCTGTTTCTTGGCCGTAGTTTGTTGGTGGCATTCATGCAGACAGATAGCTTGTTGGTTGTTATGCTCATGCAGAATGCAGCGCAGTGGTTGCAGATTAGCTTACTGATCATGACTTGTTTCACAGGTAGCCCTGCCTTTGATGGGATAGGTGATGCTTGTGACTGGACTGGAGTAGGTGTTGATGGGAGGATGTATGGAACATGCCTTGCATCTAGATCTATTACAGGGATATGAGCTGTGAGGCAGATGTTCTGTGGCTTATCTCTCCAGTCACACACCACATCCCAAACCCCACTGTCCAGCCACAGAGAAGATTTCTCCTTGTGACTCAGTACCACCCAGGCCTGGAGCAACTAAATCACATTGTCCACCAGGGCTTCGACTACCTCTCGTCGTGCCCTGAAATGAGGAATGTTCTATCCACTATCCTCCCCACAGTGGTATTCCCTCGTCCACTGAAGCTACACACTCCCCTCATCCACTGCTACGAAACCCCTACTCCAAACCCTTCGCCTCATGGCTCACATCCCTGTAATAGATCTAGATGAAAGACCTATCCCATACATCCTCCCACCACCACCTGCTTAAGTCCGGTCACAAGCATCGCCTATCCCGTCAAAGGCAGGACTACCTGTGAAACCAATCATGTGATCTATAAGCTAAGCTGCAACCAAAGTGCTGCATTCTGTGTGGGCATGACAACCAAAAGGCTGTCTGTCTGCATGAATGGCCACCTACAAATTGTGTCCAAGGAACGGCTGGATCACCCAGTTGCTGAGCACACTGCTCAAAACAACATTCTGCATTTTAATGACTGCTTCACATCCTGTGCAACCTGGATCCTTCCTATCAACACCAGCTTTTCTGAATTGCACTGGTGGGAACTCTTTTTGCCTCCTGGCCTCAACTTCATTAGCCATTGTCTTTCAGCCACCTATCCCCTCCCCTGCTCCCACTCCACAGCCTTCTATTCCACATGAGCACCCACAGTCTTTTACTTGTCTCCCCCCCCACCCCTCCCTAACCTCCCTACTGTATTAGCTACCCTACCTTCTCTCCACCTCAGCCCTGTATATTCCCATAAACAGCACTTTTCTGTCCCTCACCCATACCCTGCTCTCCCCTCCTGTTCCCCTACCACCTCCCCACCCCAATCTCCTTCTTACCCCCACAGCCCACATTGCTACTCCCATCAGGTGCAGTTGTTCACTGTCTGGCCCCAGCAGTCAGAGACTATGGTCACGTGTCTATGAGCTGCATTTGTGTGAATATGTTGTCTATTTTGACTGAAGGTCTTCTGACTGAAACTGTGTGTTTATTAGCTTTTTGTTGTGCCTGTCCATGACCCAATATATCCACTTTATGGTGAGTAGCAATCTATCCACTTCATAATTTTATATTTACACAATATGTGACACAATGTTCTCTGTTTATCTTTTAGCAGCTTTTTCCTTGGGTCTTATACATGCTCTGCATTGGAAGGTCCTTCCATTTCTGATTTTTACTACAGAAAATAAGGCCTTGTCAACGAAACGGAGACTCGAGTTTGCTGTGTAAGATATTCTACCTTTTAAAGAAACACATTAAGCCAGCAAGGGACTTTTCAGCATGTTGATATCTCAAACTGATAAGTAAATTTTGAAGTCACCATGAAGGAAAATGGAGCTACTTTGTGTACACTCGAATGTAATACTAAACTGCACACTTACAAAATATATTTGTTATTATATTTTACCACCCTGTACAAACTTCTACAAATTTTTCTTTATAAATAGAATTGCACATGTGAATATCAGGGACAGGTAATTGTTATAATCCTTCTTTGCAATATGTGGACGAATGTTGTCCTGTGGAAATATGAATACACATCAGGAAGGGTATGACTTCATGCTCAAAATATTCCCTAATGGAGTAATCACTGCTGGTAGTACACCATTCCTCACGTAGAGGACTGTACAATGCACACTGGGAAGCAGTATTTCCCACTACAGCATAAAGCAGAGATTCTACTATCATCATGGTAGAAAACAATCAATGAAAACTCATTTGGAAAGATGCTTTTCTGCCAATAAGCACCCCCAATGCATATTTAGATGAGCATATTGCAGCTGCAGGTATGTTTCACTGTGTGTGCATACGACAACATTCACAAGGAAGTATATGGTCTATCACTGTCGAACAGATGAGTTACCAGGAATTCTTGGAGGGCTTGGAAGGTGTGATTTTTGGATAGTGGTGGTGGATCAAGTACAGTGTTCTTAACTTCTCATCTAAAGCATTCTCCCCTCTTGAATTATCTGTATTATCCAAGGGTCTCACTTTCAGCCCTAAACCTGCATTTGATTATGCTGCTTTGGTGAAGGGCCTGCTTTCCTTCACACGTAATATCAATTGGAAGTATCACTTTGCAACCAAATCCCAAAACCTTTCCAACAGCAAGCCTGACACTAAACCCTGCCTTGAACAGTGCAGATCATGATCCCAACTTGATCCACCACCACAACCTAATAATTATCCCTTACATGCCTTCAAAGAATTCCTCACATCCAGCAATGCTTCACAACCCTTCCTCAGGTCCTTACAACCCGTCCTCTGCAGAACTCCAGGCTCTATGTTCCCTAAAAGCAAGTGACTCTATCATTATCCTCCCAGCAGACAAAGGATCTACCATTGTAGTAGTTGACTGAAAGGAGTATGTTAGTGAAGTTCTATGCCAGCTGTCTGACATCTCTACATACAAACTGCCATCAAGATCCCATTCCTGGGATTCAAACTGACCTGCAATCCCTCCCTAAAACCTCAGGCTCCTCACAAGAACTAACACCTCAATACACAGAACTTCTCACCCCACCCAAACCACACACCCTCACCTTTTACCATCTTCCTAAGATCCACAAACCCAATCATCCTGGCTGTCCTATAGTTTCTGGCTTCAGAGTATGCCTTAGTTGATCAGCACCTGAAACCCGTAATACAAAGACCCCCCCCCCCCCCCATATCAAAGACACTAACCATTTCCTAGATCGTCTGAAATCCATGCCTGTCCCACTCCCACCACACACCTTGCGTGTCACCATTGATGCCACCTTCCTCTATACTAACATTTCCCATGTATGTGGTCTGTCTGCTGCTGAACATTTCCTAAATCAGCATCCACCTGATTTCAAACCTGTGATGTCTTTGCTATTACCTTAATCAACTTTATACTTACCAACAACTACTTCATGTTTGGGGGGCAGACTTACAAACAGATCAGGGATGCAGCCATGGGAACCAGGATGGCTCCTTCCTCTGCCAATCTTTTTCATGAGTCACTTGGAGGGGGCTTGCCTGGGATCCATAAGTCTTCAGCCCCTGCTTTGGTTTAAATACATTGATAACATCTTTACCAAATGGACTCTTGGTGAGACAGACCTGTTATAATTCCTGCAATCTCTGAATAAATTTCACATGGTCCTATTCTGAATCCCATGCCACTTTCCTTGATGTTGATCTCGTCCTCACTAAAGGCCAACTACACACTTCTGTCCACATTAAACCTACCAACAAACAACAGTACCTACATTTTGACAGTTGGAATCCTTTCCAAATCAAACAATTCCTCCCATAGAGCCTTGGCATTCAAGGCAAACATACAGCAATACACCACCATTCCCACCTCAGCCTTCACTATACGTAATTACCCCACCAGCCTAGTTCAAAAGCAGATTTCCTGGGCCATCACATCCAATCCTGGTACTGCTAATACCTCAAAAAACAACTTTGGAGCACGCCACTGGTAACTCAGTATTATCCTGGTCTGAAATGCATTAATCAGCTACTTCAACAGGGCTATAACTTCCTAAAATCATGCCTTGAAATGAGATCCATTCTGTCTCAAATCTTGCCCACTACACCTAGGATAGCTATTCATTGCACTCCCAATCTCCACAATATTCTTGTCAGACCCTGTGCTCCTCCTGCACCCATCTCCCTACCCTATGGCTCCTATTCCTGTGATTGTCCCCACTGCAAGACTTGCCCGGTGCACCCTCCTACCACCACCTATAGCAGCCCTGCCATTGGCAAAACATATACCATCAAAGGGAGAGCAACCTGCGAAACAACACACGTCGTACACCAGCTGTTATGTAAACACTATTTGGCCTTTTACATTGGCACGACTACCACCAAATTATCAATTAGAATGAATGGACATGGGCAGAGGGTGTATACTGGCAACATGTTATTGCTGGCAACATGTTATTGCCAAGCATGCTCTACAACATAACAATTGTGACCTCGGTGCCTGTTTCACCACACGTGCCATCTGGATTCTTTCCCCACACACCAGTTTCTCTCTTTCACCTCTCTTCCTTCCCCTTCGACCTTTCTGCCCTCACTGGTTCCGAAAGTTTGCCTAATTATAACCCTCTTTTATGTGTGAGTTCTGCTGCCGTTGGTGAGTAGTCTTTTATCCATCCCATTCAAACACATAGGATGTTATGAATTTTATTACTCACGATACATAACTAATTCATCACATTCGACAACGCACTCCGGCTAAAGCTTCTTCCACGCAGAAGTGAGTGTTCTCTTGGTAATCCCTTCCCACCCCTTTTCGATCATCTTCATGCAGGCAATGATCTTGAACTGGTATTTCCAAAACTCTCAGACACATTTAACCTGCTCTCCTGGACTTTACACTTTGTGAAGGCTTGCAGAGTTTCTGAATGGTAAACAAGCAGTAGCTTAATTGTCAAGCAGTAGCTTAATTGTCAAATCATCACTTCCACTGGCACAGAGTTGGTTTTTTTGGGGGAGGAGACCTGACAGCGAGGTAATGGGTCTCATCGGATTAGGGAAGGACAGGGAAGGAAGTCGGCCGTGCCCTTTCAAAGGAACCATCCCGACATTTGCCTGGAGCGATTTAGGGAAATCACGGAAAACCTAAATCAGGATGGCCGGACGTGGGATTGAACCATCGTCCTCCTGAATGCAAGTCCAGTGTGCTAGCCACTGCGCCACCTTGCTCGGTGCTTCCATTGGCACAGAATAGCAGTGTGAGATGGTCTTTCATTGGCTTGTGCGTGGGCAATACATTATCCTCTGCTGTTATAAAGGTATCCTTTGGCATCTTTTTCCAGAACAGACCCACCTCATCACAACTAAAAACCCATTGCAGCAGATAACACTCAGAATCTATGAGCATCTTTAAGTTGTCGATGAAATTCTCTGCTGCCTTTGAGTC
Organism: Schistocerca americana; assembly: GCF_021461395.2. Taxonomy (NCBI): domain Eukaryota; kingdom Metazoa; phylum Arthropoda; class Insecta; order Orthoptera; family Acrididae; genus Schistocerca; species Schistocerca americana. Next base: position 139,743,475 of record NC_060119.1, on the reverse strand, counting down.
GGAGCTGGCTGCTTCACCATGCCTCGCAAACCTGTGTATGCTGGTTCTTCTCAGGAGCAACCTTTCAACATCGTGCCGAATATGAAACCATTGCATAGCTACTCTTATCACTCCCTTTGAAGCAGCTATCTCCTTAATCCTGTCCTTGGTCTTGAGGACAGTGCAAATAGTTGATGGAAACTGACTGTACAATGAAGGGCCAAAGATAGGCATGCATATTCAAATACAGAGATATGTAAATAGGCAGAATGCAGCGCTGTGGTCGGCAACACCTATATAAGACAACAAATGTCTGGCACAGTTGTTAGATTGGTTACTGCTGCTACAATGGCAGGTTATCAAGATTTAAGTGAGTCTCAACATGGTGTTATAGTCGGTGCACAAGCAATGGAACACAGCATCTCCAAGATAGCGATGAAGTCGGGACTTTCCCATATGCCCATTTCACAAGTGTACCATGAATATCAGGAGTCCAGCTGACATCGCTGTGGCCAGAAAAAGATCCTGCAAGAATGGGACCAATAAGGACTGAAGAGAATCGTTTAACTTGACAGAAATGCAACCCTTCCACAGATTGCTGCAGGTTTCAATTCTAGGCCATCAACAAGAGTCGGCGTGTGAACCATTCAACGAAACCTCATCAATACAGGCTTTAGGAGTCAAAGGCCCACTCGTGTACCCTTGATGACTGCATGACACAAAGCTTTATGCCTGGACTGGGCCCATCAACACCAATAATGGACTGTTGATGACTGGAAACATGTTGCCTGGTCGGACAAGTATCGTTTCAAATTTTATCGAGTGGATGGACTTGTACTGGTATAGAGACAACCTCATGAATCCATTAACCCTGCACGTCAGCAAGGGGCTGTTCAAAGTGGTGGAGGCTCTGTAATGTGCAGTTGGATTGATATGGGAGCCCTGATACATCTAGATACAACTCTCAGAAGTGACATGTATGTAAGCATCCCGTCTGGATCACCTGCATCTATTCATATCCATTGTGCATTCTGACGGACTTGGGCAATTCCGGCAGGACAATACAAGACACCACATGTTCAGAATCACTACAGAGTCACTTCAGGCACATTCTTCAGAGTTTAAACACTTCCGCTGGCCATCAAACTCTCCAGACATGAACATTATTGAGCATATCTGGTATGCCTTGCAACAAGATGTTCAGAAGAGATCTCCACCCCCTCGTACTCTTACGGATTTATGGACAGCCCTGCAGGATTCATGGAGTCAATATCCTCCAGCACTACTTCAGACATTAGTCAAGTCCATGCTAAGTCATGTTGTGGCACTTCCGCATGCTCGCAGGAGCCCTACACTATATTAGGCAGGTGTACCAGTTTCTTTGGCTCTTCAGTGTATGTGCATGCTAAATCTGCAATGCTCACATCTCATTTTCGTTTTTCAATGATTTTACGTTTCGTTTCTAAGGTAATTTTCTCTCTCTTATAGTAGTCTTTTTGCGACTTTATAATTTGGGGGCATTTCTACAAAGATTATTACATTTTGCACAAAAAAAAACACTGTGTGAATACAAGTTCAGAAAACTGTGAGATCACAAGCTGTGCTAAGATGGTAGCAGAAAGAATGCTAAACCCCAGACTGCAGAATGTACTAAAGACATTGTCATATGTCACTGCTGACAATGAAAGGTATACATGTTGTTGAACATTCGCCCTCCGCGTGCATGGCTGTTGCGTTGATGTCATACTAAATCGTTGTCACTCGTTATGCAAGTATCTTTTTTAAGAATTTGTTTTGCTTGTTACATGAATTGCGCATTATGGGAGGTGCTCATTAACTGAGGTTCCAATGTAAATCAACTTCAATACTTCAACAATCAGTCTTATTTTTAACAGAGAAAGTAGCTAGAAGATATTACTTTTTTCTGAAACATTAAATTTTATCAATTGTTTTAACTACTCTTCATAAGTTGTCTGTCTAAGAGTCTGTAATCTTCAAAAAGTTACACAATATGAGAAGAAATATAATCCAAAAACCTACAGACCACTGCACAGCAGTTTCTGAGCAAACTACACAAATGGTAGAAAATGGGTAACAAGAGTACATCACAATTTATGATCGTGTTTTGATATTGCGAAAATCACAATTTACTGTACTACTTCATCCTATCATTCCTCTACAACCCTTACTGTTTCTTCATAGTGGTCATATTTTCAAAAACAATAGTGTATATTGTCATGCCTTCTGTATTTCAGAACAGAAATACTGCTGTCTGATGGAAGTTGTAATAATGGAACTCACCTTAGGGATCAACATTCTTTCTCATCATTTCGAAATACTGTGATCAAGTACCTTGCCCAGGATGACATCATCATCAGATTATGGGAAGTAGGCCCCCTATAAATCCCCCCCCCCCCCCCCCCCCAACCTCCCTGTGTGTACATTTTTTGTAGAATGCTCCGCATTATCTGTTCTTGGCTTACTATTTCATGCACATTTAACTATTGACATTCACTATCCTTCACTACTGACTACAGTCTGAAACACGAGTTTTCTGATTTGGAGAAACCATATGAATACCTATGCACATTATCAAATCAACAGTACCAACTTCAGTCACAATGAAAGGAGTTCTCTTAATGACAATGTTACTGCTTAGTTAATATAAATCTAAACAAATAATATTAGACATAAACAAATCAATTTCTTTTAGTACTATCAATTTTCAGAAAACGCTCATAAGTAAAACAAATCTTGCCTTCTGGGGATAGGGTTCTTCACTGATACAATTAATTGTTAAGCTGAAAAAATGGGCAAAATCTACATACCTGTATAGCAGCTGATGCAGTTTCTTGCAACCACAAAAGCAAAGCCTTCACTCTGTCCTTTGTTGCACTGTCTTGTATTGTGCACATCTGATACAACAATTCCACAACAGAGTCAACAACTGTTGAACTTAATGCGGAGGAGTGACTTATGGAAAGAGACCCTGTAAAAAATAAACTGAATGTAAATTTCAGTTGCAAAATTAAGGACAACCTCTTAAGCACATGTTGAAACAAAAATATAAACCTCAATTACTGGCTGAGGAAAGTCAGTATAATGAACATCCACGACTTCTTCAGTTCTCTTTCACCATACCCCACTTTTCTCAAACACAGGTCCACAATCTTACAACAACTAATGCAGGCAAAAGTTTAGTATTAATACAATTACTCTTAATATAATGGAGGGAATCAGCAGAGATGTTCGAAAATCAAACCACAAAAGAAATACTTTCTCTATAAGTAATCTCAGAGAAAATTACTTAATGGGGTCTGAAATGACAAACGAGGAGGATCATAATTCTTGTGTCCACTGTTTCATTTAGCCTCTGTAAATATTACGCAAATACAACATCTTGTTAAACTTTTTTTATAGCTACGTAACGGAAAGACTCGGTTTTGTTAAAGTGGAACAATCATTAGTTTAACTCACAATATTGGCAGCCAATGGTAGCACAAATACACAAAATGAATTTAGCATACAAATTAGCTACTGACATCTACAATAAGAACAACATTTCTACAAAAGGAAAAGTGAAAACCCTTCACGCTTACACTTCACTATCACATTGGAAACAGTGGACCTAGGGATGTTTAGGAGTGTGGAAATCTCATGTACAGACGTATAACACAAGTGACACCCAATCACCTGACCACGTTCAAAGTCCATGAGTTCGGCGGAATGCCCGTTCTGCTTTCTCACGTTGTCTAATGACTACTGAGGTCACTGATACGGAGTACCTGGCAGTAGGTGGCAGCACAATGCACCTAATATGAAAAACTTATATTTTTGGGGGTGTCTGGATACTTTTGATCACACAGTGTACCAACAGAACTCGTCAATAATTTCAGACTGCTGAACACTACAGCAGGATTGGATGGATCAAAGTTTTGCATTTGCTTTCTCTGAAACGGGATTTCTGTAGTTAATCTACATTAAACTGCTCCAACTGGATACTCTTAGATGTCTGCCAGTTTTAACCTCTTGCAGTGATTGATCAATGATGATGTAATCGACTAATATTGGCTCTCTTCATTCAGATTACATCACAAAATGGTATTAACAACATATCTGCTAATTTGTTTAAGGGAACTGTAAACTTACATGGAGACAAGACAGCTGGTAAGTACTTGTTGCCTCATTGTGAGGTAAGCCATTCAGAGTACTTCTCGTAAATGGTTCTACTGATGTGATCAATGCAAAACTTACATCAGGATTAGCATAAAAGTTAATAAAGGTTAATGGACTTATTTATTTACTTTGTGACTTTCAATTGCATTTATGGGTATTTTGAATGGTATGTTTTATGGGAACACATCACAAGTAATAAATAGCTGTCTACAACAACCAGTGATGGTTGCACCTACAGGACACTAAGTCTCTTAACTGACCCATTTCCAACTGCCAGGCAGTTTGCAATGGGAGCTAAACATTGCTGATCTTGAGGTCTCTACAAACTTCACATTATTCAATAATAAAACATCAGAATTACATCATAATCAGTTAATAAAGAAACAATCCAGAAAGATTGTGTGTTAAGTTTAATTGTGAATAATAGCTACAATAATAATTTTTACAGAGATGGGAAACACTGATGTGATCTAATGTATGAGGTATTGGTTTGGTGAGGTTGGGAAGGAAGACTCTAGGTCGAGTGGGACCTGGCCATTGTCAAGACCAGAGGAGAAAAAAATGAAGGGAGCAGCATCAGGAAGAGAAGCAGATAAAAAAAAAAATTGTAGTTTAGAAAGCACAATGTCGGCTTCATATATTGAGATGTAAAGAAGTGAGGTATGGAGTGAATAGTCCAACTAAGAAGCAAGAGGAAAGTAGAGAAGGAGATGGGGGAAAAACACACACACACACACACACACACACACACACACACACACAGAGAGAGAGAGAGAGAGAGAGAGAGAGAGAGAGAGAGAGAGAGTACTGTGGGCCACAAAACCCTTACTGTAACTATGTAAGGGACACATGCTCAAAAATATCGGGCTGTGAAACAAATTATTATCTGATATCTTCTGCCTCAATGCCAGCTAGACTTGGCTCAGACAAACTAAGTTCTATAAGGGCCTCCTCCTCTCCATTTCGGAAGGGAATGAAAGAGGAGTTTCAAAAATGAGAAAAAAAAATTAGAACAACAAATGGTGAGGGGCAGGCCACAGAGGACCCAGCAGTCTGTGCACCTATGCTGTAGAACATGCTCAGCAAGTGGCTATGGCTGGCCCAAGGCCATTTCTCTGTCCATTTATGTACCTAACCAGTTTAGTGGTGGACATTCTCATACAAAAATCCATGCAAAGAACAGATGTTAGTTGGTAAACAACATGTGTCATTTTACATGTTCCTCTGCCTTTGATGATGTAGGACATTAGTGTGGCTGCAGCAGGTGGTAGTGGGTGGGTGTGGACAGGGTAGTTAACGTCCCATCAACAAGGTCATTAGAAACGGAGCCCAAGCTTAGATTAGGGAAGGATGAGGAAGGAAATCGGCCGTGCCCTTTATCAGGAACCATCCCTGCATTTGCCTGAAGCGATTTACGGACATCACAGAAAACCTAAATCAGGATAGCTGGATGGGGTTTGAACCGTCGTCCTCCCGAATGCAAGTCCAGTGTGATAACCACTGAGTCACCTCGCTCAGTCTGTTTTGGGGAGATCTCAAAGTATTGTACACTAATTAAACTACAAATTTTTGTAGTACACAAATGTAAATATGAAAACCACCAAATATGGCACTTTACTTTTTTCATGCACTTAGATCAACATGGTACCTCATTGTTTTCCTCTTTCAGCCACTGGGCAGTGGTACAGATCAGGCTCGCCATAGACTTAATTTCACAAAATAATATTGAGTAAATATTCTGTTCTACTACCAAAACATTTCTGAGGGACATCATGTGTCCTGTGCTGCTAAGAGTCGGCTGAAGTGAACCAAGCAAGTGCCATGTTATTTTGCTTGCTTTTGATGCTGTAGTGTCATATTTGTCGGTTTTTGTTTTTAAATTTATGTCTTACAAAATTATACAGTGTAACCGACGCAGAATTAGAGATCTCTCCAAAATGCAATGTCTTCAGAACGAATTCCTACAGAAAGAGTTTTGGTAAATACAAAAATAATATTGAGTCATCAGTGGATAAAATTGTTACATCCATTCAAAGTTAAAATGATTTGAAGATGGATTCATTTTTATGGGAAAAGGCATTTTTAAGGCTGAAACTAGCAAACTATTGAAAAATATGAAGTAATATACTTCAGGCAGAGGTGAAGGAAAAGTGAAATGCATTGGGTTGCACCCAAACTAGGCTGCTAACTCTTACAGCGTTCGTGTGTGTTCACAGCAGTAGGTTCTTGTTTCAAAAGAAGGTCAATAATGATCAACTTTATTAATGACGACATGCTAAAGAGCCTGGAATGGTAGGTTTCTTCAGTGCAAATATTCTGAAGGGCGTGGTGGTATGTGTTTCTATTCAAGGTAGTACCATTTCCTATTTCCTTTTTACTGTGCAGATGAAAGATGGTCATACAAAAACCTTAATTTATGGTGGTAGTGGTACAGGGAAGACGGCATACTGTGCACACAGTTTTTTTGTTCATGCGCAGATATGAAATGCAAATGTAAGTACTTTATAGCCACAAGGAATGACTGTAGGTGAGTGTTTTACTGGTGGGAAGGAATCATTTACACGCTGACGTTGTCACTTGGGGGTGCTATGGACATCAAAGAAGAAGAGGTCAGGGTAACAATGGCTGTTTTTCCGAAAAGAAAATCAAAAGAAGACTGTATGGAATTGCTTAATTAATTAATTCTTAACTTTGGGATACTAACAATCTGTCTATTGATGAGTTTTATTATTAAGGGCTTAACTGTGAATGTTTAATTGATATGGTGAAAATGTTATGAACACTGTTAAACACAGAAGCATTCTGAAAAGAACTGGTTACGTAATTTTGCAGCTAATGGGTAGCCAACATAATCTTCGATTATCAGATTGCTTTCATGTAGAGGGTGAAGAAGCTCAATACAAGTGGCACTGCATAGAAGGACCACAACTTCGAGGAGTGACACAAGTGCATAAAGAAAAGATTAAGAAAAAGGTAATTATGAAGAGAGACCGACAGATCTCAGTATCCTAATTAAGTACTCTCCAGTAGTGAATACCAGTGAAAACATTTTGTGTGGTGACCACAAAATGAAAGAAAAAGGCACTGTGATAAGGCTGTGGTGATGCAAAGTCGAATTTCACCACAAAATCATCAGGAAATACAACATTTCTATGGGCAACAACAGTAAACAGGGTTAAAGAGAAGAGACGTACCTGAAATATGTTATCACAATAGGTGAGGAAGATATTACTTTGTGATAACCAGATAATTAGATAACAGTAAAATAAACAGAGCAAAGAAGATCTGTTGGAGAGAGTAACCATTCAACATTAAAAGTGGTTATTATATGTCAATACTGGCTCAGCACTGACTCTAAGATTTAATAAGTCATTTAAATGGAAGTCCGCGAATGGTTTCAACATTTACAAGACTGAGAACAGTTCCTGGTGGCAGCACTCCATCAACTCACAGTCTGTCGGCAGGGTGGTTAAGTGCACCAACAGCACGGACTACAGCTATGAGACATCTGATGCAGGCGTTGCGTCGCATCACACACACAAGAAGGCATGGGTTTCGTGTTGCTGCACAATATACAACAAACTAGGGGAGTTGCACCATGTACAGTTGACAGCTGTGTGCACTGCTTCACATTGTGACTACCGTATTTACTCGAATCTAAGCCGCACTTTTTTTCCGGTTTTTGTAATCCAAAAAACTGCCTGCGGCTTAGAATCGAGTGCAAAGCAAGCGTAAGTTCTTAAAAATGTCGGTGGGTGCCGCCACAACTTAGTTCTGCCGTCGAATATATGTAGCGCTACACAGGCATGCTTTGTAGGCACAAACATAAATACTGGCGCCAAAACCTCTGCGTCAGTAATTTAAAAAAAGGTGGAAGACAAGCTTTTTTCCTCCGCGCCGAGTTTTGACCACTGCACTTTCATACATTATCCAATGAAGTAAATACAAATTCCGTATTGTTCATCTTCGAATGTAGCAGCATTTCAATGTACTACGAAAACCCGACTGGCAAGAATGTTTAGAATGTTTGTCAATATGGCCAACTCTACGTTCTGAATTTTTTTCCTATCTGTGAGAAGAGATGGTTGCTAATAGGAACTTTTATAAATTGTGAATCACATGCAGTATTCTCGTCACCATAAGAATAATACGAATATAAACATTTTGCCATGTATTGTTTCATGTTTGCTGCTATCTCATTTAAATCCTGTCTGCGTAATAAACCACAAAACTAGAGTGAGACAACAGCAAACTTGGAAGAATATACATATCATGTCATGTTTATATTCCTATTATTCTTATGCTAAACAGTGATACAGTCAGAAATGAAGCGAGGCAATTGACTAGATTTTTAAATCTAAGATGACTAATTTCTGTGCAGAATGTAATGTACTAAAGAGGCGCCTGCAAAGATTTTAAAACGGAGAAAAATATTCGCTAAACTCTCGTTCAGAACATCATCTATCATACGCAGTCTATTATTTGGTTCTTGCTGATCATTATCATAGAAAGCAGCAGTGTAAGTAACAACAAGTAGCAGTTTCTTGCCATTGTTTCGCTAATGAGACGATTCCTCTCTCTCTCTCTCTTTTTTTTTTTAAGCGGCGGTAGCGCGCACAAACGCAAGCCATGCCGCGATCAGCGACAGGCCGTAAACACGCAGTATCAGCGTACGACAAACAATACATGACACAGTACAGTAATGCATTTTCAGCGTAGAGTGACGTAAACACCTATAACAAAGAAAACTGCGCTTATCAGATCAAAGAAAAATAAGCAATCAATTCAAACCAGATGAAGCACGTGAAAAAGGAAGGGTACCCGTATAAATACATACGGAGCGCCTGACGCATAGCAATGGCTACCTGGTAAAGCTTAACTGCTAAGCTTACGACTCGAACCAAACTACTGTAGCTGTATAGTCATTCATTCGACCTAAATTGTCTCATATTACAGTGGATCAACTTCGTTTCGATTTGGAGATGTGGCCTAAAACTTTTCTCTCCCCTTGAATTTCGAGTCTCAAATTTCAGGTGCGGCTTAGAGTCGGGAAATTTTTTTTCCTTGATTTCGAGTCTCATTTTTCAGGTGCAGCTTAGATTCGAGTGCGGCTTAGACTCGAGTAAATACGGTATGTTTACTGGCAGTATTACATTCTTGTTTAAAGGGATACAACATTTATTCAAAATAGTTAGCATTATTGAGTGCATAATCTCAACATTGTAGTATATGCCTATCACTATGAGTATGAATACAAAAATGTTAAGTGAGATTTTGGATACACTGAAACAGCTCAATCAATTAGATGAACTGTCTCACAATATAACAACAATGTTGAACAATAGACTGGTAGGGCAGCATATGACAACACTCAAAACAGACAGAAGAACTAAAAAAGAATGAGATTTTGACTCTGCAGCAGAGTGTGCACTGATATGAAACTCCCTGACAGATTAAAACTGTGTGCTGGACCGAGACTCGAACTTGGGACCTTTGCCTTTCGTGGGCATGTGCTCTACCAACTGAGCTACCCAAGCACGACTCACAACCAGTCCTCACAGCTTCAATTCTGCCAGTAACTCGTCTCCTACCTTCCAAACTTTACAGAAGCTCTCCTGCGAACCTTGCAGTACCATCACTCGCGGAAGTATTAACATAAACGAGATTTGTGATGTCAAAAGGTGTAATATAATTGACAGGTATACCTTCATTTTCAACGAAATACTTAAAACAAATGCAGTACAATGAAAATAAAGAACACAATTTAAAAATATTAAACCATCAGAAAATAACACTGAAATTTGCATTAATAACACACACAACTGGACAAAAAATAACACTCAATCAGTTAAAAAATAAAATGATTTCTTCCTGTGCCTACTTGTTGGTTGCTTTTATAAGAACTAAGGTGAATGCGAGTTTCAATGAAGTAAGGGTCAACATAAAGGAAGTTTGGCTTCCAATGTGGAGTATGACCATGCAAATGAGTCAGGAAAAGGAGTCAAGCTGTTGCAGAAAGTGGATTAGTCATAGAATGAGATCTCACCAATAGTGACATGGTGGGCTCCTGATGGGTGAGGGGAGGGAACAGATTTGTGAGTCCTAGGTGTGTGTGGTATCTTCCCCGTAGAATGGAAGTATGTTTTAATGGTTATTATTTCTAATTTCTGCTACCAGCCACTTTTTATGTTTAACCTAACATAATACAACGGGTTTCAAACATGTTCTGTTCATCTTCAGGTGTTTATACATACATACAGAGAAATGTTACTTAAAAAGAAACAGTCTTAAACTAGATTAATCTGGAACTCTTTGTCCATTGTTTGTTACTGTAATTGCTGGTGTGGCATTTGGAGGGGAGGTGGGGGGCAGTGTATGGCTAGAAATTGGAATCAGTTATGTCCTCTGCTGGTTTTCTTCCTTGTGGTTGACTATGTATGATACCACAGCCTGTATAGGATGCAGATAGATTTGCATCAGTTACGTGTTACGAAAATAGTGAGAAAGGCTTTTATATGTTTGACGAGTCGGAAATATTTCTCTACTAGTGCTAATATACCTTTGGAAGGGGTTTTGAAGCCTGCTATAATGGGACAACATGGACGATTTTTGTGAATTTTGGAAAGTAGACAGAAGGGAGGGACACCTTGGTAAGGAGGGCAAAAGAATTCCCAGAACAACCTCTCTGGTCATCACATGGTAGCAAGTTTACAAGCCCCTACTGAATTCATTTAACTCCTCGGATTGCTTAATTTCACTATTTATTCCACTTCTAATTTCTCTTCAGCTCAATCCACAATTACTTTCAGTTTGCGATATCATATCTGGAATGAAACTGGCACATTACTTACTAATGTAATATCTTTGATCTTTTACTTTGATTTCTGTCCTCCCATCTTTTCCTCCGCTCATTCTCACAAGTGGGCCTGACTCAAATGGGCATCTCAGCAACTTTGTTTTCCTCCTCAGACTTATTCCTATTTTTTTAACTGAAGAGACAACTAAGAGTTGCGAAAGCTAGAAACAGTTTTCTCACTTTTAAATGTGTCTCCATCAATACTGGTATGTTGCATCCTGACAGGTACTGACCTGCCATTTGTTTCCTTGTAATTTTAAAGTTTTCTCCAGTGATTTTTTTTTATACAATTTGTTTAATAAACTGACCTTGCAAAAAAGCTGCTGCCCCATTCCGGAGCAGGGTGTTGATCTGCTTCAGGCCTAGGTCACGAGAGTGAAGACCTAACCGGATCAGAACCCTCTCCAGGCTGGGTGTGAAGAGAGAAGGTGCAGGTGCCGGCACCAGGAGCAAGCCACAACAAGCTTCAGGCAGCCCCTCCACTTCTGCAGCAGATGCAACCACTCCGCGTGCCAAGGGTGAGCCTATCATCGGCAGACACAGGCAGTGATGCAAGAGCCGCAGCCAGCCTAAACTGAAACCATAAATTATGTTACTATACATTAAATTATACACACCTCCTAAAGACAAACAATAGAAAATCCAGAATGGGGTAATGACAATATTATGAAAAGGACAGATTGCTACTCGCCATATAGTGGAAATGCTGAGTCACAGATAGACACAATAAAAAGACTGCTAAACACACAAGCTTTCGCCCAAAAAGCCCCTTCTTCTGAATTAGACACGCGCACACACACACACACGCACACGCACACACACACACACACACACACACACACACACACACACACACACACACAAAATTGCAACCCCCCCACACACACGACCATGCCTCTGGCTGCTGAGGTCAGACTGCGAACTACTATGCATGATGGGAGATGCAATCTGAGTGGTGCGAGTAAGGAGGAGGCTGGAGGGATAGCAAGGTAGGGGTGGGGGACAGTAAACAGCTTCTTGTGAAAGCACACAGGGATGAGGTAGAAAGAGCTATGGCAGTTAGGTGCAGTCAGGAGGTAAGACAGAGGGTGTAGGGCGGGCGCGGTGGAAAAGGAGGGACGTAGAAGGACTGTGGATGCATTGGAGGAATAAAAGGCTGTCTAGTGCTGGAATTCCACTATATAGTGAGTAGCAACCTATTCCTTTCATAATGCAGCAGAAGCAGCATTGTGGGTTACAGTTTTAACCGTATTAACATCGTCATGACATTTATACTCAGTTCAAAATTATTTTAGCCTTCACGGCTGCGTAAAAAGTACTGGGTGAGGCTCACGTGGGTGGCACAGTACACACTCAGTGAACCTCATGAGACCTGGAGCTCCAGCAAACAACAGTGTTTGCCAAATCCTCATAATCATCATTAAAACATTTCCCACTTGCACTAGGCTTTACACAACTTATTATCCTGTATGGTTCTCTGCTGCACACAGTGCTTTTGTTTTTTATTTCTTAAGGTAGCAGTAGTTACTACTTTCCGTTGTTACTGTTTTTTGTATATCATACTAAACCCTGACAAAAGCAAATTTATTGTTACAAATGGAAATGTATGAGATTGTTCTCTCGGTGGGAGGAGCGTTAGGTCATTGGAGAGAAATACTTTGTGTGTGGAAGTCTATTAACAAAGTGAGCAAAAATAAGCTGCTGCAGATATGAACATAAACAAAAACAATGTTGTCGAGATTGGTAAGGAAATACTTCACAACAAAGAGGAAGCTAGAAATATCTGAAAATGGGAACTTTGAGGGAAAACACCCTATCAATACACAAATTTTCTAAGTAGATCCATTTGCTGTGCTGAGGGTGTGATGCATGAAACTAATGATTGTAAAGTGTTGGCAGAAGAGCCAACACCGTGTCGCTAGAGGCAGCCGAAATGCACGCTTTTAAGCTCACTCAGGCTGGCACGAGGTCTGTAACATTACACGGAAATGAGAACTTAGAAAAACGGACGCAGTTGCTGTAATACTTAACTTTAATCCATAATTGTAGAACATCGCTCTTGTTGATACATGCTTCACACAATAAATATCAATTGAATACGGCGCCTTGCTAGGTCGTAGCAAATGACGTAGCTGAAGGCTATGCTAGCTATCGTCTCGGCAAATGAGAGCGTATTTGTCAGAGTAGCACTGCTAGCAAAGTCGGCTGTACAACTGGAGCGAGTGTTAGTACGTCTCTCTAGACCTGCCGTGTGGTGGCGCTCGGTCTGCAATCACTGACAGTGGTGACACGCGGGTCCGACGTATACTATGTTCCGTGTTCCTACACTCCAAACATCAGTCTTTTACACATGTTTGCTGTTCCCCTACTTTATATACTTTTCTTATCCAGAACTTTCCATTATTCTTTTTTATGAAATTCATACACACTGTACCTAAAGAAGCTGGATGCACTTATGCCAAGTTTACACCACTGAAAAAAAAAAAAAAGAGACCTTTTAAGTGTATCAGAAATAGCTGTTTTCACTTTGGTTTTGTTTCAGTTAAGGTGCAAAAATCTGGCTTGCATTTTTAAATAAATATACACAAGCAATGTACTGCCTAGGTCAGCATTCAGTAATCTCAACATATTTGTATGTTGCTCTGACACAGTGATAAACATTGCTCACAAAGGATATATTATCTTTCAACACACTGGTGATATGAATTCATGTTTCATCTACTGTCAGAAGATGCTGATGATGCTTTCTAACCAACATGGTACATCAATTTCAAAGAGCTTTCCCTGGTCAACATTTGGTATTTCAAAGACTTCATTCTTCTTCTTCTTCTGTACACCCCTCATCCTCCGAGAACATTGGTGATCACTGCATGCTCTGCTGTTTGTCAATAGCTTTTCTGCACAGTGATTTTGTGCTCAATTCAAACCACCAAATTCAGTTCTTTAGTTAGGATAATCTGGACCACGTCTGCCATAACTCTTTCTCTGAAGTATAAGCTGCAACAGGCTGTATTTGTTGTTGCTCATTATAAGGCCAATGTATTTATTTTCTCGTGAAAGCACTGAATACTATCCATAGTATCCTTAACCAACTAACTGTGGAAGTTTTTCCCGTACCTAATCCCGGAGCATTTACTTCATAATTAGAATAGTAATAAGGAAAGAATTAAAGGAATGTAAGAAGAAAATCAAGAACTTAATTTAGAGTCAATTTGTAATTGACATTTTTCATAGGTAATGCAGGGACTGTGAAAATAGCATCTGATATTATAAAAAAAGAATAAATTTATTTATAATTTTTCTGAGTATTGTGTATCTTGAATCAAGGTTCCATAAATAAGCTCAGCAATATGGTTTACAAATTTTTTGGCATGAGAAGATATGTGTAAGTATTGAGAGGGACTGGAGAACATGTAAAATGTAACTACCAATGTTTCAGAAGGGAAAATAGCAACCTCCCATGTTCCAGAGCAACAGAAAAAAATTTGATGGGAAAATAGCAGCCTACGATGTTCCAGAGCAACAAAAAAGTAACTGTCAGGAAAACTAACTCCCGACGTGTGTATAGAAAGGAAATTATGTATGGTATGATATAACAGTGGAGTCTATAAAATTGTACAGAAAGAGCTGAATGCATATGTTTGCATCATCCACTGCTGGAGGGTTAACATTCTTTAATATGTCCACATTTCAAATGCTTTCAATTTCTTAGTTATTGTGGCAGGTGTCCATGACTCAGCTTCATTGAGTAGGATACTGGACACACAGCATTTAATCAGAACTTTCTTCAGTTTCTGGAAAGAAACTTTCCAATCTTATCATTACCAAGTGCAAGATTACCCTGAATTTCATCTCAGTTTCAGGTGCCAACCATCCATTTGATCTTCTTGAGATTTTAACACAGCGCTAACATGTTGTTCTCTTCAGTGACAGTGTTTAGTGGTTCTTGTAGATCTTCCAGCCTAGTTGCAAGTAAGACAGTATCATCAGCATATCTGTCAATGATAACAACTCTGTTAAACACCAGTCACTGATAATTTCTATCAAGATTATCTTGAACAATTTTTTCAGAATATATATTGAAATGTAATGGGGAGATTAAGCAGTTCTGGCAAACTCCTTTGATAATTAATATTATTCAGACAGTTGACCATTGACATGGATACCAGTATTTTGATTCCAGTACAGACTTCCAATCAATCGGATGTAACAACCATCCGGCCCCAGTTCATCTAAGATATCCATCTGTTTGCCATGTTGAAAAGTGTTAACAGCTTTTTCACGATTGTTAAAAACAAGCATACACAACATAAACATGACGACATTGCTGAATCAATACTTGGTAACTGAGCAATATCTCCTGAGTCCTGAAACCACTTTTGACAACAAATTGAGTCTCCAGTGCTCTCCTCACATGTACGGTATATTTTCAATTGCTGTATTTCAAGGAATAACTTGAGCGCATTACTCACTAAGCTCATCATTCTGGAGTCACAGCAACATTCTGTATTGGGCTTTTTGTGAAATGGACTGGTCACATGGTATAATTCTGCTTCGAAAGATACTACTGAATAAACCAACCGGTATGGAAAGAGTGAGTTCATCCTTGAACAGCTTTTGTACTTCAACATCCAATTTGTCAGACCCTTAATCCTTCCCATTATCAATATTGTTATGGCATGCTCTACTTCTGCTCTTGCTATAACCATATCGTCACCCTCATAGACACCATGATAACCTGTTGTCACTGAATTGGTTTTCAAAAAATGGTTCAAATGGCTCTGAGCACAATGGGACTTAACATCTGAGGTCATCAGTTTCCTAGAACTTAGAACTACTTAAACCTAACTAACCTAAGGGCATCACACACATCTATGCCCGAGGCAGGATTCGAACCTGCGACCGTAGCGGTCGCGCGGTTCCAGACTGAAGCGCCTAGAACCGCTCGGCCACACCGGCTGGCAAACTGGTTTTCGATCTGTTCCTTTGTCTCACACAGTAGGAAGTTCCCATCTTTGTTTATGAGGAGCCTACTTTCTCTACTTTTCCTGTTGTAAATCCTTGCTGCCTGCCTTACTTCCTCGTACATTCTGAAGGAGTGAGGCTTTGCAATCAGTTCGTCTATTTCTTGAAATGTCGTTCTTTTCTTATAAAAAGAAATTCCATTAGCTGTAAATTTTCTTTGCAATAATAAAGTAAATAAAGTAAATATTTTTTATCTGACTTTGAAGGTTACTTTGTGCTTCTTAATGTTCAACTCTACTTCTAATTAGACAACAAGATGATTTGCCATGTCCCCCCCCCCCCCCCCCTCGAAAGTTCCATTCGGCACTGACATTAAAATCTCTTCCATGATAGAAACAATTGCTAAAGTTCTTAAAATTTTTGAATGGTTAGCAGAAGTATCATTAAAATAGAGAATAGGCTCTATTTGGGTATCAGTGCATTTGAGTAACTTTATCAGGTCATCCAAAGCATGTGCACTGCATCCGTATCATGCTGTAGGTTATCACAGATTATGATGCAGCTGATACTTTTTAATCTTCCATTATATTTGTAGTAAACAAAAAAATGGGTTAAGTGGTGCTTTGCAATTCTTCCAATAAGATCCTTCAACCACATCTTTAACAATTAAGCAGTAACTACCAGCGAAGTCAATCAATATAATAAAGTTGCCCAGTGTGAGACCTTCTATGGTCAAAAAAGTCACAATTTTGATACTAGATCTTCAATAAATTTTTCCAGTGTCTAATCAGTGCAAATCCATTGCTAAAATTGATTGTACTTGAAAGTCACTCTTTTCTAGTCCAAATGCATCTTACAGGTTTTTTCAGAGCATCTGTTCTGGACTTTCTATCTGTGACTGATTTATAGCTTTCTTATTACAAACTACAGATGACTTTTTAAGCAACATCATTTAATCTTCTTTTACTGGGCTGTGTGTCAACATTAGTTTTTCATTCTCATGTATTGTCACACACAAGCTTTGTGTGAATCTCCCACAAATACAGTAACACCACTTTGGACATAATTCACAAAATGTTGGAAATCTACAAAATGTTGGAAATCTAAGTCCATGTCCATTTCAGTTTCGATAATCAGCAAACATTTATTTCACTGTACACAGTAAAGATACATTTGCATCTCAGCTTTTTTGCACCTATTTGAATTAACAGTCCTTTTTTGCCTGGATCAATTTGACTAAATTACTAAAGTATTACATCTACAAAAAATTCTATAAGTTTTTACCTTACTTTATTGAGAAGTTTCTTTCCATGCTTGCTTATCGCATATGCCAAGATTCCTTTTTTTCCCTTCAATTATTTGTTGCTTTTGTCACTTTATTTAAACAAAAAATTCTCCCTTGGTCTTTTTAAAGTACCAGCTCTGAGTTATTCTGCTTTAGGTTTCTCCATTTCACCAGGATCAAGTCTGCAACTGCTGCAATTTCCTTTATAATATCATCTTCAACCTTATGCATCTTTCGCCCTATAAAGCCTTTTTTTTTTTTTGTTTACCTACTGAATCAAATCACTGAAATTTCAATGGCGATAATCCGACAGCCTTAAGATTATAAACAGATCCCCAAAAACATTGGTTCCATCAGCTGCATTTCATTAAGATGAAATTAACATCAATGCAGAAGGAATTTTCATTTCGTAGCGGAATGTGTGCCGATTTGAAACTACCTGGAAAATTAAAACTGTGTGCCAGACCAGGACACATGCCTGGAATCTTTTGCCTACTGCAAGTGCTCTACTGACTCCGCTATCTAGACAGGGCTCACAAACCACCCTCACAGCCTTTCTTCCCCATTAGTAGTTCTTCAGTTATCTTCACAGCAGTTCTTCTGCATATCTTGCAGGGCGAGTACTCCTGGAAGAAAGGATATTGTGGGTTCTGGACAAATGGCTTAGCAATACTAAGGGGTTTTAACATCTGTGAAGCTTTCTTTTAGAAAAAGTCTTTTCTGCACTATTTGCACAGAAATTGGTCTAATCAGACTGTCACATATTTTACAGGATCAGACGTTTCCAAATTGATTTAGTAGACACATATTTGTGTTCTATTATTACAACATAACTACCTAAATCTTTATGTTTGTGTAAGAGCAGTACCTCACAATGAACACAAATCTATGCAGCTTCATCAAAGCATAAACCAGCTAACTGATTAAGCTGGGCTTATTCTCAGGAATATTGTTTTGCAGCTTTTAGGTATTTATAGACTTTGTAAAAAAACAACAACATACAGAATCGTTAATGCTTTGAAAGCTGCAAGGATTTAATGGTCCTTTGTTGACATCACTATCACAAATACACAGCTGACATGACCACGGCAGGTTTCAGGTCACTACAATGCAGTGCAGTAACCTCTCTTTAAATTCTAGAGTCACTGTTCAGTATAATTCAATACTTCAATGAAGCTATGTAAGACAATAATGATTCAAACGGGTTTTTAAAAGAGACTAAGAACAGAAATTTTATTGATCACTAAATAAACAAACTGTATTTAACCTTTTCACTGCTGTTGGCATGTATATGTGTCCTACTACATCATCCCCCCTAGATGTTGTGGACGTGTATATACATACCACTTGGATTTTTCTGAATGCAGCCTGAACTGCAATCTCTCACTACTATGGACAAGTTACTTCCATATATCGGTGAATATAAATCTTTCGAGTATTTATCATACAACATTGCATCGTGCACAACTTTCCTTTAGATACACAACCCAAAAACTCACGAATGAAATGAGATATCATTCTGCTCTCAAGTTTAACTAAAATTTCTATATCTTATTTACATTTCATTCACTGAAATGTATGAGCTAAAATCAGCCATAAGCAAAATTTATGCAATGCTTTTTTACCTCTGTGAACTATTTAAAATCTCATGCAATGCTTTATTTAATATGATGCAGCTCCTTATCGAGTGAAGGTATCAGACTGTAGGGTGTGCAAAATTCAGATTTTTTTCACCTAACAGTTTTCAAAAAGTCAGTATTTCAAATTAGCCGGAATGCTGTCTCTTAGCACAGGCACTAGCATTTGGCAAGCACTACAGCCATAACAAGCACAGCCTCAGTACAGAACACAAAGAGCTCACCTGTGGCAGTGAAAGGGTTAAATCTACTGATAAAACCAACAAATAAAGTCAAATTTTTGCACCTTAACTAAAACGATATACGATCAAAAATAGGTGTATCTGGTAGCCTTTGATGTGTCTTTTTGGTTGTCTTAACAACTATAAAAATAAGATGTACATTTTAAGACACTATTTCAAATACAGTAAACTCTTGATTATCCACAGCAATTGGGGACTTGAAAATCACGGATGATCAAATTTCATGCATAATCCACAATTAAAGCACACAGTAATGCATTTGTATTGTCCAAAAATATAAACTAATTTCAATATCACAATTAAAATCAGTAACTAATGTTTATAATAGATTCTACTTCAACATCATAGTATATGTGAAAATTTGGTACTTACAACGAATAGAGTAAAATCCAATCTCACATTACCTTACACTACTTTGAAATAAAATACAATCCATCACTTGCAGTGTTTGAGGAACACATTGCTTTCTACAGTTGCGTTGTAACGTGAGATTATCGCTCGGTCGTAACTACTCCCAGGTTGATGGAAAATTTTCAGCAGGGGGGAGGGAAGTGGGAGAAATAGGCAGTGGATAATCGAAAGTATATTGTATAGGGTAACAATGGTGCATTTGACAGTTTTGGGAAAGCAAAGCATAGTGAATACATTTGTAGGTAAGCTCATGATTCACTCACTTCCTGGCAGGCAGACAGACAAAGTTCTGAAAACGATACTTGTTTTAGTGTCTCGTACTCACTGCCAAAACATGAGGAAAAGTCATCGTGAGAAAATTTGTTTTATTCATCAAAACTAGTGTCAAGATGTACATTACAGAATCTCACCTCTATTACATCAGGAACAACATCTTGCCAAATTTTAGGATTTAATTGCACTGTTCCCTTACCTAAGAAAGTAACCCTCATGAAACTGGTCCTAGTACATGCGCCAAGTTATACATGGAGCTGCAACTCTGTGTAAGTCAATGCAAGTCACTTTTGTACACATTTTACCAAAATCAAAGATGATCAATATAGAATGCCCGAGCCACTCTTCGGTGGGAATCCCAGTTTAGATCCTGATGCACAGAGCAACTTTTTTGCATCCCTTGAGCCTCCTAATTCAAACAATACCTTGAAAATATTATTCTTGTTTATCATTTGCACGCAGCTTCCCTTTTTACTACAATAAAGCAATATTATTCTTTTCTCTCACTTGAGTTTTTACCAGTACAGCAACAGCACAGACATTAGAAAAAGACCAATCCACTATTCTGCTGTCACATCAAGTTTCTCGGTACAACTATTACTTTGTCTTCTTTCCTTAACAGTATTTAAGTATTCTTATTGTACGAAACTAATAACAAACTTGACATGAAAAGTTAAAGCTTGCCAAGATTATGCAATGCAAAAGAAGAAGTAGCAGCAGCAGACACAAATGTTTTCACAATGAATGTATAAAAATTAAGTTCTTAACACAAGATGACTAAAATAACACAGTCTGACATGATCCAAAGAAAGTGTGGAGGTGGGGGGGGGGAAGGAAGGAGGCGCACTGAGGAGGGGGGGAAGGGGAGGACGATATAATGAAGTGATGGAATAATATTGGAAGATAAAAAAAATTCATACTGGATTATATTCCTTAGATGGATGCAACAGAGAGATAGAGAAGGCTCAAGTACCTTGATTTTGTGAGTTGTTCCTCATCAGGCACATCCATGTTCACTGTACGGAAAGCAGTTTCCCCAAAAGTAGTTGAACCAAGCAAGCGAATTTGTGAGAGTCCGATGTTTGAAGAATCGTGAGGTTTATAAAGTCGAAGCAGCACACTGGTGACAATTTCTGGCTGTGGCAGATGAAGTCGTATAAATGTGAGCCCGCTGGTGGGAACTGGGGGACACACAGGCACTAGACCAACACTGCAGTCGCGGCATACTTCCACTGCTACTGCTGAAGGGCACGCTGAGAAAATAACCATCAACATTATAAGATGACGTGTATTATAACTTACACAATAACAATTATGTTTCTTGATATTAACCTTTAGTAAGTGAGCTCAAAAGATTAAAGGGGATATAAGACAATAAACAGAGAACACATCCATGTGTATACTATTAGAACATTTACACCAAGAATAAATAATATTAAGTTATGAGCTGCTGCAACATTATCAAGTGCAAAACAACAAAACTGGATAAGAAAATTTTTAATATTACGTAAGCTGTTAATATAAGTTTCATTAGTATTCTGTCAAACTGCATAGCACATGATCAATATAAGAATCAAACAATGGATATAACAAATACAATAACTACTCTTTTCTCTTGTTTTGAAATTTTAAGAGAGAAAGCACACATGACATAAATTATCTGCTAATTCGTTTGGTTTAAAGGGGACCACTCATCAAAAATCAGCACTCATCAAAAAGCAGAAGTGTTGATTTGTCAATACACACACACAAACGAAGAAGCTAGCTATTGGAGTTTTGCTGAACATGCACACACTCGGATGCACCTATGTCTTTACATGGTGCTGGCTAGACTATTTTTCGGCAGGTGGACTGGTTGTGGTGGCAGTAGTGTCAGGTAAGGTGGGCAGAGGGAGAGACAGTAGGAGGCAGCGAATGGGGAACTGGGGGTGGGTGGATAGTGGCCCAGAGGGAGGTGGCCAGTTTGCCAGCCACAAATGTGGGAGGGAAGGGCGGCAGGTATAAGGGCTGGCACCACTGCAATGGCCAGTGGGAAGTGGCAGATGCTGGAAGCAAAGTGGAGACGCGAATTGGGAGGGGATGACAGGATGGAGGAAGAGGAAAATGTTGGGTGAAAGGTACAGGGACAGGGGGTTACACTATTCTCATTCTATTCAAAAAATCTACAACTAAAATTGAAGTGCCTATATGCTTTTGCACACATCATTTTATCACGACAGCCTGTGCAATATGTACGAGGGCAGTTCAATAAGTAATGCAACACATTTTTTTTCTGAAACAGGGGTTGTTTTATTCAGCATTGAAATACACCAGGTTATTCCCCAATCTTTTAGCTACACAACACTATTTTTCAACGTAATCTCCATTCAATGCTACGGCCTTACGCCACCTTGAAATGAGGGCCTGTATGCCTGCACGGTACCATTCCACTGGTCGATGTTGGAGCCAACGTCGTACTGCATCAATAACTTCATCATCATCCGCGTAGTGCCTCCCACGGATTGCGTCCTTCATTGGGTCAAACATATGGAAATCCGACGGTGCGAGATCGGGGCTGTAGGGTGCATGAGGAAGAACAGTCCACTGAAGTTTTGTGAGCTCCTCTCGGGTGCGAAGACTTGTGTGAGGTCTTGCGTTGTCATGAAGAAGGAGAAGTTCGTTCAGATTTTTGTGCCTACGAACACGCTGAAGTCGTTTCTTCAATTACTGAAGAGTAGCACAATACACTTCAGAGTTGATCGTTTGACCATGGGGAAGGACATCGAACAGAATAACCCCTTCAGCGTCCCAGAAGACTGTAACCATGACTTTACCGGCTGAGGGTATGGCTTTAAACTTTTTCTTGGTAGGGGAGTGGGTGTGGCGCCACTCCATTGATTGCCGTTTTGTTTCAGGTTCGAAGTGATGAACCCATGTTTCATCGCCTGTAACAATCTTTGACAAGAAATTGTCACCCTCAGCCACATGACGAGCAAGCAATTCCGCATAGATGGTTCTCCTTTGCTCTTTATGGTGTTCGGTTAGACAACGAGGGACCCAGCGGGAACAAACCTTTGAATATCCCAACTGGTGAACAATTGTGACAGCACTACCAACAGAGATGTCAAGTTGAGCACTCAGTTGTTTGATGGTGATCCGTCGATCATCTCGAACGAGTGTGTTCGCACGCTCCGCCATTGCAGGAGTCACAGCTGTGCACGGCCGGCCCGCACGCGGGAGATCAGACAGTCTTGCTTGACCTTGCGGCGATGATGACACACACTTTGCCCAACGACTCACCGTGCTTTTGTCCACTGCCAGATCACCGTAGACATCCTGCAAGCGCCTATGAATATCTGAGATGCCCTGGTTTTCCCCCAAAAGAAACTCGATCACTGCCCATTGTTTGCAACGCACATCCATTACAGACGCCATTTTAACAGCTCCGTACAGCGCTGCCACCTGTCAGAAGTCAATGAAACTATACGAGACGAAGCGGGAATGTTTAAAAATATTCCACAAGAAATTTCCGGTTTTTTCAACCAAAATTGGCCGAGAAAAAAAAAGTGTTGCTTTACTTATTGAACTGGCCTCGTATATAGGGGGAGGGGAGGAGAGGAGCAGCATTATCTTTTTACAGTCTTCAGTGAAGCATGGTTACTGAATTAAACAGCTATCCAAACGTTTCACAACACCTTTCTTCCAGATATCTTAACAGAAATGACTGAACACGTTGTGACTCCATTCCACTGACAAAAGTAACCCACTATAGTTCACTTCAGTTTATTTTTCCTCTTACAAACTCTTAACAGATTAGCATTACTCTAAGACATAGTGAATCATGTAAATAATTTTGGAGTAAAAGTAACAATTTGCCGATTAGTAGAAGTGCTGAGACATTGGTAGGCATCCAAACAAGACTGAACATACACACACAGTGTGTGTACGGCTACATGATGACAGCTGAATACACAATGCTGCAATTATTTTTACACTCACAACTTCATCTGTACACCACAGCCATGATGCAACATGTTCTAGAAATTATTTATGTTCAAGAACCACTTGTCTTATTTCCTCACTATTCCATTAGCAAGTGATTCAAAAAAAGGACAACTATCAAAACATCTCCACCGAAGGCTGGATCCACTTTCCTTATGTAATCGCCATTATTCAAGTTGCATATGGAAGGAAGGGATTTATTTCATTTGCTTTGGGTCGTCTGCTCCTGGAAGCTTTAATACTACTTCCTTCATAGAGGAGCTGATATCCCAAAAACCTATGCAATTCTGGTATCAAACTGTACCTTTATAATACTCATTCATTCGAAATTTTATATTCCTCAGGACAGTTATGCTGGAGAATTTACATTACATTTACCAAATATTCTGTTAGCACTTGGAGGAACATAGACATGTTAAAGAATGGAAACACACAGTATCAGTATTCTATAAATAGTATTGTATTGTATTGTATTGTATGTTAACTGGGGGCCTAGAAACGACTGAGAGGCTCCGTCCCCGCTGCAGCCGCAATGGTTCACAACTCCACGATGGTTACAGCAGTCCACTTCATCCTTCCGCCACCCCACACTGAACCACTCTTTCAGGGTTATTGTGTGGTTCAGCCCCCGGTGGACCATCTCAGAGAATGTCTCACACCAAACCAGTGTGGTAGAGTACGCGTACGTGGAGAACTTGTTTGGGCAGCAATTGCTGACATAATATAGCTCAGGCGGAATAAGGGGAACCAGCCTGCATTCGCCGAGGCAGATGGAAAATTGCCTAAAACCCATGCACAGACTAGCCGGCTCACTGGACCTCGACACAAGTCTGCCGGGCAGATTCGTGTCGGGGACCAGGCACTCCTTCCCAGCCCAGAAAGCCATGCATTAGACTGCATGGCGGCCGGGCATTTATAGTATAGTTTATTGTGAACTAGCTTTTAGCTTTTTAGCCTTAAGTTGTCTGAGGGTGGCCTAAAAAGCCAACAGCTGGTCCTTGTGGAAATTCAATAATGTGTAAAAACACTGTGTATTTCAGTTCTTTAGTGTCTAAATTACATTACTGGATATTGTACAAAATAAAATTTGGACGGTAACCAAGTAGCAGACTTACTAGCAAGTGATGTTAAATGGGGCTGCAGCTGTACCTCCTTTAACAGAACAGCACAAGGTAATGTGAGAGTAAGCTCCACCCAGCTTTCTTCAGGGTAAAAGTGATACGACCACGCAGGTGTCCGAGCACGTCGGTGAGGTGGTGCCGACTGGATCAGCACATCAGCTGGCTGTGCCGTTAGATTACTAGCACTGATGTTACCTGTCAAAGAAAAAGCACTCCCACATCACAAGAATTTTTACAGATTGCTCCCTTAACATCGATAACACCTTGAATTAGCTCAAGAATCATTTAAAGTAATGTCAGTATGTGTAATAAAATCAGTGTTTTGACTCACCTAAAGGTGCGAAGTTGAGTAAGCCTTCATAGGTTTCAATAGGGTTTGACAGTTTTTTGCCAGTGCTTGTACTTGCTGATGGAATATGACTGAAATGTTGCATAACCACTGATACCATACTTGGATGAGAGTTTATTAAAGCCTGGTTGCTTTTGACCAAATTTTCACATATTACCTGCAGAAAATTTCAAGAATATCAACACACCTATGACGCGATTTTTAAAAAAGCTGAACTCAAAATCTATGAACAAATCTTCAGTATTTGCATCCTGACCAAAATTAACACACTTAACATCTGTTTTACACATCTCTCTCTTCACACATATAAGTAATGACACATTAACACAACTGTAGCATAAAATTAATGAACAAGGAAAAATTGAGAACCATCTGAGCTCCAAACTTGCATTGCCTCAAACACTAGTACCTGAAGTCGCCGTTACAGTGAAAACTAATGTGTAAACAAGTGTCAAGATCATGCTTACTCGGAATGCAGACTTCTGTCTGAAAATAGTCAGTTCACTAAATTCAGTGTAGTACCTAGGCAAAGTCTGACTCACTATTCATTGTATAAACTGGACTTTTAAATGCTCTACAAGCTTTATCTCTGTGCATGTTGTACAGTGACTCTCAAAACTTCTTAACTGTACATAATTAAAATTCATACAATGAAAGTTAGACACACATTCAAAACTAGGCTCATTCAAATACATACCTCAATGTGGAAACTATTTATCAAAGACATTCCCTTTACAACTACTACATCACAATTACTCTTATCATACCTTAATTCCTCCCATATTATTGAATTCATTAAGTGCTTCTTCTGAATCGAGCACGTGAAGAATGAACCACAGGAGGGGTTCTGAGAGCTGCATAACACCAATAGTCCCAACACTTGGCTTACTATTGCATGCTGAAAACAATAAGGAAGGGAAGTGAGAGCAGAGACAATGTGCAAAATAATGTCAAACATTAATGAAATACGCTAACTGCCATAAAAAGCAAAGCAATAATGGTAGCACAAAGCCATACGTTATTCAAATGCTTAGAGTTGCCTTGCTCTGTGTGTGTGTGTGTGTGTGTGTGTGTGTGTGTGTGTGTGTGCGCACGCACGCACCTGCTAGAAACTCAACCTAGTATACTTACAGGATAGGAAATCGTAGAGTGTCTGCAACATTAGCGTCGGCTTTGTCGCCTTTCGAGCAAGCATGAGCAGTAACTGGAAGACTGCATCCCCAACAGACAAAGGCTCTAGGTCACCAAAAGCAGTTGCAGAAATTTGTTCTCCTGCTGAGGCATTCATGGCAGGAGATGCACCTGCCGAACCCAGGAGCATTGCCAGAGTCGATCCAGAACAGCCCGCTAAAGAACTCAGCAGTCGCATTACTGTTGTTTGTTGCTCCAGCACTGTAATTAGCACAACATCCTTAACAAACTTATCTTTTAATATTCCAGTACTGCTTTTACATTACTAACATAAATTATTACCACATTTTACAAATGATCATTATTCATATCAAAACTGCATCGACACCATTCTATTCATAACCAAGCTCTGTTCCACTCACAAGTAGTTACCCACATCAAACAGCTAAAACCAAATAAAACTGATTTTTAAATAAGAATATGCACCTGCTCTATCACTCAAAAATGTCATTTACCTGTAAAACTAGGCATTTCTGTGAAATCAAAATTTAAAGATTAAGTAATCTAAGGACTTAAGGGGCTCCGGAAAGGCTCAAAATCATGAAAAGTTCAATTTTTACTTTTTTGCGTTTTCTGAATCTGCAGACTATTACCTTTTAATAGATATATAATTTATTCAATTCCGAAGACTACAACTATTTTTAAATTTTTTTTGAAATGTGTTCTACATGGGCGTGACCCACTGTGGCGCTGTTAAACTGCTGTCAAATGGTGTTATTATTAACGTCCGTGTACATCAGGTACATTTTAGTGATGTGAGATAAAGTATGTGTTGTGGCTAACCTGTGATGGTTCAATATATATCGCTGGTGTGATTGTCGATTGTTTCATGTTTATTTACTCTGTCGTTATCTCGAAAATATTCGTAATTAATTATGTTTCTTGAGTCTCTGTTTTGTTGAAGTATAATAATGAGTAAAAGTAAAGTTATCAGAAATCCTCTGAAGGCTTTTAAGAAAAGGAGAAATGTTGGAAAGCCAAAGGTATGTGTTATTACTGTAAACAATAAAGACGATAACCAAGTGAGTGAACCTAACCTCTGAAGTACACCTGCCCATAGCAGTCAAAGTCGGAAAGAAAATACTTCACAGAAGAAGCTTGGTTCAATGAGTGAAAAATATGAATGTTTTATGGGCGAATCTGATGTGAATGAAATATTTGATATGTCGGTTCTCAAAGGAATTTTTTCAAACTGTGTAAGATGTATTCATTGTAGTGAAGTTGGTCTGGAACTCTCCATAATAAAGCACGTAGGTCTTGCTAGTGAAATACAACTGAAATGTGATAAGTGTTCATACATGACCACCTTTTGGAACAGTGTTGCAGTAACTGCAACTGAAGAAAATGGTAGCAAAATCTACGAACACAACATTAGATTTGTTTATTCCTTGCGTTCAGTTGGTAAGGGTGCTACTGCAGGTGCAATTTTCTGTGGCATCATGAATCTTCCAAATCCCCCACCCAAGTTTACGACCTATAATAAATTAATAGGGTCTAAAGTAGAAGATGTCTGTATACAATCTATGAAGAACGCTGTGGAAGAGGCAGTAATGGAAAATAATGGTAACAGAGATTTGACTGCAGCGTTCGATGGTACCTGGCATAAACGGGGACACACATCTCTTCATGGTGTAGTATCTGCCACCAGTATGTATACAGGGAAAGTTTTAGATGTAGCAGTAATATCAAAGTATTGTAGATGTCCACAAAAATATAAAGGTACACATGAAAATAATTGCAAAGCTAACTATAGTGGCAGTAGTGGAGGAATGGAAGTGGCTGGTGTTGCCAGTATATTCCAGCGTTCTGAGGAGTGTGATAAAGTGCGATATGTTAATTACCTTGGTGACGGTGATTCTTAAAGTTTCAAACATGTTCAAGGACTGAATCCCTATGGTGATGATGTTGTAGTGCAGAAATTTGAGTGTATTGGACACGTACAGAAGCGAATGGGAACAAGACTTCGGCAACTGAAAGCTTCGTACAAAAAACAAAAACTCAGTGATGGTAAAGGGTTGGATGGGAAGGGAAGGTTAACTGACAGTGTAATTGACAAAATACAGAACTATTATGGAATGGCTATTAGGCAAAATACACAAAGTGTCGACGAAATGAAGAAGGCTGTTTGGGCTCTTTTTTTTTCATACTTCTTCAACCGATGAAAATCCCCAACATAGCTTGTGTCCCAAAGAAGAAGACAGTTGGTGTAAATACAACAAAGGATTGCTAACTGGTGAAGTGTACACTCATAAGCATAGTCTGCCTCATGCAATAATGGAGGTGATAAAAGCTATTTTCAGAGACTTAGCAGCACCTGAACTGTTGAAAAAGCGTATTCACGGAAAAACTCAAAACCCCAATGAAAGTGTAAATAGTGTTATATGGTTGAGAATCCCCAAGACTGTATTTGTTGGAATAGAAACACTTCACTTTGGTGTGTATGATGCTGTTGCGACTTTCAATGATGGCAACCTTGTAAGGTGCAAGGTATTTAGAAATATGGGAATGAAGATAGGTTCTAACATGGTACGAGCGATGCTTGCTTTAGACAAGGAACGCCTTCGGGCTGCAGACAGGGCTGTAAAGAGTCTAGAAATACAAGCAAGAGTAAACAGCAGGAGGAACAAGAGGAAGCTGGAGGAGTAGTTTGCAGAGGATGAAGATAATCCATCCTATGGACCTGGAATGCACTAAAAAGTTAATCCAATCTTTGTCGCTCGATTCCCAAAACTTTTATTTTCTCATACTAATTACATGTTTTCTAAGGATCTTCCAAACATATTTGTTTCAAACTTTCAGTAAATGTTACACAGTACCTTCTGCATAATTTAACACAGCCTTTTTCCAAAAAACTGTATATTTTTGAATATATAAATAAAAAGTTGCAAAAAAATGTTGTGAATTTTCATTACAATTGAAAAAAAAATCATCTTTAATAACTGAACTAAAATTTTGTAAAATCCCTGTGTTAAGTTGTAGCCCATATTCCAGTAAATAATCTGTAAAAAGTTCAACTTCCTACCTCAAATACTTTGTGAGGAAAGATGTAATTTATAAGTGTTATTTTAACATTGCAAGTATAGGGCGTTCCGGAGCCCATTAAGTCCAAGTCATTGAAGAAACAATATCGTGTAACAGACACTTATTACCAACATATTCACAAGACTCATAAAATTATTTTTTGCAAAAAGTTAAGCGTCCGATTGAAATATTATACATTAATACACACAGTATTAACAGAGTTAGATTCCCCCTAAAAAAAAGTTGTCTTGTTACTCTAGATTATTCGCTTATTCGCCATCGAAAGTGCAAATGTGGAATACCCAGAGAAGTGGTTAAAGAACAATGGAGCGGAGCAGTATTCACACTTAACACTGTAGGCATGTAACTGCTCAATATTCTCTGACATAATTAATCGAGTGCAAAATAACAATGTAAAAGAAAAGTAAGAGTTACAGCTAGGATGAACTGATGGAAATTCACAGCTTAGGAAAAAATGAAAAGAAATTTGCAGCAGCACAACAGAATGGGACATTTCACTAGAATAGCTGCAAGCAGTAACAAAGAGCACCCTTGGACCAGTGAACAATGCTGCCTGGGATAAGTCTGATGAAAGGTCCTGATCTGATTCAAGCATTCTATTACATTATACCGACTCAAGAAACAACAACTAAACTCCAGATGTATTGCAAGAGAACCTGTAATGTGAGTATATTTTGTCATGATACAAGGGTAGTATGAATATCTGATTAGTGATGGCACTGGGTACGCAACAATTAAATTTCACCATACATGTTACATTTAATCACTTAAAACCTTGTCAGCGATGATATTCTTTCTTCAGTCACCTGCTTACATGGAGATAAGTAACCCACTTACATATTTGATACAAAATTCATCTTTGATAATGGATTTATTGCCCCTTTATTTTAATGTACAATATCAGTACCAAAGATGAAAATTCTTGTCAAAGACACGTGCCGATATCATACACCCATTGCAAGACAGAAATGGGTGAAAAAACTCACATCACTCATGATGTTTCAACTCATTAAAATAAATCCTACATCGTAAAACATGACACTTGCATACACAACACTAGTATTAATAAACTATTTACACAGCAACTATCATGACCATGGCAAAATAAATGATGGATTAAACCAATATTATTGAAGGAGTACCAAGATGCTGGAAAGGTTTAACAACCTAATATAGCTTCATCTCTCAGAGCTAATCAACTCACGCTCACAAAGTTGACATAACTGCATCCATGAGTAACTTTTTAGAATGGTGCATATTGTTCCGCTCTGGAGTAGATCAAAAGGCACAGCCAATTCACTGCCTCATTCCTGCTGTGTGTATTCACATGGCAGGAGAGATGCTTGAGCAGTGTGCTTTGTTTGTGAATGTACGTGTGCTGTTCATGAATACTTAAGAAGTAATGGGGACTGCCTTTCCAATGTAAGAGGTAGAAACCTAAGAAAAGTGTCAAAGTGAGTCATAGTGGCTGATATAATGGAGACTGGCTTTTTGTGGACACAGAGATAAACACCAAATCGGGCTGGCTCTTAAAGTGAGGAAGATCCAAGTGACATGAAACTGGAAAAAAGACCGGACAAGCACAAGTAGGACTTGCACTCAGAGGTTTCAGCACAAACTTAATTATGTATAGTTCATTCATCCTAAGAAACAAGAACCTCAATTATCTTTTCTTGTTATCAATGGCAATTCTGGCAAGATGTTGGACCCACTAATTCCAATTCTTTCAAGAATTTTCTTTTAATTTTAACTTCTAAGTTGAAATTTTTTGTGTAATTTTCACATTCGCTATTGAAATTTTTCATTTATTTTATTAATTTTGGCATTATATTAACATGCTATGTCAGTGGCAATTGCAGATGTATTGATTTTGCCTACACCCCTATCAGTGAGTTTGTGATTATCAAAAAGCCACATTTTTTATTGCACTGACATACAAGCCTAAATTTTTTACACGGTCAAGGTCGAAGTAGAGAGGATATAAAATGTAGACTGGCAATGGCAAGGAAAGTGTTTCTGAAGAAGAGAAATTTGTTAACATCGAGTATAGATTTAAGTGTCAGGAAGTCATTTCTGAAAGTATTTGTATGGAGTGTAGCCATGTATGGAAGTGAAACATGGACGATAAACAGTTTAGACAAGAAGAGAATAGAAGCTTTCGAAATGTGCTGCTACAGAAGAATGCTGAAGATTAGATGGGTAGATCACATAACTAATGAGGAAGTATTTAATAGGATTGGGGAGAAGAGAAATTTGTGGCACATCTTGACTAGAAGAAGGGATCAGTTGGTAGGACATGTTCTGAGGCATTAAGGGATCACCAATTTAGTATTGGAGGGCAGCATGGAGGGTAAAAATTGTAGAGGGAGACCAAGAGATGAATACACTAAGCAGATTCAGAAGAATGTAGGTTGCAGTAGGTACTGGGATATGAAGAAGCTTGCACAGGATAGAGTAGCATGGAGAGCTGCATCAAACCAGTCTCAAGACTCAAGACCACAACAACAACAAGGGGCCATTGACCTAAGTACGTAGTATCAATATAATGAAAAGAAACATTCCACGTGGGAAAAATTATATATAAAAACAAAGATGAGGTGACTTACCGAACAAAAGCGCTGGCAGGTCGATAGACACACAAACAAACACAAACATACACACAAAATTCAAGCTTTCGCAACAAACTGTTGCCTCATCAGGAAAGAGGGAAGGAGAGGGGAAGACGAAAGGAAGTGGGTTTTAAAGGAGAGAGTAAGGAGTCATTCCAATCCCGGGAGCGGAAAGACTTACCTTAGGGGGAAAAAAGGACAGGTATACACTCGCACACACGCACATATCCATCCACACATACAGACACAAGCAGACATATTTAAAGACAAAGAGTCTGGGCAGAGATGTCAGTCGAGGCAGAAGTGTAGAGGCAAAGAAGTTGTTGAAAGACAGGTGAGGTATGAGTGGCGGCAACTTGAAATTAGCGGAGATTGAGGCCTGGCGGATGACGAGAAGAGAGGATATACTGAAGGGCAAGTTCCCATCTCCGGAGTTCGGATAGGTTGGTGTTGGTGGGAAGTATCCAGATAACCCGGACGGTGTAACACTGTGCCAAGATGTGCTGGCCGTGCACCAAGGCATGTTTAGCCACAGGGTGATCCTCATTACCAACAAACACTGTCTGCCTGTGTCCATTCATGCGAATGGACAGTTTGTTGCTGGTCATTCCCACATAGAATGCGTCACAGTGTAGGCAGGTCAGTTGGTAAATCACGTGGGTGCTTTCACACGTGGCTCTGCCTTTGATCGTGTACACCTTCCGGGTTACAGGACTGGAGTAGGTGGTGGTGGGAGGGTGCATGGGACAGGTTTTGCATCGGGGGCGGTTACAAGGATAGGAGCCAGAGGGTAGGGAAGGTGGTTTGGGGATTTCATAGGGATGAACTAACAGGTTACGAAGGTTAGGTGGACGGCGGAAAGACACTCTTGGCGGAGTGGGGAGGATTTCATGAAGGATGGATCTCATTTCAGGGCAGGATTTGAGGAAGTCGTATCCCTGCTGGAGAGCCACATTCAGAGTCTGGTCCAGTCCCGGAAAGTATCCTGTCACAAGTGGGGCACTTTTGTGGTTCTTCTGTGGGGGATTCTGGGTTTGAGGGGACGAGGAAGTGGCTCTGGTTATTTGCTTCTGTACCAGGTCGGGAGGGTAGTTGCGGGATGCGAAAGCTGTTTTCAGGTTGTTGGTGTAATGATTCAGGGATTCCGGACTGGAGCAGATTCGTTTGCCACGAAGACCTAGGCTGTAGGGAAGGGACCGTTTGATGTGGAATGGGTGGCAGCTGTCGTAATGGAGGTACTGTTGCTTGTTGGTGGGTTTGATGTGGACGGACGTGTGAAGTTGGCCATTGGACAGGTGGAGGTCAACGTCAAGGAAAGTGGCATGGGATTTGGAGTAGGACCAGGTGAAACTGATGGAACCAAAGGAGTTGAGGTTGGAGAGGAAATTCTGGAGTTCTTCTTCACTGTGAGTCCAGATCATGAAGATGTCATCAATAAATCTGTACCAAACTTTGGGTTGGCAGACTTGGGTAACCAAGAAGGCTTCCTCTAAGCGACCCATGAATAGGTTGGCGTACGAGGGGGCCATCCTGGTACCCATGGCTGTTCCCTTTAATTGTTGGTATGTCTGGCCTTCAAAAGTGAAGAAGTTGTGGGTCAGGATGAAGCTGGCTAAGGTGATGAGGAAAGAGGTTTTAGGTAGGGTGGCAGGTGATCGGCGTGAAAGGAAATGCTCCATCGCAGCGAGGCCCTGGACGTGCGGAATATTTGTGTATAAGGACGTGGCATCAACGGTTACAAGGATGGTTTCCGGGGGTAACAGATTGGGTAAGGATTCCAGGCGTTCAAGGAAGTGGTTGGTGTCCTTGATGAAGGATGGGAGACTGCATGTAATGGGTTGAAGGTGTTGATCTACGTAGGCAGAGATACGTTCTGTGGGGGCTTGGTAACCAGCTACAATGGGGCGGCCGGGATGATTGGGTTTGTAGATTTTAGGAAGAAGGTAGAAGGTAGGGGTGCGGGGTGTCGGTGGGGTCAGGAGGTTGATGGAGTCAGGTGAAAGGTTTTGCAGGGGGCCTAAGGTTCTGAGGATTCCTTGAAGCTCCGCCTGGACATCGGGAATGGGGTTATCTTGGCAAACTTTGTATGTGGTGTTGTCTGAAAGCTGACGCAGTCCCTCAGCCACATACTCCCGACGATCAAGTACCACGGTCGTGGAACCCTTGTCCGCCGGAATAATGACGATGGATCGGTCAGCCTTCAGATCACGGATAGCCTGGGCTTCAGCAGTGGTGATGTTGGGTGTAGGATTAAGGTTTTTTAAGAAGGATTGAGATGCAAGGCTGGAAGTCAGAAATTCCTGGGAGGTTTGGAGAGGGTGATTTTGAGGAAGAGGAGGTGGGTCCCGCTGTGACGGAGGACGGAACTGTTCCAGGCAGGGTTCAATTTGGATGGTGTCTTGAGGAGTCGGATCATTAGGAGTAGGATTAGGATCATTTTTCTTCGTGGCAAAGTGATACTTCCAGCAGAGAGTACGAGTGTAGGACAGTAAATCTTTGACGAGGGCTGTTCGGTTGAATCTGGGAGTGGGGCTGAAGGTGAGGCCTTTGGATAGGACAGAGGTTTCGGATTGGGAGAGAGGTTTGGAGGAAAGGTTAACTACTGAATTAGGGTGTTGTGGTTCCAGATTGTGTTGATCGGAATTTTGAGGTTTTGGAGGGAGTGGAGCTGGAAGTGGGAGATTGAGTAGATGGGAGAGACTGGGTTTGTGTGCAATGAGAGGAGGTTGAGGTTTGCTGGAAAGGTTGTGAAGGGTGAGTGAGTTGCCTTTCCGGAGGTGGGAAACCAGGAGATTGGATAGTTTTTTGAGGTGGAGGGTGGCATGCTGTTCTAATTTACGTTTGGCCTGTAGGAGGATGCTCTGGACTGCCGGTGTGGATGTGGGAGAGGAAAGATTAAGGACTTTTATTAAGGATAGGAGTTGACGGGTGTGTTCATTGGCTGAGTTGATGTGTAGGTGAAGGATTAGGTGGGTGAGGGCAATGGATTGTTCAGTTTGGAACTGGTATAGGGACTGATGGAAAGAAGGGTTGCAGCCAGAGATGGGAACTTAAATCCCGGCCGCCCCATTGTAGCTGGTTACCAAGCCCCCACAGAACATATCTCTGCCTACGTAGATCAACACCTTCAACACATTACATGCAGTCTCCCATTCTTCATCAAAGACACCAACCACTTCCTTGAACGCCTGGAATCCTTACCCAATCTGTTACCCCCGGAAACCATCCTTGTAACCGTTGATGCCACGTCCTTATACACAAATATTCCGCACGTCCAGGGCCTCGCTGCGATGGAGCATTTCCTTTCACGCCGATCACCTGCCACCCTACCTAAAACCTCTTTCCTCATCACCTTAGCCAGCTTCATCCTGACCCACAACTTCTTCACTTTTGAAGGCCAGACATACCAACAATTAAAGGGAACAGCCATGGGTACCAGGATGGCCCCCTCGTACGCCAACCTATTCATGGGTCGCTTAGAGGAAGCCTTCTTGGTTACCCAAGTCTGCCAACCCAAAGTTTGGTACAGATTTATTGATGACATCTTCATGATCTGGACTCACAGTGAAGAAGAACTCCAGAATTTCCTCTCCAACCTCAACTCCTTTGGTTCCATCAGTTTCACCTGGTCCTACTCCAAATCCCATGCCACTTTCCTTGACGTTGACCTCCACCTGTCCAATGGCCAACTTCACACGTCCGTCCACATCAAACCCACCAACAAGCAACAGTACCTCCATTACGACAGCTGCCACCCATTCCACATCAAACGGTCCCTTCCCTACAGCCTAGGTCTTCGTGGCAAACGAATCTGCTCCAGTCCGGAATCCCTGAATCATTACACCAACAACCTGAAAACAGCTTTCGCATCCCGCAACTACCCTCCCGACCTGGTACAGAAGCAAATAACCAGAGCCACTTCCTCGTCCCCTCAAACCAAGAATCCCCCACAGAAGAACCACAAAAGTGCCCCACTTGTGACAGGATACTTTCCGGGACTGGACCAGACTCTGAATGTGGCTCTCCAGCAGGGATACGACTTCCTCAAATCCTGCCCTGAAATGAGATCCATCCTTCATGAAATCCTCCCCACTCCGCCAAGAGTGTCTTTCCGCCGTCCACCTAACCTTCGTAACCTGTTAGTTCATCCCTATGAAATCCCCAAACCACCTTCCCTACCCTCTGGCTCCTATCCTTGTAACCGCCCCCGATGCAAAACCTGTCCCATGCACCCTCCCACCACCACCTACTCCAGTCCTGTAACCCGGAAGGTGTACACGATCAAAGGCAGAGCCACGTGTGAAAGCACCCACGTGATTTACCAACTGACCTGCCTACACTGTGACGCATTCTATGTGGGAATGACCAGCAACAAACTGTCCATTCGCATGAATGGACACAGGCAGACAGTGTTTGTTGGTAATGAGGATCACCCTGTGGCTAAACATGCCTTGGTGCACGGCCAGCACATCTTGGCACAGTGTTACACCGTCCGGGTTATCTGGATACTTCCCACCAACACCAACCTATCCGAACTCCGGAGATGGGAACTTGCCCTTCAGTATATCCTCTCTTCTCGTCATCCGCCAGGCCTCAATCTCCGCTAATTTCAAGTTGCCGCCACTCATACCTCACCTGTCTTTCAACAACTTCTTTGCCTCTACACTTCTGCCTCGACTGACATCTCTGCCCAGACTCTTTGTCTTTAAATATGTCTGCTTGTGTCTGTATGTGTGGATGGATATGTGCGTGTGTGCGAGTGTATACCTGTCCTTTTTTCCCCCTAAGGTAAGTCTTTCCGCTCCCGGGATTGGAATGACTCCTTACTCTCTCCTTTAAAACCCACTTCCTTTCGTCTTCCCCTCTCCTTCCCTCTTTCCTGATGAGGCAACAGTTTGTTGCGAAAGCTTGAATTTTGTGTGTATGTTTGTGTTTGTTTGTGTGTCTATCGACCTGCCAGCGCTTTTGTTCGGTAAGTCACCTCATCTTTGTTTTTATATATAAGTACGTAGTATAAATTTCAACTTTATATCTATTTCGATTCCCGAGAAAAAATGATCTTAACAAACAAACTGACGAACAGATGGATAACAAAATGATGTTATAAGGGTTCTATCTTTACAGATTAAGGTATGAAACCCCAAAAATGTTGTTTTCCAATAATTACTAGACCATGATCATGTAGATGGACTTCCGGGAATCCTGTAAAAGTTACTAGGGAAACAGAACCAAACAATCATGGAAACAGAACTTGAAAACAGTAAGAATGCGTTTGTCTGATGGAATTTCCATTTTTTTAGGTACTAGTGCTCACTGAGAAGGCACGCAATATAGTCTACGCATTACTGGAAGATGCTGTTAACAAGTAAAATTTCTCGTTAGCTGTTGCAACTATCCTGTTGATGTGCACAGTGCCCTAGATTACAGTAAATATACATAATCTGGATAATGAAACATTTTGGAAATTTTATGTGATTGTCCAGAACAATAAACAATTTCAAAAAGAAATTACAACTACAACTCACCTGTGTCTGCAGCACAAGGAACCTTTGGCTCTTGCTCTGGTTGCGAACTCTGCTGCTGCATAAAAGACTGTTGAGTCTCTGTCCCCCTCTGTTCCGTTTCACTCTCAGGCAATTGGTTCTCACCTGTATCCATACTTTCTTCAGAATGCCTGGGTACCTGGAAAGAGATGATAAAAGTTGCACTTCTTTTCCAGAAACTTCCTCTGGCCATCACAAGATGAAAACGATGCTGCATAAATTAATCAGTTCATTCTCTTTTTTTATTTTTTGCAAAGTTTATACAGGTCAGATATCCAAGATATTCAGCATGTAAGACCCTTGAAAGCTCAGTCTCACTTAGATGGAAAATATATACATGACAGATCAGTTCTCACAAAACCAACAAATGCTCTGTGACCCTGGAGAATACTGGGGAAAACTTTATGAACTCTACAAGGATATATAGTTTCAATCAGATGGAGCAACAATTCCCACTGTTCAATTTACATCTGGCAAAAAAGTCACCTCTTACCATGTTGACATTTGTTGCCTCCATTTGTTCAAATGATCAAACCCTATTTAATTCCCTTCCTTGCAGGAGATCCATCCAATTTAAAGTCTACACACACTGTTATGGGAATATTGAACAATTAAAGAGAGCAATATCATATAAAATCATTAGCATTCCACTCATTAAATCCAAGAAGTGTGAACAGCTTCAACAGAATATCATCATCAATAATGAAATCAAATTTTTCTCACTTGAGCAATCTCATCTACGAAAGGCATAAAAATCGTGCCTTGCACATTGTTACAGATAAAATAATTATGTATTCTATTTTGTTTGAAATTATTGCCATTCAAAACGCTAAAGTTATTTCTAATGCGTGCTGGCATATAGAAAGTAAAATGATGATAAATCACATCTTCCTTTCACGTAGCAGAAAACTACTAAAAAGTATTCTTGAACAACAAAGTATTCTGCAATGGTACAGGCATTCAAAAACCACCAACACAACAGTAACCAACTCTATTATTTTACTGCGTCTGCCTCAGGATACCTCTACCAGACAAGATGTATGAACCTTTACAAAATTCCCACTCACTCTAGCCTCACAGTTCCCAGTCCTTGCCTTGCTCATTTATTCTATCTGTCACACACTCAAACAATCCTCCAATATCCCACAGACGCCAGAATCCAGCAAACGCATTACACTGTTATTAAAGCACACGTCCAACACCTTAATGTTGCAGAAGTTTAAGTCCTTCCAAGACCCTCAACTTTTAGCCCTCCACATAAATCTAACCACACTAGTCAGAGATCAACTCTCCTTCACTCACCTCCTGAATTGATAACAATGCTATCAAACCTTGTCTCTACCAGCTCACACCCTTATCCAATTGTGACCATCCACAATCAGGCAAAATCCTAAATATTTTGCTGGTTTTGGTATACCGACAGTATCTTTGTGATCTGTGCTAAGACACTTGTTTTCATTTATTTACAGCCATGGATCTTTTATCTGTTTTACAAGAAGTTCAATGTGCTACCTTCCTCGATATCTACAGCCATTTCTATGATGATTCCATAAGAGCCTCCAACTGTATCAAATCTAACAATCTTTAACACTAACTAAACTTTGATATCTTACATCTCTTCCACAGCAACAAATCTCCACAGTCCAGTTTTTTCTGCCACAGAAAATGATTCTGGAGTGAGTAGTAATCCTTTCTCCAGTAAACTGTATACTTGTTATGAAGGCCTACACAGACACTGACTTTCCAAAACTGATCCACAAACAGCACTCTCATGTCACACCCTCCTCTATGGCTCATTTTCCAACCATTCTCACTAACCACTCCCAGTAAGCACATCTGATCACTAAGAATCATTCTGGACTGGAACTGCTGTACCACTTTTTCTGCCAGGGTGCTGACTACCTGCTCTCAGTTGAGAAATATCCTTGTGAAATTTATTTCTGTCTCCCCAAACTAGCATTCTGCTACCCATTACTCCACAGAACATCCTGATCTTACCTTACACCAACTCTGCGACCAACCCCGCGCTACATGGGCCATGTCATGCAGTACTGTTCTGGTACAGCTTTGATTTAAAAAATTTGCCATGTTTTTATATTTAAGGATTTGGAACTGCTTGAAAGCTATGAAATTAACTATGAGGGAGGATCAGAAAGTAACACAGAATAATTTTTTTTCTCTCCTGGAAATGCAGCTGGAATATTGAAATATCGCAACGATATACCTTGGGGTTTGCACTAAAGAGGTTATTTTGTTTTCATGTGCTGCTCTAGCTAGAGAAGCCCGAACTGCGGAACATACTTATGGGCCAAAGGGCATGAAACAAGTGAAATTCAAATAGACATGCATAACATGTAAGTGGATGACTGTATGGACTGTAGCAATATTTAC
This sequence comes from Schistocerca americana, assembly GCF_021461395.2. Taxonomy (NCBI): domain Eukaryota; kingdom Metazoa; phylum Arthropoda; class Insecta; order Orthoptera; family Acrididae; genus Schistocerca; species Schistocerca americana. The sequence continues at coordinate 139,703,424 of NC_060119.1, read as the reverse complement.
AGGTGGTGTGCATGCTTCCAAGACAGCCATGTGAACCCTAAGTGATTTGCCATGCTCCAGGTGGCTGGTAACAGTTGCAACCCCAAAACATGTCAGAGTCATTGAGGCAACGATTTTGAATGACCAACATGGGCAACTATGAACCTTATCGCAACAGACAACCACAAGGGCAACGGAATGATGACAAGCTTGAATCTTTTTGTGTGTCATGCCGCAGAAGGGCATGACTTTCCAAAAGGAATCGTCAAGGGTGACAAGTCGTGGGTGTACCACTGCATGCCCAAGGCTGAGCAGATCTTTGGGACTGGAAACATGTTGGTTCTCCAGCCCAAAAGACATTCAAGGTGACTCACTCTGCTAAGAAAGTGCTTGTGACAGTGTTCTGGGATATGCATGGTGTGTTATTGGTGGACTTATGAACATGGGACCACCGTAAATGGTACAGTCTACATTAAAACTTTGGTTAAGTTGCATCATGCCCTTCACAACAAATGTCACACGATTAATGCTGATTGTGTCAAACTTCTTCATAACAACACTTGTCTCCCAGGTGACTACTATTGTTTATTAAAAAAATCACCAAATTTGTGTGTGTATGTTGGGAGGGGGGGGGGGAGTTCCAGTAACCACCATAGAGTCTGGAACTTCTGCCGTTGGACTTTCATCTGTTTGGCCCCATGAAGAAATTCCTGGCCAGCCAACACTTCGAGACAGATGTGGAAGTGAAATCTGCAGTCCACCAACGGCTATACCCCAGCCAAATGGACTTACACAAAACAGGACACACAACTTACACAAACAGGACACACACTAAAACTGGCACCACAATGGCAGGAATGTGTTGGAATGTTGGTGACTATGTAGAAAAGAAGGTAAAAGATGTAAGCTCATTTGTGATTCTTTTTTATTTTGTTATCTATTAAACCTTTTGGTAGTAAAATTATTGAGTGTTACTTTATGATCTCCCCACATTGTTGTTGTTGTTGTGGTCTTCAGCCCAGATGCAGCTCTCCAGGCTAACCTACCCTGTGCAAGCTTCTTCATCTCCCAATACATACTGCAGCCTACATCCTTCTGAATCTGCTTGGTGTATTCATCTCTTGGTCACTCTCTACAATTTTTAACCTCCACGCTGCCCTCCAATACTAAATTGGTGCTCCCTTGATGTCTCAGAACATGTTCTACCAAACGATCCCTTCTTCTATTCAGGTTGTGCCACAAATTCCTCTTCTCGCCAATTCTATTCAGTACATCATCATTAGTTACGTGATCTACCCATCTAATCTTCAGCATTCATCTGTAGAACAGCATTTCGAAAGCTTCTACTCTCTTCTTGTCTACACTATTTATCGTCCATGTTTCACTTCCACACATGGTTACACTCCATATAAATACTTTCAGAAAAGACTTCCTGACACTTAAATCTATACTTGATGTTAAATTTCTTTTCTTCAGATCTGCTTTCCTTGCCATAGCCAGTCAAGATTTTATATCCTCTCTACATGGACCATTATAAGTTATTTTGCTCCCCAAATAGCAAAACTCATCTACCACTTTTAGTGTCTCGTTTCCTAATCTAATTTCCTCAGCATCACCCATTTCATTCGACGACATTCCATTATTTTCGATTTGTGTTTGCTGATGTTCATCTTATATCCTCCTTTCAAGACCCTGTCCATTCCGTTCAACTGCTCTTCCAGGTACTTTGCTGTCTGACAGAATTACAATGTCATAGGCAAATCTCAAAAGTTTTTATTTCTTCTCCATGGATTTTATTTCCTACTCCAAATTTCTCTTTTATTTTCTTTACTGCTTGCTCAATATACAGATTTTGTAACATTGGGGAGAGGCTACAACCCTGTCTCACTCCCTTCCCAACTACTGCTTCCCTTTCATGCTCCTTGACTCTTAGAACAGCCATCTGGTTTCTGTGCAAATTGTAAATAGCCTTTTGCTCCCTGTATTTTACCCCTAGCACCGTCAGAATTTGAAAGTGAGTATTCCAGGCAATATTGTCAAAAGCTTTCTCAAAGTCTATAAATACTAGAAATGTAGGTTTGCCTTTCCTTAATCTATCTTCTAAGATAATTCGCAAGGTCAGTATTGCTTCATGTGTTCCAACATTTCTGCGGAATCCAAACTGATCTTCGCTGAGGTCGGCTTCTACCAGTCTTTCCACTTGTCCGTAAAGAATTTGTGTTAGTATTTTGCAGCCGTGACTTATTAAACTGATAGTTCGGTAATATTCACCTATGCCAACACCAGCTTTCTTTGGGACTGGAATTATTTTATTCTTCTTGAAGTCTGACGGTATTTTGCCTGTTGCTTGCTCACCAGATGGTAGAGTTTTGTCAGGGGTGGCTCTCCCAACGCTATCAGTAGTTCTAATGGAATGTTGTCTACTCCTGGGGCCTTGTTTCGACTTCGGCCTTTCAGTGTCCTGTCAAATTCTTCACGCAGTATCATATCTCCCATTTCATCTTCATCTGCTTCCTCTTCCATTTCCATAATATTGCCCTCGAGTATGTCGCCCTTGTCTAGACCCTCTATATATTCCTTCCACCTTTCTGCTTTCCCTTCTTTGCTTGGAACTGGTTTTCCTTCTGAGCTCTTGATATTCTTACAAGTGGTTCCCTTTTCTCCAAAGGTCTCTCTAATTTTCCTGTAGGCTGTATCTGTCTTACCCCTACTGATATATGCCTCTACATCCTTACATTTGTCCTCTAGCCATCCCTGCTCAGCCATTTTGCACTTCCTGTCAATCTCAGTTTTGAGACATTTGTATTCCTTTTTGCCTGCTTCATTTACTGCATTTTTATATTTTCTCCTTTCATCAATTAAATACAATATTTCTTCTGTTACCCAAGGATTTCTACTAGCCCTTGTCTTTTTACCTACTTGATCCTCTGCTGCATTCACTACTTCATCCCTCAGAGCTACCCATTCTTCTTTTACTGTATTTCTTTCCCCCATTCCTGTCAGTCGTTCCCTAATGCTCTCCCTGAAGCTCTGTACAACCTCTGGTTCTTTCAGTTTGTCCAGGTCCCATCTCCTTAAATTCCCACCTTTTTGCAGTTTCTTCAGTTTTAATCTACAGTTCATAACCAATAGATTGTTGTCAGAGTCCACACCTGCCCATGGAAAAGTCTTACAATTTAAAATATGGCTCCTAAATCTCTGTCTTACCATTATATAATCTGTCTGATACCTTTTAGTATCTCCAGGATTCTTCCATGTATACAACCTTCTTTCATGATTCTTGAACCAAGTGTTACCAATGATTAAGTTATGCTCTGTGCAAAATTCTACCAGGCAGTTTCCTCTTTCATTTCTTACCCCCATTTCATGTTCACCTACTATGTTTCCTTCTCTTCCTTTTCCTACTACTGAATTCCAGTCCCCCATGACTATTAAATTTTCGTTTCCCTTCACTATCTGAATAATTTCTTTTCTCTCATCATGCATTTCTTCAATCTCTTCATCATCTGTGGAGCTAGTTGGCATATAAACTTGTACTACTGTGGGAGGTGTGGGCTTAGAGCCCATCTTAGCTACAATAATGCATTCACTACGCTGTTCATAATAGCTTACCCCTGCTCCTACTTTTTTTTCATTATGAAAGCCACTCCTGTGTTACCACTATTTAATTTTGTATTTATAGCCCTGTATTCACCTGACTAGAAGTCTTGTTCCTCCTGCCACCAAACTTCACTAATTCCCGTTATACCTAATTTTTAATCTATCCATTTCCCTTTTTAAATTTTCTAACCTACCTGCCCATTTAAGGGATCTGACATTCCATGTTCCGATAAGAATGTCAGTTTACTTTCTCCTGATAATGACGTCCTCCTGAGTAGTCCCCGGCCAGAGATCTTAATGGGGGACTATTTTATCTCTGGAATATTTTAACCAAGAGGATGCCATCATCATTTAACTAGAGCTGCATGACCTCAGGAAAAATTATGGCTATAGTTTCCCCTTGCTTTCAGGCGTTCACAATACCAGCACAGCAAGGCCAATTTGGTTAATGTTACAAGGCTAGATCAGTCGATCATCCAGGCAGTTGCCCCTGCAACTACTGAAAAGGCTGCTGCCCCTCTTCAGGAACCATACATTTGCCTAGCCTCTCAACAGATACCCCTCTGTTGTGGTTGCACTTATAGTACGGCTATCTGCATCACTGAGACACGCAAGGCTCCTCACCAATGGCAAGGTCCGTGGTTCCCTTGTATGTGTTTAATATCTGTGGTGATATATTTGTGAATGATTTAGATGTAGAAAAATATGTAAGATTCTGTAGCAATATCACAAGTTTTTTTCAGTTTTACATTATGTGAACGAGATGAATGTTATGGTGGCCCAAAGCAGCCAAATCAGCAGTTCAAGGAAACACAACAGACGGGTGAGACACCTGTCGCCCTTGATTCAAATAAAGCTATACAGTGCCACACATTGGACACAAGTAGAACAATGTGAAGTGACATGGTCAAAGCACACTGGACTGAACCCTGGCAGAAAAACAGTGGCTACACATTATTTCTCAAAGGCTTTAGTAAATGGATCAATTAGGAACAGCTTGTAACAGTGCTTCAAAATAACCACAAGATACTGAAAGAATATGATAAAGATATGCTATATAAATGTATAAACAAAGAAGTATCAAGGCAAGAGCTGTCTTTGTTTCAGATAGAAGTTCAGAGAGCATATGTTGCACTGTAAATATTAATATTTCTCACCTGTTGGTTATAAAACACAAATGTCAATGGTACATTTTATAGCACAAATTCATGTATCAGTCTTATGGGCAAATGTCATTAAATGTGTACAGTTAATGAGGCAGTAGTTTTGCATAGGTATGTATAATGACTTATGTCATCGCAAACTGTGAAATAAATGAAATGAATAGAAGTGTTAATTAGATAAAGTTTCCTCTAAAATTTATTTAAGAACTTTTCCTTGCATTAAAAAATACAGTCAGGGAAGAATGTGATACGATTTACAAAAAGAGGGATATTGAATTCAGATTTGTACATTCTGGGTTAGAATTTTAAATTTTAGATATTTTCTGATTGTTCTTGATTGTGTAACTTAGCTAAAGAATGAATTTAAGCAGTTGTTGGCAAACACACATGGCTCTCACATCCAAAAATCACTCTCTACATACAAGCGATCAATATTTTGGAATCAATTACTGAGTACAAGTGGAATCAAATGAGCAGTTTTTTCATGTGTTAAAGTTAGAAGCCTATTTTCCTCTAATGTGGCTAGTGCAATACATTAAGTGCAAACTGCATCCAGCAAGGTTCTGCTTTAGTGTCAGATGTGAAATACGTGAACTAAAACTTGATAATATCAAAGTGAACGATTCAAGTACGAGAACTGTCCTATGCAACAACCAGCATCTCCTGGATAAGTTCTCTCATATGTATATGCTCAGGAAATCTGTAGTTATACACTGGTAAATACAGATTGTCATTCCAACACACCCTATACTCACAACACCCTGGCTTCACTCTTGGCTGGTTCCTGTTCTCCACTTCCCCCACTCCTTTTGTTTTCACTTTTCACCAGTTTCCATTCACATTATTTTGATTCAAAGGTGTCTGGTCTATGAACCTTTATTCACACAGTGCTCTCAGTAGTCCAGCTCTCCCTATAACCTACACTGCCTTCAGCCTTCCCCAATCCTCACCACCTACAGAGCAAGTGAAATATCTTGTGAACCCTGCCTGCAGGTGTCACATTCCCACCTCTTCCTCGCTGTTCCTCATTATCTTAAATCTTGCTGCTCCCTTCATTTCACCGCATATTACCCTCCCCTCTTCCTCCACCCTGTTCCACGCAACACTACCCCTTACCTCATTCTGACCACAATTTCTAGACAATTCTCCCCCCCCCCCCTGTGTGTGTGTGTGTGTGAGAGAGAGAGGGGGGGGGGTGCAGTTGCAAAACACAATGGCAGTTGTAATTTAACCCATAAAAAACAATGTACACCTGTCCCCCTAAAACACACACACACACACACACACACACACACACACACACACACAAACAGGAAAGTATGATGCATAATGATTTCCAATTCTCACATACCTCATTATTGTTGGATAATGGTGTCTGCACTATGTGACAGCATAACTTCAGAAGATTACACAATAAAGCATCCCAAGTAGCTGGTCTACTTTGTTTTGATTCACTTCCCAGTACCGATGCAAAAAGGCCTCCAAAACATGAAGAAGCATCATTTGTGCCGATGGAAGGTTCCGATATACTTCTGCAACGCACTTTCTCTGAGCTCAAAATGTAATTGTATGCCAAATTTGCTGAAAAATTATAAACCAGAGAGGAACGTACTGAGTAGAAATAATTACTTCCCTCCAAACAAAACCATATTCTATTTTAGAATAAAATCTTTTTGGGTAAGATGTAATAGTATAATTTCAAACTTCACGTGTAAAATGTGACTGGTATTTCTTATTTACAGAAAATGGCAATGCATCATGATGATGCAAAATATGTCAATATGTCAGTCTTATTTACTTACACAGAAAAGGCAAACTGTCTTAAGAAAACAGTGTGACTGCCTTTTGTAATTTTTTAAATTATGTATTTCAGCTAGAACCATACAAGTGGTATCATTACCATTTTTGACTTACTTCCAAGTAATTATTACATGATTTGAACACTTTATGTTTAGCAACTCAACAACTGAATAGGCCTGAAGAGGAACTCACTATGTAATGTACTCAAAGCATCTGATGACAACTTGAAGTCAAAAACTGTTAATGATATCATGTCTAACCTGAGACTGAATCTAAAATATTTTTAAAATTACATTTCGTGGAAAACCAATGTACAATTAAACAATTTTCATATACAACTAGCCATTGGAATAGAAACCTTTAACATAGAGCAATAGTTAAAATATTAATATACTGAAAAACGTTATCCTGTCACTGACAGAAGAAACATACACAATCACATAATTAACAAGTGGAAACAGTAAAAAGGGAAGCACATCAGTTCAAACAAGGTAACTTAGTTCACTTGCAATTTCACGGTACACACCGCTACTGGTTTAAATATATATGACTGACTTAACAATCATCTCTCTCTCTCTCTCTCTCTCTCTATCTATCTATCTATCTATCTATCTATCTCACAGTGTGTCTGTGTAGAAATCAGGGAAGGGGGCAGGATGAAAGTGATCATTACTTGAATGATAGATTTCAAGATTTAAGTACATGCAGCGTATTAGACCATGGCTAACTTCTTTTGCTAGCCATCATAAAACATTTTGAAACTGACAGCAATTTAAACTTGTTTTCCTGCACTAGGAAAAGTTCTTAAATCTTCTTGAAAAAGTCTCTAGCACTCCTAATCTATCAGGTTCTATAACTGTCATTCCATAGTTATACATCAACAACGATAATTTCACTCTGTTCCAGTAACTTTAAGACATGTTAAAACAAATTTCAGCATTGCAGAAGTCGTCGTTTAATACATCCCACGATATTTCAAATGGGCACCTGCCAGTCACCTTCAAGTTGGTCACCGAAAACTGATGAAGACTTGCTCCGTTTCACAATATATGTAGTTCTGCACGTATTCTGTACATGCATCAAAATCAGGTTGACATACTGATCACACTTCCTGGTGGCAGCACCTCAATGGTGGAACTGTGGAACTCAACTGTCCTTTACAGTACCGTTCATCGGCAAATGCTCACATCGCATCTGTAACTTAGCTAACTTTATCAATAGATTGGGGCTCTCCGCCTAAGCAGTTCTGACCGCAGTTTGATGTGGTACCACCTTTTACATAGCTCCCTTTTGCAGATTCTTTGACACTAATTGGCAAATAGTTTCAGGTGGGCTCACAGCTTTGTTTCAGCACACACTATCCTGAACCTACCTCATGTTCAAACAAGAATATTCCGAACAGACTGATGGCACTGTCATGGACAGCCCTCTGTATCCCTTGATGGACAATCTTTTTATGGAGGATTTCAAGGCGAGAGCACTTGAATCATCTGCCCTTAAATCAAACATATTTTGGAGGCATGTGGATAATGCTTTCATAGTGTGGTCTCATGGAGAAGATAAACTGATGGAGTTTCATCACCACCTCAACTCCATTCATAACAACATTTGATTCACTATGGCAGTAGAGAAAGGTGGATGTCTGCCTTTCTTGGACGTCTTGGTTAGACGAAGGAATGCTATCTCTCGGGGGAATTCAGTTGATCATATGTCCACTCATCCTGATTTGTATTTGAAAGCATCAAGTTATCATCCATTGCAAGCTATGAGCATGCTTAAAACATTCATACACAGGAATCGCACTTCACACAATTAACAAAATATTTCAGTCTATTATGCCATGGTCAAAGGGATTTCGCTTTAAAATCCGAAGTTTCATCCCCAACTGTGGGAGACAATTTCAAGGCGTAGCTTTGTCGAATGTCCAATTCACACCCTGCAGTGAACCAAGGCGAGAATTGGACATTTGCCAAAGCTACAACCCCCTTAAAAATGTCCTCTGCAGATGGGGACGAAACGTCAGCTTTTAAAGTGAAATCCCTTCGACCATGGCATAATAGCCTGGAATATTTTATTAATTGTGACAATTCCAGCTGTGAAAGTTTACATTTTACAAAGAGTTCTCACTGTCTCAGATTTGGATAGATTGCCTAAGGAGCTCGCCCACCTGAAAACAGTGTTCAGAAGAAACGGATTTACCACCTAGCAAATTAACAGGACACTGTCAGTTAAAACCAAGACTCAGGAAACGCATAAAAAAGAGAACATGCCAGCAAACTCTGTAGATTTTCTTCCTTTTTGTCAGCAACATTTCATTTAAAATAGCAAGATTCCTCTATAAATTTCAGCTGAAAATGATTTTCTACCCCCCCCCCCCTACGACTGCAAATCTTTTGGAATTAGAGAAGGACAACTTGTAACTGCGGAAGGCCGGAATTTACAAACTACCTTGTCAGTGTGGCATGGCTTACATAGGACAGATCACACTTATGGTGAAAGAATGTTGAACTGAACCTCAACAATGTACTCGCCTCTGACAACTAAGCAAGTCTTCTACTGCTGCACACTGTATTTCCACTGAACATTCAATGGAGTATGATTCTGAACACAAAAGCATCTTTTTGGGTCTGCGTTATTGAAGAATTAGTGGAAATACACCTGGAGGAGAAGCTGATGAACTGTGACTAATAGTTGGACAGCACACAGAACCCCATCATCTCCACAATTTGTTCTAATCGAAGACGACAGTGTGTGCCAATGGCCACGGCGAGTGGTAATGCAGAGTACAGCTGTTCCACAGTTCCACCAGTGATGACACTGCTGCCAGGAAGTGTGACATGTCTATCAACCTGGTTCTGATGAATGTATGGAATACCCACTGCATGCTGTATACTGTGTATTGCAGCAAGTCTTCATAAGTTTTTGATAGCTCACCTGAAGATGACTGGCAGATGCCAACATGACATACTGTGGGATGCATCAAGCAACAAGCGTCTGCAAGCCCTTTGTCTGTTTGAACATTCAATTCACAACTTAAAAGACATGTACTTCAACCCTTTTCATTCATTATAAGGTAGTTAAATTAAGTACAAATGATGCTAAGAGATCTTGAGGAAGGTAAAAAGAACAGTTTTAGAAAACATATTTTCACATTGTGTTTCTTGTTTATGCCTCATCCAGTTTACCATGTGATTGTAAGATGTGAGCACTTCCTGATAGGAAAACTGAGGAGATTCTCATGGGACTCAGGAAGTGTAAAAAGATGTAGAGGATGTGTGTCAAGCTGTCTGTCATTTCTGCGCCATTTTCTGTTTTCTTAAATTATACATATTCTGTAACATATGGGGTCATCCAGAAAGTAAAGAAAATTTCGGCATAAATGAATAAAAATGAAAGATTTTTCAACACCAAACTTTGTAAATAAAGTTACAGTACATTACCCTATCTTTCAATGTAGTCATCTTAACTGTCAAGGCACTTAATGTAACTTGGCACCAATTTTTCAATTCTCATGTTGTACTCCTCTACTGTCAAAGACATGAGCCAGCATGTCACTGCTTCTTTGAGATCTTCATCTTTTGCTAACTGTTTTCCACTCAACAACTTATTTAGTTTCGGGAATAGTGAAAATCACATGGTGCCAAGTCAGAGCTGTAAGAAGGACGTAAAAAAATGTCCCATGTAAGACGCTGAAGTTTTTTCAGTGCTTGAGCTGATGCCAGAGGCCAAACATTCTCATTAATGAAGAAAACCTTTGCCAACAACATTCCATAACAATGAAGGCATGTTCCTATCACCCTAAATATTCTTTATTTGCTTATAAATTTCAATAGGCCAAAATTTTTTGCATTCTCACAACAAACAACACTACACACTTGGCATCTGGCAGGATTTTCAATGGGATCCACTATTTCAAAAGGTTACAGAACAAAGAGGTATGACCACTCAGCAACAAAACTCGGCTCACAACGAGACGGGGAACAAGCTAACTGGACCGTTTGCAATCTCAGTAGTGGGGAATCGACAGTGGGTGATGTACACAATCTTTCTTTCATTTCTGGATGACCCTCATAATTTTGAACTTAAGCTGCCTGATTAAAATACAAATTAAAGTTTCGGCAATTGATGTGACCATGAGGAACACTATAAGTCACATTTTAACAGTACTAACTATTTAAAGCTGCATGCAAGAAATTTTAATTTGTAAGTTGTGTTTCCTGTAGCTAACCACAAACCTAACAAAGAACACTTTTTTATATCCATCAGATTCATGGATGCCCCTCATTCTGTATCTGTCACAAATGCATCCATATGTAGTGTAAATATCGAAAAAAGATGAACATCCACATATGTAAAAGCAGAAAACATATGCAGAAATAAACAGATTTGGCAAAGATCGCCACAGGTACAAACAAGTGCTTGCGGCTTGTTACTGAATAATATCCCAATTAGAATACTAATTATAAAATGAGTCAAAAATCACCCAGTGGATATATTTTTACAATCATCATAAGAGTCAGACTGAAGACCACAACAATATAATAGTATACGAAAATTTCAATACGGATTTATGAAAAGGATTTGTTGAAAGAAAAAATATGGAGCCTCCTGTCCATGATATACATTATAAACTCTGGGGATTTGAACTGCCTCTTCTTCAACACATCCCACATCATTTGCCTGGTCTTTATTTACACTAGCCCCTCTATGGTCTTCCTCCCACCCCCCTTTCTCTGCCATACTGCTTTATCCTTTCTTATCTGTCTTTGCACATTTTTTTTTATAATTTTTCATATTTTCTCCTCCATCTTTCTCATTGTTTTTCTCTTTTTTTCCCATCATTTAGATTTTCACCTTTCCAATCCCTATGCTATTTTTCACCACGTTTTATTTCTTTGTATTTCACATTTATATCTTTCCTATACACTTCCTTCAAGCTGTTGTCTCATCTTTAACTGATCAGTTATCTACAGCACACTATTAGGACTCTGAATTTTGAAGATGACCTGTAAAGCTATATTTCCCAATATTACCAGTGCCATGTCTCCTGCCTCATCCAGGACGGGGAATGAGATTTTTCCTTTTCCAGCATTCCACTTTTATCTATCCACCTGTAGTACAAAATTCAATGATATTTTTAAATTCCCCTGTCTGTCTCTAATGTTCCACTTGCTCCTGTTCCAGCATACAGTAAAATGACACTCTCTTCAGTCACAAGCATGATTAGTATCAATATCTTTAGTTCCACTGAGTAGTTTTACAAGACTTGCGGACTTCAGAACATTCACATTGCTCTGATGCGAGTAATCTTTAAAATGAACTGAACAGAATTGCCAAGCTTGAACTGCCAGGAAGCAGTAACATGACATGAAAATGTAAAACACTTACATGGAGATGGGAAAATACTAGCTAAATTATTTACTTTTCTAAAAAATTTAGTCCCAAAATACAGACTTTGATTGCTCATAACTATTGCTCCAAATTATGTTCCCGCAGACTGTATTATATTCTTGATACTCCAAAACCTTCATTATGTAGGAAAGAGGTCACTTTCAATAAGATGTTAGCCAAAGCAGCATAATTTATTTCTGAACAAGCAATGAAAACTGCTTGTTATGTAACACATTACACATTTGTGGTAATTTTTGTATATTTTACATTATTGTTTTCTGTATTTCTCAATACTGACAATATATTATACAGATATATCTAAGTATTTCTGCATAAAAATGAAAATAATCAATTTTTGACAACATAATGTAATTGGATAGATAAAAAAAAATCTAGTCATCAAACGGTGGCAGGGGAATACACACACAAAATAGATTTTATGCATACAAGCTTTCGGAGCCAGTAGCTCCTTCTTCCAGCAGAGTGCTTAAGAGTAAGGAAGGGGGTTAAGAAAACAGACTGAAAAAATTTAGGAAAAGGATTAGAGTTCTGGAAGTCACCCAAAACCCCAGGTTAGGGAAGATTTACCAGACAGGATAAGATGGGTATTTCCTTACCATTCTGTCCAGTAAGTCTTTCCTGATGCAGGGTTCTGACTAATTTTTCCAAACTCTAATCCTTTTCCTTCACCCCTCTTGTTCCCCTAGATATAGAGAAGATCCAACGGAGAGCAGCGCGCTTCGTTACAGGATCATTTAGTAATCGTGAAAGCGTTACGGAGATGATAGATAAACTCCAGTGGAAGACCCTGCAGGAGAGACGCTCAGTAGCTCGGTACGGGCTTTTGTCAAAGTTTCGAGAACATACCTTCACCGAAGAGTCAAGCAGTATATTGCTCCCTCCTACGTATATCTCACGAAGAGACCATGAGGATAAAATCAGAGAGATTAGAGCCCACACAGAGGCATACCGACAATCCTTCTTTCCACGAACAATACGAGACTGGAATAGAAGGGAGAACCGATAGAGGTACTCAAGGTACCCTCCGCCACACACCGTCAGGTGGCTTGCGGAGTATGGATGTAGATGTAGAATCCTTCTGCTGGAAAAAGGAACCACTGGCTCTGAAAGCTTGCATACGGAAAACCTTTTTTTATATGTGTGTTCTCCTGACCCCACTTATTATTTTTACAGAATGTTTGTTATCTGAGAAAGGGTTTCTGCAAATTCACTGCACGTAGCAATCTTGGTTAGCTCTCTAATGAAAATGGTTTTCCCATATGCAATAATTCTGTTAGCTTCTTAAATACTGGTCAAAATGCACTATGAGGCTAAGAGTTTTTGTAGTGGGAAATGAAATATGGCTCTTCAGGAACAAATTTTAATTATTGTTGATTCCATTTCACATATTGCAATTTTATCACGAAACTATCACTAGAAGCTGCATTTCTTAACTACAACAACAGATTTATTGGACGTGATAAAGCGTTGAAATCTTACCAACACATTCGACAATGCTTATCGCTGTTGACAGATTTACTGCAGTGAAGTTCAGATTTAATATCAAGTCTACTAATTCACACTGTGCATCAAGAGGTCCCTGGCGATTGGTGAGTGCACCTGTGGTTTGAACTAGCTTGTAAATCAGCTGCAACAGCAGTTCCTTCAAAGAATTACCCAATCGGCTGTCAGGGCTGATAACATCACAACGGCTCTGCAGCCGAACAAGCAGCTCTCTCATTGCTCCACACACCGAGGGGCCTGCCTGCTGCAAAACCAAAATCATCTGATACCACCAACTTACACATACACAAAACAAACACATAGGTAGAACAGAAATTAGGCATCCAAAAGAAAGACTTTGGTCTCCAACCACCTGTCAATTACATCAGAATCTACTCCCTAAGCATTTGTACATAACACTTTTACAGTTTACATTTTACAACTGGAATTATTTAGTACAGTTATCTTTTCAGCATTTCTTGCGATAAAAAACACCCAAATATCTTATATATACTAGTGTTGTCTCACACCTAATGATTTTCATCCAGTACCAAGTTTTTATGTACACTTTGCAATACTTACAGTGCCTTTGTCCGATGAGACGTAACTGAGACTCGAACCAGAGAGGAAACGCAGTAACATCGGAAGAAACTGTGGATCTTCAACAATCACACCAGATGTAGCATGAAGAGATACTTCGACATCATCGAGTCCCATTGACCAAGCTTCACCACTAGGAGTCTGAATTTGAGGCTGATTCGCCATCAGTATAAGACATTGGAATGCAAGGCACCAAACACGGAGCGATACCCCGGGTTGCTGGGCTAGTGCCGAAATCAGTCCTGATACAGCTCGAGTTGTCACACGTACAGCAGGAACAGCACCTGGGTCAAACAAGCCAGGTGCTCCACCCACAGGCTCAAAAGCACTATCACTGTTCAGCATCAGCCACAGCTGTAGCACCAGTTCTATGTTCATCCAAGATTTCTGTAAACCACACATCACAATTACATATACTGCAAAGAAATAGACACACAATGGAAAAATAATGACCCCCCCCCCCCCCACCAACACACACACACACACACACACACACACACACACACACACACACAGAGCCAGAGCCTCTGGCCACTGCAGTCTTTTACACAACATTGTCACAAAGAAATATACTTTATATAACAAAACGAAGACAGCCACAAAAAAGCTGTACAAATGAGAATTTATTGCCTCTGAAGTAAAATATTCTGCACTGGAAGGAATAACTGTTTGGTGAATTACATCAAAATTCTTTGAGATGAGAGTTGTCAGAGCTTTCACTACATATTATTATCCTGCTCTAATTATATACTTTTTCTCAGTTTTTATTTGCTTAAGCAGCTAACGATATCCTTAAGGTAAAAATTTTCTCAGAGACAATAGTTCTCAATCTGACTTATCACCATAACAGAAAAATCACGCATTTGGAATGAAAGGATGCATTCGTGAAATGTTTGTCATTAACATTCTGTATGAACCATAGAGAAATGGCCATCTCCCTTATACTTTTTTGAGCTCTTTAAGTGTAAAAAGTAGCAACAAATGTAAGATTATAAAACTGTTTCACTTGCATCAATTTTACTTTTTACTCTCTCTGGTTATATTAGGGAAAGTAGATGAGTCACCTGAAGTTTGTATTTTTCAAATTAGCTTCTCCTCAACTGAACTTCAGACCATGTGAGATCTGTCACAGATTTCTGATCAGCGTGCTGCAATCTCAGAAATGTTCAATGATCTCCAGTTGGAAAGACGTTGGACATCACACAAAGGCCTTCTGTTAACGTTCCGAAGGTGTACATTCTGAGATGCTTCAAGAAACATATTACTTCTTTACATCTGTTTCTCAGGAAACAATCATTTTGGGCTTACTGTGCTGTATCACGACAGTCATTACTGTGGTGCACTAACAAAATGGAATATGGAGGGAGGAAAACGGTATTTGTAATGGTACATACCACTCCTTGGAAGGGATGTCTATCCTTGTGTCATCTTCCTGACGAATGATACTGACAACAAAAGTAATTTATATAGGAAGAAACCCATAACATAAAATAATACGTCTAATGCAAAGGTGCCGATTTGTGTATTGTTTTATTTTTGTTTCACAAGTGGTGAGCCATACTGAGGGACGATACATGTCTTCAGAACAGGATAGTAGTTGAAATGATTTGGTGAGAGGAAATATATGTTCGAATGTTGCAAGAATTACTCTGTGGATCACTGTCCTGTCCTAGAGAGGCTCAGATTTCTGAAGAACAATTTTATCAACAATCTTTACAGTTTAAAATGGTACTCAGATGAACTTTTGATACTGATCTTGTATGCAGAAGCATTAATACATCTGATCAGTATGAGTTTCAATATACACATAGTACACGAAAATATCTCACATGTTAAGTTGCAAATGATGTGGAAAGTTTATACCTAAAATGTGACATGAAGAGAACATTTTTTTATTTAAATTCATTACTACTGTTTACTGATGACATTTGGAAGATCAACGTGGGGAAGTACATTGTCAAACTATTGACATAAAGATATAACAACCATCACACAGATCAATCAACAGCAACCACAAAATTACTGCGCTGTGTACTCTTTGCTTCACTCTGTATATAACTTTCAGGGCACCTATGTAGATTTACTGTAAAATTCATTCAGAACATGTGTTCCAACTACAAAGCTGTGATTCTTACCTTGAAAACTCAATCTTTTAAAAACTCTGGAATAAAATGGGGCAGGCAGCCTCGGAAATCCCATGTGTGCATTGTACAGAGGACGCCCGTCCTCCGGCAGGTGCGGTAAACCTTCTCCAAATCAAAAAACACAGCTACAGTCTATCTTTTTTCGCAGAAAATTGTTCACAATTTGAGTTGCTAGTGTGACGAGTTGATCAACTGCAGAGCAGTGCTTATGAAATCCACAAGGTGCATTATTTAGCAAATTTCGAGACTCAAGTGTCACCATAACAGCCAAGCACTGATCACGCATTCCATCACCTTGAAGACACTGCTGGCAAGGAAAACTGGGCGGTAGATGGATAGAAGATGTTTGTCCTTACCAGACTTGGATATGGGGATTACAGTGGCTTCACAGCAATGACTAGGAAATGCACCGTCTGTCCAGATACGATCATGCATACGAGGGAAAAAATGCCTGCCATCAAGAGATAGGTGCTGCAACATCTGAACGTGAGTATCATTCGGTCCTGAAGCGGAGGATCATGATGAGGTGAGAGCATGTTCGGGCACCTTATGGTAAAAATGGTACTGTAGCCTTCACGATTCTGTGAGAGGAAAGATATCTCCCAAGCCACCTCCATTTGTTACAGAGGTAGGAAGGCAGGATGGTAATGGGTAGAGCACGACAATTCTGCAAAGTATCGTGTCAAGCTGTTGGAAACATCAATAGGGTCCACAATGACGTCATTCGCTAGTCAGGCCAGGAATCAGGAGTGTCTGGAAATCTAATATAGGTTACCCCAAACAACAGAAGAGGGAGAGTAAAATGGTTAAAAGAATTAGTAAAAGAGATCCAGCTAGTTTTTTTGCTACCTCTGTTAATGCTACAAAACTTTGGGTGCAATTGTTTATAATGAATAAAGTTCTCCTTTGTGGGATGGTGTTCAGAGACACGGAGAGCATGTCTCCACGTGAGAACCACATCACGGCATTCCTAAGTCCACCAGGGACTGGGATATGTCGCTGTAGGGAAGAGGTTCGGGGTATGGAACATTCTGCAGTGGTAAGGATAACATTCACAAGGTACTCTACCTGATCATCACTGCTGTGGAAATATCGTTTGTCAAAGGTTGCCAGTGAGTGGAGCCTCAAGTCAGCTTTAGAAAGCTGCCAGTTCGTCTTTTACACAGATGAGACATGAGTTAGCAGATGAATTATGCACAGGGAATGGTCCCTCAAGTATGTGTTTGAGAGGACAGACCACTCTAGAAGGTGGGCACACTATGCAGTAAAGAATGAGAGATTCAGGTGTGAGAAAGTGTGTGCACGATCTTGAAAAAACGTAGGTTCACCAGTGTTGAGAGAAATGACAGTAAGCTGGCTGAGAATATATACCAGGAGACAGCCATTTAGGCTGGTTCTCAGAGAACCCCAAATGGTACGGTTGGCATTGAAGTTGCCGAGTAACAAAAAAGCTGAATGAGCTGAGTGCCAACCTGCAGCACGTCTGTCCTGGTAACATCAGAAGACAGGTGTATGTAGATATTACACAGAGAAAAGGGGAACTAGGGAGAGCAAGACAGACAGCAACCACCTGTAGCTGGGTATTCAATGAAATGGTTTGGCTATGAATGTCTTCCCAAGTGAGCATCATGACTCGCCCATGAGCTGGAGTTCTTTTTCTGAATTATGGACAAAAAATACTGGAATGAAGTGTTAAGATGTCAAAGTGGTCAGGAGAGCAAAATTTCATTTCATGGAGGAATAAAACAACCGAGCATGCCTATCGCAATAGCAACGGTAAGTCTGCCCTGTGAGATCAGGCGTCACGGATGTTTTATTGGAGAACAGCCACATTAGACGATAAGAGATATTTCTCTTATAAGGGGCATTTACTTCAGTGGCTGCCAAGTGTCAGATTTTGGCTGTGTACTATTAGAGTTCTGAGACTTAAGGGACCTGTTCCAGTATTTCTTCAGTGGTAACAACAGCCTCCCTGGGTCAGTCAGCTGACTCCACAGTTGAGAACTGGTTGGTGATTCACATCAGCGAAATGGAAGTTGACCGAACAGTATCACTGTTGTAAAGGATTGCTGAGTTGGAGAAGGGCAAGAACATTGGTCTTTGTTCGACTTCTCAGTACCTTCACATTTGTCAGATGTGGATCCAGACATATGCTGACTTCAAGGGTGCAAAATGTGTTCTTGAGAGTATTCCTTTTTAAATTTCCATTCTTATGATTGCATCACATGCGACTTCACCAATATGGGTGAAGATTTTGTGGTAGATTGAACAACTTTAGTGGATGGAGGTGAGGACGTCACCTTAGCACTACGCAATTTCACAACTTTAGCACACAACTGGACATCACAGGTCTGCGTGACCATATTCATGGGCCATGACATAGCAACAGCAGTACTGTGACTGCTGGATAGTGGTAGGCAATGCTTTCGGCTAGCTAACATTTTGCAAATAACATGGACAGGTACCTTTTCCTTCACCCAGATCTCCTAAATGGCTCACTCAATGAGGTACACAGTGTATTCACAGGATGAAGTGGCTTGGTTGCCAGTACAGATGGTGTAGAGGGGAGAAGAAAGTTGGCAATCTTCCTCATGAACAACCTTGCCGTAAGTTTCACATTGGGCTGCATTCTTACAGGACTTGTGAGTAGGGTTATAATGCTGACATTGGTAGCAACACATCGTGTTTGGTATGTAGGGTCTGACATTGATGAATCCATAGCCCACCTGGATCTTCAATGGGAGCTCCACTCAATCAAGCATTAAGAAAAGGGTGCAGGTAGGCACGCACCCATTGGACTGGAGTTATATCCTGATCAGATAGATCATGTTGTACATCTACCTCTGTCACACTGTGTATATGATACCACATGAAGAAGTCAGTCTGCACTGAACCTCCTCACAAACTTTAAATTTTTGGGCTCAAAAGGCACTGCCTGTCTCTGGAAGCAAAGTTCCATTGTGTAAGCAAGTGCAGGATTTTAACTGGCCTGCAACTGTCTCCGCACCTTTCTGAATGATGAAATGGGTTAACTGTAGAAAACATCTGACCACCTCAGAATGACACCATGAGGCAGCAGGGTGCAACTGAAAAATTCGTCAAGTCTTTGGCCTTATTCCCTTTCCATTTATTAGATGGAGGTTGCGTACATGGAGTTGATGTAAGCACCGTGGGTGAATCCCCCATGATTGCCAGCATCTCTAATGGCATGCTCCTTCCTTCGGGGGTCCCCACACAGGGGAGTACAACTGCCTTAGGTGATTGTACACACGTCTGATCACACCTCCCAACTCAAGACAGGGACCGATCTACAATATAGTTTCAATTGTCATTTAATTGGGAAAGCAACAGCTCAGGCAATCACATCTCCTTGGGCCTGGCCTTTCCCAGGGGGTATGCACAACCCTTACCTTTCGACCTGGGTGCTGGGAGTTGCGCACCCAATTGCCCTTTACATGTTAAAAGCATGAGCCGGTATTCAAGCATGCAGAGGGAGGAAGTTAGATGAAAAGGGACACCTCAAGTGCCAAAGCAGAGAAAAGAAATCAGGACAAGAAAGAGAGAAACACAAAAAAGTATACTTTCATAAGTTTTGGTTAGCCTATTTTACAGAAGACCTGGTTCCCAAGGGAGGGATGGAAGAATAGGAGGAGGATAGATGTGTGGCACAGAAAAGGGCAAGTACTGCAAGAGCAGGGGCCTATGTGTGCCATACACGCACTCACAAAAGAGTTGTGGGAAGAGGAGAAAGGGAGAGAAGGAGAAAGAACTTTTAGGTGCACTGGCGGGATCAACAATGTGTGCATTACTGGAATTGGAGCAGGGAAGGTGATAGGTCACTGGGAGACAGGGACTAGTCAAGCTTTGGCCAGAGTGGTTACACATATGAAGGGAAAGTTCCCACTTGCACAATTCAGGAAAGCAGATGTGGGTATGAAGGATCTAGATGGCACCAGATGTGAAGCAGCCATTAGAGTGAAACACACAATGTTGGGCTGCATGTTCAGCAACACGATGGTCCAGCTCTTTCTTGGCCACAGTTTGGCGTGGCCATTCACGCGAACAGACAGCTTGTTAGCTGCCACACTCATGTAGAAAGCAGCACAGTGGATGCAGATTGGCTAGTACATCACAACTGCTTGCAGATTAGCTAGTACATCAAAACTGCTTTCAAAGGCAGCCCTGTCTTTGATGGGATAAGTCATGCTTGTGACATGACTGGAGTAGGTGGTGGCGAGAGGATGTATGGGACAAGTCTTCCATCTTGGTCTATTACAGGGATATTAACCATGTGGCAAGGGGTTGGCAGCATGGGTGGACAAACAAGGACAGTGTGTATCTTCAGTGGGAGCTGGAATAACACTGTGAGAGGGGTGGGGAGGATATTCCACACTTCAGGGACAACTGAATCACATTCACTGCCAGCGTTTCATCCACCTGGCTTGAAATAAAGGCTACACACTCCACTAGCCACCTATCTCCTATCACATCAAAGGCAGAGCTACTTGTGAAAGCAGTCATGCGATCTATATTCTATTCATCATAAGAATAAACCCGTTGTAAACATTACACCACGTATTCTTCTGCATTTGCTTGGATCTCATTGGATTTCATGTCACGTGGAGCGGAAGCAAAGCTGTGACCAGTAAAGTCAAGTACGATCATAGGGATATGTTTTATGCTGTGTTGAATGCAAATAGACTGAGCGATAGCGCTAGACAACAGCTTTAATGGTGCATTAAACTCTGACAGCACTGGCTAGCCTGTGGCCCAACTTAGCTGCAATGGTATGAGCAGCTGCAGTTCAGATGTAAAAAGAGTCAAGCAAATAAACAATATAGTTTCAATTGTCATTTAATTTTTAAAAGGAATGAAATAATATCTGGCAAAAGTCCAGCACTACCATGTGCTTCTTTGTGACCAAGTGGAAATCATAAATTGCTCTCATTCTTACCTTACACAGTATTCTAATTATAAACAAGAGTGATGAAAATTCCTAACGCAAACACACGGTAATTTTTCTGAGCGAGCTACATGGGATGCAAAAGCATACTGCAGGGATTTCACCGTACTGTTGAATACTGAAGCCAATGAAGGTATTAATTACAGTCACTTGTCAGGTAATCTCTTAGCTCCTTCCCTATCCAAATCCTAGAAATACATTCCAGTTCTGGAACTGTCACCTGCTACACTGATAACGAGTTGATCAACAACAGACTCCATGAAGCCACCCTGGCACCACATTTTCTCCTCTTCTTTTATAACGTGCCATTATGTATCCCGCCAGCATTCAGCAGTGACGTGAGATAGCTGCATGCGTTAGTTCCAGTACATCTACCAGCTTAACAGTCTTGTTATTTCTTGGAACAAATCCCTTAACTTGGTTCCAGTCAGATCAGTTCTGTTGGGTTCATATTGTAATGGTACAGTGGCAAATGTAAAAATGCAGCATTTGTACGGTGTGCTCAATACTGTGAAAATGATCGTTTTCCACGTTTCTACGAGACTTATCTACATCTGTGGCATAAAACAATGGACATAACGACATAACCCAACTTGTGTCTGTGTATGTGCGGATGGATATGTGCGCGCGCGCGCGCGCGCGCGCGCGCGCGAGAGAGTGTATACCTGTCCTTTTTTTCCCCTAAGGTAAGTCTTTCCGCTCCCGGGATTGTAATGACTCCTTACCCTCTCCCTTAAAACCCACATCCTTTCATCTTTCCCTCTCCTTCCCTCTTTCCTGATGAAGCAACCGTTGGTTGCGAAAGCTAGAATTTTGTGTGTATGTTTGTGTTTGTTTGTGTGTCTATCGACCAGCCAGCGCTTTTGTTTGGTAAGCCCATCATCTTTGTTTTTAAAATTTCATTTAACATATCTTAGTAATAATATATCTCATACATAAGAAAGACTTACTTCGTAGAGCATAACATTACCAGTGTATTGTGCTATGGCTTCTGACCAATCATCACATTTGTGTTTGTTTGCATCAGGCTTTTCCTTATGATGAACTGAATATACAAGCTAAGCTGCAATCTCTGTGCTCCATTCTACATGGGCATGACAACCAACAAGCTGTCTGCCACATGAATGGCCATCTGTGGGCAAGTTGGTCCACCTAGTTGCTGAGCCTGCTGCCCAACACAATGTTCTTCATTTCAGTGGCTGCTTCACAGTCTGTACACTCTTGATCCTTCCTATCAACACCACCTTTTCTGAACTGCACAGGTGGGAATTCTCCCTGCAATATATCGCATATTCCCAGACCCCTCCTGGCCTCAAACTTGGTTAGTCACTGTCCTTCACCCACCTATCACTGTCCATATCCACTCCAGCACTACACAGCCTTCCATTCCACAAACACACTCACAGTCTTTTTACTTCTCTCTTTTTCTGCTCCCTTTGCCTCCCCCATCCCCTCCCCATCTGTCTAGCCTTCAGACTGCACCTAGCTGCCCTATCCTCTTTGTACATCTACCCTGCATGCTCCCATGCCTATCCTGTTATCTCTTCCTACCCCCATCTCAACCTCTTCCTTACCCCCACTACCCAGATTACTTCTCCCATCATGCACAGTCACTCGCATTCTGGCTTTTACAGCCAAAGACAGTGGTCGTGTGTGTGTGTGTGTGTGTGTGTGTGTGTGTGTGTGTGTGTGTGTGTGTGTGTGTGTCTTTTGCCTACTCCAGAAGAAGGCCTTTTGGCCGAAGGCTTATTTGCTTAACAGTCCTTTTGTTGTGCCTGTCTGTGACTCAATATCTCCACTATATGGTGAGCAGCAATCTATCCTTTCCATAACATTGTTTATGTAAAGAACAGTTACAAATTATTATATAACATAGCATGTGAGAGCTTAACTTTTTTCACCAACTCACGACAATGCCTCAGCTATGAATAGTTTTTGAATTACATTCCCATTTGCCCATCATCTCTCTCTCTCTCTCTCTCTCTCTCTCTCTCTCTCTCTCTCTCTGTGTGTGTGTGTGTGTTTTTCACTGTATCTACCATTAGTAGAGCAGCAACTCTGACCACTGTACGATTTCCTGCACCGAAAAATGCTGTAGTGTCACAACATTGTTGACAATGTCAACTATACTGTCACTTGCACAATGACAGGTAATGATGAATTTTTTTAATAGGATGAAACACTGCAAATGTATGGCAAGATGGCAAATCTTTTTGGATCCTTACATCATAATTACATTTATGTTATTATTTAATGATTTGTGGAGAGTAAAAGCATACCTGTGTATGGAGCTCCGAAAAGACAGTGTCGAAACAACGGGAAAGCATTGCTAAGCTGCCAGGAAGCCCGTGATCTTCGTCAGGAGTCGCAGCCTGCTGCCACGGTAACAGCCCGTGCACATATAGATTACTCGCAGTGGCAGAATTGTACGGCTGGCGAGCCGATTCTGGAGGAGCAATAACTGGAGCAGTGACACTGAGTGCCAAGTTGTGGGCACCCTGAGCAGCCAGCCTACGCAGGGCAACTTCTGCACAAGTTCCCACACCGAGTTCCAGTCGAGCATCCATAGCCACAGACAATGACGAAGAAGCCACTGTCCCAGAAATACCAGTTGCTGAAGCTGCACGATTCGCAACAGCAGTACTAGTGCGTTTTGCGAGACTCCTTCCACGCTCCAAAATGTCATCGAGGAACTCATCCAATTCACTGTCATCCGATTCCAGAAGGGAGGGAAGTTGGAAACAGTTTCCAGTACCCTTGGAAGTTGAGGGCCCTGTGCGTAAATAATGACTATGTTAGAGAAAAACAAGCAATACAACCCAAAAAGTTGTTGTAATTTGTAAACACAGTTACACAAATTGTTTACCATGACTGCAAAGAAATATTTGGTATTTTGGAATGAACTGTATAATTACAGTTTCTCCATAACAAGACCATTCATTTGCTACCACTAGCAGAGAAAATCTGCACAAGTAAGATGATGTCAAGAAGTATTCACCTGTTACTGATTGCAGCATCATTTGCTAGCAAACACTATGAACTACAGAACTGGAGCACCCAATAGCTGTTTCTTGTATACTGTATTGTGTTTGATTTCTGTGTTCTACAACAAAGTGAGTAAAGAGAAATGGAAAAGGTAATATTTAATCCACAGCAAGGAAAATCTGCTGCAATGAAGGGATGCTCCACCAAACCACACAGTCCAAATTAAAGAGCTACTACTTATGCAACCAAAAGACTGTCCACAGTTGGATGAGGCTTATGAGGTTTTTCCCAGTAGCATATAGAACAGCTGCCAAAAGAATCAGTTTTTGTCTTCTTTTTCATACTCACAATCATTTCAAATCAGTTATTAAGTCCAAATTATTCTGAAAGATGTACTCAACTATCTTTCGAGCATTTTCAGCGCATACAAGTGGAAAGGAAAAAAAAAAAATTCCTGGATTTCGCAGTTAAAAATACACATTTTCCCAGGTGAAAATACCAATTTTTCCAGTGGAAAAAAAAAAAAAACACATTTCATTTCCTGGTGAAAATACACTTTCTTCCATGTTAAGTAACAGTACATTTTCCCTTGACACTATAAAGTTAGTCAATCCTTTGAATGGTGAAGGTTTTATACTCTGGCATAGAACTTCCCAGCACTATAGGAACTGAAACCCAGGAGAAAAAAACAGCACATTTTGGAAAAATCTTTGATGGGTCGCAACATGTACACTGCATATTTCGGTATTATGAAAGTATAAATACGACTTCCACCAAACACAACACGTTAATTTCCAAAGCATTGAAATCGAGATTGTGACAAGCTTCTGTCTCAGCAAATCATAGCTCACATCACGTGACCTACCCAGCCAATGACAGGAGATAATCAGAGCATACGACACGTGATGTAGTCAGCCAGTAGCAACATCACTGTTAAGTAGTGCAAACATAAAAATAGGAGAAGTTATGGTTTAAATTAATATACATATTGTATAGGTACAAGGAAAGCTAAGCTTTTATGTAGAATATTGGACTTTTTTGTGTGTGTTATCCTTTAAGATACATCAAACAGAAACGTGCCACTAAAATTTTAAATAATGACATAAATGTCCAGTCTTATTGGGTCCAAAATTTTTCTAAGTGGTTGGTCCTGAAAGTGTTACGTTTTGAATGAGAATCAAATGCTCTGTGATTAAAAAAAATTCATTGTACACTCTCCCACACATCACAATTCATCTTGAATAAAAGGAAATTTACCTTGAAAGTAACACTTCTGAACCACCATTCACAACATTTTTTCTGTGACCTGTTAGAAATGTAAAAGTTGTGATGCCGCATTCATCGGAAAAAGTTTATTGATATAAAGTATTGCAAGGTATTCATCCTACAGATTTGACACAATTTGCTGTCGGAAAACGCTTGTGTGTGCTTTTTGTTTTGTTAATGTAAATGGCGCACTTTCCTTGCAGCTTAAATTTTATTTGATGTTTTTCTCTTGTTTACCTTTTATTGCTGCAGTATTATTCTGCAGTAGAGGCCCAAAGTACAATTATTTGTTAGAGTATCAGTTCTTACCAGTCAAACTTACAAAACTATAATTGAAAACTAAAACAATGAAAAATCTCCAGAATTCAAAAAAATTCACACTTTTTCCTGGTTTCCTCCTGGAAGAAAAGGTTCCCAGAATTCCCGGTTGTTCCAGAGTGTATTCAAACTGATTTTGTAAAGCTCAGTTGCACACTGGAAGGACTCTTGTTCAATACTGACCTCCTTTTAAAATGCATTCAGTGTGGAGTATGGTTCATCTGAGATATCATTGTGTGACCAATATATTTGCAATTCAGGTATCTTCACTATGCCTTATGAAATTATAGGTGGCAAAAAAATTACATCCCTCACTTATTGGCTGCCACTGTTCTGAACCAGACCTGCATCGAACTGTTGATCTCTTCAACTGAGATATTAACTCACCACCCAGAAAGACCTTAAAGACCTACAAAACATTGCCGCCTTCTGAGAGCATCTTAATGTGCATGGCTGCAGTACCCCATGAACGGAAATTGGTTAAGTGCTTTCAGAGAACGGATACATCGACGTCATGCCACTGCCAAACCTGTGACATGTGCAATGATCTTCCACAGAACAAGCCATAATCTTTGAATGAAAACATAAATATTTCACTTCCTGACTATGAAATACACAGACTTCATCTCCAAATGACTCACTATAACTAGCCTTTCTTTTCAAGTAGTAACAGCAGCAAATCAGGCTAAAACAACCACATGTTTCTAACAACGTCACAAAACAGGACACAAAATGAAAATACTGACAGTGGTTTTGTAGGCAACTGCTGGGGTGTCCAATATAAGAGATTTCATTGAACGATGCACAGAAAAATCATGTTGAGAATACTTACTTCCATCTAACATTGCACTTCTATACTTTCATGGTAGAGTGATTTATTTTGTGCAAACCTTAATAAACATAACATGAGATAATAATTTACTGCTTACAACAACATGAGTAAAAATGGGATAAACCATGATTTGTGTGTGTGTGTGTGTGTGTGTGTGTGTGTGTGTGTGTGTGATGAAGTTGACATTCTACTCAGACTATTGTAAGTATTTATATTCATTCACCTTATTTCTTTGTGACTAAGATGAATAATATGTAATTTGTAGCTATAAATACCTTCACTGAACACGTCAATTTTTAGTTCAATGACAGTTGGGACTACACAGAACAGTTATGCGATCAGATTTTAATGGCACACGTAAGGCAGTCTCCTTTTGGTCATCAATCAACTGAGGCAATCCTTCCTTAACAAAGACAACACTTCCTAAAGTAAACTAAGAAGCTAAAACACTACAAAAACAAAGAGGCAAGAATAAAAATTCTTTCACTCTGCCAAAGAAAGAACTACCGCCAGGTCTCCAACTACATGGAAAATTGAACAAAATTTTGTACTTGTATTTAAAAATGCAAATTTAATCTAGAATGACAGCAAATAACACATGAAGGAGAAAGTATAGATATTCCTGATTGCAAGAACATCTTCATTAATAAAGATGGGATTGCGAATGCTGTCAAATTCTAAGATGAAAAATAAATATGAAAAACAAATCTTAAGAAAAATTTTCTAATTTTAAATGAGTAAAAGGAAAATTTAAATAAATCAATTCAGACTTTACAAAACAGGACAAGGAGTACAATCTTACATTCGAGATCCTAAAGTGAAGTGATTTAGAAGCAACTGCAATTACGGTATGAGGACTGAAAAAAATCTCTCCCCTGACAGAAATGTAAGACAAGTTTAATATATAAGCAACTAGTCCCAATTAATTTATTTATTAACATTTTATGGCCTTCATTGGACCACTCTAGCCAACTTTATACAAAGAATTTTTCAGTTTCCTGTCAGCCCAGTACTACTTCATTCTCTCAGATCTCATCCTTTCATCATCAGAAATCACCATTCCCATTGTCTGTTTGTTGATTCTCGTTTTCAGTCTGGTTTGTTTGTCTGTGAGGTTCCTGATTTTGTCAGTTTTGTTTCTTAGATCTTCGTAGCTCATCCATCTCTTCCTTGATTTCTGTAATCCACTTAATGCTGCACTTACTATTCCGCAATTTTTGTATTATTCTCCTGACGATCCTGTTCTCTGGTGTTCTGATTAGATGTCCGAAAAATGAAATGCATTTCTTCCTGATTGTCTTCATTACCGGTTCTATTTCCTTGTAGACTGTTTCATTTGTAGCTACTCTCCAGTGTCCATCTTTCTGGTATAATTTGCTGATGCATGTTCTGATGATGCTTCTCTCTATTTTGAATATTTTGTCTATTTGTGCAGTGTTAGTTGTTTGGAAGACAGTTTCACTTGAGTATGTTATTTCTGGCTGAATGGCTGTTCTGTAGTGTTTTAATTTTGTTGCTATAAACAGGCTCTTTTTGTTGTACGTGTTCTTGGTGATATATTGTGCTCTACTCAATTTGTTTATTCTGTTATGCCATGTTGGCTTGTCATTGAGGTTGTGTGTTATGATTTCTCCCAGATATTTAAATTTATTTACAGTTTTCATTTCTTGGTTTCCTACGGCAATTTTGTTTATGAGTTGTGGGTCATTTAACATGATGACTGTTTTTTCAAAGGATATTCCAAGACCAATTTTCCGTGCTATTTCCTGTAGTGAGATAACTTGTTGTTTGGTTTTCTCAATACTGCTGGACAAGAGAGCAAGGTCATCAGCAAATCCTAGTCAGTTTAAACTTATGTTGTCTTTGGGTCTTCCAATTTGGATGTTCTTTGGGTTAATCTTGTACCATTCCCTCAATATGTATTCTAAAGCACAGTTGAATAGCAGGGGTGCCAAGCAATCTCCTTGTCTTAAACCTGTTTTTATGATGAATGGCTACAGTGTTGGTTAAGGTTAGTTCTATCAATTTGATTAATTTTGTATGGAGCCCAAAATTTCTTAAGATTTTTAACATTGAAGGTCTATGGATACAATCATATGCTTTTTTAAAAGTCTACAAAGGTTATTACAAGAGGTTTATTTTGTTTCTTGTAAAATGCAATGGCTAATTTTAAAGTGATGATCTGCTCTGCACAGGTTCTCCAAGGTCTGAAGCCTCCTTGATATTCACTTAATTCTTCCTCTAGTTGCTCTTTGATCCTCTTGTATAGGATTCTGGAGAGAATCTTGTATGTGCAGTCTACGACGGAGATACCTCTGTAATTATCTGGGTTGCTTTTATCTCCTTTTTTGTGGGGTGAGTGGATTATGGCTGTGGTCTCATGTTCCGGAAACTTTTCTGTTACCCAGATTTTTGTTAGGGCCATGTGTGAGGAAGTTCGAACTGTATCACTGGCATATTTCCATATTTCTGCAAAAACTTGGTCTTTTCCGCATGCCTCATAATTTTTCATATCTCTGAGTGCCGTTTCCACCTCTTGGATTGTTGGAGGATTTATGAGATCAGCTGGAGTCTTGATGGGTATGTGTGTATTAATTGCTAAAAGTTCCTGGGGTTCTTCACAATTTAAAAGTTTACTAAATGCTTTTCCCATGATTTTGGCATTTTCCTTGTAATTATGTGCCATTTTTCCATCTTCCCTTTCCGGCATTAACGTGGGAGGGGCAAATTTTTGTAATTGTCTTCCAAACATTTTGTAAAAGTCTCTGGAATTGGTTTTATGATAATTTTCTCCTACCGAGTCCATTAGATCTTTCTGTTATTGTCTCTTGATTTGCCTGATAATTTGTGTGAACTTTTTCCTGATATTTTTGAGGTTGGTTGCATTTTCTTCTCTGAGTTCCACCAGACATGTCTTTTATGTGGGTCCAATGGGGCTAAATTTTCTGCTTGTTGCCTGAGGATCTGAACCAGTTCTTCTAAATTATCTGTCAGTTTTATGTTTTGTGTGACTTCTCTATATTTATCATTTCTAATTAACTGGTGGGGATCGAAGTTCCTCTTTCGTTTATTGCATTTTGATTTCTTTTTTAGTGGTGTAAACTTAATTTTGAATTTGACAATGTAATGATCTGAACCTGTATCTACCTCTCTTAATATTTTAACATGTAGATTTCTCTGTGGAAGAATTTGTCCATAAATACATGATCCAGCTCCCATTCTCCTTTTCTCCAATCAGGATGTTTCCAAGTTTTACGCTTGTTTGGCCTCCTTTTGAGGTATGTGAACTTTGAGATCAGTTTGTGTTCTCTACAGAGTTCAACAAGTCTTTGGCCATTCTTATTTGTTTGTTTAAGTGGAGCCCATTTCCCAATGATATCCCGGTATTTCTTTTCTCTCAAGTTGGGCACTGAAGTCCCCTAATAGGATCTTAACATTGTTAATATTTACTTGGTTTATTGTTTGGTCAAAGAGATTCCAAAACTTTTCTCTCTTAGTCTGTGTTAGAAAATTCTTTTCATTAGCAGGGGATGGGCATTACTGATGGTATAAATTTTGTTGGATATTTTTAAACTCAAAGGTACAATTCCAGGGGAGATGGCATGAAAATTGATAATCATATCTATTATTTTCACATTGACTATAAACCCAGTTCCAAATTGGGGACATTCTTCCATAACCCTTATTCCAGGTTTCCCATTGTAAATACTGTAGCCTTGTGATTCGAATGGTTCTTCTGTAGTATTTCTCATTTCCTGGAGTCCTGCTACTAAAATTTTCTGTTTATCTAGTTCATCCACCAAATTCTTTAGTTTTCCTACTTTAAGTAGAGAATTAATATTATGAGTTGCAATGTAGTTGATCTGATCTTGTTTGATCCTGTTCTTATGAACTGGCATAAGAATGGGCGATTGCCAATGCTCCGACTCATTGACGCCTTCTAGGTGGCTACCCACCGAATCCAAAGTAGCCTTCTCCTGCATTCTTGGACAGGACGGTGGAAATTTTTTCCTAAAAGACCTTTCCATGGTTGACTTTCGAAGGTAGATAATCTTGGGTGGAGAAAGCTCCGATTTACAACTACGGCTGTTAACCGCAGAGGCACAACCCTAGATGTTCAGGGTTTTGGGTTGGCATTTCCTCCTAACCCACTAAAGTATGGTTTTCCCACCAATACTCGGGTGGCTGATTGCAGTGGTTTCCCACTGGGCGGTGGGGTCGCCATGTCCCTACTAGTCCCAATTATGAAAGCAATTTTCTCCTGAAGACAAAGACAGAACAACTCTTAGATAGCAAACCCACACATCAATGTTAAAAGCTCTATTCAGGATTCAAAATCGGTAAAATAGGATACCTGAAGGCCCTTCACAGGCACAAAAACTGAAAGGGAAAAATACCAGTAATCAAGTTTAATTAGAAAAACAATAATTAATATAAACACATAATGGATAATATTTTCTAATCTCAACAAAACTATCAACAAGTAAGGAGCAGATGAAGGAGGAGATTGGTGGTGGTGGTGGTGGTGGTGGTGGTGGTGGTGGTGGTGGTTGGGGGGCGGGGGGGCGGGGGAGGGCGGGGGGGGGGTTGGTGGGAAGGGGCAAGGGGTGAATTTGCAATGGCCTGTAGAGGTCCATATAATAGATGGAGCAGAATGAGCTGTCTGAAGAATGAAACTAAACAACATGACAATCACTGGATTAACAGAGCACAGGTCTCACCCAAACAACAGTAACTGTTTTTTCCCACATCTTTCTATCAAAATTGTGTTTTAATCGTTATTTTCTTCCCTCCAACACTTTGCCATACTGCCATTAGTTTATTTTTATTTATTTATTACCACTTCATCTTAATGAATGAAATTATTAAATACACTGCCTGACAAGCAATGAAGCACTCAGAGGGGTAGGAGGAAACAGAATGAAACTGCATGGGCTGAGAGAATATTACAAAGAAAATGGCAGCATGAGTCCACTTGTCAGTATAATGATGTCCTCCCTATGGTCTGGAAGCACGCACTGATTTGGTTGAGAAGGGCTTTCCTGAGGCATGTTAGCCCACAATGGTCGTAACTGGTCCTTGATATCCTGGATACCAGCACTGCAGCAGGGTTTACATCAGACCTAGTCCCATACACGCTCCATTGGGGACATGTCTGGAGCACTGCTGCCATAGGAGTAACCTCACCATCATGCAGACAGTTCATAGATGCACATGCCAGTAATGGACAAGCATTGTCCTGATGAAAAACGGCATCATGATACTGTTGCATGAAAGGCAACATGTGAGGTTGCAGGATGTACTTCCATGATGTATCCCTGTGCAGTCAGCGATCCCTCAATCACTGTCAACCATAACCTGAAGTCACACCCAAAGGATCCCCAATTCACGACACCAGAAGTAACATCACTGTGCTTCTCATGAATATTGGGCATGGGACCTCTACCCAGGGTGCTGTTCAAAGACCTTGTAAAAAATAACTAGACTCACTGATGGCGCTGCAGTCGCGGGATAATTTGAACCTTCGGCTGGGCGCCATTATAGTGGTTGTAGTCTGATGTGTTGTGTAGTATTGTTGTTTATGAAGACCCTGATTCAACGTTGTATATTTGTTGGAGCGTACATACAGTATTAATTACTCGTAATTCTGCTGTCCGTACTTTCCAATCAAAAGAAATACAATCGTGACGAGTTGTGCAGCGATTAATTGTACAACTAAATTCGAGAAAGGAACGAACATTACATTTCACAGGTATGTGAATATTTTAAGTTGTTTTGTATGTCAGTGCATTTGCTTAATGTCTTTGTAACACGGTATTAGCGTAATGTCTGTGCATCTATTTGCACGTTTCCTTTCTCAAAACCACAGCTGTTACAAAAATGGTTACACGCTGTCAGGAGGCAAGATTTCCGACCGACAGAATACCATTTTATATGTTCTGATCATTTTGAAGAAAGTTGGCTGATCGGTAGTGTTTTCATGGTCTAGGTTAGGTTGAAACTTGATAATTTGGCTAGGCGTGCAGTCCGGAACCACGCGACTGCTACGGTCACAGGTTTGAATCCTGCCTCGGGCATGGATGTGTGTAATGCCCTTAGGTTAGTTAGGTTTAAGTAGTTCTAAGTTCTAGGGGACTGATGACCACAGATGTAAAGTCCCATAGTGCTCAGAGCCATTTGAACCTTTTGATAATTTGGTCGTGAGTTGCCAAAGTACTATGCCATATATAATGCACTTTTCGTCATAAAATCTAAAGTAAGGTAGAGTCAGAAAATAACTATTAATATAGTGGGCAAATCTTCGAGTATTTTGATGCATTTTGCGTACATCTATCGTAAATGAACTACGAAAAATGCTAGGGGTCCAGTACATAACTTTTACGCTACGGCAGATTCCACGTAGTACATAAGATAAATTCATGAACAGTGACTAGTTGCTGTTTGTTCATAAATTAAAAAGTATATTGTAGTAACGTATTTAAATGAGGCATTATGTTTGTGACCTAACTCAAGGAAATGCATTTTATAACCAAAAGCGATGTATAAACATTCTAACTCCGCGCGTCAGTTTACCACTCTAATGGCCACCGGCCAGCTATTCAATTTGTCCGCTCATCACAGTCGACCACTCATGCGGTTGTGGGGGCCTGGTGCTGTTATACTTGCCAACAATGGCTGTCTGGAGTAGTGCAGAACTGTGATTCATCACTGAATACAATGTAATGCCATTCATCAGCGCTCCACGCCTCCCAGTCACAGCACTACTCCAAATGCAGCCATCTGTGTAGTGATGTTAACGGCAGCCTAACCACGGGATGGTTCTCACCTAGGCCAGCTGCTGCCCTTCTCCAACCAATGGTGCGGTATGTTGTAGAATGTTGCAGGGAGTCAATTACTTTCTCATATAGCACGTGCAGATATGAAGGAACTAAACTGTGCTTGGAGCAAAATACAGTAATCCTCCCTCATGGTCAGACACACGTGACGGGAGTCTTGGCACGGTGTATCCCTCATATTCCACGCAGTCCAACATCAGTCCACTGCCACATCGAAATGACTCAAAAAATATGGGTATTGCACAATTCTGAACGAAGACTGACTACGAGGCACCGTTCAAACTCTGTCAGATGCTCATAATGCTGTTTCACAAGTATGGAGCACCTCTGTGTCCTTCATAGTGATTGCTCAACATCTGACCCCTGTTAATGCCATTTACATATCCTAGCAGGTCTGATAACAACACTGAACACAGGCAACACTAATGCATTCTGGTGACCATTCTACAAGTTGCAGAGAATTGCAATTCTAATCATTTATATACCAGCCGAAGGTGTGTAATTTTACGAAGTTACACTGTGATACAATTGTGTCTTCTGGGAGCTTTCCTTTTTTCTCAGGCAATGTATGATAGGAAAGTTACATATCTGATATCTAATAATTCTGAGTCACATGTCTAATAATTGATGGAACTAAAGGTTTGTTTTCATACCACATATTTACTTAAATAACTTCACAAAAATGACATTGGACTAATTTCAAAGTATAGCTATCTCGTTTTGTTGTTCTAGTGACCTAACATTCATTGTCATTGCTCTATTTTTCATACACTCATTTTCTTTGTAAAGCAAAAGGTCAAGTCACTTTGTTACTCTCATACGCAATGATTCATATACAAATTCCAAAACCAGGCATCCTTTGCATACATTCTCTGATATCCAAAGATTTATAATTTGTGAGGTTACACCTATTTATATCTAAGACAGAAAGCTGGTGCCCAAAAGATGCCATGAATATAAATCCACATCAAATGATATGAACTATTTAATAAGACTTCATCTCATCAGAAACACTGCACCAAAAATTACAGAATCTTAAAGAGCATCTGCAAGATCCTTTCTCCACAAATGCAACTGAATGAAAGTGGCAGATCTGCAACTGCTAAAGCCCTATAACTGGAGACAAGATCACAGCAAAGGGAGAGTAAGACTACCGACTACCGTCCTTGCTATCTTCACCTAAGTCTCCTGTAATACAGCAACTGTAAGTGTTAGAGTGCACAGAATGAGAATTACATCCCTGAAGACTTCATCTAAACTACACCATGCAACACAATTAAGAGGCACTTTTTTGAAACCATGTAACTGTCTCCCAATGCAACACAGAAGTTTGGAATTTGGCTCTAAGGTGCCTACAACTTTCCCCTGGAATGGTGCAAAAGCATGGCGCTCTGTGACATCACCCTCAGGTTTGACGACACACATATGAAAAAAAGATCAGCAGTCAGAAGTTCATGTGACGTGCAAGTTGGGTTATTGATGTAGACTTGCAAAAGATTTCACCACAATTCTGTCCAGTGTCACCATGCACATGTCATAATATGAATGTCTCACAATACCTTTACCCACATCTCACCTCTTTGTATGATGCCTCTACAATGGAGATCAGAATTGTGACGTCCAGAATTAAAATAACAAGTTTTTCTTATGGGTGGCTAAGGAAAACATATAAGATACATAGCCACACAGGATCGACACAAAAGGGCCTCAGAAGGTGGCATAAAAAGTGTCAATGAAACCATCCCTTGCCTCGGGGCATTGATACTGACACATTCCTTGGTTTAAAAATAACTATTTGCAGTGCAATGGGCAACAGGCCTATGTTCTTGACAACATTAGACACTTACACCCTGCCCTTTCCCGGACAACCCATCTCTACCAACATCATAGGACTACAAGCCATTGAGTGTGATCTGACCCATTTGAAGTGTAGTGCAACCACAGTTTTTGCTCTAGTATTCAGGGTAGAACAGCTAGGGACTATTCAAAACCATTCAATGAAATTTGAATGTGATCCAAAGCAGCAAGGCTACAGAGACAATGACACAATGCAGCAACACTGCTTTTCTCTAGTAATTCTGTGGTTCTACGAAAGCACAATGTACATATTTAGGTGATCATTAACTGTGTCCACAGTACATTTCACTCCCAAGCATGGCTGTAGATCTGTAATATGATACTACAATGATGCACAATAGATCTCTTCACACTGAAATACATAGAACTACTTTAAAGCGGACACATTTAACATAGTTAACTGTTAACTTATTGCAGTGTTTCATCTTCAATTAAGAAGTAAGTTGTCATTAACCTTGAAAAATATGACTGGTGTAGTCTTTTGAGAAAATGATAGATGGTTTAACTGTAAAGACTGATGGAGCACTAAAATTAATACTGAGAAGACTATTAACTGTAACAAAGATAAAGTGTTTACCTTATTTTAAGTATAAAGCATAAACCACAAATACTGTTTAAATGGAATGAAGTTTTTACCTCCAATTAAATGTTGACACAAAAACAATAGTATGCTACATATCAGTTAATTCTGCCTCGATTTCAGATGGTATACAAATTTACTGTTCTATACGAAAGCACAAAAGAGACAAAGAAGGGTTCAAATACAATAAAACTAAATTTTTATATATACCCACCAGCATTTCCGCTTTCAGAGCTGTCATCTGCAGCAAACGCATCCTCCTGCTGAGACGTGCTGCTGCTAGCAGCTTCTGGATGAGATGGAGGAGGAGTAGCTTCGTGATCAGATATTACCAGCTCAGGATCAGTTTCACGAAATAAACGCGTTCCCTCAAGTATGTCCTGAAGCAAGCAGCTAATGGCATGGGATGCCCATGGACCACCCCATGAGGCTTTGTGCTGGTCATTCCACACAGCAAGATGGATAAGATGTAATAACTGTTCTTGAGTCACTAATTCTGATAATGATATTGCAGGTCGTGCAACAGCCACAATCCGAGCTATTACCTGAAACAGAAATTATCCATTTTTGAGATACTATACAAGAAAATACTATAAATACATGTAAAAATTCCTAAATTTGAGAGTTTCATCTCTGGATGACAAGTAAAGTTCACAAGTAGAGTAGCCATAACCACATTTATGTATCTGCCTCTCAGCACCTGATTCCAAATTTGATTCTCTTGTATTACAACAATCACAATCAAACTGTTTCCCACAACAGGACATTTTTCAATAACATCTAGTATTACTTTGACACTGCAAGTTTAAATCAATTACACAGACAAAATGATCCATAATGTAAATTTGATCATTTTGTGGTCAAATAAGTACTCTATAGCCACACAGTCAATTCGTTGGGACATAATATATAGCTTATTGTGAGGCAACAGATTTTCAATTTTAATTCACATATAAAACCATCAAATGATGTCTTGATTTAAAGGAAGCATTCAGAAAAAAAGTTGCTTTATTCAACTAACAAAAGGACGAATCTGATGAAGGGAGGAATCTCCCTTAAACTATTTACACCCTATCCATAAAGTGAGAGTAGTTTTAAAATAAGAAAGGGAATCGCTAGTGTGTAGTTAATGTAACTCTTTTGCTGCTTTGGGCATGTACACATATCATGCTACACCACTCCCCACGTGCTGAGGATGCATATACATGCGCCGTTCGGTTTTCCCTGCAGGGTTATAGGCACCTGTATATGTCCTGAGCTGCTAAACTCTTATTGATGAACTTCCATACCTCAGTAACTAAACAAGTTTCAAGTAATTTTGATATCTTACCTACATTTCACTTACTCTAATACATGAGCTAAAATCAAGCATATGCTAAGTTTATGCACTGCATTTTTACCTCTGCAAAATCTTTAAAATTTTGCACAATGTTTTACTTAATTTGATTCAGCGCAGTCACAATGGCAGGTAATGAAAAGAAATTCTGTCCTTTTTCGAGCAAAGTTATCAGACTGTAAGATGTGCAAAAATCAAAGTTTTTCAGCTAATTGTTTTCTTTGAATGGGATGGCAAGTACTTCATATCGGATGGAATGCAATCTCTCAGAACAAGCATCAACATTTGGCGAGCAGTATAGCCGTAAGAAAAGGCATATTAGCACTGTGGTGTCACCGCCAGACACCACACTTGCTAGGTGGTAGCCTTTAAATCGGCCGCGGTCCTTTAGTATACGTCGGACCCGCGTGTCGCCACTATCAGTGATTGCAGACCGAGCGCCGCCACACGGCAGGTCTAGAGAGACCTCCTAGCACTCGCCCCAGTTGTACAACCGACTTTGCTAGTGATGGTTCACTGACAAAATACCCTCTCATTTGCCGAGACGATAGTTAGCACAGCCTTCAGCTACGTCATTTGCTACAACCTAGCAAGGCACCATTATCAGTTGCTATTGATCTTGTTAATCATGTACCGTCAGACCGACGTTCACCATTAATGGATTAAAGTTAAGTATTCTGCCAGCTTCGTCCGCTTTTTTTCTAAAGTCTACATTCCTTGTCCTGTTCCAGACCTCACGCCAGCCTGCGTGAGCTAAAACGCGTGCCTTTCGGCTTCCTCTAGATTCCTGGGTTGGCTCTCCTGCCAATCCACAACAAGCACAGACTGTAGACAGCACATCAGCAGCAGCAGCGAAAGGGTTAAGGAAAAGAAATTCTTGGTACTGCCAATTCACACATATTAAAGTACAAGAAGCTTGCCTAGCATTTAAAACTAAAAGTTCCTTGCTAAGGGAAGAAAGTGGGTTAAGTTACTAATGTTAATTAGGAAGACTCCAGGATGTGAGAACAAGGGGATTTTTCTCATCTTTGTCTATCCTCAATGTTACTATAGGATGGACCATCTTAGGGGCATGGAAAGAATACTGGTATTTTTACTCATATCAGTACTTAACAGCGGGCATTGTATTGAATGAGCCTAGTAACAATTTATTACATTTTTATTATTTACCAAAATTATTTAATTATGCCTGATGACAGCACTGCCAACAGTGTAGTAGAGCAGTAAAAGGTAAGCCAAACAAGCAACCAGAAAGCAGTTTTGTCAACAAGATCTTGCTTGCTTGACCCACATTTCCAAAGTATACATTTTCTTGATCCCAGAGCTTGTGCTAGGGCAATATCATCAACAACTAATTTTGCTGCTACAGCTGGCATCAGCAGCAGCAAACCAGTTGGGGAGTCTTCTCTTGAAACTGTATCTGACTGTTGGAGTCATCATGGGATATTCAGAGGAAATAAAACAAGAAGAGATGGATCAGTCCCGTCTTTGGAAGCTGCTCCGCCCAACTAGAAAGAAGGAATGAACCTTTCTTTGGGAACACCTGCCATCACTCTGGGCAAATCCTTTAAAATAACATGAATAATTGAAATTTTTATTCCCTCAGTTCTATCTCCTGCAAACAAGTACAGGGTGATCAAAAAGTCAGTATTAATTTGAAAACTTAATAAACCACAGAATAATGTAGATAGAGACATTCCAATCCCGGGAGCGGAAAGACTTACCTTAGGAGGAAAAATGGACAGGTATACACTCGCGCGCACACACACACACACACACACACACACACACACACACACATATCCATCCACACATACAGACACAAGCAGACTTATGTCCCTCTTTCCTGATGAGGCAACCGTTGGTTGCGAAAGTTAGAATTTTGTGTGTATGTTTGTGTTTGTTTGTGTGTCTATCGACCTGCCAGCGCTTTCGTTCGGTAAGTCACCTCATCTTTGTTTTTTATATATAAAGTTCACAAAATGTCCAACAGATGGCGCTGGACAGCAAAACGTCAGAAACTGCCACCGTGGCAGAATAGAGGCACGCCGATATGTTACAGAATCACATCATCCCCAGCCTGACTGATAAACACCTGCTGGAACATACGATGTTTATGCAGGATGGCGCTCCACCCCATATTGCTAGACGCGTAATAGATCTCTTGCACGCATCATTTGGTGATGATCGTGTGCTCAGCCGCCACTTTCGTCATGCTTGGCCTCCCAGGTCCCGGAGACCTCTGTCCTCAGTCCGTGCGATTATTGGCTTTGAGGTTACCTCAAGTCGCAAGTGTATCATGATCGACCGACATCTCTAGGGATGCTGAAAGACAACATCCGACGCCAATGCCTCACCATAGTTCCGGACATGCTTTACAGTGCTGTTCACAACATTATTCCTCGACTACAGCTATTGTTGAGGAATGATGGAGGACATATTGAGGATTTCCTGTAAAGAACATCATCTTTGCTTTGTCTTACTTTGTTATGCTAATTATTGCTATTCTGATGAGATGAAGCACCATCTGTCGGACATTTTTGAACTTTGTATTTTTTTTTTTAATTCTAATAAAACCCCATGTTGTTCCAAGCATCTGTGTCAATTTTTACCTCTCTATCTACATTATTCCGTGATTTATTCAGTTTTCAAATTTATACTGACTTTTGGATCACCCGGTACATGACAATTTCAGTAACATAATTTCCTTCATAGTGTTTATTTTCAAACACCTTGTCAAAATCACATAACAGATTATTACCGAAACAAATGGATAAAATGTTAACACATTCCAGTTGGGTCACAGTGATCAGTGCAGCTCCCAGACGTTCTAAGCTTTTTCAACTTCCCTGTGTGGGTCTTGCTTATAAGATGGAGAAGGAAAGCAGGTTACTGTCCGTTTCAAAAATACCGTAATCTATTGCAAAACAACCATCAATTTCAGAACCAGATTCTTCAAGCAGCCTCAGAATTTCATCATCAGTCCAACTGTCCCCCATTTCACAACAACATTTTGCACTCAAGACAACTATGGAAGCACACTGCAACGACCAATGTGTGGGGACTGATCTTGTCCTTCTTCAAGTCACGGAGCACTTTGTGAAAGCAGGAACACCCATTTAGCAAAATGGTTCAAATGGCTCTGAGCACTATGGGACTTAACATCTTAGGTCATCAGTCCCCTAGAACTTAGAACTACTTAAACCTAACTAACCTAAGGACATCACACACATCCATGCCCGAGGCAGGATTCGAACCTGCGACCGTAGCAGTCCCGCAGTTCCGGACTGCAGCGCCTAGAACCGCACGACCACCGCAGCCGGCACCCATTTAGCAGCTCCCCGAAATAATAAAAGATGCAACAATTGACTTCAAGCTGTCACTGCTTGGAAATATCACATCATGAAATCAGGAAAGCTGTACTCCGAGATTCCTTGAGTGCCGACTGTTATGGAAATCAATTGTTTCTCATAAATTCTACAGGCAGCAATTGGGTAGTATTGAAAGTTACTTTGTGGAGAAAGAATGGGAAGGTTAGGTACAATTTAATTTATTTACTTTTGGGTATTATTCCGCTGTTTTTCTAATAATTTGTTGTCTTATGGTATTTCAAGTTCCAAATTCTTAAAAATTGAAATCTGTAATGAAAATAAAAATACTGCTTGACTTAACACTTGTATTATTCTATTTAATGCTTTCAAAAATCAACTACCTTGATTACAGATAGTATTATGAAAGGGATAGTTTCTACCCACCACATAGTGGAGATGTCGCAAAAAGGATGAAGTATGAGGAAACAAGATTAAATCTGAGGAAGTAGCCGGTAATGAAATGCCAAAAGTTTTCTGTCACAATTTCATTTTCTTGGTTACAGCGAGAAGGTAATATGTTACCTTTCTACCCGTTATTCATTTATTTCCACTCTGGTATTCTGAATCTATGGATTTCACTAGTAATCATAACAATGCTCATCATTCGCAAACCCAATCAACCGCATAATCAGACAGCGGTTGGCATTCATCCGTTCGGCCTTACTTCACTCAGCTCAAATAGCCCCTTTGGTCTGTAGGAAAGTTTGTTTCTACATGTGACGAGGATTCCCCTGACAGAGACATCATGTACACTATGCACACATTCACAAATTAACTTACAATTCATTCAGAAATCAGCTTAGAATCTGTTCAAAAATGTTCAAAAACTGACAGGGATGCGTTTCAAAGTCATATGAATAATCGACAGACTAACGTGCGCTGGATGTTAGGCGCTTTGTGAAACAAGGTTTTCCCCCCCTCAAGAATATTAATTTGCCCCCCCCCCTCCCCCTACATCTGTGCCTGCTGCGCATGCATGAATCAGACAGCTTGGGTGCTCCAGTAAAATTTTTCTCGGTAGCATCTAGCTGCGACTGCTTACACAGCCAACAGCAACATTTTGTAGCCAGAAGCGAGAGAAGGTACTACTCAACTGCGCATGCGCATGAACCCGCTTGTAACTGCTGAAAAGAATCTAATGTAAACAGTTGTGATGTCATGCTCGCCGGAGGCAATTTGTTGTTACGAAGCATTGCATAGTCTTCCTAAAGCCTTTGACACATTTTGCTGTTGGCAGACACTTGTATGAGCACTGGTTTTGTTGCTGTATATGGTGCATTCCCTTTGCAATTAAAGTTTTATTTTCGTTTTTTCTCTCATTCATGTTTTATTGCTACAGTATTATTCCGCAGTAGCGGGATACAGTAATATCCTTTGTTAGAGTATCGGTTCCTACCAGTCAAAATTACAAATATTTAACTGAAAACAAAAACAATGAAAAATTCCCGACATTCTAAAAAATTCACAGGTTTTCCCGGTTTTCTCCCGGATGAAAAAAATTCCCGGGTTTTTCCCATATCTCCCGGGTTGTATCCACCCTGTTTTCCTGTGGGCCTACTCCCTCAGATTTCATCTTGTTTCC
Source organism: Schistocerca americana (assembly GCF_021461395.2). Lineage (NCBI taxonomy): Eukaryota > Metazoa > Arthropoda > Insecta > Orthoptera > Acrididae > Schistocerca > Schistocerca americana. The sequence goes on along the minus strand of NC_060119.1, from coordinate 139,661,318 downwards.
CCATACTTCACTCTTTTTGTGACACCTCCGTTATATGGTGAGTAGCAACAATCCTTTTCATAATATTGTCATTGTTCCATCCTGGATATTCTGCTGTTTGATTGCAGATAGATTATAGATACATTTTAAAAACAGAGGTGGAGACATTGGAGCCAACAGACATAATCTACCCTAATCCGTTTATCGAAGACAAGTTCTGATGCCTTAAGGTGTCTCTCCACCCAATCATCCTCATCATCATCATCATCATCATCATAGGTTTAAAGGGACTCAACATCTTGGCTATCAACCAATTTCGTTGAAAATTCACTTAAAACAACATGAGAAAAATAAACTTGTCAGCTTCAGGGTCTCTGACCTTGCCCTCGTGGTTGAAAATGTGCACGACATTAGTTTAGGTAACTAAAAACATTTGTAGCCGATCAGTTAAGGATACATCAAGAAGCACTGTCATAATTAATAAGACTAAAAAGGGGTGAAATAATGAAGACTGTATAGACTAGATAGCTAATTAGCTTAAGCAACTTGCTACTCACCATAAAGATGACGCATTGAGTTGCTGACAAGCACAACAAAAAAGACTGTCACACACTGAGCATTTAGCTGAAGCCTTCTTCAAAAAAGGAATGGAAACACACACAGATTCACACAAGCAAACACATCTAGTGTATACACGACCGCGATCCCTAGCTGCCCAGTCAGAATGCAATTTTGCCATGTCAAACGCAAGCAGCAATACGTATGGGGAAAGGGAGGAGGGGGGGAAGATGAGTCAGTACTGCTTGGCGGAGTGTGCAGTAACTAGATGGTAGCTGGACAAGACTGCCAGGCATAGTGTCAGGATTCTGTGGGGGTGGGGGTAGAGATGGGGAGCAGTAAAAGAGAGGAGCAAAGAAGGTGAAAAGAACAGCAGGTGCTTTGGCAGAGACCAGAGCAGAATGAGGGTGAGGGGATGTGAACTGGAAAGAAGTGATAGGACAGAGGGGGTATAAACTGCTGGGTGGAGGGTGGAGGACAGTAGGTCGCCATAGGCTGAGGCTGGGGTGATTCCGGAGCGGAGAATCCTAACACAATCTATCCTTTTCATAATACAGTTAATAGCCCAACCTCGACTTTCCACTGTTTAATTAGCTTAAACAGTTACATAAGTTAGAGAGGTATTTCCCCCACAACCAACTTTGACACTGGACATTAAAGTGCTTTAAATTTTGTAATAAAATCACATTCTCTCAGGAAATGTATGACTGTTAGCTGCTGTCCCATCATCTTCAAGAAGGAACGTAGACAAGTCGATGGCTTGTCTCAGACCAGCCAGCAGGAGAAACACTGTGAGAATATGGGCTATCGTGACATGATTACCACAGCTGCATCACCACAGCTGCATCAGGGTAGGGTGCTCCTGATGTAAAAGAAACTCACTGGTAAGCCTGTGGTGGCCGATAAGTAGTCAGTACCACACAATGGGATTTCTACAAGATGCTTGGAGAGAAGTGTGCTCCACCATGGTGGTCCCCTTGATTCCCCTCAGCTTGTTGCGGGTTGTGGTAGCCTGCCAGCCCATACACCAGGTTTGCAAAATTTGACGTTGCAGTTGCATAAGTAGGTCCACACCGAGTTCTCCAAGTTCATGTTTGTCCCTGTGGTTGTTTCTTTAGCTAATTTGTCAGCTTTTTCATTTCCCGAAATACGTATGTGGCTCAGCGCCCAGATGAGTACGGAGATTCTGAAGTGTTGGAGGTCAACCGATAGGTCTTTGATGCTTAGTGACCAAAATGTTTCTGGGACAGTTCTGAGATATGCCTTTTAAGGAGCCCATGTTATCACTACAGGCCACAAAGACCTTCGCTGTGTGAGTTTTAAAGTATTGCAGAGAAGCGACCAACTCTGCAGCGTATACACTTCATGCACTCAGCAGAAAATACTACTTGTGTCCCCTTGTAAGAGTGCCAAACCATAACTAATCCTTTCGTTAAGTTTCGATTTATCTGTGTACATGTGTGTCAAATTTGGGTAGTTGTGGAGGATCAAACTGAATAGGCATCTGAGAATGGTATGTCAGCACTTTCCTAAGAGCCACGGAAGAGGTCTATTCAAATCATAGGGGTGCTGAGAGGAAGCACTATGCACTCAGACAAGAGAAGGCAGTCAGAGATCCTTGCACAGAGTTTCCAATCAAACCCCAACTGGTCTAGTAATTTTTTGGCGAATCATAAACGTCAGGAATTATTGACTGTTACCACATAGTTCCTCACAAATCGTTGGTGCCTGACAGCCAGTGGCGAGGCACCAGCTTACACCAGGAGGCTACATACAGGGCTTGTACTCAAAGCTACAGCTGCCAGCTGCATGTCGCTGTGGTAGACAGGGCCTAACAAGCTCTGTAGTAATGGTGCTACCATCCTACGGGCAACACATCCACGGCCAGGAAAGAGAAAATCAAAGCTTTGTAGTACTGCAGAAGAACTGTGCAGTCTGCACAAAAAGATGCTGCTGAGACATCTGATGGTATTAAGTTTCCTCGTGCATTTTGCTTTGAGCTGGCATACATATGGTAATGATGTTAACTTACTACCAAATAAAAGGACTAATAATTTGAAAGTTCCAACAACTTCATGTAAATGAATACCAAGGTAAAGTTTTGGATTAGGGTTCACAGTTCTCAGTCAACAAAATGCTTGAAGCTGAAGCTTCAGCAGCACGAGCATCTCTGCTATATGGCAAGTAGCGATTATCCTTTTCATAATACTGTTACATTCCATCCTGGATTTTCCATTGTTTGATTTTACAACTAAATAAGCATATAAATTCAATACAGCATCCAAGCACCAAAACACCATTCACACTGTTATACATGACCCAGTCACATTAATGTTACCATCACCTATTCTTGATGTTAATGTGCAATAACTGCTCACAGACAAGCGGCAGTACTAGTAGTACAGGGTATATAAATTGTGTCAAGGGGAAACAGTACAGTTTCCGGCATACTGTCGAAATGGAGAGATTTATCTGACGTCCAAAAGAGCACGATCAATAGCTTTTGGGCCAAGTGTGGAAGTGTTTCCTAAATGGCTAAGTTTGTAAACTGTTTGCATGCCGCCACTGGTTAGAATATAAAGTACATGGCTAAATGCCACAATCCAAAACTGGCACTGAGGATACTGTGGTGAACCACAGGCCATAAATGATAGGAGTGAATGACCGTTGCAAAGATGTGTACAGGTGAATAGATGTGCAACTGTTAAGCAAGTGACTGCCCACGTGAACCAAAAGGCTGCAAAAAGCTGGAATTTGCATGTCAGTACCACAACTGGATGTTCACTGAGTGGCAACAGGTAGCCTCTTCAAATGAATCACATTTTATGCTCTGTCAGACAGATGGCTGTTGACTACACACAGTTTGTGTTTTCCTCAGCACGGCAGCATCATGTAACGTGTCACACAACTCGCGTGGTCAGAAAAGCACCAGGATGAGTTCACCAAACTCCCCAGATTTTAACCGAGTCGAGAATCTGTGGAACCATTTCAATCAGGCTGTTCGCGCAGTGGATCCTTAAATGAGAAACGTGGCCATGCACTGGAGTTTCAGATTCCTGTCGGTACCTCCCAGAACTTCCCTCACTTTCTTCCTCCATGTCTGCGATGTAGAGGTGGTTATTCAGGCCTTTGGCAGGTGGTCAGAATGTGACTGGATTGTGTATGACAATTTTCATGAAAAAATTTACTTACATGGTACATAGCACATTCAATTTATTTACAATCAGAAAAAAAAGAGTTATTACTTATTTGTAATTTTGATACACACCTTGCAAGCAAGAAGGAACATATCAATATTACAAGTGAAGTCCATGCTAAGCACGAGTGACACAAGACCCCGAGCAACTGGTAGACATCGTTCCTGTGGCAATAACAGGACTGGATCACGAGGGTCTGAAGTAAGTGTTGTCGTCTCAGACTCCTCTCGCTCAGACCCTACTCGACTGCTACCACCTCCACTACCTCCGCTCCTCGTTTGTGATCCACGACTGTTAAACTGCTTTGACAGCAGTGAACCATCTGTTCGACGTATCTGTAGTATGTCCTTGATATGCTGAAAAACAGATATACATCATCTTTCTTTTGACCCGAAGCAGTTCTGATGCTCCTGTAATACTTTACTATTAACAAAAATAAATACAATAAAATAGAAATTTAGTGAATCAATCTAAAGTTACCTTGGCAGAGTGTTGCTTCAAAGTTTTTTTAAAAAATTGTTCCTGCTGTTTCAAAGCAGCCTCTAACTTGCTGGAGAGATTAGCTGCCTGGCTAGACAGTGCAGAAAGAGCCTTAAAAATAAAATTAGTATATCAGGCTGTAACAGCACAAAGTAAAGGAAATGTAACATCACAGTCAAAATTGCCAAATAACAAGTACCTGTTTCGAGGCATGGTAAGTTTTATTAGAAAGTTCTATATCCTCTAAATGTTGTTTATGGTGCATCAGGCGTTTCTGTAACTTTCTTCTGTAGCTTCTGGAAGCATTGCTACGGGCTGAGCTTGCCATCTTCCGCTGCATCGCCATTTCTCCTTGTATGAAATCCCACCGTGACGGAGTAGCTGCTGCAGTTAAGACAACATTTCATTTTATTCCACCAAGATATTGATTAATCTACTCAATTTCACAACTGTACTATCTGCAACACACAACTTTTCCATCAACAGCCCACGGTAACCCTAGTTATGTTACATTTAGGCAATACTCCACAGTTCTAATCCACACTCCTACTGTGTTCTCTACATTTAAAAGCCATAGTGCACATTATACGCACCTGCTTCCTTTTCCTTAGCCTTCTCTGTGGTTTCATCACCATTGGAACTACATACTGCCCCTGTACTACAGCTGGCATCTAGACAGACAGACAGAAACAGCAGCACCCATCCAATCTGAGAGAGATCCATCTCAGCTCGTAGAAATCCTGAGGCAGAATGCTGAGGAGTGGCAAGAGGTGACAGAAGGCGTGTCAGCATTGACAGAACGCTATCTAAGACTGACGATCGTGATGCTCCTCCAGCAAGTGACTTACGACCAAGGTAAGTCAACAGAATGAAGACCCTGAGCAATACAACAGATATCAGACAAAACCTTAAATCTTTCTATACCAACACATCACTCAAAATAAAGTACTGTAAAAGCAAAAGCAAGTTAATGAATTTCACTGTATGTGGTTTCATTTTTTATTACACATGAAAGTAAAATTTCCAGTTTATACCTATCCTGTGGGAAAACAGCTGTGTTCTGTGAACTATACAGACGACTCAGAGTTGAGGCAAGAAAATCTCCCCACCATGGTTGCATGCCACACATTCGTGCCAAGAGTGTGCAAGCTGAAAGTTGGATGTGAGTGTCTTCTCGTACACAGAGCCAATGGAAGAGTCTTTCACATACACTCTGATCAAATATATTGTACAAGGAGACCGGAACCTAAAAGAGCAAATACCAAAATTACATTAGCAGGAAATTTTCATTAGGAAAACACCATGCTTTCATTCTGCAGTAAATGTCTGAGAAGTTATTTACCCTTGGAACAGGGCCTATTTCATAGACTAGATACAAAAGAACATCAAGAAGACCTTCTCCCAGGACTCTCAATTTGTCTGTGCAGCAAGTTGCCAGTAATTTCTGAGTGTCTCGAATCTGTGGAAGGACAGCCAGTTTTCCTTGTGCTGTTTCAAGTCGTCTTATCACACTGCACACTAAATTTAGCTGATGCTGAAATGTCACACATTCCTGCAAAATAGACATAAAAACAGTATAGGAAGCAGTAAGTCTATGAATATAAAATACAATAATGTTTGAAATTTGTAAATTAAGTAATATTTTAATAAAAAAATTGTTTTGCGAGTTAAACAATTATTGAAACTTTAGTGTGTAGAAATGCAAACATGTAAGGGGAAGGCAGGAAACTCGATCACAGCTTCAGTTAAACAAATCCTTTCAGGTTACCTCCACATAGGACGCACAATTTACACAACATATTTTACAGTTCACCAGCTGCATGATTTTTTTAGGTCAAAAAGATCTGATGAGTTGGGGAATATACACCTACAGGGTGTATACATGGACACGGAAAAAAAAATTCCCAGATTTCCCAGTTGAAAATACATTTTTTTCGTGTTAAGTGACAGTATAATTTTCCACAGCACTGTAAAACTTATAAATCCTTTGAACGTTTATGGTTTTATACACCAATGTAGAATTTCCCGGCACTTTAGAAAATGAAACGCAGGGGGGGAAAAGAGCACGTTTTGAAAAATATTTGATGTGCAGCAACATGTACACTGCATATTTTCATGTTACGAAGGTATAAATTCGAATTCCACCAAACACCGCATGTTACTTTCCGAAGCATAGAAATTGAGATTGTGACACGCTTTTCTAAGCCAGTCATAGCTCATGTCACGTGATCTCGCCAGCTGATGACAGCATAGGACACATGATGTAGTCAGTCAATAGCAAGATCACTCTCAAGTAGCGCGAACACACAAATAAGAAAAGTTAATCGTTTAAATTAATATACATAGTGTTGCTACAAGAAAAACAAAGCTTTCACATATAATAGTGGTCTCAAAGATTAATAAGCTGCAAGAGAAGCTAAGCTTCCACATATAATGTTGATCTTTTTTGCGCATGTTACACTTTAAGATACATCACACAAATGAGCCAGAAAAATTTTTAGTAACGACGTAAATGTCTGATCTTCTGGGCTCGAAATTGGTCTAGATGGTCGTTCTCAAAGAGCTGATTTTTAAATGAGAGTCAAACGCTCTGTGATTTAAGAAATTCATCACACATTCTTACACATAATTCATCTTGCATAAAAGGAAATTAACTTTGAAAGTAACGCTTTTCAAACCACCATTCGCAATATTTTTCCCTGACCTGTTAGAAATTGGGTTTGTTTCAGCAGTTGCCAGAGAGCGCCAGATAACAGGCGTCACTGCGCTTGCACAGCTACGATGACGCAGGAAGAGCGCATGTTCATACGTGCAAAACATTGAAAGATCTTGCATTATATCATAAAAGAAACAAGACATTAGAGGATACTTCAAGAGCATCAGAATTTCGTGAACCATACTAAAATGCAAAATAATAATTCGTATGTCCAGAGTCGGATGTAAATTTTCGTGAGTACTTGTATTATCTTATATTTATCGTGGTATAATGCCATACGAGCTAGAAGAAGGAAAACGTGCACTTAAAATGCAGCAAACAGTTGAAACTAGTTAACAGTGTCAAATTAAACACTCCGTTTCAAATAAATTCACTGCCTCAGTGCAAAAGATTAATAAAAGCCAAATCTCTTTAGCAAACTGACAAAAATAACTTCCTTGTTCTGCAAGGCGATTAATGCTTGACTGTCAAAAAGAAGGAAATAAAACCTGAAACTAATAACATATTTTAGCCTTCCATAACTATGCAAACGTATTTTAATTCATTTGATAGCTCCTGGCCACAGAAATCCGTTTTGTTTTCATTTAATGTGAGAGCAATAAATGAAGAGGAAACAGCAAAATCACTAAACGTAAACACAGGTCACGTGGAGACTAACTGCCTCCCCACTACACCTCAGACTGCTCTGTGGATCAGACCTGGATCTCCGATATTTCCGAATCGGGGCAATATCAGATAGTGGTGCCCAGCCACACATCTGTAGCCAAAACTGGGAGAAGGTACTACACATAAGTGACTCAACTGCGCATGCACAAGAGACCGCCCGCAACTGCTCAAACGAATGTAATGTAAACAGCTGTCACGTCATGCTTATTGTAGGCAATTTATTGTTAGGAAGCACTGATAGTCTTCCTAAAGCTTTTGACACACTTTGCTGTTGGCAGACACTTGTATGAGCACTGTGTTTTCAGTATTATTCTGCAGAAGTGGGACACAGTAATATCCTTTGTTAGAGTATTGGTTCTTACCAGTCAAAAATCACAAAAATGTAACTGAAAACTAAAACAATGAAAAATTCCCGGAGTTCTAAAAAATTCCCAGGTTTTTCTTGGTTTTTTCCTGGATGAAAAAATTCCTGGGTTTTTCCCAGATCTCCCGGGTCGTATACACCCTGACCTAATAGTAAAGACGTATCTGAAAAGCCAGTTTCTAAACAAGTCTTTAAAATGTGTGTTTATTAATGAAGAGTAACTACATGTTGTTATTAAATTGGAGGAACAGAAGTAAGTGTTTTGTTGACAAAGTTTAGACTAGATAACAGCAGAAGTAGAAGTTCAAGGAAAAATAATTTACAAAAACAAAGTTAATATCTGCACCACTTTCAACTATAATGTCAATAAAACAGACATTGAATAAAATGATCTCATATTCCAATTACTATTGCTATCTTTTCAAGGGAAGTCAAATGGTACACTAAAAGTGTTTCTGTTTGTTTGTGATGCCAACTATACTTTCTCTCACTTTGCATCGGAGAATAAGAAATAATCAGAACAGTGCCTAAAATTAATAATAATAATAATAATAATACAGAAAAAATTAAGGAATCTGTAAGGCAAGGATACACACAAAGACAATAAGATGTTTCCCAGAAAGACTCCAGCACAGAACCTAAGCTATCCACAGTAAAACTTCAAGGAAAGAGATGGTGTTGACTTCATTTGATTGTAAAATCATACCGTGCTGGAGATTACCACTCAAGGACAAAGTACTTCTAAATACATGCATAAACATTTATGTAGTATATATTCTTCTGTGAACGTTAGAAAAATTTTATTGTAAGTCCGAGTGGAGTATTTTTTAAATCAATAGTGGGAAAAGAAAAATGGAAAAATAGTAGAAAATAGACTGGGGGGAAAGGAATGAAAGGGGAGATTGCCTGTTAGGTTTTTGTGCACAGCTCAACCAATGCAAAACATTGTTTAAAAAACTATGAAAGAAGGTTGCATACGAGTTTCTACACGAGAAAAATAGTGAAAGTAAGAATATTTTCTGTTCAAATTGAGCCTACAGGCTAGCTCTCACTGAGATGCAGGTGGATGAGTGTCTTACCTCATCTTTTGTTATTTCCATCAAGAAATTTCCTATATCACAGTACATAAGAACATAAATTTCTACTGATATTGTTACATACTTACATGAAATGATGTCATTATTTTCTGTCCTTCCTGAGTTGGGAACAGTTTTTCAAATTCCCTGCCCCTCTGTAGGTAATGATACATATGTACAACATTAGGTATTTCTGATGTCAGCAATGGTGTCAAAAACTCTTGTAACTTAGCACATGCCAAACTGTATCTGCAATGTATATCTTCAAAGAGTGCTGACAACATACGCAGATGGGCCTACAAAAGATGACAAGATTTTTTAGTGTCAATGTATCAAATACTGAATGGTATACTGTATCTAAACTTAAATTATGGAGGTAGAGCTCACCTGTATATTATCTGATGAAACCTCTCTAAGGTCATTGTTGTTTGCATAATTTTCTCCGGGTAAAATTATAATGTGACCGTAGAAAGATCCAATGGGAATTTTGCACCTAGTTGTGCTCATACCATACCTTCCTATGGTTGTAATCTGGAAAAAGAGAAAGAAAGGACAGAAATGAAAAATTTTTACTTTTTAGATTAAGTATTATCCTGACAGTTGTGTGATGAGGAGCTGAACTTTCCACACGGTAAGTAGGAATCAAAACTGATTATATTTTCTCAATTTAATTTTTATTTCATGTTCTCTCTTCTTTCAACTTAAGAAAAAATCTTTAAGGATTTCATTTTGCTTTCTGTATTTACATACACTGTATTAAAACTGGAGATGAGTATGTGCCCTCCAATTATAGTCCCATCTCCTTCCCTAATTCACAATGTTATTTTATTTTTTGGTAAGGTACACACAGGTGCCCTTTTCATTGTAAGTGTCTGTGACTTGACACCTCATATGTGGCAAGTAGCACCTTATCAATTCAACTGTTGTTATATAAAAATACTATTATATGGCATAATCTTCTGGAGAAATGAAGCTAAGATCAAAAAATCATTTATTGTACAGGAGCAAGCAGTAAGAATATGGCAACTGAAAAAAATTGCCTTCATGGACAGAGGGGTTCTTACACTTATATGCCAATACTTATACACCCTAATGGTATTTGTGGCTAATAACAAGGGTGAATTTAGAAGAATGATTATCTCAGTATTTCCATTACAACACACTGATGGTAATGACATAAGTTGTTTCCTATCTTGCTCAATATGTTTAAGCTTTGCTATAAGTGCAATAAAGGTCCACTATTAGAATATTTGGAGAGCTGTAAGCAATGAGAAGTGTGGTAATACACAAGTAGTTGCAGCTAAGTTCTTAAATATTTCTGATATGACTTCTTTTCTGATAAAACTTACATTACTGATAAAGTTAAAAATTACTTTATAATTTAATATGCCTTAAATGTAGTGTTACTGGCAGAATTTTAAAGTACAGAGCTTAAAAACCTCAATTAACATAACTGGAGCCACTTATTAAAATATCTAACAATGGAGGGAACTCTAAACTTAAGACAGGCACTTTTTCAAAGGTACTGGCAAATTAAACATTGCATGAAGTGTAAAGAAAAGACAATGTAGATGAAAAATTACCTGTCTACATCATTCAAACTAATTTTTAACGAAAACAATCAATTTTTGACAAAATAATTTAATTGTATAGATAAAAAATCTACTCACCAAGCAGTGGCAGAGCATACACATAAATGAGGGTTGTAATTAGGCAAGCTTTTGGAGCCAGTGGCACCTTCTTCAGGCAGAAGGGTTGAAGGGGAAGGAAGAGGAGTGAAGGAAAAGGACTGGTGAGGTCTAGGAAAAGGGGTAGATTTTGGGAAAGTCATAAAGAACCACAGGTCAGGGGAAACTTACCGCACAGGATTAGAAGGAAAGACTTTCCTTTTCATCCCACACAGGGTGCATAGGAAAGGCGAAATATGGAACAAGTACAAAAACACAAGGTGAAGAAACAAAAAGTTAAAGATTTACTGATGACATTGCAGTTCTGTAAGAGGCAGCAAATGATTTATTAGATCAGATGAAAGGAATTAGTAGTTTCTTTAAAAGAGATAAGATGAACATCTACAAAAGTAAAACAAGGGTAATCGGACTTAGTCGAATTGAATCAAGTGATGCTGAAGGAATGGAATTAGGCAATGGGATGCAAAGTGGAATACATTTTTTGTCATTTCAAGAGCAAATAATTAACAATAGTAGAAGTCAAAGGGATATGAAATACAGACTTGCAATAGCAAGAAAACTTTGTCAAAAAAAGTTAACATCTAAGACACGTTTCAATGCTACGAAGTCTCTCCTGAAGCTATTTGTCTGGATGTGAAAATGATAAAGACTTTGCACAACAAGAAAATAGGAACTTTCGAAATGTGGTGCTATAGGAGAATCCTACAGATTAGATGGGTGGATCAAAGTAATAAGGCAGTATTAAATAAAATTGAAGAAAAAGAAATTTATGTAAGAATCTCACTAAATAAGGGGAACAATTGACAGGCATCGAGGAATTATCCATTATGTATGGGAGGAAAGTGTGAACATTAAAGATAGTAGGGAGAGACCAAGGGTTAACTACAATAAGCAAGTTAACATGTTGAACAAGTTGGTTATAATTAAATTAATGTTGTTCCAAGTGCTGCACTGCTGGCTGTATATATCACAGGATGCTGAAACATTGTAGGCATGTTCATTTGTTCATTAATTGGTTCGCATCACCAAGTGAAAATATCACACTGTAAGCAGTCAGAATGTGAAATGCCTCCTGTCTTAACATCAGTATGCTTTTCGTCACTCTGTGCCATGTATTATTTCTCTTGTGAAGTGATTGTTGGCGTAAAGAGTTAAAAATGTTGAAGTTTTCCATATGAAACACAGTGGGTATTGTGAAGAAAGACGATGTACTGTTGGTAAAGTTGTTTATCAGAATGGCAGTAATAGCAGCACCGCACTGCGGAATATCGCCGACAGAAGCAACTACGAAGAGGCCCCATGTGAATAAATGGGCTAAGAAATATGATTAAGAAATCTGAAGAATCAGGGGGCAGGTGAGAGATATAGTCCACGTCCATGACAGTTGTTGATGAAGTTGTTGTAACTGTAGCCAACTGTGCAACACATGCCTCAAATCCTGCAGCCAGTGCTCGAGCTGTGTCACTGGAATTCTCTCTCCCCAGGTCAACAATTCAAAAGATTTTCTGGCGCATTTGACACTGGTATCCCTACCAGATTCACCATGTGCAAGAAATGAACCCTCAAGATAGGCCATAATACCGTGATTTTGCCCTACATTTTTTTGGCGTTCAAGGAAATGGATGACATGTGGCCAGAGAATATTCTTTAGGCAGATGAGGTACATTTTACTCTGCATGGTACTATGAATGCACAGAACTGTCGCATATGGGGTCTACTCCGCCACATGTTGTGCAGGAACATTCACTGTATTCAGCTATAGTGGCTCTCTGGCGTGGTTTCACAAGCTCCTTCATTCTCGGTTAGCTTTTATTTGAGGAGAGGACATCTCATGGGCCTATTAGGTGCACAGCTACATATGCACATTATTAGGACCTCCTTGTGAAAAACACAATTCCAGCTTTGCAAAAACGCCATTATGTACTCGGCATTATTTTCATGCAAGATGGGGCAACACCACATGCTGCTTGCCAGTTGAAAGATTTGCTTTGAGAAACCCTTGATAATGAGAGCATCATCTCCAGGCAGCTTCAAGATGTATGATCTTCCAGATCCACCAACCTAAGTCCACGTGTCTTCTGGTTGTGGGGTATCTGAAAGATCACGTCTATCAGGGACACATCCAGACTCTTCCTGATCTGAAGGATAGCATACAATGACACATCACTCTGATTACACCAGATATGCTGAGAGCAGTTGTTGACCATGCCATGTTACGGATGTAGTATGTTGCCGAATCAGGGGGCTGTAATGAAAACATGAAATGTATTTGCAATTAATATGGACAACAATCAGCTCTATAATGAAATGACGACAATAAAAATTTGTGGCGAACCAGGAATCGAATCCAGATTTCCCGTTGAACGCAAGTGGTCGCCTTACCAATAGACTATCCAAGCATGACTCACAGAAAGACCCAAACTTCCATATGCCTACAGTGTGCACTCATACATGCCTTCATTTCTGAAGGAACATTAGATTGTACTTCTGTACAACACAGGTACTGCAATATTGTATTCATCCGCAGAAACCAGGTAGTGACTTTCAACTAAAATCTCCCCCGTGTAAGGGAATAAAAAAAATGAATGTATGAGTGCAGGTTGTAGACATGTGGCTGATGACATGGAAGTTTGGGTTTGACTGTGAATCATGCTCAGATAGCCAAATGATAAAGCAACTGCTTGCAATAAGTGGAAAATCCGGGTTTGAGTCTCATTCCAGCTCAAATTTTCATTGTCGTCACTCCATTATACAGCTGGTGGTTGTCCACATTCATAACAGTGAATACATTTCATGACGCATGTCCGAAGCAACACTGTATCATACTTCTGAACAACACAGGCACTGCAATATCGAACAATGAAAACATTGTAATTTGTAACCAAATATTAATAAACATGTCAGAACCACTTATCATCTGTTTGATCTTTCCTTTTTTGGTACTCACACCTCATCCTGACTGCTTACAACACCATATTTTCACCTGATGGCAGAAAGTGGAATAATTATTTTTTTCCAGCATACTCCACAAGAGTACCAATTAATGAACATACCTACGATGTTTCAGCTTCCTGCTATGTACACAGCCCAAACTGCAGCACTCAGAACACTATCAGTTTAATTATAAACACCCAGTAGGTTGAAGCAGCTATGCAGAGCTGAAGAGGCTTGCACAAAATGGAATAGTCCGTCAAACTAATCTCTGGACTGAAGACAACAAAAATACAGTATCTAAGTTTATAGGACAGCCACAAATTGCAACCAAAATTTTTTATGACCGGATCACTCAATTTAACAAGAGCATTGTCAGGAACTGTCGAATTACAGATCGAAGTAGTTGCATGATTACACTGTCACTGACATCACATTTTCTGACAACGATCTTGTTAAACTGAGCAAAACTCTAAATCACAAAGCAAAACAACAGAAATCATAATGAAGTAAATACCATATGGAAAAAAATAGGAAGCAAGAGAGGAAAATACAATATATACTCTGCAAACAGATGGTACATATGAACTGAAAAAGCAAAAATCATTATGAACCTAAAGGAATTATTTTAAAAAAAACATATATATTAATGAGGTAAGATATACACTATATGCACTACAGTCAAACAACACACTTAAGATTACTTATCCAGTGGATGGTTTCTCCAGAGACATTCTGGATGTCTTTAATTACTCCTCATTTAAAACAACTGTCACGCAATTTGAAACATGATCCATAGTTTGAAGTTTGCTGCATTCACAGAAAAGATTCCTTGCAACAGCCCATTTTGTTGTTTCAGTTTAGAGGCCCGTTCCAACCCTTATTCTCGGAAGATCAAAACCAGGAACGTACATAACTGATTGTACGTGACAAGTTAAAGAGCTGTGTGCTCGACTGTAACTCTAATCCGAATCCCTGCTTTCCACACAAAGTACACTAGCAATTACATCAGTAGAGCACATCTCCCATACAGACTAACTAGTTAAAGGTTTTCACTTCCCTTCCACCATATACTCCTCGCAGAGAAAGAGCGTACTTCTCCCCTTCTGCACTCCCTTTTCTCTCCCACTGTAGACTTTTTGCTTTCTTTTTCTAGCCTTGTGGAAGCATTGGTAATGCAAACAATAAGTAATCATTAAAAGAATCACATTATAAAAAGTAATACAAGCTATAAGAAACAATGACTTACCATTAACAGCAACCTTTACTGAATTATTATGCAACCAAGGCATATCTCATATGACTTCTATTACGCAGTTCAATGCAATACAAAACTTTAAATGTGAAACTAAATATCAAACTCACAACAATTACCTTGAGAAAGCGGCATATAGGAGGTGGCTGAAGGTCGCTCATGACAAGTGCCTTGCTGCCTATATCAGATGCCACCACAAGCCGCTGTCCATCAGATTCTTCACCACGGCACCAGATATCAACAGACAGTGAGACCAGATCTGAACACGCAGGAACCATAAGGTCTGTGAGGAGGACTGGGCAACCAAAATCCAAAACAACAAACCGTCTTGCACCAGAGTGCATCCGTTCTATCAGCAATGTCTGCTGTGGTGGTGCTGTGAGTAGTTGCTGCCAGGGAAGTGTTGCTGCAGACAAATCTTCACCCTGTGGTCAAAAATATTAAGGAGTTTCAATGTAAAGCTTCCTGTAAAGGGTAATATAAAATTCATGGCTATTATTCCTTGGCTCTTACAGGTTAAGGCTTAAGATATGCTATTTCATCCAGAAAATAATTTGTAATAAATGAAACTAAAGTCATAGAAAGAGTGAAGCAAGCAGAAATACATTTTGATAAACTGCAAGGCACACAAAATGGAATTGCATCATCTTTCCCTCTCTCCACTTTCTTCACTCTTCCTGTGGCATTTGATATCTTTGGAAAGTTTTTAAGACAGACACCCTAAGGTCTCTAACCGATCAGAAAATAGATCACACTTCCTGCTGTTTTCCACAACAATGTGTGATTTTCAGGGAGAGGGAGAGGGAGAGTACCACTGAACTTTTTATCATCAAGTTTGTATTGTGTAATTATGCGAATTATTTGAATAGCACTGTTTAAGATTCTATTCTAACAAAATAGTTTTTAAACTGTTAATAAAATGTTATACAAAGTGTTTACTTCACTGATGTATCCACTCTCTCTTCCTAAATTGGTTCTTGTTTAATAATCTGCTGAATCAATTGTTCTTTAGAAAAATAATGTATTGGTCAAGGTCCAACTTCATTTTGGTAGTGGATGAAAAAAGCACAACTAATGATCGAATGTTCATGTGCTTGCTAGACAATGCAACACCAGAAGCACAGATACAGTTCAATACTTTGTTTAATGTTATACACTGTTCAATCCTTGCTCTATATGGCAAGTTGTCGTGTCTCCCAGGATATTTCATTATCATATTGAAGATTACAGATAATACAATGAATACAATATTTTTCTTTTCTTCCCAATTAATTTCGTGCTACATCATATTTTTCAGGGGATTTTCATTTCTCATGTTTCAGGATAGCAACATCCCTTACCTTTTTTACATAATAGAAATGAAAATGATTTCACATCAAAAGGCACTAAGCCAACAACAGTTATTCTACATATTGTTGGTAGTGAGAACCCCACATTTTTTTTCTGACTATTACTTTATTTCTTACAATATGGTCAAATGTTAGTAGGGTTCAAATCACTGAGAATTACCTTGCAGTTAAATAGAGCCTTCATTACATTGAATTTTGATTTTCAAATAACGATTTCATTCATAAGAAGGCAAGAGAGAAGGGAAATAAGACTCAGCTACCACAATTTATGAAAGTATTGATAAAGTAGTGTTAGAATTTGGCCGAAACAAAGAAGATAGTTGTGAAAACACATATGCTGAAGAAAATTTTCGTAAGCCAGACACTCAATATGACTGTACAGCAGAAGGCAGGGCACACACTTAACCAATAAAGTGGGAAAAAAGTGTTAAGTGATGAGTAATTAAATATAATATGAACTGCATTATAAAAGAATGCACAATAGTCTTTGTGGTAAGATAATAAGACTCAACCAAAGGACTGTGCTGTCTGAGGACTCCCAATGTCTGTTTGAGCACTCTTGGAATCCTCCCACATTTAAATAAAAATAGTTTGTACTGCCTGATTAACAAGGAAGTACCTCAGCCCAATCATAAAAAACTAAATAAAAGCAACTTTAATATGTTGTTGTTGTTGTTGTTGTTGTGGTGGTGGCGGTCTTCAGTCCAGAGACTGGTTTGATGCAGCTCTCCATGCTACTCTATCCTGTTCAAGGTTCTTCATCTCCAAATAACTACTGCAACCTACATCCTTCTGAATCTGTTTAGTGTATTCATCATCTCTTGGTCTCCCTCTATGACTTTTATCCTCCAACACTAAATTGGTGATCCCTTGATGCCTCAGAATATGCCCTACCAACCGATCCCTTCTTCTAGTCAAGTTGTGCCACAAATTTCTCTTCTCTCCAATTCTATTCAATACTTCCTCATTAGTTATGTGATCTACCCATCTAATCTTCAGCATTCTTCTGTAGCACCACATTTCGAAAGCTTCTATTCTCTTCTTGTCTAAACTATTTATCGTCCATGTTTCACTTCCATACATGGCTACACTCCATACAAATACTTTCAGAAAAGACTTCCTGACAGTTAAATCTATACTCTGTTAACGAATTTCTTTTCTTCAGAAATGCTTTCCTTTCCATTGCCAGTCTACATTTTATATCCTCTCTACTCCGAACATCAGTTATTTTGCTCCCCAAATTGCAAAACTCATTTACTACTTTAAGTGTCTCATTTCCTAATCTAATTCCCACAGCATCACCCGATTTAATTCGACTACATTCGTTTATCCTCGTTTTGCTTTTGTTGATGTTCATCTTATATCCTCCTTTCAAGATGCTGTCCATTCCGTTCAGCTGCTCTTCCAAGTCCTTTGCTGTCTCTGACAGAATTACAATGTCATCGGCAAACCTCAATGTTTTTTTCTTCGCCATGGATTTTAATACCTACTCTGAATTTTTCTTTTGTTTCCTTTACTGCTTGCTCAATATACAGATTGAATGACATCGGGGAGAGACTACAACCCAGTCTCACTCTCTTCCGAACCACTGCTTCCCTTTCATGCCCCTCGACTCTTATAACTGCTACCTGGTTTCTGTACAAATTGTAAATAGCCTTTTGCTTCCTGTATTTTACACCTGCCACCTTCAGAATTTGAAAGAGTATTCTAATCAACATTGTCAAAAGCTTTCTCTAAGTCTACAAATGCTAGAAACGTAGGTTTGCCTTTCCTTAACCTATTTTTTAAGGGAAGTCGTAGGGTCAGTATTGCCTCACGTGTTCCAACATTTCTATGGAATCCAAACTGAATTTCCCCGAGTTCGGCTTCTACCAATTTTTCCATTCGTCTGTAAGGAATTCATGTTAGTACTTGCAACCATGGCTTATTAAACTGATAGTTCGGTAATTTTCACATCTGTTAACACCTGCTATCTTTGGGATTGGAATTACTATATTCTTCTTGAAGTCTGAGGGTATTTCGCCTGTCTCATACATCTTGCTCACCAGATGGTAGGGTTTTGTCAGGGCTGGCTCTCCCAACGCTATCAATAGTTCTAATGGAACGTTGGCTACTCCCGGGGCCTTGTTTCAGCTTCGGTCTCTCAGTGCTCTGTCAAACTCTTCATGCAGTATCATATCTCCCATTTCATCTTCATCTACTTCCTCTTCCATTTCCATAATATTGTCCTCAAGAACATCGCCCTTGTATAGATCCTCTATATACTCCTTCCACCTTCCTGCTTTCCCCTCTTTGCTTGGAACTGGGTTTCCATCTGAGCTCTTGATATTCATACAAGTGCTTCTCTTTTCTCCAAATGTCTCTCTAATTTTCCTGTAGGCAGTATCTATCTTACCCCTAGTGATATGTGCCTCTACATCCTTACATTTGTCCTCTAGCCATCCCTGCTCAGCCATTTTGCACTTCCTGTCAATCTCATTTTTGAGACGTTTGTATTCCTTTTTGCCTGCTTCATTTACTGCGTTTTTATATTTTCTCCTATCATCAATTAAATTCAATATCTCTTCTGTTACCCAAGGATTTCTATTAGTCCTTGTCTTTTTACCAACTTGATCCTCTGCTACTTTCACTATTTTGTCTCTCAAAGCTACCCATTCTTCTTCTACTGTATTTCTTTCCCCCATTCTTGTCAGTCGTTCCCTAATGCTCTCCCTGAAGCTCTGTACAACCTCTGGTTCTTTCAGTTTATCCAGGTCCCATCTCCTCAAATTCCCACCTTTTTGCAGATTCTTCAGTTTTAATCTACAGTTCATAGCAACAGATTGTTGTCAGAGTCCACATCTGCCTCTGGAAATGTCTTACAATTTAAAACCTGGTTCCTGAATCTATGTCTTACCATTATATAATCTATCTGATACCTTCTAGTATCTCCAGGCTTCTTCCATGTAGACAACCTTCTTTCATGATTCTTGAATCAAGTGTTAGCTATGATTAAGTTATGCTCTGTGCAAAATTCTACCAGACGGCTTACTCTTTCATTTCTTCCCCCCCAATCCATATTCACCTACTACGTTTCCTTTTCTCCCTTTCCCTACTATCGAATTCCAGTCACCCATGACTATTAAATTTTCGTCTCCCTTCACTATCTGAATAATTTCTTTTATCTCATCATACATTTCATCAATCTCTTAGCCATCTGCGGAGCTAGTTGGCATATAAACTTATACTACTGTGGTAGGCATGGGCTTCGTATCTATCTTGGCCACAATAATGGATCCACTACGCTGTTTGTAGTAGCTTACCTGCGTTCCTATTTTCCTATTCGTTATTAAACCTACTCCTGCATTACCCCTATTTGATTTTGAATTTATAACCCTGTATTCACCTGACCAAAAGTCTTGTTCCTCCTACCACCAAACTTCGGTAAGTCCCACTATATCCAACTTTAACCCATCCATTTCCCTTTTTAAATTTTCTAACCAACCTGGCCAATCAGGGATCTGACATTCCACGCTCCGATCCATAGAACGGCAGTTTTCTTTCTCCTGATAACAATGTGCTCCTGAATAGTCCCCGCCTGGAGATCCGAATGGGGGACTATTTTACCTCCGAAATGTTTTACCCAAGAGGACACCATCATCACTTAACCATACATGCCCTCAGGAAAAATTATGGATGTAGTTTCCCCTGGCTTTCAGCACAGCAAGGCCGTTTTGGTTAATGTTACAAGACCAGATCAGACAATCATCCAGACTGTTGCCCCTGCAACTGCTGAAAAGGCTGCTGCTCCTCTTCAGGAACCACACGTTTGTCTGGCCTCTCAACGGATACCCCTCCGTTGTGGTTGCACCTATGGTACGGCTACCTGTATCGCTGAGGCATGCAAGCCTCCCCACCAACGGCAAGGTCCATGGTTCATTGCGGGAGGGGGGGGACTTTAATATATGGAGATGTATTGATTCTAAAATATATGAAGATGATTTATCTGTAGAACTCTACATTTATGTCAAATTACACTTTAAGATTAATAGATATAGACATGGAACTGATTGTGGCAAAACTCTGAATTATATGATCTATGTGACATTTTACGTTCGACTACTGCAGTAAATTTTTTGATCACTGTGACATTTTAAGTTCGACTACTACAGTGGGGACATCCACGTTGCCCTTGTCAAGTGTAAATACTGCGCCTTTCTGGTGCATTTCAATCACTTGAAACTCGATTTTCGCTCACAATTATGAACAAGGGAGGAACTTATGACAGAACAACAACTTGTTTTTGGGAAATATGACACAGTAAGTATGGCACATGTTAACATATACAACTCCACGCAAACACTTAGTTTATGTGAGCCCTCATTTATTACTTGAGGATCTGCTGGTCATAACTGTCCACTACACAGTATGCTAGTCTCTCTCTATATATATATAAAACAAAAACAGAAATACTTCTGAGAAAACAGAGAGCAATCCTCTCCAGCAGCAGTAATCATTTTTTTATGACATTGTCCACCAGGCACCTCAACGATAACTGCACGATGACACCACAAAGAAAACAAGAAGACTTTTGTGGGCTTTCAAAAAAACTTATGTATTCAAAATCACGGAATTAAATGTTACACTACTACTGATCAATATCAATGTTGATGTAGGTAGGGAATCCAATAAGATGAAGACCACTTACAAAAATTTTACACGATTGATCAGTCTCAGTGATTGATCAGTCCCAGTTAAATATTTTTATTGAATTTAATGCAAGCTTTATTTGTGAAACTTAAAAAGGAAAAAGAAAAAAAATATGGAATTAATATGTGGACACCCCAAAGATTACAAGGATGACATCTATTATAGTACATAAGCATTCCTCAAACACTCACAAGTTAAAATCTCACAATCACTCTTTAATTTGTTTTCCTAAAATCTGTCAAAAAAAATCTCTAATACCACAAAACAAAGCAGCTCTTGCATTGTTATAAGAAATCTATTACTGAAATTGAGTTTAGAAAAAATCAATAAAAATAAGGAATATCGTGCATTCTCCTACAGAGGATTGATGTGAGATGCTTTGACACACACATCACCACATAGAGACTAGAGTGAAAACCTCTGGCTTTTTAAGTCATGATAGCTGAGTTATAATTCTCAGGTTTATGACAGCTGTCACTGCCATCATCTCCAGGGGTTAAAATAATGACAGCCAGAAACAACAAGGTCTCCTCCACACGTGTACAAAACACTAAGTAAAAGAAATGCCCCCCCCCCCCACACCCACCCACCCACACACACACACACACACACACACACACACACTTGTTGTGTGTTGGGGTGGGGGGAGGGGGGGGAGGAGGAGTTCTTTTAATTAGTGCTATTTAGTGCACATGAGGAGGATACCTTGTTATTCCTGGATGTCAGTAGTTTTAATCCCTGTAGAAGTGTGTGTGTGTGTGTGTGTGTGTGTGTGTGTGTGTGAAAAGTGAAAGCTCAAAGATCAACAGCTACTGACATCTCTATGGTGTTATGTGTGTATGTGCACCACAAATCAGTCATCTATGGGTGTCTGGTATTCTTTGTTCCTTTAATTTATTGTTTCCCCACAAATTTAAGTAATTTTTGAAAATTAGTTATTTTCCATACTACTGACTTTTCATTAGACATGTGACAATGGTTTTTCCAAAACTAGACACAATAAGGGGATACAGTTCTTTAAATATTTTACACAACAGGCCTGTTCTGGCTTACTGCCGTTATCAAGTAACGTTTTTGTCAGTTCTTTACTACGATCCTATATATTTACAATGTATAGTTTTGTAGTAAAGACCTTCAAAATTAAACTGTAAAAATATGTTTCATAACTACAAAAAGTAATACTCTTACCAAAATTTACTATAGGTGCAATATCGTCATCACTTCCACACAGACATTATTTGGTAATGGCAATAAGCCAAAACAGGCCTGTCGCTTAAAATATTTACAGAAATATATTACTTTAAACAAGGGTCTGAACAACAAACAATCTTCTTCACTTCTATTCATTAGTTCTAATACTTAAATTGTTCTTAAGATTTCTAATATGCACAACACTTTTCAGTAGCAGCATTTCAATGTAAGTTTAGGCTTAACTAGAAGTGGAATGTAAAACATGCATCATAATAATCATTTATAAAGAGAAAGACTATGAAGAAGTAGATAATTCCATCATGCAACAAGGTTAGATCCAGGCATCTTTTCAACTTTTGTTTATTTAAACCTTCTCATATGAAACTAACTGGCAATAATAAACATAAAATAAAGCTGATAAATAACTGTCTTCTGAAGCAACAGGTAATTTGATCTAAAAATTGCAGTTACTGTGTTGGGATGTAAATACTGTCGAACTGCTGAATATACCAACATGAGGCGCTTGACATAAATACTTTCCAAAAATTTACTGTGGTATTCTTACACTATAGAACACTGCAATTTGGGAACTCACTAAATGAACAGTAGATGATAATCAGGAACAACAACCTATTTACTGTCATATATTTTAAGTGCCTATACCAGTGTACAATAAATGATTGATTGTAGCAACACGAGGATACACAAAAGAAAAACCAGTAAGTTACTTCAATTCAGACATGTTCCACTTTTGGTGAAGACCAGGCTTACTCTTTCTTTGCCATTCAAAGAAACATCAACCCCTCCCCCAAAAACCATCATCTATCCCTCCCAAGTTACTTGAACTCCCTTTTATGTGATGTTCTTCGTCCCTCTTTTCTGTTGCCCCTCTTTCCAGCACTGTTATCTGCTATTTAGTATACGTAAGACTTTTTTTTAATGTTCACATACTGGATATGTGTGTTCTAAACATAATGAGTGTGCACATAAGGCATGGCAAATAATGTGAGAGTTCAAGAGATGAGCTTGTCTTCACATACCAATTTTTGTTTATATATGGTCTGTAATTTTCCATTATCATATCAGCTTTATTATTTTTATATCTTTCACTTTTCACCCACGCTGGTACCTCTCTGAAACCACTAGATAACCTTCTTCGAATGTTAACTTACACCCTTGTAGAACATGTGTATGGCTGTGGCCTGACTGAGTGGGCCGAGGCAGTCAGTGTTGAACAGAGTTTCCCCTGCAGCATGCAATACAAGCCTGTTGAGTGATATGAAAGTGTTCTGGCAGCAAGCATTTCGGGGGTGCATGCAGTTGGCAATAACAGATCAAGAATTTCGCAATATAGTCATGCTCACTGAATAAACTGACTATCGTAAAAGTATTTTCTTCCAATATCAAATCAGTGAGCAATGTGTCCAACTCCATTGTTTTTTTAAACTCTGCAGAATTCTAGAACACACCATTGTACAACGAACTGCTACTCATGACACTACAGCAATGGCACACGATCTGACATCATCAAGTGTTCTGCTCGTGCACTCTGACTGGAGCCTAACACATGACAGACTGAACCCACTGATAAGAGGATGCAAAAGTGGAGAGATGAGATATACTCCTACAGCACTGTAGTTTCTATAAAATGTTTCAACTCTTCAAACACAATTGTTGGAGACTAGCTTAGTTACAATCAGTGCCAGGCGCACAAGCTGACGTTACCTTGAAGTTTCAAGGCGGAATGATCTAAAGGTGTTTCCTGTCCCTGTATTAAAGTATTCTGTTTGCTGCTGTGCAAACTACGAACATACTGTGATTTCCCTAACAGTCGATGCTTGGAGAATCTCCAAGCACTGCTTTCCTGTGCAGCATTCATTCTTTTAGCACTTGAAGAGCCACTAGATGGATATAACTGCTTTGTTTTTGCAGTGTGTTCCGCTGTTGCCTCAATCACAAAAGTTTGTTGCGAAAATGGAGACAATTTCACTGAAGAAGAAATTGTGATGTTGCTCAAAGAATCTGGATCAGAAATCAATGACTGTAGTCCTGGAAGACATGGTAAACTTATGTTTATAGATCAGTCAATGCAAATAGGGATCATATTTACAATCACTGTAGCTTTGACTTGCATCTTGTATTTTGAAGGTAACAATAAGTGTCTTGTAAAAGAAAATGAATCATCAGATGAATTAGAAAAATGTGAAGCTCCCATTAGACAGGGTAGAACACAACAATGGTAGGGGGGACAAAGCAACTCGTTGCCCGGGTAAATGAACCATATTTGGTCCCAGCTACTTGTATTTAAAAGTGTAAGTTTCACCTCCTTCATGTGCTGAAAGCTGTTTGGGCCTGTTTATTGACAGGAATGTGAAAACTGAAACAAATTGCTGTACAGGGTCAATTATGTCTAAATTGGGGACACAAAATCAAACAGCCCCAGGTCACTTCGCCATTATCCTGTAAGTTGGTAAGCGTGCTACAAATAGCACGCAGAATGGCCTGTAGGTGGCAGCATAGTGCAGATGCACACATACTGTCGCAGTATCAGTATAAAGATGGCTGCCCCACTTGCGACATGCACCATGGAAGAACAGCGTTCTGTTATTCAGTTTTTCCGTAGTGAAGGTGTGAAACCTACTGAAATTCATCAACAAATGAAGGTTCAGTACAGTGATGCATGTTTGTCACAGCAGCAAGTCTACGAATGGAGTAGGAAGCTCGCAAATAGTGTGACTTCAGTGGAAGATACTCCTCGTCCAGGTCAGGCACAACGAGTTGTGACTCCACAGTACATTGCAGCAGTTGAAGCCATAGTAAAGGAAAACTGCCGAGTGACACTGAATGACATTGCAGCATGTTTACAGATTAGTCATGGGTAAGCACACCACGTTGTGCATGATGTGCTCCAGTTTCACAAAGTGTCTGCAAGATGGGTGCCACGGCAGCTGACAGTTGAAATGTGAGAACAACGTGTTGATGCTTGTGAAGAACGTGCTTTGAAAGATGAGATGGCTTCCTTGCAAGAATCGTTACTGGGGACGAAACCTGGGTTCACTTCCACCAACCAGAAATGAAGAGAGTGAGCAAGGAATGACGCCATTCCTCATCACCAAAACCAAAGAAGTTTCGAACAGAACCATCAGTGGGGGAGGTTATGCTGACTCTCTTTTGGGATGAAAAAGGCGTCATTTTGGAGCTTTACATGCCTAGAGGGACCACTGTCACCAGTGCATCATACACAGACCTCCTACAAAATCATCTGTGGCCTGCAATCCAATCAAAGTGATGTGGATTGCTGTCAGCAGGTGTCCTTTTGCAACATGACAATACAAGGCCCCACACTGCCTATACAACAGTTGCAACAATCACAGACCTGCATTCTGAGTGCCTTCCTCATTCACTATACTCACCAGACTTTGCCCCAAGTGATTTCCACATGTTTGGACCACTCAAAGACGCAATGGGAGGAAAGAAGTTCTGTTCTGATGAAGAGGTACGCCATGTGGTGCATGAGTGGTTGTGCAGACTACCAAAATAATTTTTTTCTTAAGGAATTTATGCACTTTGTAAGTGCTGGAGGACTTGCATTGAGCATGGGGTAGATTATGTTGAAAAGTGATACTGCTTTGTACCACTTCTGCACAATAAATAATATTTTAAAAAATATTTAAGGTTTTCATTTGACTCACTCTCGTACATGCATAGGCGAAATCCAACCATGATGCTTTGTACAAAATCCAACCTTCTTGTGGTAACTTTATACTGACAGGCAAGAACAGTTTTTAACCTGATCAGAATCTAACAGTTAATGAAAGTTTATATCCTTTAAGAGGAAGAATGTGATGCACAGGTACCAAGAACAAGAAAAATGTGTGGTATAAATTTTCATTCTTAGTAATTCCACAACACGCTATGTTTAGAAATGTGATGTGTATAATAGTGCAGGGAACAAAGATAATAATGCAGTTTCAGTAGTCCTCCATCTGTACAACAGTTTTCTATGTAAGAGCCACATACTGTGCACGGGCTGGTTTTATACTATAGTAAGGTTATTTGAAAGAACAGCAAGAGACTGCGGTCATGTGTGTATGAGTAGTGTTTGTGTGAATGTCTGTGTTTATGTTGTCTAACTCTGATGAAGGCCTTTTTGGTTGAAAGCTTACCTGTTTCACGATCTTTTTGCAGGGCCTCTCTGTGACTCAGCATCTCCACTATATGGCGAGTAGCAATCTACGCTTTCCATAATACTATCATTATCCCATCCTGGGTTTTCCATTGTTTGCTTTGAAAGATAGACCAATGAGGGCAAGTGTGCTGTTGGCACAGCACTGAGGAACAGAAGAGGGCAGCCACAAGAATTCAGACAAAATAAACTAAGAAGGGGTCAAACAGTACTCTAGAGAAAAAAAATCCCTGCTAGCACTTCACTGTAAAGACACTAGGGATGTGTTTGCCCTATATACAAAACACAGCATGACAAGTAGAGCCACCAACCAAAAATTCAAAGCTAAAATGGTAGAAAAGCTAACCCGATCTTATACTTTGTTATAATACAAATGAAACCAGTGTTGATCATGGAGATCAGCTGGTGATCTATTACTTTGAATGACAAAGAAAGAACTGGTCGAAGAAGGTATTTTTTCATATATTTTATGATGTGTTTGGTCAATTCCTACATTTTCTACAAAGAATTTAAACCTGTATCTCACTAATGAACCAACCTGATTAAATTCATGGAAAACAAATTCTCGAGAAAGCAGGTGATGATTTTAATGAAAATGACAAGCAGAGAGACCAGATGGGGGGTCTGTAGAAGGTAAAGTAGGATTGTGTCTATCCAATTGCTTCAAGCAATATAATATAAAAGTGTATTTCAAACAACAATCAAACAATGGAAAATCCAGGATGGAGTGGAACAATATTAGAGACGGAAAGTTGCTATTCACCATACAGTAGAGATTCTGAGTCGCAATAGGTACAACAAAAAGGTTCACACAGTTATAGCTTTCGGCCATTAAGGCCTTTGTCAGCAATACACACACACACACACACACACACACACACACACACGCGCGCGCAAACGCAACTTGCACACACGTCTGCAGCCTCAGACAACTGAAACCACACTGCGAGCAGCAGCACCAGTGCATGATGGGAGTGGCGACTGGGTGGGTGTAAGGAGGAGGCTGGGGCGAGGAGGGGGAGGGATAGTACGGTGGGGGCTGGCGAAGAGTGAAGTGCTGCAGTTTAGACGGAGGGCAGGAGAGAAATGGGAGAGGGGGGGGGGGGGGGGCAGCAGTGGAAAAAAGATAAATAAAAAGAAAAAAAGAAATTAAAAGACTGGGTGTGGCGGTGAAATGACAGCTGTGTAGTGCTGGAATGAGAACAGGGAGGGGGCTGGATGGGTGAGGACAGTGACTAACGAAGGTTGAGGCCAGGAGGGTTACGGGAACGCAGGATGTACTGCGGGGAAAGTTCCCACCGGCACAATTCAGAAAAGCTGGTGTTGGTGGGAAGGATCCATATGGCACAGGCTGTGAATCAGTCACTGAGATGAGGGATATCATGCTTGGCAGCGTGTTCAGCAACAGGGCGGTCCACTTGTTTTTCGGCCACAGTTTGATGTTGGCCATTCATCCGGACAGACAGGTTGTCGGTTGTCAGGCCTACATAGAATGCAGCACAGTGGTTGCAGCTTAGCTTGTAAATCACATGACTGGTTTCTCAGGTAGCCCTGCTTTTGATGGGACAGGTGATGTTAGTGGCCAGACTGGAGTAGGTGGTGGTAGGAGGATGTATGGAACAGGTCTTGCATCTAGGTCTATTACAGGGGTATGAGCCATGAGGTAAAGGATTGGGAGCAGGGGTTGTGTAAGGACGGAGAAGTATATTGTGCATGTTCAGTGGACGGCAGAATACCACTGTAGGAGGGGTGGGAAGGATAGTGGGCAGGACATTTCTCATTCCAGGGCACAACGAGAGGTAATGAAAACCCTGGCGGAGAATGTAATTCAGTGCTCCAGTCCCAGATGGTACTGAGTTACGAGGGGAATGCTCCTCTCTGGCCAGACTGTGGGACTTTGGAAAGATTTGTTTTTGTACAAGGTTGGGAGGATAATTACAGTCAGTGAAGGCTTCAGTGAGACCTTCAGTATATTTTGAGAGGGACTGCTAGTCAGTGCACATGCAACAACCACGGGTGGCTTGGCTGTACAGAAGGGACTTCTTCGTATGGAATGGGTGGCAGCTGTCGAAGTGGAGGCATCGCTGGTGGTTAGTAGGTTTGATATGGATGGAAGTACTGATTTAGCCATCTCTGAGGTAGAGGTCAACATCTAGGAAGGTGGCTTGTTGCATTGAGCAGGACCAGGTGAAGCAAATGGGGGAAAAGTTGTTGAGGTTCTGGAGGAATGTGGATAGGGTGTCCTCACCTTCAATCCAGACAGCAAAGATGTCATAAATGAATCTGAACCAGGTGAGGGGTTTAGGATTCTTAGTTTTCAGGAAGAATTCCTCTAGATGGCCCATGAATAGGTTGGCATAGGATGGTGCCATGCGGGTGCCCATAGCTGTACCCTGGACTTGTTTGTAGGTAATGCCTTCAAAGGAGAAGTAATTGTGAGAGAGGATATAGTTGGTCATGGTGACTAGGAAGGAGGTTGCTGGTTTGGAATCCATAGGGCGTCTGGAAAGGTAGTGTTCAATAGCAGTAAGGCCATGGGTATTAGGAATGTTAATGTACAGGGAGGTGGCATCAACAGTGACGAGCAGGGCATCGTGTGGTAAAGGGACAGGAACTGTGGAGAGTCGGTCGAGGAAATGGTTGGTATCTTTTGTAATAGGTTGAAGGTGTTGGTCTATGAGAGCACAGATTCTCTCAATGGGGGCAGAGTAACCGGCCACAATGGGTCGTCTTGGGTGGTTGGATTTATGACTTTAGTGAGCACGTGGAAGGTGGGAGTGCGGGGAGTGGTAGCGGTAAGTAGAGAGATGGACTCTGGGGACAGGTTCTGGGATGGGCCTAGGGATTTGAGTAGTGATTGGAGATCCTGCTGGACTACTGGAATGGTGTCACCGAGGCAAGGTTTGTAGGTGGAAGTATCTGACAGCTGACGGAGTCCTTCCACCAGATAATTCTTGCAGTTCAAAATCAACGGTGGTGGAGCCTTTATCTGCAGGTAGGATTATAAGATCAAGATCAGTTTTTAGATAGTGGACTGTGGTTCTTTCGTGGAGGTAAGGTTAGTTTGCATGTTGAGGGATTTGGAGAATGATGGCGAGGAAAGGTTCGAGGTTAAGAAATTCTGGAAAGTTAACAGGGGGTGGTATGGAAGCAGTGAGGGTGGATCACAGTTGGATACAGGAGTGAAGTGTATTTCACTCAGTGAAAACAGTGATATACATTCAATGAACTACTTTTGTACATTATTTTGTAATTATTATGTACTGCATTTACAAATTTATTCTCCATCTCTGAAACTTCTATTTTCAAAATATAATTATTCTGTAAATATGTGGAGAATTTCAAAACAGCTTAAATAAATGTGAAGGTAAAGGATGATGGTATATATTTCAACAGAAAGTTCTGCTTTTCTCCTTCGTCTTATAAGTAGGAGCCCTACAAATAAGTTGAAAAAGTGTATGACTTCTGGGTGATTGCAATAATCACTATGGCCCTACGGCAATCTATTAACACACTGGAATTATTCGCTAACCACAGCCACTTAACATGATAGAATATTTTGAAGAAATACGGCAGATATTTTCCAAAGTGATGACATGCTAATGTTATTCAGTGCATGCATTAACTAAAATGATTCGCTTAAATTCAATTCTGGCAGTGACCATGTTCCTTTGGGAGATGCCACTGAGTTAATAAATATGATTCCATACACAGCCTCCAAAATACCCTACTTCCTATGAGCACTACTCCAAATTAAAACATCTTGAAGATGGCTTCATTTTTGATGAAAAAGGAATTTTTGATAATGACACCAGCAAGTTTTTGAACCACATGAAGAGACAAATATGTCAAGGCAGAGGTACATGAAACACTGGGTAGGACCTATGACCACAAATTAGAGCAAGTCACAGCTCACAGCAACTGGTTCTCGTTTCAACCCTAAGACGACGATGATGATGATGATGATCTCCGACAATACTGACATGACAAATAGTCTGTCAAATGCATATGGAATACAATGTGAATATTATGACTAGTGTACAAATTCCTTCAGATTTTAATGGAAAAGCACAGCTCCAAGCCAACCAGAAATGTAGGTACTATCAAATAAACGCAGCCTATTAAACTTGATAACCCACTGTTGAGTCCTCCAACTACCCCTGCCGGACATACATCCCTTCTAGCTCTTTTGTATTTTGGGTTGCATGCCCTGCACTTGAGGCTGCAAACAGAACAAGCCTCAGCGGCCATTCACAGAGGTTGCCTACAGCAGATAGACTACTTTGCGACACCCACCAGAGATGACAACCCCAGATTACAATGACATTGCAGAGATCATTATCTCCAACAGTAGCAGCCAATCATGCGGTTCTGGTGTAGCAATCTGCACAATGTTTATAACCTGTGACACGAGGGCTGCCAAGGCAGTTGCAATTCTACTCTGGATCGAATTTCAATTGCAGTTACAAAGTTAACAGCAAGTTCTGTAGATTATCGAGATGCGAGACTGGAAGACATTGTACTAATAAACTGACTTGTACTTGGCCTGATTTATTTGTGTAGTAGTTATAAAACACTGCATTGGCACTGTTGTTGATAGTGACACAGATCAACAGTAGTAAAGAGCACGATGCAACAGTGGTGCAGACAGTATTGTGACTCGACACCTATGGTTTAATCATTATTATGAAATGTATCAACTGCATTTCTTAAAGTACTTGGAAAATTTATGGACAGCCATGCAAGCAGTTAAACTTCAGTAGACATTATCTGCACCTCACTGGAAAGGTGTTTCAGGTAGCAAAGTTATTTGGTACACAGTACATTCCCTGTGTTTTCTAAATTCTTGTGTTGTCTTCAGAATATCCAATGCTTATTTGGTGGACATGTTGCACTTGAGTTGTGACACTTGTATTCTTATTATGTGCTTATGAATCCTCATTGTGCATTTTGCTGGTGGTCAATGCATCTGTGGAAAAACTGAATGTTACTAAGGACTTCTTGTTGCACAAGTTGGAGGACCAGGACCAACAACACACACACACACACACACACACACACACACAGAGAGAGAGAGAGAGAGAGAGAGAGAGAGAGAGAGAGAGAGAGACATTCAGTAAATAACACCAGTGTTCCACCCATTTGATCAGAGACACGAACAGTGGACCAGTCACATGGACAAACTTTAACAACATTTTATTGTACACAGAACTTCAGATGATTTAACTAAACAAGGATTTCTCATCTAAGGCTGGTGCATATGTGTATGGAATGGTTCAGCAACATTTCCCAGATAAAGACCTGTGTGAATTGGGTTATTCAGATGTTAAGGACAAGTTAAGTGAATATTTTCAAAGTAAACTTCTGGTTGTGGTCGCATACTACAAATTTTATCACACCTATAACAAACCTGGCCAATCGTTGAAAGACTAGGATTCTGTATTGCAAGGCCTTAATTGCAATTGCCATTTCAAATGTGAAAACAAAGATTATGCTCTTTCCTATGCAGATAGTGCTGAGAGAGAGATGTTAACTGTTCGTGCTCAAGATGCAGAATAGTGGTTAATGGACAAATAATTCAATTTAAATGATTAATGGAAAATCTCATATAAGATGTGAAACAAATACTAACAAAGAGATAGAGGGGCTGGCCAGTACTTACCTCAGCTCAGTACAGCCGATAGATACACATAAAACAGAACTGAAAATTTACATTCCTAGCTTTCGGAACTTTGTTCCTTCATCAGGGAGGAGAGAGGGGAAAAAAGGGAAGAAGGGAAAGTGGATTCAGTTACTCACAACCCAGGTTATGAAGCAACAGGGAAAGGTAAACAGGGAGGGTGGCAAGGACCTTTCCCTGTTGCTTCATAATCTTTGGCTTCCCTCTGACAACCATGCCTCCATCCTTGCTACCCTCCCTGTTTACCTTTCCCTGTTGCTTCATAACCTGGGTTGTGAGTAACTGAATCCACTTTCCCTTCTTCCCTTTTTTCCCCTCTCTCCTCCCTGATGAAGGAACAAAGTTCCGAAAGCTAGGAATGTAAATTTTCAGTTCTGTTTTATGTGTATCTATCGGCTGTACTGAGCTGAGGTAAGTACTGGCCAGCCCCTCTATCTCTTTGTTAGTAAATAATTCAATTTCACTAATTCATCTAAACCTCTTACCAACAGTGACACTTATGCTTTAATTGGGTCTCCAAAGTTGCTTAAGTTGCATGGAACTCTGAAAAGTTACAATAAGCAGACAGTGTAAATCAAAGGTCGTTGTCAAGTATAAAAACAATCGAGTGCAAGCTCTACTTTTAGTGACTCAACTGTTACAGAGGCCAGTATTTTGGGGCTAGATCCCTTTCAGTGCCTGTATTTCAGGGTTCATGATTGGGATGCCCACATCCGGGTCATGAATGTGGATTGGGGTAACGCACCATTGCCTTCTTCCCTGCCTGGACCAGAGCCATGGAGCACACTCCATCTCCAATCCATTGGACCTTTCTAGGAATGTATTGGCTCATTCTGCAGCACACCCAAATGGGCTAGCCCTATGTGGTACAGATTCACAAATGGAAACATCCATCACAGCTGGGTCATTACAGTGGATTTTTGTTAGGGAAGGTCTTCCTTGTGCCATTGTGATGGGTCATGGTGTCCACTCTTATGACTTTAGAATTCATCTCATCCTGTACGACCCAAGGTGTACAGCACAACAACACATTTAGAGATTAAGGAACAGCTGAACATTACCAATTTAATACGGCTGACACCCCCTATAAGGCTCTACATCACTTTTGGAATTAGCGTGAATGCTTCTATCATTTTTGTGGCATTTGAAGAGTGTTATTAAAGCTTTCACTACTGAGTATGAATGGATGTTAGACTTGAGCTAGAATTTCAATTTGTGTATAGTGTAGCATGGCATAGCCTATTTTGATCCACATGCCATATTTTACCAGTTAACACAATGTTTGACTCTCTGCCACACAAAAGGAACTTTAAAAATATTTGAGTGGCTATACAGAAGATAATAAATAAATTTGGCTAAGAAATTATTGATTTCAACACACTTCAAAAATACTGTATTTTAAAAAACATCTACTTTGATCTGTTCTCAACATAATGTGCTGAGCTGTGGTCACATGAAAGGAAGTAATTCAACAGATACAGTAAGGAGTAGCTTAGTAATAGCATTATTCAACTTGTGTCGCTTTTAGGACATCCCACACATATCCAGTGTGTGACAACTATCTGACAACTTATTGGGCGATAATGAGTATTGTCAGCTGTCCAACAAATTCTGTACAATTCTGGGCATCTATGTATGAACAGATCTTTAATATACAATACATCTCAAGATCACATATACAAGGCCACTTCCTGCACATTTCCCACAAATTTACTCTCATTTTCTGTACTTCCACTAGATTTTTATGTCTTTTTTAAAACTGAAAAATCCCTCAATCACAGTGTGACATGCAAATCTATAAGCAAAATTTGGATAGCTATCAATAAAATTTGATGAACATAAAGATAAAATTTCCTGGTGCAAAAGAATTTTTGTATAGGCATACAGGTGAAATGCTAAAACAGCTGACTGCAAAGACTAAAACAATGTCGCAAAGGGAGAGACTCCTAAATTAAATGAAAATGTGGGGTCAATTGAAGAAACAGGACTACATACTCTACCAAAGAATAAGAAAAGTATTTAAGAAATCAAATGTCACCTACTAATCAAATAATCTTGAAGAGATTCAAACCTTGTTAACATCCTGCTTATTTTCTGTCACATTCTCCTTTCTCATCCCATGTAAGAGTATTGGACCAGAAAATTCTGATGACTGCAGCGAGGAGGAGCTAGACCCATCATTCAAGCTTGAGGTGCTTGGCCCTACACTGCCCATGATACTAAATGACTTTGCCTTTGCCTTGACTTTTGCCAGTTCCTTATCCAATGCATAAAACATAAGTCCCAGTTTATGTTGAGTATCAGTAAGTTTCATTTCTGTAGGGATTGCTTGGTAAAAGGTATCATCTTTCTTCATATCTTCATAGAATGATATCTAATGGGAGAAAACATTAAGATAATAAAAGTTCCAAAACTTGGAAACATTATATGTACAGTGTCATCCAGTGACCTTCCTGTATTTATGCTTTGCAAATTATGAAAAAAATTACAATACTTTTTACATAGGATTAAGATATCACATACTTGAAATTAAATTAAACCTTACTGCAATACGATTAAGTAAACTGTAGATAATATATAATGTTTGCTCAAACATACTGTGGCAATCAGCAAACAAAACCACACACACACACACACACACACACACACACACACACTCTATCTTATCTACTACAAATTCTCTTCAGACAGTCGAAAAAAGTAAATATCATGTGGTTGGGACGAATTCAAAGAAAACAACTCATCTACAGTTTGCAGACAGTGATGTTCCAACTGAGCTCTTTGCATCAAATAATAAAAAGCTTTAATGTGTCAGTGGTTTCTATTTGTTCATTCCAATGATGTGGTAATCAAGAGCTGGTTGAAGATCACAGTTTGTCCGTAAATTGTAGTGCAGTTTAAAACCTCTGTTAGGAGAGTAATGGTTACAGAATGTAGGTGTCTAGATCCACGTTCCAGTCTATCACAAAGTTTATCTTTTCAGTGCAGAGAACACACTACTAAATAATAAGAATTACATGCCTTCATCATTTATACCCAAATCATCATGCACTGCACCATTTGGAATATATTCTTGAGGATGAAAAGCAAACATGACAAAGTTTGCAAAAATGTGTATGTCTTACATTCAGCTGCTAACAAAATGCAAATTAACACACAGAAATACCTGCTTTCTTTACTTATATTAAAATTATACTAACTTATCTTAGATACTTTTGAAATGTCAGTTCACTAATCTGAAACAGTTTGTAAATGTGTTTGAAAACTTGTCTGGCTTTATCACTGAAAGGAGAGTTCACTTAAAAGAAAATAGCAAAATCACAAGGAAACTGTGTGGCTGGTAAATCAGGTCAAAAAATCCAGTACTGCCAATAGATGCGTTTAAAAGTGAACAAAACTATGACTTAGCTTTTGGGAGTAGTAATTCCTTTTTCAGCAAGGAAAACAGATAGGTAGCTAAAGGTTACAAAGGAAGGCTTGTCACTCACATTCTCGGATGACAGGGACCCACATGTTGTGATTATGTTGGTGTTGTAACAGGAGGGTTCCTCTCAACCTCAGGTCTCAATGACTTGCTCTTCCTTTCGAAACATTTCTCTTTCTTTTCTCACTGAGGAAGAAACAGTTCTAAAAGCCAAATAAAAGTTTTCTTCTACTTTTAAATGTATCTACTGGTGGTACTCGACTGTCACCTCCTGAAGGTAAATACCGAAATTCATTCTGTGTACCTATCGCTCCACTATTCCAAGCCAGGTGACAAAAGATAACTAAGCTTAAGGGGATACGGAATCGGATTTTGGGTTAAAAAATCGAATTTTTTTTTATTGGCGTATTATATTCTGCCATGTTTCCTCTTTAAAATGAGGTATCATACATAGCTCTACTACAATTATAACTATTTTATTTTTGTATATTTGTGAGATCGGGTATTGCGCTTTAGTTATACACGTCTCTCGTGGCTGACCATGAACTTTTTGGCAGTACCTTTAAAGTGACATGAATTCAAATATCCCGGTTTCCAGCGACTATTTATACACTAGTTGCCCGAAAATGTTTCTCTCTGGTTTCCTCAAGTTACTCTTTGACTTTGTGGCGGGACTGTTTTGTAAACAGTGTGATATAAGAAAGTAGTTGTTGTTGAGTTATTTCGTATTTAGTGCTTCATTTTTCGCAGTGAAAATGCCTAGAGCTAAAGCAAAAGTATTTAAAAAGCGTGTGAACTGGCAAAAGAAAAGAAATAATGATTCATTAGCAAAGCAAAGCAGTTCATCATCATCACTGTTGGAAAATGTGAATCCACTTATTACTGATTTGCCGAACGAACTTACACCAAATGAAAACAGTGCTTCTCATAAAAAACTAAGAGATTTGGAAGAGAAATATAATTTACTTGATAGAGGGAATGAAGTTTTTGAACTCATTGATACGAATATATTGTGTGAAGCTCTTGAAAACAGTTTGTGCTGCAAAAAATGTCATGGAAACGTATCTCTGAAAGTAGAATCCCATGTTGGCCTGGCTGCCCAGTTTAATTTAATATGCAGTGTTTGTAAATACAGCTGTAAGTTTCCAAGTTCGGTTTCAGTAACTGTAAATAATGGATACAAGAAAACTGAACTTTATAGTGTAAATATTAGGTTAGTTTATGGATTGCGAGCAATTGGTAAGGGCAAAGCAGCTGGTGATATGCTATGTGGTGTTCTAAATCTTCCAAGTGCACCTTCAAAGTTTGAAGCTTACAATTATGTACTAGGATCTGCAGTTGAAGATGTAGCACAGAAGTCAATGCAGGTTGCTGTGGAAGAAGCAGTGGAAGAAAATGACGGCAGTCGTGACCTCACAGTGGCGTTTGATGGCACGTGGCAGAAAAGGGGCCACACCTCCAACAATGGTGTTGTAACAGCAACTAGTGTTGATACTGGCAAGGTTATTGATGTTGCAATAATGTCTAAATACTGTAGGTGCACAGGCAGGCTGAAAAATGAACACAGTGATGACTGTATTGCTAATTATTATGGTAGTAGTGGTGGCATGGAGGTTGCTGGGGTGAAGAAAATTTTTCATCGCTCTTCACAGTGGTATAATGTTCGCTATGTCAAATATCTGGGAGATGGTGACTCTAAAGCATTCAAAGAAGTTTTGGAAAGCAAACCATATGGGAACAGTGTAAATATAAGCAAACTTGAATGTATAGGACATGTGCAGAAGAGAACGGGTGCCAGGCTGAGAAGGTTAAAATCAGTTATGAAAGGGAAAAAACTAGATGATGGGAAAACCTTGGATGGCAGAGGAAGATTGACTGATTCCATAATAGACCACATTCAGAACTGCTATGGCCTTGCAATCAGGCAAAATACAGGCAATCTTGAAGAAATGAGGAGAGCTATATGGGCTTTATATTTCCACACCGCATCCACGGATGAGCATCCACAACATGGTTTGTGCCCCAAAGGTGAAAACAGCTGGTGTAAATACAATAGGGGACTAACAACAGGAGAGAAATTCATTCACCACCACAGTCTACCATCAGCCATCATGGCAGAAATAAAGCCCATTTTCAGAGATCTGGCTGACAGAAGTCTTCTGATGAAATGTCTTCACGGAAAAACGCAGAACCCCAACGAGTGCTTGAATAGTGTGATATGGCATCGTCTCCCAAAAACAGTGTTTGTCGGAATTAATACACTACATTTTGGTGTGTATGATGCTGTGGCAACCTTCAATCTTGGAAATATAACTAAATGCCAGGTCCTTCAAAAGTTGGGTATGTGTGTTGGTTCCCGTACGGTACGTGCTATGTTCTTTTTAGATCAGCACAGACTAAGGCATGCTGATAATATAATCAAGACATTAGTGAAAAAAGCAAGACAGGTGCAGAGGGGTGCCAAAAGAAGACTTGAAGATGATTATGAAGACTGTGAAGGGGGTATTAGCTACGGATCAGGAATGTTTTAATCTTCTTTCTCCGTTTCCCGTAAGTTTACTTTTTACTTCATCTAGGAACATTATCTCAGGTACTGGTCAACCTAGAAGTCTGAAATTTTTATGACGTAGTGACATAGGTCCCTATTACATACTGAAACAACGATTTTTTAATTACTTGATTTACAAAAGACTTAGGGGTGATAGTCTAGTAAAAAGCGATGGAAAAAATTTACTTAAAAATAAATGTACAATATCTCTGTAAGAAAATACTTTGACAATAAACTGTTGTTTCAGTATTGTTGTAACATATGAATGCACATACAGTAAAATTTTTACCTCTCTGTCTCCAGTAGTTTGTGAGAAAATGTTCCCTATAGTAGGCATATATTAACATTGCGGGGATAGGTGATTCCGTATCCCCTTAAGTAAAGCCATATCTCAACAAATTGCTTTATATAATAAATGCCATGCATTAAAATGTAACCTGTAAATAACAGGTTACTGACGATGCACTACACCTTTATTGACTATGTTATAAAATAAACGTTACATGGAGTTTTTGCCATGTAAAATGAAGTTGCCATCTCGAACTTTCGATGACTTCCTCTTTCATCATCATCATCATCATCATCATCATCATCATCATCATCATCATCAGGATATTAGATTTCAATAGGTACTTTTGTCAGCTGAATTATATCATGAAGACATCACAGAGCTTCCATTTGCTACCAGAGATTACGTTACTGTATATGACTCAAAAGCAACAGAGAAATCATTGGAGTCTTCCACCATCCGATGAAATCAGCATCACTACCAATGTTCTTCAGTCAGACATAAACATAATCTCTTGTAGCATATTGAAATTAAATAATGATTTTGTGATGTTTCCATGACGTAATTTGGCCTACTAAAGCACGTAATGACCTACTGAAATCTCATTTCATGATGGCGATGGAGGCAGTCAGCAAAAGCCCGATACTGACAAATCTAACGCGGGAAGAACTCCACGAAGCATTTATTCAAGAATTTCACTTGGGGGGGGGGAACACAATTTCAGGCTCAGTCTACTTATTTGAATGGCTATTAGTAGAGGCACCTGTTTGTGGTGAAAATGTTCGCCTGATATTGTTATTTCTAGAAACCTGTTTTCAGCATATTTTTCACTAATTTCAGCAATAATTTCACTAAATTTGATTTCCACTTTTCAGCATTAAAAACTAAAGCAAAAATCACTAATTGTTTATTTCTAGTGAAACATCTTTTATTTTTACATAAATTCATAAAGCTTGAAACTTATACATGTGACAAAAACACATATATCAACGCAAAAATGTTTGGAAAACATTTATCGTGCCACTTTAATTAGCAGGGCCTAGCCTATGCAAATAATCTAAAAATCAGTCTGAGAAAGAGAGGAATACCACGACTTCCATATTATTGGGAGTCAGAGCTGTTCTCCTGCCAGACATTATATTACAATATGTCAAAAATGACATCTCACTTATCAACATTACTGACTGGGATCCACAAAGCCATCACTGCAGCTTCCAGCGAACGCCCATATCCTGATTTCAAGGAAGGAGTAGCAGCAACCACATCAACAACTCTACCTTCTCTTCAAGAACTAGCAACTAAATCCCTAAATACTGGATGTGGTATATTCTGATGTTGAAAGTTCTTGTAGAATGGAAATATCCATATTAGTTGAGAGATTTCAAACCCGTCAAAAATAACCTTTCATTATGTTTCTTGGATCAAACAATCTACCAACAGAAGAAATGACAATCTTTCCTGTGTCACACTTCATTAATTGGTTCAGTTTCATCAGGCTTGTTCTACCTGTAGATTGGAACGTTAAATGTACTTGCATTTGCTTCAGCAGGTTTATCTGTGGCTATCTCAGGGCAAAATGGCATATTCTAGCAATTTAAAGCTCTTTGATACGTCAGTACGCTTTAATGATATGATGGAGCTCTCTAACGTCAGCAGCAAACTGCAACATTTAGAGCAATCTTTGACAAGAAAATAGCTGGGCATTAAATTTTTTGTACTTCATTACAGTTCAGGACTTCCAAATAGTTCACAGCAACACTCTCATCTTCATCAGTTTCAACAAATTATACTATATCATTGAGATATTCTCCAAGGTACTCGGTACTTTTAAACCACGAGTTCCACCTGGTGATGACAGGATTATGGGAAATTTTAGTTTTTGTGGGTTCATCTTCATATTACCAATTTAAAAATTGAATGTATGCATGCTTTCTTTCTCAGGTATTAAGGAAGGTTTGTTTTGGCTGCAGAGCACAATGGTTAAAACCACGAAGTTTCACAGCCCACACACTGCTCACCAAATTTAATTTATGAGCATAGCACTGCATGTGTACTAACCCTTATAAAAGTAAAACCCTAATTGCATTTATACCCATGTCCTTTCTCTGGCACTCAATTCCCACAATGCAGTATATGCACATTAAGTATCTTTCTAATAATTAATTAATTAATTAATCACAAAAAATGTTTTCATGAAACTACTACTTCTTGAACAAAAGCTTGGCATATTAATAACTTGAAGCACAAGAACAGATCATAAAATATAAGACTGGATGCCCCAGCAATCAGCAAAAATTTTCAACATGCAATATATTGCCAGATCAAAGAATGCACTGGACGTTGTTGAATGTCTTACTTCCTTGCACAGGAAATGAAGTTAGCAATATTCAACACAAACTAAGATAGCAATATACATCAAAGTGGTGCATAATCAACTGTCATCAATATCCAGATTTCACTGCCAAAATTCAAATCGAATTTCCACCGTTTTAACTTTGCGATACAGTTCCACACATCTTTGTTGATTATTTCATGGTTTTTGCTTCAAAGTAAATAGTTTCATGTTTTAAGCCAAATTTGTAAAATTTCATACAAATTTTGTAACTTTGCACTTTGCATAAACCAAGTTCCTCTAACTACTACTCACATAAGTTAATTATAGTAATAGTTTGAAACAGGCTCCTGTAAATTTCAAGGCAGGTGAACAATCAAGTAAACATTGAAGTTGCACAGTGTTTCAATTGGGAAAGCAGTTCTTAAACAGTTGTTAGCTGATTGTTTTGAACCATGTCGTCATGAGTATGCTATGGTGGACAAAAAGTGTATAGGCCAATGTAGATGTCCTCAGAGCTTAATGTCTATTAATTGTATTAATAGGGTTTAGTGTTTTGTCTGTTTAAATGGTTAATTCTGAAAAGCATTTGTAGAGGGACTAGGTAAGACAAAGAGGATCTTTGTTTCATCACATCAGATGCCTAGTCAGTGCCACACAAAATGGCACAAGCTAATTTTTCTGGCTGAAACATATCCCTAATTACACATAATTTTCACATTGCTGTTTATAGATGTCTGAATGGGAATGTAGCCTTAAACACATTCCTTGCAACCCAGAATAGTCTTCCATCATATATAATGACCAAATATATAAATGTAATCTTCATAAATTTGTTGAAAATTTGTTTTATACACACGACACTGCGATAAGTAAAAGAACGAAATTTTTTGAAGACTTTAAGCCTGTCACCACCTCACACTGCTCATGATAATAATTTAAAACTAAGAACTTACAATGGCATCTCTTGATACACTGCAAGATTTTTCCAAGTTCTTAGTGGCAATAAACCTTCAACAGTGTGCACTGTTTCCAATATTTCACTTTAACCATGTTCAAGATTTTATTTATAATTAACTCATACTTACAAATTCATTGTCTGCCTTTTTAGTGCCACTGTTTGATACAATAAAGTTAGTAACATCAAAATTCCCCATATTTCCAGCGGGAATTGGCATTGTAAATCCAGATGAACCTGAAGAATAAAACAAACAACCAATGTTAAAGTTTTATTTCAGCTTTTATATATGTTTTACTAAATTAAAAACAGGCTCTTCAGCAATACTTGCCTTGATCTATTTTTTCCATT
Source organism: Schistocerca americana (assembly GCF_021461395.2). Classification (NCBI taxonomy): domain Eukaryota; kingdom Metazoa; phylum Arthropoda; class Insecta; order Orthoptera; family Acrididae; genus Schistocerca; species Schistocerca americana. Next base: position 139,619,411 of record NC_060119.1, on the reverse strand, counting down.
TTTGTACCATCACTTGCTGCGTGGCATGTGAAATGCAGAGGTTCCACTTCAAGCAGACCTTTCAAATAGTGATTTGATGATAATCCCTTCAGCCGTAATTGTGTAAACTTCGAATCTGGTCCTTGACCTCCAACTATAAAAAGAGAGAAAATAATTACTCCATGAAGTGCTATGAAGCATAATACAACAAAGTTGGCCTTGAATTTTGAATTAACTAGGAAAAAAATTTTTTTTTTTAAATTGGTCCTGTTGTTATAATTTCTTTTACTGATTGTTTTCCAATAATGGCATTTTAACATTTCATAAATTTAAATATTAAATAACTGTAAAATACCTCAGTCACCTGGCTTGTATTAGCAGCTGGCGATATAGTCAAATAACACTGAGGTATAGTTTACAGAACTGACAGTGACGACGAATCATTGGGAACAGGTCTGATTCAGATTCGGATATTTTTTGAATTTTTCAGAGTCCTGGGTATGTAGCCAAACAAAGTTTCCTACACATTTTGTATTGTGCATTCACCTCTCAGCAGTCAGCAAATCAATATGCTATTTTCTCACCTTAAAAATATGGTTTGGATTGTTGTTATTCTTTGATTATAACATTTATATAGCATTTACGGCCAATATTCTCACAAAATATCTTTTATTTTTATGTAATTAAAGCTTAAAAATCAAGATCTGGTCATGTGATCGAAAATGTTCAATTATTGGCGGATGCTCTGGTGATGGCACAGATTAGGACTAAGATGAAGCTATATGTGTCTTATAGGAGTGTTAGCTGAAGTTACAAGGTTTTTACACACTTTTTCTGGAAACAGTTAAGCTATTTAGTGATGGAAAACACAGTTACAACTTTTAAGTGACAACAGAAAGGAATTTTGTGAAAGCTGATAGTGCAAACTTTGCAAACGTTGATGCGTTTGAGCTCCATCCATTTGAGCGCAACATGTTCAACAAAGAACGTCCTTTTCCCTGCTCCCCACAACACCGTTAAACTCACTCAAAACTAAGGAATTGTAGAACTTTTGCAAATGTGCCCATATATTATACCTAGATTGCTGACTATCAATTGTGAGCTACGACCCAAAGCACAATAAAATTATTCTTGGCAAAACTTAATGCCGATTTCCTCTGTAGAAGACACTCAGCAGAGATACTGTACACAGGAGTAGTTTGGTAGTTCAACAGGTAGCACATCTGACTGCTGATGAAGAGGTCACATGTTCAAATTCTGGAAGGGTCTTATATATTTTTAAAAAGTTTTACATGAAATACAAAATTAGCATTAACAAGGACTGACTGTAACAAATGTTTTGATTGTGGGATGTATTATGTATAGCTTCACATTCGTCTTACTCTGAGACATGAACAACAGAGCATAAATGCACTTACTTTGTGAACAAACAATTCACTTTTTTGAAAAGTATTGTTAGTAGTGAAGATATTACCATATGCACCAGTACAACGAAGTGTAGGATGATGAGGTTATGTGGAGAGATGTGAAGTGTGTACAACATGCAAGGGACACAAACATAAGGGCTGAGATGTTTGTGGGTGAAAACTAAAGTTAGTGTCTGAAGGAGACTTACTTCATATTTATGAAAGATGATGTAGCTGCGAAAGTTTAAACAATAAGGATCCTAGCTGGACAGTGCAAAGATAAAACATTTTTTCTAATGAAGTGGTCACATTAACCAGAAAATACATTTCTGAACGTGGCGTATATGAAAACCAATTGCAAACGTAAGCACATGTAAACAGCAAGGAAACACAATAATATTCTGTTTATGATTGGTGTGTTGAAGTTTTGTAACTGTGATTTGTTTTTTATGTAAGAGGACTGTAGGGTTGTTTTATAAATAAGTTAAAATGTTCTTTCAGGTTAGATTCGAGCCTGCCATCTATGGACATCATCTTACAAAATTCAGCGACACCGAGCTACTGAATAATTGAGGTGTAGCTGGGAAAAATGGCAATTTTCACTAGGAGTTTAATTTCGTTGAATGGCACTATACTTTACAGTAACAGTGGGAGAGCGTATCTTGGAGGTAAGTTAATGTTAACCTTACAATGCAACACATTTGGAATTAAGCTAGTGAACTTGTGTGTCAACATTTTGGCAATTTGCCAGTACAATGCAACCACATTTTACACATGTTCTCATTCTCTGGAACACTCAAGGACAACTTTTCAGGAGATTTTATACATGTATCTGTACAGAATGGTACTACACACAATTTGTAACCCATTTTCCAAAACATAAATTCCAAAATAAGACATCACTGTGAATAACAGTTATGACAGTAGGAACAGCGAGCTAGCCAGTGCTGTCACAGGCATCACATGACTCAAATGGATGTTTCAGCACGCTTTCGAATTATTTTAATTTCATTTCCATTTTTATAAAAGAATACTGAAATTCAAGAGGAAAAAAGCATGTTAGAGGAATAAAATTACATAATTAATCACTTGTGACAACATCCAAAAAACAGTCAAGTACCCTATTATGCGTCCATTAAACATGGCTCCCCAAACTCCATGAACTAGCTCAGAAAAAAGGATCTCTGCAAAAACGCTGGATCTTCAACACAAGTGCATGTTTAACCATCCGTCAGCAACTATAAAACAACAAATAGGTACCCACAAGCAATCATGGAGAGGTAGTGTTGCTGCTGCAGCCATACAGCGAATGCGGACCTGAGGTTGACCAGACATACCCACTATCAAGTCTGGGTTACCTCATAGGTAGCAAAGCACATGAATGTTCATCCTTCTGTTGTTTATAGACAGTGGTATCAATTTCTAACAGTAAGGTTAGCCAAGACATAAGACGTCCCACCCCCCCCCCTCCCCCCCGCTCCACTCATGATGTTTCCCCAACGACTGATGTTGACTGCTCACATTAAAGGTAGACTTCACGAAAATGGCGCACTACTCTCTTCACAGAAGAAAATGGTTTTGTTTCAACTGAAATTATAGCCCATTACTGACCATCAAGCAATCCAATAACCCTACACTGTTTGGCCTTACAAGGATAGTTTTGTAAAGGAATATCTTTAACAGCTAACAAGTCAGCATATGAAGTGACCTCAAGAATGTCACTTCAACTTCAAGAACTGCATTCATGATTTTTTGGAGTGTACAGCCACAATCATTAACCAATCCCTAATTAAGTGCATGATATATTGCTGTTCCATGTAATTATATTCTGTATTTTGCTGTACCGCTCTGATAATTCTGTAAAATAGGAATAACACACAGTAAATAATACGAATTCAGTTCTGAATTAATTACCTGACGTCGTAAGCAGTTCTCGCAAATCCAGAACATCTGCTGAGAATGCAGCTGCTGAGGCTGCTGGAGTGCTGGCAGACGAAGTACCACCACCACCACCTCCTCCTGCTCCACCGCCACCTCCAGCCCCACCACCATTTCCTCCACTGCCTCCGCCACCACCTCCACTTCCTGCACCTCCACCGCCACCACCATTGCCACCTACAGCATTGCCCATTTCACCACTCACAACTGTAGCATAAGTGATTGGTACTGACGAAAATTTAGCAGGTGGTGGTGGTTCTGTGTCAAACAATTCTGGTTCAAATGGTGTGCTATAGAGCCCAAACCTAGGAGGACAGAAAAAAATTAACAAAGGTCAATACAATGAGTCTTACTAAAATTTTTAAATTAACTAATCACCAAGAGAAACTACTGTCAGCCATTAAAGTGCAATTTTTGACACGTAATTCTTCAGGCTTTTCCAGTGATCTGTCAGCATCTCGAAGTGTCACGTATCCTGCTAGATATCAGTGTCATTTGTACACAATTTTTCAGGCGTTACATGACACTCCTCATCGAGTGGACGTGTCCAGTCTTTACACCTAAGGCCTTCCTTCTCCATGGTTGGTTCCAGGCATTTTGTTCTCAGCTTGTTCCCACAACAAGCGTCCTTTGGCGTTCCCTCTTCGATCTGTTGCACCAGGCCAAGTGCTGGCATTCTGTTTTCAGTCCAGTGTGGTTCTAGGTGTTTCCCTTGCAGTCCATTCCCACAAGAAGCATCCTGCAACATTCCATTTTCAATCTGGTGCATCTGGTACTCTGTCTGGTGACTGTTCCCCATGTCTGCACTCCCAGTTTCTCTTTTTGTGGTGTTCTACTGCTGCCACTGTTGCATTGTCAGCAACTTCAGTGAATGATCCAAGACTATTGAGTCGGTACCAGAGTCATGATTCAACAGGTTTTCCGTCACCTTTATCTCTACAGACTCTCTTATAACACTGGCCCTATATCTGTGGGGTGTGTATGAGAAACCTGGTTTCATCAACGTTCATGGAATGATTGATTTCCAGACAGTGTTTGGAAATGGATGATTTAGTTGCCTGTCTTAGATAGATGTGCCTCTGATGTCCTTTGCATCTGACACACCCTGGCCTAGTTGTTTGAGCAATGTACAACATGCCACATTGACAATGTATATCATAAATTCAAACAATGGAGACGCCAGGTTGGAATATCAACAATCTAGGAAAAGATGATTGCTACTTACTGGAAAGACGACATTAAGTTGCAGACAGGCAATTAAAAGACACTAACACACAAGCTTTTGGCCACAGCCTTCATCAGAAAGAGAAACAGAAACACACACCATTCATTCACACGAGCAAGCCAACTCTGGCATCTCAAACCAGAACGCAACTATCATGTGGAATGGAAGCAGCAGTCTGGACGGGGTGTGAAGTGGGAAGGATAATAATGTAAGGGTGGAGGGAGAGAGAAATGCTGTCTGGTGGAGTGTGCAGGGATTAGAATGTCAGTAAGTGCAGCATCAGGAGGTTGTGTGGGAAAGGGAGGTGGGGAAATGGAGTGAAAAAGGAGAGGAATGGGGAAAGACGGGCTGGTGCATTGGCAGAGGGTCAGAGACGAGAATGAGGGGAGGTGATAGGACAGAGATGGTGGAAACCGTTGGGCGAAGGATGTAAGGACAGTAAGTTACTGCAGGTTGAGACAATTATGGGAATGGAGCAAGTGTTGTAACATAATTCCATCTGCATAACCCAAAAAAGCTGGTTATGGAGGAAAGGATCCAGATTATCCACGTTGTGAAGCAACCATTGAAATCAAGCAAGTTATGTTTAGCTGCATGTTGTGCCACAGGATGATCTACTTTGCTCTTGGCCATAATTTGGCAGTGGCCATATGTCCTGGTGGACATCTGGTTGGTAGTCACAGCAATATAAAAAAAGATGTGTAATGATTGCAGCAGAACTGGTATAGGATGGAAATAGGAAGTGCTGCGTGAGTGGATTGGGCAGGTCTTGCACTGTGTTTTCCACAGGGATATGACCCTTGTTGGAAATGGTTGGGATTGGGAGCAGCATAGGGGTGGACTAGGATGCTGTCAAGGTTGAGTGGGCAATGGAACAACAACTTTACGAGGGGTGGTAGGGGTCTTGGATAGGATGTCCCCAATTCAGGGCATGATGATAGGTAATCAAAACCCTGGTGGAGGATGCTATCAGAGTGGTGTTTGGTGACAAATGGGGCATTCCTTTGTGGCTGGTTCTTCAGGGTGGTGGGAGGATTTGGGGTGTGAGGGGAAATGGCATGCAGACTAGGTCTGGTGGATAGTGCCTGTCTGCGAAGACCTTGGTGAGACCCTCAGCATACAGGGCAAGGGAATTCTCATCAGTGCAGATACAATGTCCCCATGCGGTTAGACTGAATGGAAGGGATTTTTTGGTGTGGAAGGGATGACAGCTGTTGAAATGCAGGTACTGTTGGTGGTCGGTGGCTTTCATGCGAGCAGAGGGGAGGATGGTGTCATCAGAGTGGAGGAAGTCCATGTCCAGGAAGGTGGCGCTTTGGGTGAGGAACACCAAGTGATCCTCCCCTCCACCACCAATTTTTACAAACTGCTGCGGAGATAGGAGTAATCCTTACAAACCGTTCTCCCTCCTGTAATCATCTCAGCCTCAACCTAAGGTAATACATTGTCCCCGCATCCTCCACCCAACAGTTTCCACTCCCTTGACCCATCACCTCCTCCTCATTCTTATCTCCCACCCTCTTTGATTACTGCCCTCTGCCAATGCACCTGTTCATCTTTCCCCACTCCTATCCTTTTTCATTCCGTTTTTTCTACCTCCCTGCCCCACAACCTCCTGACGTTGAGCCTGTTGGCATTCTAGTCCCTGCACTTTCCACCAGACAGCATTACTTTCTCTATCCGCCCATACAATGCTAACCTTTCCTCTTCCCTGCCCCCTCCAGACTGCTGCTAGCATTCCACGTGATAGTTGCATTCTGGTCCGTGATAATGGAGTTGGTTGTCATGTGTGAATGAATGGTGTGTTTCTCTTTCTGAAGAAGAATGTGGCCAAAGCTTATGTGTAAGTGCCTTTTACTTGTACTTGTCTTCAACTCAACATGACATCTGAACAGTAAGTGGTAATCTATCTATTCCTATATTATTTCATAAATTCCTTGTTTTTTGTAGTCTACAGGTCATTTTCACATTTCCCAATAGTCCTCTTATTTGGGTAGGTGGACAGAACACTCACTATGTTACGCTTCCTGAGAGTGCTGCTGAGTTTGGCACAAACAGATTCCACACAGGGCAGGTATGCCACCTCTTTGCTTCGCCTTGCTCTTCTTCTAGACTGTATGGTGGAGTGGCTGGTTGAAGGGCCTTCTGAATCTGTTTGGCCATGCATCCATTTCTGCAGAACACTGATCTTAGATGCTATATTCCTGCTGCCAAAGTACTTTGGTCTGACAAGATGTGTACATTGTGGACCAATGTCTTCAGAACTCCATTCTTCTGTGCTGTGTGATGACAGCTGCTGGCTGTAGGTTTGCAATACATCTGGCCATACATCTGGTCTTCTTTTGACAAGTACACCCAGAAATGGCAGCCAGTCATCATTTTCCAGTTCCATAGTGAACTTAGTATCTGAATGGCATGAGTTAAGGTATTCCAGAAACTCACTGAGTATATCCTGAGTGAGACCAGATCACAAAGGTATCATCCACATACCTGAAGAAGCAAGTGGGTTTGTATATAGCCAGCTCTAATGCTACCTCCTCAAATATCTCCATGAATATATTGGCAACCATTGGAGACAGAAGGCTGCCCATGGGTACACCTTCTGTCTGTTCATAATATTGGCACTCACACAGAAAATAAGCTTCGGTCACACATGGACAGGTGTACTGGACAGAAGACAAAACTTCAGCACTTGGCCGGGTGCACCAAGCCGAAGAGGGAATGTGTAAGAACACTTCTAGAGGGAACAGAACATAAAGGGAAATGTTAGAACCACACTGGACCGAAAACAGGACATCAGCACATTGACAGTGTGCAGGACTGAAGACAGAATGCCAGTGTTCAGCCTGGCACAGTTGACTGAAGAGGGCATGCTTAAGAAAGCTTCTAGTGGAAGTGGACTGCAGAGGAAACACCTAGAAATGTCCTGGACTGAAAATAGAACTTCAACGTGCGGAATGGTGTGCAGGACCACAGAAGGAATGTGTACGAATGCTTCTAGTAGGAGCAGGCTGCACACACAACACTTGGAACCGACAGAGGAGGGAGGTGACTTTAGGTATAAATAATGAACCCGTTCCACTCGAAAATTAGTCTCAAGTCGCACCCAATGCAGATAATGAGTCATGATGTCAAAGTATTGTGCACAAATGATGCTCCTATCCAGCAGAATACCCAATACATTAAACAAGGACACACAACTTGTAGAGGACTGTTGACAGGACACTTTCAACTTCAATACTCTCAACAGAGCTCTAAAAATGCCAAGTTTTTAACTGCACCAAAGCTAAGTAAAATCTCAATATTTCAATGACTGCCTCCACTGAGATCTTCAGGACCAATTCATTTAAAGTCTACTTTCATCAACAGAATGCCATACCATCATCAGTCGTGAAGATAGCATTACATTAGCAGCCATAAATGACGAAACCAGATTATTAAAAACAAGAAGTACAGAATGCTATATTGCTATGGACAGGAAGATTTTGCGGAAACAATAATGCAAAAAGTAAACAAAATTGGCAGTTTTCAGCGACGAGGATTTTTATGAAATGTTGCAAAATTTTCCAGCACAAAAATGTTATGTATATCAGACTAGGCATTTACTGAAGCCCATAACTGATAGTTACTGAAATCTGAAATTAAATTTTGACTTATTTTCTCCTCAAGGCTAAGGTACCTGTATAATCTTATAATGACACTTCATTTCCCATGTACCACACTATGATGCGGCAACAAAACACTTTACTTCCAACTTCAAATTTCCCAACACTTTTGAATATAGCATACAAAAAAGTGACACATATTGTAGACATCTTCTATAAAACTGCCAAATACAGCATTTTTTGCAAACACATATCATGTTCTCTGCTTGGTTCACTTGTATCAACTAATCACGATATATGACGTGATGTCAGACAGAAAAATCGTGCTGCACAAATAATACAACTGATTGCTTCTTATGGAATCATATCCATTCGTTTTGCCAACTCACGACCAACATAACACCCACAGCAAAGTAAAAATAATATTGGAGCATACAATCACAGTAATCTGTTGTACTGCCAGGACATGACTGCAAGGCATTCTCTACTGTGATTCACCGAGAGAAACAAACCAAGCAAGTGCCATACTGATTTATGTGTTTACTATGAAAATATGTAATTTAATTGATGCCACATTGTTTGTGGTACAAGTTGCTGCATGATAACATTGAGGACGGCACTGTTGCTGAATAAAACTAATATCTCTCTTCCAAATTAAAATATTTCTTCATTACTGTGGGAAAAGGAATGTTTGGTGATGAAACCAACATGCTGCTGAAAACATGGTGAGCAAACTGCTTCGGGCAAGGGTGAAGGATAAAACTAAAACACACTGGATTGCGCCTTCAAATTAGGCTAACAACTCTTATGGCCTCAGATCTTTGCATGTCTTGTGTTCACAGGCCCCAGGTGCTTCAAAAATAAGCAACCAGAAAATAATAATAATAATAGACACCAAACACAGAATCTGGCAAAAATAACACAGAAAGTGTCATAAAGTTATTTTTTTCTGCCTCTGTGTATTGCTACTGATTTGACCCAAATGTGATCCCACAAGAAAATCAAAGCTTTTAATCTGAGAATGCCAGTGCAGAGGAATTCTCGCAATTATTATTTTGTTGAATACTCTTGTAACAATACAATGGGTTTAAAACTGCTTGTCTTAAAATTTTCCTTTATTGGTGATGGTTAATATTCATAGTATATTTTACTTTTTAGACTGGGAGTGTTACAGTGACTTTCCAAAATAAACAAACCTGGTACGAAGCAAGAGATGGAAAGGATTTGTGCGGGTGTTCATCTCCTGTGCCACTTGCTGGAGCAGAGTGACGCATTGTTGGGCAGCGGCTCCAGTGTTATCAAAAGGTAACACTCTTGTCAGTAACAACAGGAACCAGCGGAGTGCTCCCGCAGTCTGACAGCAGCTTATGACAGGTAACCAGTCTATAAGTGCTTGTAATACTGATGTGTCAAACCTCGCATTTCCACCATCAGAAGCATTTTTCATACCTCTGGAAAAAGAAGTCAATATTTTATAGACAAATAAATAAAATAACAAACAATGCATCACGCACTACCCTGCTGAGAGAGAGACGAAATTTACACACAGCAAAAGATAACATGAGGTTGATACAAGTATGAGATACCACGAATTTTGAGACAAAGGTCAAAGGAAAAATGTCAACACGTAAAAATGACCTGTTTTCCATTATTTTATTATACTAGTGATTTTTCCTTATTCCAACACATGTAGTAACTTTCATTTGTCATTTTTGTTTTTCTCTTATCAATTACTAATGGAGCTATTTCTAATTGTACAGGTATAAAAGTGCATAAGCAGTCTTGTGTTTCATCTGTTTGCTATAAAGTAAGGACATATTAAAGAGTTTTAAAACAGCACATGAGCAATGCACAGAAGCCGACAAAAGCACTAACAATGCTACAAAGAAAATAAGACAGTACACAGAAAGTAACTTTTTGTACTGTATATTACTATATATTTAGCATTAGTATACACAATTCTACACATACAGAAACAAGTTCTGTTTCTCTAATAATGAAAAAAATTGAATACTTCAACTCAGAAAGAGACCAGATCACAAATCTCTTTCACTTGTTAGATTATTCATTCACATTATGTTTATGCCATCTGTAGAACATCTCTGACAGTATCTACATTATTTTAAATTACAATACTAAACAAGTCCTGCCAGTATTTCTTCATCCTTTTGCTGACTCCTCTGTTCTGCCTTTCTGCGAAGAAACACTTTTCTTTACTGGCTCCTCCCCAATCTTACACAATCATCTATTATTTAAATTTGTCTCTTTGGAATACAGCCTCCTCTTCAACTCTTACCTTGGTAAGAACAGCTCATAATCCTTAAACCAAAAAAAAAAATGGTTCAAATGGCTCTGAGCACTATGGGACTCTACTGCTGAGGTCATTAGTCCCCTAGAACTTAGAACTAGTTAAACCTAACTAACCTAAGGACATCACAAACATCCATGCCCGAGGCAGGATTCGAACCTGCGACCGTAGCGGTCTTGCGGTTCCAGACTGCAGCACCTTTAACCGCACGGCCACTTCGGCCGGCCCTTAAACCATTTTCGCTCTGTTTTATAAGGCTGAAAATTCTTTTTGTTAGTCTAGTGTTCTACATTCTTACAAAATGTCTTTGTAACTCGACATGAGTCCCAACAAGTCTCTCACTGTGCCCCGCATTTCATATGAAGAGCCAGAAGTGAGTTTGGGATGGAATCAATATCAAACTTCTGCACCTGCAGTCTGATAATCATCCCTAAAGCCAACAAGTTATGACATTTCCAAATTATTTTAACAAATAACACCTTCTACAGTACTAAAAATTGTTATCATGTGTAAAAAGTGTGTGACAAAACAACTGAGAATATAAGATATGTGCCCCTTTCTGTGAGGGAATGATTAATTCTCATTCTCAACCAACTGTGAATGATATCTGCGAGCCAGAAAACTATCTACCTGAAATTAAACAATTATAAATCAATCATTCACACTGATCAAAAGCCACAAACAAAATGTTGTATTGTAGACATTTAACACCAAGCTGGAATGAATACTTACTCGCTGCAAATGATTATCAACTTCACACATTTGCGTGCAACGCTGCGCCCAGAAAGTAAGAGGCAGCTCTGCACCAATCGGCTAAGGTACTTTTCAACCATATACACAAACTCCAGTTGCTGGGTGTGGCTTTCAATTCTTCCACGGGCGCTCCGCAACCTTGACAGTCGCACAGATGCTACCCATGCCAGTACATCTAGAGCTAAGCCTTGAGCAGTAGTCGTCCGATCTGGGCCCTCGAGGAACACAACATGCAGAAGTCGCTCCACAAATTGATTTGATTCCAGCATTGCACAACGCTGACTCCTGCAAAACGTTAGACAGCAAGTAAAAAGAAAATCAACATGACTAATTTAATTATTTGTACATATGGAGCAGTTGTTATAATTTTGTGATTGGCAGTCAGGTAGACAGTAAACTAGGATTACCAAATGGAGCACAGTGCACTAATTCTATTGAATTCTCGCTGTCACTTCTACTGCTGAGAAACTGAACGAAAAGCAGTAACATGTCATCAGACAACATGTAGTGAATGGATTATAATAGGGACGGAACTGGAAAATGTGGTATCTATTTTTGGCAAAATTCACTTCCATTTTTTGCAAAATTCATGCCTATTTTTATTGAAATTCACATCTTTTTTAAAATGATTAGAAGCACAAATTTAAAAGGTTGTCATGCTAAATGAGTAATAATAAACAAAGCCTCAGGCCTTTGAAATTTACAGTTAGCAAAAAAAGTTTTGATTGCGAACTTTGTGACTGCTTTTGCAAAGTCAACACCACCTTTTTCTTCCAAAAATGGCCCGTTTTCTTCATTAGGCTGTACTTTGGCTCCTCTTTGCAAGTGCAGGGCAGCAGATACTCACTCTCATATTGTTTTCGTGCTTACTGTCAGCAATTACTTGTATCAGTACCTGGATCATTTTCAGTTCATGTCTTTATTCTCATCTGTTGTTCACTTGTTTGTGGAAGAAAAATAAACTTTGGTTCATTGTAAATATGCTGTTGTTTACATCTTACAGTACTATACAATTGGTGACAAGGTTGGTTTTCCCTTCCGCATACTTAGTCTATTTGGTTGTTCCTCTGGTTCTTCTGCCCATGGAGGCAGTGCTCCAATCTCTCCTTGAGCAACAATAGGCTCTTACAGTTGCTATAATGAACTTATCGGCCACATTGACTACTCAAGCTTCCACGCCATTGGCATACTCACCCCCCATTCCCCTTATGACAATGCTGCTGAAATCTTGGAGGCTTATGAGAAGTGGCTTCCATAAAACTTCCTCACTTTTGCTGTGATTGATGCAAACATGTGTGAGGCTTTGTACCTTCCTTGTATTTCTCCACAGATCTACCAGTTGTTGTCCCAGTTACCCCCCACTCCAGGAATCTTGAGTCACTTATTTGACGAAATGTGTAGGTTGTTGTCAAATTATCACTGTAAATGCTGGCATGTCACCGCAACACATGTAGCATTCTCTCATCATTGTAACAGCCCCACCAATCCTACAGGACTTTAGTGGCCAAACCAACACTCATCATGATTCCTATGTGGATTCTATGGCCTGTGCACCAACATTTGGTTGGCTCCTGACAAAGAGGTGTATCAACACTCACCACAGTGTGAGATCCATCTCTGGTTGAAGCATTAATTCTCTATTGCTGCTGGTGACCAGACCCAGGCTTTGTGTTCCTGGTCACCAGGCATCAGTCAGTTCTCGGGAGGGGGGATCAGGGATGACACAGCAACCATAGAAACAGGGCTTTCTGAGACACACTGGGCAGAAACATACCAAACAACCACAACAACAACAACAACAACAACAACAACAACAACAACGGCAGCACTCTGCACTTCCTTCTTACATATACTGTTTTGTGTAACATGACAAGGTCGTGTGCCCTAAGCACTGGCAATTTGCAAGAATAGTAGGAAAAAAGAAGGACATATAGTGTCTGTATGCCATTCCCAACCCCCTCCTGTGAACATGGACAGGGATCTCAATTGTGTGTCTTCAGTGCTTGCAAATCATGACAAACTGTTTATCAGAGCGTGAGTGATGGAAAAAGTGCTCAGACAGTAAAAGAACACAGTTGCAGTTTTGAGTTTACTGAACTCGCAAACTTATGTGGATTTGGGATTTCTGGCATTGTCTCCAGTTACTCGACATTTGGCATATTACAGTTTTGAGACAATTTACGGTTCCCACTATGTAAAAATCTGTGGTTTGTTCCTTGATTTTTTTAATTATTGTTATACTGGAGATTCTGACAAAGCATATTTGTTTGGTCTAGACACTTTCAACACTTTTGGTTTCTCCATCTCTGATACTGTGCACCTCGTTTCTGACCATGTCCCTTTTAGTATCCCTGTGTTTGAGTTCTCCTCTCTCTTCTTGAATGGGTTAGGTTGTGCCACTAACTTTGCGCCCCATGTTACCATGAAACCTATGGCACAGGTGTGCTTTTTCTGTGCTTGCCTTATTCCGGTGGCTTTGCGTGATCTACATCTACAGCTACACAATTCCTCTGCAATTCACAATTAAGTGCCAGGCAGAGGGTTCATCGAAGCGCCTTCAATCTATTTCTCTACCATTCCACTCTCAAAAAATGTGCAGGAAAAACAAGCAATAAGATCTTTTTGTATGAGCTCTGATTTGTCTTATTTCATCATAATTATCATTTCTCCCTACGTAGGTGAACACCAACAGACTATTTCCGCAATCAGAGGAGAAAGCTGGTGGTTAAAATTTTATGAGAAGATCCGGCTGAAATGAAAAACAGCTTTGCTTTAATGATTGCCACCCCAATTCACATATCATGTCCATGGCACTCTCTCCCCTATTTCAAGATAATACAAAAGGAGCAACCCTTCTTTGAACTTTTTCAATGTTCTTTTTTGAACTTTTTCAATGTCCTCTAATGGTTCCATCTGATGTGGAGCCTACATCGCACAGCAACATTCCACCAGAGGGCGGACATGCATGGTGTAAGCAGTCTCTTGCACTTTCTGTGTGTTCTGCCGATTAATCACAGTCTTTACCCACAACACTATCTATGTGATCATTACAGATTCAGTTATTTGTAATTTTAGTTGTTAAGTATTTAACTGAATTTGCAGCTTTTAGATACGTGTGATTTACTGCACAACCAAAATTTAGCGAACTGCTTTTGGTATTTGTGTGGGTGACTTCACATTTTTCATTAATTAGAACCAATTGGCACATTTTGCACCATACAGAGGTCTTGCTTAAATCATTTTGCAGTTGGTTTTGCTCATCTGATGACTTTACAAGACAGAAAATGACTGTTTCATCTGCAAACAATCTAAGAGGGTTGCTCAGATTGTCTCCTATGTCGTCAAATGAAATCCCGACTTGGACTGGCTGACATCATTGGGGGTTATACAGCCTATTAAATCGATTGTTTAAAAAACGACTGGTCAGCTGCACCTCCGCAGTGACTCTGAAGTTTTAGTTAATGATCCATCTATCATTGACATCTACCCTTTGCCCCACCCAGACAAGTTGTTAAGTTAACTCGACCGGGACCAGTTTTCTCCACAATTGATTTATCTGAAGCCTATTTATAGGTTCCGCCCCTACTCACCACTTCCGGCCCAGAATCTCCTACCGCTGCGGCCTGCAGTGGCCACTACAGAGGCAGTGGATGTTTCAACTGCCGTCCCCATGGCCGCATCAACAGTATGTCCTCTCCCCAAGGGGGAGGAGTGCTATAACCTGCCTGCTGTGGGCCACGTGGCTCATGCACACAGCACAGAATCTGCTGCACCCTCTCTTCTTTACAAGTACAATGCAGCAGGCACTTTCTCTCATATTGTGTTCATATTTATTGTCAGCAACTGCTTCTATCAGTACCTAGATTGTTTCTATGTTTGTGTCAAACTTTCCTGTTGTTCACTTGAACATGGAAAAAGAATAAATTTTTATTCACTGCAGCCATGCTGTTGTTCTTGTGTCACAGAACAACACAGTTTGATTTGAGTAGTGTTGTATCATTCTGTTGTACACAGCGATATGGTCAATGTCACAGTATATTACATTTATCAATGAATGAAACTGCGCAGCAGTCAGGAAATATTAACCTTGTGAACAAATCTTAAATCAACTTTGGGTGTTTATGAAGTGCAGGCAAATACTGAATGCTAACATTAGTTAGCAAAAAACTGCAGGGCTCACATAAATAAATAATTACATTTCCTTTGTTTTTATACCTCTCTTAATGCTTTTATAGTATAAATGTACTTGTTACAGGTACTGAAAATGTGAAGTATGATGTGCAACAAATAACAAGCACTCCTATCACAGCAACAATATTTATATATGGAATCCATCTTTTTTTTCTTTTTCTTTTTTTTCTGACAGATTATTTTTCCACACACAGGATGAGTGACAACATAACATTCTATAACATTATGTAATTAGCACTATTTTATGTTTATAAAAACAAATACATTTTTGTGTCTGCTGTATTTGTTATATTTACAACAGGCTGACAAAACATGTCATATGTTAATCCTTACAATAACTCCCACTCTGTTCCTTTAGAGAAATGACAGAAGACCAAACACATGTCTCTCAAGGTGACACATCTACTACAACAGAACATTCATTCTAGGGGTGGGGGTAAGGCGGGCAGGTGAGGGTAAGGTGGGCAGGTGAGGGTAAGGCGGGTGGGGTGGAGAGCCATGTGGAAGGAAGAGAAATAAAACAGACTAAAACAGACTAATACAATTTTATTACTCATTTTTATCTCCTCCACACCAATCTACATATTCTAACCTTTATTGTCTTCTGCAATTGCTTCTCTCTCTACTGGCCCATTCCATAACAAATTAAAAAGTCCTGATACCTCCTTAGCACATGTTTCACTACTTCTAAAGGTTTTTTTATAAATCTTTCCATGAATATTTTTACTAACAGCTCTTCAATGGTTCACTTATTTTGTATATCCTAATTTAACATCGCATTTAAATTGTATTCTGATTTTTCCAAGGCCCATGTATGATTTCCACAGATAATTATTTTTTACATGCAGCTTCCTTATTTATATGCATATTTGAATATAATTATATTCTGTAATGTAGAAATTTGTCTTTGCAAATGATGTTTGATCTTACTTCCTAACTTTTTGCTTTCCTACTCTAATTTTAACTGCTCCTCAGACAACTGTTTTTCTTGATCCAACGACTTTCATTACTTTTACTTTTCTTCTTCTTCTGCTAACATTTTGTTATAAAAGACTGGTGACCAGCAGGAAGTATGTTTCCCTATAGTTTGCTGTTTATAAGTCAATGCAGATAACAATTACAAGTCAAATGTTTTTAAATGCCGATTTTTAGTTTTTATCTCTTAATCATGACCCCATTTTTAGGTCGGAATCTTAACTACTTCATTTTTCTGGCTCTCTGAAGCACATCCCCACCACAACTGATAATCATGTTTTTGTTTCTCTTCTTGCTAATGGCCACAATTTTATTTTTTGATTTTCTGAAGTCCAAATTTTGGCTAGAGACAATAACTCTATTTAGAAAGAACTGACAGAATTCTATGTTATCTGTGTAACAGATGTTATTCAACCTTTTATCTGTCACCATTTTGTATTTTGATGTCATCTGAAATACGACCATCAACCTCCAATGGGGCTTTTAGTTTCAGTACAGTTCTTCAGTTATGCTGATTTGTTCACTGTAGTACCCTGTGAGTTTAAACTGATTATTAAGGATCCAATGCTTAAAAGTGGCTGGTGCCTTCTTGTAATATATAATGCATACAATTTCTTGTCAAGACTTTTTTGTACTAAGACCTGAATAGAAAACAAGGTGTCCTTTGTTCCAATATCTGCCTTAAACCAAAATGTTTCACTGATGTTCACCTCTATATGCCTCTGGAGATGCCAGTGTTGTATTCTCAAGAACACTTTCAGAGTATGATATTAAGTTCACTGATTTGTCATTTATAACTTAATAATAGTGAGTCTTATGTATATTATACTTTTTACATATAAATTTTCTGTTTTCAAGCTAAGAGTCCCTGCATGTTATCTACAAGAATAACCTTTTGTCATTCTTTCACTTTTTCTCTATTTTCTTCACAATCTCTTCCTTTTAAATGTTGTTTAAGTAATAGTGGCACGACAGGAACTTTTTCTTACTTTTGTACATTAACTGATATTTCTTGACTACTCACTTTTATTATGTCAAGTTGTTCTTCACCAATATTTTAAATTATTTGTATGCATCTATACTTGAATATAAGATGCTGATGACTCAAGTCAAAAGAGGAACCAGAAACTGGTACAATTGATATGGCACCCAGAAACTGTCCAGAAAACAAATGTAATAAGTCTCTGATGGGTAGGAGATGGGGCTTGTACAACTGAATACAGTGCTTGTTGGAAGACAAAAAGAAATACAACTACTTGGTAGACTAATGAAATGATGGACAGACAAAACCATGAAAGTCCTACTACAGATTATGGTTGAATGGAACTGGATGCAGCCAGCCCCATTCTGGGGTCAGTGGAAAAGGCTCTTCAAAATCAGCAAAGGGTAGATAAATATACAGATAATTCCCTATAAACGCACAAACAAATGATTTCATTTCAGATATTACTACTGTGTATGGGTTAAGTATGGAAGAGGAATCAGACCTACTTTCACCAAAATAGTTGTGACCTAAAAGGTTAATTCATAATGATCAGTGTCAACAACTAATATTATTACAGTTGTGGAAAGACTCTAAATAAGTGCTTAACGTGCTGCTATCATAGTTGGGGATCTTACAATATTAGACACGACTTCGCAAGCACTATACAAAGGGAGAAAATGATAACATGAATCAGCATATCAAACCTATGGCTGACTTTTTCCCCCCATTTGAAACATACAGTTTTATGAACAACAGAAGGTACTGAAATAGTGCATTAACTGCACTGCAAAGCTTGAAGTTTCAACTTACCGTTCATTAGGAATGTTGGTTTGCTTGGTTTTCCTAATTGTAATGGAAACTTCATGCAGCCAGTCACATCCCAAATAATACTCCATTTTCTTAGAAACTGCAGTAACAAGTCTGTCAACAGTGTTCCGGGGCACTTGCACATAGTAATCCACTGAGGAATCGGAAGTTTTGCTTTTTGAACTTCCATCCAACCTACTCTTTTTTGAAGCTGACCCTTTTTCTTCACTCCCTCGGCTTTTAGAGCCCTTCAAATAAAAAAAACAATGTCTTTCAATATCACTGAAGCAATAATAAAAATACATAAAGCAAATATTCATTAAACACTACATTTCATTTAAGAAACAATAACTTCTTTTCATCAGTTCAATTACATAACATATCCACAGTTGCCAATTCACTGGCATTGCTCAATTATCATAACCTTATATTAGAGAGGAAAAGTGCGCAAATGTACTTCTTAGTGTAAAATAGAGTAATTACATTTACATATTTCTTACTCCCATTTCCACCCTATCCTCTGTGGTGAAATGTTAACCCACTGACTTACTAATATTTTTCCCTGTAGTTGACCCCATATTTCCTATTTAAATTTACAAAAATCTGCATATTTTGTCTTGCACACTTTTTGCAAAATTATACAATTTTTTCACAGGAATTCTTTGTAAATCTATCCTTTCTATTAGACATTTCTCACACTCATACCATGTATCACTTTTCTTCTTTCTTGCTTTGTGCACTAGACAATTTCTGGAGAGCATTTTCTTGATGGGACTGGGAGTGGAAGAAGGGCGGGGGGAGGGGGGTGATAAACCTATGAAACTGGGAAATGATTTCTTGTAACTCACAAATTATCAATAGAAATTCAGTGTTTTGTACACCACTTAATAGATTGACTTCTCAGCTTTCCAATGGTATATAACATGTCATGCCATTTATTACCAGAGAAGAAGAAACACTAAGAAGTTATAGCTGCTCAGCCCGTTTCACAATCAGAAATGTAATAACAGACTTGAAACTTGCAATTGGCTGTGAGCCAGCTATATAATCCAATGGGTAATTTGGCAGTTACTAATCAGCACACTAATCCTGAAAACTGTGGATTCAGTACTGATACTTGTCTTCTTGATTATTTATACATGTTACCATCTTGATAATCCCCCCACCCTCATGGAATTTTCTGGCATTTATTCATGTGTGTATAACATTTCATTTAAATTTCTACACAGCTGTTATAGAGTTCCCTCCCGCACCCTAGTTCCAAAGCAGCTCACCCCCCCCCCCCCCCCCCACTCGTATTCTTTCACAGATAACAACTCATGTGTGACCTATGGATTCCACCTCCAACATCTTCAATTTTGTTCAAATTAGTACAAAATTTATAAGGGGCATTCAAATGAAGCCCGGTCACTAGTGTGAAGTAACAGTAACAATTTTATTAACTCAAAACTGTAGTTATACACAGTACACATACTCAAAAATAGTTGGCAAAACTGTTGGCACATTTATCTCATTGCGATACTAGCCGGTCGATCCCATGCTTGAAGCAGCTAGTAGGCTGCTGTCAGATCCAGGCCTGGACCCAGTCACACACTTTGTCATCCATTGCGAATCAATGTCCGTGAATAGCTTGTTTTAGAGGTCCAAACACATGAAAGTGATACAGTGAAAGGTCGGGACTGTACGGAGGATGTTCCAGTGTTTCCCACCGAAACTGCTCCAATGTCGTCTTCACCGCACTGGCGGAGTATGGGTGGGCCTTGTCATGCAGAAGGATAACGCCATTGGACAACATGCCTTGGCGTTTTGACTTGATGGCTCGTCTCAGGTTCTGTAAAGTGGCTTGATAACGCTGGGCATTGATGGTGGTTCCCCATTCCAGGAACTCGACAAGCAGTGGGCCCTTCCGGCCAAAAAAGGACATCATGACCTTAGCAGAACTGGTGTGCATGGCCTTTGATTTCTTTGGAGGTGGTGAAGTCACGTGTTTCCACTGCTTGCTCTGACACTTGCTTTCCAGTTCAAAATGGTGACACCATGCTTCGTCGGCCGTGACAATACGTGACAGAAAGCTGTATTCCTCCTCATGATAATGTTGCACATAACTCAAAGTCTGCACCATTGGAGTATTGCGCTGTTCGGCAGTCATTTGGTGGGAAACCTACTACACACAGAGTTTTCGAAAGTTCAAGTGTTGGTGCATTATGGTGCTAATACCCAGCAACCAATGGATCTCGTCCACAGTGATTCTGCAGATGTCCAAGACCAACGCAATCACTTCTGCAACAATTTCCGGTATGATGACACGATGAGCCTGTCCAGGACGAGCATCGTCTTCCAGTGACTGGTGCCCTCCACAAATCGTTTCTGCCATTCCACAACACTTGAATGACTCAAACTGTACTCACCATTCACAGCCTTCATCCGTGGATACCTTTCATAGCCTTCATCCACTGATACCTTTTACAGCCAAAAATTGAATCACTCCTCGTTGTTCCAGCTTACTCGGCTGCATGTTTGGTAATGGATGATAACTTGTGTGACCACCTTCTCTAAGGCATGAAACCACACTGGAGCTATGAAACCTCAAATGGTTCACACATGTCAGTCTCTCTACCAATACATGGTGCCACCATACCTGCAGTTACATGGTGCCACCTTACGTGTAAGGCAAAGGTAGATGCACTAACCGGGTTTCATTTGAATGAACCTCATATATAAGGGACCTGTATGAACTTCTGCCTAGTATCAACTCCAACTATCACTTTGTGCAGGTACTGGAGCTATTTTCACAAGTGCCACTTTCCTCCGAACAGGAACATGAAAAATCCTCAATTTTGGGAAGCCATTGCGTCTTACTGTGATGGAGATTTTCCACCTGTGGAGTACTTAATATGTGTCCATTTTAGAGTGTTATAGGTTTTTTAAAATTATATTTGCTTTCAATTTTATTGATTCAGTTCAATATTACTTTATGCTTGTTTAATAACACCAAGTGTGAAGTGTGTGTATCTGAATATTTTTGTACGGTATTTGCAAATGTATTCTTATGTTGTATTTTTACATAATATTACTGCAAAATGTTGTGGTTTGTGTAAATGAAGTACTGTGCCTTTTGGGACAAAATTATATCTATGTTATTAAATGTACACTCTGGTTACTTAATATAGAAACTTGCCAATTTGAAAGATTCATAATACATAAATTATCTTTTATTCATGGTGGTGATTTTCAGAAACTATAGTATATATTTTTCAGAATAAAATGCAGTTGTCAGCTGTCAACATAGATTGACAACTTACAGTAACTGAATTACATACAATATGTACTTTTTGGACATACCATGGCATTATGCTTCTGTGAAGCAGATATTGTCAATTGTTAAAACAACATTACATAAATTCTTGTAGTATACTTCACATAAATGTATAGCCAAGGTCTAAAGACTTTTAATAAGTCTAATTTTGTAGCCTTCTGAAGATGAAACCGGTAAGGTGTAATGAAAATATATTTACAACTGACAAGATAAATCACTGTAACTCTATTTCTGGTGATTCAAAATGTAACACTGACGTTTCATGGATCTGCTTAAACACAGACACTGTCCGGTAATTAACACACACATCATTTATATGATTTTTTATTATTATTACTGCAACAGAACTCCAGGTTGGAATATCAACTATACAAGAAAAAGATAGATTGCTACTTACCATAAAGATGACATGTTTACGTTGCAGACAGGAGCAATGAAAAGACACACATTTACTTTCAGTCGCAGCCTTCATCAGAATACCAAAAAAAACACACACACACACACACACACACACACACACACACAAATTCAGTCACAGAAGCAAGCACACCTCACACATACATGACATGACTTACGTAGGACAGAAGGAGCAATCTGGGGGGGAGTGGGAAGGGGAAAGGATAACGAAGTTTGGGTGGAGGGAGAGAAGAACACATTTTGGCAGAGCGTGCAGGGATTAGACTGCCAACAGGCACAGCATTGCGAGGCTGTGGGAAAATGAGGTGGGGACGGGTGGGGGTGGGGGTGGGGGTTGGGAAGGGAATGGGAATCAAACAAGGAGAGGAGTGAGAAGGGGAAAGATGGGCACATGTGTTGGCAGAGGACAGCACACAAAGAGAGTTGGAGACGAGAATAGGGAGGAAATGACAGGACAGAGGAGGATGGAAACTGTTGGATGGAGATTGTAGGGAGAGTAGGTTACCATAGGTTGAGGCCAGGATAATTTTGCGAGTGGAGAACGTGTTTAAAGGTTAACTCCCACCTGCGCAGTTCAGGAAAACTGGTGGGGGACAACCCGCGCCATCTAGATCCTCCCATTTACCACCCACTTTTCTGAACTGTGCAGATGGGTGTTAGCGTTACAACACATTCCCTGTTCACGAAATTAGTCTGGCCTCCATCTACAGTAATCTACTGTCTCTACACCTTTCACCCAATAGTTTCCACCCAACTCCCCTTATCCTATCACTTCCTCCCTATGCTTGTCTCCCACCTTGTTTGTGTGCCACCCTCTGCCAATGCACCCACCCATCTTTCCTGCTCCTCTTCTTTTTCACTCCGTCTCCGCACCTCCCTTTCCCACAACCTCCTGACACTGCACTTGTCAGCATTCTAATCCCTGCATACTCCCCCACACAGAGTTCCTCTCGCACCTCACTTATACACTATTATTCCTTCCAATTCCCGCCGCTCTCCAGATTGCTGCTTCCATTCCACATGATAGCTGCATTCCAGTCCAATCTGCCGGAGATGGCAGTTTTGAGTGTATGAGGTGTGCTTTCTTGTTTGAATGAGTGTGTGTGTGTGTGTGTGTGTGTGTGTGTGTGTGTGTGTTTCCTTTTTTGATGAAGACTGTGGCCAAAAGCTAATATGTAAGTGTCTTTTCGTTGTTCCTGTCTGCAATTTAACATGTCATCTTTACGGTAGGTAGCAATCTATCTTTTCCTTATATTGTTGTTACTACTGTAATTTAACATTCTGTATTCAGAGAAACATACAATGTACTTATAGGATAGTTAGGACTGTCTTATGACCTCATACAATTACGATTCAGCAACTTGCAGTCCATTCACAACATTGCACAGAATATGAATGTAGCACTAATGAAGATCAGAAATCAATGCCTATGGCAATGTCTCTCTTTAAAAATGGCAGACAGACAGTGCAGTGAGAAATGATGGTTTCAGTGCCTTTTATTCATGTTATAACATGGGGAAAATTTTTCACAGACGTTTGAAGACAGATTGTCCCGTGAACATTATTTTCTGAACTTCAATTACGTTATGTCTGTACTCTGCACAAAACACTGTGTCAGGATGGCAAATTGCATGATCTAAGTATTAGGATGGGAACAATAACATGCAAAACTTTTTTCACTCATTTTGAGCTCTGAAGAACGTGATTCTTGTGAAAATGGCTCTTGTACCTACCTCAAGTTAAAAATGGAAATGAAATTTGGTAGAAGTTGATGCGAGACTCCAAGGAACTTTCTGTTCAAATTTCAAACAAAACAAAATTGAAGCTGGCTGAGTTTGGAGCATCTTCCACATTCAGCAAATTGTCATAGTATGACCCATGAGTGCCAAATTTCATTTCTCTAAGAATTCCACAGCTCTGGTAGAACAAATTTCTCTCTCTCTCTCACTCTCTCTCTCTCTCTCAAAAACACACACACACACACACACACACACACACACACACACACACACACACACACACACTTGTGAAAATTGCAACACAGAAAAAAGGCATGCTATTACAATGACATTTATACCACAGATGGTCATTTTAATACACAAATGGTTAGAATTTCAGAAAGGTATATGCACTCGGATCATGAAAATTGAGTATGGGATGAAGCCATCACATGCTGCAATCAAAGCCTCTGGATGTCGTGACAGGGAATCAAAGAGGCTCTCTGGGTGTGCTGCTATCATACACACTGTCACATCGTTTGTAGTCATGTCCACAAAGCATTGAAAGTGGTTGCAGGAGTGCCAGTACGAACAAGTTGTTGCCAGACCACATGCCAGGCATGTTCAATGGGCGATATGTCAGGTGAATGTGCAGGCCAAGAATACAATGGTATCAGTCACTTTTTGAGGAAGACTCTCACATTCCTCACAGCATGTAACCATGTTTTATTCTCTTGAAATATGGCATGTGGAGCTTTAAAGGAGGGGCAGTGACTAACTCTAAAGCCTGTCTCATGTAGTGGTTGTTGCCCAGATTGCTCTGAATACATAGAAGGCAAGTTTGCATGTTATAATCAATAGTGCCCCAAACCTTCACACTTTGCTTTTGTCCACTATGCTGCTCAACAACATGGTCTATCCAACAGCATTAACCCTGGTAGCATCTAACACATTTACGACCTTCACTGTAGGGTAAGCTGAAGTAGGACTCACAAAAAAACACTACATTTAACCACTCAGTATGCCAGTGCCAACTTCAAATGCCAATAGCTGTCTAAAGCATTGGTGGTTTCTGAACAATGGAAGCAGATGCTATGGCACGTGTGCCCTCAGCAGACAGCATCGAAACATCAGTGCAAACATGTTATTACCTGTTTTTAAGATCTTGTTAACTTATAAGCCTAAGGACTGAATACCCATGTCATTTGTTTGACATAATATATACATTGCTGTTAGTCAAAATTGCAACACCCAGAAGAAATGGTCAGAATCACTCCCAAATTGAAGGATTTGTAGAACAGTGGAGCCATAATAAGTGATTAAAATTACAGATGTAACTCTTCTGTCAGTTGCAGCCATACGGGCAAGACAGCGATCATCCCAGTCTGTGGTCACATTGCATGGTCCAGTACGTTTGTTAGTGAGTACAACTCTCTTCTATCCACTGGTTCTATATACATCACTCTTGTAACAGTGGGTCCTGTATGAACCACAATGTCACTTTATGACAAATTCTTTTTCCAGAGCTCCTGCCTCGTTCGAACTCATTCATGTGCTGATATTGCACCCTCTGATGTCGTCAAGGCCTATCGCCAATTACTTCCACATTTTCACTTTGACAGCTCTGCACCAAATGAGCCTTGCATAACACCAGGCTGCTTGCTCACACAACAGGAGGTGCTGCTGGGCCTACTTGCACATGATCTGTCCCTGCAATTTTAATCACTTATTATGGCTCCAATGTGTTACATATCCTTTGGTTTTAGAGTGATTCTACCATTCCTTATGGGTGTTGTAATTTTCATGGGCAGCAGTGTACATATTACATCAAATTACATGAATATCTTCATCTACATCTACATGGCTCTTCTGCAAATCACACATAAGTGCCTGGCTGAGAGTTCATCGAACCACCTTCACAATAATTCTCTATTATTCCATACTCTAACATCATGCGGAAAAAATGGACACCTATTTTTTTCCATGCGAGCTTTGATTTCCCTTATTTTGTTATGATGATCGTTTCTCCATATGTAGATCAGTATCAACAAAATATTTTCGCATTCGGAGGAGAAAGTTGGTGAGTGAAATTTCTGTGTGAAGATTCCACCACAATGAGAAATACCTTTGTTTTAATAATGTCAACCCCAAAACGTGTATCATGTCCATGACACCCTCTACCCTATTCTCAATAATACAAAACGTGCTGCCCTTCTTTGCACTTTCTCAATGTAATCCTTTAATCTTACCTGGTAAGGATCCCACACAGCGCAGCAGTATTGCAAATGAGGATGGACAAGTGTTGTGTAGGCAGTCTCTTCAGTAGGTCTGTTGCACCTTCCAAGTGATCTACCCACAAATCGTTGTCTTTGGTAGCCTTCCCCACAACATTTTCAATGGGTTCTTTCCCATTTACGTTGTTCGTAATCATAATTCTGAGGCATTTAGTTAAATTTACAACCTTTAGATTTCATGGATCTCAATTGCCAATGTCCACACCATCCAGATATCTTATCTAAATTGGTTTGCAATTGGTTTTGATCTTCCAATGACTTTACTGGGTGATAAAC
Source organism: Schistocerca americana (assembly GCF_021461395.2). Lineage (NCBI taxonomy): Eukaryota > Metazoa > Arthropoda > Insecta > Orthoptera > Acrididae > Schistocerca > Schistocerca americana. The sequence goes on along the minus strand of NC_060119.1, from coordinate 139,593,218 downwards.
TACAGCATCATCTGCAAACAACCTAAGACAGGTGCTCAGATTGGCTCCTAAATTGTTAATATAGATAAAGAATAGCAGAGGGTCTACAACATTACCTTAGGGAGTGCCAAAAATCACTTTTGTTTTACTCCACAACTTTCTGTGAATTACTACTAACTGTGACCTCTCTGACAGGAAATCATGAATCCAGTTACATAACTGAGACCATAATCCATAAGCACACAATATGATTACAAGCCACTTGTGAGGTATGGTGTCAAAAGCCTCCTGGCAATCTAGAAATACAGAATCCATTTCAAATCGCTTGCCAATAGCACTCAACACTTCATGTGAATAAATAGTTAGTTGTGTTTCACAAGAACAATGTTTCCTAAATCCATGTTGACCGTGTGTGTGAATAGACTGTTCTCTTCAACGTAAGTCATAATGTTCGAACACTATATATGTTCCAAAACCTTGCTGCATTTCAACGTTAATGACATGGTCCTATAATTTAGGGGATCACTCCCATTGCCTTTCTTGAATATTGGTGTGACCTGTACAACTTTCCAGTCTTTGGGTACGGATCTTTGGCAAACAAGCTGTTGTGTACGATTGTTATGTATGGAATTATTGCATCAGCAAGCTCTCAAAGTAGCCTAACTGGAATACAATCTGGAGCGGAAGACCTGCTTTTGTTAAGTGAGTTCTGTTGCTTCACTGCTCCAGGGATATCTACGAAGTTACTCATGTTGACAGCTGCTCTTGATTCGATTCTGGAATATTTATTTCACCTTCTTTGGTGAAGGAATTTCATAAGGTTGTGTTTATTAAGTAGCTCTGCTTTAGGAGCACTGTCATTGATAGTTTTTTCCACTGCTATCGCGCACTGATTGTTCTTATGCTTCAATGTTAACAACATTTAAAAAATGTGTGACACGATCCAGCATTATTGTACCATTATGATCATTAAAATTGTTTCAATGCTGTATTTTACAGTATTTACAGTTTACACTGTGAGATCCAAATTCAGATCACCAATACAAAAACTTGCAAATACATTTAATTCTATGCCAACTTGTACTTACTGTATCTTTAACTATCTCCTTTTCTGTGGCCACAGCTTTTATGTGCACTAGAAAAGTACGGCCTCGCACTCTAAATAACTTGGGACTTGTCAGTGTGATTGTTCCACCCTGTTCTGATAGGTCAAGGCACTGTGACAAGATTACGGGGCCACATAATACCTCACAGTTGTGGTCCCTCATGTACTCCTCTGATGTAACTGGATTTTCAGTCTTCCCTTGAACAACACAAACAGAAAATATTACAAATTAAAATTATGACAATACTTGATTTTTACAATGTGGGATTAAAATACATAACTCAAATACCACAGCCATTAAGAAGCTCATTCAGCACATGCAAAAACACAGATATCAACCATCAATTATATCAATTTTCTAATGATATCAAAATCCATTGGCTAAAATAACTGTCAAAATGAAATAAAATTAAAAAAATAAACTATTAGTTTTTCAAAGTAGTAAAGAAACTGTCTTGTCTTTCTGATGTAATTTCAGACATACCTTTCATTTCACCATCACACTGCATGCCAATGTTGAAATCTATTCCTTCATCTACTTGTGGCATCATAGTTTTCTCTTTCCTTCCAATCCCAGTTGCATTCTGTTTCAGGAGAGTTACTTGTATATTTGGTGGATTTGAACATGGAGAATGAAGGGAAAATTTCAGATCAACATGGCCAATGCAGCAACTACGTGGGAGTGTTATTTCAAACACATGTTCATCCCATGTGGTACTGACAAAGAAAAAAATACCCAATTGGTGATTATATTCTGCAATAGTGCATGTCTATTATCTACATATAAACATAAAACTTCATAAATCAATAACAAACAAACACAGTAAAGAATCCTATACATTTGGAATAATTTTTTTCCTGGTATATGACTGCACTGTTAAGTTATGATGTTCACAAATAATCTAACATTTGCAAAGTATATTTACTACTGACCAGTGGCACTTTAGCTGTTATACACTGATATTTATATAGGCCTATTTTCACTTGTCGAGAAGAGTATATAATTGATGTTCAAATAGATGGAAGGACTGGTGACAAGATGCTTGCCCCCTTTTCCCTCGTGTAACAGTTAATCCTCTTTCTTTTTTGTTCCAATAACCTCTAATTTTCTCTAAGTGTCACTTTGTTTCTTCTCTACATTGTGCTCCTGTTTTATTTTTTTCTGTATTTAGATAATTCCAAGTTTCATACCTCTTAGAGCCTCTGTTATTTCTGATTCTTGAATTGACTTCCCAAAAGTTTGTCATTACATCTGATATTTTCCAGTTGTTCTGCGAGATTTCTCCGTTATTTCTAATTTTCCAACCACCCTTTGTAACACACACATAATTTTTCTACTAACGCTTATTTCTAGTTTGTCTAATGCATTTACCTTCTAATCCATTGTTAACCTCACACGCATATAAGAAATACATGTTGCAACATGGTTTCACACTCCTACATATTTATTTCTTATACTAGATAATCTTTACTAAACTGTTTGCTCTTTCCATTTTGATCATTCATTCATGTGTCACAGAAGTTTCAAATACATTTCCTAACACTATTTCACCAAGGTATTTGAACCTTGATCTTATCTATGTCACCTATTTCTATTGCTAAATGGCTCTGAGCACTATGGGACTTAACTGCTGAGGTCATCAGTCCCCTAGAACTTAGAACTACTTAAACCTAACTAACCTACGGACATCACACACATCCATGCCCGAAGCAGGATTCAAACCTGCGACCGTAACGGTCGCGCGGTTCCAGACTGTAGCGCCCAGAACCGCTCGGCCACCCCGGCCGGCTTGCTAAATACTTGAGTGTATTTTTATTGCCACTTCCTTTTATATTTCTGGCTGGATCTTTTACCAACAGTAATTTTTTGCCTCTTATTGCCTAATCTGTAACAAGCCACTTCTGTAATCTGGTAATGCTTCCACAAAGCCCTATGCTACAACACAGTGCACTGTGTCTTTTTGGCCCCTATGTTTAACACTGCACCTGAGGGTGAAGCCCTGCAAGTGCCTTCACCCCATGGGCCTCCTGTAACAGCCACTGATATTTATATTGGCAGCTTACTACACTTTATTGTGATACTCTGCCAAATCCGAAACTGACAACAGCTCCAGAAACACACTTTAACATACAACACTACAATTGTTCTTAAGAAATGAAAAACATGCTATGAAAATAAATTGCTCTTAAAGACGTAGAAATGAAATATCAATATGAAATTTTTAAGACTTACGCATCATTCTGCAATCTCCAGGACCGCGTAAGCTGCAGGTCATCACCCTGCTGCAAATGTTGAGGATGCCTGCGCTGTTTCTGTGCCTGCATTATCTCACTCCAACAGGGTGGCACTGCAGCTGCATAGCAAGGTGTTAAGTTTTCAAATAAAGTCAGCTCGTAGAGCTGTTGCAGGTCAGACATACTGAGCTCTGTTTTATTTGCCAGTAACTGGCTGCTGCCGGAACTGAAAAATACAGGGATAATACACTTTAACACAACACTACTAAAAAAAATGGAAAGCAGAAGATATCAGCAGTAATTGATAGATCACTGATGATAAGAAGGTTTTCATTTACAAAGCACAAACGAAACTTGAAAAAGGACCTAACATGAAAAGAGCTTTCAAAGCATGCCAAAGTTTTGCTGTTGCATCTACGATACTATACTGTAACATCATAAAATGAAAAAAAGTTCAGCTGATAGTGACAGTGTTGTGTGCCGACATTTTCAGTGGAATAATAAACCAGCCCACCAGGTTAGAGTTCCTGTTTCAAGACAGCATTTCAATTTTCATGAACATAAAAAGAATTAGTAGATCCCTTTCTGTAGTTGAGGCTGACAATGCACACTCAACTCTGAGATAGTCAGTTTGAACATTGGTGGTGCAGTAAATTTTCATACTCAGTACTGGGTCAGCAAGACCAAAACTCTCCATGTCTCATGGAGTGAGGACATGTGGCACTGTTGATGGTGATCTGACCCTCAGCAAGGACATTAACTTCAGTGGTTCCCTTCAAGCCAGTCAGAAGATTAGGCTATACGGCAGCAATGGGTTTCACCCTCTTCCCCACAAAAAGACTTGCACTAAATAGTACACACACTCATTAAGTCACTTACACTGGATAGATAATGCCTAGGACACAACATTCACATTTTTTGAAGGGAAGCTGTCATACTGTGCAAATAAAAAAAAAAATCTGCCAATTATGTAGCTGAAATGCCCTTCAAGGTCACCCCCTCATCAATGCCAAATGGCTTATGTACTTTACAGAAATGTGGAATGATTTAAAAATCAAATAAAAATCATGCTCAAGAAACTGGCAGTAATAGAGAAATTATAGCTCTGTCAACACCCTCAAACAATTTAGTACTTTATCTGTCCTTAGCAACCATAAAAGTAGTTGTTCAAAAAAAGAAAAAAAATTAGCTAACAGTTGCACAAAAGAAATTTTATTCCTCGGCCAGTTTCAAGCACTTGTGTCCTCCTTCAGAAAAATATACCACAAATAAGTACAAGGTGGGTAAGAAAATTACAATTTCGCAAGTACAAAAATTTGAAGGTAAAGGTTAGTTGGAGAGGATGCTGGGAGGAGGACCAAACAGCGAGGTCATCCGTCCCATCAGATTAGGGAAGGACGAGGAAGGAAGTTGGCCGTGCCCTTTCAAAGGAACCATCCCAGTTTTTGCTTGAAGTGATTTAGGGAAATCACGGAAAACCTAAATTAGGATGGATGGACGCGGGTTTGAATTGTTGTCCTCCCAAATGCGAGTACAGTGTGCTAACCACTGCACCACCTCACTCGGTAAGATAAAGAGATGGTACATACCAAGAATTACATCATCATCAGTGAGTGTCAAAAATAAACAGGTGTATGCAACTTGATACTGTAGTCCGAAAAAAATACAAGAACAATGTTTAATACAATAATAAAATGTGCCATCGCAAAAAGAGCTTATAAGTGCTCACACATGGATAATAGTGCATGTACAAATATGGTATAAGGAAATCAATCAACAAGTGCAGACATTTATGCAAGAATTGGAGCTAAGCAGCTAATGACAAGTGTATCTTGAGGTTGGTCTCAGAGTGGGGGTAAAAGTAACACAAAATAATAAAACAAAAATCTTATGTAACTGCAGTTGCCATGAAATACAAATGAAAATGTAAGTGCACATTACCAGCATATTAACTAATAAACAAAATCCTATATATTAATGATAAATAAAATAAGTTAATACAAATGGCATGTGGCAATATGGATGGGAAATTTTCTTCCCTACACACAGACGTTATAGGTCCTATTAATTTTCATAGGTAGGACATAGTCATTCGGTAGGTTACAGTCACTGCCACAACTGTGACTGCAGGTACATTCAGTAAGTTGCAGTCAGTAGGTTGCAATCAGTGTGTTAGTTTCAATAGTTTTCAGAAAGTTGTTGGACTTTGCTACGTACAGCCAGTAAATCATTAGTTACACACTACAGTTTGGCCATACAGTGTTGCATTTAGTTGCTGTTGGCCATATACAGTTACATTTAAACAGCTGTTCACAGCTATAATAAGTCAACCTTTTACTGTTTGGTACATTTGTTACATATAGTTAACTTTAGTTTAGATATATTGATATTAGTTTAGATATATTTTTCCTACGCGGAATGTTTCCCTCTATTATAACTTTATCTTTTTTTACACAGCTTTTTTAGTATAAGCTGATCATCGATAGTTACAGGTTGTGTGTCATCAACAGTTACAAGTAATGATCCATTTTCAGTTGCGATTGGTTAGCCACTTACATTACCATTTATTATTACAGATACTAATCCATCCACAACTTACAAGATAATTTTGCTTCAGGTGGTTAGTTATATACAAGTAATCAGCTACACACATTCTTTTCTTTCTGACATCAGTATTTACAGTTAACAAGCACATTACCCATACTGTTTCAGCTAGTCAAATCTATTACACTTAATGCATACAATTAGTGTGAAAGGAACTATATAATTATTTCATGAAACATATTTAGGACCGTGTGTACATTCTTGAACTAGTTATTTCACTATATCAGAAGTATACAACTATGCCCACATTTATATTATCCTATAGTTATTTTTTACCTTTTGGCTACTGATCCAGAAGTGTTTCTCTACTTACTTCAGTTATCGCTTTTGGCCCCTTGGTGCATTTTGCATGTTATTTGCATGCCCATATTTCATGCTAGTGATGTCTCTACACCAGTTCAGTGACCTTTTATAAAGCTTACCACATAACTGCTATGAATGTCGCTAGTTATAACTGTTTAATGACCGTATTCACAACCATGCTTGTATTCTAGTACTAGTCGTTTCACTGTAACGGAAGTATACAATTGTGCCCTCACTTCCTCTCCTCTACAGTTATTTTCTGACTCATCATATTAGCTACTGATTGAGAAATTCTCTCCACTTACTCCAGTTACAGCTTCCAGCCTCATGATATACTTCACACTTTGTTTCTACTGACAGGTTCCCTGCTAGCAAACTTCTGATTTCACTGTATCTGTTTCAGCAACAAGTTGCTAAACTTCCCATCCATAGTGCCACACATATTATTTGTATTAACTTATTTTACATATCGTTAATATGTAGGATTTTATATATTAGTTAATTGGATGGTTATGTGCACATACATACTGAAACACAACAGCTAGGACCTTAACACTTCTTTAAAGTTCGTTACCACCAATTTTTCATTCACATTAATTAGTTGAAAAGCTAACAGCATGTCAACAACAATCCTAAGCATAACCAGATATGGGCAATATCAGTAATACTACACTTTAGACATTGTGATCATGAAATAAATCTACACAATGTATTCCTTATATCTCAAGTAGACACTGTAATTGGCTGAAATATTTAAAACTATTCTATTCTCTTAATATTGCTAAAATTCTCCTACCATCATTGTTGATAACACATGTAAAACAGAAATGATTTGAAAGTATTTAAAATTAGTAAATTAAGTTACAATTATTATCCACAACACACAGTTAAAAATTAATGTAATTCAAAAAACAAAGAACAAATTCAATTAAAATAAGAGTTTAACTCTGTAAGTACAAAGCATTATCTTATCTGTCAGATTCAATTTTGAAAATATTGAATTACTGAAAAGAAGCACATTTTAATTAAAGCTACCTAGGACACATGTTAGGAAGAATTTATATGATATATCTTACAAATAATCCACTAAAATGTACTGGTCTGACCTTGGCATCCAGAGCTAAAGCTTACTGGATTAACAGTCTTTTTGTTGTGCCTATCTGTGGCTCAACATCTCAATTATATGATGAGTAACAATCTATCTGTTTCATAATATTGTCATTAAAATGTTATATGTACCATTATATTTATGTATCTGACTATGTTCACTGTGAATGAAATTGCTCTGTAGCAAAATTCATGTTATGTAATGTCATTTTATTTTATGATTTGTTCAGTGTTATGTAATGTACTGTTATCTGTCAAATTCATTGTAATCTCTAATTTTCTGTTTTTAACAATTTTGTCATTGTAGCAAAATGTGTATAAGACCTACGTCAGTTTCACTTGAAGTATCAATGCGGTACCTGTGCCAATCAGTTTAGCAAACATGTAATCAATTCTAAAAGGCACACACTGTGCCAACTTTGTACAGTTGTACCTCAAAATAAACAAGACAGAAACTCAAAATTGTGTGTGGCACAAATTGATATGGCCATTACTACCCACTTGGTCAAAGTTTGTAAACCAAGACTTCTTCTTATTCAGAACAGCAGAAAGATCAACTTTTTGCAGCAGACAACATAGGTTTAATTATTTGATAGCAGTCGAAGAACTTTTTATGGGGAAACTTCTCAATATTTGCTTCTGTTTTATGGCAACTACAGTGGTGTAAGTTTCTGCTCTATTATTTTATCTTACTTTTACTCAGACTCCGAGATCAACCTAAAGTTATGCAACTCATTAGCTGACTTGCTCCAATCCTTGCATGATCTCTGCACTTGTTTGGTTTCCTTATACCATATTTGTACATGCTCTTTTCACATAAACACATTTTATTATTGTATTACATACTGTTCTCGTATTTTTTTAGAAGTACAGTAAAACGCTGCATACACTTGTTTATTTTTTTTACACTCGCTAATAATGCAGTAATTCGAAGTATATTTTTATACTTCTTAAACTTTAATATTATTAGCTAGCTAGTACTTTTTTATGGTATATTTTTCTGCACAGTCTTCTGAAGAAGGGCACCTTAGTCTCACCTGAAACTGGTGAATAAATAAAATTTCTTTTGTGGAATTGCCTGGTTTTCCCAAGTGCAATTCCCTGATATTTCCAGACAAGTTTTAGCATTTTTCCCTTACAATGTTTGGATTCAAGGGTAAGTAAAGACGTAAGATGAAAAAAAATTTAGGACTTCTTTTGTAATTAACTGTTTTTAGATGGAGAAAGAGCTAAATGGTATGTGTGTTTCATTAAGACCACCGAATTATTTCAATAAAACAACACACATTTGGTGACAAAAATACGCATTTCATTGGAGTCGGAAGACAGATTTAAAATACCTTCACTGATTTCAGAAAAAACCTTAGAAAAAATAGGCCTCTTGAAAGAAGTGTACAAGGCAGGGTAGAGATGTGTAAACCAACACTACAGGTGACCGTCAATAAAATGTTGGTTCTACTATGTTCTTTATTGTTGGTTATTACCCACTGTGTTATGTCTATTATTTTACAGGTATTGTTTGGTATTTCTTTCATGAAATACATAAGTACATAGTGTACAAACTGACAATGACTGCCACAATTTTATGCTTGTTATTGTCCATTCTTTGTAATACATAAACTCTTTCAAAGTGCAAAAATGTACTAGAAGAAATAAAATGTCTGTAAAACGCCACACTGTACAATGTACTTGCAGTGACACAGTCGCAATTCCTGAACTCCATTGCCTGTTGCCTCTGGGCTGCCAAGGAGCACCACAGTCCTGGGTCAATTATGCCACACACAAACAGACCTGGTCTGCGAACAGATTGGTGAGATTAGATCCAATGGGCAGGGCCTGTACATTAGTGGGAAATGATGGGCTTCAGATCAGCAGGCCCAATCCGTTAGAGATACCCCACAAAATGGCCTGTGGTTCTGGCCCTTCATGGAAGTCCACTTGTACAACCAGCTATTCACGTGTCACAGACACCATGTTGATGAAATGAGACTGTAGTGATCTATCCATGCAACAGATAACTTGCACAAATACTCTGAGAATCAATACTAATGAAGATAGGTAGCAACTCACCGTAAAGATGATTGCTGAGCTGCAGACAGGCACATAGAAAAGACAATCACACTCTCACAACTAAATTTTTGGCCAGAGCCTTTGTCAGAAAACGAAACACACACACACACACACACACACACACACACATTCACATCAACACTTAGACACAACTCATGCAAAAATGATTGCCACTCCATCTGCTGTGTCAATGGTCTCTGAGAATCAGAACCAAACAAACGACTCCTCATACGTCCCTGCCTCTCATCGGCAGCTGCTAGGCTAGCGGCAAGAAGTGGTGCAGCACTGACTGCAAGCTGAGGGGAGTGGTAGGAAGGAGAGAAGCAGTAAGAATGAGAGAGTAGGAAAGCGGGCTCATGTACTCAGCTGCACCCAGCCAGCAAAGATGCATGACATCTCAGTAAACAATTTAATCTGCTGACACAAAAATGAATTTTTTCCAGTGTTTTTTTCCCTGATTTACCAAACACATTTGAAATTCCCTGATTTCCAGAATTTGTGGCAACCCTGAACTGATTTTTTTTTCAACAATTTCAACAACAAATCACCCCAAAAAATAATTACAATAAATCATAATAATAAGTAACAGTTAAGCCAAAACAATGACTGCTTGTAACAAACCTGGAGGATGCGAGTCCAGTGGGGGAGGGTGCTCGAACAGGTTCTGCAACATCAGCAGCTGGTGCTGCACTAGAAGGTCCTGCGGCATCTTGCATGCTAAATGTTGACCTCAGCTGTGTAGCAGAGGTACTAGGCATCATATAACTTTCTGATTGATCATCTTCACATTCCTCTGTGAAGCCTTCATCACTCATCACAAAGAAATGGATACTTCCTTTCTCTGTGCAAACACACAGCCTTTCCAGACCTTAATAGCATGAACAAAAGATCAGTTTTCGAAACAAAACACACATACACACAATTAAAAAGAAACAGCACAACAACAGTTTTGTATTGACACAAATATGAATGGAAACATAAGTATATATGTGAATGTGTAAAACACTGATACGTTTTGAAGTCCTATTTGAAGCAAAACTACACATCCTGGCAGAAAAAGTAAAGCACCCAGAAGACACAATCGAATGTTAATGTAACTTCGTCTATGTATACACCAGCATATGAACGATTATAATTGCAATCCTCTGTGACAAGCAAGACAGCCACCAGAGTGCATTAATGTCATTTGTGTTTAGTGTAGTTATCAGGCCTGGCAGGGTATGTAAGGGGGCATAAACAGCTTCAGATGTTGAGTGATTACTGACACAGACATGGAGGTGTTGGTACTTGTGCGAGACACTGTTAACAGCACCTGACAGAGTGGAAGTGGCCTCATTGTAGGTCTCCATTTGGCCAGCTGGTCAAATCATGCATTTTCTCCCTTTCCCTGATGAAGGCCATGGCCGAAAGTGTCTTTTTTAATTGTGGCTGTCTGCAACTTAATGTGTCATCTTTACAATAAGCAGCAATTTCTCTTTTCCTACGTTGTTCTGTCAAAATATGTTTCACTGCAATGAATCCATAGAAATTGCAATAACTGCAATCTCTGTAAACGCATAAAAGTTTTGGATTTATTAATATAACTCTATAGGTGATACAGAATCTGTCCCAAAGGCCTTTCTTTCCCCAAATGGATCGAGATGTTGCACCATGGACAGCAGTACGAATGGTAACAGACTGGAAACAGTTTTGGGTAAGTGAAACTTTATGAATAACCAAACAGGAAGAGCCTTTGAGAGTGAGTATGTGAAGTGTCCACACAGATTTTCATACCTAGAAACATACAGTGCAAATGGTTTCACCACGAAAAACGAGATTAAAAGCATTACTCTTTCCCTTTATCACACTGTGAACTCTCCACTATTTGCAAGGATAGATGTAGACAAAAAGTCCTTACTGTCAGTCATCTTTCCTAAATCACTCCACATTACTCCACGTACAGCAATTCATACAATACTATGCGTTTAAATGACTGTGCAAATAATACTGATGGCTCTGACACGGTTTGTAGCTAATGCAGTTGTATGCAGTGAGATTGTAGCATTACAAAATTGTTGAACGATGCAGGAGAACTGCAGATCAACACTTTTAGCAAAGACAGACAGCTGGCCAACAGAAACCAGCTCATTACATTAACAAGTATGTAACAAGCCTGGCAGCTTTACAACACCATGGATGAGTAATCACTGGAGAATCAGACACAACCATAAAATACGCAAAGGTATTCATCCAAAGTAACTTAATATGAAACAACCATACATATCTAGTTGTCAAAGGTACAGATTCATACAGATTCACTGGACAAGTAATGTGGATAGAGGTTACTTATAAAAATATTTTCCTATCTATCATATTGTCTGCCAATCTGGAAAACATATGAAGCCGGTTCAGTGGAAGAGAGAGAAAATACAAATGACTGTATCACACTTCACTGCTGGTTTGTTTCTGCAGAGCATCAAAGAAATGCTTGGCAGTCACTAGTGGATGGTATTACAAGACAACTGCCGTGATCATATGTAGAAAAGTAAGAAAGTAAGTAAGTAACAGTAATGGAAATTTCTGGATGGAGCAATACATAAAATGGAGCACAGAAACACGTAAGAGGAAACAGCATTCACACTATCTTTCGAATAACGCTCCTTTTCTAGCACAAGTACAAGTCTTGCCATGATCACAAGAATGTGTGTTGGGTGAATGTGTGTACTTGTGCTAGATAAAGAGGTACTGCTCAATAGTTAGTGTGAATGCTGTTTCTTGTTACATGTTTCTGTGCTCTACATATTACTCTCCTACAGGTGAATGGTTGACTTTCCCTTATTTTACATAAAGTAGGATGTGTGTAAGTCACTTAACAATCAACAAACACTGAGAATGGACACAGAGGAGGCCGAGTTGGAAAGACCTATGTTGGTCAATGTTGTTGTTGCTACTGGGAATTACAGATATTAAATTCAATGTCCCTCGTGTAACAATGTAAACCAGAGAAAGGAGCCAGCTTTGAGCTTTTCAACTAGCATTTGTTACAGTTTAAAACTAACATAAGACTAACAAATGTTTCATGTAAATGATACAAACCATTTTGCCAAAGAAGAGACTACAATGCCTACCTGAGGTACAGAAAGCACACACTTTTACAATGAGGCTGCAGTGCCTGCTCACACTTTGTTATTGTTTGCCCAAACTGATTAGTGCACATACTAATTTGTCTAATGACTTCCAGTTTCCACCAGTTTAGAACTACAAAGTTGTGAGGTCATGAGGAAAAACTAAAGGGTTTAGAATTTAAAAAAAGCAGCTTCCAAAGAAAGCTCAGTTCTTGGAAGCGTAAAATCCAGTATACGCTTTGTACATTGCCATCAACAAAATAAATACTAGTTCACGTAAATGAAACTATAAAAAATATGGTTGACTTACTGTTGCAGTAAGCTGCCGAAACGTATCTGGTACCACTCTTCTCAGGCACAGCAACTGCAACTGTCCTCAAGTTAACAAGACTGGCAATTCTCACACTCCCATCTCTGCAAATCAGTGCTGCCAATCCCTGAGGCATACCCTTGACTGGACTGCTGGGAATTTCTGGTCTCGAACTCTCATCCCGTTCTGCCAATGGAAGCAACGTAACTTCGGTGGGGCATTCTCCTATGTCACTTAACAATCGAACAGCCACTGGTTCTTCATCCAGTCGAATTGCTTCTCCTGCACTTCCACTAAGGTCAAGTGAGTAGACCAACAGTGCTCCTGCAACTGATGCGCTGTCCTTGCCACGAGTGCTGCTTCTGGTTGTGCTACCTCTGGCTGTGTAAGAAGGGTCATGTCTCGTCCCATCAGGTGGTTCTTTTGGCAACTGCAATCAATATTACACAGTTATTTTCCAGCGACTTCATTCCTCTGAAAGCTTCGGCAACACACTCCTACACAACGTGCCCAACTAACAGCACATATGTTACAGAGAACAATAATATAAACTCCAAGATGGAAACACTAAATACAATGAGGATAAACAACTCTGTGTCTGCAGTCAAATGATTTATGGTGCAAAGATATACTGGGACAGGGACTTAACTAGTTTTAAAGTTACCACTCTCTTCCTAGAACAAGAACATACATTCATATACAGACACCCAAACACCTCTTGCAGCCATCGTGGCACTGACTGATAAGAAGCTAGTGTGTTTTGTGTCAGTGTGAAGGGATGGTACTTAAACTATAAAAAGAACGGTTACCTTTCCACATTTTTATTTATTGTCCATTATATGGGTTGAATAATAAGACATCATTAGAGTTTTCAAAATGAATCATGTAATGAACTGGTGTAATGGAGTGTGTTAAGCGACTCTGTGTGTGTGTGTGTGTGTGTGTGTGTGTGTGTGTGTGTGTGTGTGTGTGTGTGTGTGCGCGCGCGCACTGTTTTATTTATGAATGTCAGAAATACAGACAAAACTACATAGATCACTTTTATGACAAATTACATTCAAGTAATTACAACAATGCAATGCTGAGAAGAAACAAAGAAAGAATGGAAATAATTTCTTCAAATGACAACAAAAAATGACAGACCGCAATATAAATAATAAACATTGCTGAAATAAACTACACAATTTAATAGTATCCATCTAGTAATGGACAACATCTATAGCACTTTTATTCATTAGCACCTATTAACATTTTGTACAAGATGATCTGTATGTAGTGGTAGTCTGTTCACAATCTCACACAGCTGATTTTATATGGAAATCCAACTTTTCATATTTCCCTTGTATTTATGAACACACGCGTGCAGCCTATTCAATGTTTTTCACATGTGCCACAAATAGTCATGTTGAGATGAAATGATAGAGAGTTTGTTGCAGCAATGTAAGCTAGTCTTTCCGTTTGTATCTAATGCAAACTGCGCCTGCCTAAAGCTTGGATGAACAGAGCCACTTTAGGAAGCTGTTTGCAAATTTCGGTTTGGTATTAATACAGGGTGTTAAAACAAAAAATTATCCAATATATCAGGGGACAATCTTATGCATCAAAACAAGAAAAAAATGTCTCGCAACACTGGGCCCTATAAAGCATACCTTCTGACATATTACCACTTGTTCAGAGGAGGTGCTCAACATTATGTCCATTCATTTCAATGCACTTTGGTGTAAGGACTCACGCACTCTTTGAAATTGCCCTGGTTGGTTCTAAACGCGCTAAGATGCACAGAAGATACAATTATGTAATGTCTGCATACCACTTATTTCAGTGGCATAGACCAGTTACTTCATGCGACCCCATAACCAGAAGTCTTGTGGATTTAGATTTGGGGAACAAGCAGGCCAAGGTATGGCACCTCCACGGCCAATCCACCGGTTTACAAATGTTCTCATCAGGTGCCAATGCACAATGCAGAGACAATGTGCAGATGCGTCATCTTGCATGAACCACATCTGTAGTCCGTCCTGACACGACACGTCCTCCGGAAAGATAAGCAATACATTCTTCAGAAACCATGATTATGAGCCCCGGTTAATCTCTGTGATAGCATGTATGACCTTGGTAATCTATCACCAAGAATGCCTACCCATACACTGATTGAGTATCGATCCTGATGCCTTGTTTTATGAACCGCAAGGGGACTTTCATCGACCCAAACATGCTGATTATGGAAATTTACAATGCCATCTCATGTAAAACCTGCCTCAAAAGTAAACAAAATGTTGGAGGAAAATTGTGGATCTGCACCACACTGCTGGAAGAACCACTGGCAGAACTGCACTCTGGCAGGATGGTCTCGTGCCCTAAGTGCCTGAATGTGCTGAACATCATAATACAAATACAACAATTGTTCATGAAGTACTGCCCAGAACAGAGGATGACTAACACATTCAGCTACTGCTATTTGTCGCAGAATGGTTCCAAGGTTGTTGTCCACTGCACCTAGAGCACACTTCCCCATTACGTCATCTGAACTGAATGAGCCTTTCCACTGTCTACTTTGATGGGAGCTACGGAACCTGCTTCCACAAGACACTGGAACAATTGACTTAACACCTTGAAAGATGGTATCCTGTGTGCTGGAAATCTTTCAGTGAACGGGTTATGGGCTCTCAGATTAATTCCATCTGCTAAACCATAGCAGTATATCACATCCATCATTTTGGATGTGGAATAAACGGCCTCCATTGCTAGGTTGTGTCAGAGTATCTACAAGAGAGAAAACATGTACTACACCACAAACAGCACAATAACATGTACTTTAAACATGACCTGTAAGTAGGCCAAACATCAAGGTACGCACCTGGAGTTAGCAGAAATGTACACGGACAGAAACAGATATAACAGGACTACAGAACAATCACACAATGTAAACGAAACAACTCACTGCAGACCTCTGAGCCAACGAATGTTTGCACTGATACTGTACAGCAATATCCCAGCACACTGTTATGCCTTGTATGACAACATTGTGCAACAATGGTGCTCATATCTGCAACGGCACGTTCATATGTTCATGATGCTGTCCTATCTCACATTATTCCACACAAGGGGTTGTAATTAACGTTACTTATCAGGTAGTCATCTGTAGTAGGACAAGCAATGAATTGACTTGGATGACATCACAAGAGCAACTCCTATGAACACGTGTTCATGTGTCACATGTCAGAACATACACTTTGTAGGGCAAACAATGGAAAACCCAGGATGGAATGTCGGAAAGTGAGCTTTTGGCCAACATGGGCTTTGCCAAAAATAGACGACAAAACACACACACACACACACACACACACACACACACACACACACGGCCACTGTGCCCACCTATGACAAGTCTCTGCACCTGACATGGGATGGGCAGCAATCAGGCGTGTAGTGAAATGGGGAGGGGGAGGGAGGGGGAGGGGTGGAGGAGGGAAAGGGAGGAAGGAAGTAGTGAAGGATGAGGGAGGGACGGGGAGGAGGGGAGGGGGAGGAGGGAAGGGCGAGGGGATAGCTGGGTCGGGATGGGGGTAGATGCACATTCTGCCTGTGGAAGCATGGAGAGATGTATTGGGGCCAGAAGAGGGGTGCTAATTGTAGCATCAGGTGGGTGACTAGGGAAACAAGAGAAGTAGAGAAGAGGAAGCGCAGGATTTATGGCATTTAAGCGTAGTACTGGAATGGAATCAGGGAAGGGGATAGGCAGGTGGAGAACGAGCTAGTGAAGGATGAGGCCAGAGCAGGTTACAGGTGTGAAGGATAATTTGTAGAGTGTATTCCTACCTGGACAATTCAGAAAAGCAGGAGATGGTCGAAAGAATCCAGATAGTAAAGGCTGTGAGGCAGTAATTAGAATGAACCACATTGTGCTGGGCAGCATGTTCAATAACTGAGTGATCCAGCCACCTCTTGGCCACAGTTTGTCAGTTGCCATTCATGCAACAGACTGCTTGCAAGTTGTTATGCCCACACAGAATGCGGCACTGTGGTTCCATAAAGTGGGTAGATTACATGCCTCTTTTTAACAAGTTTCCCTGCCTTTGTTTTATTTTGATTTGTTTTAGGATGCAAAAACAACTAGGGTCATACGCACCCATGTCAAAAATATAAAACACGAAGACAGAGAAGAGTTAAAAACATCTACACGTCAATCCCAATCAACATAAGAGAAGACAGCTAAAAACAGGGACATGGAGAAAGGTCTATAACATACACCATAGAGAAATGGAGGTCCAGAAATAAAATTTAAATGGCCTTCACCATATTGCTACGACGGACAAAAAGTAAAATTGGTCAACAGCCCAAGTGTCATTTGCTGAAATGGCCAATAACTCATATGGCAAACCCAAATGGGAATGTGAACGGTTAAAAAAATGGGCATTCCGTTAGGAAATGGCAGGCAGTTAAGAGTTGGGCACAATGTGCACAAAGTGGTGAGGGAGTGCCACTTAACAAATGGCAATGGCTAAAAAGGCAGTGCCCAATACGCAATCTAGTTGAAATGACCACCTCGCAGCATGAGGTCCGAGAGGAGGTCGACCAAACAACTGGGAGAGGCTTAATAACCTGTAGATCATTCCCATGATGGGGGGACCAGAGGGGATTACAAAGTAACACCACCTCCTGATAGATGGCGGCACAGAGATCATCGGAGAGAATATAAGAACTAGTGGGCTGAGGTACTAGGACTGCAGACTTGGCAGCAGTGTCAGCAGCCTCGCTTCCTGGCAGATCGACATGACCAGGAACCCACATAAACCTCACATTGGCTCCATCAAGTGTGAGCAAGTGACAGTTTTCCTGGACTGTTGCACTAAGGGATGGCAGGTGTACAGTGCACAGAGGCTTTGAAATGTGCTAAGAGTGTGAGCAGATGACACAATAGAAAAGCATATGTTGCTGGATGTACTCTGTGGCATGATACAGGGCAAAGAGCTCTGCTGTAAATGCTGAGTAGTGGGCTGGAAGGGGATACCGAAAAACACCAGTGCCAATGATAAGGGTACACCCAACGCCACGGTTAGTCCGAAAGCCATCAGTGTACACAGAGGTACAATTGCGAAGTTCCATGCAAAGGTCATGAAACTGAAGGCGATAGAGCGAGGCTGGAGTAGTGTCCTTCATAAACGAATGAAGGCCAAGGTGAACACGGGCCACCACACAAAGTCAATGTGGTGAAAGGTTTAGATGAAAATGATTTGGGTTAAGGGGGAGCTCGACAGCATGGTCATCATTGCCCTGACGAAAAATCAGCATGCTACTGTCATGGGTGGGGATGAAGGCTGTCCCCACATGCGGAGCAGTTTATAATGTGTTAATGTGTGAAAGGTCTACACCCACTAGGAAAGTTGCAGGTAGCATGAAGTAAATTTGCTGGAGCAAGAGCCAAATGCGTACCCTAGGAGGTAACAGAGAAGAGGGATGTGCCCCATACTGGCGATCAAAGGAGCCTTTGAAGGAGGCGGCATAGGATGTGGCCACACATGGCAGACAGATGGCATGCATACCTGCCGATGAAAAAGTCACAGTGGTAGGAAAGCAGCAATTCAGCAGCTTCTGCATACAGACTCAAGCGAGTTAGCGTAAAAGGCGCCAGTGGCCAAATGGATGCTACGATGGTGGATAGTACTGAGATGGCGTAAGAGGGATGGACGTGCAGATGCGTAAACAAAGCACCCATAGTCTAGTTTCGAACAAACAAGGGACCGGTCCAAATGGAGGAGAGTGGTTCGATCTGCACCTCAGGAAGTACCATTGAGGACACATAGGACACTGAGGTAAGGCAAGACATGTGGGACCCCCCAGGATTTTCACAGTTTCAATGAACGGAACAGTAACAGACCCATGATGTAAAGATGGTGGGAGAAACCATTTGTGTCGCCAGAAATTCATACAAACGGTTTTGTCAGTGCAAAAATGAAAGCCATTGTCAATGCTCCATGAGTAAAGACGATAGAGATATCACTGGATACGCTGCTCAATGAGACAGGTCCGTGGAGAACTGCACCTAAACTACACATCAACAAAAAGGGAGCTGGAGATGCCTGACGGTAGACAGACCATTATAGGGTTAATGGTGATAGCAAAGAGGATGACGCTGAGGATGGAAACCGGTGGCGCACCAGTTTCCTGGATAAAGGTGTCCAACAAGGCAGAATAAACAACGGACCTTGAAAACTTGGATCTGTTATCAATTCCTCAAGGAAATGGGGCAGGTGAGCACCGAAGCTCCACGTGTAGAGTGTACGTAGGACAGGTGTCTTAGACTTTCTCCAAATCGAAAAACATGACCACAGCCTGGGATTTCCGCAGAAAACCATTCACAACATGGGTGGACAACGTGATGAGATGGTCAACTGCAGAACACTGCGCTTGAAATCCACACTTGCAGTGGTAGGTAAATTGCGTGACTCGAGCCACCTTACCAGTCGGGCATGAGTCATATGTTCCATCACGTTGTAAACACAGCTGGTGAGAGAGATGGGGTGGTAGCTAGATGGAAGGTATTTGTCCCTACCAGGTTTAAATATGGGTATGACAGTGGCTTCTCGCCAGCGTCTGGGAAACGTGCCCTCTGCCCATATGTGGTTATGTGTATTAAGGCAGAAAGTGCTTGCCCACAAAAGAAAAATGCTACAACATCTGAATGTGAACAGCGTCTGGCCCTGGGGCAGAGGATAATGATGAAGTGATAGCATGATCTAGCTCCCTCACAGTAAAGGTGGCATTGTAGTAATGACAGTTCTGAGACGAGAAGTGTACTGCCTGAGCCGCCTCTGCTCATTTCCGATAGAGAACTGCAACAGATCGCAAAATTGTCAATGAAAAGGGAGCCGGAAGTGCTCAGTGGGTTCCTGAATAAAGGTGTCTCACAATGCAGAACCCATACGCACCCTGAAAACTTGGTCTTTTATGGATTTCTGAAGGAAATAGTGCATGTGGCCATGGAAGCCTCACGTGCAGAGAGTATGGAGGGTACTAGTCCCCCAGCAGGTTGGCTCTGAGCACTATGGGACTTAACTACTGAGGTCATCAGTCCCCTAGAACTTAGAACTACTTAAACCTAACTAACCTAAGGACATCACACACATCCATGCCTGAGGCAGGATTCGAACCTGTGACCGTAGCGGTCACGCGGTTCCAAACTGACGCGCTTAGAACCGCACGGCCACACCGGCCGGCGCCCCAGCAGGTGCTTTAGGCTTTCTCCAAATCGAAAAACGGCCACAGTCTGATATTTTCACAGGAAACCTTGCACGACATGAGTTGACAATGCGATGAGATGGTCAACTCCAGAACGGGGCACTCGAAATCCACACTGTGCAGTAGTTAGTAAACTGCGAGACTCGATCCACCATGCCATCTGGGCATGAGTCATACATTCCATCATCTTGCAAACACAGCTGGTGAGAGAAATGGGGCAGTAGCTAGAAGGAAGGTGCTTGTCCTTACCGGGCTTAGGTATGGGTACGACACTGGCTTCACACAAGCATCTGGGAAACGTGCCCTCTACCCAGACACGGTTTTATGTAAGGAGTGAAAGTGCTTCCCCGCAACAGAAAGGTGCTGCAACATCTAAATGTGAACATTGCCCGGCCCTGGGGCAGAGGATAGGGATTAAGTGTAGCATGATCTAGCTACCTCATAGTAAAGGCGACATTGTCACACTCGCGATTCTGAGAAGAGAAAGGTACCTTACGAGCCTTCCCCACTCGTTTCCGATGGAGGAAGGCAGTGTGATAGTGGGAAGAGCTCCAAATTTCCACAAAATTGCGGCCCAAGGTGTTGGAGAGAGCAACAGAGTCCACAATGACATCATCTGTTACTGTCTGGCCAGAAATTGATGAATGGATCTTGGCCCACACAACAGACAGGGGTGGAGTTGTTAAAAGAATTAGTGAATGATATCCAGTCAGCTTTTTGCAATCCTGTAAAACACAATGACACTGTGCACACATTTGTTTATAATGAATGCAGTTTGCCATCGTAGGGTGACAGTAAAAAATGTGGTGAGAACGTCTCCAAGCGCGATTTGTGTCACGGCATGCCTCAGATCATCATGGAACTGGGACACGGCATGGTAAAGAGGAAGAGCGAGGAATGGAAAATTTTGCAGAGGTAAGAATAACATTTGTAAGATATTCCACCTGGTCATCACAACTGGTGAAATCTTGTTCTTCGAAGGTCGTCATGGAGGAGTGAAGCTGCTACTTGGCCTTAGTAGGCTGCCATTTGGGTGTGCACGTGGGTGGAGTAGGAACAGCACACGGGAAATGGTCGCTTGGACAGGTGTCGGACAGAATGGACCATTCAAGACAATGGGAGGCTGGGCAGTGCAGAAGGATAGGTCCAAACGGGAATAGGTGTGCGAGGAGTCTGAAAAAATTTGGGTGCTCCTGTGTTAAGATAGAATAGGTTAAGTTGATTAAGAATATCAGCCAAGAGGGCACCTCTCTGACAGATTCTGGGAGAACCCCAAAGGGGATGGTGCGAGTTAAAGTCACTGAGCAGCAGAAATAGGTGTGGTAGCTGGCCAGTAAGCTGGAGGAAGTCTGCCCTGGTGACATCAAGTGACAGAGGAAAATAGATGGAACAATGGAAAATGGTCAAGTGAGGAAGGAAAAGCGAATTGCAACAGCTTGAATGTGGGTAGATAGGGAGATGCACTGACTATGATCATCATCCCATATGAGCAGCACAATTCCCCCATTGAATGGAAGCTGACCTCGAGGGAAGGTCAAAACAGACCAGGAAGAAATTTGAAAGCTCAAAGCAGTCGCGAGGATACAATTTTGTTTCCTGACGGCAGAGAACAAATGGACGCTGCGATTCTAAAAGCAACCATAAGTCCTCTTCCTTGGGTTGAAGCCCGCGAACGTTCCATTGGAGGAGAGTCATGATGAGGAAAAACTGAAGGGGTGTCACCTCGGGGGCTGCCGAGAGCCAGCCTACGAAGACTCGCTGCTACAGGGTGCAGAGGTAGGAGGATACTACTCCACGAGATCCACAAAAGCGTCAACTTTCTTGTGCTGTCAGCCTGCAGAGTCCAAGGCAGAGAAATGGTTGGCAGTGCACACCAGTGACACAGAGGCCAGGTGGAGGAAGGTATCATGTGGCGACACTGACAAAGAGGATCTTAATAGAGTCAGCGAAGGAGAAGAGCATTTGCCATTGTTTGACTTCTTTGAGCCTTTCCAGTTAGCAGAGGAAGACTCAGGTGTTAGTTGGTTGGAGGGATGTAAGAAGTCTTGACAAGAGTATCCCATCTGTCCTTTATGGCCTGCTGATTTTGTAGCCGGTGACTTCGCCCCGTTAGGCAAGAGTTTGATGGCTTGTTGCACAGTTGGATGAGGGGACGGTGATGCTGCCACGACAGTGGGGGATTTCAGAAACTCAGAGCTGAATTTGAGGTCACCTGTCTGCGTGACATGTCCTTCATGGAGGGAGATGTAGCAAGAACAGTACAATAAGTGCCACACAGTAGAACACAAGCTTTGCGACTAGCCAATAATTTACGTGCAACCGGGTAATTCAGATCTCCTGGACAGCCCGCTCATCGAGATACACGGGACAATCTTGAGATGCGGCGGCATGGTCGCCATTGTAGTTGATACAGCGGGGAGGAGGCGGCGGACAACTGCCCTCGTGCGCATCCCTACCACAGGTGACACATTTGGCTGGGTGTCAACAAGAAATTTTGAGTGTGGTTGAAACGATGACACTGGTAGCAGCGCATCGGGTTCGGAATGTATGGTTGGACTGTGATAACTTCATAGCCTGTTTTGAACTTTGACAGAAACACCACTCTATCGAAAATGAGAAAAAGAATGCACGTGGGGACTAAGGATGCATCTACCTTTTTCATCACCCGATGGACGGCAATGGCACCCTGATCAGAGAGGTATGTTTGGATTTCGGCCTCGGTCTGACTGCCGAGCAGCCTAATGTAACATCACAGGAAGAGTTCAGAGTTGTATGGACCTTGACACGAACAGGATAGACACGGAGAAGAGAAGTGGCAAGCAGTTGTGCTTGAGAACCAGAAGTAGTCTCCAAAAGCAAAGTGCCATTCCGCAAATGACAGCAGGATTTCACAGGGCCGGCAATTGCCTCCACACCTTTCTGAATAAGAAACTGATTTACCGTTGTGAAGGATTGACCATCTTCAGTACATGAAACCATGAGGAACCGTGATGCAGCTGGAAGGTGCACCCGCCTAATGTGATTGTACACACCTCAGGCCACAACTCCCGAACACCTGACAGAGGGACCATTCAGCAATATGGAAAGGTTGCAGCTAAGACAATCATCCTTCCCTGGACCTGGACTGTACTGTACCAGGGGGTATGTGGAAACCCTACCTGTCAACCTGAGGCTGGGAATTACGTGTTACCCAGTCACCTGTTATGCTTCAGACACGTGGGCCAGCCTGCAGGAGTACACAGGGATGAAGAAGAAAAGGAGCAACCTCAAATTCCAAAGTGGAGAAGCATAAAAGGTGAACAAAGAAAGGAAAATGGAATGAAAACAGTGGTGAGACTGTTCTTTTGTCAGCTACAAACAATGCGAAACATTCCCAAAAACACCCCAGACATGTTCCCCACAAGAGGAGGATAATTTTGGTCTGGGAAGGCCTCAGTGAGGTCCTCAGCATATCTGGATGTGGGCTGCTAGTAATTTTAAATACTGCCACCACAAGTGTCAGTGTCTTGAAAGGACGACAGTGTCTTGAAAGGAGGACATATGATACGCATAATCAAAAGAAAAACGAAGATCATGGAATTTAGTCAAATTAAATCAGGTGATGCTGTGGGAATTAGATTAGGAAATGAGACACTTAAAGTAGTAAAGGAGTTTTGCTACTTTGGGAAGCAAAATAACTGATGGTGGTCGATGTACAGAGGATATAAAATGTGAAATGGCTATGGCAAGGAAAGCCTTTTTGAAGAAGAGAAATTTGTTAATATCTAGCATAGATTTAAGTATCAGGAAGTCTTTTCTGAAAGTATTTGTATGGAGTGTGGCCATGTGTGGAAGTGAAACATGGATGATAACTAGTTTAGACAAGAAGAGAATAGAAGCTTTCAAAATGTGGTGCTACAGAAGAATGCTGAAGATTCTATGGGTAGATCGCGTAACTAATGAGGTGGTACTGAATAGAATTGGGGAGAAGAGGAATTTGTGGGACAACTTGACTAGAAGAAGGACTCGGTTGTTAGAACATGTTCTGAGGCATCAAGGGATCACCACCAATTTAGTATTGGAGGGCAGCATGGAAGGTAAAAATCACAGAGGGTGATCAAGAGATGAATACACTAAGCAGATTCAGAAGGATGTAGGTTGCAATAGTTACTTGGAGATGAAAAAGCTTGGGCAGGATAGAAGCATGGAGTGCTGCATCAAACCAGTCTCTGGACTGAAGACCACAACAACACAACATGAATCTTCTGTAGCAAAATAACTCCTAAGTTACACCAATTTGTGAATTCAAATAACATCAGCCACCAAGGACCAATACCATCATTTGGTTGCTAAAATAAACACAGAACTTTATCACACTAAGTGTGAAAAGAGTTTGGATTACAGTTTGTACATCTTTTCATGAATCTGGTTGCCTGCTAGAAGCTCAGTAGCAGCTATTTCACTTATCCTTTATCACAGAAAGTAGTATTTGTAATGGACTGGAGCACATGCCGACTTTATAAAAGACCATCATCCAGTTCTGGTTCAAGACATGAATGGGATTTTTCTCAGGGCAATGACTACTGATGTCACAAATCTCAAGAACAGATTACCAACCATCCAATATTGTAAGAACAGGCCCAAATGGAGACACCATGCACACTTTAATTGGGAAGGGCCTGTATAGGATTATGATTGTTCCAACATACATAAAGAGGTTAATTCACAGTTCTGTTGGATGATTCACACTAGGAACGTAGGGAGAAATCATTTTCTATGACAATAACGCATAATATGTAACTGCAGGAATCTTTCGGGTCCCAGATATTACCTGCACCAAGAATATGAGAGAGCCTCTCTGCAAATGATCTGTGGGCAACCACTTCCTCACAAATTCTTAAGGATACAAAGGGTTTGCAAACATGGACCAAGCCAAAAATCAGAATAATTCACACACACATATGAATGATAATGCAGATATGTCTCAATGGCTGTCACTTCTCAATTCGTCCATGTTCCTCTTACTTATTCTCATTTTGCAATTTGATTCAGGAAACATTCTTTTGAACGAATTCATTGTTTCATTGCTTTTAGCGACATACTGTGTCTGTCATAAGTAGCTGATTTACAATATATTTTTTCTGTGTAAAAGAGCTCAAGAGACGACACTGATTATAAAATAAAACTTATACTGGAGCTCCATCTTACAAAGGTACAGAAAATTAACCCCCCCCCCCCCCCCCCAACCCCACCGCAATGAGTAATCTCATTTAGAGAAGTACTTCTACATTAACAGGCAGAAGTTTTGTTCATTTAAGCTCAACCCTTATGGAGAAATTGCTCACCAACAAGGGGACCTTCCAGGATCTGAAATTCAGTTCAGGATGAGACTTCGCACATTGCTAGTATACCTCAAGGGTGTCCACTCATAAAAGTCTTAAAGCGCACTATCCACAAAATTCCTAAAAAAAAAATTAGGGCTCTGAAGTTTTAAATGTAGCTTGTATGCACTGCACATATGGGTCATAGGTAGCACGGAATAGATAAGTGAAGTAGCTCAGTCAGTAGTGTGCTAGGCTATTATTATTTTTTTTTTTTTTTTTTTTTTTTTTTTTTTTTTTTTTTTTTTTTTTTTTTTTTTATGAGATGGCTGTCACAGGCAACTTAAGATGTGAATTACACTCATCAGTACTGTCTTTTTAAAAAGTTGAATAATTTCAATTCAAGTTTCTTGAGGTGAATTGAAGCATTGATTACTGCCATTACTATGTTAATACAAAATTTGGCAATGTTATAAGCTGTGGAAAGGTTACAAATATTAGAAGTAAATTCGAGAGACCGGTGTGAGTGTAATTCAGATTTTAAATAGCTGTTACAGCCATTTCATAAACAAAATAAATTGTGTATGATTTAATTGATAATGCTTTAGGTCATTAACTTTATTTAACATTTGTTCTAATTTTTAATACAATTAAAAAAATAAAAACAACATGAAATCATACCAGAAGGTAGGTAGGATCGAAAACAGATAAGCTGCATGGCTGTCTAGCACACTACTAACTAAGCTGCTTCACTTATCTAATGGATTGGATTGGATTGTTTGGGGGAAGAGACCAAACTGCGAGGTCATCGGTCTCATCGGACTAGGGAAGGATGGGGAAGGAAGTCGGCCGTGCCCTTTCAAAGGAACCATCCCAGCATTTGCCTGGAGCGATTTAGGGAAATCACGGAAAACCTAAATCAGGATGGCCGGACGCGGGATTGAACCGTCGTCCTCCCGAATGCGAGTCCAGTGTGCTACCACTGCGCCACCTCGCTCGGTCACTTATCTAATGCTTTGCTACTTATGACTCATATATGCTGAGCGTATGAATGACGTTTAAAACTTCAGGGCCCTTTTTTTGGAATTTTCTGGATAGTATGCTTTAAAACTTGTATGAGTGAATACACTTGAGTTATGCTGCTAATGCTACTATGCAAAGTCTCATCCCAAACTGAATTTCCAAGACCAGAAGGTCCCCTTGTACAACTGTCTGTCTGTGTGTGTGTGTGTGTGTGTGTGTGTGTGTGTGTGTGTGTGTTCGCAGTATGTACAAGTGGATTTTGAAGTCACTCATATACAATTCTTAGAAGATCTGTCAGCGAGAAAAAACTTTTACTTAATAAACCTACATTCTACATGCGAGAGTTGGAACTTGAATAGTGGCAACTATTTATTCACAACTGATACAAAAGAGTTACATGTTTGCACCTGTAACTGTCCTTCAAGAGCGTTGTGTAGAACCCGCTGCCAGCAATGAGGAAGGCGTAGTATACTGTTAGCAGAGCCTGTTCTGTTGATGCTGCGAATGCAGCGGTCTACTGCCTGTCAAATCCCTGGAACAGTTCTGAAGCGAATGTCACGAATTGGTTCCTTCATCTTCAGGATCAAATCAAAGTTACAACGACTTCAGTCTGGGGAGTATGGTGGATGGTACAGTACTTCCCAGTCCCATTGACCGAAAGAGCAGCCACAGCTTGCGCTGTATGCGCCCACTCATTGTCGTGCAAAATGATGGTTGGGTTGCGCAGAGCCGCTTCTTTCACAAAGCTGGTCGCAGGTGATGCTTCAAAAACAAGCAGTAATACTGTGCACTGACTGTCTGCCATGGAGGAACGTAACACGTTAGGATAACACCATCACAGTCGTACACGAGATTCACCATAACTTTAGACTGCTCCATTCGCACCATCAACAGAACAGGCTCTGCTAACGTCATCTGTAAGGAAATTCATGCAACAAACCTCAATATCAACATCCATTTTACTATCACTTTCATCAGTTGCAGGTGCCTTCACATCAACTGCTCCTGTTGTACAGACAACAACAAAAATGTGGCCACCATCTAACGTCGGATGTATACTTGTGATAGTGAGGTTGCCAGCATTGCGCAACCTTTGTGGTATGGGTAAGCACTGGATGGCAACTGGTTCCCGGTGAGTCTCTGCCACAGGCGGTACACTCACATTACCAGAATTTCCATCACTACCACCAAGCATTTCTTTCTTTGAGATACTTCTAACCTGTGGAAAGACAGAATATTAGAAGCATGTTATCATTTTTACAAATGCTTGTTATTTTTATTAGGAATAGGTCTTGTTTTACTTACTACAGCCAAAAATTAATAGCTTTCATCAAATCTGTTCCACTACCAAATTATGTTTAAATTGTGATAATGAAATTGCACAGTCAACTGGTATTCTGACAAACTTTTCTGTACCTGGATCAAAATAACTGTTTACCCAGTTGCTACCACTGCAACAACCAACCAGAGAATGTACTTAGTCCAGGGTGTATACGCGGACAAGGAAAAAAAACTTCCCGGATTTCCCAGTTAAAAATACACCTTCTCCCAGGTGAATATACACTTTTTACGTGTTAAGTGATAGTATACTTTTCCTCGGAACTGTGAAACTTATCAATTCTTTGAATGGTTATGGTTTTATACACTGGCGCAGAATTTCCCGGCACTTTAGAAAATGAAACTCAGGGGAAAAAAATAAGTTTTAGACAGACCTCTGATATGCAGCAATATGTACACAGCATATTTTCGTATTATGAAAGTACAATTTCGAATTCCACCAAACACTGTATGTTACTTTCCGAAGCATTGAAATCGAGATTGCGATGTGCTTTTGTACGCCAGTCATAGCTCATGTCACGTGATCTTGCCAGCTGATGACAGCGGATATTCAGAGCATAGGACACGTGATGTCAGCCAATAGCAATGTCACTGTTAAGTAGCACGAACACACAAATAGGAAAAGAAAAGCTACAAGAAAAGAAAAGCTTTCACATATAATATTGGTCTCCAAGATTAATAAGCTGCAAGAGAAGGTAAGAATTCACATACAATGTTTATCTTTTTACACGTGTTACACTTTAACATACATCACACAAATGTGCCAATAAAATTTTTAACAGTGACATGAATATCTTATTTTCTGGGCTCGAAATTCTTCTAAACAGTCATCCTCAAAGAGTTGATTTTTAAATGAGAGTCAAGCGCTCTGTGATTTAAGAAATTCATCGTACATCCTCGCACATAGTTCATCTTGCATAAAAGGAAGTTTACTTTGAAAGTAACGCTTTTCAAACAACATTCGCAATATTTTCTCACGACTTGTTAGAAATAGATTCGTTTCAGCAGTTGCCAGAGAGCGCCAGATAACAAGCGTCATTGCACTTGCGCAACTATGATGATGCAGGAAGCCTGTAGGATAGTATGTGTAAAACATTAAAAGCTCTTACATTATGTCATAAAAGAAATGAGACACTAGAGAATACTCCAAGAGCACTGGAATATCATGAACCATACTAAAATGCATAATTCAGCTTAAAGTGCACATTCATGTGTCCAGATTCAGATGTATATTTTCTCGGAGCACCAGCACTGTATTATCTTATGTTTGGTTCTTTATTATGCCATAATGCCATATGTGCTAGAAGATGAAAATATGCACTTGAAATGCAGTTAACAGTTGAAACTAGGCAATAGTGGGGAATGGCACTCTTCATATCAAATAAATTGACTGCCTCAGCGGAAACCGCCAAAAATAACTTCATTGATCCGTAAGCCGATTATTGCTTGACTGTCAAAAAGGTGGAAAGAAAATCTGAAACGAATAATGTATTTTAGCCTTCTATAATTATGTGAATGTATTTTAATTTCACTTGATAGCTCCCGGCCACAGATATCCGTCTAGTTTTCATTTGACGTGAGAGCAATAAATGAAGAGCAAACAGCAAAATCACTAAACGTAAAAACGGACCGCGTGGAAATTACCCACCTCCCCACTACAACTCAGACTGCTCCGTGTATCAAGTCCTGCATCCATGATATTTCCAAACCGGGGCAATACTAAGTAGAGGCACCCCACTGTAGTGCTTCGAGAATTTCCGCGTAAATTCTAGAACCACTCGTCTGTCTACTGTCTCAAACATATGATATTTTAAATATAAGTGGGAGAGTGGAAGCGTATCTACTGCGCCACCTGTTTCTGTGTGCATGTTGGAAGTTTGTTATGAGAAGACCGTAAGAGTGGCGGTCCACTGACGACGACAAGTGTTTGACGCCAGCACCACAGATGCTGTGTGAAAGAACACAGAGTAATTATAAGCTATTCTTTGCTGTGTTAGTGAATGTGATTATTGCAAAAAAGAAAAACGAACAATTGACTGCTAAAACTTCCTGGCAGATTAAAACTGTGTGCTGGACCGAGACTCGAACTCGGGACCTTTGCCTTTTGAGGGCAAGTGCTCTACCATCTGAGCTACCCAAGCACGACTCACGCCCCATCCTCACAGCCTTTTTTCTGCCAGTATCTCGTCTCCTACCTTCCAAACTTTACAGAAGCTCTCCCACAAAACTTGAAGAACTAGCACTCCTGAAAGAAAGGATATTGTGGAGCCATGGCTTAGCCACAGCCTGGTGGATGTTTCCAGAATGAAACTTTCACTCTGCAGCGGAGTGTGTGCTGATATGAAACTTCCTGGCAGATTAATTCCCGAGTTTGAGTCTTGGTCCAGCACACAGTTTTAATCTGCCAGGAAGTTTCATATCAGCGCACACTCCGCTGCAGGGTGAAAATCTCATTCTGGAAATTGACTACAGACTTTTACCTTACTTCATGTCTTGGCTCTGAACGAGGCAAGATGCATGGGATGTTCACGAACGATTTGGTTGTCAAGCCAATGCAATTATGAACGTGTTTAATTGAGTCTAACGTTTGATGACTAAGTTGATTTGCAGAAGTTTAAATATTTGTATGAGAAAAGGTAAAGTTGTTTCCTGTGAAAGTTAAAAATATATAATAATTGAACTGAAAGTACTCTGCGAGTACCCAATTATTTCAAGAGTAGAGAAATAATCAAATAAATTCCTATAACCAGCAATAGTCTTCGGAGAAGAAGCTTTTGGGAGATCGATGTAGCTGATTATCCAGAGAAGAGGATGGCCTACACACATCACATAAGTCAACTGATGAGAGAGAGGTGTGAATTGTGAATGAAATCCAGTTTAGCACCACTTCTCGTGTCGTCAAAACTTTAGACCACCTCCCTCAAGAATTTGAGGCAGGATGCCAAAAATTTAAAAAATCGACTTTTCAAAAATATGTTCATTTTGTAGCACACATCTTTCTGAAGAGTCCGATACATAAAACATATGTGTTCGAGGAAATGTAAGACATGTTATTCGGTCTTAAGTGTGTCAGTGCAGTGCCACAACTCTTCACACACCATTCTTCTATCACATGTCACTGTATCTCGTTTTGTGGAATTCAAACGTGTAATATTTTGTAATGGATGCCATCAAATTATATTCAGGACAGTGGAAATTAAAATGTCCTGTGGTGCCTGTCCTGCTCCCAGTCGGTCTGTCTCACATCTTTGGGATCATTTGTAACCGGGAGAACAAGAACTCTTCAGAAAATTTGCACTCTTTATTGGCTATTAGCTAATAAATTGATGTTTTGTGTGTCATTAAATTAAATATAGGATACATAAAACTAGTAAAGACAAGAGACAAGCAAAATCGAACATTTCCTCACTCTTTAAGTCCTAGCATTTTTTCCTCTCTATCTTGCTACAGCTTTACATGGAGTGCTTTCCTTTCTGGAAAAGAATCTATTACCTCATCAAAGTTTGTCAAATGTTTTGCTACGTGAAAAAATGAAATGTCATTGTGTAACACTGAAAAAGCTGTTACTCGTGAAAGTAGTGCCCAAGACTGGTGTGGTTTCTCAATCTGATTACGTGTATTTCGTCACTGTCTCACTGTCTGCTAGACAGAACTAAATAGGCCTGCCTAATATTGCAGCAATTGTAACAAACATTAAATGAAAAAGACTGGTTTGGCACAAAGGGTCATTTTTATAATGACAGAATACAATTCACGAAGTACCAATATCAAATGCCTATTACGCTTACTACAAGCAAAAAGCTTTATGTTAGGAAATAGTTTCACAGTTCATTCATACACTCCAGCTTCTCAAGCATGAGATTGAAAAGTAGTAGTACAAAATTTTTATATAAATCTGGAACTGTCATATTCTTCTATAATGTGTGTGATGCCCCCGTTTCTTCTCCTTCCTTGTTCTAACAATCAATCTTGTCATCACTAATTCTGTAACTATTCCTGCTAGTGTCAAAACTTATTCTCTGGTTAACTTCACTAACCTTTAGAGGTGGCAAAAAATAACGTTACTGATAGAAATAACCGGTTACTGAGAAGTAACGGTTACTGCGATAACCGTTCCTCTGATTCTGGCAGTTATTTCAAAAACTGTCTAGTGTCAACAGTGCCTCGTGCTATCTGTTGACCAAAGATCGTACTGCGCATTTGGAAGGCGTTCTATAGGCCATGGGAATAACTGTGAGACTGCGCGCCATCTGCTGATAAGAACTGTGTACTATTTCGTGGGCCTTCGTTACTTTTAGCACAAACAATTAAATTAAGTTAATGTCCGAGCGGTGGCTGATTGGAGCTGCAGTACAGGCATTAACAAGTACAGTCGATCCCTTGAGCCACCGCATTATGTGTTAATTTAGCTTGGACGGTTAGTACAAGGAGAGTTACCATAAGGAATTCGAGCGACTATGGAAATAACTGTCAGAGATTGGTATTCTCCTCTGGCAGTTATCGTTATTGGCTCACAGTTCTCGTTCTCTGGCAGTTATCGGGCTACCAATACAGGTAACCTGGAAGTTGGTAACGGAATAGCTGCGTGTCTGTGTTCCTGACACAGTGACTCCAGTCTTAGACCCCGGTGATATTTCCAGAAAGGATATTTACTGGAGCGAACAAATATTTTCATACTTCTTCGGAAATAGCCGCTGGCCATCGCGAATGATGTCGGAAAGTATAACATAATACATTTGAATATAATAATTATTATCCTCATCATTTGTCAGGAGATTGTCAAAATATGTGAATATATTACAGTAACTGCTAATATTTACAGAACTGATACATTTTCAGAATAAAACACAGTTACGCACTTTAAATAAATTTATCATCCAGAGAATACCCGATCAAGACTGTTGCGACCAAGTGCTGTGAAAACTGAAATATAGCAGAATTTTTACTTAAGCTGGTCTATCAGTCTCTGTTAAGATATTCATCTAACGAGTAGAAGGAGGGGTCAATGGAAGCGTCCAATTCCACCCGTCTGCTTTGACGTAAAGATGTTGTAGTGTGTGAATGTCATTACGGCACGGTGTTTATGAGTTGGTTTTTGTGTGTGTGTGTTTGGGGGGGGGGGGGGGGGGGGGGCGATCTAGTATGCAGTGCCGGAATTTGCTGGTGGTAATTAATTTTTTTTCTAGTTGTGATGTTTTGTGTATTTGCGGAATATTGAGTGTGTTTTAATTTATGTAGGGATGTTTGATTTGTGGATTTTTGGGGTTGTGGCTTTGGTTTTATTTTTCGCAGTTGTAGGTGTCGGTTTTTTGGCATTAGTAGTTGTGGTGGACCTATACAGGTCACCGGAAATGACCGATTCCCATTTTCATAGTTTTAGGTGTTGATGTTTCGGTATCGTCATCTGAGGTCGACCTATGTAGGTCAAGGGAAATGTCTGATTCCAATTTTTGAGCTTTTAGTTGTAGGTACTGGTGTTTTTTTTTTTTTTTTTTTTTTTGGGATCATGGTGTGTTTTTTTTTATTAACTTGTCCTCATCCTAAAACCCCTAACTTCCCGCAGTTGTCCCGTTGGTTTGATTGTATTTTTGGTGGGAGAAATATTATTGTATTATTTATATGTATCTTCGTGTTTGTTGCGATGTGTATGTAGTGACGTCATAGACACACTTAAAATAGCCATTTCCGGCATATTGATAATGTCCTGGGTCAAAGAGCACGGGTGGAATCGGACACTTCTGTATCAAAAAGTCTTTCAAACACTCTGTAAACCGTGCTTTATCTGAAACCAAGTTTTTAATGGTTGCTGATTTGCTGGCAGTTTATTAAAAATGCATGTTCCTGAATATTGGACCCCTTTTGGACCAAGGTAAGTGATTTTAGGTCTTTATGTAGATTCCTGTTCCTATTTCTAGTACTGATATTATGCATTGAGCTATTGGTTGGAAATACTTGTAACAAATTTCATTAAGGCATAAATCTATTAGGAAGCAGTGGTTAGAACACAAAGGTCCTTGAACAGGTTCCTACATTATGTTCTTGAATTTATACCACAAACGATTTTTATTACACACTTTTACATGTGAAAAACTTTTGCTCCGTTTGATGAGTTACCACAGAATATGATCTCTTATGAAATAATAGAATGAAAATATGTAAGCTTTTCTATATTTATGTCTCCTACATCTAACATTATTCTCACTGTAAATACAGACTTGTTCAGGCGCTTCATCAATTCTGTGGTATGCCCTTCCAGACTGAATTTATTATCGATTTGTAGTCTCAGAAATGTAACTCTGTCAACCTTTTCGATCTGCATGTCTTCATGTTATAAACATGCTGTAGCTGGAGAAATCGAGCAATTTCCATATCTCACATAAAACTTGGATTAGCGTACTCACACTTTGCCCAATAGGACTATCTTGTACAAGACAGGAGTAAACGAATCCGTCACATTATGTATATTTTTTGTTGTATTACAAGGCTGTACACTTATTATATTAAGTGAGCAGCACAGGAAATTAAGATTCGAATTTAACCTACAGTATTCAGTTTACATATTACTTCATACTTATAAACGCACATTGTTAACATTTTACTTAAACGGTGCTGTGGCGAAGCTCCGCGTACTTTCTGTTGCAGCTGCGAAGATAATATTTCTAATAGCAACCGATAACCTACATACATATGATATGAAACACTAATAATCGTTCTAACATCAACTAAAATGTACCCAGAGTTAATTAGGTAAGGTTATGACACGATTCATACAATATTCCTGCCATTTCACACTACTCGCACTTATACTGATAACTAAACTGATGGATTCCAACTACGTCGTTATTTAACTGTAGCCCCGTCGGAGTATTCAGTATTCGCTAGCGAAAAATAACTTGACAGTTATTAATAACCGTTAAAAATAACGGTTATCAAAGAATAACTGGAACTGTGATAACCGTTACTCCAGAATAACCGTTTGGCCCACCTCTACTAACCTTGCCACAATCACTGGTTTAGTTATCCCACGTTTATTCTCTGGTTAGGCGTTATTTCGTGTTCGTACAAAGTGTTTTCAGCGGTACTCCCAGAATAGAACTTAAGCGGCTGTTAGCTGGGGACTGTACAGCTGGCCCTCCTAGTGTAGCGTTCTGGCCAAAAATTTTCTTTCAAAATTTCATTTTCTCGGGTACACAAAGAAGATAACACATAATCTTTCTTACCTGTGAATCACATTAGTCATTTATTTCCACTCTGGTAGCCTGAATCTATGGAATTCGCTAGTAATTATAACAACACTGATCATTCGCAAACCCTGTCAGCCAAATGAGAGCAATTGGCATTCACCCGTTCGGCTTTATCTCATTCCCGTTCGGCTTTATCCCACTCAACTCATATGGCCCTGTCCCCTTTTG
Source organism: Schistocerca americana (assembly GCF_021461395.2). Classification (NCBI taxonomy): domain Eukaryota; kingdom Metazoa; phylum Arthropoda; class Insecta; order Orthoptera; family Acrididae; genus Schistocerca; species Schistocerca americana. The sequence goes on along the minus strand of NC_060119.1, from coordinate 139,558,089 downwards.
TCGGCAGGAAAGTTTATTTCTAGATGCGGCAGGCAATACGAGCAAAAAAGGCAATTCCCCTGGCAGAGATATCACATATACTATGCACGCATTCAAAAATCAACTTACGATTCATTCAGAAATCAACTTAAAATGTGTTCAAAAATGTTCAAAAACCAACAGGGATGCATTTCAAAATCATATGAATAATCGATAGACCAATGTGCACTGGATGCTAGGCGCTTTGTGAAACAAGGTTTATTTCCTCAAAGATATGAATTTTGACGCCCCCCCCACCCTTGAACCTGCTGCCCGGTTTTTCCCCCTGCCTCCTAGATCCAGGCCTGTTGCGCATGCGTGAATCTGGCAGCTTGGGCGCGCCAGTAAAATTTTTTTCGGGTAGCATCTGGCTGCTTGCCCCCACTGCTTCTATAATTAACAGCCACACTTCTGTCTCTAGTCAGACGCGGGAGAAGGTACTACTCATACGCAACTCAACTTCACATGTGCATGAGCTCGCTTGCAACTGCTCAAATAAATCTAATTTTAACAGTTGTGACACCACGCTCATCGGCGGCAATTTGTTGTTATGACGCATTGCATAGTCTACCTAAAGTAGAGTGTGTCTAGCAGCAGGACAGCCGATTTGCAAGGAAGGACTCAATAAAATTAGTAACCTCCCACCAAAGTCTTAGCTGTGTTGTGCCACTACATAAGTAATGTCAAAGATTATATCCGTCTGTGGCACATAACTTCATGCAGAGCCACATCCAGTAGGATCAGGTTATCCAGGGTAAAATGATGACACTCCCTGAACACCACTGGAAGCCATTCATTCATAACTTTCTTCCTCTGTACAGCATCCTCAACAAGTGCCAGTTACCATCCATCAACATGTTTTTCCTAGATAGTTTGGGCAAGCAACACTATAATTACTTGTGAAAGTACTATCCCTCCCTAGTTTTATGAGTAGAACTATGTTGGTCTCCCTTCACAAATCAGAGAAACAGCTCCTGTGTTTTCAACTCAAAAGATGAAAGAGGATCTCTTGAAATTTTATACAACTGACACACAGCAGTGCATAACAGCATCTGGACCTAGGGCTGCACTCTTAGCAACAGACAAAGTTTTTTTCCAGATTTCACAGATGGAAATGAGGCACTGATAAAAGGTTTGTTTTTATGGAGAGAATATGAAACAATCTAAAAATTAAAATCCAGTTTGGTCAAAATTCCTAACACATTAACCATGAGCATACTGTTTACATTCTGTTTACTTTTGAATGTGTTATGCTAAGCTGCCAATAAAGTAAATGCTCACAATTACAATGCATTCTTTCTCCACTCACTCAGCAAGTCATTGAGACTGTTACATTACTGGTTTTAACAGCACTGTCTTAGCAGTTAATGTCTGTACTTTAGATTGATATTTGTTTTCCTGGCATCAAAAGGCCAAAGCCTTTGGAAAAACTAAATGAAGATTGGGGTTTATATTCCTTTGAAAATGCTATATCCAGGGTGTATACGCAAACAAGGAGAAAAAATTCCTTGATTTTTCCCAGATCTCCTGGTTCAAAATGCACTTTCCCAGGTGAAAATATGTTTTTTCTGAGTCAAGTGACAGAATATTTACCCTCAGAACCGTAAAACTTATCAGTCTTTTGAATGGTTAAGGTCTTTTACACCAGAAAAGAACTTCACAACATTTTAGGAAATGAACCGCAGAAAACAAACGCATTTTGGTCTTTGATGTACAACAACATGTACACTGCATACTTTCATATTACAAAAGTATATTCGAATTCCACCAAACAAAGTACGTTAGTTTCAATAGCATTGAAATCGAGACTGCGATGCACCTTTTGTAAGCCAATCGCAGCTCAGGTCACATGATCTCGCCAACCGATGATAGCATATATTCAGAGCATAGGACATGTGATGTAGTCACCCAACAGCAACATCACTGTTAAGTAGGGCGAACACACAAATAGGAAAAGTTAATGGATTAAATTAATATGATCAGAGTAGCTACAAGAAAAGCTAAGTTTTCACATATAATACTGGTCTTTTTTGCGCATGTTTCACTTTAAGACACATCAGACAAATGTGCCAGTAAAATTTTAAATAATGACATAAATGTCTGGTCTTCTGGGCTCAAAATTCTTCTAAGTAGCTGGCTCTCAAAGTGTCAAGCTTTAAATAGGAATCAAACACTCCGTGATTTAAGAAATTCAAAGCACGTTTGCAGACTTAACATCATTCATTTTGCATAAAATGAAATTTACTTTCAAGGTAACACTTTTCAAGCCACCATTCGCAATACTTTCCCGAGATCCTGTTAGAAGTCATTTAAGCAGCTGTCAAAGAGTGCCAGACAACAGGCATTGCTGTGCGTGCACAGCTATGATGACATAGGAAGCCCATATGTTCATACGTATATAGCATTAAGAGATCTTACATTATGTCAAACGAAAGTGGGCATCAAAGAATACTCCAAGAGCATTGAAATTTCGTAAATCATACAAAAATGCGTAATTTTCCTTAAAGTGCACATTCATACATACAGATTCACAAAGAAGAGGCCCCAACCTGATATTAACCTTTTCAGTGTGGTTTCGGGATGCAAATTTTCTTGGAGTAGCAGTACTGCATTATCTCATATTTTGTTCTTTATTATGGCATAATGCCATACGTGCCAGAAGACAAAAACATGCACCTGAAATTCAGCAAACAGTTGGCACCAGTCACCAGTGTTTCAAATAAATTGACTGCTTCTGCAGAAAAAGATTACCCAAAAGCAAATTTCTTTTGCAAATTGACAAAAATAAATTCATTGTTCTGCAAGGCAATTAATGCCTGAGTACCAAAAACGTAGAAATAAGATAAAATCAGAAAACAAACTAATAACATAATTTAGCCTTCCATAATTATGAGAATGTACTTCAATTCCACTGATAGTTCCCAGCCACACAGAAATCCATTTTGTTTTCATTTGACGTGAAAGATGTAAACAAAAAGGAAACAGCAAAATCACTGAATATAAACATGGGTCACTTGGAAATTATCCCCCTCCCCACTACAGCCCAGACTGCTTTGCACATGCGCGAATCTGGCAGCTTGGGCGCACCACAAAAATTTTTCCGATAGCATCTGGCTGCTTGTTGCTACAGCCGCATTTCAAGTAACCAGAAGTGGCAGAAGGTACTGCTCATATGGTACTTAACTGCACGTGCACATGAGCCCACTGGCAAACGAACCTAATGTAAACTGTTATGATGTCATGCTCATCGGAAGCAGTTTGTTGTGAAGTATTGCATTGTCTTCATCCTAAAGCCATTGACACACTTTGCTGTTGGCACACAATCATGTTTTGTTGTTGTTAAGGACGCATTTCCTTTGCAACTTAAGCTTTATTTTGTCCCCCCCTCACCGTTTATGTTTTACTGCTGCAGTATTATTCTACAGTAGCAGGCTAAAGAAAAATTCTTTGTTAGAGTATCAGTTCTTACCAGACAAAACAATAAAAATTTAACAGAAAACTAAAACAATGAAAATTTCACAGAATTATAAAAATTCCCCAGGTTATTACCAGTTTTCTCTCTGATGAAAATTTTCCAGGTTTCTCCCGAATATCCAGGGGTATGTACACCCTGTATACATTAACATCAGTATAGCATTAAAAACTTTAAGTACCAACATCAGCAAAAAAAAAAAAAAAAATAAAATAAAAATAAATAAATTAAAAAAAAAAAAAAAATTTCCACAAAATTATCTTGCACAACAAAGTTCAGCTATGAAACTGTTTTAGTATCTAGTACTGAAGAATATTGCCTAATGCCAATACCAATGTTGCTGCAGATGCCTCATTCTCAAACCAGAACATTAACTAGCAACAGTAGACAAATACAGCTTTTAAACAATGTTCAAAAACATATCTTCAGAAACTGATATCTTCTGTCTGCCCACAAGGTGACCATTTCATCAGATGCTTCATAGCCCACGTCAAGAGAAACCGGATTCTCTGTAGTATTAGGCTTATAGTCTAAGACCACAGTTATAAATCTCATTTCAATTAAAGTGGTATTTGATTACTATGCAGAATTTTTAACAAGGCTTTAAATGTGCAAAGTAAATTGTTGCCAACTATATACAAGTTATTTCAAATGAAGTCATTATTTTTATAAACAACTACAAATGCCATAATTCAAAGGAAAGGATATTCCAATACTGTTTCTAGTTACAAATAATGCTATGTAAATATAGATGATGTGACTTACCATACGAAAGCACTGGCAGGTCGATAGAAACACAAACAAACACATACATACACACAAAATTCTAGCTTTCGCAACCAATGGTTGCTTCGTCAGGAAAGAGGGAAGGAGAGGGAAAGACGAAAGGATGTGGGTTTTAAGGGAGAGGGTAAGGAGTCATTCCAATCCCGGAAGCGGAAAGACTTACCTTAGGGGGAAAAAAAGGACAGGCATACACTCGTGCACACACACACACACACACACACACATCCATCCGCGGATGAATATGTGTGTGTGTGCGCGCGCGCGCGAGTGTATACCTGTCCTTTTTTCCCGCTAACGTAAGTCTTTCCGCTCCCGGGATTGGAATAACTCCTTACCCTCTCCCTTAAAACCCACATCCTTTCGTCTTTCCCTCTCCTTCCCTCTTTCCTGACGAAGCAACCATTGGTTGCGAAAGCTAGAATTTTGTGTGTATGTATGTGTTTGTTTGTGTTTCTATCGACCTGCCAGCGCTTTCGTATGGTAAGTCACATCATCTTTGTTTTTAAATATATTTTTCCCGCATGGAATGTTTCCCTATTATATTCATATGTAAATATAGATGTAAACACAGATGAACATTCAGGTTTTGAAGCCGCATTTATAAACTTTCTTTTTCATGTGAAAGTTATTCACACATAATAAAAAGGTACTTAAATAAGATATTTTAAGACATAAATGCATCATTGAGCCATATTTTCATATCTCAAGAGCACGGTAATTAATAAAAATGAGTGCTCACCTTTATGATGACAGGTGATGAACTACCTTCAGATGTGGATGGATATTTTGACATATCTAGACCTCCATTAACATTGCTGAAAGTTACATTCAACATAGAACTGTCACACGCAGTGCCACCACCACTACCACTTGCACCTTGTGATGAGCCAGATGGAATCACAGGAGGACCGTATAAACCCGCACCTGATGGTGCTGAACCAGACAGAAACTCTACACTTTCCAGGCAGTCTGGTGGAGTGTCCATAACAACATCTGCTACAAGGTCATCAACACCAGGTACATCAAACATAAATTTTGACAAAAATATCTCTTGATAAACGCCATCCTGGCGAGTGCCTGAAGATGTACTTGTTCCAGTGCCAGAAACAGCCTTTTTCGAACTACCACCACCTGCAATTCCCTGATTTTGTCCTCCTCCACCACTACTTCCACTTCCATCATCTGCAGTACTATCTCCCTCACATCCAGCAGAACCTCCATAATGGTGAAAATTATACACTACAAGGAATGGACACCTTCCATGAGAACAGGAACTAACTGTATGACCTGCTGGTGACTCAGCACTATCCCTCACTTTCATTATATCCAGAGATGCGCTTGCCAGGTTACTCGCTTCATTCACGTCATTCATTGCACGCACTAATGAGGAACAACAACCCCCACTTCCCCACACATCACTTGTATTGGGTGAACTTCTTGATCCAACACTAATCCCTGCGATGAAAGAAGGTCGGAGGCGGTTGCTCATGCTGTTGGTAGCCTTTGAATGTTGCTTGGGACCGGCATGGTTACAACTTTGCTGATGTTGCGGCCCACCGACAATTGACAGTGCTGTAATTTCCAAATCCAAATCTTCACACACCATGGGCAGTGAAAATATGTTGTCTGAAATATTCCAGAAAAAGTACATGTCAATTTAATAATACTCTAATGATAGGATTTAATGTCAATGGATAAAATCATACAGTAATAGCCACCACAATTTACACAAATTTTCTAGGATGCAAGTTAAATAAATCTGCTTCTAATCAAATTAACACCTGCGTAGACAAAACGCCTCTCAAAACTGATGCAACTTTAAAAAATGAATTTCACTTTGTGACATTACAGCCTTTATCACTGCGATTTTTAACATGTAAAAGTTTTTTTTTCTGTATTCGCGTCAGTATGTGCGAACTTTTAACATATACCAATGAATGTTGTAACCAGATATCTTTGCCGCGCTCCTGAAAAGCGCAGAATATCACGATAGCTATAAACTGTTATACGCTGCTATCGATCAGTAAAAAAAAAAACGATGCACCTATGTTTCAAAATATCAATTGCCAATTTTTACTTCTGCAGGGAGCAGCGCCGCTCTCTAGCTGTTCTGTGAATGTGTTGCGAGTCGGACGCAAAAGTATTGTGCTCCATACTGATATAATCATTTTATTGTAACTTTAAGAGTTTAAGTGATTAAAAAATATATGTAGCCACAAACAAGCGAGAATGTATATCATGAAAATTCGCTCCACCGCCACAATGGGTGGCCATGTTAATGTAAGTTTCCGTTTCATAATATAACACTTGAAGCATTGAAGTTTATTTAATTTCAAAGAAAATCTCTCAACCTTATTTTCATTAATTATACTTGTGATAATCTTTCCTGTTTAAAAGATTTATGCAGCTTATGATCCAGCGTGTGTTCTGTCGGAACAGGAGGCTGTCGTGACGACATCGTTATAGTATTTATTCCAAGTTCTTTCAGTTCCGTTTATATGTTCATACAAATCCAATTAGTTGGTCCCTTAGGTTTCTTTCATGTAACTTCCGTCTGTTTTCTCCGCGCGATCTTCCTCCGAAAAAAATTTCTGTTCATTTTTTTAGTAATTTTTGATATCGCGAATGAGAAAAGACAGCCGCCTCCTGCTCCGAACGGAACACCACGACTTTTCTAACATCGAAGAGTACCGCACGAATTTTCCGCTAAAAGGTAATAGAATTTCTTAAAGCTGGATCAATTACACATGTTGCTGCTGTTCTCCGACAAATCTAGTGTGATTAATAGTAATTTATTCTGTCACGACAAAAAGAACCAATTTTATTTTTACCAAAGCAACAAAGCTTTCAATGAAATTACTAAGGAAAAAAAAATCATACCAGAACTTTCGCGTTTGATACATGTTTCACCTATGATGGAATGGGACAACTTATTTTATTTAAAAAGATTGTTAATCATAATAGTTATCTTCATGACAAACAGTACAGCAAACCCAATGATCTGAATTCTATTCATATAGCAAAGCAAATTAAATACGAAAATATTTGTGTTGTCAGATACTAAACAAACAATTACATTGGTCTGAAATAGTACACTAGTAAGGAGAAGTGTAAAATGTAAACTCTTATGGGAGAAGGTGTAAGACATTGCCATCACTATATATATATATATATATATATATATATATATATATCTAAAAAGAAAGATGATGAAACTTACCAAACAAAAGCGCTGGCAGGTCGATAGACACACAAACAAACACAAACATACACACAAAATTCTAGCTTTCGCAACCAATGGTTGCCTCGTCAGGAAAGAGGGAGGAGAAGGAAAGACAAAAGGATATGGGTTTTAAGGGAGAGGGTAAGGAGTCATTCCAATCCCGGGAGCGGAAAGACTTACCTTAGGGGGAAAAAAGGACAGGTATACACTCGCACACACACACATATCCATCCACACATACACAGACACAAGCAGACATTTTTCTTTTTAGATATATTTTTCCCACGTGGAATGTTTCCCCTCTATTTTATATATATATATATATATATATATATATATATATATATATATATATATATATATATATATATATATATATATTAAAAAAACAAAGATGAGGTGACTTACCGAACAAAAGCGCTGGCAGGTCGATAGACACACAAACAAACACAAACATACACACAAAATTCAAGCTTTCGCAACAAACTGTTGCCTCATCAGGAAAGAGGGAAGGAGAGGGGAAGACGAAAGGAAGTGGGTTTTAAGGGAGAGGGTAAGGAGTCATTCCAATCCCGGGAGCGGAAAGACTTACCTTAGGGGGAAAAAAGGATAGGTATACACTCGCACACACGCACATATCCATCCACACACTCGTCCCCTCAAACCCAGAATCCCCCACAGAAAAAACACAAAAGTGCCCCACTTGTGACAGGATACTTTCCGGGACTGGACCAGACTCTGAATGTGGCTCTCCAGCAGGGATACGACTTCCTCAAATCCTGCCCTGAAATGAGATCCATCCTTCATGAAATCCTCCCCACTCCGCCAAGAGTGTCTTTCCGCCGTCCACCTAACCTTCGTAACCTGTTAGTTCATCCCTATGAAATCCCCAAACCACCTTCCCTACCGTCTGGCTCCTATCCTTGTAACCGCCCCCGATGCAAAACCTGTCCCATGCACCCTCCCACCACCACCTACTCCAGTCCTGTAACCCGGAAGGTGTACACGATCAAAGTCAGAGCCACGTGTGAAAGCACCCACGTGATTTACCAACTGACCTGCCTACACTGTGATGCATTCTATGTGGGAATGACCAGCAACAAACTGTCCATTCGCATGAATGGACACAGGCAGACAGTGTTTGTTGGTAATGAGGACCACCCTGTGGCTAAACATGCCTTGGTGCACAGCCAGCACATCTTGGCACAGTGTTACACCGTCCGGGTTATCTGGATACTTCCCACCAACACCAACCTATCCGAACTCCGGAGATGGGAACTTGCCCTTCAGTATATCCTCTCTTCTCGTCATCCGCCAGGCCTCAATCTCCGCTAATTTCAAGTTGCCGCCACTCATACCTCACCTGTCTTTCAACAACTTCTTTGCCTCTACACTTCTGCCTCGACTGACATCTCTGCCCAAACTCTTTGTCTTTAAATATGTCTGCTTGTGTCTGTATGTGTGGATGGATATGTGCATGTGTGCGAGTGTATACCTGTCCTTTTTCCCCCCTAAGGTAAGTCTTTCCGCTCCCGGGATTGGAATGACTCCTTACCCTCTCCCTTAAAACCCACTTCCTTTCGTCTTCCCCTCTCCTTCCCTCTTTCCTGATGAGGGGTCTTTAAATATGTCTGCTTGTGTCTGTATGTGTGGATGGATATGTGCGTGTGTGCGAGTGTATACCTGTCCTTTTTTCCCCCTAAGGTAAGTCTTTCCGCTCCCGGGATTGGAATGACTCCTTACCCTCTCCCTTAAAACCCACATCCTTTCGTCTTTCCCTCTTTCCTGATGAAGCAACCATTGGTTGCGAAAGCTTGAATTTTGTGGGTATGTTTGTGTTTGTTTGTATGTCTATCGACCTGCCAGCGCTTTCGTTTGGCAAATTTTTCCCACGTGGAATGTTTCCCTCTATTATTTTTATATATATATATAGCCCGTACTGGTTAAATGACTATTACCATTTTTGCTCCAGTTAAAATTGTATCTTCATTCAACTGAGACAGTTGCTGACCTACAAACCCAAAGCAGCAGCAGCAGGCCTCGAATGAGCAAATTAAACTACACCAGAAAAACAAACATTTCAATAAACCTGGTAGTCTACCTCAAGCAGGCAGCCAATAAATTAAAACAACTTTACTACTCATCAGGAACCAATCATGTTCATGCAATCTAAAGCGAAACCTGTTTGTACAAAATGAAATAACTCATGTTAGTACATAACACTTGCATGGTGTACAATAGGGACACCACTGTTAAACAACAAAATAAAATATGTCTAGGATTGTAAAATGAAATCATTATGCATATAGTAACACTACTGAAATTCTGATACTATAATTGAGATATGTGTCATGCTTAGGTTGGTGGCATTCTGATACACACCACCACTAGATTAACTTTAGGTTAGAAATTTCACATCTTTCATCAAGACTTATGTATTCATTTTGTATCATAAGAGCTTATTTGTTTATTGTATGAACATGGGTCAGTTTAGACACTGACTTAGTTCCAAGTAAGTAACTGTGTACTACCACCTTGATAATCCAACTTCTTTCTGACCTACAATTTTGTAGTTTGCTAATGACTCTGATGAACATTACAATTAAAATAGTCACATGATATTATTTTGCAAATATAAATTAAAAATATAAGCTACAGTGGCTGTTAGTACAACAAAATCAAGCTGTCGCTGATAGGAATATAACTGAAAACACAAGAGAAATAATTCTACTTCACACTCGTTAAGGGAAAAATGTAAGTATACTTTGGAAATGGTTACACCTGTTTACAATCAACACATTAGATATCTTTTTTTGTTCTCTAGAGAAAATGGTTTAGACCCAAAGATATGGGCATAGGGATATGTTCCAAAGATTCAACATTTCACAAATCTCCCACTTGCAAGTCCTTTATCATAATAGAGAAGATACATTAGACAAAAATTTTGGGGCTATGAAAGGCATTTGATCAAACCCAGAGACACTTAATGCGAACAACAACAACAATGTAAGTTAAGGTCCAAAGTTCATGAGACAATGGGCAATACAGCATTACGAGAATTTAAGGACTGTTTGAAGTGATGAACTTGACAGGGTAAGAAAATTATTAGTTTCTCCGTAATTGGTGGGTACTCTTACCGTGCAGCTGACAATTCAATTAATGAAAAGCCACTCCAGTTGCATGCTTACAGGGTTACAATTACTAAACAATGGAAGACCCTGGATGGAATGTAACAATATTATGAAAAGGAAAGTTGCCATTCACCATACAGCAGAGATGTTGAGTCGCTGTTAGGCACAACAAGAAAAAAAGACTGCCACAAATGAAGTAAGACATTCATCAAAAACACACACACACACACACACACACACACACACACACTCGTGCGCGCGCGCGAAATATGACTGCAGTCTCAGGCAACTGAAGCCACACTCAGCGACTCAGCATCTCCGCTATATGGTGAGGGGTTACAATTACTGCTACTGAACAATATAAAATAGAATCATCATAACTTCTGAACGGTTTGCGTTAGGACATTCAAGCTGCATGGTTGGCCACAGGGCATGATGGGAATTAGTACATGCATGCATCATTTGGTTTCGAGACGAAGCCCACCTTCATTTGGATGGGTTCATCAACAAGCAAAATTGGGGCATTTGGGGGTCTGAAAATTTGCATTTCGCAATCGAGAAGTCTCTTCATCCTCAACGGGTGACTGTGTGGTATGCAATGTCCAATTGTCCAATCACAGAATAATCAGTGCAATATTCCTTGATGGCAGGGTGACTACCAAACAGTACTTGGAGGTTTTGGAAGATGATTTCATCCCCATTATCCAAAGTGACAAGATATGGTTCATGCAAGACAGAGCTCAACCCCTTCGAAGCAGGAGATTGTTTGATGTGCTCAAGAAGCACTTTGGGGATCGCAAAGGTTCTGAGGTGCCCACAGGCCACTGGCATTGACCTCAATTGGCCGCCATATTCTCCAGATCTGAACACATGTGATTTCTTTTGTGGGTCAATATTAAAGACAAGGTGTACAGCAATAGCCTCAAAACAGCATCGATGTTCCGACACTTCAGCAGCTCATACAGTCGCTATTCATCTGCACCACATCATTGCCAAGGATGGCAGGCATATCGAACTTGTCAAACTGTAAATCGGAATACCTGTAGTAATGTTTCCAAGTTGAATCAAGAGTATGAACGCCATAGTTAGTAACTAATTTTTTTCGTATAGTGCAATAATTGTCACCCTGTTTGTACTGTATTCAAATTCACAACTTAATCAGGAACTAAAAACATCATAATACCTTGATCACTAACGCAGATACGGCGAACACTCTGGTTATTAAATACACGCAGTATGATATCAGTATAGGGGAAGAACACCTCCAAACAAAATGCCAGAATTGGTATTTCTGTTATATGTCAATATTGCGCAACCAGAAACAAGTGGCAAAAGCAAGGAGATGTCCTAGATGAGTGGCAAAAGCAAGCAGACAACCTAAACGAGTGGCAAAAGCAAGCAGACGACCTAACTCCACATGTTGCACGTTATCACTCCCGTCGAACGAATCAGCAAGGCTGAGAGGGTGGCACAAGCAGTAGGCAAGTTCACTGGCTTCTAAAATGGGTCCCAGGCACAGTAGCATCCATGGAGAGCACACTCCACCCACCTGCAACCATCGGGAAACACGGGTAGCGGCAGTTTACTTTAACATAGAGCATCTGAACTATGAAGCAAGGCTTCCCGGCCACCTGTGGAAGTTCAAAATCTGTGCAAAATAGCCACCATCAACCTGGAAACAGCCAGGCTTAATATTCCTATATAACAGCTTTTAAGGAAACCACGCCATCAGATGAATTTCTGACACTGACCTCCGCTGCCAACTCGAAGGTTCAGTTTTACAAATGTCACAGCAAAGTGGTGCAGATAGTTCATCTTGGGGATTGTCTATACATTCTAGAAGATTTCATTTCCTATACTGGATGTGATTCTGCCGCTCGGCCAGAGTCCCTAGGCAATACGTAGAATAGGCAAGACGAATGGAACCATTTACAGCGACTTTAATTTTGTGTCAAGTACCAACTGTGTGTCACTTACAAACGCAATACGAGGCAAACATTGGCATTGATTACATCATTTTATCTTGCAGGACAGATCTCTACCATTTTCTCTACACATCTTCCTTCCATAGTGTTGATTTTTTTACTATATCATTAAGTATATAACTTTTTAATCCAGGCAACTTTTATTTTCTTAAACATTTGGCGCTGCTTCACAAGAGCAGCATGTAAGATATACATATTTTACTGAAATTATGCTGTGGACAGGTAAGATTTGTTTTTCATGTCCTATTATGAAAAATATTGTCATGTCGTAACCTTAAGTCCAAATCCATGAGAAGGGCTGTCAATGAAGCATGTTTACTACGAACATCAAAGAACAGCCAGAACAAAACTGAACACCCGGATGGAGAGTATTGCTGCTTATACAAACATCAAATACATACTGCAGACTATACAAACATTACAAAATAAAAAATTCAGGAAACCTTATTGAAACTTTTAAGACTGAATGACAAATAATTCCTGGTTGACAGGTTTGAACTAGTGATCAGCACACACCAGCCAGTGATGCTAACCAATACACCATGCTGTATGCAACACAGCTCACAACACTACTTCCTTTCTAATGTTCTCATTAGAGCCAACTACAACACCCTGGATCCAAATCTTGTCAACGGTCCTCTGTATGGCTGTGCCAGAGGATCCTCATAATCTGCTTGTGTTGTCACATTCTCTTCTCTATGATGAGCGTGGAAGCTTCACAATCGACGAGCGTGTTTTCAGTTTCCCTGAAGGAGGAGCCCCCACCATCAATCTGCATCTCAGGACTGTAGTAGGGCTACATATGAAGGGCACTGACGACATTACAGTGTTTCTGCCTTCTTGACAAAGGATCATAATCCTCAACTTCGAATGTGGAGCCCAATCAGCAAAACAGGAGCCTTTCAGCAACAGTTTATGACAGTCCCACTGTCCACAGAGTCTTACAGATCCAAACCACATCTCCCACGCTGTGTAACAAGGGCCAGTGCTCAGTGTTATTGCGCTCTCGCTCTTTCTCCTGAATGTCCAGAATGCAAATGTGAAACAGCTGTGTCGCCTCTTCGGTCCTGGTGAGAGATGCTCATGTAATCATCCTGAGTACCGTCCTGCTAAAACAGGAACAATGTATCAATTGTCATTTTGGTCTCACAACTGTGGAGCAGAAAGAGCTGTGTTGCTGCAGGTGAAGTTGGTACCAGATGCCCCAGAGGCAACAGCTGCACATTCTTCAACCACTGGCATTCCTTACAGTGACACACACAGCATCTAATTGATCAGTAGAAACATGTCCAATGATACCTGTGTCTGATTACTCCAATGTGTTCACAAATCCCAGGCGACCAGATATTGGAGTGTTGTTTAAAAACTTCAGAATAGATGAGCTGGAATGATGAGATCCATTCCTCCCCTGCATGAGATCATAGTACCTCTTATACATCATTTCGTTCATTTACTGGCATTCTCTTTAAGTCAGTTCCTTATTCTTTGATGTGACTGTGGATTTCAGCATTGCTGGATCTACCCTCTGTTCGGCAGTTATATCATTTAATGCAGCGATGACAGATTTCATGTATCACACTGCTGTGTTCTGTCAAAAGATTTCTTAAATGACAGTTGATGTCCTTGTATTTTGTGTCTATTTTTATATACCACTGTGCTGTCATACTCAGTGCCCATCCCAGCAGATGACCTGATGGAACCTTCAGGATAGTCAACCAGCATGGAGAATGGTGGTACATCACAATGGTGAATGGTTTGCCATATAAATAAGGCTGGAGCTTGCTGTTATTTATGGCTCACACAACTTCAAATCTCAGTCTTCTCGGTTCTACAGTAGTTCTTTTCTGACTATGAGAGTACTCTGAAACCATAAGCTACTCTTTTCAGGACCTTCTTGAATATGTACTAGAACTGCACACATTCCTTAACCACTGGCTTTGGTGTGAAGTCCTCAACATTCTTGTCATACACTGCTATGAGAGATGAGGTTGTTAGTGCCTCCTTAAGGACAAGCCAAAATCTCTCTCGTGCCTTGTTAAAGGAAAAATTGGCATATTCCTGCAGTAGTTCTTGCAGGGTGCTTACCTTGGTATAGAAATCCATCATGAATCATAGATAGTATGAGCACATCACAAGAAAACTTCTCACATCACACGTGTGCCTAGGAGTCTGAAGTTCTGTGACTGCTCTTACCTTCTGTCTATTAGATTATGGAGGATTCCATTCCCATTCACTAGGTGCACTAAGATTTTTATTTCTTGGGTGATGAAGAAGCACTTCTTCGGAATCAGGTGCAGATCTGCAGTTTGAAAGCACTTCAACATGGTTGTTTAGCAGTTCAGAAGTTCTTCAAATGTCTTTGAAAAAATGACAATGACACCAAGACAGCACAGACACACTGTCCACTTAAGGTGTCGAAGAAGGTTGACCATCATAGTCTGATGGTGGCTTGTGAGTTACACAATCCAAAAGGCAGTTAATTACAAACCCAGAGGCCACCAGCAGTTATAAAGGCAGTCTTTTTTCCTGGTCGGTTTCAATTTACCTGTGTCCCCATAGTTGAGAGAAATACTGAGGCCCTTTCAAGCAGTCTAGGGTGACATCAATGCTTGGCAATGGGTAGGCATCTTTCTTTGTAATTTTATTCAAACATCAGTGGATGATGCAGAAATGCCGTGTGCCACCCTTCTTCCCAAGGGCCAAGAACACTCTGAAGGCTCACTAATGTCATCTTGCAGCTTCTTCACCACTTCCTCCCAGATTATCTGTTGCTCAACCTATGACCCCCCCCCCCCTCCCCCCTATGTAAACACTGGCTAACTGGTGGATGATCCCTAGTGTCGATACAAACTAGTGGATGATCCCTAGTGTCGATACAGTATTTTGCTGTGGGCCACTTCATCAGTTCTCTCTCCACCCCAGATCTAAAAGCATGCGAAAACTGGCAACGAGTGATTAACTCTCAACAACGTTGTTCCTCGGACAACCCAGATCCTATTGGCAGTCTGATACTAGTTTCTCCATCAATAAAACTAAGCTGCCCTTCCCAGACTGGTTTGGTTGCTCCTATTCACATATCTTTAGAAGTTGGGCTGCTTTGACAATTGCACTCTGAAACCAACAAAAGCTTCATTTAACTGAGCATCCAGACTGATGATTCGAATGTGCCTTATTGATGAAAGCAGAGTAAAATTTTCAACAGCAGACAACTGCCCTGAGCAATCTTTGTTGTGTGTGCTTGATGCAATAGCTTTGTCAGACTGAACTGGAGCTCAGAACTTCCAGTTTACGACAGCTGGTGATGCCTGCACAAAGTTCCATCCAAGAACGACATTATTATTACATGTTGTTAAAACAATAAATCTAAAAAGCTGTTCTTTCTGTACACTGGTAATTATTCTTGCAATTCAGGGTCCTGTTGGTGGGATGTATTTCAAATTTGCGGCTTTCAGCACAATCACTTTTGTATCACAGAGCATAGTCTTCTTTAGCTGACAATGAGAAGCATTTGACATATCAGAAATGAAGGCCCTGAGTCAACTAGTGCCTAGACAAGTTGGCTGTCAATGATGACATCAATTATGACATTATCCAACATTTTGGATTTGCATCCACGGCAGCTTCACTTCCACAGATGCTTGGCTTGCTTAATTTTCCTGAATTTGGGGGATAGTTAAGCAGCTGGTACCTCTGTACAGCAACAGGGAATGGCTATGACATGTTGGTGGGGGGGGGGGGGGGGGGGGTGACCTCATCCAGAGTACAGCGATAGGCTTCATCCCAAAGATTGCAGTTAACTGGCATGAATAGAATTATTGTGATGGTTGACATCTGGTGGTGTAGTAGTCACTGAACATTTGTCTTCTTTCTCTGCAGTAATACAGGGGTCCACAGTCGAAACACACTGGGCATTTTGTTCTTTATATTCGAGAGGAGGAGTCCGGTGTACCTGCCAGGTTGTCGTTTGATGGTTGCGACATAATTGCAAGTCGGCCTAGTCCATTCATCCTAGCACATTTGACTTATGGGAGAGGTTAGTGCTAAAGATTGACACACTGCTTCTTAAACATTCTCTATTACCTACTGACTCAGTCGACAATTGTGGCTGCATTCTCTTGTTTACTATGTGGCATCATTTACTGTATCTCTTCTCTTACCACCTGGCATATGAGAGGGATTAGGTCACAATAGATTTCCGCAACTCCCACAGGGACCACATATGGGAGTCAATCTTACTTCTTACATCTGACTCAATTCTGATACATTTCCTCTAAACACCGACACTGTTTAAGTTTCTCTGTTGTTTTGACATACTTTACCAGAAGAGCTTGGTACATGTCTTCCGTGACCTCTTTAACGAATGGTGAGTTTTTGTTAATTTCTTTTACATTTGAATTCACGATGGGGATGAAAGGACATTATGTATTTAAGTCTATGTCATTTCCTCATGGTACTGGGTTTTGTTCTTTAATTGTTCTGTCTTCTGGTAAAACGACTTTGCTGACTGTTAACAAATCTTTGCTTCAGTTTAGTCTGAAATTTGTCACAGCTACCATGCTGCTCTTCACTGTTCTCAAATCACAGCTGGGCTTTGCCCTGCAAGTAAAAATATCCATTTACCAAGTACATCTTGTCATCACACCTACTGTATTTCGCAAATTGGCCAAATCTTTTCAGCCATTTCACTGGATACTGACCAGCATCTCGAGAAACAACGATGGCTGCCTGATGTGCAGCTGACTTTCTGCTGCTTTGGAATCTCAATATCTGAATATACTGAATACACTGAACCTGGGAATGAAGTACTGTTTGTATTCCAGTTCCTGTCCGTGTAGACAAAGGCATTTTTGTTGCCTCTCTGGAGCCAAAATGATGATGATTTTTTGAAGTGTCCAACATATCCACCAAACAATGCCACATCATGAAACTTCCTGGCAGAGTAAAACTGCGTGCCTGCGGGCAAGTGCTACAGCACTTGCCCACTAAAGGCAAAAGTCCCGAGTTCAAGTCTCGGTCCAGCACGCAGTTTTAATCTGCTAGGAAGTTTCATATCAGCGCACACTCCGCTCCAGAGTGAAAATTTCATTCTGCAATGTCACATCATAACCACAATCCAATCAAAATCTAAAAGCATGGTCATCAGTGAAGTACAACACTTAGCACTGAAAGCATGTTTTTATGAACACAAACGTACAATGAGAACAGAACTTAACTCTGTGGAAAGAGAGTGCTACTCCCTACACTAACATAAAATATTCCATGATATAAATACATTACAAATGTAAGAAATTTCAAGAACCTTTGAGAAATGATAAATACTGAATAACCAGTAACTGATTTGAACTAGCAACCAGCAGCACACCAGCCAGCAAAGCTAGCCACTACATCACACTGTATGCAACCCAGGCAGAGGCAATTATTATTTTTTTTTATCCATTGTATTATGCATCTACAATGAGTGTTTCGGACCCACTCAGAAAAGGCCTACACATCAAGGCCAAAAGCTGGTCATGGATTTAAATAAATCATAAATCTCTAATTGCAGCAATCTTTCATTAAAGTGTAACACAAGAAAGTGTATCTGATGAAAATGTGATACACATGTAATACTAAGACCCTACATTTCTTATCTCACTTATCTGCTTATTTGATAGTAGAACTGAAACTTTAAAAGGATTTAAAAAGCTGAATGAATCACTATTACAGAAATTGAGCAGATTTTGGCAGGAACATCTACTTAGTCAGTTACAAAAAATAAAAGGTGTGTCACGCCCAACCAACAGGCCTTCCTGACTCTTTCCCAGTGCAGCAATTCAAAAATGGCTCTGAGCACTATGGGACTCAACTGCTGAGGTCATTAGTCCCCTAGAACTTAGAACTAGTTAAACCTAACTAACCTAAGGACATCACAAACATCCATGCCCGAGGCAGGATTCGAACCTGCGACCGTAGCGGTCTTGCGGTTCCAGACTGCAGCGCCTTTAACCGCACGGCCACTTCGGCCAGCTGCAGCAATTCTGTCATCATTAAACAATAAACTAGTAGTTGTAGACCACAGTACGGCAGGGTATCTGTTCTTTCATTATGATCTACGACAGTTAGAGGGCTGTGGAATAAGTACAAAATACATGGCAGGTTGCACAATAGGTCTCAAGCAACATGAAACAATAGATGACAACAGCAATAAAATTAAAAAGTCGCTACCATTACTGTTTTAATTCACAGGAAAAAGGGTGAGTTAGGGATACTCACTACACACCAAGACAGCTCTACAGTCATCGAACTCCAGCTAATTATATAATTAATAAATGAAATATGGAAAACTATATAGTACGATCTTTTAAGATTTAAAGCCAGTAAACTAGAAACTCCCCTTCATTCAGTGTCATAAAAATGTGGCAAATAATACGATGCATAGCTAGATGTTTACATACTGCAGAAAAATTTGCAAAATACTTAAAGAAATACTGTCATGCTTCAACTATAACCAAACCAGTAGAATTCATCTGAACATTGTTCTCCATCTTTTAAACAACCAACATGTTTCACATTAAGATCACTTCATGCATATACATTATGTGGAACCATATTAGGTTAGTCTCGAATTATTCTATGAAATAGGCAATGATATATACTACTCACTCCAATCTACTAATTATCCATGACAACAACAAACATCGAATGGAATATATTATTTAAAAATTCTGTGTAATTATATTATTATTATTATTATTATTATTATTATATTATTATTATTATTATTATTATACAGAAAGTACAAGAATGGTGAAAAAGGAAGCTGCTCCCCCCACCCATCCACTCAATACATTCAGCTGCAAGTTGGTGTTTGCTTACCCTGATGTTTTGTTCATTACTTAAAGTGGTCAGTCTAACCAGTAATATTTGAGAAAGGATGGCCATATAAACATGTACCTCTAAAATAAATAAATGAATAAACAGAGTGTTCATTACCAATAGTCATGTCTGTCATTGGTATTTCCACATCACTCCTACTTGCTCCTTCCTTTGGTTTCTCTGACCAGGCCTCTCTACATTTTAAGTCAGTACAGCTAATTGTTTCACCACAGCTTCTCATAATTACAGGTTCTGATAATGAGATGTAAAACACCGCTTCTTTCTGGAAAAGAATCACAAAACAGTAACATTACAATTACATGAAGAGTAACTCATATTTCATACAGGTAAAATCTATGAAAGGACATGCAGTCACCTTTTATGGTTCAATCAACTACTGAAATTTCTTCAACATCCCTAGAGTAGTGAGTTGTAGGACCAACATACGAATGTTAACTAAAGATTTAAATTGAATGAAAGGTTTACATAAAATTATGTTAAAAATTGTGAGTGCTATAATTCAATATACAAGGCGAATCTGAACTCTAACAAAATTTCAGATATATTTTCTGAGTCTTTTGCTATAAAGAACCCAAGATCTCTGGCAGTTTATTACAAGGTAATAATGTAATTAGAATGTATTCAGTTTGTTACCCTAATTACTTCTGTTTCTGTGAAAATTCTTTCATAAGAGTAAAAAAAACTTGTAATATGCAATCAACAAATGGTAAAACACAAACAAAGGGTAATACAACAACTTTCAGGCAAAACAAACAAGGTACAGAACGAAACCATACTGAATGCACACATGAAAGCAAAGAATAAAGTGGACAATATAGCTGTCAACAGAAAATTGCATAAGTGAGCAAAACAAGTTCGTTTCCATATAAGACACACAGTGCATACTGTCAATATTCACACTGGTTGTGAAGATATTTTCGAGGGAATACAGATACAAATATAAATGAGGCTATCAGCACAATAGTGGGCTAACCCACATTTTTTGGAAAAAATGAGATATTCACACAAAACATCACTTTATGCCCTACCATTAGATCCTACAATTACCGGACATGTATTCAGACACCAGGTACAATGTGACAGCGTCAGATTTTGCTTATGCACCATGCAGTGTCATACGAAATGGGGCGCAATAATGGCCTATGCCACATAGGCCATTATTGCGCCATGTATGCACAGCGAGCAGGCCCGTGGGACAGCGTACCGTACATCATACAGCATGTGATGGCTGACGGAGGACACAGCTACAGTATAGACTCACAGTATTGTGGTCGACACACGGCTGAACGGTCATTAGTGTGTGTGTGTGTGTGTGTGTGTGTGTGTGTGTGTGTGTGTACTACAAAACGACATGTGCAGTAGCCCTGGTAACGATGTCGAAGCTGCATTGCAAGGTAAGGATGGTGTTATGTTCCCTTGTTGGACTCATATGATTTGATGTGGAGACCGGTGCAGATGAGGAACATTTCCATTTCAGACCTATTAGGATCGGACACTATTACCGATGCCTCAGACGTGGAACGTGCACCTGGCCGATTCAGCCAGCATGCATGTGGTACAGCAGATGAGTTATGCATGATGTCAGCAGAACCCAATCTACCTGGTACATCGAAGGATACCACACCCACTACGTCAACCATGGACGTATCGTAGGGGGATCATAGTACTGACACCGTAATTGCACCGAAACAAGGAAGAAAATGGGTCCGGAATGCACACCTGAGGCCCAGAACATTCGAAAAGAAAAGTGATTTAAAGGGGAAGAATACATTACTGTGAAAGGAAATGTAGTGCCAAGGAAATGTCCTACACTCTGAGCGTGCACGTGTCAGAAGGAATGTGGTCGACATTTTTCACCTGAACCCCACCAACATCTATTTGACTCATTCTATGCATTAGGTAGTTTCGACTTCCAGTCAGCATACATTTTTGCTATGGTGAAGGTAGTCCTTATGGAACACACATATTCCCATGGTACTACAGAGTCGTGACAAGTAATAACACCCCTATACCATTTCCAGAGTGAAGAGGGCGTGGACGTGAAGGTGTGTAAAACGTTCTTTGTAAACATTTTGCAGATATCAGACAGTAGGATTACACATGTTCTTTCGCACAAAGTGCAGCACCAGACCCCACTCATCAATAAGCGAGGCACATGCCCCGCTAAGAACAAAACACCAACAGCAAAGACAGTTATGGTAGAGAGCTTCATAAAACGGTTTCCAGCATATCTGAGCCATTACGCACGAATGAATGAAACAGTGGATCAGAAGTATTTGTCACCAGACTTGAGGATGGGGAAGTTATACCATTTATATAAATCCAAGCACAATGATCTGGTCTCGTACTACATGTTTGGTCAGATAATTAATACAAGATTTGAACTGTCCTTTCATCCCCCTGTAAGTGATTCCTGCCGTAAATGTGACCTCTAAAACATCAAACATGCTGCAGTCGACACCGCAGAAGAGAAGGGTAAATGGGAATGTGAAAGAGAGTAAGATCAACAAAAGGACAAGAGCGCACGACGGAAACGCATTGTGATGCAGCAAAAGGAAGGCACCAGGACGACGATATGACTGTGATTGCCTTTGATTTGATGAGGATTTTACCGACACTGGTACTTATGACAGGTATCTGTTACGACAAGCAGAATTGTGGACATACTGCCTTGGAATACACGACCTATGTACCAAGAAAGCTACCATGTAGGTACAGAGTGAGGGCAAAGCATCCTGAGGACCACAACAATTGGATCATGACTCACGCATTACATTAAACATAACATCCAAACAAAGCGACTGATTATGTACTCGGATCAATCTGGCGCGAAAATCGGAATATAAAAATGGCTTTACTGTGTCAATTCATGGTTCTCCACGCAGACTTCACACTGGAAGTAATCCACCACAAATTCCTAGTCAGTGGCCATTCATACCTACCATGTGACCAGAACTTCGGTATCATCGTTAAGAACAAGGAAATTTCACATATATACACACCCACTGACTGGATGAATGCCATTATCACTGTATGAAAACAAACCTTCACCACTATACCGATTACAAGGAATGATTTCACATCCACAGTATGTTTAGAGAGAAACATACGTAACCATAAAATGTCGACACAAAATACCAGGGTGCAATGGTTCCATATTCAGTGGCTTCAATATAAAGCATCCTCTCCTCATTTCATGTTTTATAAGTACTTCAATGAGCCAGATGTCCCGTTTGCCGATGTCAGTTTTGCTAAACGAGGGTCGAAAGTAATTGAGACCCTGGACATACTATATCCCAATGGACACGCTATTAGCGTGATGAAAAGACTGATTTAATGACCTTGATGCAGTTCATACCCCCCGGTGTACCACAGTTATTACCGTAACTTTAGGACATCTGCACAGCCTTGTGGTGACACCATACCTGTAAATGATGATACGGATGATTAACACCTCATGTGTATCTTGTCCAATGTTTGAATACAGTGAGTAAAGCAATATCAGCCTCTCCCATATGTTTTGTGTATTACAGTCAAGTGCACTGAAACAAAAGTGACCTAACCCACACAAAAAACAGTCCACAAACACTTTTATGGTTTACTCTACATATAGCCGATTACCAGACAACATACCACGTTATGTATACCACAATCATTGCTATAAGCTGCAATCACTGCCTTACACATCAATTCTGCAAACGTCAATACCTTCCAGTGGCCATTCCCACAAACCAGTAATACTTAGAAAGTGTTGGTGAACAACCTCCAAAATATTGTTGGTGTATTTCTAGTTCACCTAGTAACAGCGCCACTAGCAAATCTGCATATCAATAAATTTATCAACTACTGATATGAATATAATAGAGGGAAACATTCCACGTGGGAAATATATGTCTAAAAAGAAAGATGATGAAACTTACCAAACAAAAGCGCTGGCAGGTCGATAGACACACAAACAAACACAAACATACACACAAAATTCTAGCTTTCGCAACCAATGGTTGCCTCGTCAGGAAAGAGGGAAGGAGAAGGAAAGACAAAGGATATGGGTTTTAAGGGAGAGGGTAAGGAGTCATTCCAATCCCGGGAGCGGAAAGACTTACCTTAGGGGGAAAAAAGGACAGGTATACACTCGCACACACACACATATCCATCCACACATACACAGACACAAGCAGACATCTTTCCTGACGAGGCAACCATTGGTTGCGAAAGCTAGAATTTTGTGTGTATGTTTGTGTTTGTTTGTGTGTCTATCGACCTGCCAGCGCTTTTGTTTGGTAAGTTTCATCATCTTTCTTTTTAGACATAATTTATCAACTACATCCTACATGCTTTTCTACTGCAGTCTGTTTCTTTCTTAAGTCTCCGGCTGTACTTTTGTTATTTCCTACGAATCACCAGTAACACCCCCCCCCCCCCCCAAAATTGGTAAGACATTTTTGCCCCAGTTTTAGATGTTAATCATTCTTACCAGCAAATTGTTTCATGTGAATAGAGTATTTGACAGTTTTCTGGAAATCACCTTAAATGTTTAATTTTGTTATTTTATGCTCATAACATGTTTCCTTTTCTCTTGAATTTCTGTATTTTTTTTTTAATTCAAATAATTAGAAAGCCCGCTACAACATTCCATTTGAGTCACGTGATGCCTATAACATCACAGGGTAGCTTCTGCTCCTACTGTCATAAAGCTCATTCACAATGATATCTGTCTGTATACCATACCTCGCCATCCTACAACTTTATGTGTTGTTGATCTGATACCTTTACCACTAGCAATGCTTTCCAAAAAAGTATTTGTGTGTACTCAAATTAAATGCATTTATTAACAGCTGTCCATTTCTCCAGCTAAAATTAATGCAAAGCTATATGTAGTACATTCCACCACTGAAACAACTGCACAATGATTTGTTGCTAACACTATTTTTGCATTCTGTGTAACACTTTTAAAAACTTTATGACCCTGAAACATAAAATCTTCTGCTTTGTAATCAAATGCATTATCCATTACACTACAGATCGTAACAACGTCCTTATCTCGGCTGGGTTGTCTTATAGAAGAGGAAATCAGCATTAAAATTTGCCAAGAATTTTACTGTGCTTTTGGTCATAGTTCATGACAGAGTTGGCAATCTAGGTATAAGATACAGATCCGGTTGCAAAAGATCTACAACTCTCACTATCTTGTCAAACAATGACTTTGAAAGCTATTGCATTTTCTTTCTTTTTTGTGTACCTATCGACAGCACAACACTTTTGCTTTTCAGTCAGTAGTCTCCTTTAAGCCAAACGTGTTCAACATTTACAACTTATCAGAAACCTGATTGTCAATTTTCCTGTTTATTTCCTGTAGCAACTTTTCAATTGTTCTTACAAGAAATTCACACAGCTGAAAAATCTGAGGTAGTTACTAGTGGATTAACATAGGAATTTCACATCAGTGACCAGACCACTGGCCTACAGACAATCATCATACTCGACACATATCTTTACTATTCATGTCAACTGGAGAACAGAAGGCCAAATTCCTGCCCATGGCTCAAGCTAGTGCTTCATTGAACAAGATGAAAGCTTCTTGCCATTATCACGTTGCTGGGTGATCATGATGTGAGAAGTATGTTTAATCTTCTCCAATTCTCATAAGGCATGTATTACACGCATTGAGAAGTTCTCAAGTTTCCTAATACGCAAGTTCCCATCTCCCATCCCTAATACATACAACACATACAGCTATATAGTGTGGTGTGCCCTGTTTACAAAATATGAATGTTAATACCGAGTCATCGTGAAATTTTCATGTTGTAAAAAGTGTTCCAAATTTAATGAGAGAAAAGTCTGTAAGCACCTGTTACCTTGTACAAGTATTATCTTTTCATGTGATCATATCAGGTGGTGTACTGATCTAGTTTGCAAATCTATTTGATTCTTTAAATGTGGTCATTAACATGCTACGTATCATCATACTGACATAACTTCAAGTGGGGAGGCTGGTACTTTTTTAAGAGTGCTGCCTTCTCAAACGTTAACAATTTACATATGGAACTTTCATCTCATTTATCATCTGTCTATAATTTCCTGGTACAGTAGCTCCCTTCCATAAATAAGTTGATATTTTGGCCAATAGAGGCTCAGCTGTTAAACATAAAGTTAAGGTGTCATAGCACAAAGATGAACACAAACTGTGTGCTGTGTTTTAACCTTAAGTTGACGGGTTGTATTCCAAATGGTTACAAGGCCATGGCATGTGGCAGTGGCAACCAAATCTGGCACTGAGGAAGTGCTGATGCAAACAACTTCTTCATCCCGGCTGTCTGCTACTGAAACAGCAGGAGCTGTTGCATACGTTACCGACAATGGCACATTTTGTGTATATTCGCCTTTGACAAAAGGACAGGATGGGGAATGCCGCTCATGTTCTGACCTGCAATAAATCAGAATAAAAAAAAAAAATTATGAATGAGAAAAATTCACAACCAAATCTCCAAAAAGCATCAATTATCCACTAACAAGCAGTACAGAATAAATCTCTTATCAGGAACAAAGTGTGATAAGAACAGATAAAATATTTATACAGGGTGTAAATGATAACTGTTTGCAATGTACCACAGTGGTGTAGGAGAGTCAATTTTGAATTCCCAAAGGCAGAGACTTAACAATGCTTCTTTTTAACAGGAAGGATAGTTTAAGGCACTGTCAACATTTAGAACAACACAAACACAGAACTAGCCTTGATGGGAGACGGAAGGAGATGGCTGTAGAATCTTAAAATCACAGTGTCTGCCTGAAACAATTTAGGGAAATCTAGATTATGACACTTACGTGGGGATTTAAAATCTGCATCTTCTAAATATGAGTCCGTGTATCAAGTACTGTTCTACTTCGATCTGTGTTACATCACAAATTAGCAATAAGGGGAGTTAATAAATAGAAGACCATATAGTGTAAATAAACAACTGAGCAAAATTAAAGCTAGGGTAGAACGAGTAAGTAAATTGAAATACCTTGGAGAAATTAAACATCAGAATGGACTAGAAAAATTTGCAGTAGATGGCGGAGTCAACAAAATGGAGAGAGCATACGGTTTGACAACAAATACAGGATGTTTGAAAAAGTACTCCCTAGTTTTAATAGTCCTAGAATCTGTAAAAAGTCACATACACTATTCTAGTTTGTGGCGTTTGGCTCATCAACTCTCCAAGTTTGGCTCCCCTGCAGTTGGCAGGTCTGCTTGACCTTGAGACGGCACCAGTGCTATTGACTTTCTACACAGATATTATGATGATGTCAATTTTTTTTTAAAAATTCTCTTTTCTGATGAAGCTACATTTCTTGTCATTGGAACAGTTAGTCATCATAACTGCAGAATCCTGAGAGCAGAGCATCCACATGAAGTTACTCAGCATCAACACGACTCTCCCAAAGTTAATGTGTGGTGCGATTTTATGGAAAATCGTGTGAGTGGTCCTATAATTTTTTGTAGAAAAAACAATAAACGGGGACCTTTACTGTGACATGCTGACAGAGTGTCTCTTTTCCCAAATGGACAATATTGAGGTGGGAAAGGGGCTTGTGTTTTTCCAACAAGATGGCGTCCCACCTCATTACAGTAACCATGTGCATGCGGCTCTCAACACTCGCTTCCCAGGATAGGCAGGGCTGGCCCAATACCTTGGCCACCACAAAGCCCAGACTTAACCCCACTGGACTTCTTCTTTTGGTGCCACATAAAAAATGTTGTGTACAGTGAAAAGATCAAACACATTAATCATTTGCAGGAAAGAATCATTGTGGTGGTTGGGACAGTTACACCTGAAATGTTGGTGAATATGTGGCGAGAAGTGGAATATTGTCTTGATGTGTGCAGGGCAACAAATGGATCCCACGCTGACGTCTACTAATATTAAACAAAACTTGAAGGAATTCTCTTTCATGATATGTACTCATTGATGTAATTTTTCATTAATTTCCCCATTAAATTTATACTTAAAACTAGGGCATTCTTTTTCAAAGACCCTGTATTTACAACAAGGAAAGCACATGTAGAAAAACAGAATTAAACACTCTACCACACTGATATGACCATAATGTTTATATAGACGTTGATACCTAACAACGAACTATAAGCTGAACAGAACAGATGCCTTGGTTAGTAGGAAAGTGGATGGATCATTAGGGCATCCCATCTACTTTAAGGCCGCCCACTCGCCCGCCCACACACACACACACACACACACACACACACACACACACACACACACACACACACACACGCGAGTTTTCTCTGTAATGTTGTGAAAAACATCAATAACAACTTGTCTCGAGCCATTAACAGTGTTCCAAGAGGGACTAGTGCAGCAGGGGATACAACCCGTCGGCTTTGGACAATGACGTCACAAGTGGCCAATCGAGAAGCGATTCTTCTTAGTGTTGTAGCTCCCTTCAGTGGCTGATAAGTGTTTTTTGGCTTTTTTAAAAAAAATCTCACGAGATAGAATAAACAGATCCACTTTATTAAGCAATCAGTAAAAAAACGAAACTGAAACATAACAGCAAAAGCGAAAATGGTAAACTGCTCTCTGTCGACTTGTGACGTCATTGTCCAAAGCCGACGGGTTGTATCCCCTGCTACACTAGACCCTTCCAAGAAGCAGGAACCACAATTATCCATTTTCGCGGTACATATTAACAGAGGAACAATCAGAGCACAAGTAGCGCTTTCGGAGACCATGACTGTGTATGATTTTTTAAATAAAAATTACATAGATAAAGTATGATTAAGAAAAACTTTGATGGCTGTCAATACATCAGGATGTCTTAAAGTTTCATTTACAGCGACACAGTAATAAGATAGCTAATACATAAGTTGGACCTACTTCCAAGAGCAGAACAACACCAGTGTATGAGAGTTGTGGCTGATGACCAATCATCGCACTTGTGTTTGTTTACATTAGGTTTATTCTTATGATGAACAGAGTATAAATTCACAAAGCTTTCAGTGCAGAAAAAATAAGAAATCAGGAACAGTATGGACTGAAGAAACGAAAAGACAACATGGTGAGAAAAACAGTGAGTACTGGAAAAATAGGAAAGAACAACAAAGAAAGAAGAGTAATTCAAGCTGTTACCCAATCCTAGTTGGTCAAAATTAATATGAAAAAAATAGGATAATAAGATAGATGAGGGACAGCACTTAAAATAAGAAGGAAGGAATAATTCCAGCAACATAAAATAAAACACATTAGTGAAATTACTGATTGGCTGAACCAGCCACTATCGACATTATCTCTAAAGAAATTTTAAGAAGCAAGCAAATTTTTTAACACATGCCTAAATTCTTTCTTGTTGACTAATTTAGACACAGATTTCAGTACAAACAATGGCTACATTTTGTATGGAAGATAAAGTTAATCTGTTAAAATTTAGAATATTAAGTACAGCATACAATAAGCAGCTATCAATGGGAAAGAAAGCTACACACTGTAAAGTATTTCTTACTTACAAGCAAGTCATAACACACTCCATATAAACTACAAGTTGATATCCCATAAATAATTGCTTCAGCAATTACTACTTTTAGTGAATTACTTCCAACCAGATAACCTCCAATGTTGCACAATATAGCCCCTCAACAGTGAATTAATAAAGAGGAAAGCACAGTGAGTAGCCAAGAATATTTGTGCTAAACTTTTCAACACATTAAATTATGGTTGGATTTACAAGAGCATCTAAATTTCAGAGTAGGTTCACACAGGTAAAAAAAAATATCCATGCTGGATTTGTGTCTATCATAAATGTAAGCAGCAGTGATAAAGCATATTCAAAATGTGAGACTGTAAATTATGTAACTCACCAGGGCTCATCTGTTGGCTCCCAACAAACAAGACAAACATTACATGTGAAACACATTGCTCGGTCATCACCAGTCGAATTTGGCTGATGGTAGAAGCCTGCTTGTGCCATCTGGTCAGGTAATGCCCATCTGCAAGAAATAAAATAAATTTTAATATTTACATGCAAACAGCTTTTTTTTAAAAAAATTCTACAGCATAATGAAAGACAAATTCACAGATTCTATTCATATCAAAAATGGAAAGAGGAAACATTTTAAATGATTAAAATTTGACTCTTTTAAAAACTGACTGTTGTTACAAAAAAGTAACACTTTTATTAAAAACCATGAATGGAAAATAAACAACGCAACTCTATGCCATCACCGTGAAGAGAAAGAGAAAGGGGTCAACTGGACAACAGTATAGCCCCACTTTTATGTTTTCCGAATTAACGTTTTCCTGCTGTTTACGACATTTTTTATCGCTCCCATCAAATTTTCTACGTCCACAGTGTTAATTCACACCTGATTTTGTGCCAACATATTTCCAATTTTTCTGCAATTTACACTGTATGAATAAAGGTCCATGGCAAAAAAAGAAAATTGACAAAAATGATGCTGGCACGACGTCGGCCATCAAGTAGTGTTTACAAACATTACATGATTAAGTTTCATGACATTGGGGAGGTTGAACCGTTAAACATACAAAAGTTCAAACAATTCGTCCCATATCTCCTGCGCAAATCGGCGTGGTGACCGGTGGGAGTAACTTTGTTCATTCAAAACTGCAAATAAAGATATCATGACCAATCACAACCATTTCTAAAACAGGAGCCTGTGCATGCACATTTTTGTGATTGTTGTGATTGGTTGTCACACCTTTTTTGATCCACATATAGCGTGCTTCGTCATTTGGCCACTTGTAGTGCAAGTGTATCACAAAACACTCAGAAAAATGAATACTACATTTGAAATGTAACTCCAGCAACATTTAGGAGAATCAACAGGCTTAATTAGAGTCCTACCTGGAAGATGTGGTGGCAAACACAGCCTACAATCATTCAGACTTCATCGAAATCAATTCTTTGAAGACTAACATACACGAACTGGTACCTATGCTGAGCTATATAATTTGAATGGCTGTAACAGCTATGCTCAACTAGATGAAATTTTTGAACAATTACAATGGCTACTTGCAAAAAGGACATTCTGAAACAGTATGTGACACAATCCACACCAATCAAGTCATATTTTTTCGATAATGGGTTGATTTTGGTGATTACTTAGTTAAGGTAATTCAGCTGAACATAATGCAGAGTTGAGGAGCCACAACGTGTGTGTACTGTGGTTGAACAAACATTACAAGAAAGTCCGGTCATAGATCTTGCAGACTGACAGTTCACACAGTTCAAACTACCAGCAAAAGCGGACTGCTGAACATAAATCCAGGAGTCAATATGCTGCTGCTCTTCTTCTTAAGTCATTCTGCTGACTGTTTACATATTACATGAAACAATCCAAACAAATGCCAACCATTCAATGAAAGAAATTGGAAAATCACTTGAACCAGGACCAAATAAGGAAGACAAAAAACTATTTTAAGATGATGATGAAAAATGTGGGCACTGAGAAGTACTTCCATTGGAATACAGTTCACTCCTTCAACCTACAAAAAAAAATTACAAATTACAGAGAAAAGAAAATAACTAGTTGGAAAAATGTAGATTATTTTGTTTTAAGTTTTTCCCTCCTTCCAAACTGCCATGGAACAAGACACTACATTAGATAATTAACTATACAGTAGTAGTAGTAGTAGTAGTAATGATGATAAAATAACAAAAACAATTTGTGTGTGTGTGTGTGTGTGTGTGGGCGCGCGCGCACATGCCTGACATTACTTTAGGGCCCTTTTTTTTTTTTTTTTTTTTTTTTTTTTACAGCTAAATTTGAATCTGTAGAACTTTAACATGTATACTTACTTGTAATTCATATGAGGCCATTTCACAAAGGTGTCTCGACGGGCTGCCTCGCTGAACATCAGCGCACGGTCCGTCACAGGTGGGCTCTCTGCAGCTAAGGCCGGGGGCACAAGCAAGCAATTCAATCGTTCGCTCACTGCTGAAGCAATTGACAATGCAGGTATGTGCTTGTTCTGGCGCTTCAGTTCTTGCACCATGCCCGCACACACAAGCTTTAGAGCACAATGTGGCAGTTCCAGGCATACTGAATTCCACTGAAACAATTATACAGAACTTGCTAGGTAATTTGTTTCTGCTGTTCAACATACACTTATACTTTTATGTCAATTAAAATCAATAATAGAAATTCCTTTATAACACATTAATGACACTAATATCCTCACGCTCTTATTCTGATTTTGTTGTTTCAATGAACAAGACAGCTATGATCTTGTGGTCAGAACGAGAGAGCTAGAAAACAGCAGCTGCTTTTATGAGAACTGTTCCAGTTGACAATCATTTCCAAGATTGAAATCCTCCTGAAATACCATGTACTGATCTTTATACATAGGGCAATATCTTCTAGAATACTTCTTCATATTACACCACTAAAAATTTGGTTATTTTTACTGTGTGTCCATTTGGGAATCTTTCACTTGAACTCAGTTGTTGGAATGTGCGTATGGAAACAACTAGGGACTACTCTATGACTTATCAGTTAGAATTCTGCTCTCAAGACCAGCTGGGAAAAAAAGGTTGGTTCAGGAAGTCTCACACCATATATACTCCAATTAAAATTACTCTGGGACCAACAAATTGCAGTGACGAGAGGCAGTGCTGACACCATGCAACCCAGCCATGCTTCACAAGTCACTGGGGGTAACTACAAAACAGCAATACAACAAGCACATGGCAGTCGAGAAGAAACTATAGTATGGCTGGCTCTACAACTTGCCTTGCTGAAACCTCAGTCACAAGTAACTTTAACCATAGTACAGACAAACCTAATACAATTGGGTTGTGACAGCTGCCCCCACAGATTGTCGTAACAGTGGACATGCAACTTTTCTCTTCCATTGGAGGAATCAATGAGAAACTAGTGCTAAATAAACATTGTCATGATGTGGTGCATATGACATTACATGACGGCATGATGGAACATATTGTGCAGAATACTGTCATATAATACAGAATATTTCATAAAATTTAAACTGTACTCCTAGGTACCTGCTTAATCAACACATCGAAAATCTGGACATTCTGGAAATACCCTACAAAGTCTTTGTAATGATCATAGCGCTACCTTACCGATCAGTTCATCATCATAGACAGTTTTGCCCCAGTCATAATTGTTGGCTTCAACAATTCATACCACACTATAATATTGGACCATAAACTGTATCCCAAGAAATCTGATTGTATTCTGAGAAACATATGATACAAGTAACAAGTATCAAAACCAGTAACCAAGTTATACTCCACAACAGCCAGATCAATAATCATCAATCTCACACTCTGTGTCAAAACATAGGTAAACAACTTCTTTATTCCATCAAAACAAATTATTAGATTCAACAATTTCCACTGGCCATAAACTGTCACCCTATTGGCTATGACCAATGGAAACAAATTGCCAGTAACAGCACATAGCGGAAGAGCTGCCAAACATCCTAAGCGCAGTTTAACCCAGATCATCTATCATTTTGTCTTAATAGCCATCTGACCCCCAACAGTGCACAGCACACAATGAGGTCAAGGGATTCTCCTCGTACCTCCCCTGCCCCCCACCTTGAACAGATGAATGTCCTACCTTCAGAATCTATGTGGACATGTCCCAAAAGCCCTGCTTTTAGACAGACAATGTTCCTCAACTATGCCTCACTATGGTTGCTAACCAATGCACACAGTTCACAGAACCAAAACGTAGGGAAACCTGACCATCCTCCCTCAAGAACCCAAGGGGGACAAAATCCTTTCCCAGGCACAACTGGTCAAGTTCATAGAAATACCAACCCTGCAGAACATGGAAGGATGCTTGGCTTTATCAATGTGCAATAAATGTGGCGAGCATCACCTCCAACCTATGGGGTGTTATGGCTTGCCACACATTCGTAGTTATACAGTATGTTACTGGTACTGGTCTGTTATTGTCTCAAGAGCTACCTGAAACCAGATATGAATACATTATACAGCATTCCTATCATGGACTGCAATGAGTATAGTGAGCACTGCTCTATAAAACACACACGTAACAACAATGACACTGTTCCTGTGAACTGAAAATTAAGCTTCACCCTACCTTTTGTGCTTTTGTCCCCTTTTTTGGTTTTGCTTGACCCTCCTTTATTTTCTTTGCCAATTCCTGCAGTACTTCTGCCGTTTGATCTACTCCGGGTAGCTCTATACACCTAAGGCTTTGTTGTAATAAAATGGCCTGCAATATAAAGCAGAAAGGTGATTAAACTATTACATTTTATTAAGCATATTATTTTTAACATAACAACAATTTAAGATTTTACCTCTGATAAGAGTAGCTCAATTTTAACTATGTCATCTGGTTTCATAAGAGGAGTTTGGAGGATGGAGTCAAGAAACATAACTCCATTGTAATCTCTTCTAACACCCAATCCTCTTCCATCAGTGAACAGGATTTTGTCATGTCCATGCAAGTACGTTCCACAAAGGTTACCTCCAGGCTTGGCTGATAAGACAAGAAGCAGTTACGTAATTGAATGAGTAATTAAATTTAAACTGAATATAATTATGCAAAGTCTAATGTAGCAAGAGCAATGAACACACAAGAAAGTTTGTACTGAGATGCACAGTAGGAAGAGGGCTCTTGTCAATTAGTGTCGTTCACTAGAGCTTGTCCACTACATGCATTTCCACATTTAATGCCATTCTTTTTTCTTTGAGCTATTTCAGAGAGAGAGAGAGAGAGAGAGAGAGAGAGAGAGAGAGAGAGAGAGAGAGGGGGGGGGAGGGGGAGGTAGGAGATTGGGGGCAGGTGGGGGGGGGGGGGGGGGAGATTAAGAGGAAAAGAAATAAAATTGGTGCAGTGAAACTATTCTTTCCCCTCAATGTAAAATTACATTTGCTGTCTTAGCAGCACACTGATCCAAACACATTTACATTCTGAATAACTCATGAAATAGGATTTAATGGAAAAGTACGACAAAACGCTCTTTCTGTCTAGAAGTAGGTGTATCGTAGAAATATCAACATACAGCAAAATCAGAAATTCAAAATTAAATTTTAACTTTTTCAGTAAAATTTGCAGCTGAGACTACATGTACAATAATCAACACTCACTGCACACTACACAAATGCGAATTTCCTGAGAACCTCCCCATAATTTTACTCTATGACATAACATAACACTGCCTAAACATTCATTATGATCTTTAACAGACCAAAGCGTATATATGGAGCAACAGGCACCGAGACACAATCACTCTTTCTCAAGATGACTAACTGATTTAACTATGATTCAACAAGTCACTAAATGTAATATCATGTTTCACATGTGCTATCTCTTAACAATTTGTTATATCTGATATATTGCTCATGGGAAAAGACCTCCTGCTGCAATCTCATAGGAAATATAGCAGCAATTATACTGGTTTACTGTCTGTCATAAAATTCAGACTGCACAGTCACATTAAAAATTCTAAAATTTTCAAAACCTCAGCAAATCCTACAGGTAATTTCAAATAAGAAATTATAAGCATGCATAGAATTTTAAATGAGGTGATACATCAGAAGATACATAATTCTCTGCCAGGCCAGTAAACTCTGGCCAGATTGTACGAAAATGTGTAAAAATTGACAGGTGTAAGCTACAACTTTACTTTCAGCTGTTCTGAAAGGAATACAACCAACGGTGTTGGATTACTTTACAATCTCCTGGCTGCAGCATAGCAAAATAAAAAACTAGCAGTGACTGTCATCTTTTGCGTGGTAGTACTATTCATATTTTGTAGAACACTAATTAGAATGTCAGACATTTACATTTAATTATCAGAATTTTTGAATCAAAATCTCATTCAGTGATAGCCAACATAAATTGTAAAGAAATCACACCCTTCTCCCAGAATGAATATATATTTAAGCAAAGAAACTAAATTAGCTACGTACAGTAAAATTACATTTACATAGATCTGACTGTTGCAAAACATGAAAACCAATTCCAACATTTAAAGTTGTTAAAAAAAATAAAAAAAAAAATACGTTTCTTCAGATACAAATGAAGCAACAATACATAAAAAATTAACTTCCTACCAAACCATACAATGATGAGACAGGAACTCTTAAACATAAGAGAAATAATAACAATATAAATTTCCTGTAAAATTCATTCAAGCAACTCCATGATAATATTGTCAAAACTCAACACCTTGCTAATACAAACAAATCCCTAAAACACTGACAAAGAAATTATTAGAACACTGCGATAGAAAAAAATGGAAATTTTGTTCATATCTTAACCAACTATTTGGCATGGATTCAGACAGAAAAATAAAGGATTATATGTTTGTCCATTTGATGAAAAGTCCCGTACAAAAAGATAAGCTTTATGAAGGAGCAACATTTACAACCACAACATGTAAGACAACAATACAATGGTGGGGCCTAAGATATGCAGAACAAAACAGATGGCAATATGATAGACTTTCCAAGAGTAAACCCAATGTCTAACAATTACAGAGAAAACTAGAGCAGAGATTTAACAGAACTGCATTAGCAGACAAAATTATCTCAGTTTCTACATTCCACAACCTTTACATCCTCCTCTGTCACTACAAAGCTTCATAATTTAAAATTTGGGTGATATATTGGACAATGGCAATAACTCAAACAAAAACTGAAAGGATCATCTAATTGTAAATATCAATGTTAGTCTCACTTTTCCAACAAACGTGTAAAATGACACATCCATTAATGTCATCCACTCTGATAGTAGTGTTACCAAGTATACTGATCCAATGGTTTTCCATTATTGACGTTAGTTTCGCAAACACCTTTTTTTGTGAATTTCCAATACTCTAGGAGCATATTATGGTACTGTAAATGACAATCTGGAGAGAAGTTGCAACTTACGTGGTAGGCCTAATGTATGATGAAACATACGTGAGGTCACCCATAAAATAAACGGATAGGGGACACCTGAACTGTTAATTTAAAGAGAAATAAAAATTATGTAACTGTCAACGTTATTTTATTTCCTGCTTTACACAAGTGAATGGAGCTAATCAAAACGTTGTGTAACTGAGAACAAAGCAAGTCACATATTTGAAGACTAACCGGGGAAACTTTTGGTGTACCAGGCACTTAAAGTGATAAAAAAAACAAAATGTCATTAATATTATGGAAGAAAGCTTAGTATAGTCGATATCGAAAGCAACCATTACTGGTTGTCAATCGTGTCCCATGATCTCACATGGTTTCGAGGTGTCACCGATTACAGGCCATGGTGCAATACTTAAAAATTACACAACCTCAACAAATTTCTTAAAGAAATATCTTCAAGCAACCAGAATGTTTTCACTTCTACGGGAAATGGAGCAAAGGAAACTTGCTTACCAACATGTATGAAAACAACACAACAAATGACTCTTCTGGCATCAAATACACTCGTTAAATCAAGTGTCTATCTTTACCGAGGGCAACGAAACTGTTTCACTGATTGTAATGCAAAGGAATTGTGAAGGCAAAACACTCAGCTGCAGCGCAACACATTCTCAACCGGAGCAAGCCAACGTGTGACATACCTGAAAGCGAACTCCTCTGCAAAATTACTCCAGAATTGACGTCGAGCACTTTAACTTCTGAATCTCTAGTAAGAACAAAAATAATATTCAGGTGTGGGTGATATATAATACTTTTAGAGTCTGTTTCCACATTCAAATAGCCGTCTTCTTTTAACTTCCACGGATCGTCATCAGCCATTTTGCATCTCCAATCCTCGCCCCCGCACTACGTTAGTCATGTGATGTTATGTTCAGTATAGATTCCAATTCTTCGAACGAAAGTCAGAGCTGTAAACGACAACAACACGTCTCCAGCAGATGTACCGAACAGCAATAAATTAAAGTAATTACAACCACAAAATTACATACGTAACGTCACAATGGTCTGACATTGGTTATGAATTTGTAAACAAAGATAACATACACAAACACTGACAATTTTATACTGGAAGATCTTCCAAATACTCTCATTGCAGCGATCGTAATTTTTGGTTCTTCAAACCGCATAGCTTATTACGATGGCGCCGCAATTTGGGCTAACAGTTATCAAACAGGTGAGAAAAAACTTCCAAAAATAGGAGTTCCCGCGCCTATGATGCTGTGAAGAAACAGCTTTCACTGACATCCAAAAAACTATCATGAACAAATCAAAAGGTTGTTAACGAAGAGACAAAGTATACTCCATGGATGTATGAATCAAAATGCAATGGTCAGAAAAAAATTAATGACTAAGTGAAGCAAGCTGCAGATACTGAATTAAGAATAAACTGTTTTAAAATTATTTATAAGTCCAACTGTTCATTGGTTAGCAACTTGGCGTGTGCAATATTTTCGAAGTTACCAGATAGAGGAAAAAACTTATATTTTAGATCATAGATAAATGTCTTTATCGACGGTATTTCGCGTCTGTAAACCAGTTAATAGTACTGATAGGCGGAATTTACAACTGTGACTGAGCCTAAGCTCAGTGTTGATAAGGGCGTGGACATAGGCGAATCAGCTGACACTGGTAAAGTTTATGTGTCAGTTATCCATGAACAGACCAACCACTGTATCAGGAAATGACGGAGATTCATCATCAGGATTCCACGCTTCCCGGTGTCATCTGTGAGCAGCACCACTGCAAAGCAATGGCAGTGAGCATCCTCCTTGTCGACAACAAATGTCTCAACAATAGTCAGGAAACTGAAACAGGAATCCGCTATGCTCCACATCGTACAGGTAGCAAGACACCAAAATGTTCATACTAGCTCATCTCCTCAGCTTCAGACTGTAAGCAGCGAACAAGCACCTCATGAAGCTCTCACACTTCCAAGATAAGTGTCCAAAAACACAATGAAAACTTGAGTAAGGAGAAAAAATATTCAGAGACTGATGAGGGACCTTCCTATGTGTTTATAGAAAGTTGTAACCAAAACATTGGGAGACTTCATCCTATTGTCTTTGCAAGCTCTTATATAGTGAGCCGCCTAGTGTGGCCGAGATGTTCTAGGCGCTTAAGTCTGGAACCGCGCGACCGTTACGTTCGCAGGTTTGAATCCTGGCTCGGGCATGGATGTGTGTGATGTTCTTAGGTTTCCACAGAAATAAACTTCTTCCAGTTAGGATGACACCTGTTGGGTAAACATTATTTGTAGAGTCATGCTGTTTTACAGGCTCTACATCCTACCACACCATACATTATAAGTGTGTCTACCAGCTCTCTTGACGAGTAATGTTCCATCTTTAACTATGTGTCATGCACAATACAGTGAATTATAGTAGTGAATATTAAATATCATACAAACTCTCGGCGTCGAACTTTCCTTTTTTTGTTAAAGGTCCATTCATATATTTTTAACAATTAAATCACGCAACTTACATTGATCTTGTGTCATGCTATTACGAGTGCCATTTGGGTGCAACTCGTGAATGTATTAATAATATAATGCAGTGTTAATGTTGGTGTGCCAAAATAGGTCTGATCAGGACAAGACCTAGAAAACAAAAGGTGCCTCTCATTCTTCCAACCATCTGACGATCAAAAATCTTCAAATGTTTTTAGTGGCTGCATATAATATTTATACAGCCGTGGACTATATCTATAGTGGGCTGTGTGATAGTGGCACATTATAGGTTTTGTGGAAGAAAATCTGGCGAGGCTTAACTTTTGTTTTATACACGTATGTGTTGACCACATCTGGTCGTTTGATAAATACTTGTAAATACTTGGACAAAACACCACAATGTTCATTGCGTTCATCATGTGTGGCAGCTATGGTTTCTGATAACTTATTACTAATCAAAGTTTTCAAGTCCTCAAACTCGCCATCAGGTGCGTATGTCTCTGTGTCAACATCATCAGTGTCACGTATTAACTGAATTTTGTACACTATACAATATTTATCAGGATCCTGGTATCCAGGTCAATTAAAATTTCACTGCCCTTATCTCTAAGTATACATTTACGTTGGGAGAATTCAATAGTGCTCTCCTTCTCGCACAATATGTATAAACCTAAAATCCAATTACTGACCAGGTTTTGCACGTCGAGGAATGGCCATTGTACGATTCCTTGACTGTAGCAAGTACCTTTATCTTAGCCATAGAAGACTTATTGCCTATGGCAGTTAAAATTTTACAGTTCTGGACAGAATACTCTGGTACAGGTCAGTCACAGATTTTCTAGTGAAAATCATAGGACAAGACACTAATTTTTGTATCCTGCCTGGAGGGCGGCATGTGGGTCTGCTCCTGTAAACTAAAGGGTAGGTCGAATGTAGGAAGCGAGTAGGAGCAGGTGAGGTAAAAATCTTGGTACCGCTTTTAACGTAAAAGTACATTTAATAGAGAATATTAGTCAATGACGTATATGTAACTTTTGGTAAAGATGAGCACATAGGTGCGAAGCTGGATGTATCAAAGCTAACACAGGCAAAATCTGTAGTGGCTCTCCCACTATGAAGATGAAACAACGTTGGTTGGTGGTCAGCTCGCGAACAAACGGGCTGAATCTGGAGTGGCGCTCGCAGAGCTGCTCAGCGCGAGCTAGATGGCGCTGTCGTCGGTGTCATAGTGCCAACAAAAGAACTTGTCCCTACGCCATGGCATCGTAGCTATCGATACCACATCCCTCCCCTCTGAAACCACACACCGTCGTTGAGTAGGGCTTCCGACGACAGGTGGAGGGACCCAGGGGGGGCGCAACTGAGGGGGCGGACAGCGAAGCTGCTGGGGCGAGCTGCCCACTGACGACACCGAATTGCTCGTGAGGGGGCGAGGAAAACGCCTAGTGGAAAACCTGCCTAGGCTGCGCACCGCCACTGGGTATGATCGGATGAGGAGGAGGTGCAAGAACCTCCATGGGCGATGGCGACAGCGGCGGCGTGACAGCAGCCTCAGCGTCCATCGGTTCTGGCACCACGGAGGAAGACGGCGACAGCGGCGACGACGGCGGCCGAAGGTGGGGCCGTGGCGGTGGCGATAGGCGCCCGCCTGTTGCAAAAGACCGGATCGGCAGCGGGGGCGGCGGCGGCGTCGTCTGCAGGAGCACCCGCGTCGGAGGGGCGAGCGGCGGAGGCGCCGACGACGTAGTCGTGGGCCGAGGCAGCGGAACCCGCGAAGCATCCAGTTCTGCCGGAAAACAACCAGCGGCAGAAAACCGTGGACGGCACAAACAGATCTGGTATCTGGTTCCGATGTCGCTTGACAGTGCCGGAGGGACCAGAAATGACAAATAAGGTGCGGCCAAGCTGGCGAAGAATGCGCATCTGCTCCCAGCTCTGCTTGACAGAGAAAGCGCAATAGAACACCTGATCATTTGGCACCAAGCCAGAACGAGGCGAAGCAGCGGGAGCGCACAGCAGCGGGTGCAATAACTGTAGCAGCGACCGATAGGCGCGTCCATGTATCAATTCCGCTGGGTAACGGGTGCCGCGCAGCTGTTAGTGAGATGAAACAAGGAAAGCCCAGAGTGCGAGCTCGAGAGAGTGCGTGGCATGCAACTAGCAACATACGTAAAAAGCGTTCACCCTCGCCGTTCGACGGGGGGTGGAATGGGACTGAGGTCAGATGGCGAATGTCATTAGCAGCAGAGAACTCTTCAAACTCGGAGGACACAAATTGGGGGCCATTGTCGGAGACAATAACTTCAGGAAGGCCCTCAATGCAGAAAATAGATGTCAAAGCCCGAATAGTACTGGCAGATGTAGTAGAAGACATGGGTACAACAAAAGGAAAGTTGCTGTAATCATTAATGACTATCAACCAGCGGGTGTCACAGAAAGGACCCACAAAATCAATATGAAACCGCTGCCAAGGCGCAGTAGGAGTCGGCCACGCAAAGAAGCGCTGGTGGGGAGCAGATTGATGCTCCGCACAAGAGCGAAAATTAGCAAGCAAATTCTCAATTTGTTTATCAATGCCAACCCAAGTACAGTGACGACACGCTAATTGCTTCATCCGCACAATACCACAATGACCAGCATGCAGTAAGCTAAGGATGTCCGACTGCAACGAACAAGATACAACCACACGAGACTGATCATTGTCAGTTTGTAACAAGATAACACCAAGGTGTACGGACGAGTTGTGACGTTGCGCAAAGCAATGTCGAACAAGTGGATCATGAATCTGCATAGCAGATGGAGGCCATTGAGTACGAATAGAGTATACTGCAAAACAATCTGCAGATAAGCATCGCCGGCTGTCGCGGAAGCAATACGACGAAAATCCACCGGAAAACCATCAGCTAATTCCTTATCTTGCGAATCACTGAACATGGATGGCAATTCACAAGGATCAGACACTTCGTCAGGACCGATAGGGAGACGAGACAAAGCATCAGCATTGCCATGCTGGGCCGTAGGCCGAAACAAGATTTCGTAATTGTATTTAGACAAAAACAAAGACCAACGTTGCAACTTTTGTGCATTACGTCCAGAACTGGCTTTGACAGGTGAAAAAACGACGTCAAAGGCTTATGATCGGTGACCAAATAGAACTTTCGACCGTATAAAAAAATCATGAAACTTTGTCACTCCAAATACAATAGGTAAAGCTTCTTTCAAAAGCGATCGGGCGATCGACAGAATTAATGTGGTGCGAGAGAACCGCTCCGATGCTGTGAGAAGATGCATCGACAGCCAAAACAACTGGTTTGGAGGGATTGAAAGGAATCAAACAGCGGTCATTCAACAAAGCAGATTTGAGATTGTGGAAAGCAACGTCACATTCCGAAGACCAAACAAAAGGAACGTTCTTACGCTGAAGGTGATGCTAAGGCGCTGCAATCTGCACTGCATTTGGTATAAACCAAATATCATATGTAGTTTTGCCCAATGCAGACTGAAGTTCTTTCAAGTTTCTGGGTGCTGGCAAGTCTCTAACCCCACGAAGATGTGACGGTGAGGGCTGGATACCCTGTCCGTTAATCATATGTCCTAAATACTGAAGCTCAGTCTGAAGAAATTTGCACTTTTCTCTGTTACACTTGAGTCCTACCTGTAAAAGTACAGTAAATAAGACACGCAAATTCTGCAAATGTTCATCAGGGGTTCGACCAGTATCAACCATATTGTCTGGATAATTTGAGCAACCAGGGACAGTGGCACACAACTGCTGCAAGTAAGATTGAAAAATAGCAGGAGCCGAAGCACAACCTAATGGAAGGCGGCAAAACTTGAACAAGCCAAGGTGAGTGTTGATCACAAAATAGAGCTGCGACCGTTCTTCGAGCGGAATTTTAAACAACGCACAAACAGCCGCATGTGTTCACATTCGATTACGCTTCGACTGCACTACGCATTCAGTATCGTAACATCTTTCAACTGCATTATATACGACGCTGAGAAAAATTCAAAGCCGATTATCTTTGTATATTCATGAAAAGCATTCAGAACAGCCTATTTCTCGGCACGTTTTAACCGTGTTCAACGCACGTGTTTCACTATGCAGCCTCAGCCATTTTCATACTGCACAATAACAGCGCTGCAGAGGCTATAACTGTACACGATTTTTAAAATCAAAACTACGTATCTAAAGCGTGATTAATAAAAACGTTGATGGCTGTTAATACATTTGAATATCTTAAAGTTTCATTTAACGTAACTTTGTAATAAGATGTCTAATACATAAGTAGGACCTACTTCCAAGAGGGTAACAACACCAGTGTACATGTACTACGGCTTCTAACCAATCATCGCATTTGTGTTTGAATACATCAGGTTTATTCTTATGATGAACGGACTATAGCACATGTTAATGCGGCAGTGCGATGCATGCAATCATCACACGAGGCACGGGCTAGAGCTAAATTGTGTGCAATATGTCTGTTTTGGTGCTCAGTGTGTATGCTGTTCATCTTTTGCTACCTGTTCCAGTGTAGAACTGACACCCTAGTTCTTTGCGAGACTGCAGCAGAA
This sequence comes from Schistocerca americana, assembly GCF_021461395.2. Lineage (NCBI taxonomy): Eukaryota > Metazoa > Arthropoda > Insecta > Orthoptera > Acrididae > Schistocerca > Schistocerca americana. Next base: position 139,514,657 of record NC_060119.1, on the reverse strand, counting down.
CTGTATGCACTGTTGTAATACATGCATTTAGACTGGCGATAGTCGCTTTAGATTAGATTAGATTACTTTTTCGTTCCATAGATCCATGTTGAGGAGATCCTCGTGGATGTGGAACATGTCACTTTTTTTTAAGCTGAAATAACAATGCTAATAGTAGGAATATATACAATACATCATTTGTTTCTATTAAAAAATTCGTCAATGGAGTAGAAGGAGTTGGCCACTAGTAAGTCTTTCAGGCTCCTTTTAAACTGATCTTTATTTGTAACTAAATTTTTTATGTTTGCTTGCAAATTATTGAATATGAGTGTTCCTGAGTAGAGGACCCCTTTTTGAAATAAAGTAAGTGCTTTTAAGTTCTTGTGCAGATCATCTTTGTTCCTGGTATTGTATGTATCAACTGAGCTGTTTGTTGGAAAAAGAGATATATTATTTAGGACAAATTTCATTAAGGAGTAAATATACTGAGAGGCAGTAGTTAGTATACCCAGTTCTTTGAAGAGGTTTCTACAAGACGTCAGTGAATTTACTCCACAAATAATACGTATTACACGCTTTTGGACTCTGAAAACTATTGTTTGACTTGAAGAGTTACCCCAAAATATTATACCATATGACATTATTGAATGAAAGTAGGCAAAGTATGAAAGCTTTTTCACTTTTATGTCGCCTATGTCTGCTAACACTCGAATTGCAAATACAGACTTGTTAAGGCGTTTCTGCAGTTCTATGGTGTGCTCCTCCCAACTGAATTTATTATCAAGTTGTAATCCCAGGAATTTAAGACTGTCAACCTCTTCTATCTGCTCCTCTTCGTTGTTGTTGTTGTTGTGATCTTCAGTCCTGAGACTGGTTTGATGCAGCTCTCCATGCTATTCTACCCTGTGTAAGCTTCTTCTTCTCCCAGTACCTACTGCAACCTACATCCTTCTGAATCTGCTTAATGTATTCATCCCTTGGTCTACCTCTACGATTTTTACCCTCCACGCTGCCCTCCAATACTAAATTGGTGATCCCTTGATGCCTCAGAACATGTCCTACCAACCGATCCCTTCTTCTGGTCAAGCTGTGCCACAAACTTCTCAATTCAATACTTCCTCATTAGTTATGTGATCTACCCATCTAATTTTCAGCATTCTTCTGTAGCACCACATTTCGAAAGCTTCTATTCTCTTCTTGTCCAAACTATTTATCGTCCATGTTTCACTTCCATACATGGCTACACTCCATACAAATACTTTCAGAAATGACTTCCTGACACTTAAATCTATACTCGATGTTAACAAATTTCTCTTCTTCAGAAACGCTTTCCTTGCCATAGCCAGTCTACATTTTATATCCCCTCTGCATCGACCATCATCAGTTATTTTGCTCCCCAAATAGCAAAACTCCTTTACTACTTTAAGTGTCTCATTTCCTAATCTAATTCCCTCAGCATCACCCGACTTAATTCGACTACATTCCATTATCCTCGTTTTGCTTTTGTTGATGTTCATCTTATATCCTCCTTTCAAGACGCTATCCATTCCATTCAACTGCTCTTCCAAGTCCTTTGCTGTCTCCAACAGAATTACAATGTCACCGGCGAACCTCAAAGTTTTTATTTCTTCTCCATGGATTTTAATACCTACTCCAAATTTTTCTTTTGTTTCCTTTACTGCTTGCTCAATATACAGATTGAATAACATCAGGGAGAGGCTACAACCCTGTCTTACTCCCTTCCTAACCAATGCTTCCCTTTCATGTCCCTCGACTCTTATAACTGCCATCTGGTTTCTGTACAAATAGTAAATAGCCTTTCGCTCCCTGTATTTTACCCCTGCCACCTTTAGAATTTGAAAGAGAGTATTCCAGTCAACATTGTCAAAAGCTTTATCTAAGTCTACAAATGCTAGAAACGTAGGTTTGCCTTTCCTTAATCTTTCTTCTAAGATAAGTCGTAAGGTCAGTATTGCCTCACATGTTCCAGTATTTCTACGGAATCCAAACTGATCTTCCCCAAGGTCGGCATCTACCAGTTTTTCCATTCGTCTGTAAAGAATTCGTGTTAGTATTTTGCAGCTGTGGCTTATTAAACTGATTGTTCGGTAATTTTCACATCTGTCAAACCTGCTTTCTTTGGGATTGGAATTATCATATTCTTCTTGAAGTCTGAGGGTATTTCGTCTGTTTCATAGATCTTGCTCACCAAATGGTAGAGTTTTGTCAGGACGCTTCTTCGTACTTTATGCATATGCTGGGTGGAAACCTCTTACAGGTTCTGAATTGCATATAGTGAGTCTTTTCGAAGTTTAATGTCAGTGAGTTGGCTTTAAACCATTTATTAATATCCATTAAAATGTCATTAGCAGATCTTTCTAGAACTACACTCGACAAACTATTTATTGCAATACTTGTGTCATCTGCAAACAAAACGAACTCTGATTCTGGCAGTGTAACTGATGAGAGATCATTAATGTACACAAGAAAAAGCAATGGCCCTAAGATGGATCCTTGTGGGACACCACATGTAATTTCTTCCCATTCTGATGATGACTGATGACTTAATTCACTAGTCCCTTGCACTGACACCCTTTGTTTCCTGTTAGCGAGGTATGACTTGAACCACTTTGCAGCACTGCCTGTGACACCATAGGATGTTGTGGTGTACACAGTCGAATGCCTTTGACAAATCACAGAAAATACCTGCTGCTTGTAACTTGTTATTTAATGAATTAAGTACATTTTCACTGTAGGTGTAAATAGCATTTTCGATATCAGAACCCTTCAGAAATCCAAACTGTGTTCTTGATAATATGTTATTTGTGGTCAGATGGTTGAGAAGCTGTCTGTACATTACTTTTTCTAAAATTTTTTAGAATGCTGGCAAAAGTGAAATCGGTCTGCAGTTTGATGGCATCTCTTTATCCCCTTTCTTGAATAGAGGCTTAACATCTGCATATTTCAGCCAGGCAGGAAATGTCCCAGTTATAATTGACTGGCTACACAAGTAACTTAGAATTGTACTAAACTCACAAGAACATGCCTTAATTAACTTTGTTGATATTTCATCGTAACCACTAGAATGCTTTGTTTTTAAAGATTTTATTATGGAAGTTATTTCTTTTGATGAAGTGAGTGACATATTCATGTACCTGAAGCTATTTGTAAAGGCTAGTTTCAGATATTCAAGGGCATTATTTACTGATCCTGACAATCCCATTCTATCAGTAACGGATATAAAGTACTTGTTAAATAGATTTGCCACACTATGCCAATCGGTTATTAATGTGTTATCTACCCTTAGTGCTATTTGCTCCTGTTCCTTTCTGATCCTTCCAGTCTCCTCTTTCACTATATCCCATACTGTTTTTATTTTGTTCCCTGACATTGCTTTCTTCTTCTCGTAGTGCATTTGTTTAGATGTCTGAATTACTTTTTTTAAATATGTTACAGTATTCCTTGTATTCAGCTAAATCATCAGCATTGGAGCTATTCTTGGTCGACAGATACATTTTCCTTTTTGTCTTACAGGAAATCTTTATTCCTTGTGTGACCCATGGTTTTATTATACACTTCTGTTTAATTTGAGTAACTTTTAGAGGAAAGCAGTTTTCAAACATGGTACTGACATTTTTCATGAATGTGTTATATTTTTCATTCATGTCATGAGCACTATAAACTTCTTTCCAGTTCATATCTTTTAGCAGTTTTCTAAAACACTCAATTTTTGGTTGATTGAATACTCTCCTGTACCCAGATTTAGCAGTCTTGATAATCTGCTTAGAATTTACATCTAAAACAAGGAGCTGCATGTCATGATTTGATAGTCAATTTATTACAGGTTTTATGTTATGATTTTGTTCCTTTGATTTGTCTATAAAAATGTTATCAAAGGCTGTCCTTGAGGATTTAGTGATCATAGTTGGAAAGGTTACAGTGCGAGTTAGATTGAAAGACAACATTACTAACTGCAGTAAATGTTTACTGGAAGATTGCATTAGAAAATCTGTATTAAAGTCACCAGCAATCAAAATTTTTTTTTTCTTCCTGTTAAATAACCCAAAAGAGCTTCTAGATGATTTGTGAATAGATTATAACTTCCTGCAGGTGCTCGGTAAATAGTTACTATTATATAGGATCTGTTATGGAACTCTACTTCTGTTGCACATGCTTCTAGATGCTGCTCTAAACAGAATTTATTAATGTCAATGTTATTGAATTTATGGCAGTTTTTAATATATCTACTCTGCAAAAGTAGGAAGCTAGCTTAAATCTTGAAATGTCTAACATATCAACAACTACTATGAGCTACGTTGTTGTTATGCAGTCTACACTGTGTATGTACATAATACAATAAATATGCATTTCCGGCCTTTGGTTCACTATCTCAATATATTTCCTGATTTTGCTTATCGAAGGAAGCTGTACTTCATCTTTTCAATCTGGTACTTGAGAACCTGGAGCATATGACGGACAGCCAGTGGTAGATACAGAAAAACGTCAAGGAGGGTGTGCTTAAGATATCTGGAGCTACCTTTACTTTTACTGTAATAAAAAATGCAAAGTTTAAGAAAGTTCTATTAAACTACTCGAGAAATCGATTCGACTGACGATAGAAAAGAACAAAAAGCATGTGGGCTGACTGGCAGGGGCAGCGTGGGAGGCTCCGAGTCCCCCCTGCATGTATCCACTGCTGCGGACAGTTGAGACTATGTTTGTTTTTTAAATAATGCTGTTTATTTACAATAATATGCATTTGATGTCAGTACTTAACGAATTCTGTCGTGTTATTTATGTAAATCAAGCACATTAAATTGCCAATTCGTGAAACAGTAGTCTTTTTTATCCGGCTAGTGCTACAATTCCTGCTGTAGTGGAACCAACTGTTTCATTTTATTTAGCAAACAGACGTTTGAAAAATCTAATTTTTTAGGCTTTTATGCTTGCTCTGAGTTGCTGTAGTTGCTCTCAACATTGCTCCAGAATGGCAATGTCCTCAGACAAACAGTTTTCAAATGTGAAGCAAAAACAGATTTTCTGACAATCCCCACTTTTTGAGAATTGGATTTTTTATGCTAGCTTTGAGCTGTTGAAGTTGCCCTGAACGTTGCCCCAGAACAACAATGTCTTCAGCCAAGCAGTTTTAAAATAGGAAGCAGAAACAGATTTTCTGCCAGCTCCTGGTTTTTGAAAAATCGATTTTTTTATGCTTGGTCTGAGTTGCTGTAGTTGCTCCAAACGTTGCTCCAGAACAACAACATCCTTAGACAAACAGTTTTCAAATGGGAATCAAAACAAATATTCTGCCAGCCCCCACATTTTGAGAAATCTGATTTTTTATGCTTGCTCTGAGTTGCTGTAGTTTCTCTGAACATTGCTTCAGAACAATAATATTGTTGGAAAAATAGTGTTTAAATGGGTACCAAAACCAGCTGTCAATTTTTGAAAATATGGCCTTTTTTACGCTTATTCAGAGTTACTACAATTGCTCTGAACAACAGTGCCAGCAAATAAATTATACTGAAACAGGAGGTAACAAAAGTGAGGGATTTTTGTATAGGAGGTAAAGGGAAAAAATACTTTAGAAAGCTGCGATCCTATTCCAAAATGGCAACCTTCTGAATCAAATCTTAACCAGAAATTAAGTGAGAGATATCATGAGCTTCCACTCAATTTGTATTGGTTACTGTCTCACTGATGAGGGAAAATTATCAGTGTAAGAGCATGCAGGAAAGGCTATGTGCAGGTAGTCAATTATCTTCACATTTTTAAAAAAAATTTTACATTTTTATGTCATTTTAATATACATATTTTTGAAATTGTTATGTTTGTTTTAGTTTTTATAAGTGAACATAATTTTTCAATTTTTTGGCTTCCTTCAATCAGTTACATATGTCTGTGGTGTTTAAGAAGTAATTATCTCCTCCTTAATTGTGCATTTTTGTTTGTTTTCTTTCTTTAAATTTTTTACATTTTTCACATGTTGTCATTTTCAACTTTTTTATATTTATAGGAATGTATATTTCACTGGAATAGAATAATCGTAATAACTTTAATGTTAATGTGAAGTGTTTCCAGTTTATTTCTTTTATCCTTTTGAAGAACTATTCAACTCAGTTTCAAAAAATGTAATGACTGACTTTAGTTGCTATGTTAAACCTACAATTAATGTTATTGTAATCGTTTACTTATGTTATCCTTGCTAATTTCCTTATTGTCTGTGATTGGTAATGTTTTCTGAAAGTTGTGTCACTTTCTTAAGGTGCCAGTTTCAGTAAAACAAGAATTAATGCATTGTGTTGGTGTTATGCTGTGTTTACATCCTGACATTAACACAAAAGACTGGATGATCAAGTGGTCTTCAGTTATACATGTAGATCTCATATTGTTATCGTTAATTTCAAACCAGTCTTCACCAAATTTAATAAAGGGAGTATAATAACCTTTTGATCTTACATTAGAGCCTATGTAGTAATTAACCATACCTACCAAAGGGTGTGTAGATCCGCTGAAAGTCATAGTGTACAGAAATGTTTTGATGCTCACTGTGACGTTTGTACCTTCTATGTGCTCGAGAAACAAATGCAGGAGGTATTTGACACTCACTTCGAGTTGTCAGTCACAACTGGAACATATTTTGCACGTCTCTCTAGTATTGCTGAGCTCGATAGCTTCTGATAATTTTTTGTATCCCTGTTTGCTAATCGTTTTAAAGTCTAAGAGTAGTAGTTTGCCCTTAGTACTCTCTCTCTCTCTTTCTCTCTCACATCTGACACATTTTTCTGTCAGATCCCCACTGCACTCATCTTTAAAATCCCATTCGCACAAATTACAAATATTTGAATTGTCGTCAATGGTACATACCTGTATTTCCTTGCTTAACTAGGCTTGAAATGCTAAATAAGAGTCGTGCTCATTCAATGTAAACCTGTTTACATGATTATATTTTCACAAAAAGATTTACAAACTTGAAACCATCTGACGATATTGTTTGCACTATTTTCTGAAAGCTATCATAAGTACATGCGATAGCCAGTACTGCACAATACTGTCAAATCCACAAGTATTAGTCACAACAAATCTTTGGTCTTTGTCTCTAATAGACTCCAAAATTTTACCATTCAGTAGAATACTGGTATAGACCTATCTAGTTTTACAAGATGTCGCCATCCCTAACTCAGACATGAATGTAAGTATGTACACTTAATGTTTTGGCGCCATTTAAATTGCGTCAATTGTCTTTAAGTGTTAACTCATATAAGTCTCCTATCAATGAGTCTACTCCATCTTCCGTAATACAGTTTCCTGTGTGTTCTGCTATCACCTCTGATTTCTTTACCTCAGTGTCTGGTAATGCAAATTCGTTCATTTTTTCTAGAGATTATGCAACATTAAACGTGCACTCGATAAGGTACTGACTGACATTTCCACTTCATGCTGTTTATGGTAACCAATACTGGGCTGGTCAGCGTTTATTGAGTCATTTATTTCTACATTGGCCGAAGTCCTGATAAAATTTCAAATGATTATTTACGAATTTGTTAATTCACACTGTACGAATCTCATTTTGTAACAAGTTATGTTTCAAATCATTGAACTCACCTTCTGCTGCAGATGAGGGGACATTAAAGTCCCAAATGGAGATATGTGTATCATAACACCCTAATAAAGGGGAAAATAATGAAAGATTGCTTTGATGTGTCGCACTGTAGCTGGACATAATAGAGATTGGTATCATAATCTGTCTGTGCTAAGTGCCCACATTCGGCTTCTCTTAAGACCACCTTACCTAACGAATCTGACCATGCAACAATTCCGGATTCGTTATCATGTCTGTTGTTGTTGTCATCGAAACACTCAAGTGTTTCAGTCTCTTGCTCATTTTTCATGGCACTTTCTTCGGTTTCACCTATTTTGGAAATGTCCAGTTCTCCTCACATTATGCAGCACAGTTTCTTAAATACTTTCTCAGCCAAACAGAGATAGTCGTCTCAGTGTATACCATACATCTGTCTACTAGAAAATATGATGGCAGATTTCACTACTCCTTGAAAGTCATTGAAATTCCTGACCTTAGTGAGAAAAACCATTATCCAAATTGTGCACACAAGACGATGGAGGGTTTTGATCTCCTTCCAACTACAAATTATATTAACGTAATTGGACGCATCCAGGCGTAGAAAACGTGGTGGCAGCGCATTCGACAGCCGACCAAACAACTAAAACATAGCGATAAATAATCTTTCAGATCTTGACAGTCTCCAAACGCCCTTGCAATAGAACCCATCAATACTTTGTCGAAATCGCTTCCAGCTTGTTTTGGCACTAGAAATTTTATAATGTGCTTGCAACCTACGCGAATAATTTCATTAAATCAGTTTTGTATCGTCTTTTTGTTTTAAGATTCCCTCAACACTTGAAAAACGGGCAGTTTGGAATCTGGGGATTCTGTGACGATTTGATAAAGATAGATTAGATTAGATGAATACTAGTTCCATGGATCATGAATACGATATTTCGTAATGATGTGGCACGAGTCGAATTTTCTAATACATGACATAATTAGGTTAATTTAACAACATACTTAAGTTAATATAACAACCTTATTTTTTTGTGTTTTTTGTTTTTCTTTATTTTTATTTTTTTTTATTTTTTAAATATTTTTTTCTTTTTTTTTTCTTAATTTATATCTAAAAATTCCTCTACGGAGTAGAAGGAGCTGTCATTCAGAAATTCTTTTAATTTCTTCTTAAATACTTGTTGGTTATCTGTCAGACTTTTGATACTATTTGGTAAGTGACCAAAGACTTTAGTGCCAGTATAATTCACCCCTTTCTGTGCCAAAGTTAGATTTAATCTTGAATAGTGAAGATCATCCTTTCTCCTAGTATTGTAGTTATGCACACTGCTATTACTTTTGAATTGGGTTTGGTTGTTAATAACAAATTTCATAAGAGAGTATATATACTGAGAAGCTACTGTGAATATCCCTAGATCCTTAAATAAATGTCTGCAGGATGATCTTGGGTGGACTCCAGCTATTATTCTGATTACACGCTTTTGAGCAATAAATACTTTATTCCTCAGTGATGAATTCCCCCAAAATATGTTGCCATATGAAAGCAATGAGTGAAAATAGGCGTAGTAAGCTAATTTACTAAGATGTTTATCACCAAAATTTGCAATGACCCTTATTGCATAAGTAGCTGAACTCAAACGTTTCAGCAGATCATCAATGTGTTTCTTCCAATTTAATCTCTCATCAATGGACACACCTAAAAATTTGGAATATTCTACCTTAGCTATATGCTTCTGACTAAGGTCTATATTTATTAATGTCGTCATACCATTCCCTGTACGGAACTGTATGTACTGTGTCTTATCAAAATTCAGTGAGAGTCCATTTACAAGGAACCATTTAGTAATTTTCTGAAAGACAGTATTGACAATTTCATCAGTTAATTCTTGTTTGTCAGGTGTGATTACTATACTTGTATCATCAGCAAAGAGAACTAACTTTGCCTCTTCATGAATATAGAATGGCAAGTCATTAATATATAATAAGAACAAAGGACCCAAGACTGACCCTTGTGGAACCCCATTCTTGATAGTTCCCCAGTTTGAGGGGTTGGGTTGGGTTGTTTGGGGAAGACCAGACAGCGAGGTCATCGGTCTCATTGGATTAGGGAAGGACGGGGAAGGAAGTCGGCCGTGCCCTTTCAAAGGAACCATCCTGGCATTTGCCTGGAGCGATTTAGGGAAATCACGGAAAACCTAAATCAGGATGGCCGGACGCGGGATTGAACCGTCGTCCTCCCGAATGCGAGTCCAGTGTGCTAACCACTGCACCACCTCGCTCGGTCCCCCAGTTTGAGGAATGTGCTGATCTTTGCATGTTACGATAACTACTTATTTCAACTTTCTGCACTCTTCCAGTTAGGTACGAATTAAATCATTTGTGCACTGTCCCACTCATGCCACAATACTTGAGCTTGTCTAGCAGAATTTCATGATTTACACAATCAAAAGCCTTTGAGAGATCACAAAAAATCCCAATGGGTGGTGTTCGGTTATTCAGATCATTCAAAATTTGACTGGTGAAAGCATATATGGCATTTTCTGTTGAAAAACCTTTCTGGAAACCAAACTGACATTTTGTTAGTACTTCATTTTTACAGATATGTGAAGCTACTCTTGAATACATTACTTTCTCAAACATTTTGGATACAGCTGTTAGAAGGGAGATTGGACGGTAATTGTTGACATCAGATCTATCCCCCTTTTTATGCAAAGGTATAACAATAGCATATTTCAGTCTATCAGGGAAAATGCCCTGTTCCAGAGAGCTATTACACAGGTGGCTGAGAATCTTACTTATCTGTTGAGAACAAGCTTTTAGTATTTTGCTGGAAATGCCATCAATTCCATGTGAGTTTTTGCTTTTAAGCAAGTTTATTATTTTCCTAATTTCAGAGGGAGAAGTGGGTGAGATTTCAATTGTATCAAATTGCATAGGTATGGCCTCTTCCACTAACAGCCGAGCATCTTCTAATGAACACCTGGATCCTACTATATCCACAACATTTAAAAAATGATTATTAAAAATATTTTCAACTTCTGACTTTTTGTTCGTAAAGTTTTCATTCAATTTGATGGTAATACTGTCTTCCTCTTCTCTTGGTTGACCTGTTTCTCTTTTAATAATATTCCAAATTGTTTTAATTTTATTATCAGAGTTGCTGATTTCAGACATGATACACATACTCCTGGATATTTTAATAACTTTTCTTAATATAACACAGTAGTTTTTATAATTTTTGATAGTTTCTGGGTCACTACTCTTTCTTGCTGTCAGATACATTTCCCTTTTCCGGTTACAAGATATTTTTATACGCTTAGTAAGCCATGGTTTGTTACAAGGTTTCTTACGAGTATATTTAACTATTTTCTTGGGGAAGCAGTTTTCAAATGCATTTACAAAAATGTCATGAAATAAATTATATTTTAAATTGGCATCAGGTTCACGGTACACCTCATCCCGGTCTAACTGTTGTAGGCTTTCCCTGAAATTTGCAATTGTTAAATCGTTGACTGAACGTACTACTTTGGAGGACTGTTTAGTATTGCTGAATGGAGCTATGTCATATATTGTAACTAGCTGTGCACCATGATCAGAAAGACCATTCTCAACAGGCTGAGCATTTATCTGGTTAAACTTATCTTGGTCTAAAAAGAAGTTATCTATCAGTGAGCCGCTATCCTTTACCACCCGAGTAGGAAAATCAATAACGGGTGTCAAATTGAAAGAACCGAGTAATACTTCAAGGTCATTTTTCCTATTACCCTCTTTCAGAGAATCTACATTGAAGTCCCCACAAATAATAATTTGCTTCCCCCTGTCTGACAGATAGCACAACAAGGAGTCCAAATTTTTCAGAAATAGATGAAAATTTCCTGATGGGGACCTATATACAGTTACAATTATAAATGTGCCTTTATTTAATTTAAGCTCACAGGCACATGCTTCTATATGTTTCTCTACACAAAACTTTTTTGTTTCTATACTTTTTGCACAATGATAACTTTTGACATATATGGCAACTCCTCCTTTCTCCATATTTTCTCTCATGACATGTGCAGAGATCTTATATCCACTTACATTTACCTTATCCATATCAGCAACAATGTGATGCTCAGACAGGCATAGTATGTCTATTTCATTCTCAGCTTCTAAATCTTCTAAACAAACCAGAAGCTCATCTACTTTATTCTTTAAACTCCCAAAATTTTGATGAAATATACTTACATTATTTTTAATTATACTTTTATGAGAACCTTTCCTTATCCTAACATTTGCAGTACTCTCCTGTCTGAGTTTCTCATTGTGCTTAGGCCTAGTTCCTATACCAGTGGTCACATGGTGTTCAGAGAGGCAGATTATGTCAACTGGGTTGGGTGACTTTAATTCATCAATGGAATTACCTAGGACTGAGATACAACTTGGTGGAGATAAAATTTCTGGTGATTGGTGAAAATTTATAATTGATAGCTGTGGTTGGTGATGAAATGTGCTACAATTGTGCTGTTTAATTTCTTTCCTAAACTGAAGATTTGTTTCAATCGTGACCTCTCGTAGAACTTGACATCTTTCTGTCTTACCTATCCTAAAAAAGGTGCTGCTCCAACACCTGTAACCACTGGTATTTTATCATTCATGGCAGTGCCTCCCCCCCTTAAATTTCCTGCTATTACCCCAGCCAGTTTCCCCTTCCCTTTCCTGTTGAGATGTAGGCCGTGCCTGGTATAGTCCCACCTACTGAGATAATCAACAGGAACCACACCAATATGAGCCCCCGCACCCGACCCAAGCAGCCGTTCCCACTCCAAATTAACTCTCCCAACAGAAGAGTTCAAATGAGGCCGGTCATGGCGTGTCAGGACAGATACAAATTCAACATTGGTGTGTCTCGATGCCGACGCAATCTTTACCAGGTCACACTCTATACTGTACCCAGGATCTCTGTCGATGCTGTTCCCTGGCCCTCCCACAATAACCACGGTGTCTTCCCTGGTAAATCCTTTACAGAGTGAACCTTAATCCTCTGTCACCTGATCCAGACTAGCACTTGGTTTGAAAAAATTTGTGACCTGGTATTCTGGTCCTAATTCCTCCTGCAGAAGTTGGCCTACACCTCTGGCATGAGAACTGCCTAACAACAAAACTTTCTTCCTTTTCGATGACTTTCCTACATTCTTTTTCAATTTCCTATTGAAAGTTTGTTGTGTCCTGTCTACACCTACCTCTGCTTGAGGCTCATCAGTTTCTAACTGAAGCAACAGGTCAAACTTATTTTTGACATTCACCACAAAACTGTCAGACTTAGTTCTAGGCCTGTTCCTTCTGCTACCTGTTGCCACTTCCCACCTCTCTTTGCCCTTCTCCCTCCTTAACCTGTCCAGATCTTCCCTAGCCTGATCTAGCTCAGCCTGAACTCAGTTCTCCCGTTGGTTTCCTCAGGTTTTTTACTAATGAGCCTGTCCTATCTATACAAATGTATTACAGATATTCTTTCACCACAGCAATTTGTTCTTTCATCCAATAATAGACGTGAAATAGATCTAGAACAATCGAGTGAACTTCACTGGCATGAAATTCATACTTCATGTCTCTGAAATTTTCAATCGGAATGCATCCAGTCAACCGAAAAATTACATTTTGGCACTCTTGTTTTGCCTTACACAAAACTGAAATTGTTGGTAATTGCAGAGGTTCAGGGTACCCAAATTTCATAAGTCCATTTTCCTCGTTTCTGCACCAGCTGCAAGGTAAGTTACTGTGGTCTACCATATGTGATGAAACGCTAATTTTTTGTTTTCTTTTAATTGACGCTTCTTATTATACATAAAAAATTTTCAAATGTGTGTGAATTCCTAAGGGCCCAAAATGTTGAGGTCATCGGTCCCTAGACTTACACACTACTTAAACCAAATTAAACTAATGTATACTAAGAACAACACACACACCTATGCCCGAGGGAGGACTCGACACTCCGGCAGGAGGTGCCGCGCAATCCGTGATATGACGCGGCCACTCCGCGCGGGTATGCATAAAAGACCCACTGAAATTATCCAGCACACACTCCATTATAACGTCACGTCCAGGTGCCGGATTTTCGCAACAGTTCCTGAAAAATTGCTTCCACATTTTTTGCATCTACCTGTGATCTTAAGTTACACTCCATACTCACGTTTTACATCTCTTAAATGAGATAGGACATGGTATCGTTGTTTGCTCCCATAGTTTCTCATACAGGGTATCTGGCCATACTTTTCGCAACAGAACAAACGCACTTTCAGATCGCTCTTTTTCCGATTACGATGCCTCTGGACACATGATGACCTAGGTTTTGTATTGTTGAGTCAGCTGGAATGAAATCTGACGTTTTGATTTGAAATTTTCCGATGTCACACTACTTTCGATGTCACCGAATGTTTCGCTGTTAATTTTGATGCTGTGGAATTCAAGAACTTTGGACAAGGTATTATGTCATGATGTCGATTTTTTGCAGAATTGTGTAAATATTTTTAGGGCTTATAAATACCAGAATTGCTGATTACAGCACAGTGGTGGAATGTAATGCGCCATTTTCCTACACCTCTATTATACTGATGTATTTATAATGCATATAGATTAATTATGGCTCAAAGACGCATAAATCACAGCCCATCACTTGTTTCCAATTCCTACATTAACACACAATCTCCAAAGTATCAGTACGATTGCACGTACAATATACTGTATGTTATATTTCACTTATTCCAGAATGAGATTTTCACTCTGCAGCAGACTGTGCACTGATATGAAACTTCCTTGGCAAATTAAAACTGTGTGTTAGAATGTGACTCGAACTTGGGACATTTATCTTTCATGGGCAAGTGCTCTATGACCGAGTACACAAGTACGACTCACGACCTGTACTCACAGATTCACTTCCATCAATACCTCATCTCCTACCTTCCAAACTTCACAGAAGCACTCCTGTGAAACTTGCAGAGCTAGCACTTCTGGAAGAAAGGATATTCTGGAGACATGGCTTTGCCACAGCCTGGGGCATGTTTGCAGACTGAATTTTTCACGCTGGAGGGGAGTGTGCGCTGATATGAAACTTCCTGATGCATAAAAACTGTGTCCCAGACCGAGACTTGCACGCAAAAGGAAAAGGTCCCAAGTTCTAAACTCGGTCTAGCACACAGTTTTAATCTTCCAGAAAGTTTCATATCAGCACACACTCTGCTGCAGAGTGAAAATCTATACCTTAACTACAATATGTGCGCCAGCAGGCATCTTTATGTCATAAATTCTACATCAAACAAACCTTGTAGTTAAATCTTTTCCCAGTTTGCAAATTGATAAAGTGAATGATAGGAAACTTCAACGTTTATGATATCTGATGTGAAGAAGCAATCCAAATGCGTTCTTCCTTGATAAACTATTGTTTTATCCACTCATAGCTTTATCTCCATAATTATGTTTTTCGTATTTTTACACTATATAAACATCTATAATTTTATACATTCTTCTTTTTCTTTGTCTGCCTTTTATTTTACTTTTCCTTTCATAAGTCATCTCATAGTCCCTTTACGTATAACACAAATATAATTTGTCATAGATGGAAATATTACATTTACAAATTATAATACTTTTACAGTTCTTTAAATATGTCCGATCGCACATTGCCACTGTAATATGTTCTTTGTCAAGCAGTAATAAGCAAGTGCTAAAAATGGTAAAGTTAATTGAATCTGCTCAATACTATGCAGTGCATAAATTAAAATTTTGGTGTTGGAAGGACACAGCACAGAATCATTTTCATCCACACACCTGGAAATATTGATTATTGGATTTAGTGTTAACTCGATTTCCTGCAAAGTAAATTAAATGGCTGTCACTTACTAATCAATGAGTGAGTGCTGATGAACATGCTATTGTTTTATAAGCAGGATGTCCATGAAATGTGTTACTTTAGTTTCAGTGTTAAGTAGTGGCATTAAAATTGTATTGGAATTTGTACTAAAAGATGCAGTTTCTATTTGGAATGCAATGCTCAAACAGCAAGACACTGTCTATTATTGATCTTATTACTTTCCAACAATGTACATTATTCTTCCTGACACACCTCCTAAAATATAAGGCATAAAAACATGTGTGAGCAATCTATAGGTGACTATATTAATGGTAAACACTTTTGATAATCATCCCAAGTTATTATTCAGGACAATACAAAGTAAAAGATTAGCCAGTACACCTAGGGCTACCTATGTCTGTATTTCAAGACAGAACTAGAGAGAAATTAATGGGAAGGAGCTTCTTCACTCATCAAACGTCTGCTGTTTTAACAACTGACATATAATTTTGTACTTATCGATACTTCTATCTGAATCTATTCACTTACCTAAGTAGTATTTACTTTTGTCTCTTATTGAAGTGTCTATTTTCTTTTTTATCTTATGCTTGGATGGATACATTTCGTTATGACAGTATGGATAAACAAAAAAGTCACATTATTTGACTTCTTATGTTCAACCCTCAACATCAACTAGTCTAACTTATTGCATAAGCATAGACAGATAGATCTTTTATTGCATTAGTACACGATTACAAAGCAATAACTGGAAGCAGTTACTTCCATCAATTATTTAGGAGTATATGTTTAGTGTGATTTGAAGTTGAATGAGCACATAAAATTAATCACGTGCAAGGCAGATGCCTGACTTAAATGCATTGAAAGAATCCTTGTGAAATTTAGTCTATCAAGAATAGAGGCAGTTTACAAAACAGTTGTTCGAGCAATATTTGAATATTACTCATCAGTCTGGGATCCATACCATTTAGGCTTGATAGAGAAAATCGAGAAAATCCTAAGAAAAGCAGCTTGTTTCGTTACAGGTTCATTTAGGAAGTGCATAAGCGTCATAGAGATCCTCAGCCTTCTCCAGTGACTGACGCTGCAGGAAAGGTATGCTGCAGTACAGCATGGTTTACTGTTAAAGTTCTGAGAACATACATTCCTGCAAGAGTCAGCTAATATAGTGCTTCTTCCTATGTATATCTCGTGGAAAAGCATGAATATAAAGTCTGAGAGATTTGAGTACACACAGAGGCTTAGCAGCAATCTTTCTTCCCACAAACCATCCATGACTGGAACAGTAGAAAGGGGAAGCAACAAAAAGTACACTCAGCCACAAGATGGAGTTCAGAAGCAGATGTAAATGTACTGGCCCACAGAGTTCGCTCAGGCCGTTGCACTAACGTCACAAACCTGCTCAAGTACAGCAGCACAATTTCTACTAGAAAATGTATGTGAAAGATTGTATTTCGATTTTTTCACTCGGGTTTCAAGATTTAATGTGCAGTGGCATCCAATGAAAAACTACAAAGATTCTAGTGCTGATTCACATTTTCATCCATTCAATCAGTTCCACCTATGTTATAGTTGTATTGTGTCAGGATGGATGGTGTTTCCTTGACCACTGAGAGTATGTTTTAACGTTAGTTACTGGGTTGGTACCTTAGTATTTGGTGCAGCGTAAACAATGTAGCTGTCATACCATTTATAAAGAATCAGGTCATTTTGGTTCATTTAGTTGAATGACTAGGGCTTCTTTCATATGTCTCTATTTTTTCTTCTATGGAAGGAGGCACTTTAGTGTGATATCATTTTTTCCCACAGTCCCACGCTACAAAAGCCTTGTTCTCTAAAAAAAATTAACAAATTAAAACTAATAAAACAGTTGTCAAATTGAAAGGAAAATTATTAAAATGCTCTCATTAGTGCTTAGTGTTACTTTTATGTAAAACTGTAAATGTAGGCTGAGTCCATGTGATACAAGTATCATTACACCAGTTTCAATAAATGACACGTGAATGTTATTTTATTGAACTGTTTACAGTTTTTCACATTGAAGGACACAATATTTTGACTGTTATTCTTACTCTGATCCATGGTGTAATGGGATTCTTGCAGTAGAAAGAAATGTTTAAATTCTATTGCTAATTGTTACCAGAAGCAGACTATTTGTCAAAACTACTAATACAAGACAGAAAGAACAGATGATTAAAAATCCTTAAACAAACATAACAGGATTACAGAAGTTCATTGTTGTCCAAATAATCAATAAATGTCCTGTCCTTTTACGTATATCATCAATGCAACACTGGATACTAATGGGTCAATTTCCTAGCTACACATAAGACAATTGCCCTGTTCCCACAATGATGTCGCAGGAGTGTGTGAAAACCATGAATATTTTAAATGTCCTGGTAACTTCTGGATTTCCTGCCATTTATACTTGGGGCAATTAACCTATGTGAGAGGGGTGAGGGAAGTCTGACAACATTGCATGACATCATCCCTGATGTCATACAGGGAGGAGGGAAATCTGGCAATAGAGCAGGCTATCTCAGGACACCCTTAGCTACACTATTTAGAAACAGTTTTGAATTAATTATTTCTCAACAACTCAACTTTTGTATGTAGATTCTCTTAGTTATGTCAAGCTGAAGCACCCCAGCAGTCTTATGTGACAGTTTCATATAATACCATGAATGTCAATTAGTTTGATGTTAAAAACGTTAAGTTCTAACTTATAAAAATTGTAATTTCTCCAAAACAGCTAGTCAGATTATGAAGAGTGAAACGCCATTCAATTTGTCTCTTTTAGAACTATGATACTATCAGTAGAAATTACTATAATTCCATTGCGATTTCTGAAGTTGATACTGCTATCTCTTATAAAACTTCTTGGTGCAGTTGTTTCACTTTTTTAGTGTCAACAGAATTATGTTGCAATACACAAACGACTGAGGTGAACAGCTTAGATGAATAACCAGTCTGTGTAAAGTTGAACTGCACTGTTTCAAGCATTTGCTAATAACAGCAGTTGATGAGTGTAAAAGGAAGAGAAGTGGCTCTTTTTAAAGTATATATTATTCTCCTAAAATACATATATAAAACAACCTTAAAGTTGTTACAATAATTATCTTTTTGTGTAGGTTTGATTGTTGTAGCTGGATGTTAGTGTATGTCATGTGAAAATACAATTTGTTCAATACAACATACATAGCTGATTACATCACATAATCGTAAATGGCAAAGAACATCTATATATCAATCATTTCTTTGAAATTCAGAGACAAAACGAATAATCAAAGAATTTACATGCACATAAAACGTAGTAGACGATTACTGTCCTCATCTTCTTCCATCTCTAAGCCTACATGGTGGGCGCCCGAAATGATTTGTGACAGGAGGTTTTCGAGGAGGCATAGTTTGCAATGGTGAAAGATTAGGTACATCCAGTATCCTGAAGGAACCGCATGTAGGTAGCAAGTAGGTGTTATTTCTTTTTTGAAAATTTATGTCATTTGACTGTTTACTGTTCATTTATTGATGAACAGAAGTGATGATGATGAATGCAGGTCACAGAAATATATTATCTGTTCAGTACACCATACTGTGTGTTAATGGTTTCTCATTGTGCACCATGTTACCCGTATTACGTATCTTCCACATGTATTCAGATCCTGTAATACAACTGGTGTACACATACGAAATCAGAGATATGTTTTTTCGATGATGGCATGTCACACACAGGTCAGGTATATTTTATTATATCAACATGCAACTGAGAATCGCTCCAAAGTCAGAAATCATAATTGTATAAAATAAATTCACAATAATGGCGGAAATTTCTTTCAAAACATTCTACACGATTGTGGTACCCCATCAATAAAAGATCATTCTGTGTTAGCTGCTGTTCCTGAACCGATGTGAATCTCAGCCGTGGAAAGGCTGGCTTAAATCTGTCGATGGATATTGTAACAGAAGAGTCACAGATGTTAACATCGAATGTTCTTTCATGGTGTGCCAGTACTGTGTATGGACCATCATATTGTGCTTGGTGAGGTTTCTGAAGGGCATCGTATTGGACTAAAGCCTTTGTAGTGCTTCAAGTCAAATGAAACGGATGGTCACTGTATGGAACATTATTTTGAAACAGCTGGACAGAGTTTGGGAATCTGCGAGTCTAAATGTTGCACAAAGGTGAGGATTTCAACAATATTGTTTGACGTGTCAGAGACCATTTTGAGGTCTTCTTTGAAAGCCGATCGGAAGGCTAGTAGGACAGTGTGGCTGTCAGTCCAATGTTCTGTGGCGTAGCATCTGAGTCAGGCCTTTATTCGGCAATGGGATGGACGCATTCCATGATATCGTCAGCGGCGGAATGGAAGGCACAGGTTCGAATTCGGTTCATGCTAAGCAGTGTTTATACTGCTTTAGAGACATAAGACTCGAACTACACTCATGCTCTTAAATTAAGGATAATGCTGATACATGGTGAAACAACGTTCTGGTGGACAGTTTGCGAATTTAAATCACCTCGGGGTATGACCATGCATTGCATTTGACCTGCGGTCGTCGCACGGTGGCGCTCGCAGCAGTCCACATACGTAGAGGTGTGTTGGTGCAAGTCAGAGTATGATGCACCGAGTAATGTGCAGACGTTTTCAGACGTGCTAATGGTGACTGTGTGTTGAAATGGCTCAAAGAACACATATTGATGACGTTATGAGGGGTCGAATACTAGGGCGTCTATAGGCTGGTCAGACACAGCAGGTCATAGCACAGGCCCTCTGTGTGCCACAAAGTGTGATTTCAAGATTATGGCAACGATTCCAGCAGACAGGAAACGTGTCCAGGCGCTATAGTAAGGGACGTCCACAGTGTACAACACCACAAGAAGACCGATGTCTCACCATCAGTGCTTGCAGATGGCCACAGAGTACTGCAGGTAGTCACACTCCGGACATTACTGCAGGCACTGGAACAGTTGTCTTCAGACACACAGTCTACAGACGACTGAACAGACATGGTTTATTCGCCTGGAGACCTGCAAGGTGCATTCCACTGACCCCTGGTCACTGGAGAGCCCGTGAAGCCAGGTGTCAAGAAGACAGTACATGCTCATTGGAATAGTGGTCCCAGGTTATGTTCACGGACGATTCCAGGTATAGTCTGAACATGATTCTCGCCGAGTTTACATCTGGCTTGAACCAGGAACCAGATACCAACCCCTTAATATTCTTGAAAGGGACCTGTATGGAGGTCGTGGTTTGATGGTGGGGGGTGGGATTATGATTGGTGCATGTACACCCCTGCATGTCTTTGACAGAGGAACTGAAACAGGTCAGGTGTAATGGGACGTCATTTTGCACCTGTATGTCTTCCTTTTCAGGGGTGCAGTGGGTCTCACCTTCCTCCTGATAGATGATAACGCACGGCCCCACCGTGCTGCCATCGTGGAGGAGTACTTTGAAACAGAAGGTATCAGGCGAATGGAGTGGCCTGCCTGTTCTCCAGACCTAAACCCCATCGAGCATGACTGGGATGCTCTCTGTCAACGTATCGCTGCACGTCTTCAAACCCCTAGGACACTTCAGGAGATCCGAAAGGCACTGGTGCAAGAATGGGAGGCTATACCCCAGCAGCTGCTCGACCACCTGATCCAGAGTATGCCAACCCATTGGACGGCCTGTGTACGTGTGACATATTGATGTCGGGGTACACGCGCAGGAAACAGTGGCGTTTTGTAGCACATGTGTTTTGGGGCAGTTTCACAACTTATCACCAATACTGTGGACTTACAGATCTGTGTCGTGCGTGTTCCCTATGTGCCTATACTATTAGTGCCAGTTTTGTGTAGTTCCATGTTGTTTGGCACCACATTCTGCAATTATTTATGAGCATGAGTGTATTTGCCCCGATCGGTAGTGATGTGGAGAGGGGCGCCAGAGTGTGGAATCCAGTCACGAAAGGAGGTTGTGGCTACAGTTGCTGCTTTTATATCTCTCATTGGATGGGCTTCAGGGATTACTAATTTCCTTTGGATGGTAGTGAAAGAAGCCATAATGTCGATGTGGACATCCTCAAACCGTTTATTCAATGGGATGAAGGCACCGAGAGGGTCTGTAAAGTGCTGAGTTATTTTGTTTTAATTGACAAGCACTGCGCTTGCTGACAAAGTGCCATGCGATCCCTCTGGAAACGTGGCGAAACAAATGCCTATTTCACTAGTTGTATAGCAACCCTTTCTCCTGTATGAGAGGCTGCAGAGAGAGTAAATTGCCTGCTGTCAGCAATCTGCTGTAACGAATGGTCGATCTTGTGATGATGCAGTATAGTGATACCTTGGAGTGAAGTATCATAATATGTTGGAGGTGTAAACCTGATGATATTACAGTTTTTTGTGTCCTTCCTAGAAGTTGTTAGAGGCTATGAAGTCAACACCTCCACAATTGCATCAATGTGATTTAGTATATTTGCTGTTCAATCGTGCTCGCCATCATCAAATGGAATACCCATAGTAAATAGTGCAATGACGTCGAAATGCTGCAACTCGAGTGGTAATGCCTTGTCTGCATCTAATGGAAGACAAACATAGTGGCGTGTCATTTGTGATCAGAGTAAAATGTCTACCTTCAACCATGTATCTAAACTATTTGGTTGAGGTATAAGCTGTGTGCAGCTCGCACTCATACATTGACCAATTTGCTTGTGAAGGGGAGAATTTTTAGAATTTTTTACTCAGAAGAGTCTAGAGGTTATGCTTATTCGATACATGTTCCCACAGGACGGTAGGTCCACAACTGTTCAGTACTGAGGAAATGGAATATTTTTTTTCATCCATCTCAGCTGCATTTGCATAAAGTTCATCTGTAGTACTTACTGGTTATGTTCTGAGACGCCCATTCTCAAACCACACATCTGGCTATTACCCGTAGTTATTCATGCATTATGTTGCTAAAAGGCAGGAACAGCTTCTCTATACTTATATATATATATACATATGGTTCCAATATATATATATTGTTGTACTGAAGCTGTTCATGCCTTTTGGCAGCATATTGTATTAGTAATTACTGTTAATACAAGATGTGTGGTTTGAGAATGTGAGTGACAGCCCAAAACCGGTAACCACTACTGCTGAATTTCACATCAGCATAACTAAGACAGAAACAATAAACGATATCCAATTTCCTTTCCTCTTCCACAATATCTCACAGCAGCTGTGTACTTGTGATTCGTTGACGGTGTACTGCATGGGCTCTTGGAGGATATGCCACTCCATGTGCATCAAAACATATGGTTCCAACACGATGACACACCAACTCATTTGTCATCTACCGTTTGAGACCACCTTGATCAAAGGTGTGGGCCTGATTGCTTGGCCTGCACATTCTCCCAATTTGAACTCACTAGACTACTACCTGTGGGGTTGCATGAAACCCTTGATTTTGGAGACTGCTGTGGCATCTGAGGAGTCTTAATGGTGTGCGTCATTGCCGCAGTGGATGCTGGTGGACCAGAACATGGTATGAAATGTCGTATCTGTGTTGACGTTGGTGGCTGTCACATCACGCCCTACTTGTAAGTGGACCCAGATGAAAAGCAGTAGGAGTCTGACAGGATCTTGTGTTGTGGTATTTTGCATGTAGCAGGGAGACAGTATCTTTCTGGGTACGAGTTCCTACGCTAAACTTTATAGTGTTGGTCTCCACTACATGTCATCAAAGTCTTTATAGTTTACGCCCTGTATATCAATAATTTATTTGAAGTTTGAAGACAGCACGAATAATCAAAGAACTTATATTGCACATAAAATGTGACAGGAGATTTGTTGTCCACATATGCTTCACACGCATAACTAGCAATTGTTGCTTCTGCATGTTACTGTGTGGCTTGAGTCGTTCCCCTTCCCAGAAGGCAGTCGTTCATGATCGAATGAGGTAAACACACGGGAGCAGGGCCTTCTCTAGATTTATACACACGCATTATGCACATTTATAAGAAAATACATTGCATAATTTTATACACACAAGTTTTCCCACATTAGATGTAGGCACATGGATGTTTAATTTTACGCACTTTGTGCAGAGTCTGTTAATTAAATAAATTCTTTATTGTACACAATTAACAGGATGGTGATAAATTAAATTAGCTTACAACAGTGAGCTTATATCAGGAAGAGATCTCTTCCAGCCGACTCATCTGCTGTGGAAAGGACGATTAAAAATAAAATCAGTCAATGTAGATTTTAGTAAGTACACATTTAATAAAATAATCTTTTAATCAATATAGTGCGGCAATACTGTTTAACCTCATTAGTCCAAAATTTCTCACTACAAACTCATGCTTAACGTGAAAAAAAATTTTCTCCAGGCAGGAATACATTAGATCTAATAGTAAATTTTATCACTTAACAAGAATTTAGGTTAAGGCGGATTACGAACTCTTTTTCAGGCTCAAGCAGTATTAAATTTAATTTTAACACAAATTTTCAATGTTACAATAGCTTTTTCCGAAATGAACGGAAGAAATGTAGATACAGACCTAACTGCCCATTGCTGACTAATCGTTATAAGTAATGATAATTATCGAATTTTTAGAGTAAGATCAATGAATTTATAGATTATAGGCTAGACGAAAACATCTGAATCAGCGATATAAATTCCAAGATAGTATGTTCGATGTGTTGACTTTGCTGGTTACATATTCCCCTAGACCATTAATTTCGTCTTAGAGCTGCTACAAATATTTGTCTCTAATCTTGATTCGCCTTGGAAAACATCATAGGTCAATATGCTTACATAGTATTTATTACAACATTCATTTACCACGAATGGAGACTATGAAAGAATAGCTCAGCAAAGTAAAGAATGGGATATTTTACATCGAAAACGAACGGGAACACTGCTCTATATGTAAATAACTAACATTTTGCAAAAGTGTAACATGAACGAATAGAAATATCTCTCGATGTACACCAAACCCACAGAGGATTAAAAACGAGAAAATCACAAATACAGAGAGGTCAGTCAACACACATAGCAGTTTTCCAGCTATTGCAAACTGATATTTGCATGGAATGTTTTTTGCAAACAATTCACTAACACTCTTCCGTAACACACAGGCAATCACTGTTACTTCACCAGTGTCTGCATAGCGGCGAGTTCTATTACACATTACGTTTTAAAATAAGTGTACTTTTAATCTCTGGTGTGGATCGGGTCCACTCAGATCCAAAAAAAAATTTCTCTTGTAGGTGCAGCCCTGTACTCCACTATCTCATTCACATTTTGATGCTTCGCCTATGTTCTGAAGGAATGTTGTCCATGATGCTTAAAACTTTTCGTGATACTTTGAAACATCAGCCAATCTATGCATTGATCATTAGTGTTGTGCTGCAGTATCAGTTACGCCATGTATGTTGCATTGTTGCTATTATCACTTTGTTGAACGAAAAGTTGAATTTTTAATATTGCTGGATGGGTGAGGAGAATTTTCCTGGCACATCATCTATTACTTTTTCATCGCCTCAAGGGCATGTAACAGGATCGCATAAGTTTAATAAGTACCATAGTTTAAATGTCAATCTTCTCTTGGTCATGAAATATCGGTATCAGTACCGGTTTACTTTAATGTCATATTCTTTGGTAGAAAATTGTACTACATGTGAATATCAAATCTCCACCATAGCAGTCGAGCGTCATGACAGGAAAGTAGTGCGCGTTTGCGTGCGCTAGCTCGTGCGCACGCGCCTGTGTATGTGTGTGTTTGTGCGTATTTGCATGCGTGTGTTTAGCTTGCAATGAATAAGATGGCGCAAATTAGACGTATTTGTTTCACTCTTTCCACCGCTCCGTGGTTCATCTGCCTTCTGCACCTCGCACCCCCTGCACCATAGTGATCTTAAGACTGAACAGCCTATAAAATATGGCCTGCTTTGACGTTGCACATCATCAAGGAGGCCCCTGAAACAATTTTGGTTCTCTGGGCTTGGTTTAAAGATTAATTTTAAAAAATTAAACATTTGCTTAATTAACATATTTAATGCTGCAGTTTTGAATAAGTTCCAAAAATTCTCAATATTAATTTTGCTTCATTTGTGTTACGGCGTAAAGTAAAGCTCTGGAACGCCGGCGGGAACGATAGATCAGAGTGCCCTGTGTGAAGGCGTCAGCCAATTGCACGCCGACCAACCCCTCTACAGGATGACCACATGACAGCAGCGGCCTCTATTTGAAGAGGACATAAGCTCCGCGTCCGACTGGTCGCGGCCAAGTCGAAGTGATGCTTCAAGACTAGCGATGCGTTAACTGTATTACTTCACTTGTATTAGAACTGTTATACTGAAGAAGCTTGTTTATTTCGTGTGTCACCCTTTGCTTGCCACATATCTTTGTAATTCTCAAAGTTAAGTATTGTCATTTACTTTTAGTCACAAAACTCATTAATATGATTTGTTGGAACCGTTTGTCTAGCGATCCAAGAAAGCAGGTTTCCTAGAGACGACACAATTGACGACTAGGCTGGATTTAACATTTGCCGACAAGAAGGTCAGCGGATCACATAGCAGCAGCCAAGTGCCTGGCCGTCACAGTTTCTCGTCGACTCTTGTAATTTGCTGGTGTCTTAATTATAACTTGTTCTTTTCATTGCAGGGGTGTGTTTACTTGCTTATCTCTTATAGTGTTTTTGCTATTCAGTGTCTTCAGGTGGGCGTTTCAGAAATTTTCTTTGCTTGTGTGCTTGTTTACGTTGTTTGCCTTGTCTGTTTATCGCATTTGCCTCTTCCAAAATGACCAACCTACCTCTCCAATGCGCTACTCAGGCGCCAAAGCTGCAAGCGATAGATGCAACGTAGTTAACACAGCCATTTCAGTTTCAGACTCAGCAAACTGCAATGCTGCTAAACACGGTACAGCAGCTACTGGCCAACGCTGCTCGCCCAACAGAACAACAAGCAGTACATGTAGCTGCGAGTGCCATACCACCTTTTCGCCAGTTTAACGAAACAGAAGTGTGGTTCGAGTGGTTGCAACAGTTTCAAGCCCGCGTAATTGCTCACAACGTACCAGGTACTGTGAAACTACATTACTTTTTGTCAGTGGTAGGAAGTGCAGTGTTTCGCCTCATTCAGAAATTATTCCCTAACGGTACTCTGAGTAAACTTTCTTATGATCAGTTTGTAGAGTCGCTAACTAACTATTATCACCAACAAGTGAATGTGGTGGCAGATAGGTACCAAGTCTTTCATAGCAAGAAAAGGCCCACACAAAATTATCGCAAGTGGTTTACAGATTAGCAGGATATGACGAGAAAATGCAAATTCAAATGTGCTTGTGGTGCTTTGTATTTCGATGTTATGTTGCGTGATGCGATTGTGTACAATGTAACTGATCAGACTTAGAGAACAGATTTCGAAACAGTCCGATTCATCGTTTCACACGTAGTGCAAATACTAGATCAGTATGATTCAGGTGCCATGTTGGCCTATAAATTTGAGCAGCCGCCAATTGGTTGGGTTGAGTCATACCTTGCTTATGACTGGGCCAGTAGGCAGAAACAGCCCATTTGCACTACACCACCTAAACAGTTCTCTGCACAGGTGAACAGAATAATTGGTGCTATTCATGGGACAAATGTCAAGATTCCCCATCCAGACAAGCTCTGTGTTACGCTTGTGGCAAGAAAAGTCACGTATAATCCATATGTTTGCAATAAAACAAACATAAGAATTGTACCCACTCACAAAAATCTAGTCACAAGGCCCATGTAATCAATGCTGTAGATTTAAAGACTGCTTTAGGCATTAGCAAATCTAGCAAGCAAATGGTTTCTTCACTGTTACACAAGTTCAACCAACTTTTTGTTCATTCACATAATAGTGGAAAACGTGTGAAATTTCAGTTGGACACGGGTGCCACAGTTACATTGCTGAATTGTATCACATATGAACCTTTAGGTTCCCCACGCCTGTCTAAAACTAGCACTCACCTGACACTTTATAATGGACTAGACATTCCTGTTCTCGGCAAGTGTACTTTGCCTGCCATGTATTGCTCACTTATGTGATCTGTGACTTTCACTGTGCTACAATCACACGATGGTGAGAACATACTTGGACTTGATTTGTTTGATTATTTGATTTCACAATTCAAGACAATGTGCTGTCAGTGTCTGCATTCAATGCCAAAGACAGTGTAGCTAATTTGCTGAAAGAATTGCCAGAACTCTTTTCGGAAGTTCTAGGCATGGCTAACAATTTCATTGGACATATTACTAAGAAAGACAATGCCCAGCAGAAATTTTGCTTGGCCACAACAGTTCCCATTGCATTACGGGATAAAGTCGCTGCTTAACTTGAAGAATTGCAAGCTAGCGAAGCTATTGCGCCATTAGCCTGCATGTTGACTTTAAGTCTACAGTCAGCCCACATACTGTGATTGATGCTTATCCATTGCCATGCCCAGAAAATCTCATGGACAAATTAGGTGCTAGTTGCTACTTTTCAAAAACTGATTTGCGCAACACATCTTCAAATACCACCAGATGAAGAATCTCAAAACGTGTGTGTTTTCAACACACATTTGGGCTTATTTAAATATTTGCGTTTGCTCTTTTGCAGTGTTTCTGCACCCACCATTTTCCAACTGTATTTGGAACAGCTGACTGCTCAAGTACCAAACTGTTCAAACGATATTGTCATAGCAGGTCGTACACCTGAAGAACACATTGTAAATTTGAGTGCTTTGTTTCGTGTGTTACATGATGCAGGACTAAAGTGTAGACTGGACAAATGTGCTTTTTTAAAACCTGAGTTGCAGTATCTTGATCATGTCATACACAGTCAGGGTGTACATTCTCTTCAGTCACATTTGTTAGCCATACGGGACCTGACATTTCCTCGCAATGTCACAGAATTTTAGTCAGTTTTAGGGAAAATGAACTACTGAATTCGGTTCATACCGAATGCTGCACAACTCCATCGTATCGCATGCGTTGCAAGTATGTACCCTTTGTTTGGACAGACGAGTGCCAAGTAACTTTTCAAAAACTTAAAGATGCATTGCTCAGAGGTCGATGCTTGGTTCACTTCGATCCTGAAAAACCAGTTGTGTTGCAAGCTAACACTCCCTCTTACGGAATCGGTGCAGTGCTTTTGCACAGATTTGGTGATAAAGATGGGCCTATTGCTTTTGCACCAAAAGTGTTGTCTAAAGCTCAGTGTAACTATTCATAAGTCGAGAAGAAGATATAGGCTATTGTGTATGGTATCCCCAAATTCTACCACTATTTGTATGACAGAAAATTCTACTTAATAATGGATCACAAGCCCTTGCAATCCTCGTTTCATCCGATGAAGCCAGTTCATGTACAAACCGCCCACAAATTACAAAGATGGGCTTTGTTGGTGTCTCAATATCAGTACGGGATTCTGTATCGTCCGTCAGCTCAACACGGCAATGCGGACGCACTTTCACGTCTTATGATTGGCCCTGATACAGACTTAGTCGTTTCTGCTGCATCTTGTTGTCACATCGATGCTAAGCATTCTGAATTGCTTCAATCCTTTCCTCTGAACTATAGGAAAATTGCACAGGCCACGGAAGCTGATTCAGATTTGAACATTTAGCTAAGATACATTCACACATTTTAACCCTACGCTTTTGAATAATTTCCAGAAATCCTCGATATTAATTTTACTTCATTTTTTTATGGCATGAAGTCAAGCGCCGGCACTCCAGTCGGGAACGACAGAGCAGAGAGGGCTGTGCGAAGGCGTCAACCAATTGCACGCTGACTGACCACTCTCTAGGACAACAACGTGATAGCAGGGGCCTCTATGTGAAGAGGACATCAGCGCCGCGCATGACTGGTCGCGGCCCAGCCGAAGAGAAGCTTCCAGACTAGCGACCTAAATAGAAGCACTGATTGTATCACTTCTCTTGTATTAGAATTATTATACTGAAGAAGCTTGTTTATTTCGTATGTCGTCCTTTGCTTGCGACAGATCTATGTAATTCTCAAAGTTCAGTATTGTCATTTACTTTTCGTAATAAAACTCATTAATACAATTTGTTTGAATCGTTTGTCTAGCTATTGCAGAAAGCAGCTTTCCTAGAAACCTCACAATTGACAACTAGGCAGGATTTAACAATTTTATTTCTAGATTCAACTGGAACACATTGTTTGCTGGAGGTTCAGGAAATAGAAGAAATACATACCAAAGATCTTAATAAGTCCGAGTAATTTCATAATACATGTCCGTGCAGATAGAGGAAATTTTGGCGACAACCTTGCTGAATGTGAAGGAAAAATGTGACCGTTTCCAAAGATTCCAGAAACAAAGCAATGTTTTTCAGTCTATCATTACTCATATTTCACTAAGACTGATATAAAAATTTCAAGGCCATATCTATGTTATTCTAAAATTTTAAACAAACCATATTGTTACTTTTGGTGGTTGTTTGCAGATTGTCACAGCAAATCATACTCATCTGCATGTGTTAACAGTGTTTCAGTTAGAAACAATTTCACACAATGTATATGTCACCATGAAAATCACAGCAGCCTATCGTTTAATAATTGGTCACAAACTAATACCATCGATACTTTACTGCAAAGTGAAATCAATAGTAAAATTACTTTCTGGTGACATTTATTGCATCATGTTATTAATGTCATAATTATTTTAGCTTCATGCAATTTACCATTAGCAGGCCATAATTCTGAATCTGTTCATTCCAATTTTATGTTTACTTTCGAATTGTGATTCAATTTTAAAAGAATTTCGTTTTAAGCCAATAGGTGGAATAAATTACTTGAGCCCCGTGACTCAGAATGAGATTGTTAATTTACTTGTTACCACAGTTAGAGAAGATATTGATTTAGAAATTTAAAAAAACTCAATTTTTGGCGATTATTTTGGATACAACTCAAACTTGTCAAAAGCTGACCTACTTCCTGTAGTTTTTCTATACGTCTCGATAGGAGAAAATGATGATGATGTGACTAAAGAAATAAAAATTTGCAAGTCCTTTTTGGGATTTATATCAGTAGCTGACTGAAGTGCAGAAGGGCTTTAAACTGAAAATTTTAATGCTATAAAAGGATATGGAATTTATTTGTCCAAATGTAGAGGGCATGGTTACGATGGAGCAAATGTGACATTGGGTGCGCATGGAGAATTACAAGCCCTTACAAAAAAATGTGCACCAAATGCTGATTATATTTATTGTGACACACAAACATTAAATTAAATTTTAAATGATGCTGTGAAACGTGTTCCTGAAGTGTTAATTATTTCGATAATTTTGGAAAATATATATATATTTTTTCTGGCAATAGTATAAAACGCTGGTCAATGATGAGAAACGATAAATATTTAAAATATAGAATTATGCTTAAGACGGTATGCCCTACTTTACGGTCGTCAGGACACAACGCTTTATTGGCCTTAAAGAAAAATTATCCATTAATAATGAAAACTTTGTGCCAGATAAATTTAATTTCCACTAAAAAAGACGAGTGTGAAGAATGTAAAAGTGTAATCAATATCTCAGAGAACTACGATTTTATAGTGCTTGTCGCCTTTTTAAATTCATTATTTGAAATCATTAATCCAGTTTCTAAGGCTCTACAGCATGAAAATAATGACTTACAGAAAGCTAGTATTTTACTAGCAAAAGAGTGGGAATTAACAACTGTTTTCAAAAATAAAAGACTGAAGAGGATGATGTGAAATTTTGATGAGTTATCAGAAGATGAGACAATTTTAGACCCAGAACCGTACTTCAAAGTCATTTGCTTTCAGATATATTAATTTCTCAAACTTAACACAGATTTCAAAGCCTCTGTGACCTTAGTAATACATTCGAAGTGTTACAACCAGAGAAACAATTATCATTGCCACATGAAATAAGGAAAAAGGAAGTGGGAAAAATGACTGTTAAATACAGTAAAGACGTATCATTTGATCTGTATGAACAAATAATTTCTTTGAAAACGTGATTAAAAATTGAAATTCAGAAAGTACATTTCATCAAGGAACTCAGGTAATTACTACTGATTAAATTCAATAGCCTTGCATCCAGTTTTCCAGAGGTAATAACAGCATGTTTCCTATTTTTGACCCTTCTTGTAACAACTGCAACAGCTGAAAGAAGTTTTTCGAAATTGAAACTGGTCAAAAACTGTCTTTAGACTTCAATGAGCCAAGAACAGCTTTCAGACTTGTCAGTGCTGTCTATAGAGGCAGAACATCAATAAATATTTATTTTATTCAAAATGAGAGTGTTGTTTCTTTTGCGAAAAATCTATACCTTCCATTTGAGACTCACCACATTCAGGTGAAAGGGCCCTCCAACATATGTTAATACATGGACCATCTAAGGCAAGCTACACCACTGCGAGGAATGACTGCTAGTCAGACACATGGATGGTGCTTGTCGTATCAATTAGGATGCTGTCCGTGTGTAGAATGGAGAAGGTGCACAATCTATCTGTGTTTGTCTGAGGGCCGATTGTGATGGCCTGGAGGCTCGGCATGAGCGTTTCCGAAACTTTTTAGGTGTTCGTGGAGTGCTGTGGTGCATGTCTTAAAAACATAACGAAACCAAGGAGAAACCACATCCAGACGTCATGGGGTTGGGCAACCGCCCCTCATTACAAATGTCAGATTTCGGAGGCTGGGCAGACTGATAAACGAGGACAGGCAGCGAACTGTGGTGGAGCTAACATCAAACTTTAATTATGGCCAGAGTACAAGTGTGTCAGAACACACAGTGCACTGAGCACTCCTAACAATGGGCCTCCACAGCTGATGACCCATGCATGTGCCAATGTTAACACCACAACATCGGAAAGTAAGACTGAAAGGGAATTGTGTCCATAAGCACAGTGGCAGAGAGTTGCATGATCTGACAAGTTCTGGTACCTTCGTCATCATGCTGATGAGAGGGCACGAATCTGTCTTCTGCCAAAGGAACAGCTCCTTAACACCTGTACTTGAGATGGAAACAAGGTGGCGGCGGCTCCATTATGTTCACATTGAAGCATTAGTTGAAGAATCTCATCCCTTTTTACGTATGAAATATTTCAGAGCATTTTCCTTGTATGAATGTGTGCTTTTTTATTAAATAAATATTTCAAGTTGTCTATGAAAAATGTAATCAAACGTGTATGAACAGTAAACTCAACAATATAAGAGAAATCATCAATGGCTGCAACGAATTAGAGGAATTTTATTTTCATACAGCAAATGGAATCTCCCCACTTCTCTTGTATCCATTGGACCCCCCACACGTATTTTGTGTAAGTATCTCTGCAGTAGATATAGATTTGGTTTATAATTAAATATGTTAAAAACGATTTACATATTTATTATCACTTATAGGTAAAAGTTCTCCATGCAATTGTTCATTTGTTCATGAATTATGATTTTGGAATATTCGTTTCAGAATAGCCAGCCAGAACCATAAGCCTAGCACATCATGGCAAGGAGACACAATATGCTGTATGCAATTCCTGTTCAGCCATTGTTTTCATTCTGCCATAAGCAGCACATGTCTCTGAAATTATTTGCAGATCATTTAACAGTGACTTGAGATTATTTTGATCAAGCATAAATTACGTGTGATCTGGCCACTGTCTTCAGACTGTGATTCGGCTGCTCTCGCTTCTGTCAAATACAAGCCCCACAAAAGTAATGGTGGTGTTAAATTATAATGGCTATTAAATGGTAAAAAGTTCAGGAGTCAAATTTATACAGAAATCATTGCATTCTTTTCAGATGCATTTGAGATGTGGTAGGAAGAATTTTCACCACCATCAACTATGACCATTGCTCCATTAATCAGTGACAAAAGAACTAAATTTTTTTAGCAATATGACTTTTACAAATTTCGCTTCTTTATTCAAATATGGAGAGTAAAAAAAAGTACATTTCCCTTCTTGTCAACAAGGCAAATGGAACTGTGAGCTCATTGGTAATTAACTGTGTGACCACAATGATGGGAAAGGAATTTGTGTGGTGTAGCTGTAAAAGATCTTGGACTCTCATATCGTTTCTGCCTAACAATAACAGTAAAATCAGATATGGAAAGAACTTTAAACTGTTGGCCTATAAAAGACATTTATCAGAAATCCAAAGGCAAGAACTAGCAAACCAAAGGTGGACTGAAGTACATAGAGAAACTAATCTTTATGGGAAATTCTCTCAGTTTCAGCATTATTTAAAAAGAACTTTCAAAAATGGTTCAAATGGCTCTGAACTCTATGGGACTTAACTCCTGAGGTCATCAGTCCCCTAGAACTTAGAACTATTTAAACGTAACTAACCTAAGTAACGCTGCAGAGTGAAAATCTCATTCTGGAAACATCCCCCAGGCTGTGGCTAAGCCATGTCTCCGCTATATCCTTTCTTTCAGGAGTGCTAGTTCTGCAAGGTTCGCAGAAGAGTTTCTGTAAAGTTTGGAGGGTAGGCGACGAGATACTGGCAGAAGTAAAGCTGTGAGTACCGGGCGTGAGTCGTGCTTCGGTAGCTCAGGTGGTAGAGCACTTGCCCGCGAAAGGCAAAGGTCCCGAGTTCGAGTCTCGGTCGGGCACACAGTTTTAATCTGCCAGGAAGTTTCATAACCTAAGTACATCACACTCATCCAAGCCCGAGGCAGGATTCGAACCTGCGACCGTAGCAGTCGCGCGGTTCCAGACTGTAGCGCCTAGAACCGCCCAGACACACTGGCCGGAAAAATGAACTTTGAAAATATATTTCCAAAGCTACCCATTTCAGTTGTAACATTTCACCAAAACATATTAGAAAACCATCCCAGATCCTGAACTGCATCTATTCTGTTTTGTTTTTCAATTTATTGATAAGGTAGGTAATTGCTTTTATAGTATCAATAGTACACTTGACTTGGAATCAGGAAGATACAAATCAAGAAAAACCACCCTAGAAAAAAGAGTCATAGTGCGCCAGAGTTCTGACACATTGAGTTCTGACACATTGAGGGTCAAACTGAAACAGGTGATAGTAGGTCCACAAGTTATTAACTAGACAGGGGGAAACAGTGTTCAGATTTAGATATTCATTGTATTATGTTCATATACTGCATAACAACAACATACCTAATAGCAATTGTTCAAACCGACGACCATCAGACTCAGTGCATGTATTGCAATGGTGCATGAAGTTCTGCTGCACTCTCCCAAAGATACCAGGTGTCTGTATCTGGAACAGGTAGTGGGTGATAAACAGCATACCCTCGATCACCATACAGATACGCTGTAACAATTTAGCTCATAACACATGTGTAATGTGACGACTGAATGCACCATACCACTAATTAACCTGTGGCACATAGACATCCTGGTGTCAGCCGTAAATTGCATCAGATAGCTTGTGATGTGTCCATGGTGAGGTGTTTTATTGTGTACAGTGTGTGATGTACAGTCAAAGATGGAACATTACTCGCCATGAGAATTGGCATACACGGATTTACTGTGTGATGCAGAAGTAAGTAGCACTCTCAAAGCAGCAGTAGCAGAGAACACTTTCCCAGCAGTTGTCATCCTAACCAAAAGAAGTTCATCCTTGTGGATACCAACTTTCGAGAGATGCGCTCGTTCATGCCACAAAGAGTCAGTCAAGCTTCATGCTGAAGACATGTAAAAACATCAGACTTTAAGGAGATTATGTTGGATTATGTGGCCAACCATCCAGCAATAAACATCCATCAACTTCCCCGTGAGCTGTACACTTTGAATGATACAGTGTGGGGAGTATTGGCGGAACAGGTACTACACCCCTATCACAAAGACTGTGTGCAAGCACTGGGACCAGCATATTGTGAGGCCTGCATTCTCTTCTGTCAATGCATTATCTAATGCAGTGCTGCAGAGCCGTACTTTGTACAGCTCGAATTGTTCATGGATGAGGTCTAATTCACCCATGATAGCGTTTTCAACAGCCCTGTCTGGAGAGAGGACATTCCAAATGCCATCCACGTCAGTGACCATCAGCTGCGATTCTCTGTTAACATGTGGGTGGACATTGTCCAAGATCATCTAGTAGGACCTGGCTCCCTGTTTGACTGGTACATTATACCTGGCGATGCTACGAGACACGCTACCACAGTTTTTCAAGGCTGTACCCCTTTTTATCTGAGAAAGGATGTGGTTTCAACACAATGGTGCACCAGCCTACTTAGCTGTTAATGGCCATGAGCACCTGCACAACACGTACCCTCATCTTTGGATTGTAAGAGGAGATCACGTCCCATGGGCTGCAGATCGTCATATCTCATACCCCTGGACTTTTTCCTCTGGGACTACATCAAGATATTGGTTAAACTCTTTTATAATAAATGGTCCTAATCTCATATAGATGTTTATTGATTTACTAGTTAACTGTGTAAAAATGTTTATTTTTTTACTGGTTAACTGTATAAATATGTTTATTTATTTGCTGGTATTGGGACTGTTTAATTTTAAAAAATTAACATTTGTTATAGCCACTGTCTTTCCAATGGAAACAACGTAAAATGTTTCAAAAAGATTTCAAGACATTGGTGTGTGAAAGCCCTGTAGAAACTGATGAAGATCTGCTGGCTAGAGTCCAGGCTCCTTGTACAACAGACACTAGGGTTCTTTGAGAGAGTGTGACAGAGCTCATGTACTGATGCCATGCATACATTGAGATGGCAGTCGTCACTTTGAACAATTACTATGAACTATGTTGTTGTCATGCAGTGTACACTGTGTACGTCCATAACACAATTAATATCTATTTCCGACTCTTGGTTCCCCATCTCAACATAATAGGATGTGGACCTACTGTCACCTGTTTCAATTTGACCCAAACGTTTTGGTTAGACATAGGTTATATCTAATGGATTTAATACAATAACAATAATAATCTGTTTTGGTTAATTATCTTCAGTGAGATTTAATCAAACCTCAGCTGTATTACTTTGCAGATACAGTCACTTTCATAACAGTCCAGACAACCTATGAGGATAAAGAACCACATCAGTGTACTTTATCTATCAGCTATCACAGTTGCTTGATTTGGTACTATAGTAGAAAGCTACACAATGTATAAAAATACCTTTCAAACAGGAAAGATATCGATATCAAACAATGAATGCAGATCAGGCTAATATATACAAATGAGAAATTCCTCTGTTTTGGTTTTGCACAGTTTGACGATCCAATAAATTCTCCTCTATAGCAGTACAATGAATTACTACATTTCTGAGCATTGTACACCGCCGTGTACAGCTTTTAGGCATATAATGCATATTTAATAGGAGCAATCGAGAATTTAGTCCTGCTCATTGCCACGCCAGTGCCAAAAATGAATGAAAAAAAAGAAGATTAAAATGTCTGATATCATGATAGACAAATAATAAACGAAATTCGATCAGTGATGTGATGTAAAAGGTTTTAGAAAATTCCATGCTTCAAAGATCAATAACTGTTTCAAATGTGTTAATATTCATGAAAAATATCAAATTATCATTTTGATATTACACTGATGGTGGCGTGGACGTATATTTTTATGTAGTATAATGAATGGAAGGATCTAATGACATTTAACTGCCTTTCCCTCAACTCCATCAGTTTATATGTACATTGGCATAAGCTTTAAGAGTTGTTAGATAAGTTTATCATATCTCTTAGGAGTAGCAGGTACCTGCTAACAGGTCATCAACAAATAATATGACTCTGTCAAGTGCATCAGGTGCTAATACCACATGAAATTCAGAGATAAATACACTGGAATTTGTGCTTAATCCAAAAGCGAAATTATTTGAACTGATAACTTCTGCCAGCAAAGTTAAATCCATTATACATGTGTGATTCTTCAGCCAGTAGAATCTGCCAGTATGACCCTCTTCAGTCAATACTTGACATCTAGATCTAAATCTACATACTTATTCCACAAGCTACCACATGGTGCATGGCGAAGGGTAACCTGTAAGACTACTAGTCATTTCCTTTCCTGTTGCACTAGCGAATAGAGGAAGGGAAAAAGACCATCTATACACTTCCATACGATCCCTACTGTCTCTAATCTTATCTTTATGGTCTTTACGTGAAACGTATGTTGGTGTCAGTTGAGCCGCTCAACAGTCAGCCGCAAATGCTGCTTCTTTAAATCTTCTCAATAATACTCTACTACTTCCCTCTAGTGATTCCCATCTGAGTTCCCAGTGTCTACGTAATACTTGCATGTTGTTGAAACCTAACAGTAACAAATCTAGCAGCCCTCCTCTGAATTACTTTTAAGTCTTTAATCCCAAACACTCGAACAATACTTGACAATGGGTTGCTCTAGTTTCCTATGTGCAGTCTACTTTACAGATGAACCTCACTTCCTAAAATTCCCCTAATAAACCAAAGTCGTCATTTTGGCTTTCCTACTATAATCCTTATGTGCACATTTCACTTCACATTTCTTTGCAACGCTATACCTCTATATTTAATTGTTGTGATTGTGTCAAGCAGCAAATATTATTGCTTTACTCTAATATTATAAGTTTGGTTTTCCTACTCGTCTGCACTAACTTACCTTTTTCTACATTTAGAGCTAGTTGCCATTCATTGCACCAACTAGAAATTTTGTCCAAGTCATCTTCTATCTACTACAGTCACCTTCCCATACACCATAGCATTATCAGCAAACTGTCTCAGATTCCTGCTTACTCTGTGTGCCAGATCATTATCTATACAGAAAGTAACCCTCCTGATGCCACCTTTGTCTTTGATGAACACTCGCTGTTAAGGACACCATACAGGGCTTTGGGAACCTATTATGTATGCTTGTGCTTTTGTTGATAGTCAACATTGTGGCACCATGTTAAATGCTTCATGACAATCTAGGAACATGGAATCCCCTGTTGCCCTTCATCCATGGTTCAGAGGATATTAAGTGAGAAAAGGAAAAGTTTGAGTTTTGTACAAACAATGTTTTCTAAAACTATGCAGATTTGTAGAGAGAAGCTTTTCCTTCTCAAAGAAATTTATTATATAAGAACTGAGAATATGTTCAATGATTCTGTGGCAAATCAATGTTAAAGATATTGGTCTGTAATTCTGCAGGTCTGTTCTTTTAATCTACTCATATGCAGGAGTGACCTGCGTTTTACTTTCAGTCGCATGAGACTTTGTGCTGGGCGAGAGATTCACAATAAATGCAAGCCAAGTGAGAGGCAAATGCTATATAGTACTCTTTGTAAAACCGAATTGGGATTCCACCAGGACATGGCGACTTATTTGCCTTCAAGTCTTTCAGTAGTTTCTCCACACTAGGGATGCATATTACTATGTCTTGCTACGCTTCACACCATGAAAGCTCTGAATTCTTTCTGCAAGACTTTTCAGCCGAGTTACAACTGGACCCAGAATTTAGCAGCGGGCTTTACTAGGGGCTCTTATTGCTTTCAGTAACGCCCCAGAAAATAATTTCTCACATCGATTTCACAATTGATGGTTGCTTGACTGAGGGAACATTGCAGGAAGTGCGGAAGGAGAAAATATGTCGAGTTTGCATTCATGTCCACAAAAACAGTGATATAGGTTCTTAGCACCTGCTCTAGTTAAAAGCGCTGTGAAGCACGAAGACAGTAAGAGTCCTGAACTTTCTCACGAATGATGCAGAGACATTTGCCTTAAAATTATTCTCCCATTATTTGCTAGTACTTATGAGCTCACCAAGGAATCATACTTTCACCCCCTGACAAAACTAACCGCATCGCCTTACTAGAGTGATTAAATCCACAATGATGTCATGATGACTTTAGTTTGCCAGCTTAGAGTTCGATCACTGTGTCCCCCTCGTCCAACAAATCAGAACCTTGACTTGTGTCAGTGGTCAGACCGGCTACAATGAAATTTGTTGCATAACACCGTCACTTCCTTGATTTGATTTGCAGTAAAGTGGGATGTTTGACAGGTTTGGTTTTTGCGCTACGTGCTCCAACACTCTTACATCCACTACAGTGAATATCAGTGTATCTTGGTGCTCACTGATACTTTTATACAGACCAGTAGGTACACCGCTTAGCTGCACTCTGGTATGAAGAATTACCATCATACGGAAGCTAGTAATGAGGTTTTACTGGACATAACGCTCCATGTGCTTCTCACATTAGATGTGCTACCAGCATAACTCATTCCACATGCTCACACTATCGTTGTATCTTACCAAATACAGTCTGGATCCGCTACGGTAGCAGGTTCGAATCCTACCTTGGGCATGGTTGGGTGTGATGTCCTTAAGTTAGATAGGTTTAAGTAGTTCTAGGGGACTGATGACCTCAGATGTTAAATCCCATAATGCTCAGAGCCATTTTAACCATTTACGAAATGCATAGTACATTGTACACTCCTAGTGTTCTCTGAGACCAGTCTCAATTAATTACTTGAGTTATTGTGAGCAGTGTCAGAGAGGATTTCTATAGTGATGACCTCCTGTTCACAGCTCCTGGACCACTCTTCATATCTGCCATTGTGTCGGTTTTCCCATTGATGGTTCAGTTGGTAACAATTTCGTTCGATTGCACCTAATGTCACTATCACCTCTTAAAGTTTTCAGACATTTGGTATGGCTTTGCAGCATTCTTGGTCAGGACGACCTCTTAAAGTTTTCAGACATTTGGTATGGCTTTGCAGCATTTGTTGCCCAGAGAGCTGGATCATCCTGCAAAAATCCACTGACGAACTTGATCTTTCGATTGTGTTCCAAGAATGACACAAAACTCTTTTCATTCAGCGGACTATGATTATGCAACCACAAATGGTTACTTGGTCTATTATTACAGTCGTGTGACCAACTGTTGTGGTTCGACTGTGAAGGGATGCATGCTACGTGCAGCCCTAGCATATTTATGAATCAAATCTATGTTCTCTGTCACAGACAAGAATGCATTTGCATCTTCGTGTGGCATGTTAATTATTCACGTATTTGAACAGGCAGTTTCTCTTTCTATATGTGAAGAGCATCGATGTTCATTATGGCCTTGACCCATTTTTGTTTTATTGGTATATTTCATAAAACAGCTCCTGAGGCTACTTTGGCACTCATTATACTAGTCAGGATTGAATACCTCTTTTTGCAGGTGTTCCTGAATACCTGTTCATCAATTCTTGGTCAGGACGACCTCTTAAAGTTTTCAGACATTTGGTATAGCTTTGCAGCATTTGTTGCCCAGAGAGCTGGATCATCCTGCAAAAATCCACTGACGAACTTGATCTTTCGATTGTGTTCCAAGAATGACACAAAACCCCCTTGACAATATGAATAAATACCATAGACTGTATACATTTCTTGCCTTTAATAAATGTGTCAGCCTTTTGGTTGTTAATAATATTCTCCTCCTTTCTCATGTCAACAATTAAGGGGTTTGTGCCTAGCTTAAATTATTGGTTATTGCATTAGGACACGGTTCTAAGCACTTGCAGGATCACAACACAATAATGCAATCTGGACCAGACATTATGTCAAAATTGTTGGTATAGTTGTCTGTCTCAGTAACTTGATTTTTCTGAATAATGGCCAGTTTAACTACATTTATCTCTTGATTATTATGAATAATGGCCAGTTTAACTACAGTTCTCTCTTTAACTTTTGATTCTCACCACTGTTTAAATTCAGAGGTCACAGAATCTTTAATTTCCTCAATATGTTTACTAAGATTTCGCACATGATCAGTGCACAGATTTTTAATTTAACTGAATTGTTCAGTAACATTCTGACTTGCACAGTTATCAATTTCATTTTTTACAAGTTTGGAGCATAGTTAACTCTTCCCCCATAGTTCTTCTTCCCAACAGGAAAACTTTTGTTTGATAGTACCACTAATTTGTTTATCTCTCTCCATAAGCCTCTTGGCTGTTTCGTCTTTCACAGATTTTTGATGATAATTCTCTCTTGCATTTTGGAAGATTCCTCAGTTTTCATTAATAGTTTTTTCTTTGTCTCATCTTCAGTGGCATTCTCACGTGCATACCACCCTGATTAGACAATGACTTCAGTGTCATACTTGCAAGATCAAACAATGTTGCCAGGATGTTCCATCTGCCTATAGAATCTGCAAAAAAATTGTTCAAACCTTGAATTAACTCAAAGAAATGTATTGCAGCTGTGCATCATTGTGCAGCTCGTGAACTAACGAGACTCAGTGAGGAAGCTAAACATGGAACGACGAAAATTAGGGAGTTTCGGTTCTTCAGTCTTACTTGCAAGCCTGAATATGCGCAGGCATGTTGGCTGCATTATCATATGACTGACCGCTGCAGTTGTCAAATTTCAGTCCATGTCTTCGTAAAAAATTCGAAACTGTTTCAGAAAGCTTCTCCCCAGTGTGACCTGAACTTTTTATAAAGCACAAGAATCTTTCAGCTGAGAGCCCATCTAACATTATGTATCTAATTATTATACTTAACTAGTCATTATGGTATATATCCAGCACTGAATATGTTGTTGTTGTTGTGGTCGTAAGTCCAGAGACTGGTTTCATGCAGCTCTCCATGCTACTCTATCCTGTACAAGCTTCTTCATCTCCCAGTACCTACTGCAACCTACATCCTTC
Organism: Schistocerca americana; assembly: GCF_021461395.2. Lineage (NCBI taxonomy): Eukaryota > Metazoa > Arthropoda > Insecta > Orthoptera > Acrididae > Schistocerca > Schistocerca americana. Next base: position 139,472,674 of record NC_060119.1, on the reverse strand, counting down.
TGAATCTGCTTAGTGTATTCATATATTGGTCTCCCTCTACTATTTTTACCCTCCACACTGCCCTTCAATACTAAACTAATGATCCCTTGATGTCTCAGAATATGCCCTACCAACCGATCCCTTCTTCTAGTCAAGTTGTGCCACAAACTCCTCTTCTCTAGAATTCTATTCAAAACCTCTCCATTAATTATGTGTTCTACCCATCTAATCTTCAGCATTCTTCTGTAACACCACATTTCGAAAGCTTCTATTCTCTTCTTGCCTAAACTACTTTTCGTCCACTTTTCACTTCCATACAAGGCTACAATCCATAGAAATACTTTCAGAAACGGCTTCCTGACACTTAATTCTATACTCGATGTCAACAAATTTCTCTTCTTCAGAAACGCTTTCCTTGCCATATCCAGTCTACATTTTATATCCTCTGTACTTCGACCATCATCTGTTATTTTGCCCCCCAAATAGCAAAACTCATTTACTACTTTAAGCATCTCATTTCCTACTCTAATTCCCGCAGCCCCACCCGATTTAATTCGATTACATTCCATTATCCTCGTTTTGCTTTTGTTGATGTTCATCTTATATCCTCCTTTCAAGACACCGTCCATTCCATTCAGCTGTTCTTCCAGGTACTTTGCTGTCTCTGACAGAATTACAATGTCATCGGCGAACCTCAATGTTTTTATTTCTTCTCCATGGATTTTAATACCTACTCCGAATTTTTCTTTTGTTTCCCTTACTGCTTGCTCAATATACAGATTGAATAACATTGGGGATAGGCTTCAACCCTGTCTCACTCCCTTCCCAACCACTGCTTCCCTTTCATGCCCCTCGACTCTTATAACTGCCATCTGGTTTCTGTACAAATTGTAAATAACCTGTCGTTCCCAGTATTTTACCCTTGCCACCATCAGAATTTGAAAGAGAGTATTCCAGTCAACGTTGTCAAAAGATTTCTCTAAGTCTACAATTGCTAGAAATGTAGGTTTGCCTTTCCTTAATCTATTTTCTAAGATAAGTCGTAGGGTGAGTATTGCCTCACGTGTTCCAACATTTATAACGGTATCCAAAATGATCTTCCCCGAGGTCAGCTTCGACTAGGTTTTCCATTCGTCTGTAAAGAATTCGTGTTAGAATTTTGCAGCCATGGCTTATTAAACTGATAGTTAGGTAACTTTCACATATGTCAACACCTGCACTCTTTGTTATTGGAATTATTATATTCTTCTTGATGTCTGAGGGTTTTGTGACGCCTGGGTCTCCCAAGGCTGTCAGTATTTCTAATGGAATGTTGTCTATTCCTGGGGCCTTGTTTCGACTTAGGTCTTTTAGTGCTCTGTCAAACTCTTCACGCAGTATCATATCTCCTATTTCATCTTCATCTACATTCTCTTCCATTTCTATAATATTGTCCTCAAGAACATCGCCCTTGTATAGACCCTCTATATACTCCTTCCACCTTTCTTCTTTCCCTTATTTGCTCAGAACTGGGTTTCCATCTGAGCTCTTGATATTCATGCAAGCGCTTCTCTTTTCTCCAAAGGTCTCTTTAATTTTCCTGTAGGTAGTATCTATCTTACCCCTAGTTTTATGCGCCTCTACATCCTTACATTTGTCCACTACCCATCCCTGCTCAGCCATTTTGGACTTCCTGTCGATCTCATTTTTGAGACATTTGTATTCCTTTTTGCCTGCTTCATTTACTGCATTTATATATTTCTCCTTTCATCAATTAAATTCAATATCTCTTCTGTTACCCAAGGAATTCTATTAGCCCTCGTCTTTTTACCTACTTGATCAATGCTAAGATTTTTGGGTCACTGACCTCTCCACAAAATTATTAAATCTTCTGGTGACAAGTATGAAATAAATCCTTTTTCGTGGATACCAAACCTTGAGACATTGTTAGCCAAAAAGGAATCATACTCCACAGTTAATTTCGGAAACATCATGAAATTGCCATTTTTCACAGAGCCAAACACCATTTTGTCTCCATGAAACGATAGGCTCGTAGAAGCTAGCTTCTTTATTGGTGAAACTACTCTTTTTAGTACATTTCTCCATCATGTCATTTCATGTTCATACTGGATGAGCAAGCGTTTGTCAATTCCATTCATTTTATTTCCTCTGTTTTTCAGTTTTAAAAAGCAGTCTTTGCGAAAGGTAGAAGGTTTCTGTTCAGCTATCCAGTCACTGAAACTAGATGTTGCACACTGGGATGCACCACCGAATAATTTACAGCATGCACAGAACATGATCCTTGGCTAGGAGAATATAGAATATATTCACACTTTACAACTTCCTCATTCACGAAAACCCTTTGAAGCAATAATTTTTACTTTAAAATCGTTGAGCACAATGACGTATCACAATGAGGCAATAGAAAAATTAGCACTTTCATTCTGATCAGCACTACTTTTAACTATATAGTCCAATGTCTGATCATTGTTATCCCAATAAAATGGGCCGTTACTGGGAACAGGAAAAATCTCTGTTTTAGAGTGTGTGGAGTCTAGACATTCTTCCAGAACTCTGAAAGTTAGAACATATGCATTCTGTGTATGGTTTAGAACTCAAATTTCATCTGCTTTACAGAGCTAGACTGTTCATTATTACTGTTTTTATTTGGAACTTCACTATTACCACTAAAATATGAATCCTATCGCGATATTTTGTCTTAAATTTTATTATCCTTCGGTCTTATTTCTTCAGCTTTCTTTCGATATGTAGCACCACTTAACCTAGACTGGCTATCCATATCGCCACAGTGAAATGAAAAAAAAAAAATCTTCTGTGTAGAGTGTTGGAAACTGACCGTACAGTGGACTTTGTACTATCCAGCCTAATGTGGCTGAAGGTCAAGCTGAAAAAAAAAAAGAAATGGATGGGCCTGAGTTTTCCAAATTATCTCTTTCGACCTCAGCAGTACAAAACCCTTTTTTATACCAAAACCCGATTTTATTAGCATTTTCTGACTTCCAAAATCGCTCAAATTTTTCGTTTGTCATCCATTTCAGACTCTTTAATTAAAACAGAAAGGACCACATAAAATAACAACTTAACAATGCACTCACCTTGACCAGCTGATATGCAACTGCCGAAACAAAGACGCAGGGTTGCCAAGAGGGCTGCTCTCGATGTGTGTTCATTGTTAATTGTGTGCATTTCTAAGCATCATTTTTGAAACGTGGTTCCCTTAATTTATTCAGTATTGTAACTATGATTCTAGATGCATTAGAAGCACCAAAGACGTATAACACATTTTGAAAGACAATGCAGCGTTGTAGCCACCACCTGCTTGCTAAATCTTTGGAAAAGTACAGCATACACAACAAATTAATCCTCGTTTTATTACAGAGAAGTATTATTATGATATTAGTTAAGTAGGTCAGATAGTCGACACACTGAACAGTCACGAGTCCGATAGTTGAGAGTCAACTGTACTTGGGTTATAATAACAAATGCAACAGATCAACATCACTATGACCAGTTAGTACTCGAATTATATACTTCGTGGAGAACAATGTGAAACATTGTGTTGTGTACAATGGCTACATAACCACGAATGGATGAATTGAACACATGCTACATGCAAGATGTCGTAAGCTACATGATTATGTGGAGAGTAAGGGTAGGCCCTACAGAGAACGGCTTGCCCATGCACTCAACAATGCTCTGTTGGCCACTGCAGACGGCAGGACGCAGCGATCCAGTTGTCGAATGGCGCTCATTGAGAACAAGACAGCTGCTGTCCAGTAAACATGAGTAGCAGCTCTCATGACGATCAACTGTGCCTTAATTTTCCACGGCTTCTAGGGAACATAGAAGATGAAAGTGTGAAATAACACTACACAACAAGTTGACAGGGGATTTATCTTTGAAAGGAACTGTTATCTTGTGAAGACTGTTTCTTCAGTTACTTTCGAATGTCTCATGAACAACTGAAAACGTTATACAGTGTGAGTTAACCAAAAATCTCAAAAATTGAAATGGACTAGAGAACTGAGGGAAGTACATTATTTATGATGTTAATTGGTTCTTCTGTCGCTGCTTGGTAGATTATTACTTATGATAGAACATTATTTATGGTATAAATAATTTATTTCACTTAATTATTTACTGTAAGTATATATTTTCAGAAATAGTAATAATCATGAAACATGGAACTATATAAATAAAATATAAACTGAAAAATATTGTCAATACTGTGTACCAACAAGCGTGAGGTACAGGTCAATCGTCAGTCATCTAAACTGAAACAAATTTTTACCTTCTCATACATTCATCTGTCGCTAGAGAAGTCATTGTAAGATTCCCCTGGTTCCAAAATTGCAATGATCACTTCATTTTACAATGTAGTATGATCGTTATATTGTGACACCATGTGATAAGTGACACTAGGACTGAAGGGGATAGGTGTGGTGGTGTATCATTGTTTAATCTCTCAAGCTGAATCTCTTCAAATACTGTGCCAACTGTATTTTTAAATTAGTTTGTATTTGAGCTAGAAATGTATTGAACGAGTGTGCATCAGTCAAAAATAAGGTACCATTTGATCAAGCCCATGATTCTCTCTACTGTTACTCTCTCTGGTGTGTTGATAATTTGTGACTGTAGGTGTATCTTCATTTATTTCGTTTTGGTCTTTTTGCCTGATGAACTGACATTATGGATTCAACTATGCTTCTTCCTCTCAATCCCCATCGTCAGGAAATGGTTCTTCTAACTCTTCAAGATTTGATGATGTATGAGTTGGTGACAGTGTATCAGGAAGAAACTACAAATGACCTGTCTGTGCCAATTCTGATACTTCTTGACTGGACCTGTGACTCCATTATAAATTTTAGGTATTTGCTGTATGGGTTTGCAGATTCTTCTGTTTTGCTCAAACGATCTCACATTCCAATCAAGCTGTATGCAAATTATTTTATTTCATATGATCCACTATTACTAACAAATAGTACCTTTTTTCCGGATATTTGGCCACTGGTGATTCACACCACATCATTGCTTTTTTTTAATTCCATCTCCAGTTTAATCAATTATGTGTGTCAAGAACTGTACAACGTTTGATGAGCACTGTATTTACCTCAGCCAGAAAAGGAAATCTACATGAAAATTGAGGTGGGACAAATGGGATGGTTACAGTTTCCTAACTGCACTGACAGCATACATGGAAGGCATGTTAGACTGAAGTATCCTAAAAACAGTCGCTCAAATTATTTTCGTTACAAAAACTTGTTTTCAACTTTCCTGCTTACAGTTATGGATGATGATTACAAATCCGTGGTGATTGATGAAGGCAGCCATGGCAGACACTGTGACAGCACAAGTTTTGAAAACTTGGCATTTTTCCACGAAAATGTGTTCTGGTTCCGAAACTATTGCCAGGCATAAATATGTCCATCCCTCATGTGGTGACAGGTGGTAAAGGGCTTAAATTAAAAACCTATATGGTGACCCCTTCCCCCAAATTAGCAGGCTTGGAAGACACTTCGAAAGCAGTTTTCAATAAACAAATATGCAGGGGCTATCATGTGGTGACAAATACCTTCAGTTTACTTACTCAAGAGGATGAGTCTTTTTAAGGCCAGCAGATGTACAATCGATACTGCAGAAGCTGTTGTCAAAGAAGCATATTTGTAGCTTAAATTGCACTACAGGGGCACTACTTGGTTGTGCAAGAACACTATTACCGTACTGTACACTACAATATTCGTATGGTACTATATCATGCAACTGCATGTTTATTTATGAACACAGAAAAGATCTATTTGATATAAACTTGCATCAGTTTTCTTCCTTGTTGTCATCTTTTTCATCACATTTTTATAATCACACAGTCTCGTAAACTCACAAAACGACTGGGAGAGTGGTGTGCTGACCACATGCCCCTCCATATCCACATCCGGTGGCGACTGTGGGCTGAGGATAACATGGCGGTCGGTCGGTACCATTGGGCCTTCATGGTATGTTCAGATGGAATTTAGTTTAGTTTTTATAATCACAGTGTTGTATATTGTGCAAAAATACATTTGCATGCATCAGCCCTGTCAGTCTTTCTGTTTCTGCCACTGTCTTGCACACACTTGCCCGCCACATACTGTGTAGAAAATCGCAACCAGCCAGATGCACGCCGATGGCAAGGGCGGTCTAGCACGAGCGCCCTCCTCCTATCTGACTGGGATGGCGCCGTAGCGTAATGTGTAGCACGTAGACCACTGTGAGTTCCCATGCATTTTGCGCGCGCTCTGTTTGACAGAGCCTTAATCCACTTGTACATGGAAGAATTGTGCAGATGATCTAGTAGTAAAATACAAATTTCATGACAGGTAGAAATATTTGTCAATACTTTGCCAATAAATTTTTGAATACCAGAATGCTGATGCAATGAGCATTAAAATTATACTTAAAAAATTTTCTCAGTGACAACATTTTGCCATCCATAAAATTTTGCCCCCATGTGGAGCTGCACATGTGGCTCCTGCCTAAACAGGAATGAGAGGTCTAGCTAATGACTAGCTTCAGTCGTGCCTCACAAATCAGATACAAAGCTTAGAAATAACAAAAATATCAAGTAAGGCTGAAATTGAGTGAAACACACATCACAGTCAAGATATGTTTATATATAGTTCCTCAGGATTATCATTTAGGATTAACACTGATCCTGATATACATCAATGACTTTGCCAGCAATGTTCGCAATAAAAAAAAACCTGTTTACTGATAACAGCAACATTACAGTAACTCATTGCTATGTCTGCAAGTCGCCGTATACCAGTGCACACGTCGGAGAAACAGGTGAGAAAAGATGATGATGCATGGCAGGAAGATAGCCTACATTTAGGTCTCAAACCCATACTGGAGTCAAGCAACAGGACAGACAAACTGTAGACCAAACACAAGAGCGAAATTGTAGAAATCTTTCGGACATGTCCAAAAGAATACATCCCATCTTCATATAGATAAGGCTTACTGGCCGACGATCTTCTGCAGTGTGGATGCACTCATATTGCCCAAACTCTTACGGGAATCGGTAGATTTACTGCCGCAAGAAATGAGTATTGTGGGCAGGGCCACTACAAACGTTGTGTGTGGACACTAAGTTGGGAATGTGGGTCTCACAGGGAGGGTGCCAGAGATAAGTTCCTGCAGTCGGACTATTTTCCGTGTCCTTGGTGCTTCAGTTGGATATACTGTCCGCCATGTAACCCAGAGTTCCTGAGCTCGAGTCCCGGTCGGGGCACAAATTTTCAACTGTCCCCTGTAAGCAGCTAAAGATCTGATTTCATTGTAATTTCATTCTTCGAGAGCTGCAAGATCACCAATGGTACATATAAAACAAAACAGAGCTGACACCTTCATTTTATATAAATAAGAACATATGCATGTGAACCAATTTTCATTTAACAACGCTGTAAGTGAAAAAGTCAGCTCTAATGATAGAGAAAAATACAGTTTTTATGACATTAATATTCAGATGTGTAAGAGAAAAACTTAATGGTTAAGGTAACAAGTCTCTATTTATTCCCTTATATATATTGTTTGAAGTGTCTGTAAGTAGATATTTTCGCTAGAAAATAAAATGTTAATGTTTTAAAATTTTATTTTTCTTCTTAGCACTGCACCACACAAAATCTGATCAAGAACATACGTTGTGAGGTTTGCTTTGTCCTTTAAGGAACTTTATTGTTGTTAGTTTCTAAATTCTCGTGCTATACACCAACTTTTTTGTATCACTGATGGCAACTCATAACCTCATGTTGACCTGTCTGTACTGGCTTCAGCGAATTGACATGAAGGGTCGTGACGAACAGCGTGAAAACTCCCTGACGGAAAGGTTCCGTGGCGTGACGGCCTTAAATCAAATCTTGCATTTTTGTGATCCTATATTCTTCTGAAAGGCCAGCTTTATACGTTGGTTAAAGATGCAGCGACTTCCCGGAACACACTGTAAAACAAGTCTACAACACATTTGGCGTCGTTGGTAATTTCAGAAAAACCAGTCGATAAGCAGTTGAATAAATTACAGGGATCACACTTCGAAATACTTACTTTCGTTGCTGATTGAAATTATCTGTAATTTTAAAAAAAATGTATCTAGCTATGAATTGATTCCTGATGAAAAGGACATAAATCTTTACACGTTCGATATTTACCCTATTTTCGAACATTTCCCCAAAACGAATTTTTGGAAAACTGTCTTTACTATTAATTTTTACACGGCTTCGCATAATACATTGTTGTGGTAATGATTTTGGAAAGTATCTCGTAATAAAATATATACTGTGACACAGTCTTTAGCTTATTTAACACGCAGTTTTATTAGTTACACTTCTTTCGTAAATGACTGTGTTTTATAGAATCTTTGAACTGTACCTCATGAGCTAAGATTTTCCGCCGTTGGCTATAGAGTTGTGATTCGTTGTTATTAAAATCTTATTAGGTCGCAAAGCTTGGGAAGTTTTTCGTGTAACTAAGTGCTGGACGTTTTATTACTAACGTTGCATTGATAGCGGAAAAAAATAAGCGGACATAGCACTGTAATACATTGTCTGTTTACTTAGAGGAAGATGGCGTCAGACGAGGAGGGTACGGTGGCAACCGATGCAGGTAAGAGAAGAAATTGCGTATACTGTTTAAAGTACAGCAGAGTCGTCTTTGCCTAATGTTTGTCAACTAGCAATCATTATCATCACGACTTTAATGCAAGGATTCTATATTTTCTGTGCTGTTACGTAATTTTCGGTGAATTCGTTCATGTTGTTAACTATTTTCTCTACACAATTGTCATTGTGACATTTTGTTGTGTGGTAGCTGCACGTGGAACACGGGCATCAAAAACACCATCTTCCAAAAAGACTCGTACTAAGAAGATGAAGTCTAGTTCTGGGACTAGGTCAACCCGATCCAGAAAGGCAGCTGCCCATGCAGATTCTGATGATGATGCCGTGGAGGTAAGATTGCAGTCTTCACTTTTTTGTCAGAAATATATAAATGAACTTACAAAATTTGTGCAGACATGTTAACCAAGTTGTAGATGAAGATTGCAAACCTGTATGATAGTGTGTTGTTCATGGTGGCAGTTTCAGCTATAGTGTTGCCCCAGGTTAAGTTAGGTTTAAAGATAATTTGGTTGAGTTGCCAAAGCAAATGAATGTGGCTACCAAATAGAATAACGCATGCCGACCGTACAGTTTTTAGCCCTTGAGTGGAGGAAGCTGATAGTGGAAGCTTGTGATTGGCTCGTAGTACACTGGCTACTGGGACAAGTCCTGCCTCCATGTCCTAGAGCAGCCAGCTCATGGCTTGTAAAAGAGACAAACGTGTAAGGTTTGATGCATTGCAGAACTGACAAGGGAGCTGATGGCTAATCACTACAGTAACCAGCTATAGCCTCTAAACTCATATTTATAAACAAAATGCTAGCAAACACTACACACAACACTGCACATGCAGCAACCCTTTATTTACATTGGTTACTTATTGTTATTGTGCACAGAACTGTTGTGTAGCTAGTGTTGGCAATGAGTGTAAATATTCTAGGGTGGCATAAACTTGGCTGACCTTCCATAAAGTATATGACCAGTAGTGTTGCCTTAATTACACACTGCTTGTCATGTTTAATATGCTTTCCATCTTAAAACGAGTAAATGCAGGAGCTGTGTGGGAAAATGGATGAGTCTCAAATTACTCTGGTGCATAATATGCATATAAACTACAAAAAATTAAAGGATAGTCCACTACTTAATTTTTTAAAAAATCGATGATGGTCCACTACTTAATTTCTACTGGTCTATGCAGTGTCTAATATTGTGCAACATGTAGAAGCATGGTGTTGTACAGTTGCTGTTCTTACATATGTTGATATTGCAGAAGTCTGTGGTAGGCTTATTGTGAGAGACATTTAATTTATATGTATCTGTAGAGAGAGAAATCTGAAATGATAAACCTACATTGGGTCGACAGAAGCATCCGATCCCACGCGTCGGCTTTGACCCGTGACGTAAGGGTGTTGTCGTGTGTGTGACGTCATGACGGTGAGGAGTTTGGTTTGAGTGTGGCTGTCTCCAGTTCTGTTTTATCTTATTTTATTTACTTTTCTGATCTGTTCGTTCTATCTTGTGAGGGTTTTTTTTTTTTTTTTTTTTTTTTTTTTTTTAAACCACTTATTACTTATTTTAATTATGTTTTCTCTAATTTCTGCTTTAGTTTATTATATTTATCTTTCTGATCTGGTCGTTCTATCCTGAGAGATTTTTTTTTTTTTTTTTTAAAGACAAAAAACACTAATCACCTACTGAAGCATCTTTATCTTCTATGGGTTGCAGGGGTTACGACCCCTGGGGAGGTGGGTGGGTATTCATGCATGGCTGTCTTCACTTACACGTTGTAGCTACGCAAGGCATCTAAATTTGTTTATATTCCGTTTGCCCCCCACCCAAAACACCCCATTTCCCGTGCTTGTCCCGTTAGTGTCATTGGGCTTCTTGTGGAAAGTGTGTGTGTTTGTTTTTGTTTCTGCCGTATTTGTGACGTCATGGGTCAAAGCAGACAGGCGGGATCGGACGCTTCCGTATTTCCACCTACATTAAATGTGAATTCATCATGATACTTCGCGTGTACATGTCTTAGTAAGTGGTACAGGTCACTGAAATTTGTTGAAATGGGTTTTGCAAGAAGGAGATTAGTTGGTTCTTGTGGGCTGTAGTATAATAGGACATACAGAATACATATTTCAATCTTTACTCTATGGCGTACTCAAACTGAAGAGGTGTCTCCTCCCATCATAATTTATATTCATATATGTAACACAGTACTATATGTTAAACAAGCAGTACTTGAGATATAAGAGATCTTGAAGATTCATATTGTGTGTTATTGTATTACTGTGAGTAATATTTTTTACCAGATATATATACCCAGAAAATACGGGAAAAGCCTGAAATTTTTCATTGTTTTAGATTTCAGTTAAATTTAGGTAATTTTGGCTAGTAAGCACTGATGCTCTAACAAAGAATTTTATTTTACCCAGCTACTGCAGCAGTAAAACATGAACATGAGAATAATACCCAAATAAAGCTTTAGTCGCAAAGAAAATGTGCCATTTTCAATTGAAACCACAGTGTGTGCTGAAGTGCCTGCTGAGGGCAAATTGTCAGACTATGTAGTACTTCATAACAGCAAACTGCTTTCAATGCCAGGCCTCATTTCAGTGAGTGTGAAGTTACAACTGTTTACATTTCTAACAGGTCTTGGGAAAATGTCTCGAGTGATGGTCTGAGAAGTGTTACTTTCAAAGTAAATTTCCTTTTATTCGAGAGGAATGAGAATGTGCTAAAAAAAATTAAATCACAGGGTGTTAGACTCTGATTCAAAACTTTGAGGACTACCCACCTAGAAAAGCTTTAGGCCCAGAAGCCCAGCCGTTCATTTCAAATGTTACTGGCATGTTTGTGTTAGATATCTTGTAGGATAAAACACACTACAAAAGATAAAAGCTCCAAGGTCATTTTTCATATTTGTTGTAGTTATTTCATAGATTACAGAATAGCAAATAATGATGGCAGAAAGCAAAATAATCCTTCAAAAGTGTGAAGTGAATTCTTGAGCAGTTTCGTATGTAATTGGCTTTTCTATGGAAAAGTCGATGTACTAAACAGAACAGGCATTCATCCAGGTAGCCCACATAATTTGCGGTGCACAGCTGTGGAATTTATAATAGTGTTTATCAGAAACATTTAGCTGGTGCAATTTTATCTGTGCTCTTGGGGACCTGCCTAACCACAGCCTTGGGGTGGGGACTGATAGTTAGTCAAAGCTTAACATTTCTTCTAACTATACTGCAGAGATATTAATTTAAACCGTTAATTTTTTCTATTTGTGCATTTGCAGTACTTAAGTGATGTTACTGTTGGCTGACTACATCATGTATCATATGCCCTGTATATGTGCTGTAATATGCACTGTAAATGTTGAGGTGCATCAAGGCTCTTTCCAAAAAAAAAATTTTTCCGCACTCCCCAGCCAATGGGTTTCATTTGCTAAAGTGCCGGTAAGTTCTATGTCAGTGTATAAGACATTCACCATTCAAAGTGATGCAGCTCTGAGGGAAAGTATATTGTCACTTAACGTAGAAAAGAAGGTACTTTCACCAGTTGTATAGTGCATTTTAACCGGGAAATGTGGGAAGATTTTTGTTTTCTTTTCCACGTACATACCCTGTGTATGCTCTGGATTTTTTATATTATTTATGATTTTGGAAGTACTTTAATACAGAGTTGGGTGGGGCAAGGGAGCCTATATTGAAATTTTTGGGTGCTTGGTAATGACTGCTTTTGAGGAGTGCTGTGCAGTATTGTATAATACACTGAAGAGCCAAAGAAACTGAAAACCTGCCTAATATCGTCTAGGGCCCCTGCGAGCATGCAGAAACGTCGCAACACGACATGGCATGAACTCGATTAATGTCTGAAGTAGTGCTGGAGGGAATTGACATAATGAATCCTGCAGGGCTGCCCGTAAATCCATGAGAGTACAGTGGGGTGGAGAACTCTTCAGTACAGCACATTGCAAGGCATCCCAGATAAGCTCGATAATGTTCATGTCAGGGGAGTTTGGTGGCCATCGGAAGTGTTTAAACTCAGAAGAGAGTTCCTGGAGCCACTCTCTCGGGTGTCGCATCATCCTGCTGGAATTGCCCAAATCTGTCAGAATGCACAATGGGCATGAACGGCTGCAGGTGATCAGACAGGATGCTTACGTGTGTGTCACCTGTCAGTCGCATCTGGACGTATCTGGGGTCCCATATCACTCCAATTGCACTTGCCCCACATTATTACATAGCCTCCCCCAGCTTGAAAAGTCCACTGCTGACATGCAGGGTCCATGGATTCCTGAGGTTTTATCTATATCCATATGCGTCCATCCGCGTTTCCTGTCATCAACAGTCCAATGTCTGTGTTAATGGGCTCAAGCGAGGCGTCAAGTTTTGTGTCGTGTAGTCATCAAGGGTACACGGGTGGGCCTTCGGCTCCGAAAGCCCATATCGCTGATCTTTCGTTGAAAGAGTGCACGCTGACTCTTGTTGAAGGTCCACCATTGGAATCTGCTGCAATTTGTGGAAGCGTCACACTGTCATGTTGAATGATTGTCTTCAATCGTTGCTGGTTCGCTTCTTGCAGGATATTTTTCTGGCTGCAGCAAAGTTGGAGATTTGATGTTTTAGCGGATTCGTGGTATTCACGGTACACTTGTGAAATAGTCCTACAGGAAAATCCCCATGTAATTGCTACCTCAGAGATGAGTTCCATTGCTCGTGCATTGACCATAACACCACATTCAAACTCGCTTAAATCTCGATAACCTGCCATTGTGGCAGAAGTAACCAATCTAACAGCTGTGCCAGACACTTTTGTCTTATGTAGGTGTTGCCACCCACAGTGCTGAATTCTGCCTGTTTACGTATCTCGGTACCTGAATATGCATGCATATACCATTTTCTTTGATGCTTCAGTGTATAACAATACAAAGGAAATTTATAATGCCCAACAGCCTCTTGTATGTGCAGCCACGTTGACAAATGTTGCAACAAAGACAATGCAGATCCAGTAAATGAGATCAGCATAACCCCTTCAGAGAAATTTACTGCAGACCTGGCTAGACAATCCGCAGGAACCTTCTTTTGCAGTCCGACGATGAGCTGCGCGCCAATTTAGAGCGGTGAGGTGTACATTTTGTCCGGTGTGTCCACCATGGTCCAAAGGATAATCAGGTTGCCACCGGTGCCTTCGTCTTGGCCTTTGAGGCTGATACATTGCCTGAGAAGGTCAAGGTGATGGTCTACCGGTGTGATGTAAAGCCCTATATTCCTCCCCTGATGTGGTGCTTTAAGTGCTGGGAGTTCGGCCATATGTCTTCCCGCTGTACTTAGTGTCACATACCGAGATTGCGGATGCCCATCACATCCCAATACTCCATGTGCCCCACCTCCCATCTGTGTCAACTGCGGAGAGCACCATTTGCCTTGCTCGCCTGACTGCAGGATTCTCCAGAAAGAAAGGAAAATCAGAGTACAAGAGTTTATTCCCCCTTAAACATCCCAACAACCACCACCAGAGTACAAGACCCTGGGCAGACTGACCTACACTGAGGCTAAGAGAAATTTGAACGCCTGCATCCTATGCATGTGACATCGTCTTACACCGCTGCTACGACAGTTCTGGTACCATCAGCTCCGCCAACACAGGTCACCTTTCAGAGCCGGAAGACTACCCCTTCCCCCCTTTATCGTGGGGGGCATTTCCCTCCCTGTTGCTCCTGCACCACCCACTTCGGTGGCAACACCCCCCCCCCCCCCCCCCCCAACCATCAGGGAAGTCCATCCCCACTTCTAAGCCGGAGAAGCGTAAGTCTTCTTTGGCTTCTCTTGCTAGGAAGGGGTCTCTTGGGTCACTCCCTTCCCAGGTTTCTTCTAGTGGGAAAGAAGACACCTGCCAGTGGCTGAAGAGCCCAAAAAACAGCTGGTCATAGGGCTTCACACTCGTCCTCAGTCGTGGAGACTGAGCCAGTGAAGTCCTCCCAGCCAGGGAAACCCAAGGATCAGCGAGAGAAATCCAAAAAGAAAACTCCCAAGACCAAGGAAATTGCGGTGGCACCCACACCACCTTTACCTATAAGCTCTGCGGCTGAGTATGGGATGGAGATTTTGGTGTCTGCTGAGGACCTAGATCTCGCCAGACCCCTCAGACAGGATGGATATAGACTGCTCGGGCAATAAATTGGTGGCAGCAGGTGACTCTGAGGCGTAAACTGCCTCATTGAATGTTCCATGCCTTCCCAGTCTCACAGTGTCATCCTCCAGTGGGATAGCGGCGTTTTTTTTTCACCGCATGGCTGAGCTACAGCAACTGTTAAGCTTTACACCTGCTATCTGCATTGCCCTCCAGGAAATCTGGTTTCCAGCAGTGTGGACCCCTGTCCTCCGCAGCTATAAGGGATATTGCAGGAACCGTAGTGACTATAATAGTGTCAGGTGGAGTTTGTGTTTATGTCCTAAACTCGGTCTGTAGTGAATATGTACCCCTTCAAACCCCTCTTGAAGCTGTGGCTGTCAGAATGACGACGATGCAGGAAATAACTGTCTGCAATGTATATCTTCCTCCAGATGGTGCAGTACCCCTGAATGTATTAGCTGCACTGATTAACTCCCTAATCTCCTGGGGAGATTTTAATGCCCATAACCCCTTGGGGGGTAGTACCATACTTTCTGGCTGAAGCAGAGATGTCGAAACTTTACTGTCGCAATTCGACCTCTGCCTCTTAAATAAAATACTGCGGCTGCCACACATTTCAGTTTAGCTCATGGTAGTTACTCGGTCATTGATTATCAATTAGCAGCCCAGGACCTCTCCCATCTATACACTGGAGAGCACATGATGACCTCTGTGGTAGTGACCTGTTCCGCATCTTCCTGTCACTGCCCCCGCATCAGGCTCACGGACGCCTGCCCAATGGTCTTTGAACAAGGCAGACTGGGGAACTTTCACATCTGCTGTCACCACGGAATCTCCCCCACACGGTAACATTGATGTGATGGTTGAGAGGGTGACTAGCACAATTGTTTCTGCAGCAGAAAACGCGATCCCTCGCTCTTTAGGGTGCCCGAGGCGTAGGGCAGTCCCTCGGTGGTTGCTGAAGCAATTAAGGAGTGTCGGCGAGCTCTACAGCAGCATAAGTGGCACCCTTCCCTGGAGCACGTCATCGCCTTTAAACAGCTCCGTGCTGGGTGTCACACGTTGCCTTCCTAAGTCTGGGCAAAGATCAAATGTCTTTTCAGGTACCAGGCTCCAACAGCTGTCTCTGGTGTTACTATAAATGGCGAGTTATGTACCAACGCAAACGTGATTGCCGAGCACTGAGCTCGAGCCTCTACGTCGGAGAATTACCCCCCAACCTTTCACACTCCCAAACGGCAGCTGGAAGGGAAAGTCCTCTCATTCACTACATGCTGCATTGAATCCTATAAATGCCCCATTTACAGAGTGGGAGCTCCTCAGTGCTTCTTGCACATTGCCCCGGCACAGCATCTGGGCCTGATGGCATCCCTAGCCAGATAATTAAACATCTCTCATCTGACTACAAGCGACATCTTCTTGTCATCTTCAACCAGATCTGGTGCGATGGCGTCTTTCCATTGTAGTGGCGGGCAAGCACTGTCATTCCGGTACTCAAACCCAGTTAAAACCCGCTTGATGTGGATAACTATCAGCCTCACCAACGTTCTTTGTAAGCTGGTGGAATGTATGGTATGTCGGTGGTTGGGTTGGGTCGGGTCCTGGAGTCACGTGGCTTGCTGGCTCCATGTCAGGGCAGCTTCCGCCAGGGTTGCTCTATCACTGATAATCTTGTGTCTGTCAAGTTTGCCATCCAAACTGCCTTTTCCAGGCGGCAACACCTGATTGCCATCTTTTTTGACTTATATAAAGCATACGACACGACTTGGTGCCATCATATCCTTGCCACATTGTATGAGTGAGGTCTCCGGGGACCACTCCCGATTTTTATCCAAAACTTCCTGTCTCTCCGTACTTCCCGTATCCAAGTTGGTTACTCCCATATTTCTATCCATATCCTGGAGAATGGAGTCCCGCTGGGCTCTGTATTGAGTGTGTCTCTATTTTTAGTGGCCATTAACAGTCCAGCAGCAGTTGTCGGGCCCTCAGTCTCACTTTCTCTGTATGCAGACGACTTCTGCATTTTGTACTGCTGCTCCAGTACTGTTGTTGCTGTGTGGCGTCTCCAGGAAGCCATCCACAAGGCGCAGTCATGGGCTGTAGCCTACGGTTCCCAGTTTTCTGCCGCAAAGTCATGTGTCATGCACATCTGTCGGAGTCGCACCGTTCATCCGGAACCCGCACTTTACCTTAATGACAATCCATTCACTGTAGTGGAAACATATCAATTCCTAGGACTGGATTTCGACACTCGATGAGACTTAGCTCCCTCATCTTCGTCAGCTTAAGCAGAAGTGCTGGCAGCACCTGAATGCCCTCTGTTGCCTGAGCAACACCAATTGGGGTGCAGATCACTCTACGGTGTTGCAGCTCTACAAAGCCCTTCTGCAATCCTGAATTGACTATGGAAGTGTGGTTCATTGCATTGCATTTACTCGACCCTGTGCAACACTGTGGGGTTCGATTAGTGACAGGAGCTTCTAGGAAGAGTCCGGCGACCAGCGTACTAGTGGAGGCTGGTGTCCCTCCGCTGCAGATCAGACGTGTGCAACTGCTTGCCAGTTACGCAGCACACATCCATAGTTCCCCTGAGCATCTGAATTACAGTCTCACCTTTTCCCACCCGCGGCAGTCGACCTCCCACATCGGTGGCCCATATCGGGGCTAACGATTGCGGTTTGTGTGCGGTCCCTTCTCTCCGAACTGGAGTCCTTCCCCTTACCACCTCTACTTGCGGTCTGTTCATGTATGCCTCCATGGTGTACGCCTCCATGGTGTATGCCTCGGCTGCAGCTTCGTCTGGACCTTTTGCATGGCCCTAAGTACTCCGTTAACCCCGCCACTCTCAGCTGTCACTTCTTCTCAATTCTTGGCATGTTCCGGGGCTCTGAAGTGGTTTACACAGACGGCTCAATGGCTGATGGTCATGTAGGCTTCACATGTGTTCATGGTGGACATATTGAGCAGCACTCCTTGCCAGCTAGCTGCAGTGTTTTCACTGCAGAGCTGGCGCCCATATCTCATGCTCTTGAGCACCTCCGCTCATGCCCTGGTGAGTCATTTCTCCTGTGTACTGATTCATTGAGCAGTCTACAAGCTATCAACCAGTGCTACCCTCGCCACCCTGTGGTAGCGTCCATTCAGAAGTCCATCTATGGCCTGGAACAGTCCCGCCGTTCCGTGGTTTTTGTGTGGACCTCAAGACACGTCGGAATCCCCGGCAATGAACTTGCCGACAGGCTGGCCAACCAGGCAACGAGGAAACAGCTTCTGGAGATAGGCATCTCCGAAGCTGACCTGCGTCCCGTCTTACTCCACGGGGTTTTCTGGCTTTGGGAGACGGAATGGCATAACAGCATGCACAACAAACTGCGTGTCATTAAGGAGACTATGAATGTGTAGACGCCTTCCATGCAGGTCTCTCGCAGGGAATCAGTTTTTCTCTGCCGGCTCCACATTGGCCATACGCGGCTAACGCATGGTTACGTACTCTGTCGCGAAGACCCACCTCAGTGTCGCTGTGGCTCCCAAATGACAGTCGTCCACCTCTTGCTGGACTGCCCACTTTTAGGTGCCCTGTGCCAGACTTTTTAAGTTTCTCAACACCCTGCCTTCGGCGTTGGGCAACAATGCCTGCTCAGCAGCTTTAGTTTTATGTTTTATCTTGGAGAGTGGGTTGTATACTTCTATCTAGGTTTTAGCGCATGTCCTTTGTCCCTCTTTGTCCTCCGTCCTAGTGCTTTTTGGGTGGAGGTTTTAATGTATTGCAGAGTGGCTAGCTTTCCCTTTTTATTCTCATGGTTGGTCAGCAACTGTAATCTGCTTTCATGTTTTACTCTCTTCTGTTTCTAGTGTCTCTTTGTTTTCTTGTCCTCTTTTGTTCCTTTTAGTGTTCGTTGCCTTTCCTTCAGTCTTGTGGCTTTTCCTTTCTTTCCGTTTTGTGTTATATGTTTCGTCTGTTTTTATTCTCACACTTGTGGCATTGTTTTATTATAAACAAGGGACCGATGACCTTGTAGTTCGGTCCCTTCTCCCACCTCTAAACAAACCTGCCTACCTACCTATCTTCTCCAAGTCCCTGTTTTTAGCTGTCTTTCCTTCCTTTGCTTGGGCTTAACATATAATTGTTTTTAACTTTTTTGTGGTCTACAATTCAGACTTACGCGCATATAAGTGTAGTTATTTTTGTGCCCTAAAACAAAGCAAACAAACACTGGTTCCTGTTAGATCACCGAAGTTCAGCAGTGTTGGATGTGGCTAGTACTTCTATTGGTGGCTGTATGGGTACGCGGCACGCTGTTCACAATTTTTCTTGTCCTTATTACACCAGAATGGATAAGAGGAGTTGGTGGTGTAAAGTACCTTATCACCAGTCTTTGTGCCAGTGTTTCCTGAAAAACACACACACACACACACACACACACACACACACACACACACACACAATTAGTCATCTATACATAACAAATGCACTTATACACACAGCTCTTTACTTCGTGAAGAAAAGGTGCCTTCAGGTGCGAAGGACAAGGAAAATGTTTCCAATTAGACAGATGAACGTGCTCTTCGGGGTCTCCCAACCATTCATGCTACGTCACTTGACTTTTAATGAAGCCACTTAATACCTGTATATAGTAAATCTTCCAAGGTGGGTGTAATATGTCTGATGGAATGGTATCTATCATGTTAGTCTAGAATAGTAATCTGCTGTAATGTATTGCTCAGCTTGCTTTGAAATATCTGAAGAAGTTCCATAACTCATAGCTGAATTACTTCTGTTGCAGAGGAGACAATTTCAAGCCTCTGGGCCTTTCCATATATACTGAGGCTGGGGTAATGCATTTGATGTGCGTCATATTGTAAAAAGTATTTTTGCCAGTGTTAGTAGAGACAGTGAAATCAACATTGTCTAATACATATTAACAGCATGTTTACGTTAGGACAGGCCCTTTGTGGGACAAGCCCCTCGAAATGGTAAACTGTGGAGAGCTCCACCTGTTGAACTTCTTAAACAATAGCTCACGTAACAACTGCAAATAAATACACATGTAATAAACTGAAAATAACTCCACTCTATGTAGGTGAGCTCAGTTTTTGTCTACTCACCTGGATAGGAACTATTGGTGAGGTACAATCTCAGTATTGTGAAAAGCGAGCAGTAGTCCTGGTGGGGAAGGTAGCCTTTCTGGAAGAATGCTACATCTGCAGTACAGAATGACTGAGTCAGTTTACCCTCTAACAATGTGTAGAGATATATGTAGATTCTGTTCATATTTTTCTTGCATTTGTGGTATTAGTTACTCGTGTGTGTTCCATGCAGTGTGAATACAGTTTGTGGAAAATAAACACCTCCCTCCCCCCCCACCCGCCATGTTCATGTAGTGTCCCCCCATTGATTCATAAGGTGTGTTGTGGAGGACCAATGTAACTTTGTAAATTACCATGTAGTTGCATTTTGTGTGCAGTGGGAGTAGATTGTGGAGAATTGCCTACCCCCTGTTCAGTTCGTAGATCTTTGATGGAGGGAACTACACGACCTGTGTGGTGACGACGTGCCTTCCCTTGCGCTTCTACTGTCCACCTCTACCCCCTCCCCCTCCCTGGTGCAACCACAAAAACACAATTTATCGCTTAATAAGGCTCAACTGCACTTAGATTTCATTTACACTTTTAATGTTTGTCCTGAACCCACTTTATTTAATAGTAAACATTAATTTTTACCATTAAGGCAGTATTTTTAATAATTTTCCAATTTTTTCATCTGCTGCAACTTGGAAACTGTTAGAGCAAAAAATGAATAAGGCCTTATGTAAAGGTTTCTTTCTTTTGTAGGAAATTTATTGTAGTTTAATTTTGTTCTGGGAAACATTTATGCTGGAGTCGGCAGTGTTCAAGTTATTTCAGAAGAATGTAAAGTGACTTTTAAACACCCCAGCACCCCAGTGTTCACACCCAACTTGTTGGAATTTTTAGTATCCTGTTCATGGGCCTCCCCTACCACTCTACAAAAATTGTAAGACAACACAAAATGTTTCCCCTAATATTCTGTTGTTGACTGGACTGCTTTGTATAGTGTGTGTGTGTGTGTGTGTGTGTGTGTGAGAGAGAGAGAGAGAGAGAGAGAGAGAGAGAGAGAGAGAGAGAGAGAGAGAGAGAGAGAGAGATTAAAAAAAAAACCTTATTTTTATAACAGGAGACAGAGGAGAAGATTGGAGATGAGGATGAAATTGCTCCTGCCATTGTGACAGAAGTGCCAGAAGCTGTTGTTGAAGAAAGCATTGTAGAAGAAAATGGAGTTGTCTTCAATGATGCTGATGGCAACTGTATTGTTGAAGAAATATGCACAGAATTGCAAGAACCTGATGATGAGTGTTCCCAACATGAAATTTTTCCCTCTTCAGGAAAGAATGGTAGGTGCATGCGCAAACTTTATTTTTAAGTACTATGCCGTTTCACATCAGTAACTAAGTATTTCATCCTGTGCTGTTGAAATTATGTAGTAACAGACAGAAAGGCGATCCCCGTCATCTGACACCACTGTTGTCAGCGTTTGACTGCAAAGCCTAAATGTCTGCAGATGAAAACAGTTATCTTCAGAGCAGCAATAACAGTAAGGCTTTCCCATAGAAACGTACGCAAAATCATGTTGCATGATTGGTTGAGTTAGGGGGGGGGGGGGAAGTTAGACTGACTGCAGTGATCAAAAGAGGGTCCAGTTCAGAAAAGAATGCTTTTTACATATTGTCAGGTGGGCAAATTTTATCCTTGGCCTTATTTATTCCACGCACGGTGAGCTGTACATTAATAAGTCGAGAAAGTCTTACTTGCTGACTGATGTATTGGGAAGCAGTTTCCTGCTCGTTTGTAAATAAGCTGAATTATGCTTCACCTCTTCTCACTTACAAGAGGGTATTTTTCTTAACCCTACACGGATGTAAAACTGTTTTAACGTTATTCTCACCAATAAATTAACATTTGTCTTTTTTTAAATTCTTGCTGTACTATAACTGTCCAAAGTAATTATGTTTATACATGGGCATAGTTTAGAAGTTGTAATATACAGTGGAATAGAAGTCCACCGTCCTCGTCTATTTTATTAATTATTCATATGTTTCTGCAAACATTGTTAGATCATAAACTGAAAACTACTGGTTTATTTTCTACTTTCTACAAGTTTTTCACTTTCTGCCAACTATATCTGGGCCATTCCATGCAAAGCGGTCTAATTTCGGAAAAAGTTCCCTCATAACCATCACAGATTTGCCTGAAATTTTCATGTGAACATTGGCACATGTCTCCAATGAACTTTGGTAAAGTTTTACTTTTCCTAGTTTCATACTTGCAGAGGTACAGTCATTTGTTTGACGCACAGTGCACCTATCAACAGTGCACCTGTGAGTTTTTGGCAGTTTTCAGTCATATCTCTGGCAATATTTTCTTGCAAGAAAGAAGACTAGGACATCTTTACAACTTTTTGTGCTCTCTTAAACAAAAGAATAAAATTTCTGAGCAATTTTCATGTGGATAGGCTGAAGCAAAGTCGGCCGGTTTTTTAGGTTAGATGGCCTCGGGCAAGTACAGAAAGGGCGACAGCCTCAAAGGGTGCGGGGCAAAGTCAGGACATGCGGGGACCAAGCAGCAATTGGTATTGTAATTGTAAACTGTCAAAGGTGCATTGGTAAAGTACCGGAACTTCAAGTGCTGATAGAAAGCACCGAAGCTGAAATCGTTACAGGTACAGAAAGCTTGCTGCAGCCAGAGAGAAATTCTGCCGAAATTTTTACAAAGGCACGGACAGTGTTTAGAAAGGATGGATTGCATGCAATCGGTGGTGGCGTGTTTGTCGCCGTTAGTAGTAGTTTATCCTGTAGTGAAGTAGAAGTGGATAGTTCCTGTGAATTATTATGGGTGGAGGTTACACTCAACAACCGAGCTAGGTTAATAATTGGCTCCTTTTACCGACCTCCCGACTCAGCAGCATTAGTGGCAGAACAACTGAGAGAAAATTTGAAATACATTTCACATAAATTTTCTCCGCATGTTATAGTCTTAGGTGGAGATTTCAATTTACCAGATATAGACTGGGACACTCGGACGTTTAGGACGGGTGGTAGGGACAGAGCATCGAGTGACATTATACTGAGTGCACTATCCGAAAATTACCTTGAGCAATTAAACAGAGAACCGACTCGTGGAGATAACATCTTGGACCTACTGATAACAAACAGACCCGAACTTTTCGACTCTGTAAGTGCAGAACAGGGAATCAGTGATCATAAGGCCATTGCAGCATCCCTGAATATGGAAGTTAATAGGAATATAAAAAAGGGAGGAAGGTTTATCTGTTTAGCAAGAGTAATAGAAGGCAGATTTCAGACTACCCAACAGATCAAAATGAAAATTTGTTCTGACACTGACAATGTTGAGTGTTTATGGAAAAAGTTCAAGGCAATCGTAAAATGCGCTTTAGACAGGTACGTGCCGAGTAAAACTGTGAGGGACGGGAAAAACCCACTGTGGTTCAACAACAAAATTAGGAAACTACTGCGAAAGCAAAGAGAGCTTCACTCCAAGTTTAAACGCAGCCAAAACCTCTCAGACAAACAGAAGCTAAACGATGTCAAAGTTAGGGTAAGGAGGGCTATGCGTGAAGCGTTCAGTGAATTTGAAAGTAAAATTCTATGTACCGACTTGACAGAAAATCCTAGGAAGTTCTGGTCTTATGTTAAATCAGTAAGTGGCTCGAAACAGCATATCCAGACACTCCGGGATGTGGCATTGAAACAGAGGATAACCCGTGTAAAGCTGAAATACTAAACACCTTTTTCCAAAGCTGTTTCACAGAGGAAGACCGCACTGCAGTTCCTTCTCTAAATCCTCGCACAAACGAAAAAATGGCTGACATCGAAATAAGTGTCCAAGGAATAGAAAAGCAACTGGAATCACTCAACAGAGGAAAGTCCACTGGACCTGACGGGACACAAATTCGATTTTACACAGAGTACGCGAAAGAACTTGCCCCCTTCTAACAGCCGTGTACCGCAAGTCTCTAGAGGAACGGAAGGTTCCAAATGATTGGAAAAGAGCACAGGTAGTCCCAGTCTTCAAGAAGGGTTGTCGAGCAGATGCGCAAAACTATAGACCTATATCTCTGACGTCGATCTGTTGTAGAATTTTAGAACATGTTTTTTGCTCGAGTATCATGTCATTTTTGGAAACCCAGAATGTACTCTGTAGGAATCAACATGGATTCCGGAAACAGCGATCGTGTAAGACACAACTCGCTTTATTTGTTCATGAGACCCAGAAAATATTAGATACAGGCTCCCAGGTAGATGCTATTTTCCTTGACTTCCGGATGGCATTCGATACAGTTCCGCACTGTCGCCTGATAAACAAAGTAAGAGCCTACGGAATATCAGACCAGCTGTGTGGCTGGATTGAAGAGTTTTTAGCAAACAGAACACAGCATGTTGTTATCAATGGAGAGACGTCTACAGACGTTAAAGTAACCTCTGGCGTGCCACAGGGGAGTGTTATGGGACCATTGCTTTTCACAATATATATAAATGACCTAGTAGATAGTGTCGGAAGTTCCATGCGGCTTTTCGCGGATGATGCTTTAGTATACAGAGAAGTTGCAGCATTAGAAAATTGCAGCGAAATGCAGGAAGATCTGCAGCGGGTAGGCACTTGGTGCAGGGAGTGGCAACTGACCCTTAACATAGACAAATGTAATGTGTTGCGAATACATAGAAAGAAGGATCCTTTATTGTATGATTATATGATAGCGGAACAAACACTGGTAGCAGTTACTTCTGTAAAATATCTGAGAGTATGCGTGCGGAACGATTTGAAGTGGAATGATCATATAAAATAAGCTGCTGGTAAGGCGGGTGCCAGGTTGAGATTCATTGGGAGAGTCCTTAGAAAATGTAGTCCATCAACAAAGGAGGTGGCTTACAAAACACTCGTTCCACCTATACTTGAGTATTGCTCATCAGTGTGGGATCTGTACCAGGTTGGGTTGATGGAGGAGATAGAGAAGATCCAAAGAAGAGCGGCGTGTTTCGTCACAGGGTTATTTGGCAACCGTGATAGCGTTACGGAGGTGTTTAGCAAACTCAAGTGGCAGACTCTGCATGAGAGGCGCTCTGCATCGCGGTGTAGCTTGCTCGCCAGGTTTCGAGAGGGTGCGTTTCTGGATGAGGTATCGAATATATTGCTTCCCCCTACTTATACCTCCCGAGGAGATCACGAATGTAAAATTAGAGAGATTCGAGTGCGCACGGAGGCGTTCAGACAGTCGTTCTTCCCACGAACCATACGCGACTGGAACAGAAAAGGGAGGTAATGACAGTGGCACGTAAAGTGCCCTCCGCCACACACCGTTGGGTGGCTTGCGGAGTATAAATGTAGATGTAGATGTAGATTGCACACTTAAGGCCAGGTTCTAGCCTAACAAAAAATAGGCAAAGTTTGGATTTCTTATTTTTATTTTTCATGGGGACAGTGAAAACGTACAAAGGATTTGTTTTAGGATTATGGTTGGTCAAACTTTAAAATTTATTCTAGATTTTTCAATAAAGGAATGGTGTCCATAATCTGGGTTTGATCCAGGGCTTGAGAGTTTTGAGGTGCACACACTGCGTGCAGTGTAGCCTATCAGGAGATGTCTGAAATCAAAAATGAATACCATCAGTCGATGCATTAAATTTATGGAAGCTTATTCCTGACCACAATGAAATAACTAAATTTAATGATATGGTGCTAACTTTAATTTTAGTTAGATTTTTGGGGATTCATTTCACTCTTCATGGCTTTACAAAAAATAGTTAATATTAACAAATTTCATATATCATAGGTATAAGCTCCCACGGAAAGGGTTTACTTTTCGGGGGTCAAAGGTAGAAGTTAGTTGGTTGAACTGTTCATATTTTATGCTGCACACAGTTTTGAAAAATTGTTTCTCGAGAAAAGCCTGTTTAAAGTTTAGGGAAAACTTTTGTATGTATTATTAGTTCAGTTAGCATAAAACTACATGTTGTCATATATTTTTGATGTCACTGAATGGAAATCTGAAGTTAATTTTCAAAACTGCTAAACCAATATGGCAGGCAAAAAAATGTTTAGACCAAATTTGACCAAAATATGATGGAAAAAAGGTGTTTGTGTTATGTTTAGTCGGAAATATCAGTCTTTCCTGTAACTCACATTGTTCGTGGAAAGCATTTCCCTCGTGCTTCTTGGTGAGAGAAGCCAATCTGGAATATGTTTGCATGCATACTGCAATATAAATCATTTTGTGACTGTGTGTCATGACACACGTTTTCTACCAGAGCTGGGCTTCTCCAGCTGAGATTGTCCCACGGCAGCTGTGACACTCTTTGAAACAAAGGGCTGTAGAAACTATTATAACTCTAAGATTAAAAAACCTTTTCATCCCGGCATTATAGGCGCATATACACTTCGAAAATTAATTTAAAAAAACGAATTTTCGACCATTTTGAATGAGAACTTGGCCCTAAATTGTGAAGTTTATAACCAGTTTGTTTCTTAGTTATAGCAGAACAACAGACTGAAATGCCGCAATGACTCGTGAGACATCTCTCTTTTTAAGTTTGTCGAGTTATTCGCACTTTATTTTGCTTCATAGGCGTCAAGGTTTTTGGTATTGCCTTCCGCAGATAGTACTAAACAATTGTAGAATGTAATAAAAGGTGTCAGATTTGAGTAACAGGGAAATATGTGCCATTTTCAATGCACCTCCGCCATGTAGTTGTTTTTAGGACCTTACATGCTCGCATTGAAAAACTAGATCTAGTTCTTACATGGTTGATCTTTCTAATGAAAAATGGCATAAAAGAGTTTGCAGAAGACAGTTGGGTAAAAGTTGGTGAAAAACATCCCTTTTTGGCATTTTTGAGAAAAATTATGAACTTTGTCTTCCATTTATGAACTATTGGAAAGCAATAGGTGAATGAAATTCTATATCCTAAGACCTGCTACTGGCTAGTTATTGTGTAGAAAGTTTCTGATTTATCCCACAATTATTTCTGGAGATACAAAAAGTGGAACTTCATTATTATTATTATTTTAGACAACTTTGCTTTAAATTCTCCATATGAAAATTCCTCTGGAAATCTGGTTAATGTTGCAAAAAGTTGTAGAAGATGGCATAGTTTTCTTTCAAGAAAATATTGCTGGAGATTTTGTGTCAGTTGCCGAAAACTCAAGAGTGCCCTGTCGATAGCTGCACTGCAGAGTCAAACAAATGACTCAGTCTGTGGGAGTATTTAATTTAGGATCATTGAACTTTACCAGTGTTTGTTGGGAATGTGTACGAATGTTCATTCAAAATTTTGTCAAAATCCATGGTCCTGCAGGAACATCTAGACCACTTGTCATTGAATGACTCATCTGTAACTAAAAAGTTGAGGTGTGTGTGTGTGTGTGTGTGTGTGTGTGTGTGTGTGTGTGGAGTGGGAGAGGGAGGGGCAGTGAAGTGTTCATCAAAATTCTGTTTACACAAATCACATATGGCATAGCTTAAGTTAGAAGCTAGCTTTGTGCTGTAAAACAAATCGTGTCATTTTTTAAATGAACATTTTGAGCCATTTTAAAAATTCAACTTCATTTTTGTACTATTTACCTAGTTGTGCCTTATCCCCATGTGTGTACCCAAATGTGGAGGGTTGATTATGTCCCCAGTAGTTACATTTCTCAAGGCAGCAACTATTCAGGTAGTTTGATAATGTATAGCAGCCTCTCATATGACTCACTAGGATTCTGCAAATATTTAGCATGTAACTCATGTCAGTAATTTAAATATATTTTATTTATGTGCATACTTTTATTCCAAATTGTTGGAATATTGTTGGCTTTTGAAACACGAGTTAGTGGCTTTATTTACGCACATCTCTTCAGCTGCAGATTTGGACAGTTTAATAATCATATTGTTTCAATCCCATCTGTATAAATACATGAATAAAACTATTTGAAGTAGTGGAACCACACAAGAGTTGCACGTAAATCATAGCCAGGTTTTGGGAACTCGACCATTCAATAGACTGTTTTGTTGCAGCTACTGAAGAGGCTATTGTTCCAAAGATGGATGCTCCAGAACCTGTAAAGTCAGATGGTCCAGAACCTGCAAAAGGAGATGCTCCAGAACCTGCAAAGTTGGAAGTGCCAAAAACTGCAAAGGTGGAAGTGCCTAAAGTTGTAAAGACAGAGTCTCTAGAACCTGCAAAGGCAGAAGATCCAGAACCTGCAAAGGCAGAAGCTCCAGTGCTTTTGGAGGCAGATACCCGAGAGCCTGCAAAGCAGGACGCTCCAAAACCTTCAAAGTCGGAATTTCCAAAACATGGGAAGGCAGACGCTACAGAACCTGAGGATAACTTACAGCTATCCTCAAAGAAGTCATCTACTCGTTCCACTTCAGATGTAAAGACTGAAAAGAAGTCATCTACTCGTTCCACTTCAGATGTAAAGACCGAAAAGAAGTCATCTACTCGTTCCAATTCAGATATAAAAACTGAGAAAAAGTCATCTACTCGTTCCACCACAGAGATAAAGACTGAGAACTTGTCGAGTGATGAAGAGAGCCAAGGTCCACTTGATTCAAAAACCAATACTGACTCAAAACCTGATATCACTTCAGATAGGCCTGCTCACATAAAGTCTGAAGACGACAGCCCATCAGAATCAGATTCAAAGGTAACTCCTGCAGAAATTGCTAATAAGATTCAAAGTCTCAAGAAAGAGAACGAGTCAACTAAAGAAACTTCAGACACTACTGCTAGTTTGGCAGTGGACAAGCAGCTGGAACCTGATTCCAAAGAAGAAAAAGTAAAAGAAGAGAAGGAGGTTAGTGATATTCAGATAAAGTCTACATATTCAGTGTATTTTAGTTATGAGGTATCTTTTAGGTTAAGGATTTGAAGTTGTGTGTGGCAATGTGAACTGCACAAGTATAGATACAGAAATCTTATCACTGGGAGGAGAGTACAAAAAGTTACTTATTTTTAATTGGTATTGTCTATTCATTGTCGGTGCAGTGTTCCCATTGGTTTTAGATGCCTAGTTTGCACAGAACAATAATTTTAGGATATTAATTCGCTCACATTGTTACTTCATGTCCACCTATCTTGAAAACTCTTTGTTTTCCAAATTTTGCAGTAGTTGCTGGAAGTCAGGCGCACAGTGTAATATCCAATGACGAAAATAAAAGAGACTTCAAATTAATGTGACTTATACTCTCAAATACAATGATTGTTCATATTAACACACTTAATGTGGAGCACCACAATAATCTCATTGTGAAATGTCAAAACTGACAACTCGAGATACAAACACAGAATGAATAGCTGTTCGACAAATAAGATTTTTCTGTTGTAACTTGGCAGCAGCAGTATTGTCACAGCACACTCTTTTCCATGCTGCACTCCCATCTCTAAGCCATGACAGCACAGAATAACTGAATGACCAGTAGGTTCCACAATGTTGTAAAGCTGCAGCTGCTGCCCCTCCCTGAGGATGCACAGTGTCCCATCACTGACCATGTAGACACAATGACAAAAACTTCCATACGGTCTGCCATCCTAAATTTCTTATCTAATAAAAATACCTTCAAATGTTGGAGTCACCACTCGTCCCTTAGGTAGATGTAGGGCAACACATCATTTTAACAAAGTTATATGTTAAAATATAGCAGTAAAACAAATTGGTTTAAAAAATAAGAAAGCTGATGTTTATTACCAAATCATGTGTAATACTACTTTCATCAGACTAAGTGCTAGCACAGAACTTACAAGCACTTAAATTCTGTGTCTATGTCATTACTCTGAACTTCACATCCAAGTGTTTACCAGAGGGTTCACAGGACCACTTAAACTGCTTCTTGAACATTCAACTTTCGAATAGAACAACCTGCGGGGAAATAAAAATATCTTAATCTTTCCTTGTGAGCTATGATTTGTCTCATTTTAACAACATGATCACTTCTCCATGTGTAGGTGGGCCCAACAAAATATTTGTGCATTTGGATGAGAAAGAGGATTATAATTGAAATTTTGTGAAAAGATCTCACGGCAGTGATAAACGCCTTTGTTTTAGTGATTGCTTTCCCAGCTCACGTATCCCATCTGTGATGCTCTCTACACTGTTTCAAAATAATACAAAATGAACACCCCATATTTGAATGTTTTGATGTCCACCATCAACCCTATTGGTAAAGATCCCATACCGTGCAGCAACACTGTAGAAGAGATGGGCATTGTAGTGTAGGCAGTCTCTTCAGTAGATTTCTTGCATCCTCTAAGCAGGGTGATACAACCAGAGACATCCGGGAGATCCGGGAAAAACCCGGGAATTTTTTCGTCCGGGAGAAAATCGGGAAAAACCCGAGGATTTTTTAGAATTCCGGGAACTTTTCCTTGTTTTAGTTACCTGTTAAATTTTTGTGATTTTGGCTGCTAGCAACCAAGGCTCTGACGAAGGATATTACTGTATCTCGCTTCTGCAGAATAATGCTGCAGCAAAAAACATGAACGAGAAAAAAGAAAACTAAAATAAAACTTAAGTCGCAAAGGAAATGCGCCATATACAACAACAAAACACAGTGCTCATACAAGCGTCTGCCAACAGTGTGTCAAAGGCTTTAGAAAGAATATGCAGTGCTTCCTAACAACAAATATCCTCCGATGAGCGTGTCATGACAGCTGTTTACATTTGATTCATTTGAGCAGTTGTGGGCGGGCTCTTGCGCATGCGCAGTTGAGTCGCTTATGGGTAGTACCTTCTCCCGCTTCTGGCTACAGATGTGTGGCTGGGCGCCAGTATCTAAATTGCTCCGGTTCGGAAATATCGTAGATCCAGGGCTGATACACAGAGCAGTCTGAGTTGTAGTGGGGAGGTGGGTAGTCTCCACCTGACCTGTGTTTACGTTTAGTGATTTTGCCGTTTCCCCTTCGTTCATTGCTCTCACATTAAATGAAAAGAAAACTGATTTCTGTGGCCGGGAGCTACCAAATGAATTAAAATACGTTCGCATAATTACGGAAGGCTAAAATATGTTGATAGTTTCTGGTTTTATTTCCACCTTTCTGACTGTCAAGCATTAATCACCTTGCAGAACAATGAAGTTATTTTTGTCGGTTAGCTAAAGAGATTTGGCTTTTATTAATATTTTGCGCTGAGGCAGTCAATTTCTTTGAAACGAAGTGTTTAATTTCACACTGTTGGCTAGTTTCAACTGTTCGCTGCATTTAAAGTGCACGTTTTCCATCTTCTAACTCGTATGGCATTATGCCATAATAAAGAGCCAAACATGAGATAATACATTACTGGTACTCAAGAAAATTTACATCCGAATCTGGACATACGATTGTGCACGTTAAGCCGAATTATACATTTTACTATAGTTCACGAAATTCCGATGCTCCTGAAGTATCCTTTGATGTTTTGTTTCTTTTATGACATAATGCAAGATCTTTTAATATTTTACACGTACGAACATGCGGGCTTTCTGCGTTATCATAGCTGCGCAGGCGCAGTGACGTTCGTTATCTGGCGCTCTCTGGCAACTGCTGAAACGAACCAATTTCTGATAGGTCACAGGAAAATTTTGCGAATGGTGGTTTGAAAAGTGTTACTTTCAAAGTAAATTTCCTTTTACGCAAGATGAACTATGTGCGAGAAAGTACGATGAATTTATTAAATCACAGAGTGTTTGACTCTAATTTAAAAATCAACTCTTTGAGGACGACCATCTAGAAGAATTTCGAGCCCAGCAGATCAGACATTTACGTTATTATTAAAAATTTTACTGGCACATTTGTGTGATGTATCTGAAAATGTAACACACGCAAAATGATCAACATTATATGTGGAAGCTTAGCTTCTCTTGCAGCTTATTAATCTTAGAGACCAATATTATTTGTGAAAGCTTTGTTTTTCTTCTAGCAAAACTATGTATATTAATTTAAACCATTAAATTTTCTTTTTGTGCTATTGGTTGACTACACTAAGTGTCCTGTGCTGTCATCAGCTGCCGAGACCACGTGACATGAGCTATGACTGGCTTACAAAAGTGCATCGCAATCTCGGTTTCATTGCTTCGAAAAGTAACATGCAGTGTTTGGTGGAATTCGAATTTATACCTCCGTAAAACGAAGACATGCAGCGTACATGTTGCTACACATCAAAGATCTTTCCAAAACGTGTCCCCCCCCCCCCCCTCCCAGGGTGTTTCGTTTTCTAAAGTGCCGGCAAATTCTATGTCTGTGTAGAAAACCATAAACATTCTAAGGGTTGATAAGTTTTACAGTGCCGAGGAAAAGTATACTGTCATTTAACACGGAAAAGGTGTATTTTCATCCGGGAGAGAGTGTATTTTCAACCGGGAAATCCGGGAATTTTTTTTCTTTGTCCACGTATACACGCTGTCTAAGTGTTGTCAATAAATTGCAGTTTTTTGCTCATTTTTAACAAACATCATTTTCTGTGTGATGGTTCAAATTTAATTTGTTTGTAACCGTAAGCCCTATGTATTTAGTTTAATCAACAGTGTATAATTTTTGTTTGTTTGTCATGTAACCAAAATTAATGGAGTATTTTTAGTTTTTATATGGGGTATGTCTCACTATTCATTTATTATTCACGTCAGTGGCCACTTTTTGCACCACGCAGACAACTTTTCTGCATCATTTTTTAATTCATATTGATCATCTGATGACTTTTCTATATGGTAAATGACAGCATCGTGTGCTGACAATCTAAGACGGCTGCTCACATTGTGTGCCAAATTGTTCATATAGATTAGGAGTGGGGAGGACCTGTAAAAGTTTCTTGGAGAACATCATCTATCACTTACGTTTCACTCAGTCATTTCCTGTAAGCTGCTACGAACTGTGTCCCTTCTGACAAGAAATCACAAACTGACTTGCCCAAATGAGACGATCTTCCATAGGTGTGCAGTTTCACTGGAAGCCATTTGTTGTGAAAATTGTAAAAAGCCTTGTGGAAATCTAGGAAGTTGAAATCAACTTTTGAGACATCGTGTTTATAGAACTTATTACATTGTGTAAGTAAAGGCTAGTTGTGTTTCACAAGAGTAATTTTGTCTGAATCTATTCTGACTGCCAATAGACATTTTCTTAGTGACATTCTATAACATTCAGACACAGTTATGTTCAAAAATTGTGATGGCAGTAACATGACTTGTAATTCCATGGGTTACTTCTACCCCCCCCCCCCCCCCCCCCCCCCCCCGCACCCTTCCTCTGGTGTGCCCTGTACATCTTGGTGTGACCTACTTCCAGTCCTTGGCTATGGATTTTTCATTAAATGAGCAGTTGCATGTGATGGTTCAATATCAGATTATCAAATATCATGTGTTACTGGTCTCATAAAATGTGCTTATGACATTACAGAGTAAATTCCCTGCTGAGCCTGACACTGAAATGGTTTCCGAAGATGAACTACCAAACGAGACTTCAAAAGAACCTTTAGAGACAGAAGCGGTCTCTGATGAAGAGCTGCCAGAACCAACAGTCACCACAGACCTACCAGAGACTGAAGCTGTCTCAGAGGATGAATTTCCCCCAGAGAAAACAGAACGCAAAAGAAAAATAGACACAAATAAGAAAATCGATGGTTCAGGTTTGTTCTCGAGTTTCACATATATGTTGTATTATGATTGACTATGAATTTACACATTCCATTTTCACTCTTATTACTCATTATTTTGGCTCCATTATTAGAAGCTAAAATGATGCCAGTGAGAAGCACTTTTTTATATATACTTCAGAAGTAATGCTGATTCACTCGTCATTTAGACAATGTGAACTAATTACATTGAGTCAAGTAGACATCTAATACTTCACATCACATACAGATTTTTAACCAATCTAACTCCACTTCCTAAATGAAGAGTAAATGAGCTTCACTTTTGCAGTAAATATAAGGAGCACTTGTTCGGATACATTTGATGTCTTACTACACTAGCACTTCTTTTTGTGATAAATCACAGCACTAATTCTGTTTTCATTATCACAGCTGTAAGGATTGTTGACTGTAAAACTTGACTGAGTGTTAATACAGGATGTATACGAGCCGGGACAATTGGAAGATCCGGGAAAAACCCAAGAATTTTTCCAACGTGGAAAAACCTAGAAATTTTTTAGAATTCTGGGGATTTTTTATTGTTTTAGTTTTCAGTTAAATTTTTGTAACTTCGCCTGGTAAGAAACAATACTCTAAGAAAGAGTACTACTGTATCTTGCTGCTGCAGAGTAATATTGCAACAATAAAACACAAACGAGAGAGAGAGAGAGAGAGAGAGAGAGAGATAAAAAACTAAAATAAAACTTAAGTTGCAAAGGAAATGCACCATATACAAGAACAAAACACGGTGCTCGTACAACTGTCTGCTAACAGCAAAATGTGTCAAAGGCTTTAGGAAGACAATGCAATGTTTCACAACAACAAATTTCATCTGATGAGCATGACACCACAACTGTTTACATCAGATTCGTTTGAGCGGTTGCAAGCGAGCTTATGCGCTTGTGCAGTTGAGTCGCGTATGAGTAGTACTTTCTCCCACTTCTGGCTGCATAAGTGTTGCGACAGTTAGCTGTATAAGCAATAGCAGCAAGCAGCCAGATGCTTTCCGAAAAATTTTGCTGGTGCACTTAAGCTGCCAGATCCATGTATGCGCAACAGGCCCGGAACTAGGGGGCGGGGACAAACCGGGGTATCTGCCCGCGGCGGCAGTTTTGGGGGGGGGGGGGCGTCAAATTCATTTTATCGAGGAAAAGGCCTTGTTTCACAAAGCGCCTAGCAACCAGTGCACGTTGGTATATCGATTACTCCTATGATTTTGAGCTCATCCCTGTTGGTTTTTGAACATTTTTGATCAAATTCTAAGTTAATTTCTAAATGAATCGTAAATTGATTTTTAATGTGTGCATAGTGTGCGTGATATCTCTGCCAGGGGAATCCCCGTCGCATCTATAAATAAACTTTCCTGTAGACAGAATGGACGGGTATATTCGAGCCGAGCGAATAAAGCCGAAAGGGTGTATGACAATCGCTGTTTATGTGGTTTGCAAGTTATCAGCATTGTTGTAATTACTAGCGAATTCCATAGATTCAGGCTACAAGAGTGGAAATAAACGACGAACAGGAATAACAGGCAACAAAGATTACGTATTGTCTTCTCCGTGTAACCAAGAAAACGAAATTTTGGCAAAAACCTTTTGGCCAGACCACTATACTACTGAGGGTCAGTTATACAGTCCCTGGCTAACAGCCGCGAAAGTTCTATTCTGGGGGTAGCACGGAAAACGCATTGTACGAGCATGTAATAACTCCGAACTGTAGTATAAATGTGGGATAACTAAACCGGTGATTGTGGCAAGGTTAGTGAAGTTAACCAGAGAATAAATTTGACACTGACAGGAATAGTTACAGAATTAGTGATGACAAGATTGTTTGTTAGAATGAGGAAGGAGAAGAAACGGGGCTCACACAAATTATGGAAGAATACGATCATTCCAAATTTATGTAAAAATTTCGTACTACTACTTTTTGATCTCATGCTTCAGAAGCTAGAGAGTATGAATGAAATGTGAAGCTTTCCTAACATAAAACTTTTTGCTTGTAGTAGGCCTAATAGGCATTTGATATTGGTATTTCATGAATTATATTCTGTCGTGTTATAAAAATGACCATTTGTGCCAAAACAGTCTCGTTTATTTGGTGTGTGTAACAATTGCTGCAATATTAGGTGGGCCTATTTTGTTTTGTCTAGCAGACAGTGACAAAATACACGTAATCAGATTGAGAAACCACACCAGCCTTGGGTACTATTTGTATAAACAGCTTTTTCTATCATTAAACAAAGACCTTTCGGTTTTCATGTAGCAAAACGTTGACGAACTACATTCTTTTCCAGAAAGGAAAGTATGCCATACAAAGCTGTGGCAAGATTAGAGAGAAAAAAAAGCTAGGACTTAAGGATTGAAGAAATGTGTACTGTCTTGCTTGTCTCTTGTCTTTATTAGTTTTATGTATCCTGTATTTAATTTTATGTCACACAAAACAGCAAGTTATTAGCTAATAGGCAGTAAAGACTGCAAATTTTCTGAAGAGTTCTTGTTCTGCCAGTTACAAATAATCCCAGCCAGTATTAATTGCAAGATTTTTAAAGAGGACAGGGTGTCAAACTGGCCGACTGCGTGCAGGAGAGGCACCACAGGATAGTTTAATTTCCACTGGCCTGAATATATTTTGATGGAACCCATTACAAAATATTACACATTTGAATTCCACAGAGCAAAATACAGAGACGTGCAATGGAAGAATGTTGTATGAAGAGGCGTGGCACTGCACTTCGGCACATAGACCAAATAACATGTCTTACGTTCCCTCAAATGTTTGTTTTATGTATCAGACTGTTCAGAAAGATGTGCTCCACAAAATGAAAATCTATTTTCATCTGGGAGAAAGCGTATTTTTAACCAGGAAACTCAGGAAAAAATCCGGGAATTTTTTTTCCTCGTCCATGAATACACCCTGTAATAGTTCTTATTTTTTGAGTTTCTTAGGATGTCAGGATTCACTTACCAGCCAGTATAAACAGGTAATATGATGTTAAGTTTAAGTTAATGTTTAGTAATGAGGTGAACCCAAACCTCACTGATAAAATTTTGCCAGTTGTTAAGGGAAATTTTTGAATGTTTCGATATTGGTGATCTATAGCCTCCAATGACGCCATTACATAGTAATAATGTAGTTGATTTATCCTGTTTGTTACTCCATTTTTTTATGTGAAAATACCTTCACAACAATGAAAAATCTATACGCACAACCACTGAAACAAAAAACACAAAAATAGTTCCTGTAGGAGCCATCATACCTATGCAGAAGCACTGGGATGTGATTGCCATCATTGTGGCAGTAGTTCAGTATAGTGTTGTTGTGCTGCTGCTCCATTTCATTCATTGAACACATAGATGAGCTGTGTATGACTGTTAACATATAACTAATGCTGTCAGAAAAACAAACCTGCAGCAGAACTAGGTAGTACTGAAAGAAAATTTAAGGCTGAAAGGTAAAATGGACATTAGCATTGTGAGTAGAAAGTACAGTTACTGAGAGGAAGAAGTTCATTTCCAAACAACACAAACAGCACGTTCTGTTGGTTTTGCTGTTGTGCAGATATTTTCAGTGCAATACAAAGATAATTGGGGCTAATAATTTAGGTAGAATCCTATTACTTAGTAACAAGACGCTCAAAACCTAGGGCTTTGTACAAAAATACTCAAAGCATAGTTTAACAACTTAACTGTTGTGGAGCCATCATACAATTGAGGAATTTTATGGAAGAAAGGTTCCCCTGCAGTGTTGGGGGCCAGAATAGACTTGCGATAATTTCTTGCCTGTTTTATGAGGCAACAAATAGGAGTCGTCTTATTTGGTAGTATTTTTACCTTGGTGTTTTGACTGTTCTTTGGACTTCCTGAAGGTTTTCCCTTTAATGCTTCCCCCCCCCCCCCTCACCTGTTCTGGCTTTTTAAATTTTGGTCCCTATTTTGGATTTGACCTCCGCTTTCCAACTTTTACAGAAGTGCGGGTCATTTGGGGAAGGTCGCCTTACGGAGGTGCACCAGCTCTCCACTGTGCACTGTTATCTTTTGCACCTACAAATCAAGTGGATCTATCTTTACACCTGATATCCAGTGCAGCAGCCAGTCTGTTATTGGGGAGTTGTCATGCACCCTCTCGGTGGTAGCACCTGGACAACGCAGGGATCGCACTGCTGAGTCCTGAACTGTAACCTGAGCCTGTCAGCCAAGGAGTAGGTGCCCATCCACTTCAGGGTATCAGGACTCTGGGTAGTGGCTGCTATGTCAGGAGGCCTTTGATTGGTGGGGTGGTGCCAATGGGGAGAGCCTCCAATTGGAGTTAGTAATATTGGGAGCCAGGCAAGGAGAAATGGAAGTGGACAGTTAGCTGAGTTCTTGGTTTTTTCCCAGACTGAAGGCAAATCTTTCGCTGTAACAAAGCCACCATATATATTCCTGTCACCATTTCTCCTCATAACAGGTTAAATAGAATTCAAGGTGTTATCTTCCATTGGGACCTAATGCTACAAACTGATGAAGAGGTGCATTCTAGCAGCGTGGAGTCGATCTTGTTCGCTGCATCCAGAATGAACCCAAGGATTATAGAGTGGGCACTGTAGCTTTTATTCTAGCCTTCAGAGGCAACATTTTGTCTGAGAAGGTTAAGGTATTGGTTTATAGGTGTGATGGTGTCATGCTTTATTTTCTTCCTTCCATGAGATGTTTTAGGTGCCAAAGGTTCGGACAAGTGTTTTCCAGCTCTTCTAATGAGGCTGTCTATAAGGCATGTGGACAGGTGTCCCACGAGGGCAGCCCTTGTGACCAACCTTATCAGTGGGTCAACTGTCCGAAACCGCACCTTCTTCGTTGACTGTGATGCTCAGTGTTCATGAGGGAGAAGAAAATTAAAGAGTATAAAATGCTTGATAGCCCATGTTGTCAAAACACAAAGAAAATGTTTGAAAGACTTCATCTGACTGATATGGTCTCAAATTTTGTGACTGTCCTGTCACAGTCCGTACCTCACACAAGGTCTTGCATGACACCTTGCATGGTTGTATTCCAGAGCCTGCCCTACTGTTGGGGGATGGAATATCAGCTCCCTCACCCCCTACACCAATAGTGCTGGTGATTCCCATATGATTGATGCGGCTGGAGATGCCTAATAATCCTCTGGTGTCGTCAGAGACGAGGATAGCTGTCACAGTGCCCCTCTCAAGACAAGGACAGCAGCCATGGGCGGAAAGGAAAGTGCGGTCCTCTTC
This sequence comes from Schistocerca americana, assembly GCF_021461395.2. NCBI lineage: Eukaryota > Metazoa > Arthropoda > Insecta > Orthoptera > Acrididae > Schistocerca > Schistocerca americana. Next base: position 139,434,043 of record NC_060119.1, on the reverse strand, counting down.
ACCCCTGTAAGATAAAATGGGAAAACTTCACAGAAACAGTCTCACAGGGATAAGAAGGATAAGCAGAAATATAAACTATTTTCTGATGCTTCGGATGTTCCGTTATCCACCTCTGCAGAGGTTTAGCTTATGCACTCTGACAGTGGATTACATAATCAGGTGTTGACTACCACTTGGTAGCGAAATAATCATAATCACCTTTACCATTTGCCACTTTCTCAGATCTGACTCGAATGCTCCTTGAGTGTCTAAGAGCTGTTATCGCCATCTGACAAAACTCCATTATTTAATGGCTACTTACTCTTTGATTGGTGTAGCACTAAAGGAAACAACATTTATGGACACACCTCTCCCTGCTCTGAGAAACTACAAACCCTGCTCTAATAGGAGGGTTAATGTTGAGTGTGTACGATGGGGTCTGTACAGTCATATGCTCTGATACTTCCAATGAGGAGGTGCCCCTTACCTCTGCAGTAGAGACTGGCCGTTGGAACCTTTCAGTTCAGATGGCAATATGTGATGTTTATCTACCTCCAGATTGACTTATCGAATATCATGAACTGTTAGATTTAGTGGGACCGCTCTCTCTCCACTTCCTCTTCCTGGGGGACTGTAATGCCCATAATCCTCTGTGGGGTGATGACAATGTCTCGCAGAGGTCGAGTACTAGAACACCTCCTTTCACAATGGGAAGTGTTCCTGCTGAACACTGGAGCTGCATCACATTCCAGTGTGGCCCACAGAACATACTCATCTGTTGATCTCACAGTTTACAGCCCAAATATCATACCCATGATTCATTGATGCATCCCTGACGACCTTTGTGACAGTGACCATTTTGCTGTTCTCTCCCCTCTCGACTCAGACATCTGGAACATGCTCCATGTTGGTCACTTTGGAAAGCTGACTGGCAGGCTCTCTCCTCTACAGCCACATTTGTAGCCAGTCCTGTGACTGATATCGACAAAGTGGTATGGGATACTACTATTCATGCTGCAGGAGCAACGATACTCTACTCTCCAGCTCATCCCGCCATTGCCATGGTTGTCTGAAGATACAGCCATAGCTATCATGGAATGCCGCAGGGTGTTCCAATGGCACAAGCTCCACCTGTTTATGAATAATTTAATAGTGTTCAATAGAGTCTGGGGGAAAACTCGGTTGTTAATAAAGAAAAGGAAGCCGGATTGTTGGGAGCAATATCTGTCGTCTGTGATCCCACATCCCATTGTACCAAGTATGGACTAAAGTCACCCGCATTTGCGACCATCCAGGGCGGTTCCTGGCACCCCTGTCAATGGAATGATCTGCACTGATCCCATGGTACTTGCTGCATGTTTTGCGGCACACTTTGCTGAGTGTCCACTTGCAGTAATTCACATCCTCATTTCCCGAACTGGAAATACCTTACTTATTGCTGCTCGGTATCCTTCCATGCACGTGGCTCTCTATCATGCAACATTGCTTTTAGTTCATGGGAGCTTCGCAGTGCTTTGTCAGTGTCAAGATACATCGCTTGGAACTGACAAAATCTGACACTGAAAAATGGATGGGTAAGACAATGAAAGACGTAGAAAACTAAAATGGAGTGAAGAAAGTAGTAGTTACTGTGTAGAAATTCCGAGACAGAACATATTAATGTAAATTAAGGCCAGGTGGGTGGCGAAAAACCAAGAACATGTTGTAGCACTAGCTCTCACCTGCGGAGTTCTGAGAAACTGGTGTCTTGAGGAAGAATGCAAATGGAGCATGTGGTGAAACAGGCACAGAGGTCATGATTGTCATGCTGTAGAGCATGCTCTGCAACTGTATATTAAGTGTTACCAGTATACACCCTCCAACTATACCATTCATCCTAATTTATAATTTGGTGGTAGTTATGCTGGTGTAAAAGGCTGAACAGTGTTTACATAACAGCTGGTATATGACATGTTGTTTCGCAGGTGGCTCTTCCTTTGATAGTACATGTTTTGCCAATTACAGGGCTGCTATAGGTGGTGGTGAGAGGGTGCATAGGGCAGATTTCATCAAAAATTGTTTTCATTGTTATATTTTCATAATACTAGATATTTTAACCGAGTTCAAAAAATATTTCTGATAAAAATTGATTGGCTATTTTCTCATAACTCAGTATGTTACAGTGAGCAAATATTTTTTTTCCATCAGATGTTATTTTTACCCTAAAAACATTAGTTCATAACATCAATATTATTCTTAATAATACCTTCAACCAGGAAACCCTCAGCAACATGCAAAAATAAAGCAGCAGAAAGTAAATTGATAACAAAACACAATTATAAAAATAAAATACCACTGTTTTGTCCTCTGATTCACACATTATGATGGACAGTACCTCTGGCATAATTTCTAGTTACTGAAGGACCTCTTCTTCTTGCCCTACGTGAATGTCTATTTTCAAAATGTCTGGTTGCTGGCGACTATATTCAAGGATATTGTGTAAGCACGAACTACTTCCATTATCAATGTGCTTAAATAAATCCCTGACAATACTGCCCTTTTTCTAGCTTCAGTGGATTAAATACCACTGTTGGTAGACTGGGTTTTTCAACACTCCATTACTTCATTTCTGTTCACAAAGTCAGAATAGTTTGTGGACCTTTGTACACTAGTGAACCTAGTACAGAATCATCTGTTTTTTATTTCAGAATAAAATACTTCTGAATTTTAAACAGTTCTCTTGGCAATAGATTTCTTGAAGACATATTTCTCAAGACCTTTTTCCTTTTGCTTCTGTCCTTAAGAACAGTAAAAGGCGTGGACTTCTGCACATCGCCATCACTGGTAAATAGGGCATTGCAGTGGGAATGTTTCGTCTTTCTTCCTTTTGGTTTAATCAGACTTCAGTTCCTTTCATATTGCCCAAAAGAATGTTCTTGACTTGGGAAAAGACAACTAACATCATCATGAGAAGGAAAGTTGCTACTGACCATATAGCAGAGATGCTGAGTTGCAGATAGGCACAACAAAAAGACTGTAACAAAGTAAGATTTAGGCCATTAATGCCTTCGTCAACAATAGACCGCTCCCCCACAAACACACACACACACACACACACACACACACACACACACACACACACACACACACACTCTCTCCCTCTCCCTCGCGTGCGACTGCAGTTTCAGGCGACTGAAACCACACTGCGAGCAGCAGCAGCCTCATCATGCATGATCGGAGTGGCGATTGGGTGTTGGTAAGGAAGAGGCTGGGGTGGGGAGGGGGAAGGATAGTATTGTGGGGGTGGCCGGACGGTGGGACTTCGGGAGGTGGTGGGAGACTGGGAAGGCCACAGAGGAGCATTCCCCTAGTAACTCAATACCACCCAGGACTGGAACAACTGAATTACATTCTCTGCCAGGGTTTCGATTACCTCTCATCGTTTCCTGCAATGGAAATGTCCTGCCCACTATCCTTCCCACCCCTCCGACAGTGGTATTCCATTGTCCACCAAATCTATGCAATATCCTCATTCATCCTTACACAACCCCTGTTCCCAATCCCTTACTTCATGGTTCATACCCCTGTAATAGACGTAGATGCAAGGCCTGTCCCATACAACCTCATCTACATGAAGAGTCTTTCTTGAGTGTAAGGTATGTTTTAGAATCCCTTTTTTGTGATTTAAGTACTTTGCTACGAAAGGGTCTTTTTTATTGGCTTAGTTTTTTACTACCAGAAACTGTGCAAAAGTCACAGACATGTTTTGGTTTTTATGAAGCTGTAGTCACAGTGTAGCTTAAAATAGGTTCCATAACTCATTTTAAGCTTTTCAGCTGTACAGTGGAATCTTGTTAATATGTTCCTCATTACTGTGTTTTCCTGCACCGTACGTCCCTCTCCCAATTGCATTAAACGCATATTAACGTGTCTCATTTATACATTTCCCCTCCCCACTTAGTGTGTTCAAATTTAATCTCTCTCTCCCCCCCCCCCCCCCCCCCTTTTCCAGCAACTGTGCCCACCATAAGCTATGGTAGAAATAACCAATTTAACACATGGAAGTGTAGTATAGTACAGTACTGTTGTTCTTGTATGTTGGCAGTAGCTCCAATGACTTTCAACCTGTCAAGTGTTGATCAGAAGCAGGAGCAATATTGTAACAGCCAACATAAATGATAAACCACATGTAACTCAGGTGCTATATAATCATGTGTACTATAACATGACTTAAGTGTCTGATTAAATCTCAGTGGACGATTTTCTTTTTTGTGTCAATAAGTGTACAGATATGCCACGGATAAGAAGGTAGTGAGGCAGTCAATAATGAAGAAAAGTGGAACAGTATTCAGGATGTGGACAAAAATCCACACGTTGATATTGCGCGAAAACTGAACATTCCTCCGTTGACATTAAACATGATAATGAGAAAGCGAAAAATATTTGAAGCTGCATGCATGGAAGGAGGAAACGGCAAACAAGAATGTGTGTATGATTGTCCGATTTCAGAAATTTAAAATGTCGTACTGAAATGATTTAAGCAAGCTCGCACAGCGAACATTCCAGTTGATGGTATTGTGATTTATGCTAAAGCTACATATTTGGCATGAAAGTTGGGACTCAGAAGATCTAAAGGCACCCAATGGTTGGATCAGAAGGTTTAAGAGCCAACACAGTTCGGTGTATAAATCTGTTTTGAGGTGGGGCTGCAAGTTTTAATATTGAAATTGTTGAGTTATGGTAAAATAATCTTCCATCTATCATTGAGTGGTACAGTTTAAATGGAACTTGTAATGCTGATTAAATGGGACTTTTTTTTACATCTTCTGCCTGACAAAACCACTGAGTTCAGAGGAGAGAAATGCCATGGTAGAAGATTTGGCGCAGAAAGGCTGATGACTGTTCTGTCATGTTCCACATTGATAACGTGAAAAATCCCTGAGGTTTCAGAAATACAAATGTGGACATTCCTGCTGCAAGTATGCATCTGATAGGATCAAGCATGATTGACAACAAGTTTATTTGAAAAATATTTGTGTGCTTGGAGTGCAGTGTTGGGAGTCAGAAACGGGTAAATAATCATTTTTTATTGATTAATGTGGCACATTCTTGAGATACGTTGTATCTTTGTAATACAAATGTAGGGTTTTTGCTTGCCAGTTGTACAAGCCACCTTCAGGCTTCTGACCAAGATCTTATAAAAGGCATGAAACAAAAATACAGAAAAATACTTGTACAGAAGAGGCTGGCCTGTCTTCATGATGCAAGAAAAGTGACGATGATGGATGTTATGCACTTTGTGAGAAAGCACAATATCAAACTGTCTTCAGATGGCTGACTTTAATTGAACCGAGAGAGATCTCATCGGAAAACACTGAAATTGCAGAAGATAACATCATGTCAGAAAACAATGGAATTGCAGCTGAACAGCAGCAGCAGATAATGGGGCAAGATGAAAATACCACATGCCTTACCTTCGATGCTTATATTGGTGTGATTGTGTCGCCATCTGTCAGTCCAGGACAGTTGATAAAGTGTTGCAGGAGCAGATGGCAGAGAAACTAATAGAAGATGAGGATGAAACATAATCTTCTTCAGTTCGTACAATGTCGAAAACCATTGAAGCTGTGGACACAATTAAACATTATCTGTTAAACTTCGAAGTTGATGAAGTGTTGAATGTTTTAACAAAGATGGTCAGTATGATATTAAAATTGGGACAGGAGAAACAAGAAACAATTGAAATGTCCTTCAAGAAGAAAGACAGAACTATGCAGTGTAGTGTCGTTAGAACACGTAAAATATATCAACAGTTTTAGCAGTGACAATAAATATTGTCAGCAATGGTTCACAAATGGGGATTAAGCAAAATGAATGATGTTCCTCTTTATTAATAACATCTGTTTAAACTCTGCCTTGCTTTGTGAATCAACAAAATCATCACATGCCAGGTTCATAGTTTTCTGTATTAACCAGTTACTTTGTTTGTACATAATGTTATGATTTACGAGTTACATACGAGTATTGGTGGTGTTATCTGCATTAAAATTGAAATTGGATGTTAATCACATTAACATTTAGTGTGTACACAGGTACATAGTCACGTATAAGAAAAACTCAAATTGAAATCAAATGTTTATATCTGAGTCTTTTAGGTGTGTTCTTAAAATAGGGGTTCATATTTTGGAGGCTAGAGGCAGTACTCCTACATCACATAATGTACCTCCATTCCATTTGGCTGTTGGCTTAAGTGTACATGTCTAGCAGCTTGGAGGTTGCCAGTGTTGCTATATTTAAAATATTTTTGCATATGATATACTAATGCATAATTTTGAGTTCCTGGATCTGATATACTGAATTTATTCTTAAAAAGGTGCATTTAGAACTAGAATTTGATAGAGCATGTCAGGAAGTGTGGTGTTAAAAGATCGCATATTACCCGAAAAGAGCTACTTTTAATTACATATTTTCCATGCCGAAAAAATAAATTCGTTACCGAATTAGTTGTTTTTCGGTAGTACATTTTCACACTTATTACATGCAAAATCTGTGATCCTTCCAAAACACACTAATAAGATTCTGCTGTAGTTTCAAGAATCCCTTTGAGAAAAGCTCATTTAGTGATGTAATATTCAAAGTTGGAGTTTCAAAATATCTCGGACAATGTGTTCGCAGTAATGACTGTATCAACTGTGATTTTGTGAGGGCAATTATCGTGTGTGTCCCTTCTCTCCCAAAACAAATAATTAACATTCCCTCTGCCTCTGCCGACCCTCCCCCCTCCCCCCAGTATAGGCTTGATCTGTAAGCATGACTTCATTACGTTTAGAATGTGAATGATCACTTGAAATAAACTGTGTGTTACACATCTAAGCAATCTTTGGAACAAACCTACATCTCAATCTCTTCCTTCAAGTTTCAACGTTTGTCATGAGGTAAAGACCAAACAACTGCATGCATTTTCCTTTGCATTTTCAGTGCCTTGACAAACAGAATTTGCTGTGCACTGGAATGTGTAGTAACCTTCTAAATACAGGGTGTTCCATTTATCTGATGACTGCCTGTGTGGTACTGGAGATGCCAGGCAGCAAGCGTTCTGTTGCCCAGCAATCGGATGCCGTGTCGCCCGTCTAATGCTGCGGTACGACAAAATTTAAAATATAAGCAAATAAATTTTGTACTCACCCGTGTCACACAATGAGATGCTGGAACTGTCTGCTATTATTTTCCAGGCATTTCTGACATCTACTCAAGGAATGATTAATCACATGATTTCTCTCTGAGATATCGAATTAATTGATTCCCTGGTGTAATTTTTGAGTTCCTTTATCGTGTGCGGATTTGATGTGTACACTTTCCCCTTCAGTGCACCTCACAAATAAAAATTGCACAGAGCAGGACTTCCAGTGGGCCAGATATTGTTACTAACTGCCTTTTCATCAAACACATTGTAAATTGCATGCAAAGAAATATTGGCCATATGAGCCTTTGCTGAACCCTGTCGAAAAAATGCAAAGCTTCAGCTCAGTTCATTAAACGATCACACAATGTTCTGCATGTATCTTTCACTTGTAACTGTGTCATTAACAAAAAAAAAAAAAAAATATGAGCCCATTATTCTGTCACCACTAACTGCGCACCACACCCCTATTTTTTGATAGTGAAGGGTTTTCCCTTGAAGCAAAACAGGTCTATCTGCACTCCAGTGTTGACAGTTTTCGGAAATAACATGTCCTTGTAAATCGAACCAAGCCTTGTCTGAAAACAGAATGAGGTAAGGATCAATTTCACTGCCATGCACTTGTGTTAAAACCCATTTGCAAAGCTTAACCCTGTGTGCAGGATCGCCAGGTTAAAGTTCTTGCACTACTGATACTTAATAGGGCCTTAGCCAAAGCAGCTTTGCACCTCTTTGTACAGAAGTGCACAGTACAGTGAAACCCCACTTTTACACATTTCAAGGGACTTCAAACAAATTGTGTAAAATGCAAGAAAATGTAAAATGTGGGAAATAATGTTTTAAGCTATAAAAGTTACTTGTGGGATACCCCTCTTGCATTTTTGCACTTGATGTATGACATGTACATAACAGGCATCAACACTTGTCATTGTATTGTTTATTATCTAATAAAGGTCTATTATCTAATAAGAACCGCTGATGTAACTGGAACTGGTAACTATTTGGGAAGTAGGAACGTTTGGCTCAATTACATACATCATAATTGATGTTTTGTAAAGCGTGCTGCTGTCATTCATTATTTAAGTAATGAAATACTGCATTAGTTTGCATAGCGTGACATGTTTCAAGAATTTTTTTCTCGTTGTCAAGTGCAAATATGTACGTAAGTATTTTGTGTGGTGTTTCAATGTGTGTTAGTCTGCATCTCTTGCACTGCAGTTGTCTTTTTGAGGTTATCAGGTACTGTGCCTCAGGTTATCAGGTACTGTGCCTCCTCAGTAATGTCTCAAACCACACACACGCAAACTACTCTCACATTGTTTGTTTGTGTAACATCACAAAAAGAAATATGTACCTAAATACTGCACTTGACAACGAGAATACATTCTCCAAATCCGTTTTGTTCAAGAAAAATACGTAACCGGCAGTGTGTTTAAACTAAAATCATTTGAGCAACGCAAAGTGAATGATGTTGTCTACTAGCGAAGTGGTCATAAGCCAAAACGCACTAAATATGGCACGATAAAGGTGTCATGATGACAAGTCACGAAACTGCGTTTTCGCAGTAGACAATTTGAAAATGGTTGTGATTGGTCATGACATATTTATTCGAATGAACCTAGTTACTTCCATCAGCCACCACGCCAAATAGAGCTTGGCAGCAGCTGGAGATAAAGCACGAATTGTTCCAACTTTACACGTTTACTGGTTCAAATTCGCTGAGTAGAGTGCCCTGTTAAAAAACACTTACCATGTAATATTTGTAAACACTGCTTCATGACCAACATCATGCCAGCATAATTTTTTCTTCATGGAAAATTTTTTTCATAATGTGTAAATGGTGGGAAAATTATGTTGATGCAAAATCGGATGCAAATTAGCATTGTGGACATAGGAAATTTGACGGGAGTGATAAGACATTGTGAACGGCAAGAAAATGTTAATTCCGGTAACATAAAAGCAGGGTTATACTGTACATGTGTTTGCTGCGAAAGACGTATAAGAGAATTTTCCAGGTGGCATGCGAAGTCATAGACGAGCTTCTGTGAGAGCTGTATGTCGTCGTTTGCGCTTCTTGCCTTGAGCACTTTGTTTCACGAAATTTGTTCACTAATTTGTGAAATGCACCACGACGCAGAACTCGAACACCTGGAAACTTCTGTTCAAACAATCTGTGAACAATACAAATGGACTCTGTATGCACATACAAATCGTAAATAAACACTTGTTGTGGAATTGAATTATTTGCTCTTGCCATTGTTACGTTCAGACTTCATTGTTACACTCGTGATGCCTGTTTCACTGCTCGAATGACACTGGCTGACAAGGCACATATGTCTGTACCACCTTCAGGATAAAACCTACAAAAAAGGGGGGGGGGCATAGTGCGGTCCCGTGGGACCCACTTGACTGGCAGGCGTGGCTTTCCATGGCTGGCCTGCAACACCTTGACCAGGCAATCATCAGATAAATGGAACGTACTGTATTTTCGCATACTACGTTATTTTTCTTTCTAGGAGGACACTTTGCAGTACCTGGTGTCTTCAGGATCTCCCACGTTCTACAAAGTTCTTAATTGTGCATCAACACAGATTACCTCTACATCTAGCTGATGAAGTAATGTTGCCCATCACCAACAGGTGGCTGAGTAGTACATTTTTATCTACAAAACTGCATCAAGCAAGTATTTGGTCAAATCACTGCCAGTGCAGATACTTACAGTTTGCGAGTATGTTCTCGGGTTTCTGGCTTTAGACTTGAAAATGGCATTTAAGACAAAATTAGTTATGTAACTAAAAGAAGTTCTTACTAAATGGTAAAATAAAGCTATCAGTCACTACTTCAACAGATGATGTAGGGCTAATATTATAGTGGAAGACAGAACTATCTCAGTGATGTTGTGAGTAAACTAACAGTCATCTAATTAATATAAGGATTTAATGTAATAAATTCCTACACATATTGACAAATCTGATTTGGTGCCTTTTTATTCTGACACATGGAATCCTGTCAGTGACATAAATAGTAGTAACTGGCAATGAAAAGACCAGAATAAGTCATGCTGAGGGCACTGAAAGATAACTGCTTCTGTAGGAAGAATATGCCTGAACACCACAGTGGCCCTGTCATTAGTTTCCAGATGGTATATATCGATGATGATAGAGATGAGTTGCAAAGTTGTTGGGAACAGAAGACAAAGTTGTTAAGGACACAAGGTATTTTGTTGGCTCCATATTTTTTTAAAAAAATCAGCACCTACTTCTTTCATACACTGTTTCATTTCAGTGTATAGTACAATTTCGTTGATCATGGTTAATGCACAGTACTTTCCAAACAGTTCGTAAATAATTTGAACATTTTAGGATGTATTGATCTTTATGAAAGAACAAGGATTAAAAAAGTGGCACACAGAATTCTCTAAAATGCTTTTTCATATTCAGGTACCATGTTATTCAAAAAATCACATGTGAAGGAGACCACATTTTTACCACATATGTATGACTTCTTGGCTGAGATAATATATTCAGTTCCACATACGAAATACTTTTGTTGTTGTTTTGATCTTCAGTCCTGAGACTGATTTGATGCAGCTCTCCATGCTACACTATACTTCGCAAGCTTCTTCATCTCCCAGTACCTACCGCAACCTAATCCTTCTGAATCTGCTTAGTGTATTCATCTCTTGGTCTCCCTCTACAATTTTTACCCTCCAAGCTGCCCTCCAATACTAAATTGGTGATCCCTTAATGCCTCAGAACATGTCCTACCAACTGATCCCTTCTTCTAGTCAACTTGTGCCACAAATTTCTCTTCTCCTCAATTCTATTCAATACCACCTCATTCGTTATATGATCTACCCATCTAATCTTCAACATTTTTCTGTAGCACCACATTTTGAAAGCTTCTATTCTCTTCTTGTCTAAACTATTTGTAGTCCCATGTTTCACTTCCATACATGGCTACACTCCATACAAATGCTTTCAGAAACGACTTCCTGACAGTTAAAGCTATATTTGATGTTAACAAATTTCTCTCCTTCAGAAACGCTTTCCTTGCCATTGCCACCTTCAGAAACGCTTTCCTTGCCATTGCCAGTCTACATTTTATACCCTCTCTACTTCGGGCATCATCAGTTATTTTGCTGCCCAAATAGCAAAACTCCTTTACTACTTTAAGTGTCTCATTTCCTAATCTAATTCCCTCAGCATCACCTAACTTAATTCGACTACATTCCATTATTCTCGTTTTGCTTTTGTTGATGTTCATCCTATATCCTTCTTTCAAGGCACTGTCCATTCCGTTCAGCTGCTCTTCCAAGTCCTCTGTTGTCTCTAACAGAATTACGATGTCATTGGTGAACCTCAAAATTTTTGTTTCTTCTCCATGGAATTTAGTACCTACTCCGAATTTTTCTTTTGTTTCCTTTACTGCACATTGAACATCTATGAAAAGGATGAAAAAGCTTTTTGAGTTTTCTGTTCATCAAAAAACAAAATTCATTTTATATGTTTATTAGTTTCAGAAACATAGACATGCCAAATCGGATGATTCTTTTTAATATGTCCACATACTTGAGCAAAAATAATCATTAAATTCTCTTTGTTGCATGAGGTTACTTCTGAATGAACACCTGTTACATAAATTAATATATAATTCAGTAAAGGAAATAGAATTCTTAATTTAACTCATCATTGTGTGTAAAATTCTAGAAGATATTGTGATAGAATTTCATGATCAGTTATTGATTATTAAAGCATCATCTTTGATAAACGAAGTGGCAGAATGTAAACAATGTGATGCTGCAGATTGCCTGAGAGTAACTCAACAACAAACCAGTAGTAAGGATTTAGGATACACCAGAAACAGAATGACTGTCAACACCTAAATGTGAATCGTCCCTGAAGAACAAAGTAACAGGGACTAAGTTGTTTGTAAACTATTTTATTTTATTGATTTTATTGATATGAGGCACTGCAAGTATTTATTGCGCATTATTGAACATCTAGTTGTAAAAATCTATAGCACTTGGGCAACAGACTATCAGTAGGACGTAGGCATAACACTTTACCAAAACATCTAACAGGAGCGATGAGGATCATTCACAAATGCAGGAAACCAGCAGTGTTATCAGTATGTACAATATATCCCAAAGAGTCACTGGACACATAAATTTTCCAGTTTTCTGAAATACTAACGGTTTTCTGTAATTTAAATAATGGGAGTGTGGCAGCATACGTGGATGTGATTCTAATATTTAGTATGTGGCGGTCATTTTTTATTCTAAAACTAATACAGTAAGTCAGTATAACCTGTAAAGGCTATAGAATTTAATAAAGTGATAAATTTAATAATAAAGTGATAAATTTAATAATAAAGTGATAAATTTAATAATTCTATAAGAGATTTCATTTTCTGTCTTTTAAAAGTACCCTGTGTCCTTAACTAAACAGGAAGAGAATATTGATGCTACACTTTTCAGAGGGGCATTCTGCCTGGGGTAAGAGAAGCTTGATCTTGGACCTCATGGTAATTCCAGTGGCATTATCTCATAACTTTACACACTTGACATCACAATGTATTTCAAGAGTTATCTCTGATGCTATATTACGACTGATTTTTTTATAGAAGACTGTTCCTGCTCAAAGGCAAAAGTTACAGATGCCCTCCCTCAATATCTATGGCAGGGCAGTATATTCTTACTGCATGGAATAGGATTTGAGTGAGTCCATGTTGAATTCGGAAACTGCAGCATATCAAGCATCCTTAATGAATCTATAGAAGACATTATAAGTGAGTTGTAGCACAGGAAGCAGTGACAATATTCGTACAAACAATGGTTTGGAGGGGAGGGGAGGAGGAGGAGAAAGTGATACTACATATTTTTGGCTTAAGTGGTGAAAAATTATGAAAGTAATAAGGCATATACAGGTTTTATGTTATTACCATATACAGGAATATTAAATCTGAGGCATCAAGGAATCTTCTATTTGGTATGTGTGGAACTAGGGGGCACCAGTGTTTGACTTCATTAATCCTTTTCATCCTGTGAGCATGTCTACACTTCATACTACACTATTCTCCAGATGTTGTGAAAGTGTAATTGCATGCTGCTTGGATTTTCCTAATGTGCTACGGACATCTGTATGTATCCTGATCTGCCGAAGTCTCACTGCTCTGGTTATGTTACTTCCATATGTCTGTGAATAAGAAGTTTCGGTTATTTATCATAAAACTTAAGTCTGTTATTGCGTGTTATCATTTGCAAAAACCTATTTTCTGTGTCTTGAATTGCTTATGAGCTATGATGATTGTTATGATCACATGATTTGCAATGTGTAAGGATGTGAAGGAATGCCTTACATGCGGCCATGCATCGAATGTAAAGGCAGTTACTTGAGAATGAGACGATATATCATTCTGCTCTCTGTTTGAAATAAAATTTCGATATCTTGTCTACATTTCATTCACTGCAATGTATAAACTAAAATCAGCCATTCACAAATTTTATCAGATGCATTTCTACTTCTGTAAACTCTTCAAAATTTTGTGCAGTACTTTACTTCATTTGATTCAGCACAGTAAGCTTGATGGATAAGGGAAAGAAATTCAATTCTCCGAGTAAAGATATCGAACTGTAAGATGTGCAAAAATCAAATTTATTCATGTAACAGTTTTTGCAAATCGCTTGATAAGGATTTCATATTGGCTGCAATGCTACCTTTCAGTGCAGGCACCAGTATTTGGTGAGCAGTACAGGCAAAACAAAAGCTGCTGTCAGCATGGAAGGCAGTGACGATATCAATAGCAGCAAAAATGTTAAACAGGTTCAAATGTATGTAGGCTTCAGTAGTTACACAGTAGTGAAGAGGCTGGCACAGGAGAGACTTGCACAGATAGCCACACCAAAACAGTCTTTGGACTGAAGACCACATCGTCAAATCTGCTTTTGTTTACAAGAGGTAGTGTTAACCTTTTTTCCCCACTTAGGATATTTTGTACCAGTGTGACGAAGTTATTTTGATTAGCCAGAATGTGTCTGAAATGAGAAAATTTGTCCCAGGTGGGAGGCCCCTCAGCTCTTGTCCCATCAGCTCTTCCCAGACACAAATTTGAGGTTTTCTCCCCCTATACTTGTGTGTGTGTGTGTGTGTGTGTGTGTGTGTGTGTGTGTGTGTGTGTGTGTGTGTGTGTGAACATATTAAAAAGGCAACTACTCACCTGTAGAAAATCAATACTTGGAGCACAGAAACTTGTAACAGAAAACAGCAGTCACACTAGCTCTCACTGAGCGAGGTTGCACAGTGGCTAGCACACTGGACTGGCATTCGGGAGGACGACGGTTCAATCCTGCATCCGGCCATCCTGATTTAGGTTTTTCGCTATTTCCCTAAATCGCTCCAGGCACATGCTGGGATGATGCCAATGAAAGGGCACGGGCAACTTCCTTCCCCATCCTTCCCTAATCTGATGAAACCGATGACCTTGGTGTTTGGTCTCCTCCCCCAAAACAACCCAACCCAACACTAGCTCTTTTTCTAGCAAAAGTACATGCATTCAAACACATGACCATACAGATCCCAAACATTCACTCCTGTGGCTGCAGCAAGACCAGTTATTGATAGTTGGTTTTTGAAAGCAGTTGCCTGAGCTGATGCAGGCAACGAGAAAGTGGCAAGTTTTCAGACAGATGACTGTGACTACACAACAAGATAAGAAAAGTGCAGGGAGAAATGCTAAAAGAGATGTAAGAAGATGAGGGAGAAAGGAGAGAAAGTTGTAGAGGAAGAAAGGGACAGGAGGGAGAGGGAGACTGGTGATGTTTCTGGCAGAATTGGAGAAGGTTAAGGTTCTTAAAGTAGGATGAGTGATAGCAGGATATGTGAATTTAAATTGTAAGCCCATTAGGTGGGAGACTGTGTACCAGACAATATTTCAGAAAGAGATGCATGCTTGGTGTTTTGTCAGCAGAAAGAGTGTTTTCAGAATTGGTGGAGGTAGAATGAGCAGCGATTCATGGCCAGATGTTCAGGAGATGTAAGAAGTGACTGAAAGAAATGATTGAGAGGTTGACTGAGGTGACCAGAGAAAGAGCATGAGCTCAAATTCTAGTGTGAATACTCTTTTCTATTAAGTGTTTCTGTGTGTCACATATCAGGCCATTACAGGCAAGTGGTTGCCTCTCCCTTATTTATGTTTATATGAAAAATATCCTCCTGCCATCTGCTGACTTCATGTTCACTAAAGTGTGAGAACTATAGTTGCTGCCTGGTTCCTTCCACTGCATAGGGCAACGAAAAAATTTGGTTAAATAAAGTGAAAGCTTCGAGATGAGTCTTGCAGTACAATATGTTGGAGGCAGCAGATGTGTTGTGACCAGAATGAAGCAATTAATACTTACCCTAGTGTTTTTCTAATTTGGAACCCTTACACATTAATTCACTGAAGTTTTTATATTTGTGAACTTGGTTGCTACATTTATGAATGAGTTTCTTGTTGCAGTATTGGCAGTTCAGTGTTGTATTCTACACACAAGCACATCATCTTAAGTATTCACTGATATTTTCTCCCTTCCATACAGAGTGTGTGGGAAGTGTCTTAACACACAAAGAAGTTTCATTCATTTTGTTAAATGATGACTGTGTCCTTTGAAATAATCGGCAGTAATTTAGTGAACTATATGGAGCATTTGTTGTCATTTTCAAACAAGCTATGTATTGGCTTAATTATTACAGGAATGGGAGAAGCAGGGAGTGGAAAAAAGAAGAAACGTTCCTCGGAATCCCAGAAGCGCAAATTACTTGATGGTGATACATATGATCCCAGTTCACCTACCTCTGAAAATAGTTGTGATGAGACTCCTGCTGCGAAGAGAGCTGCTTTGTCATCAGGGTCGTCATCTGTGCCAAAGGCTGCCGCTAAATCACGAAAATCACTGCCTGAATTGGAAAAATATTGGAAGGCTGTTAAAGAAGATCCTGCAGATTTCACTGGGTGGACGTATTTACTTCAGTATGTGGATCAGGAGGTATTTTAATAAAATATTCAATAGCCTATTTTATAATTAGAGACATACATTATTAGTGTCTTAAATGTTGTTTATTTTGATTCCAGAATGACATAGAAGCCGCTCGGGAAGCATATGATGCTTTTCTCTCTCACTATCCTTACTGCTACGGATACTGGCGAAAATATGCTGACTATGAAAAGAGAAAGGGAAATAAAAGGAAATGTGAGGAAGTAAGTTGTTTGTTAAGTTGTTTGTTCAGATTCAGTGATCCTGGAGATGTAAACTTCATTGGAATTTCTGTAATGACTTTTTCCACAGAGGACCTTATATTTGCCTTAATATTTCAGTAGTCTGGTGTAGGAATAAGCTGAATGGTAAAGGGATTCCTTTGCAGTTATTGTACTGCTAAGAAAAAAAGTAAGTATTGAGTATATATGAACTACATAGCTCATTTTAAAAGAAATATTTCGTTTGACAAGATAGGTGTGGAGAAGAAGTGGGAAACTACTGGTCTGAAAATTGCCATGTTTTTTCCAACAGCTTCAGCAGTACGTGCCCAGCATTGGCAACCGATTTCTTGCTTTTGAATGGCAATAAAGCAGTGAGGATGTCTGTTGTTATATGCGATGGTAAATGGAAATATTTGGCACAGATAATTCTCATTTGATTTACATTAAATTTAAATAAAATCATACATTAATTTTATTCGTTAACTCTTCAGTGGAATTAGGTTCAACAGGCTGCTTAAGAGTAGAAGAGCTGCAAGAACTGAAGATGAAAAAAGCCAGAGAATTTCGCACACTGTGCAATGTGCGAGTAACATTAATTTGTCTAGAAGATAATAACTTGGCTTAAAGATCTACAAATAATTGCATAACTAAAATTTTGAATCTTTGTAGTAAGTTATGTGTTGGCATTGTGTGAAATAACCTCTGAAGTACGTATTTTTGAGGTGATCGGGTATAAGTAAAAATGCATCATATTAATGTATGTTGTTTGTATATGGCATCTCTTAGTTTATATTTCTTAAACATGTTGGGTTTGTACAAATTAATGTATGTATAAAAGCATTCAAAGTCTCGTGAATCGAGCCAAGCAAACTGAAGATCTGGACAGGAAGAGTTTTCAAGGACTGTCTTCAGAACATCCAGTACAGGAGCTGGCCAAACTGTGTAAGCTGATACTGTATTGCTAATCTGGCTGATACCGTAATTTGATTAAGGATGCAATTTTTATGGGTTTAGGCTATGTTGAATTTCTTTAGATGTTTGCAGAAAAGTGGAAACTGGATTTTTTTTTTAACATTTGCTGATATATTTGTAGGTATTTGAACGTGGATTGAAGGCAATTCCTTTGAGTGTAGATTTGTGGATTCATTACCTAAACTACTGCAAGGCTACATACCCAGATGATGAAACCCACTTACGATGTCAGTTCGAAAAAGCTATAAGTGCATGTGGGATGGAGTTTAGGTAAGACTTCAGAATAAAAATATTCTTAAAACTCCTCGTGTGTGTGTGTGTGTGTGTGTGTGTGTGTGTGTGTGTGTGTGTGTGTGTTTGCTTTATACTAGTCCCATTGTTTTTCCACACACATTGGCTTTAATTGCCTTGGTGTAAGTTAATTGTGTATGAAACGAAATAATTAGCATCTTCTTATTGTCTCTTTATGAAACTTTGGTTGTTACTAAATAAGTAATATGTAGGGGCCTGAAGGTCTAGCATTTATTTCTGGCTAAATTCGCTTCTGTTTTTGGCAAACTCTGTATTAATAAGACTATCCCCCCAATTGGGCAGATGGTAACCAGATCCATTTGCAGGTTGCCTGCCTAATGTCTTCCTGGGGCAACAGCAGTTTGATTTTCAGTATTTTGCATTATTACTGGGTGAATTTAAAGGTTTAAAATACAAACAACTAATTAAGAGATATAATCATACATTACAACACTGGACTTGCATTCGGGAGGGTGACACTTCAAACCTTCGTCCGGCCATCCTGACCTAGGTTTTCTGTGATTTTCCTAAATCACTTCATGCAAATGCTGGGGTTATTTGCTTGAAAGGGCAGTGTTGACTTCTTCCTTCCCTAATCTGACAGGACCAATGACACTCGCTGTGTGGTCCCCTCTCTCAAATCAATGAACCGTATCTTCAAAGTTTAATGAAATAACTACTGCAGTTAGAAACTATGTGTTTATCTTGTGGCAGTGTGACTGATGGCATGCAAATGCCTGGAATTTATACACCCAGTATTTGAGAATGAGAGCGCGTGGTGACTTCCAGCAAACTTTACACACAATTTCAGATCTGTTCAAAACATCCTCCCGCTGACACTGCCACAAAATTATAAAAGAAAAAAAGTTTATTGCTTACTACATTTCTCCTGTTCATGCAGTAAAACAGCAGCATAGGGCAAGGCTTTTAATTTATTACTTCCTTACTACTAACTCTATTCACAACAAAATTTGCTGACAGTATCCACTTATACCACTGGTTGTCCCTTCAAAATTATATTATGAAATGATGATCAGATCAGGATATTTGCATAATAAATATTGAGATGCAGATAAACTACTTTTGCTTAAAATGCAGTGCGAATTACCCAGCTTATATTCACCTAGTATTTCCTAATTGGAGCACTTAATGACTTAAAACAGACTTTAAGCATAATTTCAGGCCTTTCCAAAACTTTTCTGCTTGTTTAAACAAGTATTTAGCATATTAACCTGTTTGTAATCAGATTTTTGAAACTGTTTTATACATGGCAGTTTGTCTAAAAAATCAGGGGTTTACTGGTTTGCATCTATTTTTGGCAATATTTGTATGTAAATTTTGTTTGTTTGTAAGTGATCAGGTGTACATATTTAAAAGGTTTCCATGCTACATCTGAGTGGACAAACCTGTATTACTTTGTAATTGACTGTTTAAAACAAGTGGTACTTAGGGAGCTGTTTGAGTGGAATGTTTGCTTTGAATAAACTTGCAGATTTTCTCCTGAACTAGTGTTTGTTTTTTCTTCTTTTGGCTCAAGGCTTTCAACGAATTATGGTTTTTATTGAGAAGCATCAACATTTTCCTGCTGATGAATAGAGTACTTGAGAGTTTTGGTTTTTCTCTTCATCATTTTTCTTTTCATACCCTATTCAACAAATACAAAATCTGCAGAATACTGATTTTGACCTTTAGTGGGCTTTCATAAGTGTGCAAACCATGTATTTGACAGTGCTACAGGTACTCAACATAGAAGTAGAATCAAAAATAGCTTATATGTTACGGTAAGACTTGTTAATTTGCAGTCAGCTGTGAGCATAAAAAAAACTAAAATCATAACCACCAGTGTGGAGAGGTGGTGTTTGTGGAAACAAGCTCTGCCACAGTGTCACAGGGCAGCCAGTCAACACCCTTGTTTTTTTATTTCTACAAAGGCAGAACTGAAACATGATCATAGTGATGAGTGGTGGTATGAAGATTTCTAAACCAGATCTATGGTGGACACATTAGTCACTTTGCTCATTTCAAAACAAGAAAAGCAGATTGGCAGTGTCATAAATGAGATTACTCAGGTTTGACCTATGCCAGTATTTGATGGAACCACAGTTCAGAATGCCAGCCACCTAATACGGCCACATTGAAATGGCCACATTATACCAACTTTTGAACTTCGCCTAGTGCACAAATGTACAACTTTCTGGGGAAGGGGAGGGGGAGGTGTGGACATTAGGATTCAATGTCTCCTTGACAGTGAGGTCATTAAAGACGGGACCTAAGCTTAGATTGTTTTGTTAAGCATGGGGAAGGAAATAGGCCTTGCCTTCCAAAGGCACCATCCCAGCATTTGCCAGGAGTGATTTAGGAAAATCACAGAAAACATAAATCTTGATGGCCAGGTGTAGAATTGATCTCCAGTGTGTCCAGTGTGCTAACCACTGAGCCATCTTGCTGTACATTTCTCTGAGGTAACTAAAATGCTAGGTCACATGGCTGAGTCTTACTCTGCATTACGTGGAGTCTGGCTTATGCAGGCCATTCAACTGCCCACAACTGGTGTGACACCAGAGCACCAAACACATTGATACATCATTGCATTCATGCGCTTTTTATATTGCAAACACATTTTTATGGGCATTATCTTTCCCTGTTAAACTTCACCAGATGATGATCAATACCAGCAGCTGAAAATTGGCAAAATTTTCAATATAACTACACAGAAAATAAAGCAACTAACTACAATAAAATAGTTCATCACAATACAATTTTCTTTGAAATAGCATTTATTAAGAATTTTGTGGTTTCATTTTTTGAGGCAGAATTCATTCGTATTCACATTTGTCACACATGTGAATTTTTTTGGGTCCCTAGCAGTAAGCCTCGTATGTGTGTAAATAATTTGAAAGATATATTTTGCTGTGTTTTGCTGTTTACACATCACATTTATTAGTAACTTCAAATTGAAAAACTTATTTTCACTAACAGAATTTAAATTTGTTTTTATAATATCCTATTGTAGCAGTTTACTTACATAGCTAGTCCAGATAGCTGTGGATTGACCATCGTCTGTTGTAGTAAGACATATACGTGGTGCTAGACTAGTAACTAAATATTTAAAGTAATATAGTGTTTGCTTGCCCCTGGTAATAACTTTATTTATTACAGTAAATATATGTAATCATGATGTTGGTCCTTGGGATAGTACAATGCCCATAGACATTTTGATAACGTGGGAATGAGTGACCTAACATCAGTTATCAAGTACAGTTAAAAAATGATGATGAAGACAATGTTTACAATAACTCTTTCTGAATCAGTCTCTCTTTATTAAGCTTCAAAATGTTCTTTTGTAAATCTGGTTAAATGCTTATTTTGTTCCTTTAAACATCATTTTTAAATGATACATCATTTTAATCTCATGTTAAAATATGGAAATAAAATTCGTTAATTACTTACAGGTCTGATCGCCTTTGGGAAAGCTATATCAAATGGGAGTCTGAAGGCAAACGGCTGCAAAATGTTACAGCATTATATGATAGATTACTCTTGATCCCAACACAAGGCTATACAAATCATTTTGACAAGTAAGTGTTAAGCTCTACATTTTACTCTTAATACTAAACCTTTAACAACCCTTCAGCTCCTGTCATGTGAATTTCATTGTTAAAATAACTGAAATAAAAAATGCAATTTAAAATGGCCAACAGACTCTCACAAGCAAGGCAGGAGGTGCAGCATCTTTTCACATATCTCGTGGATAGTTAAGTGAAACTAGATAAAGTTATAGTGCTCTGTTGTTATCACTGCAACATTAAGCTTTCTGAATCTATCTGGAACTAAAGTAAACTTTTAAAAAATTAAAAATTGTTAAGAAATCCTCCTAATGTACTTTGTATGCATCTAGCAAGACTGACATTTAGTCATTGTATGTATTTGTGGGTTTAAGAGCTTAGGATCCCATAGGTAAAGGTACGTTACTTGTCAGGGTGTGAAAACACTCAGCTTTTTGTGAAAAGATATTATCAGGAAAAAATAGAATTCAGTGGGAATGAAGAAATTTTTGAACATGGTTTTACATCTATGTACTGGCTATCAGAACAAGAGGGGAAAGGACTTGAGCAAACAATGCTATTCAAGGATTAAGTAAGAAATCTACTCAGAATGAGAGTAAGGAGACATGATGCAGCATGAAAGGAAAATAGATGTTTCTCCAAACTGAATTTCCTCTTAACATATACTTCCATCCCAATTGATTAACTTGTTTGTTATTACTACAAGTAATATGACATTACAGATCCCAGACACGAAAGTGTCATTTAAAATATTTTTTAAAAAGTTCTTCATTCTGTTACATATATCACCTGATATGCTACCTGTTTTTTTTTTTTCTTTTTTTTCCCCTTTTCAGTTTAGTTTTATGAGTAGAATTCATGTGTATTTATTATGCCACTTTAACATCCCTTGTAAATTGTTCATACAAACTTTCCTCACCCATATTCGGTGTAAGAGTTCCTTTGTAACTTGAAGGTAAGAGTGCGATTATTAGTTAAGGTGGGATGAATTGACTTCATTCAAGTATGTAACCAAAATTTCAAGATGCTTCAACAGTCACAAATTCTCAGCTAATTATTGGGCCAAAAGTGGCTACACTGGGTGTATGTGCCCTGGAAAAAATGAGATTTTTTCATCTGGCGGCAATTTTTTAGAATTCCAGAAATTTTCCTTTTTTGTGGTTTTTCAGTTTTGAACTTTTGTAATTTTGGCTTGTAAAAACTGATACTCTAACAAAGATAGTATTATAGGCCCTTTGCTGTTCCTTATGTATATAAACGACTCGGGAGACAATCTGAGCAGCCATCTTAGGTTGTTTGCAGATGACGCTGTTGTTTATTGACTAATAGTCATCAGAAGATCAAAACAAATTGCAAAACGATTTAGAAAAGATATCTGTATTCTGCAAAAATTGGCAGTTGTCCCTAAATAACGAAAAGTGTGAGGTCATCCTTATAAGTGCTGAAAGGAGTCTGTTAAACTTTGGTTACACTATAAATCAGTCATATCTAAAGGCCGTTAATTCAACTAAATTCCCTGTTGTTGTTGTTGTTGTGGTGGTGGTGGTGGTGGTGGTCTTCAGTCCTGACACTGGTTTGATGCAGCTCTCCATGCTACTCTGTCCTGTGCAAGCTTCATCATCTCCCAGTACCTACTGCAGCCTACATCCTTCTGAATCTGCTTAGTGTATTCATCTTTTGGTCTTCCTCTACAATTTTTACTCTCCACACTGCCCTCCAGTACTAAATACCTAGAAATTACAAATATGAACAACTTAAATTGGAAGGAATACACAGAAAATGTTCTGGGGGAAGGCTAACTGAAGACTGCATTTTATTGACAGGTCATTCCAGTCGCCAACTTTATCTTCCGAATGCGAAAATATTTTGACACCGACCTGCATAGGGAGAAACGATCACCGCGATAAAATAAGGGAAATCGGAGCTCATGCAGAAAGATATAGGTGTTAGTTCTTTCCGCACACAATACGACATTGCAATAATAGAGAACTGTGAAGGTGGTACGATGAACCCTCTGCCAGGCACTTGAATGTGATTTGCAGAGTATCCTTGTAGATGTAGATAGAATTTTACTTTAGCCCACTACTGCAGAATAACGCTGCTGCAATGAAACATAAAAAAGAGAAGTTACAAAGAAAATGTGCCATTTACAACACCAGAGCACAGTACACACACGAGCATCTGCCGACAGCAAAAATTGTCAAAGGCCTTAGGACTAAAAGTATGCAGTATTTCATAATAACAAACTGCTTTCGATGAGTGTGACATCACAAATGTTTACATTTCTAGCAGGTCATGGGAAAATAGTGCGAATGGTGGTTTGAGAAGTGTTATTTTCAAAGTAAATTTCCTTTTAATGCAAGATTACGTTATTTGTGAGAATGTGCAGTGAATTCCTGAAATCGCAGATCATTTGAATCTCATTCAAAACTTAAAATACTTTGAGGACCAATCACTTAGGGTAATTTCAGACCCAGAATGCCAGCTATTTATGCCATTATTTACAATTTTACTGGTGCATTTGTGTTTTATATAGCTTAAAGGGTAACATCTGCTAAAAAAAGACAAGTTTTATTTTTGGAAACATAGCTTTTCTTGTAGATATGCTGTATGTATATTAATTTAAACCATTAACTTCAGCTATTTGTTTATATCTCCACTTAAGTGATGTTGCTGTTGGCTGGCTACATAATGAGTCCTATCCACTGAATGTCAGTTGTCATTGGCTAGTGAGATCATGTGACATGAGTTATGGTAGTAATCTTGTAGTGCCTGTGTTATTCTGAATTAATATGCGAAGTTCTTTTGGACATGAATGCATTTCTAAAGAAATAGGCACTGTGGTGACTACAGCCATTATGAAATATGTCAAATGTATTTGCAATTGGGAATGTGGACAACCATCAACTGCGTAATGACGACATGAGGAAGTTTGGGTCCGGCTGTGAGTTGTGCATGGATAACCAAATGGTAAGGTGACTGCTCGTGATAAGTGGCAAATCCTGCCCTTGCACAAATTTTCATTGTCGTTCCATTCTACAACTGATGGTTGTCCATACTCGCAATTGCGAATACATGTAATGAGCAATGATTGGCTGACAAAAGTGCACCACACAGCACAATCTCAATTTCATTGTTTCAGAAGCTGCCATGCTGTATTTGCTGAAATTTATTCTTTCATAAAACATAAAAAGTAGTGTATATGTTGCTGCACATAAAAGCTCTTTCCAAAACGTTCTTTTTTGCTGGGTTTTGTTTTCTAAAGTGCAGGGAAGTTCTGCAAAAAGGTGGCAAGTTTTATAGCTCTAAAGGAAAGTATATTGTCACTTAACATGGAAAAAAAATGTATTTTCACCTGGGGTGTAGTGTATTTTCATCTGGTACAAAGTGTGTTTTTAAGTGAGAAATCTGAGAACTTCCTTTTTCTTGCCATTGTATACACCCTGTTACACAGTCAGCCTTCTGGTGGCTATTTATAGGTTCAATACATTATGCCCAGCCTCACAAAATTTCTGTGTTCTGAGCTACAAGATTTTATGATTAAAACAGATGATGTACTTCATTCTCTTTATTTCATAAAACATTCTCACATTTGCGTGAATAGAGGGAGTCAAGAGAGTATATCTTACCTGGGAAAGATCTCAGCTTGAGTAAAATGGTTGGGAAGTTGCTCAGTGTAAAGTACATTATCACACTTCATAGGAATAAAACTAGAGAAGTTTCTCACAAGCGGAGAACATTCTCCAATATTATTATTATTGTTATTATTATTTTTTTTTTATTTTTTTTTAAGTGAACACTGTAGCATACATCGAGCTGTGTTAAGTTCTGTTGAAGTTAAGTTTCACAGAGTTTTTTTTAGTAAAAATGGTAGAATTTATGCAGCTCAGAAGGCAAAAAAGACTTGCATAGCTCAAAGAAATACTGAAAAGAAAAGCTGTAGATGCCTATACAGGGTTAACAATAAAGGCATACACTTTAGTTGATGAATTTACTTCTGGGAAATCGTGAAACACGAGGGGGTGGCATGTCAGACGATGCGAAAATGAAAATACTTTTATGCTATTTAGCTGAACTAGGTTTTCAGACTGGTGTAGAAGTAGTATGCGCCAGACAACTGTGTCGCAGATACTTTGTTATTCATCATCATGGTTTCTCACAGAATAAATCATATTTTGTTATGTTAGAAATAAGCAGGCAGATCAGAAAAATTAATAAGTAGTTTATTACAAACCTAGTGATCTGTTTCTTGTAATGAAACCTCATGGGTGACCAATCAAGTACTTGGCAAATGGGTGAACCATTGTGTGTCATATTAACCTAAATTATCTCATGTTAGACAACTCTGGGTTCCTTTTTGGAGTCAATTAAAATGTGATGCATTCTTAAGTTTTCACTCGTGTAATGTGTTCACGTAACTAAATAACAAAAAAGTTTCCCGCGTGTTAAAAATTCAGTAACATCATCAGAAAATGCATTTTCATAAACTGTCTGTAATCACCTTAACAATTTGTTGCCGCACATAAAAGTGAAATCAAAATGTAGTGGAACTCTTCCAGAACACATTGTTACCATTTCTATATTTGTACAACAAACCATTTGCGGACCTTCTCAAGGTGGAATTGAGGCAATAAGAACGAACTCCTCAGAGGATACGCTTTGAATTTTTTTGTATGAAATTGAGAATTTTCTCAGAAAATATTTTTTTGAGTCTTCTGCTGAGAAGCTTCCCTTTTTTATTCATATGATCCACTGGCTAACTTTCTCTGGGATTTGGTGAAAAGTGGGCAGCATCTCCCCTTATTGTGGATAATGGTGCCAATCTCAGTGTTTGCAGGTATGAGACAGGAACTTTGTTTTGCAAACAGTAGCAATTCTATGATCTAAGCATGTAATCATCTGCCTTCTAAATTACTGTAATTAAAGTTGCAATTTTGCATGGACTTGAGCATTAAAAGTCAGTGCTTATTATTAGTTTTCAGGAACACATCTCGAGCAATCCTCCTCAAAAGGTGTTGTCCGTAGACGAATTTCTGACTCTACGCCGTGAAGTTCTCCAAATGCTGAAGCAGTTTGATCAGCCTTTAGCCAGTGACGACACTGTTCCAGGTGAAGAGACTGAAGCGCCACCAGGGGAAGAACCAGAAGAGCAACCAACCACGGTCAGTGTCTCTTACATGTGTAATTGATTTCATTGTGATATTACTATTGGGTGGCAAAGGAAGGCAATTATGAGATCTGTGATTTCACGTATGATATATAAATTACTATAGCTGAATTTTGCTATTATGGTGGTGTTTCCAATCAGTCTTAAAACTTCAAAATTAATTTGCTATCAGTTTAAAATGTAAGCTCTGTGGCTTAATAGTTAACTACTAGGGTTACAAAGTTATTTGTTGGTCTGGATCTCATTACTGCACTTAATTTGTCAGAATTGTCTAAGAAAAAGGTGAAAATTAAAAAAGTCAGAAAGCTGAACACAGATGGGTAATGTTTGTGACTCTCTTCCCTCCCTTAGAAATCTGATGAAGAGACTACGGCATTGAGAGAGAGAATTGTTGCAATACGTAAGAAAATACACAAAAACACTGTCGCTGCTGTAGCAGATCGATGGAACTATGAAGAAGGAGTAAGTGCTCCTGGATTTTCATTATATTGGAAATACTTCATAAAAACATTGTTATTGAATTAAATCTGATCCTGCATAACATAATCTTACTTCTTTTTTGTAGATAAAACGTCCGTACTTTCATGTGAAACCATTGGAAAGATGCCAGCTGAAAAACTGGAAAGAGTACTTGGACTTTGAGATAGAGCAAGGAGACAAGACTCGCATCATTGTGCTGTTTGAAAGATGTCTCATAGCGTGTGCATTGTATGAGGAATTTTGGATAAAAGTGAGTTTTTTCATCAGTTAAAATTTGTAAATCAAACTGCAGAAAACAAGATATTTTTAAAATTCGTAGATTGGAGATTGTATTAGGTATGGTATGTACAGTGTAAATTACAATCACTTATTTTTTCACAGTGTTAAGAGAGAAACGGAATAGAGTATTTTGTAGGATCATGCTGCTGAGAGGAGTGATAACTAATGACAGCTGGAATGTGTGTTGCAACAGTATATTGAGGTGTGCTGACACCTTGAACTACATTCTTTCTACCCTGTGCATGTTTTCATGTAGCTTTATTCGCTTTCCCTTCACTAACCCTTTCTTGCCACCTTCGTGTAGCATAAGGAACCGGTCTTTGGCTTCTTTTAAAGGATATTTCCACAGTCCTGTGAAGTAGAACACTGGTAATTATGGATATTGTGTTGTTTATAAGCAAATCAGGTATGTCAGTCTTATTTGTTACGCATATTTCCTTGTGTATTATTGTAGTTCCTTTGTAATGGGTAACTGAACATTTAAAATTTACTTGTTCCATTGTTTTTTCTAGATTTTTACATATCGTGTACCCACTTAGTCTTCTGGTTTTGGAGAAATATTGCCAAATTCTTATAGCTAAAAGATCTGCCCCATTTCTCATTTTCTAAATGTTTATCTGTAACCATTAATATAGCTGTTTTGATCTTTGTGTAATCATAGTTTGAATTTGTTACTACAAATTTGATATACTTTCACAGTTCATCAGGTATCTTGAAAGCCTGAAGGAAGATATGACAGATAAAATAAGAAATGTGTATGAGAGGGCATGTACAATACACCACACAAAGAAACCAAATCTTCACCTTCACTGGGCTGTGTTTGAGGAGAGTCAAAGTGAGTTCCTGAGTATCTCCTAAGACAAAATTTTGTAATATTTCACTAGAAATTTTAATCCTTCCCATGCTTGAACATATTGTAAAAAGATCAGCAAAAAGAAATTTTCAGAAAAGCATACCATTTATACATATTAATTGTTACTGATATGAATTGAATGCTTTTAAATTGCAGTTAGTGCTACCATTTTTTTTTTTTTTTTTTTTTTTTTTTTTTTTTTTTTTTTTTTTTTTTTTTTTTTTTTTTTTTTATTCCCCAGTAAGCTTGTGCATGTCATGGCATAGAATTAGATACCTAATTATTGTAATGTTGGCTTACTTCAATCCATATTTTGAATGTATTGATACTACTGTGTGTAGAATATTGGTGAGCTATTGCTGAGATACTGTATAAGGTACAGTTTAAAAGTTGAGATATTATGTTGTTGACAGACTGTAATCTTTGGAAGTACAAGTCTTTCGATAGTACTGTGGAATTAATTGCTAATCTTCCTACACTTGTTGTCCATTTAAATTGCACGCTGTGAAGTGTCAGAAACATACATTTATTTGTAATTTTTTATTCACTAGCTATGGTCTTTAGGTGCTGTATTATTATGTGAATTATTTTGTATTAATCTGTGTAACTTCGCAATATTAATACATATATCTGATAGTTGGGCAACAATATACTTGCAAAAGTTCACATTTAGGAAGAGGAACTTGAAACATTTGTGTGCAATTGTGGATCAGTAAATAAGTTGGGTGTTGCATCGTGAAATGGGTAGTACAGCAAGGGAAAATGGAAAAAGACCATTGCCAAAGACAGGATCACATGACAAATGTGCATGTAGACAATATGTAGACATACGCAAAAAAACATTCAAAAATGCAACAAGTCAAAAGAATCATACTTCAGTAGCTTGTTAATGATATTGTTTTTAGATCTGCATCCAAACCAAAATCATAAATTTTAGATTCCAGGCCACGGACTGTTTTAATCCTAATAAATGAAACATGATTGATGAAATATGCCCATTTTAGTAGTTGCATAGCTGGAACCAAAATACTTTACAGTTCCCATACAGAATAAAATTGATTACTTAAACAAGCGAGTAATCAGATTTCATTAAAAAAAATGAATAAAATAGAAAATATATACTCGAAAAAATTTAAAAAATTAAAGTTAGTGACTACACAGAACTGACAGAAAAATGAAAGAACTGATAAAATTGGGGGCAACGACTGAGAAAAAAGACACACATGTGGTGGAACATCACGTGCAACAGAGCCATAGAAGACAAGATACAAGTTCGAAATAAAATTTAACAGCTGTAAAACATACAGAAAATGGAAATAAAGATACAGAAGACCTTTTAAGAAAATAATTTGTAGAAGAGAGATTATGGAGATAGGACTTTGACAAAAACACACACACGTCATTTTTACAGAACCTTAGAGAAAATGACCGATATCAACCACAGAGCTTATACTTCAAAAGACAAGATGGAACACTGGAGGCAAACCCAAAAAAGAACTGCAATACTGCAACAATACATTGACACACTATTAAACTATAATAAACCAATATGGAGACTGCAGTTTGAAAAGCTAGAATCTAACCTTTATTCGAAACCTCCAATACACAATTGTGAACATAATAAAATCATTGAAAAATAACACAGCACCTGGAAAAGATTTAGGGATTAGACAGCAAAAATGAGGTAACCAAAATACACAGAATGATAGAAAACGTACAAGAAACATTAAAGGTACCAGAAGAATGGATGTCAACCCTAATACATCCCATCCACAAGAAAGGAGACAAAACAGTCGCTGATAACTAGAGAAACTTCACTACTGTCCATCACATATACTGTATTCACCTGATCATAATGTCATGTAGAAGAAGGTGTAATTAGATGAATGACGAACACTAACTTCACGTAACGAAGGTTTATTCAGCACTTGCACATTCATGGGTGCAGAGCGAACTGCCTCCAGTCAGAACACATACAGCTACAGAACATTCCAGTACAATGACATTTGTGGATACTTCTAGAATGTACTCGAACCGAATATAGAAATTAAAATTGTACAGTACAGGTGAGTTTTGAACTTGCGACCCTCCGTGCATTTAGTATCGTAACCGCTACACCACGGTGCTACTCAGCTTCTTCTGCGACAGTAAGATGTGGTTTTTTCCCCAAATTCGTCATTAGAAAAATATGGCAATGTCTTATATTCACAGATTAACTATTTCTGCTGAGATCGACATTTTTACATTGTCTAATGGATTATTATAGGGGTTGTCTTACATTCGCAGATGAGGCTTTGGCCATTGAAGTTTTGTACAAATGTATTTTGAAGACTTACGAAGAGTAGGGCGTAGCATTCAAGTAGGCTTGAGATTTTGCTGTTCGCCGAAACTTTCAATACAGTATGTCTCTTGCTTGAACAATCATGTGCCATTTGACTGGTGGCTGTATTGCAAGAGATAATTGAGAAACTTTTGACGGTTTGCCATTTCTTGACAGAATGCTCCTTTTTTTTAAAAAACCACTCACGTTCTCTTTTGTGTTTGCCATTGGAGTTATCGGCAGTTTAAGCGAACGACGCATGAGCTGTCAACCGCGTTTTACTTTTTACTCGTTGTAGCAATATAGCGAAGGCCATTTAATTTTTATTTCTGGATCTCTGTTACTCTGTGGTGTATTTTATAGACCCTTCTCCACATTCTTGTTTTTAGCTATCTTCTCTTCCATCAATTGGGATTGACATGTAGTGGCTTTTAACTCCTGTCTGTGTCTTCTTGTTCTACAGTTAAGGCATGGGCACCTAATGTTTTTGTGCCCTAAAGCAAAGCAGAGCAAAACAAAACAATTACAGTTTCATGAAATAGTTGGAGCTAGCATTAAATTCAATCAACTTACTAACTTTCGTTGTATTTGAACGGGTTTCCAATGAAAGTTCTCATAGCCGTATGGATACCATATATAGACATTTATTCTACCTTTAAGTGAAGCTAACATTCAAAGGCGAAAATGTTGTCCCTCAAAATCTGTTGCCTGATTCTGAACTCAAGTCAGTATTTTATTTGGTTATGGGAAACTGTAATGATTTACCAAGCGTGTTGCAAATAAGAAATTTTGTCTCTTGTTACATCGTGGACTTGGGGGCAAGGTGTTACCAGCTGCAGAAGGAGATGGTACATTCACACGAAACGAGAAAGAAAATTAATCCAGGATTAAATATCTAACAGACAAAAATCCCATTAAACTGACAGAAATTGTCATCACAAGACTAAATTACAGCGGAAAGACCCATTGTGGAGATAATATTGAGAGACACCACTAGATCACAGGACAGTTCAAGAATTGGACTGAATTGCAATTGCGGTCTTTTATGTACATTCTATTTGCTGTTGTTACATATTACCTGCACCCTAGAAGGTGTTGCTGTCTGTGTTTCACTGTTGCTCAGCCAAAGCACCACACCACAGCACTACAAAATGGTTGGAAGGGGAACAGTGAAACCAGCTTGGTTGAGAAGTGAGAACTAAGAAGAGTGTGAGGAGGGAGGGTGGTGCACAGAACAGATTTCGCTATGCTGCCAACCAAGGGCTGCGTATTTTGGATCTTTATGAACATGTGCCATGTTTAAACTGCAGTTCAGTTTACCTGAGTCCATTTGTACTCTGAATCAAAAAATTGGATAAATGATCAACAATAGCACACATTTCTGCAGGAGGTAGCAAAAGTCTAGGTTGGAGCTAGTGGCATATTTAGTGTTCCATGCAGCAATGTCGTCTACGCTCGTCATCAGGTATGATGAGAATGTTAGGAGGGTGTGCCAGCCGCTGGTTCTACACAAGAGCTGTGGGTAGACAATATGTTTAGAAACAAGAGATATTGTAAAATTCTCACATCAGTATAGAAGCAAAATCCTCTATTTATTCATAAAAAACAGCTGTGTTCTCAGGTACCACCATAACTATAAACTGAGAAATAGCAACAAATTTGGAAGAAACAGCCAAATATTTGTGACTACAAAGATATAAGTTTCGCAGTTCTCCTGTTAAGAGGGTGGTGGTGGTTTAAAATATTGGTACTGCAGACGACAGGCTAACTAAACAGAAAAGGCTGTGAATATAAGAACTAGTGTAAACAATATATTTTTGTTTGTTTTCTCATTGTATTATCAAAATATAGGCATTCAACAAATGGCAGAGTTTAGAATATGTATGATAACTTTTTAGGCAGATACCTTGGGTCAATAAAAGTTTGTAATTTTGATTAGTCAGAATATGTTAAAAATGTATTTTTCCAAAGGAGGCTCTTAAAAAAATGGGGTAGAGGGGTGACGCAAGTCATATTGTACTCAACGTCATCTTATACTCAGGTAAATACGGTAATACTCTATCCAAAGCTCTATTAAATTGGCTAGAGCCTCCAGTAGACGCACAGAATAATACTGACCGGGGTTCAGGAAGGAAAGATTGTGCAGTGAATGGATCTGGTGCCTGAAAAAAAATCAACAATTTGAGAGTCCAGGAACACCACAATAACATTCACCTTATGATTCCTTAGGTGTAAAGATACTTGCAACCATTTGAAATCAAGACCGAGTCAGAGATGGAATGTCTCTGTCCCAGTTTTAGAGAACAAAACTGGTGGTACATGGTACAAAGGAGTCAGTGGGGTAAAGATGGGGAAGTGCAAGGAAAAGTCTATCAATGGAAAAAAATCTGGCCTTCATTGATAACAACAAATAATGGCAAAGAATCTTAAGATAATACATATAATCTCAGCCAAAACAGGACTACAAATATCATATGAAAAAGTACACTACACGGACACGCAATCCAGAGATGCACTAGAGACTTATGTATGGGTGGATGACAAAAGTAAAAAGTTTGATGCCTTGGAAAACATTGTACAGAAAACATGGTTGAACTTGATATCCAATGCCGAAATGATCAAAAAATTGCAGAAAGTGTCGAGACTTATATGAAGCTCTAAAACAAAATTAGTATCTCCATCATTGCCAGATTAAGACACTATAATATGGTAGTCTTAACAGAGGCCTGTACACCTCAGAGGCAGCAACTAAGGGAAAAATAAAAATCAGTGAAATTCGGAAATATCAGAAAATAACTGAGAAAAATCTACATTCCAGTTCAGAAAGAGATCTGGGTGAGAGACTGACAGAAGAACTGTGCAAACAGATGGACAATTGAAGACATTATAAAGAAAAAGACGAAATTATATGGACGCATACATAAGATGAAGACAGACTGAACAACAATATTTTTAACTTACTGGCGACTATAATTGGAGTGACGAATGATGGTGGTTGAGTGTAGGCATGTTGTGTGTGTCCACGTCATGTGTGGACAGTGGTTTTCAGTTACATAGGGAGACAATGGTCAGCCAGTAGCCTTTTGTAGTTGATTTCCCCTCAGATCATAAATCATCAGTTTCAGAATGATATGTACATGTATCTTGTGGGTTGAAATAAATACTATTTCAAGTTACTGCAGTTACTTTTATAAAACATCAAAGGCTTAGCAAGAAAATAGCAGAAAAACTTATATCTTGTTCACAAATACAGTAGCTGTTCTTGAATAAAGAAAAACAACTTTGTTTCCCAAAAACTGTGCCATCTTGTGTGCACCTTCCCAAATCTTTATTAATTTTTTCTATCCATCCATAGACAATATAGATTGTGTGGATGTTGTCGACAAATACATATATATGATACAGACACAAGGGCATATAAAAGTACAATTGCATTTCCTAAATATAAACTTCAATTATTTGTCTTACTGTGTTTCATGATTATACATCATGTACCACTCTGTTATTGAACATACCAAAACAAGCTCCTAGTTAAATTACTTAATCAGTTACATTGTCGACAAAATTTTACCTACTTTCCAGGTAACTCTTGACAGAATAAAAACACTTCTCTAACAAATAACTTTCTAGGCTAT
The DNA here is from genome assembly GCF_021461395.2 of Schistocerca americana. Taxonomy (NCBI): domain Eukaryota; kingdom Metazoa; phylum Arthropoda; class Insecta; order Orthoptera; family Acrididae; genus Schistocerca; species Schistocerca americana. The sequence continues at coordinate 139,400,105 of NC_060119.1, read as the reverse complement.
GTCTGAAGGCATGTATTTCTCTTCTGTCTTTTATATTTTGTGGAAGTTTGTTGAATAGTTTGTGCATTGTATAGTACACTACTTTGTGTTTTTGTTTTGTTTTTCTGCTCAGATGTAGGTGGTGACTTGATTTGGTTTCATGTTCATGTAGGGAACTGTTCGTTGGGTACCGATTGATGTTTTTCTTCATGTGAATCACTGTTAGTAAAACATATTCACAGGGAACAGTAAAGATTCTCATAGATTTAAACAACTTGGTGCAGTGCATTCTCTTGTTACTATTTTGTCATAATTCATATGGCTCTTTTTTGTAGTTTGAAGATTGTTTGAATATTCTGAGTATTTGTTCCCCAAAAGATTATTCCATAACAAATGATTGAGTGCACATATGCAAAGTAAGTTGCTCTGGTGGATGCGTTACTACCCACCGATTTTATTATTCTAAGGGCATGGCATTCTGATGCTATTCACTTTCGAAGGGCATTAATATGTTCAGTCCATTTTAGTTGAGTGTCAATATGCTTCCCAAGAAATTTTGTTTTTGACACACATTCTATGTTTCATATTTCACTTTTATAGAGTATTGGTTTTGTTTACATTTGTAGTAAGTTTGTTTGTTATCTATCCAATTGCACACTTGCTCAAGTGTTTCTTCAGCATTATTGTTTAGTATGATTTGTGATGCACCAGTGAGTAGAATGTTACTTTCGTCGGCAAACAGTACCATTTCACCAAGTTTAACACTCTTTGGTAAATCGTTGATATATACCAGAAAGAGTATCGGACCCAACACACTTCCTTGAGGGCTCCAATGTTAATATACTCTGAATCGGAGATGTATTTTATAGTGAGATTGTTAGTTTGAGAGATTTCTACCTGTTGCACCCTGTTTTTCAGGTATGAGTGAAACCATCTGTCTGCTACTCCTCTTATGCCGAGTGCATCCAATTTGTTTAGCAGGATTGTGTGGTCGACTGTATCAAAAGCTTTGGTGAAGCCTAGGAAGATGCCTGTTATATGGTTCCCTCTATCTAGTTCTTCAAGAACAATGTTTGTAAATTGAGCTATAGCTGTCTGTGTACTTTTGTTAGGCCTGAAACCAAACTGCTCTTTGCACAGAAGATTGTACTTTGTTAGATATCCCATTAGTCTGTTTTTCATAATGGTTTCTATTACTTTTGAAAAGGATGACAGTAAAGATACTGGTCTGTAGCTTTCTGTATTTTCTGGGTCACCTTTCTTAAGTATGGGCAAAACCTCTGCATATTTTAGTGCATCTGGGAAGTTACCTGTGATGAATGATTCATTAATGTGTGCTAAAGGCTCTTTGACACTTTGTATACAGTCCTTAACATAGGCACTTCATCTATACCTGTTGCGGTTTTATTTTTCAGGTTCCGAACAATGCTGGTTATTTCTTCTGTGGTGGTGGGTTGCAGCATCATTGTGTTTGGAACATAATTTAGTGATTGTACATGCTGTTTTCTGTCAAATTTTTGTTGTAGTTTGATTGGAAAAGTTTGCTACTTTTTTAGGCTCTTGTATTATAATACCGTTGTGATGTAAGAGGATGTTTTCCTGTTTTGTCTCCTGTTTGGTGACATTCCAGGCTGCTTTTATCTTGTTTTCTGCTTTATCTATAATTTTATCATTATGGGACTTCTTTGCTGTTAGTAGCACTTTTATGTATATTCTTTTGTATGTGTGGTAGTATTCTTGAGATGCATGATCATTTGGGTTTTTTGTTACTGAGATGCTTGAGGGTGAGGAAGGATTTCCTTATCCCAATCGTCACCCAATTGGTTCTGTTTAGAGGTTTGATGACTCTAAGTACTTTTGGGAACATTTCTTTGAATCTAAATTTAAATATTGATAGAAACTTTACAAACTTTTTATCCGTACTAGCCTCCGTGTAGACTTCATTCCAGGTTTCTTTGTTAATCTGCATTGCAAATTCTGATCTTTTTGATTTAGAAAAAACTCTTCTATATGTGAGTAGTTTAGTTTCTTTTTCTGCTGGGATGTGTAAATTTAAGATCTGACAGAAATGGTCTGAAAGTCCAAGGTTATCTACAACAATTTCACAGTTTCTTTTCTCTGTGTCAGTTAGGACATGATCAATGACTGAAGCTGAATGCTTGGTTACCCTTGTGGCAGTGTTAACTAAAATTGCTTCCATCTCAGCACCACCAGCATCTGATTCTTCACCCTCACTAGATTACTCAAAATGCTACTAGTCACTATCGCAAAGAATATAATCTTCAATTCCATAAAGATTATTGGAAATTCTAGGTACTGCCAAGTGACCAAGAGCCAATGGCACACTGCTGACAAAGACAAGCATTGCAAACAGCCTCATGGTGTCAAAGCTGCTTTGTTCCTGATGTAATTTCTATAGATTTGTTTTCCACTAGCTTTGAATGGATGATTGAGACACACATACACATTCCTAAATAATCCACATCACTTATCATGCCACCAGGAATAATCATGTATCACAGTTAACTTTTTTCAGTTTTTGTTTCATTCGATTGCCAGTGTTTGTGCGAAAACTAGCCAACAGAAGCATTGATTCTGAGTGAAGAAGAGCTCTTGACCACTTATTCTACACTGCTGAAATCCAGTCTAGAACCAGTTCCTCTATCATCCACTCACCACCATGAGCTCTTACAGTAATACCAGCTGGGAAGCTTCCTCTCACAGACAGTGTTTTCTAATTAAAAACCACATACAATGGCAGTTTTCATCAGTCAGCCATAATGCTTCACGTCACTGTGCACTACTGCATTTCCACACCACATGTACACATTTGCGCACTATGTTCCACTACATTATTTACTGTAGTGCTGTTTGGCACATCAGAATAGACTGACGTTTGGTCTGCATCCCCCTTTTGGGGGTGTAGATAAATTTTGTGATATAGGTGGCTAATGTAAAATTTTGTTGGCAAAATGTTTCTTTTACGTGCTGTTTTGTAGCCTTCAATTTGAATCCTTTTCTGTTTTGAACTACAGATTAAGCATGTCTTGCTTTCACATCTGCAGTTTCACCCTCGAAATGTTCACCAATTTTTTGAAGTGTTTGAGTTTCACTTGCACACTACCAATGAATATATTTTTTTTTTTTTTTTTAATCAGTATGAAATCTGCATCCAGCTTCCTGCTTTACTGTGTTTCTTTGCATAGCTGATAACTTGAATTTAAATTTCATTCTGTAACTAGTGGACTGCTTTCCCACTTTCATGCACAAACCAGATGATCAACTTTTCTCTCATCCTCAGTTTTGAACATTCTCAACCCCCCCCCCCCCCCCCACACACACACAGTCTTTTTTTAGGTCTATAATCAGTTTATTTTTCATGAGCCATTGAGCGTACCATTCATCCAGTATGAAGGTCCTCATCCTTTACTGACAAGTGTGGTTAATGACAGTAGAGTAGCCGCCAAGATTGTAAAAAAGCTATCATCATCCTAACAGTCTTTATTTATCTTTTTAACAATTAGAGTGCTTGTCTCATAGGTAGCTATCATTATCTGTGGACTGGCTAGTCTGTGATATTTTAAAAAAGCTGTTGTTGGAATTTTAAAACTTTTAGGTTTGTTTTTACTTTAAACACACTAATTTTGGTATAGTTGGTGAAACGTATACAGTAGCATTTTTAACAGAACAAAATTGCAGAATAATTGGAGTATTAAAATATGTTAACAAACATGCGGCCCTTCTAGTGAAATTTGTTACATACAAATTAACCTCTCACACAAAGTCAAAGTTAAATTTAGTATTCATATTGGAGTACAGTGTGATAAAACTTGAAGCAAGAACAGATGGTTTGATGACGTTACATTGCTGTGCTCATGAGACTGTACTTTCTGTCCATGTGAGATGTACTTTCCCTGTCTTCCGTTTTTTTAAAAACATGCCTGTGGGTGAATCATTCATACAACTATTTTCAGATGACATGTAATCTGAATTATCGTCAAATACTTTATCAACATTTCTCCTGTTCACTGCACATGTCGAACACCAAACCAAACCAAATGCATGAAGAAGAGAGAAGTCTAATGTCAGCTTATGCCTACAAAGCAAGCTTCAATAACAAAGGTCTCAGTAATGAAGAATTGTTCCAGTGATGCAACTGCTGTCGCCAAGTGGGCACAGTAGAAAAAAGTAAAAAGTCTCTAGACAGTACAGATGTTTCTGGGAGTCATATATCTGATAAGCGCTATAGAAAATCGTAGTAACTAGTGTGATGTAATATTACATCTTCGGTACATTTTGTACAATCACTGTAATATTACGTCAGCCACATGCCAAGTAATCTTCAGTAATTATTTGAAAATAGACTTCCGAACACTTGATGCTGTTAAATGGAGAAAACCTTCTCATTACATTTTGTTTTCACTACATTTTTTAGATAGTGCAGTTCTTCAGCAAATCCCATTTCTGTGCAGGCATTTTTTGTACCACTTTTACACATCTGAGTGACAACTTTATAATTTTGAAATCTCCTTTATGAAGGTCAGTTATTTGTTTAAGGTCTAAAGGTGCTAACATAAAAGCCTTTTGTGCTGAGTAGCCATGGCAAATGGTTGTTGTTACGGGTAATGAATCGCTTGCCTGGCTCTCACCAGGTCATTGTTTAATGGAGTGCTTTGCTATGCATTTGTTGTGAGTTTTATATTCTTCTAATGGTCCAATGTTACTTTCACAAATTTGTTGGAAACATTAAAATAGATGCAAAATTTTCTTTCCAGTTACAGCCCTTGAATTCTTAAATTTGAAGACACTGTCACTTAACGAGTAACATCAGTGCAGTATCTGTGCATCTGCTTATTGTATATTTTCTGAGCAGTGTGTAACAAATGTAAGAGTATATAAAATTCCTTTTCGTGTTTATTATTTTTTAATTCACTGAAAACAATTTTTATCTGAAAGATTCCATATCATCTTGATGTGGATGCAGTAGTGTTTTCTTTTGTTCATTGTTAAAAGGTTAAATTTCAAGGTAAACATAAGGTAATGTTGCTGCCTCTGTTAACTGTTAACCTCTCTCACCCAGTTGCAGATTGTGAGTAGTTTCCCTGAATTAGAAAATGTAAAGCAGGTGTCAGTGCAAAGGTTAGTTTCAACACTGTAGTGCTGTACTAGGCATTGGTCTGTTAACCCGTTGGTGTACGATGACTTGTATATGAGTCATCACACTGGAATGCTTCTATGTACAATCACTAGAGCTGTCACCATGCAGTTGCCTTGTGTGGTGCTCAGGTGTGTACTGCATTACCAATGGTTCTGTTTTTAGTTCAGGCAGCATGGTAATAGATGAGGGAGATTGTACTGATCATAACACAGGAAAGGATAATTCATCATTTTTCTGCAGATTAATAACTTTTTAGCATCAACAGGATCCTAGATTATTTGTAATAATGAATTGTAGCTTAAATCTGGTTATCATCCTTTGTCTCTGTCTCTCCCCTAAGTAATTAAACATTGTTGTACTTGTTCTCACTAGGGAATGGTCAGACTTTTTGTTTTGAAACTTGGCATGATTTATGTCACTCATAGGTATCGCCACTTCAAATACACAACCCAGATTTGTGCTACCACTTCACACTATATGTTGTACCGAAAAACATGAAAACTGATATTTCCTCTCTTGTCACCTGCTACTAAGTCATGACTACCTCAGGATATTGCTAGCTGTTGGTACAGTGTGCATGGTGGGGGTATTGAGCTTGTCTGCAAATTCCCTACCTTTGGACTTTCACTTTGAGCCATGTTGTAGATGTTTGAAACGTATGAGCTAGTTTCAATTTCTGTATCGTGACTTACACTATCAAGCAATTTAGGATAGTGATTTGTAATAATTGGGTTAGAAGCTATGACATTAATTGTAGCATCACATGTAAAACAACTAGGCATCTACTATATTCATGCAGCATAGGTGTTTAAAGAAACATTAAGCAGGCAAAATACACTGCTGCATTTCTATGTGCGCAGTGAGAAATAAACACAATTAATAAATATGGTGGTGCCTGTATTGAAAGGCAAAAAGTCACAAAATTTCAAAGTTCAACAGGAAAACTATTGTCTTTAACAGATATGCAAACTTCCAAAACAGCCAATTGGAATGTCGTTGCATTTTTAGTGTTAACATACAGATAAGCTTACTTCATGTAGTCCTACAGTTGGAATAGAAATGTAGCAAATTTGTTAATTGTTAAATTAGATGTATTATCCATTAGTAAGGATAGATTGCTATTCACCGTATAGCAGAGATGTTGAGTTGCAGATAGGAACAACAAAAGACTATTGAACATGTAAGCTTTTGGCCACAAAAGTTGTTCTTATGAAATATAGACCCTCCACCACACACACACACACACACACACACACACACCACTTTTCATGCAAATGCAGCTCTCTCTCTCTCTCTCTCTCTCTCTCTCTCTCTCTCTCTCTCTCTCTCTCTCTCTCTGTGTGTGTGTGTGTGTGTGTGTGTGTGTGTGTGTGTGTGTGTGTGTGTGTGTGTGTGTCTATTTCAGGAGGTGGTCGTTGTTTTCTTGTGCCTGCCTGCAACTCAATATCTCCACTGTATCATGAGTAGCAATCGTCCTTTTTATAATTTGTCACTATCCAATCCTGGATTTTCTATTGTTTGATTATGCGTTAGTAATAGGTTTGTTAACATCTTTGTTGTTTTAAGTGTCCCGAGTAGGAGTAATAAATTGCTAATAATTCTGGCATAATTTCAGAAAATTATGATCAGGCAGCAGAAATATTGACAAATCTGGAGAAACTTGTGCCAAACATGCTGCAAGTGGCTTACCGTCGCATAAACTTGGAAAGGAGACGGAATGACTTAAATAAAGTTGCTGAGCTGTACGAGCACTACATTAACACATCAAAAAGCAAAGTCATTGCAAATAATATGGCAATAAAGTATGCAAGGTTTTCGTGGAAGGTAAGATATATATATTGCTTTATCCACCGTACTGTACACAGCTTCTTTGCAGAAGGTAGTTAAATATGAAACCATAAAGTGGATGCAGGTGGATATTGAGTCCAGAACATCTTGACACTCCTAAGGTACACTGTTAAATCTGCATTCCTATTTCAGCGATTTGACGAGTGCGCAAAGGCATTCCCTCATCTTCACTTTGATTCGCTTTACCATCGAGGTAAGATGCCCCCTTTGGGAAACAGACTGCCACTGTTTCATCATTTGTAACACACACACACATTGGATACATCCAAAGAATTGTTGAAATGTTTTGAGTTTTGTTTGATGTAACTGTTTTCATTTTTCAGATATTAGGGGACACAGACAGAGCCATTTCAATCCTGAATAAGGCAGTTGAGAAAGATAAGGTAACAATATAATGTATTATAATGGTTAAATTCTTACTACCAGTATTTTGTGACTGGTACATAATTTTTGATTGGTTAGTGAGAAAATTCTGAAATATCGTAAATCTGCTATGGAGCACAGTGTTCAAATATCATAGCATGACTTGAATGCTCTGGCTGTCTCAAAAATTGTATCCTCTCACTCACTGATGGCTTGGTATCAACGTAGTACCACAAACTGATAAACATGCAACCAGTTTTCATCAGTTTAACATGTCAAAAATTTTCTGACAAACTGCCATTCATAAGTCTTAAATTGAACAAATTAAACTTTATGTATTAATATTTATCAATAATGACAACTCAGTAACATTGTGGTAATTGTTACAGAACATATTTCACTCGTGTATTTGTGGTAATACTTTCCAGTGTGGTGAGGTCTTGATTACACTGTTGGACTGAAGATGGAAATAAAAAAGGGAAAATTTGTGAAAAGTGAAGTTCTGTCATCTCTTCCCTTGGTGATTCTATATTCAGTTTTGTTGGGAAACCTCTCACTGCAAAGCAAAAGCCTTGAGTCATCAGTGTGTGCACACAAAAAGAAAGAATGAACGTGCCGGTGCTGCTAGATGGACTATGTTGTGGTGGAGGTTGTCTGGTGGGGTGGGGCAGCACGCGTTCACGTCGATGCACATGCACACAAAATGGGGATGTAGGAAGAGCGGCTGGCAGTGGGCGGCTTGTGGCTCAGAGGGAGGCAGCCTGCTTGCTGGCAAGGGATGTGTGAGGGAGAGGTGGCAGGTGAACGGGCTAAGCATGTGATGCACTGGTATTGGAGCCGTTAGGGAGCTGCCCAAGTGAGGGTGGCATGGGGATGTGAATTGGAAGAGGGTGAAAGGATAGTGGAAGGGGAAACTGTTAATCAGAGGGTGTGGGGATAGTGATTTACTAGAAACTGGGGTCAGGACAGTTACAGGAGTGAAGGATATCTTGCAAGGATAACTCCCATTTGCATAGTTCGGAGAAGCTGGTGGAAGAGTTAAGGAACCCAATGGCCCGGGTTGTGATGCAGCCATTGAAATTGGGCCTTTTGTCCTGAGCTGCATTTTTTGTCACCAGGTAGACTTCATTCTTGGCAACAGTTTGGTGATGGCCATTCGTCCTGGCTAACGGCTGGTTGGTAGTCGTACTGACACAAAAAGCTATGCAGTGTTGGCGGCAGAGTTGTTATGCTACATGGCCCTGCCTGTGAAGAGTGTGGAGTAAGAAGTGTTGGGTGGGTGGATTGATCAAGTCCTGCGCAGGGATATGAGCCCTTGGTGAGAGTTTGGAAATGCTGCAAGGGAACATATCCCTGTGGAAGACCCAGGTGTAAGACTTGTCCAATCTACCCACCCAGCATGTCCTACCCCATCAGAGGCCAGGCTACATGTGAAAGCAGCCATGTCATATACCAACTGTACTGCAAACAAGCTTTTTATGTCAATGACTACCAAACAGCTGTTCACCAGGATGAATGGCCACTGTCAAACTGTTGCTAACAACAAAGTTGACCACCCAGTGGCACAATATGCAGCTGAGCATAACGTGCTAAATTTCAATGGTCACTTCCATTTACATCCTTACCTCCACCACCAGCTTCTGTGGACTACACATCCTTGCAACACACCCTTCACTCCCATAGTCATCGTGGCCTCAATCTCCATTAACCCACTGTTTCCCGCACTCTCTGCCCAACAGTTTCCCATCCTTTATCCTATCACTCCCTCCCATTTCACGATACACGCCACCTTCAGTGTAAGCGGCTCCAACACCTATGCCTCCAACATCCATGCATCACATGCATAGCCCACGTACCTGCCCTTTGTGCATTACAACAAACTGGCTGCCTTTCTCAAAGCTCCTAGCCACCCACCCCCTCTCTTTTTCAACCCACCCTATCTTCCAAAATGCAGCACCAACGTTGTGCATCTGGCTGGTATCGTGTAGAGTGCATGAGCATGTGCAGATCCATGTGCAGTTGCCCAAGAAAGAATTACTCCAAAAGCTAGCAAGTTTTCTTTATTTTTGTGTGTGCTTCTTGGCGACTCAACATTGCTGCCTTTTGGTGAAGGGTCACCTATACTCCCTAAAGTGTGTGTATTATTCATATGCTGTTGTCTTGAAAAAACTGAAATCGTCTTGATAGTAAGTGAAGCAGGAAGGAGAAAAGTGCACAGAGCAGTTCTAGTTATTAGTGGGAATGTGTGCTGCATGCTTTGTGCAAATTCCATTAATGACTTAGTCACTTATTTCCAGATAATCATAAATTTGTAATTTGTTGTGCTTTTTGAAATTCATGATAGTATTGTGATTGTGAAATTGTATAATTTATTAAATAAGCGAACAGTAGTGTGATAGTGGTGGAGTCAAGTTGTGCTAGAAATTTTTGTCGCCGATTCCATTCAGTATCTCTTCATTTATTATGCGATCGAATCACCAGCATTCTTGTGTAACACCACTTTTCAAAAGCTTTTATTCTCTTCTTGTCACAAATGTTTTGTCCCATGTGTCACTTTCTTGCAGAGCTACTCTGCAAATACCTTTAGAGAAGACTTGCTATCGTTGTAAAGTTAGATTCAATAACAACAGTTTTCTTTTTCAGAAGTGCTTTCTCCTTATTGGCAGTCTGCATGTTATGTCCTCTCTACTTTGGCTGCTGTTGGTTATTTTGCTGTCCAAATAGCAAAACTTGTCTAATCTTTTCAGTGTTTAGTTTCCTAAACTGATTCTGTCAACACCACCAGATTTAATACATAAAAAAAAAGACGTAGTTTCTTTCCTTTATTTGTACCTTGTACCCCTCTTTTCAAGACACATATACAACAGTCTCTGAGTGGCATAAATAAGTTGAAACGTCGTCCTGTGACAGTACCAAAAAAGCTGTGTTAAGGTCATGTTTAGGTAAAATTTGGACTGTGTCTTTGGAGCCTGTGGGTCTTATTCGGTCAAAATCTATTTATTACTTACGCCCTGCCTCCTCTCTGTCACCTGCCCTCTCTCCTTCACCTTGCAGTTAGTGGATAGCGATCTTTGGATATTTTGTTGTATGGAAAGTATTATACATTGTTAAAATTCTATGACATCCAGAAAATTGATTTGTCACCACTTCGCCAGGTTATTGCCAGTGGAGTCGGATTAAGGTGATAGAATCAGCCTCGGTAGAACTCAGTGTAGTAATCATTTTTAAGACATCTTGCAGACATAGTACTGTGTTTAGACAGTAAGGTACAATTAATCAGTTTTGTTGATATTTGTTAAGTTTTGAAATATTGTTGCTGTGCAGTTGTATTTTTAATCAGTAGTATGGCATTAAAAAACTTCTTTCATGGAACCTTGTTGTTTCAGGAAAACCCTCGCCTTTACTTGCAGCTTATTGACATGGGGCTTCAGAAGAATCCCTTGGATGAAGAAGAGATAATTGCAATTATAGATCAGTTTCTCAGTGGAGATGCTGACCCTGAGCAGAAAGTTCTGTTTGCTCAGCGTAAAGTTGAATTTCTTGAAGATTTTGGAAAAGATGTTGTGGGGTAATTCTGTTATTATTATTATTATTATTATTATTATTGTCATCATAAGTAGTAATGAAAGAAAATTTAGATGATTGGTAGTGCATGAAACTGTGTAGAAAAAAGAGCTGTTCTCCTGTCCACATGTATGTCTGTTGTATATAATGAGCTCCCATTCCTATGCATGATTATTGTGATATAAAGTTGTGAGGTTGGTTTAAAAAGTCAGGTAAAAAAGCAAGGAAAATAATGTTTGTTTCATAAACAACTCTCCGTACTTTGTGGCAGTCGCCTTTGAGGGATATCCTCTGCAAAATACTTGTTGAATGCAAATATCACTTCATCACTTAATGAAAGTTCCTTCCTCGTAAGCCAAAGTTTTAAGTTTGGGAACAAGAAGAGGCTACTAGGGGTATGTCTGGTGAATAGGGTGGATGAAGAACCCGTTCAAAGTCCAATATATGCACTTTTGCCATTGTTATTGCTGATAGGTGGAATGGTGCATTATCCTGGTGAAGGAGCAAATTATTATTATTATTGTTGTTGTTTTGTGTGTGTGTGTGTGTGTGTGTGTGTGTGTGTGTGTGTGTGTGTGTGTGCACGCGCGCGTGCAGTGGCCATCATATTACCATCTGACAAAATGGTCTTTGCCTTCTTCATTGCACTTTCACCAGCCTTTGTCCATAGTTTTGACTGCTATTTTGACTCTGGTGTGTAATGATGGATCCCAGTTTTCTCATCAGTCACAAATCTGCACAAAACTTTGTCCGGATTGCGATTAAACATCAGCAGACATAGTGTTGAAATGTTGTGCCAGATGAATTTTTGATCGACTGAGAGATCACAACACGTATCCCTCTCAAAGTTTCTTCATAGCCAATTCTCCGTTGCAGGATACAATGCACTCACTCGGTTGAGATGCCTACAGTCTCAGCAATCTCACAAATTTTTTATTATTATATTTTTTAATGATGTGATCTCACATGGACGACCAAAAGTAAATGGTATAGTGCAGAGTCTGCGTGAGCTTCATCCAGTTGTGTTTTGATTTATGCGGTTGTCCAAATCTTCAGATGAAAATGTTTAGTAACAGTATGAAACTCTGCTGTCTCCATTTTTAATCACAGTAGACACACTGGCCAATTCAAATAGCTTTCAACAGTGAACTGTCTGCTGTACATTGTTGAAATTCTCTATGTAATCTTCGGAATAATCAAGCTTACCAGTCATGAAGGCACAACAAAAATGTTTCATTCTTTCATGAAAGTTTACCAGACTTACCGAACCACCCCCATACATGGGTGTTAATCTGGTTAAAACTGAAATTTTTGTCTCTGATGAGAGGTAATGATTTCTCTCAAATTGAAGTTTAGAGATGAATAACAGTTGATTTTCTTTGCACTCATGGAGTCAAAATATAGTTTGAATTGGTTACTTATATGCTTTCTAACATACCTTAAAGGCAGACTTCCACAAAATGTCACTTTTTTATGAAAATTGGCTGCTTGCGTAATATTTGTTTGTACATCATGAACTGACAATGAGGAAAATAGTATGTATTTAGCAGAAATTAGACAATTTGAGAAACTCGTGTTTTAATTGCCTTGTCTGTTAAGTGTTTGCCCTGTCTGTATCAGTCAGTACTATGACTGCATGAAAGAAGATTGATAGTGAGTTTACAAATGATGATGAATCGGAATCTGACAGAAACAAATGCATAAAATGTATATCAGTTGACTGTATTACCCACACTCTAGTTAACTTCATCTACTTCCATGATCTGTAAGCCACTATGAAGAGTATGGCATAGGGTATTTACCATTCCATTTGTGTAAGGAGTGTGGGAAGAATGGCTGCTTCAATGCCCCTGTATGCTTTGTAATTACTGAAATCTTGTGTTTGCGTGCTCTACTGATGCGGAATGTAAGAGCTGTATTCCTTGATTATGCTCCTTGAAACTTTGTGATCTTGCTCCCAGATGATAGTTGTCTACCTTAAAGTGTGTGCCATTTCATATTTTTCACCATTTTTGTGATGGTCTTGTGTGGGAGAAACAAGCTTTGTGGCGGTTTATGTTGTCCTCCCCTCAAGTATCCCCTATTCTGAGCTGTGCAGAAGGGAGTTATCCTTACAACAGATTCTCCACTCCCAAAACATTCCTGGCATCAGTGTACAGTAACCCAATGTCCTCGCACCCTCCACCCAACTGTCCTCCCCCCCCCCCCCCCTCCCCCTCCCCCTGTCATGACACATCCTCACAATTTGGCTCAACTCACCCTGATTGTACATGCTCTCTGCTGGTGCACATGTGTGTCTTTTCCCCTTGTTTGCATGTCTTATTTCTGCTCCCTGTTTTCCTCCCCTCTGCTCCCTGTTTTCCTCCCCTCTGCTCCCTGTTTTCCTCCCCTCTGCTCCCTGTTTTCCTTCCCTCTGCTCCCTCCCCCATACCACCACCTGACGCCGTGCCTGACAGCCATATCCTGCCCCTGCCCCAAATTGATGCTCCCATTTGACATGTTTCTCTTGCAATCTGGCCAGAGATAGCAGTTGTGTGTGTGTAAGGTGTTCTTGCTTGTGTGAATGTGTGTGTGTGTGTGTGTGTGTGTGTGTGTGTGTGTGTGTGTTTCTTTTCTGAAGGAGGCTTTGGACGAAAGCTTATATGTAACAGTTTTCATCATGCCTTCGTGCTACTCATTGTGTCCTCTTTACAGTGATTAGCTATCTATCCTTTTTGTAATATTGTTGGTATTGCAGCCTGGACTTTCCATTGTTTAATTTTCTAAGTTGATCACATCTAACAAAGCGATCATAAAAGATACAAAAGTTTTGCATAGAAATGACTTTTTATGACTGTAAAGTTTTCTTGGTACTACAACTGCACCAAAATAAATGTTTCTCAAACCTAAAGTGTTCGTACTATGAATTTTCCTACAGTTATGAATTGCTTGCTTTCTCCAGTATGAAAACTTTTTTGTGTTGGTCCTGTCCTTTCTAACAAAGCAGTCTTTTAACTAGGTGTCACTACTGTGTACATACGTATTGTCAGTTAAATGCAAAAACTTCTATACACAACTGTCTTCACTTGTCTATATTTAGTGTTCTTAATTATGGTCATGTCATTGTTTTACAGTGTTCAGAAAGCACATGATGAGTTCCAGAGGTACTTCAAGATGGCAAAGGATCGAAAGAAAAAATCTGCTGATGCAGAAGGCAAAAGGTGAGTCAAATGTGAAGCTACAAATTAACTTCTACATTAGTTTAATACCTTGTGCAGCACTGGTTACTTGTTTTGAAACTTGTGGCAGTATTAGTTTTCTGTGCAAATACTTAAGAGTAATTTAATGGAGGAATTTATAGTTAAAATGTACACAGCTATCGGTGGACTGATAACAATGGAATCAAGTGGGAAAACAAATGTGGCCAATAGTGAACTGTATACTTGTGAATTTAGCAGCAGTGCCAGAATAAAGCACAACATGTATACGGTGCCACAAAAGTGTAGTTTGTCTCATGATCACTTGCTCAAGAAATGTGCTGCACAAAGATGGTGCAATTAGTCCTTATACCTGAACAGCAAAAGATGTTAATAGTTTTTATGTAACAGTGTAGGTGTATGGTGCTTTTTTCCCAGAGAGTGGAATTGAGAATACTTTGCAGTCTCACTAATTAGTTCACTTATTTTCTCCACACTCCATGCTACACATACTCAGCTGGTGACACTGAAGGAAGCTCCCCATGAGGACTCTGTTTCTTCTTCCATCTCCACAAATTGATACACATGGAACACCATTGCTCTTGATTATTCTTATAATTTTGTTGTTTCCTTTGTTCCTACTAATCTTGAACACTTTGATGACTTTAGTCATAATATATGCACTTACTTGATATTCAGCAATAAATGTTCAGTGCATAATGTGAAATGTTCGTGATTTAGAAAATTCACGAAATGTCGACTGTTGGTGGCTGCATTATGTGGCGCATTGACTCTCTCTGCCACACATCTTGCTGACATCCATCTTGTTAGCTGCACATCACTTTAGTAAAGATGTGTTTGTGGACTGCAGCAAATTGTAGTTGTACAAGCAGAGTCTGTCTCAGACTATGTGGGAACAGCCTAGAAGCAAACAGCATCAAGAGGATTGATGCCTATAGAAAATATTACTTTTTGGGTTAATATATATATATATGTATATATATATATATATATATATATATATATATATATATATATATATATATTATATCATCAGAGTTTAGTGGGAAAAGACTATTTTCTTGCAAACCCTAATTTAAAATGATGTGTTTCATGTCAGTTTAAAAATAGTTTTAATTTGTGGGCAATAGTCTGGATCATAAACGGTGTGCATTCTTAATATTGATGCATCATTTTATCTCTTTTACAGCACTATACAAGTCTTGCGCCCCTCTCAGAATTTCCACAGCTGCCTCCTCTTGCCCGTCCTCTCCCCCGTCAGGTGTCTCCATAAAACAACCTTTTTGTAATTTCCCGCCACCCCATGCAGATTTCCAAGATTTTATTATCTTGGAAGCTCATTTACTAAAAATGAATCATTGTTGAAAAACGTTACTTAGATGAACTGTTATGAAAGTTGGCAAACAACAAATTAATTGTAACATTGTAATAAAAAAAAGTTGCTTATGGCAGGTATTGGATCCAGAAGAATGTTTGCGAAGCTGGATTATTCACACTGACTTGTATTAACATTGTTTCCACACGCTTAAAATTATGTTTGTGCTACTCGTGTGTTAATAAACAGTTCCCACCTATAAGTCTTATGAGAGGGAAAAACTGATGTTTTATGTTGACCAACAATTGTCCTGGTGTGCATAATTGATTATCCAACTCCAAAGGTATTCACGTTCATAGTGGATAATTATAAAACGTGATAGGCTCTTACAGGTCTTTTTCAGAACAACTTGGAAGAATTTGATGGGAAGTGCAAACTTAGTCATAAATGACAGGCTTCATGGAGCAAAGTGTTTTGTCCTTCCAATAGAGAAAAGTATAAGGAAATGTGATCCAAGCACAAAATCTAACCAGGTGTTCACTTGCAGTATTTTTGCATTTGTGTACTAGTTGGTATTTTTTAATAGGAAAAGATCTAGTATCTAAAATATTATGTGCAATTGACATTTTGGATGATGTAGTCTTTCAGAATGAGGAGTGCTGCTGTGAAAGTTGGAAGGTAGGAGACAAGGTTCTGGCAGAAGTAAAGCTGTGAGGACAGGTCGTGATGCATGTTCGGGTAGCTCAATCGGTAGAGCACTTCCTTGCGAAAGGCAAAGCTCTAGACTTTTGAGTCTGGGTCTGGCACACAGTTTTAATCTGCCGGGAAGTTCCACTGTAGCCTTTCATGCACAGAATATATGTTCGAAGAATAAAATATTTAACTTGGTTGTATGTTAATGGGTTTGACTTCCTATTGAGATATTTTAAAGGTTTCCAGAATGAAAATTCACTCTGCAGCGGAGCGTGCGCTGCTACGAAACTTCCTGGCAGATTAAAACTGTATGCTGGACAGAGACTCGAACTTGGGACCTTTGCCTTTTCGCAGTCAAGTGCTCTACCATTTGAGCTCCACAGTATCCTTTCTTCCAGGAGTGCTAGTTCTACAAGGTTCGCAGAAGAGCTTCTGTGAAGTTTAGAAGGTAGGTGATGAGGTACTGGTGGCATTGAAGCTGTGAAGACGGGTCGTGAGTTGTGCTTTGGTAGGTCAGATGGTAGAGCACTTGCCAATAAAAGGCAAAGGACCCGAGTTCGAGTCTCGGTCCAGCATACAGTTTTAATCTGCCAGGAAGTTTCTTACTTTGAAAGTGTTTTGGGCATGCAGCAGTTCGTGATTTTTAACAAACTAATCTTTAATTATGCTACGCCGAATTCTCCTGCATTTGTAGATAAACAGGATTCACTGAAGGATTGTCTGTACCAAATTAATTTCAAATTCTACTGATGATATTCTTCCTCTTGTCAGCCTGCACTAATATTGGGCCCATTACATGTTACATCATTGCCTTTGCCTTTTTCCAGATATTTATATCCCCTGACATGGTCTCACTTCCATCTACCCTTTTTTTTATTTCATCTCTTTAGGGATATTCACGTTATTTTATGGGCACATATCTATAGCTGTGAATCAGTATAGTGGAAAAGAAAGAAGTCAGGATTACTATTTTGTTGGGTGGTTGTGCATACCATCATTCATTGTCATAAACTGTTGTACTTATTACACAGCACAGAAATGATTTACACCTTTCCTTGATAGTTACTTTATTTTAACCTTTCTTATCTGTTGCCTATTGTGTGTTAGTAGTTTTTTGCAATTAAAGTAAAATATTAATGTTTCAGTGACAGTGCAAAGAAGGCAAAGATCCAAACAGGGGATGCATTGGTGGCTTCACAGCAAGCTTCCCAGGCAGTCTCAGGTGCGGTGGCCACTACAGCAGGAACGACAGTAGCAGCTACGACTACAGGACAGTACGCACAGTCTAGTTACGCACAGAGTGGTGGCTATTCTCAAACAACAGCAACAGGTGCCGCTGCAAGCAGCAGCTATCAAGGGGGACAATATCCTGCACAGCAGCCGCCCACGCCCTATAGCCAACCTCCATACAATCAGCAATATAGTCAGTCTGGTGACCCAAATTATGCAAACTATCAGAACTGGGGATACTCACAAACTGGGTATGGAGGTTACAACCAGGGATGGGGCAATTACAATTACTACTGAAGCTGTACTCGTATCGTGCGTTTTTTCAGAGAGAGTACAGACTGTTTACAGAGTGTCATTCTTCCTGTAATATAGTGAGCCAACATTGTAAAAAAAATCAGTTTGAGGTGTTGCAGATTGACTGTTATAAATACTGCTTTAATGACGTATTCTTATATTTTCTTGACAGTTCATAGTATGGAATTCAGACAAACATTTCATCATCATACCTGCAGTAAGTTCAGATCTCTATTTTAAATTCCCTTTTCACATCGACACACATCCATTAAAGATGTCATCGACATGCACAGATATGAATTTAATAAATTTTTTTATTGAATCTAATCATGCATTTTCAATTTAAAATAAACAATATTGTATGTACAAAATAAAATTTATTTCTAATATATATTCATTTGTCTATCATTTTGTCTGCATTGAAGACTGTGTGAATTGTCCACCATTACTACCATACAGGAAGGTTTTTTTTCCCAAAGCTTTTGTATTATTGATAGAAAAACTTGGTTACAGTAAATGGTTTGCGTAGTAGAATTTATGATATTTTGTTTATCATTTATTAGTTTCTTGACATTTCCGTTTCAAACTAAGCTTATTTCAAAGTTCTTACGACGACGTGTTGTTGGTCATTCTCAGAATTATCTTTCAAGATAAAAATTAACAACAAAAAATCACATTAACAGATTTCATTGCATAGCAATGTTACACTTGTCTGTCAGCTTGTTGATGTCAAGATGTCATTGAATTATTTACGAGATTGTGAATGGTTACTCATTGTCTATAATTGATGGCACAGTAAATTTAACTACAAGGCAGTTATAAACATATTTTGTGAGACCAAAAAATAAAATATTGCTATTATTTAAGTAGACAAAAATATTGACTGTTTTGCTCAAACGAAGTCCAGGGCACAGTTTTCAGGTTAGCTACTTGTGAAATTTTTTCTTATATTTATTCTGTTTCCTTGTCAACTGTTTAATCTAAATGGCCATCACAGTGCCCACTCATAATGCATTAGTTATATCAAATAAATGTATATCATCATATCAGTCTTTTCCTATTTATATTTTTTCACAATGTCTGTCCTCACAGCAAGTACTTTAAGCAGAATGTTCATTTTGTTGCTAATAGCTCTGAAATGCCATCATGTAGTACAAGTAATGTTTTTTCTCTCCTCACCCCCTGCCCCTCTTCACTCCCATGCGCGCGTGCTGCACTGACCAAACAAAACATTATATCCACCTACTTAATATTCTTTTGATCCATCTTTGAATTGCAATACAGCAGCGATACTGCATTGGACACTCAACAAGTTGCTTGTAGTTTTTCCAGACATATGTGGCCCAGGGTGTCTACACACTGGCCAGATGTATAAAGTTAGTGTAACACATATTGAGTGGTTTAGGTTGAAAACCATTTAGAATCTACATTATTTGGTTATTACTTAAATCTGTTTCATAACATGATTATGTACAGTAATGATGGATTTTTCTATGTAATAAAACACTTAAGACAGACGTATTTACTTTACCTTACATTTACAGTGCTCAAAATACTCTGTATTAATTATAAGTTTCTTAGGATATATTTGCTTCCGTAATTATTGCTGTAAGGGGAAACCTCCAGGTGATAATCACCATAGCAGCTATAAATATTTTTCAGATAAGGCAATATTAGCCTCACACAGACCAGGAAATAAAGTGTTCCATAGAACAATAAGAAATAGTCAATTAAATTATTAAACATTTGATGCGGAATTTTTTTCCCTCTACTTCTCCACTGATATCTGCAAACCACTGATGTGCCTGCCAGAGGGTATATCCCATTGTATCAGGTACCAAGTTTTTTTACACCTCGGTCCCTCCCGCCAGTGGGCTTACTGTTCTTTGGTGGGTTTGTGCTTTGCTGCCATGGGGCTCCAGCCTTTGCAGCATCTTTTCTCTTCTGTGCTGCATGCCTACCCTTTTCCTGTTCTTTTTCCTCTCCCTTGGGGAACATGTCTGGGGTGTTTTCAGGTAACGTTACGCAGTTTCTGTAGCTGACATAAGAACAGTCTCGCCACTGTTCTTTCTTTCTTTCTGTTCACCTTCTTCTATCCTTTCTCTGCTCTGGCATATGAGGCTCCTCGTTTCCTTCTTCCTCCCTGTGTGCTCCTGAAGGCCAGTCCACGCATCTGACACCTAACAGGTGACTGGGTAATGCATAATTCCCAGCCCTGGGTTTGACAGGTAGGGTTCACACGTACCCACTGGTACAGGCCAGGCCCAGGTAGGGGTGACTGCCTGTGCTGCTACCTTCCCAGTTCGGCAATTGGTCCCTCTGTCAGGTTTTAGGAAGGTGTGACCTGAGGTGTGAGCAATCACCAAAGGCAGGGGTTTTCATCAGCATTGCAGTCCACATCTACCAAATGTAAACAGAATGAAGATCCCAATTCAAAGACCATCCCAGCTGCACCTCGGTTCCTCATGGTTTCACGTACTTAAGACCGTCAGTCCTTTGCAACGGTAAATCTGTTTCTGATTCACAAAGGTGAAGAACCAATTGGCGGCCCTGTGAAATGCTGCTCTCATTTATGCATTGGCACTTTGCACTTTCCAATCCCAAAGAAAGCAGGTGTTGAAAGATGTGAAAATTACCGAACTATCAGCTTAATAAGTCATAGCTGCAAAATACTAACGCGGATTCTTTACAGACGAATGGAAAAACAGGTAGAAGCCGACCTCAGGGAAGATCAGCTTGGATTCCGTAGAAATGTTGGAACACGTGAGGCAATACTGAATTTACGACTTACCTTAGAAGAAAGATTAAGGAAAGGCAAACCTACGTTTCTAGCATTTGTAGTCTAGAGAAAGCTTTTGACAATGTTGACTGGAATACTCTCTTTCAAGTTCTGAAGGTGGCAGGGGCAAACTACAGGGAGCAAAAGGCTATTTACAATTTGTACAGAAACCAGATGGCAGTTATAAGAGTCGAGGGACATGAAAGGGAAGCAGTGGTTGGGAAGGGAGTGAGACAGGGTTGTAGCCTCTCCCCGATGTTATTCAATCTGTGTATTGAGCAAGCAATAAAGAAAACAAAAGAAAAGTTTGGAGTAGTTATTAAAATCCATGGAGACGAAATAAAAACTTTGAGGTTCGCCGATGACATTGTAATTCTGTCAGAGACAGCAAAGGACTTGGAAAAGCAGCTGAACGGAATGGACAGTGTCTTGAAAGGAGGATATAAGATGAGCATCAACAAAAGCAAAACGAGGATAATGGAATGTAGTCGAATTAAGTCGGGTGATGCTGAGGGAATTAGATTGGGAAATGAGACACTTAAAGTAGTAAAGTTGTTTTGCTATATGGGGAGCAAAATAACTCATGATGGTCAAAGTAGAGAGGATATAAAATGTAGACTGGCAATGGCAAGGAAAGCGTTTCTGAAGAAGAGAAATTTGTTAAAATCAAGTATAGATTTACATGTCGGGGAGTTGTTTCTGAAAGTATTTGTATGGAGTGTAGCCATGTATGGAAGTGAAACGTGGACGATAAATAGTTTGGACAAGAAGAGAATAGAAGCTTTCGAAATGTGGTGCTACAGAAGAATGCTGAAGATTAGATGGGTAGATCACATAACTAATTAGGAGGTATTGAATAGAATTGGGGAGAAGAGGAACTTGTGGCACAACTTGACTAGAAGAAGGGATCGGTTGGTAGGACATGTTCTGAGACAGTGAGGGATCACCAATTTAGTATTGGAGGGCAGTGTGGAGGGTAAAAATCATAGAGGGAGACAAAGAGATGAATCACTAAGCATATTCAGAAGGATGTAGGCTGCAGTATGTACTGGGAGATGAAGCAGCTTGCAGGGAGAGCTGCAACAAACCAGTCTCAGGACTGAAGACTACTACTACTACTTTGCTTTTGGAGACTACTTCTGATTCTCAAGCACGACTACTGCTTGCCGCTTCGCTTTCCCATGACTATCCTGTTCGTGTCAAGGCAAGTAGAACTCTGAATTCTTCCTGTGGTGGCGTTTGTTAGGCTACTTGGTCTGACTGAGGCAGAAATCAAAATATATCTTTCTGATCAGGATGTCATTGCTGTCCATCAGATGATGAAAAAGGTAGATGTATCATTAGTTCCCACATGCACTCTTTTTCTCATCTTTGGAAGCATAGTGCTTCTGACCAAGATCAAAGATGGCTATGAAGTTATTGCAGTCTGACTGTACATTCGAAACTCGATGTGCTGCTACTGGTGTCTTCGATTCAACCACACTTGAATGTCTTGTCGACACACAGGCAAATGTGTAACTTCTGGTAGGGATGCTCAGGACGCCGATTTTCTGCCTCCTTCTCCTCCTCCCTGCTGAATCAACTGCAATGGCAACCATTTCGCCTCCTTTCGAGATTGTCCCCGTGTATCTCGAAGAGTGGGCTGTCCACCAGATCCAGGAAAAGGAAAAAGTGCCTTATCCGGTCGCTCAAAATTATTGGGTAGTTGCAAACCCTGCGTCCTGCTGCTCGGCACTTACAGTACTGTTCTTGTATCATCTCCCCTGATGAACATGGCCACACATACGTGTGTCCTCAAAATCAGCACTGATGTGAAATCTCCGTCAGCTCGTACAGCTGTGCAACAGGCCACCAAACATTCGCCTCCTGGGGTAGTCACCTGCTACACAACCGGCAGGCCAGAAAGGACAGAAGAAACACTTCCACGAAGACTTCCTATGTCCCTCTGGCCAGCAATATCTGAGTCTTCCTCTGCCAACCAGAAAGGCTCCAAGAAGTCAAACAAAGGGAAACAGTCTTCTCCTTCGCCGACTCTGAGATCCTCTTCGATGGTGTCGCCATGCGATACCCTCGTCTGGCCCAACTCCATGTTATTTGTGCACACCGACTCTGTAGATCAACAGAGGGAGAATGCTGATGCCTCTGTAGATTTCGCGGAGCAGGATCCTCCAGCCTCTGCGCCCTGTAACAGTGGGTCTTCGAAGGCTGGCGCTCGGGAGCTGCTGAGGTGACACCTTCATTTTTTGCTTTCTCCCCCTTCCGCATTATGGCTCTCCTTCAATGGAACGTTTGTGGCCTTCGTTAAAAAAAAAAATGGATTTACAGCTGCTCTTAGAATCCTGCTGTCTGCTTGGTCTCTGCTTCCAGAAAACAAAATTGCATTCTCATGGCCACTTTGAGCTCTTGCATTTCTTCCCAATCTGTTTTGGTAAGGACAAATTCCTTCCTTCTAGTTACTGCCCCCATTTCTCTCGCCAATTGTGTTTGCAAGATTATGGAACGTATGGTTCATGCCCTGCTGGTATGGTGGCTCGCGTCTTGCAAATTACTAACCACTGCACTGCGTGGATTTCGAGCGCGCTGTTCTGCAGTTGACCATCTCATCACTTTATCCACCCATGTCATGAATGGTTTTCTGCAGAAATCCCAGAATGGCTCTGTTTAACGATTTGGAGAAAGGCTATGGCACCTGCTGGAGGACTGGTATCCTCTGTACACTCTACATATGGGGCTACTGCGGCCACCTGCCCCATTTTTCAAGGTACTTGTGGATTCTGCTTTGTCTGACACCTTTATTCAGGGAAATGGCGTGCCCCAGGGTTCCATCCTGAGAGTCATTCTCTTTGTTGTCGCCATTAACCCTATCAAGGCCTGTCTCCGACTGGGTATCTCCGGCTCCATTTTGATTAACGATTTTGTCATCTATAGCAGTTCTCCACAGACTTCTCTCATTCTTCAGCAATGTCTGAATCACCTTCACCCAGGGAGCATAGACAGTGGCTTTCTTTTTTCCACTGACAAAACTGTTTGTATGAATTTCTGGCAGCACAATTATCTTGGGCCTGTTGATTTTCTGTTAGTTGAAACTATGAAGTTCCTGGTGTTTGTGCTCGATATGAAACTTCCTTGGTCCTCCCACGTTACGCAGCAGCCTACTGTATGCAGTCCCTCAATGTCCTACATGTCCTCAGTGTTACTTCCTGGGGGAGCAAATCATACCACCCTCCTGCGTACCTTTGTGTAAACTGATGGCTCTGGGACTGACTGTTGTGTAGGGTGGTGTCTTCACCATTGGCACTGACGTTTTTCAGTATCAGCTTCTGGAACACTGCTTAGTATGTACAGCAAAGCTTTTCACCCTGTATCAGGCCATGCAGTACATCTAGCGACACAGGCTTTTCAATTGTGTCATCTGCTCCAACTCTCTTGTGTCCTTCAAAGCCTTGGTGTGCTGTACACCATCCAGCCCTTAGTGTAAAGGATCCAGGAAAGCTGGCACTTGCTCATTCTTGATGGAGCCACTGTGATGTTTATGTGGGTTCCTGGCCATGTCGGTCTGACAGGAAATGAGGCAGCTGACACTGCTGCCGAGGCTATAATCCTCGTACCTCAGCCCACTAGTTCTTACATTCCCTCCAACGATCTCCGTGTTGCTGTCTGTCAACAAGTGGTATCACTTTGGCATCACTATTGGTCCTTCCTTCATAGGAACAAGCTCCGGGTTATCAAGCCTCTCCCAGCAGCTTGGATGACTCCTATTGGCATGGGGAGATCATTTTAGCTTGGTTGCACGTCAGGTCATGTCTTTCAAGCCGTCACCATTTGTTAAGTGGTGCTCCCCCACCAGTTTGTAATCACTGTGCCCAATCTTTGACAGTCCATTTCCTGGCAGAATGCCCTTCTTTAACCCCTTAAGTTCTTGTTTGTGTATGCCGTCTGTGTTATCAGCCGTTTTAGCAATCAAAGCACAGACTGTCTATGGTGTTCTCCTTTTTTTCCGCCGTAGCAGTATGGCAAAGGTTATTCAGTTTTTAGTTCAGGACCTCTGTTTCTCTTTGGCGTATTTTATAGACCCTTCTCCACTTCCCTCGTTTTACCTATCTTCTCTTCCATCATTTGGGATTAATGTGTAGTCGTTTTTAACTTTTCTCTTTATCTTTGTGTCCTACAGTTCTGACATGGGCGCATATGACCCTAGTTGTTTTTACACCCTAAAACAAAACAAAACATAACATAAGTTTTCTACCAACCCCATTGATTGTTTGAATGCCTCTGTGCTTGCAGTAATTATTCTATTCTTATCCTCACGATCCCCATGTTATTAATACATAGGGGGTTGTAGTGGATATTCCTAGAGTAATCATTTAAAGCCTGTGCTTGAAACTTTAATAGACTTCCTCAGAATAGTTTACACCTTTCTTCAAGAGTATTCCAGCTCAGTTCCTTTAGCATCTCTGTGACACTTTCCCACAGATCAGACAAATCTGTGACCATTCATGCTGCCCTTCTGTTACATTCAATATCCCCTGTAGTTGTATTTGGTACAGGTCCTCCACACTTGAACAATATTCTAGAACCAGTCGCACGAGTGATTTTTAAGCAATCACCTTTGTAGGCTGAGTGCACCTCCCCTGTATTCTACCAATAAACCAAAGTCTGCCACCTCCTTTAGATTTCATATCACTACAGTGTGTTAAGCCTAGATACATGTACGAGTTGACAGATTCCAACAGATATAGGATACTATGTTGTTTTTTTTTTTTTTTTTTCATTTTGTAAAATGCACAATTTTTGAACATTTAAAGCAAGTTGCCACTCTTTGCACCGCTTTGGAAACTTATCAAGATCTGTGTGAATATTTATGCATCTTCTTTCAGACAGTACTTCGTTAAGATAACTGCATCATCTGCAAAAAGCCTGAGGTTGCTATTAATATTGTCTGCCAAGTCATTAATATACAACATGACCAGCAAGGGTTCCAACACACTTCCCTGGTGCATACCCGAAGTTATTTTTATACCTGACGACGACTCACCATCCAAGATAACATGCTGTGTCCTCCCTCCCAAAAAGTCCTCAATCCAGTAACAAATTTCGCTTGGCACCTGATATGATCGTACTTTTGACAGTAAGCGTAGGTGTGGTTCTGAGTTGAATGCTTTGTTGAAATCAAAATATACTGTATCTACCTGACTGCCTTTAGCCAAAACTTTCAGTATCTCATATGAGAGAAGTGCAAGTTGGGTTTCACATGATCGATGTTTTCGGAATCCTTGTTGGTTATTGTGGCAGTGGTCATTCGGTTTGAGATACCTCCTCCTGAATAATTTCAGTCACGAGTTCTCCCCATTTAGAAATAAGTTATTTAGTTCTTTCTTTATGGTGTGGATACTTGTCCTGCTGGAAGATGTCATTGCCATTGAGGAAGATGTCAAATATGAAAGGAACCGAGTGGTCCACAGTCATATTCACGTAATCAACAGTTGTCGTGCCGCCTTAGATTTCTACCATAGGTCCCATTTAGGCCCAGGTGAATTTCGCCCACAGCGTAATACTGCTACAGCAGCTTGTTCATGATGTTTCGGGGAATTGTTTGCCTGGATGACAGCTCATCAGGAAATGGCTACATGGCTATTGATGTGATGTAACAAGAAAAGTATTTTTTCCAACCAAACAACATAATCCACAGTCCAGTCTCAGTGATAATTTGCCCAATAGTCATAATTGACAATGTCATTTGGTCAACATGGAACTGTATGGATTGTCTACTACAGAGTCCTGTGTTCAACCACGTGCGCTCAACGGTGTGCTCCGAAACACTTGTGCCTATACTAGGACTGTACTTGGGTGTCAGATCTGCCTCTGATCACACACACTGCCTGCCCTCCTTTAGAGTAAGCAAGCCTCGGACCTCCACATTCTGTAATGTGGTGTGGCTGTGAAATTCTGTCACCAAGTCATGATTTGACTGTCCTTAAACCATTTTTCAGAGTCTCA
Organism: Schistocerca americana; assembly: GCF_021461395.2. Taxonomy (NCBI): domain Eukaryota; kingdom Metazoa; phylum Arthropoda; class Insecta; order Orthoptera; family Acrididae; genus Schistocerca; species Schistocerca americana. The sequence goes on along the minus strand of NC_060119.1, from coordinate 139,373,688 downwards.
TATAACTGTAGTATGTGAACAGCTGACTGGCTTAGATGTTTGACATGCCCATATCCACATGCCAGGCTGTAATGATCTGTCCTTTGGTAATGTTTCTCATATTTATTCAGTTTGCAGACAACAGTATTTTACACCGGGTATTTGATTTAAAGAAAGAGAAAGAAAAAATAATAGGTGAATATGGACTGGGGGAAAGGAGTGAAAGAGAGAGCCACCTGGTTGAATTTTGGTTTAAGAATTGTAAAAGAATGCTGTAGATGTGGAAGAGACCTTGAGATGCTGGAATGTTTCAGACATTTTCAGGGGCAGATGTGGAATCTGACAATTTATTGGTTATGAACTGTGGATTAATACTAAAGAAATTGCAGAAAGGTAGGAAATTAAGGAGATGGGACCTGGATAAGAAACGGAGGTGGTGGAGAGTTTTAGGGACCATTAGGCAACAGATGGCAGAAACAGAGGTGGTGGAGAGTTTTAGGGACCATTAGGCAACAGATGACAGAAACGGAGGTGGTGGAGAGTTTTAGGGACAATTAGGCAACAGATGACTAGAGCAGGAAAGGAATACTGTAGAAGATGAATGGGCAGCTTTAAGAGATGAAATAGTGAAGGCTGCAGGGGATCAAGTAGGTATTATACAAGGCCTAGTAGAAATCCTCGGGTAACACGAGATATTGAATTTGATGACGAGAGAAAATTTAAAAATGCAGCAGGTGAAAGGGAATACAAACATTTAGAAAATGTGATTAACAGGAAGTACAAAATGGTTAAGCAGGAGTGGCTACAGGACAAATGTAAAGATTTAGAAGCAGTTTCACTAAGGGAAAGGTAGATATTGCCTGCAGGAAAATTAGAGGCCTTTGAGTAAAAGAGAAGCAGGTGTTTGAGTATCAAGAGCTCAGGTGGAAAACTAGTCTTAAGCAAAGAAGGAAAAGGTAGGAGGGGGATGTTGAGGGTCTGTACAAGCAAGATGAACTTAAAGGCAATATTATAGAAATGGAAGATGTAGGTGAAGATGAGATGGGAAACATGACACTGTGAGGACAATTTAACAGAGCTCTGAAAGATCTAAGTCGAAACAGGGCCCAGAGGTAGATGACATGCCATCAGAACTGCTGATAGCCTTGTGAGAGACAGCCATGACAAAACTCTTCCAACTGGTGTGAAAGATGTATGAGACAGATGAAATACCCTTAGACTTCAAGAATAATGTAGTAATTGCAAAGAAAATAGCTGCAGGTGTGAAAATTACCAAACTATCAGTTTAATAAGTCATGTTTGCAAAATAGTGACTAGAATTCTTTACAGAAGAATGGAAAAACTGGTTGCAGCTAGCCTTTGGGAGATAAGTTTGGATTCCGGCAAAATGTAGGAACACACGAGGCAATACTTATCCTACAGCCTATCTTAGAAGATAGGTTAAGGGAAGATAAACCTCTGTTCACAGCATTTGCAGCCTTAGAGAAAGCTTTTGGCAGTATTGACTGAAAGACACTGTTTGAAATTCTGAAAGTAGCAGGGGTAAAATACAGGGAGCGAAAGGCCATTTACAACTTGAACAGGTGCCAGATGGCAGCTGTGACTTGTGGGGCATGAAAGGGAAGCAGTGGTTAAGAAGGAAGTGAAACAGGGTTGTAGCGTATCAATGATGTTATTCAGTCTGTACACTGAATAAGCAGTAAAGGAAACAAAAGAAAAATTAGGAGTGGGAATTAAAGTCAAGGGAGAAAAAATAAAAACTTCGAGTTATTACTGTCACAGACAGCGAAGGACTTCGAAGAGCACTTGAATGGAATGGACAGTGTCTTGAAAGGAGGATATAAGATGAACATGAACAAAAAAAGGATAATGGAATGTAGTCAAATTAAACCAGGTGATAAGAGAATTAGGTTAGGAAACAAGATACTTAAAGTAGATGAGTTTTACTATTTGGGCAGCAAAATAATTGATGACAGTGAAGTAGAGAGGATATAAAATGTAGACTGGAAATGGCAAGAAAAAAAATTCTGAAAAAGAGATATTTGTTAAGATTGAATGTAGATTTAAATGTTAGGGAGACTTTTCTGAAGGTATTTGTCTGGAGAGTAGGCACTTATGGAAGTGAAACATGGATGATAAACAGTGAGACAAGAAGAGAATAGAAGCTTTCGAAATCTGATGCTACAGAAGAATGTTAAAGATTAGATGGGTCAACCATTTAACTAATGTGGTGGTGGTACTGAATAGCATTGAGTATACAAGAAAATTATGACACAACTTGACCAAAAGAAGGAACTGATTGACAGGACACATTTGGAGACACCAAGGGATAACCAATTTAGTATTTGTTCCAGCTTAAAGTCTAGTGCTGGCATGCCAGTCAGAAATTAGAGAGCAGAGAAGGCTGTGATGATGTCAGCCAATTGCATGCTGACTGACCCCTCTCCAGGACAATAACGCCGTGGCAGCACCCTCTATACGACGAGGACATAGACGCCACCCTGGCTGGTCGTAGACCACTTCTACAGCAGCATGAAGATTAGGCACTTCAAGAACAGCGACTTAGGCATTGTATATACTGAAAACCATTGTTTATTTTGTCTGTTGCCCTTTGCTTGCGGCACATCTGTAAAGTATTGTAATCATTTCCTTTTGTAATAAAATTCATTAATACGATTTTCTTGAATTGTCTACTGATCCAAGAAAACATGTTTCCTAGGTACCCCATATTTTGGGCAGTATTCAACAGTATTGGAGGGAAGTGTGTGTGTGGGGGGGGGGGGGGGGGGGGGATTATAGAGGGGGACCAAGAGTTGAATACAGTAAGCAGATTCAGAAGGATGTAGATTGTAGCAGTTATTCGGAGATGAAGAGGCTCGCACAGGTAGAGTAGTGTGGAGTGCTGCAGCAAACCAGTCTTCGGACTGAAGACCACAACGAGTAATTTCAGTCTGTTGATCATCTTCAAGACCGTAGTTCGAGTAAGTCACTTACGTCAATGGATTTACTTATTTGTGGCCTCTAACATTGATAGAGTGATTCCCCATTTGTCTCTCCTCCCCTCAAATTTGTCACTCATCTGCAACTCATTTGTCAGTGTTTTGACTTGTCGGAGTACGTATGCAACATTTGCATTCAGTAAATACAATACAGCTATTGAAAAAAAAGATGACATCAGTTAATTTTGAAAAGGCTATCAGATACTGCAAATGGTAATTTACCTGATCACAGTGTAAAAAAGAAAAGAAAAAAAAGAGAAAGAAGTCATGTTTTATCAAGAATTCAATAATGAACTTGTCAATTTAGTCCAGGCTGCAGAACAAGGGAGGAGGGACAAAGTCCAATTATCTGCCTCACAACAAGAGAATTAAAGTAAGTTACTGAAAAGTTTTGCCTCACTCTCACGGCATGCCACCACGGCATACTCTTTTGACCATATAAAAAATGGCTACTTACAGCTGTGTAAAAGTAAATCTGCAGCGTCAATGCAATTCACTAAAGTTTTTTTTCTCTCTCCAGTCATGAGTAGGACGTGCAGTCTGTATGCTCTATTCGCTCTGCCATGTAGAGATTACTCACAGATGACTGTTGGTGTGAAATACGGCTCGTAGGTACTGCAAGAAGAATGCAACAGGATTGTGAGATGTGTGTTTGGAGGCAACTGGGAGGACTATAACGACACACACAATATGCAAGTCTTCACTTGATTAATTTATATGATATTCCTCCATTATGAACGACAGTACGAACCCACAAGAGGTGGTTGCGGGAACACCTGGAATAGTGGATAATGCACTATTACACAATGCACATCTCATGCATACCTTCCTTCAGGAGGCAGAAGTTGACTAAATGGAATGGCCTGTGGTATGTTTTGACATGAACCCTGTTGATTATTCTCAGGACAAACTGAAACACTTAACTGCATGACATCAAGGGAGAGGTACTGTCAAGCAGCATGCCGAGGATGATATCAGCATTTTGTAATGTGTAGGATGTAGCAAAATATGTTGAATGTTAACTCTTTCTCTGCTACAGATGTGCTCCTTACATTCCGTGCTGAGGCAGCTTTTGTTATGACTGTGCTGCTCACTAGATACTGGTGGCTGGGCTTAGAGATGGCATTCCAGCCGGTATGAAAAATTTATCATTCAATTGTTACTAGGTGCGAAGGATGATCGTGCATAATGCCCCCATTCACATCCTTGTGCACCGTGAATTGCGGTCATAACAATCGCCATCTCTTATATGAGTCAAGATACTGAAATGAGATTTTCTGCAAATGATAGCACACAATGAGGTACATACATTTTATGATAAATACTCCAAACGTTTTTATTCACTGATATATGGAAACAGGATAGTGATTATGGAAAAACTGGGACTTCTCAGGGGATTATGTTTTACCTGGAAAAATCAGGGAATTTCAGGCATTTCATAAAATCTCGGGGAATTCTTTATTTTTTAATCTAGCATTGAAATTAAATTTTATTGAGTTTTATAAACCACAAATTTCAAAAATGCTGAGGCCTAATATTTCAATGTGTGTTGTTTATATGAATATTATGTCATATAAATTATTGGTGTTTAAAAACGGCAATTAATTTACTGCTTATGGCTGGTGAGTGGAGGCTGATGGGGAAGAAGTGTGTCTATTATGGTATGCTGCCCCTCGTGACCCCCCTTCCTACCTGTCCAACTCACCATTAATTTATCAGGAGCTTCTTAACAGTATCTTCCTCCCCACACCTGGAATACTCAGGGAATTCTTTTTTCCAAGTTTGAATAGCCATCCTGTGGGAGTAACTCGTCCACAGCAGTGAGAGGTCGGCAGTCCAGGACGCATTCAGCCGTCTATAGCACTGTAGGAAAACCCATGCAGCACATATATACACATCCACTGCAGCTGGAGAATGGTGTAGCAGGCCATGTAGACATGCCCACAGCAGCAAAAGGGAATAACCAATGGTAAATGTGTGCTTGTGTATGGACTGGCCATCAATTCTAAGAATTACTATTTTTTGTTTCATAATGCTTGTATTTTCTCACTCAAACGTAAGCGCATTCACTTTCACACATTTCAATTGGTTTAAAACTATTTTAGAGTAGTTTATAAACTTCATACTCAAAAGTACATTTAATATTTATCCCTAGTGCAGATATATTCTTGTTACAATTTGTTCGGCACAGAGTTTGGAACAACTGAGAAGACTGTGATGATAAAGCAACAAGAGTTTCATTTTTGGTTACCTTCTTGTATGCATGCTAGCAAAAAAAATGCACATTAACAAGAATGTAATACAGGTAGCAGTATGAGATTAAATTTCGTAGTAATAATGAAGTGAATAAAAAAACATCTTGCCTGCAAGGCCATATTTTGTCGAACAAAATTTGTTCTTCACAGTTAGACAATTGCATTTTCATTGTTTATAACTGAGCATAGTGGTTCGACAAATCATACATAGTATTCATGAGACATTGGAAATATGTGGCATTCTTAATGTAATCTTAATCCCGAAAGTTCATCAAACCATATCCATAACATATGTTGTTTCCAGTGGCTTACAAACATGGCAAAATCTCAATGATAAAATTATCACTTTGCAGTGTGCACTCCCTGGCAGATTAAAATTGTGTGCTAGACAGAGACTCGAACACAGAACCTTGCCTGTCACTGACAGTGCTCTTACCGACTGACCTATCCATCCTCGCAGCTTTACTTCCACAAACACCTCTCCTACCTTTCAAGTTCATAAAAGTTCTCCTGTTGACTGAGCTATCCATCCTCACAGCTTTACTTCCACAAACACCTCTCCTATCTTTCAAGTTCACAAAAGTTCTTCTGTATATCTTCCTGCACTAGAACTCCTGGAAGAAATGGTATTGCTGAGGCATAGCATAGTCACAGCTAGGGAATTGTTTCCAGAATGAAATTTTCGCTCTGCAATAGTGTGTGCGTGTGCGCGCGTGCTGTTTTCATTGGGAGACAATTCTCTAGGCTGTGGCCTAGCAAGTAGACTGCAATAACCTTTTTTCTGGAAGTTTTAGTGTAGCAAGATATGTTGGAGAACGTCTATGAAGTTTGGAAAGTAGAATAGAAGTACTTGTGGAAGTAACATAATGAGGGCAGTTTATTAGTTGTGCCTGGATAGCTCAGTCGGAAAGAACATTGCTTGTGAAAGGTGAGGTCCTAGGTTTGAGTTAGAGTCTGGCAGAGAGTTTTAATATCCAGGTAGTACAGTCTGTAATAACACCCTAGAAAAACACAATGTCACAATTTGTCAATTGTGAATTACGAACTTTATTCCATAAAGTAGTCTTGCAGGAAAAATGATTTGCTTGTCGATTTATAAACCTAAAAGTAGCTTACAATAATTAATCTGAGACAGTGCCTAATGGTTACTGCTAAGTAGTTGCTCTTCTAAACAGCTTCTCATACAAGCGAACCACTTGCATCTTTACCTGTGGTTACTTGTGCTTTGGGTACTTGAGCTATGCACAACTCTGTTCGAAAAGAATAGCTGAATGTAGTCATAGGGTCAAGCCGTGCACATCTGCTTTCATGCCCAACAACTAATTTACTGCAAATAATAACCTGTAGCTGTTATCCTGCAGTCAAATAGTCAATGCGCTGGCCAGAATTAATAAAATACGCAGAAAAATAAAATCTAAGTGAATAATTTAACAAAAAGGTTGTATTCTAACATCTGTAATTGATGTAGGTGACAGAGAATTATGATGGATAATGCTTATTTAAGAAAGGACACCTCAAAAGAACGGGAACTGATCCTACAATATTCAGTAAAAATACAGGCAATCAAATGCAGTAAAGTTACGTTGAGAGCATTATGAGAATTGCAGCAAAATTCCCAAATTAAATAGTCATCAAAGATACATGAAAGGCAAGTCCATTTCACAATCATGATATTCTTCAGTGCAAAACAGTTCAGATTCAGATTCTTTATTCACCATTGACCACCTGAGGTGGAATAGGCAATTTACATGGATATCATATAACATTTTCCTTGAATAGTACCTTAAAGCTAAATGAACATTGCAAATAGTGCCCATAGATGATAACATAAGATAAATACATTCAGTGACATCACATAATGAAATCCTTAAAAATTAATGTGAGTTGATTTTATATTCATAAATTCTGTTATATTGTAAAAAGGATTGATTAGTAAGCAGTTTAGTAGCTTGCTCCTGAAGCTACTTATGTGAGCCGACCAAGAAGAAAATGGAAGTTTATTAAATATTTTTAGACTATTGATTAGATGGAAATTCCCTGTTCTTGTCAGCCTGTGCCTAGGTATGTCTAATTTTGTTTCGCCTCTGGTATTATGGTGGTGTATGTTCTCCCTCATTTCACAATCTGCTATATTGTTTTTTGCATACAATGCTGAGGCGTATATATAAAGATTAATAACTGTTAATATTTTCAGCTGAATGAACAGTGGCTGGCAGTGCTCTGATCTACCAGAATTGCTCATTGCCCATAGCACTTTCTTCTGAATTTTTAGAACTTCAATGATGTGAAGAGAGTGTCCCCATATCAGCAGTCCATACTCTATATGCGACTGAAAGAGTCCAAAATAAATAACTCTTAAATATTCTTTTGTCACCAGGCTTCTCAGTTTCCACATTAAATACGTAACTCGAGACAATTTTGTGCAGGTATGGTTGATGTGTGTTCCCACGTTAAGTTAGAGTCTACATGAATTCCTAGAATTTTAACTGCTTTCACCTCTACCTCTTTTGACAATCCTAGTATAATCTGTTGGTTTTTATCAGGATAGAAAAAGCAGTGTATTTGATGAGAACCAATTTAATGCTGCTTCCAGGCCATCTTGCATCATATCTTGCAGAACTTACATGTTCTCATGCTGAGCAAGCAAAGTTGTGTCATCAGCATAACAAATAACAGTAAATGGGGTAAATCATTGACTGCAATTATAAAAAAGAAGGGCCCAAGGACAGAACCTTGTGGGACTCCTGTCTTAACTTCTAATTGTGAGTCTTTGTTTCTGACAGAGGCAAACTGCTTCCTATTGTTTAGGTATGATTCAATTACTGCCAATACAGTGTCTTGTACACCATAGAATTTGAGTTAAGCAAGTGAGATATCATGAGAAATGCAGCCAAGTGCCTTACTTAAATCACCTAAAAGAAGTGAGGCTTTATTTTTATTCTCGAAGACTGTTATTACTTCATTTACAATTGAAAGAACAGCAGTGGTGGTATTTCTTCCCGTGCAAAAGCCAAATTGACTATTAGAGAGTAAGTTATGCGACTCAAAGTAGTAGTTTAGTGGTCGGTAATTTTTGAGATCATGTTTGTCCCCTTTTCTATACACTGGGATAACTTTCGATATTTTTAGAGTTGTAGGATAGACTCCAGACTCTAGACACCTATTAAACAGAAATGCTAATGGTTCACTAATTATATGCACTGTTTTTTTTAATTATGTAATTGGACAACCAAGAGTAGTCCATGCTCTTGGAGTTTGAGAACTTTGCCACTACCTTTGTAATCTCAGTGGATGTGATTGTCCTCCATTTAAAGATATTGTTTGCAGGTTGTTGTTGCTTAAGTAGATCACTTGCATTAGTGTTTGTTGTTTCAGTTTTGTTCCTAATATCACTTACAGAGTCGATGAAAAAACAATTAACTTTATCCAGGTCAAGAGCTATGCTATGTTCATCATTCCTGCAATGCTCTTGTGCAACAACATTCCATGCAGCTTTGCACTTAGTAGGAGCCCCTTCAATGTATCTTTTGTATGCTGTTCTTTTTGCCATTCTAAGCTTAGTTCTATAGGTTCTCTTACATTCAAGATAAGCGTTCAGTATGATGATTTACAAATTATCACATGCGATACAAAGAATAGTAACCCATCCTTTTCTATTCTAAATTCTGTAATTCAAGAGGAAAAAGATTTCTTACTCTGGAGCACATTCAGATCCCTCAAAATACAAAGTCCCTTCAGAAGTTGAAGTATGGTACTGGCTGTTCACCACCCAGAATCAGTCATCTATAGACGACTGAATCACTCGTGTTACTGCAAACAGGTCTGCCTTCTTCCAGAAATCATGTAAAAGTATCCACAATTGCTCCTTTGAACTCTTCCCTCAAAAAGTACCAGTCTCTACTTCATACCAGCATTGTTCCACCACTGTCCAACTCTCATTGGCTGAAGGCTGTCCCCACCAAAAATACATCATTCTTGGGCTGTAAAGACGTGATTTGAGTCAATATAACCACTTTCTTAACTAAACTAATGCATTACAACAATATTTAAATAAAGGAATATCATAAACATTCGGTTCCCCTCAGATTATTCCCAATACTTATAAATAAAAGTTGGTTCATTAATAAAAAAGCCAATATTCTTGTGCAAGTGCACTTATGTTAAATGACAACAGATTGTCACTAAATATTGCTTAAACAATTATTTATGCCTGCTTGACAGGAGCGTTTTCTGACACTTTTTTTCCAATTGCGGTGTCTGCTAACACATGTGTTTGACCACTTTTAAATAAGCACAGTTTTGCAGTCAACAATTAAATAAAGTTACTGGTAAAATATTAAAAAGTTATATAAAAATGTTGAATAATAACACAAGTATAACAATATGTGAGGTACTTACGTGTTCATTTGCTGTGCAAATGTGGAGAATACGATGTCCTGACACATTTGCTTGGATGACAGCTGTAGCACAATGCTATGATCTGATATATTGTATGTTGAAATCACATGAAGTTGTTAAAAGTTATTGAGGCTCACTGTGTAAATGTTTATTCAATGTGAAATATTAATTTCTGTCTTGAAATGCTGTTGTGTCATTGGATACACCTCACTTATCCTAGATCACCAGTGTTTTCAGATTTGCATTAAGATTTGATGTGAGCTATTGTGGAATCTCAAAGAGCTGTAACTTAGCCATCTTGAAGAGTAACTGATACTCCACCATTTCCTGGAGCATATTCTGTACAAAAGCAATGCGAGCATCAGCTGTCCAAATTCTCAGCTCTGGTGTTTACCCATTTATGATGATGAACTTATTGTCTCTGAATGTGGCTTGCCAGAAAGGCCCAACTAGCTGGGCTGGCCACAGCGCGCCCTGTGTCCTGGGCCTGCTAGCGTTCAGCCGTACAACAAATTCATCTTACCTCATAGTAATTCTGGGTGGCCGATTAGCTTGCCTGAATATGTGTAACATTACAAGTTGCTATTGTTGCTTGTTTTGTTTTGAAAACTGTTGACATGTACAGTAACAAAGCAGATAAGTAAAGTTCAGTTGCTATTAAAAAATTCTCAAACTATTTGTTAGAAATTGATATTTTGTGTTGTGCTTTGAGTGGAAGTGGCACTTTAAATGTATACTGAGTTCCCCACATGCAGTATCTCTCATAACAATGAAGTCATCACGTGTTAACAAAGTTTTTTGACTGTCGGACACAGGGTGATGGATGTTTCACTGTCTGGCCAAGCCATGGTTCAAGGCTCTGCTGTGGCCACTGGCAGCCACACGGCATCAGGTGTAAGACTGTTGCCTCGTGGCAGTTAACATATTAATGGCGTGCAGTTAAGTTTACCTTTGATCGAGAAGCCTCAGAATGAGCAGACAATTCAGAACCCTTGGCCTGTTCAGTAGACAAGAGGGCTAACAACTTTGACTAATCTGCTGTGTAATACACTAAGCCAGCATTGTTGATCACTGCTTTGCTATCTCTGTTCTTTTTAACAGATCATAGGAGAATGATTTGGAGTATAGCAAAACAAGAGAAACATGTATGCATAATGTGTTCATATCAACACATGTGAGTTGACATAACATTACCACATGTTGCCAGGTCTGCTTACTGAGTAAATCAAGAAGCAGAAAAAATAATAGAAATAACACAGTATGTGTTGTTTTTACACTAGCCAATGTTGCTACAGGTGATCATATTGTCACAATCCTAGCACTCACCTTGTCATTGGTTTCACTTCAGGTATACTTTGTTTGCCAAATACTGGGCAAAGGTAAGTGGATCAATGTGCATCAATATGAAATTAAAATACGACTGAATGTTTTATCAGTTCAGGGACAAATACAGTGGATATTGTAATTAACTACTGATTAGCATACAAAGTGGCAGCAGTCAAATGAAAGTTAAGTTTTGTATCTGAAAGTTCTTATATGAAAATAACTGGGTAAATAAAAGTTGTTTTTCTTCTGATGCAGCACTGGCTAGCTCATTCTACCTGAGGCAGAGAGCAGTACTGATCAAATACTGCCACATTTCACTTGTTGAAATAAGTTCCCTTCTTGCCCTGGGTCCGCAGCTTGTAGTCTTGCGGTAGCATTCTCGTTTCCCGCGCACGGGGTCCCATGTTTGATTCCCAGCGGGGTCAGGGATTTTCCCTGCATCGAGATGACTGGGTGTTGTTGTGTCATCTCCATCATCATCGTTCATCCCCATTACGGTCGGAGGAAGGCAATGGCAAACCACCTCCGCTAGGACATTGCCCAGTCGTCAGTGCGGGTCTCCCGCATCGTTTCCTACGCTCCTCGGAGTATGGGACCTCATCATCATCTTGCCCTGGTACCTATATATGTTTCTTGTCTACATCTAAAAATATGATTTACAGGCAGAGGCAGAAAGTACTGATGCTTTTAACATATAGTCTCTCAATGAAAGTTCTGAAATGTTTCATCAGTAGTGTACCAAAAAATAAAAGGTGCCAGTGAAATATCAGGCACCAGAAACAGAGTACTATGCATAATGGTCACTATAAGAATGACTACTTTCATATTAGAGATATTCTTTATTGACAAGAATTAAGGGAAATCAAAAATTATTCCTGTCATGTCTGAATTTAATAATTCTGAAAATAAAATCAAAACACTGTGGCGTGTACTTAGAAGGGAAACGGGAAAGTGTTATCAGAGGGTAATGTATGTACCATGAAATCAAATATACAGCAAACCTCTTTAGCAACCATTTTCTGCATACAAAGGAAAAACTTTGCACTGTATGTGACGATCAGCACTAAAAGTATTAGAACAATTTGAGATTCCAGGATAACAATATACTCTATAACGTTTTAAGCAAAATATTAAAAGCATTTTCCTCTACTATAGCTACTGTACTCTGCCATAGCTTCCCCTTCAACAGGTTTGGAAAAGGTCATGTATCCCAGCATGATTGAGCATATCTGCAGACACAAGATTCTCAATCAGTTACAATTTGGAACCAGAAGGGCCTCTCAGCTGAATATGCTATATTTCACTGAGCATATATTAACCTCATTCCACCAGGAGTTTTTTGTTTCACTGAGGTCATGAAAACCCTAAATAATGTGGAAAGAATATATTGGTTGTATTTTAACGAAGTAACATAAAAGCATACATTACGGGTATCCAGTGTAACAGTTGTTCCTTTTTTCGTAAATGTTACATTCAAGAAAGAAAAAGAAGTTTAGGTTGGGGCCTTATTGATCCTAGTGGTAATCAATGCCAAGAAAACCACAATTAAATTTTAATGTGCAGTAAATATAAAAATGAAGACACACCATCATTGGATACAATTACCTCAGAGAGAAAGTCATACATTTTGAAAACAATAGTTCTGAAAACAGGGGAGGTACATATTTCCAGTGTGCTTATGGGGTCATATTGACCACATGGTACTACGAGGGATAAAAAAATATCTAAATGAAAAGATTTCACCTACCAGATTTATATGATCTGCCCAGTGCTTAATTTCTAAAATTTTAGGTCTGTACCACACCTTGTCAAACATACAACATACTTTCTATGAAAATCGCAAGTTTAGATTTTTGAAAACTTGTGATAAAACTTACGATAAAAACCTATTTTTTTCGTTTCTTTTCTTTTACAATCTAGTGTTCTGAAATTTCTTGTAATCAAAATAATAAAACCATAAAATTTAATAAAAACGACAGGTGCTCTTCCTGTAGCTGTGTCACTTTGCTTCCTTGTTATGCTCGATACATATCTGCACAAGTTGGTAGTCTTTGTGATACAACATGTTTTCAACTGCTGCCAGCCACAACATTCAAACAGTTGCATTCTAGCTTCTTGGTGATTGTGTGTCCTGTATCAGCTAGTAAAGCATTTAGTGATGAATGACAATGAAAATATTCTTGGCCCATCAGTGTCGTGTATAATATAAATTTCCCAAAGAGTTATTAAAAACAAAACATGACGTGACATGAGACACAGATTTAGATGTTTTGTAATTGGTGTAAATATCATTTGTCTTCTGGTCATTGATTGCGTTACAACTGGACTGATGTAAGTTCATATTCATTACTACACATAAACAACACAGCTGAAGAAGAATGTCCCTGTAATACATCTTGATGAAAATTCCCCAGGAATTGCCGGAATGCCATTCCAGTGCATTCCAACTGAAATTAGACCTTTGATCTAACGAATGAATGTGATTCCAGTCACATACTTTTGGAGAGCATTTATGGCTTTCAGGATACAATGAGTTGTGGATTACTTCCCATTTAATTGATAGGAAGTAAAGGACCATGTTAAATAACTTGTGCAGATTTATGATGAACTTTCTGAATGAGGTCAAGTTACTGCTGATGTTCCATAGAGTTCAATTCTGGGACTACTTATTTTCTTACTGTATATAAATGACCTTCCATATTGCACTGATAAGGCATGAATAGTGGTCTCTGCTGATTATCCAAGCATCATATTCAAGCCCAACAGAAGGATCAATAAGTGAAATATTCAAAAGTATCAGAGTTCATTCAATTCCGTTCGATCAAGATACACTGAAGCACCAAAGAAAATGGTATAGGCATGCATTTTCAAATACAGAGATATGTAAACAAGCAGAATACGGCACTGCAGTTGGCGACACCTATATAAGAAAAGTGTCTGGCGCAGTTGTTAGATCAGTTGCCACTGCTACAATGGGAGGTTTTCAAGATTTAAGTGAGTCTGAACGTGGTGTTATAGTTGGTGCATGAGTGGTGGGACACAGCATATCAGTGGTAGTGATGAAGGGTGGATTTTCCCTTACAACCATTCCATGAGTGTACTGTGACTACCAGGAATCCAGTAAGACATCAAATCTCCGACATCGCTGCAGCCGGAAAAAGATCCTGCAAGAACAGGACAGAATCACTCAATGTGACAGAAGTGCAACCCTTCTGCAAATTGCTGCAGATTTCAATGCTGGGCCATCAACAAGAGTCAGTGTGTGAACCATTCAAAGAAACATCATCAATATGGGCTTTTGGAGCTGAAGGTCCACTCATGTACCCTTGATGACAGCACATCATACAGCTTTATGCCTCACCTGGTCCTGTCAAACTGACATTTGATTGTTGATGACTGGAAACATGTTTCCTGGTCAGATGAGTTTCATTTCAAATTGTATTGAGCAGATGGGTATGGGTATGGGTATGGAGACAACCTCATGAATCCATGGACCCTGGATGCCCGCAGGGGACTGTTCAAGCTGGTGGAGGCTCTGAAATGATGTGGGGTGTGTGCAGTTGGAGTGATAGGGGACCTACGATACGTCTAGATATGTGTCTGACAAGTGACACATTCGTAAGCATCCTGTCTGATCACCTGCATCCATTCATGTCCATTGTGCATTCTGACGGACTTGGGAAATTCCATCAGTCCAATGTGACACCCCACATGTCCAGAATTGCTACAGAGTGGCTCCAGTAACACACTTCTGTGTTTAAACACTTCTGCTGGCCACCAACTCCCCAGACGTGAACATTATTGAGCATATCTGGGATACATTGCAACATGCAGTTCAGAAGAGATCCTCTCGTACTGCAGGATTCATTGTGTCAGTTCCCTCCAACACTACTTCAGACATTAGTTGAGTCCATTCCACATCATGTTTTGTCACTTCTGCTATCTCATGATGGCCCCAGATGATATTAGGCAGATGTACCAGTTTCTTTGGCTGTTCAGTGTATATCCTCATCAATAATAATACAATACAGGCAAAAAATTACATAAAACTGATTCATGGGTGTGGAACTTGAATTGGAACTCACATATTATAGATCTTGGAAATAGGAGTTCAGCAACATATGCTCTCTGTGTAACTGCTGATTTTGTTGTCGAAAACAATAAAAATTAGTTTATGTTGCATACTCCCACTGGAAAATTTTCTGGAGCAATTCCAATTGTACACAAAAAAATATTCATCACATAGAAATGTGAGGTTACATCTACATCCACATCTACATCTATGCTCTGCAAACCACCACGAGGTACTTGGCAGAGGATACATCACATTGTACCACTTATTAGAGTTTCCTGTTCCACTCATACAAGGAGTGCGGGAAGAATGATTGTTTGAATGTCTCTGTGTGTGCAGTAATTATTCTAACCTTATCCTCATGATCCATATCTGAGTGACACATACTGGGCTGTAGTATATTCTTAGAGTAATCATTTAAAGCCGGTTCTTGAAACTTTGTTAATATACTTTCTTGGGATAGCTTATGCCTATCTTCAAGAGCCTTTCAGATCAGTTCCTTCAGTATTTCTGCAACACTCTCCTATAGATTAAACAAACTTGTGACCATTCGTACCGCAGTTCTCTACACACATTAATTATTCCCTGTAGTCCTATACGGTACAGGTGTATGAGTTGGCCAATTCCAACAGTGGCTCATTGGTGTTATAATCATAGGATTCTACATTTTTTTCATTTTGTGAAGTGCAAAATTTTATATTTCTGAACATTTAGAGCAAGTTGCCAATCTCAGCACCATGCTGAAATCTCATCGAGATCTGACTGAATATTTATGCAGCTTCTTTCAGATAATATTTCATTATAGATAACTGCATCATCTGCAAAAACCTGATTTTACTATTAATAAAGTCTCAAGGTCATTAATATAAAGTATGAACAGCAAGGATCCCAACACTCTTCTCTGGGGCACACCCAAGTTACTTCTACATCTGATGATGACTCTCCATCCAAGATAACTTGCTGTGTCTTCCCTACCAAAAAGTCCTCCGTCCAGTCACAAATATCACTTGATACCCCTTATGATCATACTTTTGACAATAGCATAGGTGCAGTACTAGTCAAATGGTCTTCAGAAATCAAGGAATACTTCATCTACCTGGTTGCCTTGATCCAATGCTTTCAGTATGTCATATGAGAAAAGTGCGTGTTGGGTTTCACATGATCAGTGTTTTTGAAATCCATGCTGGTTGGCATTGAGAAGGTCATTCAGTTGAAGATACCTCATTGTGTTTGAGCTCAGAATATGTTCTAAGATTCTACAACAAATTTATGTCAAGGATATTGGACAGTAGTTTCGTGAATCACTGCTACTACCCTTCTTGTAGACGGGTGTGACCTGTGCCTTTTTCCAAGAACTGGACACGGTTTTTTGTTCGAGGGATAGATTATAGTGACAAGAGATGCTAATTCAGCCACAAATTCAGAATAGAATCTGACAGGGATTCCATCAAGGCCTAAAGCTTTGTTCAATTTTAACGATTTCAGCTGTTTCTCAACACCACTGACACTGACACTTATTTCATTCATCTTTTCAGTGGTACAAGGATTAAACAGGGGCAACTGTTCTGGGTTTTCCTATGTAAAGGATCATTCAAAAATGGAGTTAAATGGAGTTAACCATTTCAGTTTTTGCTTTGCTAACCTCAATTCCAGTTCCTGTCTCATTCGCTAGGGACTACACACCAACTTCAGTGTCACTAACAGCTCTTAGATACAGCCAGAATTTCTTTAGATTAGATTTGATTTACTTTCATTCCAACTGATCTGTAGTGAGAAAGTCCTCCAGGATGTTGAACACGTCAGAAAAAGAATAATACATGACAAATATTTACAACTGAATATTCTGTGAAAGGTCACTTGCATTGGTAGTTATTGAAGTCATCACGCATTTCTCTCTTGACAGCCAAACATGTTTCATTCAACATCTCTCTATCTATAGCCCTACCCTTTGTTTTACACGTACTATGCAGTAATCTCTGTTTCCTTAGAAGTTTGTTTAGAGTGACTGTATGCCATGGAAGGTCTCTCCCATTATGAACTGTTCTACTGGGTATATATCTATCCAGTGCATGATCAACTACTCTTTTAAAATTGAGCCAGAGTTTTTCTACATGCTCCTGTCCTGTGCTGAAAGTTTCATATTCCTCATTAAGATAGGACACTACTGATTTTTTATCTAGTTTACTCAACATGTATATCTTTCTGCTTGTTGTAGTTGTACTTTGGTTATCATTGTTGCCACAACCATGTCATGCTCACTGTTACCAGTTTCGCTGTGGATG
Organism: Schistocerca americana; assembly: GCF_021461395.2. Classification (NCBI taxonomy): domain Eukaryota; kingdom Metazoa; phylum Arthropoda; class Insecta; order Orthoptera; family Acrididae; genus Schistocerca; species Schistocerca americana. The sequence goes on along the minus strand of NC_060119.1, from coordinate 139,356,377 downwards.
TCTTCAAAGAGGTCGATCTATTTGTTGCCATTAGATCCAGCATATTTCCATCATGAGTGGGGCTCCTAACTATCTGTTCTAGGTTGCTTTCAGAGAAGGCATTTAGTAGTGTTTTACAGGATGACTTATCGTGCCCACCACTAACAAAACTGTAATTTTCCCATTTAATTGTTGGAAGATTAAAATCTCCACCAATGATTACGGTATGATTGGGGAACTTACATTTGAGTGAAATGAGGTTTTATCTAAAGTTTTCGGTTACTATTTATTCTTCACCCTCAGTCAACATGTAAGCAACTGTTCAAAATATTGAGCATATTAACAACTGCCTCACAATACATTTAATGTTTTATAAAGTTTGTTGTGAAGACATGACCTGAAAACAATTGTAGCATTCGTAAGCATACACTAGGAACACAAGTATCTACAACTTGCCTTGTTCTTGCACATGAAGGAACAAAGTATCAACCATAACTGTGTGAATAAAAGGTGCTGGTATAAGAAAGCACATTCAGTTAAAACTCTTGTTGGTATGGTGGAACATGTCAATTCTCCCTACAGTGGAATATCTCATCGGTGATAGGGATGGGGTAGATAAAGGCAAAAATGTGCACTGAACTAATTAGCTTAGCAGATAGTACATTTTACAAAGAAAAGAAGAGAACAAAAACAATAATTTTTTGTAAATGTGGAAAACTTATGTAATAAATGGGTAAGCTGCTCCAAAAATATATTATAATCTACATCCCAACAATTAAAAAATAATACTAAGGACAGAAAATATACGTTTTTACCAGTTTAGTCTATTGTCAACTGAGACTGAGAACTGCACAACTGGCGTATGCCCTTTTGTCAAAATATGCAACAAATCAGAATATGATGCCCATCAGACCAGCAAACCAGGAAACTCTTGACAGTGCTTGCCATTTCAGCATCGTGGCTACATTGCCAGCCGACCACATAGAAATTGTCAACCCTGCCAGATGGGCCATTACTGAAGTTGCTGACTGCCACAAACCACGTGACTAGCCTGTAGGAAACTGGCATTTGTGCCAATTTGCTGAGGTGACATTGGTCCAGAATCTAGACTATTGGGACACTGAGATCTACCTATGTTTATTTTCTGGCATTTAATTGAGTTCTCAGTAATAGATACGCAATATGGGTATACTTACCATCGCTGAATTCATTTTTTCCAGAATCATAGGTCCATAACTTTGATGTCTGGGGTAATACTGAGGTTTGAACAATAAGGAAAAATATATGAGTCACAATGAAAATATGAAGTGACACACTTGCAATCAGACCAACAACCATCTGTCATTGCCGATATTCTGCCCTGTTCCCAAAGCCTTAGGATACTCGAGAAAGGAACCACTAAGGAGTCTTATTTTGCTTCCAAGTTGAGCACTGCATTTTCCTTTGTTTCATTTATGTCAACTATAACTAGAGGTTGCCTTATCTATTCAGACTCTCAAATCAGTTCCTGAAACAATAAATCCCTAACAATATCTGAATAAGTCAACATATTATACTCCCTTGTTGCAATCCTTAAATGACTTCCATCCACAAACAGGGGCATTTCCTCATCTGCCCCTAGATCCCTTGCTTTCTCTTTTACTGTTTTCTGCTATTTGGTCTGATATTGCCACTGTCAGGTGTGGCTTCCTTGTTGTTAATTAACCCATTTAGTTCTCTATTAGGTCACTGGCCCTTCCCTTCCGGGTTTGGGAAATATCTATTCTTAATGGTTGTCCCTCCATAATTTTCCTCTTTTAGCCTGCTTTTTTCTAACATATCTAGTCAATCTAATAGACCAGTGAGCTTTACATATCACTGAGGTATCTGTAATCTTCTCTCTTACTGAATATGGCAATCGACGTAACTAGAATACGTACAAGATGTTTAGAACTTCCCTCTTAATATTTCACCAAATTCATATATGTTTCCAAATAAGGGCTATGATCACCGTATTTATTAATATATTCCCCAGAAATCAGAATTTTTATATTTAATCTGTTCTGAGCTCCCTCCAAACAAAATCAGTTTTGAAAATCTGATTGAAACCCCATTGCAGAGCATCAGCTCTTAGATAATTCACAACAAATCTGATTTTCCTTTCATCTAACAAACCATCAGAGAATACACCGTGAAACGATTTTAAAAATATAAATGGTTGTAAACCACCAGCTGGATCATACGGAGCAAAATTATGTAATTTTAATTCCTCTTATTCTGTCATAACACCCTTAACCACAGTAGTTCCATTTAAACCTTGTTCTTTTATCTTGTTAACTGTGTACTTACCTACTGCTTGGTTTGAAACATAACATTATTTGAAGTAACTACATTACTCTTCACTCCTCTTACTCATTCGCTAAGTACTGAGAGCATTCCCTTAGTCTAACATAATAAATTCTAAACAGGATTTCATTCCATCAGCTTGTAAACAACCTCTTTTTTCCACTGTCTCCAGTTGTTCAGTCAGCTCAAATTTTACTTGACTTATACTACTAGATAATTATGTTCTCAACTGTTATACTTTGGTTTTTGTAAGCTGTCTCACAATGGCACTTTAACTTAGAGATTTCTTCCCTAACCAATGAAATAGCTTTAGCTTGTTTCCTTTTAATTCCAGCCACAGAGGTTTTAGTACTTAAGTTACTTATTCGTTTACATCCTACTGCTAAACATCCAATTGTTTCTTCCTTCAACCTAATAAGATTTTCCATACAAGTATTTATTACTTTTTGCCTAGTTTTTCCAAGCTTACTGTTTAATTCAAAAGGTTGCATCCTAATAGATTAGTCTCTGACTTTAATTCCAACTTCAGTTCTCTGCTGCTAGTCTCTAATCAAGCATTTAGTTGGGTACTTGCATCTCTGAATATATCTTGGAACCAACGTGAAGCTTCGCTATCTCCTGAATCCCTAGAACCAATCCTACTGGGCTCCTCCTTATTTTCCACTATTGCTTCCTCAACTTTATATTCATCACTGTCAACTTCCCTCCACTCTGATACTACTGAATAATCAGATATCTTTATTTTTGAGCCTTCTTCCCTCTTCACATTTCCTATTGGTTACTATTTTAAAAAAAAAAAGTTACTCAACTTACTATACTTTGCTATGTAGTCATGGTGCAGCCATTGTGTGAATCAGTCAGGGGCTGGAGTGTGAACACCACTGTCAGTGCCCCGCTAAATGTGGATGCTGAAGATGTGTCCCTGGTTGTGAAGGCACCAATCTGTCAGACAATCTCATGTGCTGATGAGTGTGAGAATTAATACTACATCCCTTCCTGATCGACAACATGAGAACTCTCCTCTTACCGCATCAATGTGAGCAGGCCAATGAGCTCACATCCAGCTCAGAGCATGTAATGTTTGTGCCACTGGTTCCTACCTCCATTTATTTGCAGTCATCACCAGGCCACTGTCTGAACAGCTGGTTTTGCATAATTCAGTAGATTTGTGAAATGCACAGCAGATGCAGTGAGAGTTGAGCAGCAGTCCTGCATCACTCGTGCAGCTCATACTGGCAGTGCTAATCCAAGTCCAGAAACTTCTACTAGAAATCGCTGTTTAACTCCAGTTATACTGGCAAAAAAGATCACCAGTGTGACAACTCTCATTTCCAGTAAATTTGAAATAAAGTTTATAACTCCAGCTAAAATTCAAAGACTGGAGGTTTCATGATGTCTGACTTTGGTCGGAACCATAAATAAGGGTTTAAAGGGAAAATCCCCTATAAATGTTAATTTACTGGCAAAAAAATCATGATGGGCCCATAGAATACGCATTGATTGTGTGAATAATGTCCTGAAATTCTGAGTGTGACTCAAATCCACAGAATACTCTATCATAAAACAGAGAATAAATAATTCTCATAGCTTCACTGACTGGAATTTAAAACTGTATTACATAAACTGATTGAAAATAAGACACACACATTCTCCCATATAATCACTTGGTAAAAGAAGAAAATATCTGAGAAAATAAAATCAGGTATATTCTAGATTAAAGTTACACAGAGTGCATCTCATATTATTAAACTTCTGGCTGACTCTTAACAGATTAGAATACCAGCAAACTCTTGACGCAATGGTAACCTAGACAGTCCAGAATTAACACATACAATTTTTAGTCATTGTTCTTCAGAAAACAATGGCTGGTTGTGGTCTCCATTCTCTTGTTCCATGGCCATTATTCCATGCCTCCACCACAACATTGGTTTCTGTGTACTCTATCTCTCAGGATGTGATGTGGTGGCTCGCATGTTCTTTGATGGATCTCTCAGGATGTGATGTGGTGGCTCGCATGTTCTTTGATGGCAATATGAAGCAGATTTATACCACAAATATTAATAAAGGGAGTTTCCTTCACTTACTGCCCTTCTCATATCACATCAGCAACAATTTATATTAACATGTTTTGTTACATATGTCTGAAAATAATACTTTACTGGGAAATAAAACAACAAATGCATGAGGGGCCTTAATAAGTAATGCAATACGTTTTTTCATGGCTTATTTGTCCGCCCCCGGTATCTATGTGGTCTGCGCAACAGAATGTCAATCCTAAGAGCCCAGGTTCAATTCCTGGCTGGGTCAGAGATTTTTTCCGCTCAGGGACTGTGTTGTATTGTCCTAATCATCATCATTTCATCCCCATCGACATGCAAGTCGCCGAAGTGGCGTCAAATTGAAAGACTTGCACCCGGTGAATGGCCTACCTAGTCACACGACATGGCTTATTTCAGTTGAAAAGATTTAAAATTTGTTGTGGGATATTGTGGAATATTATCACTTCAGCCACTATAGTTTCATCAAGTTATAATAGGCAGTGCTGCTATAATAGACTTCAAAAGGGTGTCTGAGACAGAGGGGCATTCCAAGTAGAGAGCTGTCATTGAGTTTCTTTTGGTGGAAATCTAGGGCATTACAGATATTCGTAGGCACTTGCATAAGATATACAAAGACCTGGCAGTGAGTCATTGGGCAAGGCATCTGTTATCATTGCAACAAGATCGTGCAAACCTGTCCAACCTCTCCCAAGCCGGCCGTGACTCCTGCAATGTTGGAACATTCAGACACTCTCGTTCAAGGTGATCCATGGACCACAACTAGATGTCTCTGATGATAGTTCTGGCACACCTGTCCACTAGTTGTGGTAGTCAAAGGCATGTACCTGCTGGGTTCCTTGCCACCTAACCATGAAGAGCAATGAAGGACCATCTAGCAGAACTTTTGGCCCATTGCAAGACTGATTGTGACAATTTTTGTCAGTCATTGTCACAGGCAATGAAACACGGGTTCATCACTTAGAACTGGAAACAAAACGTTAATCCACAGAGTGGCATCATTCCATCTCTCCTCAGAAGACAAAGTTCAAAGCTGCACCCTCAGCTGGTCAAGTCATGGCGATGGTCTTCTGGGACTCTGAATGGGTTATTCTGTTTGATGTCCTTCCTCATGGTGCAATGATCAACTCTGAAGTCTATTGTACTACCTTCAAGAAATTGAAGAAATGGCTTCAGTGTATCTGTCGCCACAAAAATGCAAACAAAGTTTTTCTTCTCCATACAATGCAGGGCCTCACACAATCTGTGCACCTGAAAAGAACTCACAAAACTTCATTGGACTGTTCTTCCTCATTCACCCACAGCCCAGATCTCCCACCTTCTGACATCCATCTGTTTGGCCCAACAAAGGATGCAATCTAAAGGAAAGCAGTACATGGGTGGTGGAGAAGTAATTGATGTAGCAAGGCATCTACTCTGATATAAATCATACAGGCCCTTCCAGTAAGGTGACATAACGCCATTACATTGAATGTAGATTATGTTAAAAAAACAGTTTTTTGTAGCCAGGAGAACAGGGTATAATATGGTGTATTGGAATCCTGAATGAAACCAACACGCATTATTTTTTTTTAAAAAAAAAAAAAAAAAAAAAAAAAAAAAAAAAAAAAAAAAAAAAAAAAAAAGCATTACTTATTGAACTCAAATGTGAATGCAGTATCCATGTTGAGTAAGTAAACTGAACCATTGTGAAAATGCTCATCAATTGCTGAATTTCTCCTTCCTGTAGTAGCTAAATAGAAAACCAAAATGAACGAGAAAATAGGAGTCACACTCCACAAAATGATCCACTTGCACTCAACCTGCAATTTACCTAAACTATCTCCAGGTGAAGTCTTTTCCTCTATATGGGCCTTTTATAAGACAACAAATACCATCTGGGAGCAGCAAAGGCTAAGAAATTCCAAGAAAACTGCACTCCCAAAATAACATATTGGAGAATGTGTTATGTTAACATGTTCACACTAGCACTGCGAATTGTGTGAAATTAAAAATTTTCTTGGAAAATTAAATGTTCAAAGAGATTTTTGGATTGCAGCCAGTCATCTTCAGGTGAGCCATCGAAAACTGACGAAGAGGTTCTCTGCTCTACCTTATACAGGATGCTGAGAGTATTGCTGTGCATGTGTCAGAGTCACTGTGATAAAAGGACCACACAACCCAGTGGCAGTGCCATCGCTGATGGAACTGCAAATATCAGCTGCCACTCACTAAGTCATTGGAGTATTCTGGCGTCTTTATCTGGAGCAAATCTCTGAGATGATGGGGTTCCACACATTATCCAGCTAGTAGCCACTGTCACGGTTCATTAGATTTTTCATGATGCACATTTCAAGGGTTTCTTTTATAATAGAGACCCAAAAAGATGTTGCTGTGGGCAAAATTAATGTTTTGTCATACTCCATTGAATGTCCATTGGAGATACAATGTTCCAAAATTGCAGGCTTGCTGCGTTGCAGAAGGCAAATGCAGTGTTCTTCCACTGTGCATTTTGTTTGTCCTATATAGGCCATATCACACTGGCAAGGTATTTTATTAGTTCCTGCCTTCCACAATAACAAATTATCCTTCACTGATCCCAGCTGGTCCACAATATGAGATGGTAGACAGAAAATTACTGTCACCTGAAAATTACTAAGGAGGCTTGCTATTTTAAAGGAAATATTTCCAACAAAGGGAAAAAAAGCTATGGATTTTGCTGGTGCATTCTCCACATTCTCCTCTTTATCCATTTCCCAGTTCTTGGTTTTAGCTGAGAATGCACTGTTAATTTGCTGGGTAGAGTACCCATTGTCTCTGAACACTGTCTTTAAATGTGCAAGCTCTTCAGGCAAACTATCTTCATCTAACACTGTAAGGACTCTGTGAGCAGGGGTTTTAAGCACATTCATGGTTTGGGGTGGGTGATGGCAACTTGAATAGTTAAGAACAAATCAGTGTGAGTGGACTTACGATAAACAGAATGTCCCAGAAAGCCATTACAGTTCTGTCTAACCAAAACATCTGAGAATGGGAGACAACCATCTTTCTCTACTTCCACAGAAAATCAAATGTTCTCATGAATAGAGTTAAGATGATGTCTCTGTGAGGCCACACTATGAAACTATCATCCACATATCTCCAAAAAACACTTTGTTTAATGGCTGCTGATTCAATTGTTCTTTACTCAAAATCATGCATAAAAAAAGTTAGCCACCCTGGCAGACAAGGGGCTGCCCATGGCAATTCTGCCAGTCTGTTGGAAACATTCTTGGTTAAACATAAAATGGGTTGAGGAAAGAACATGCTGAAACAAAGCAGTGATGCTAACCTGAAACTGTTTACCAATTAATGCCAAGGAGTCAGTAAGAGGTACCTTTGTTAAAAGACGTACTATATCAAAATTCACTATAAGATCTGAACTACTTAGGTGGAGAGCCTCCCCCTCTGTTGGTAAAATCAGCTGAGTTCTGTATATGGTTTGGAAATTTTGGTTTCAGCTAGAAAGCAAGATGTTTGACTAAATCACATGTGGGGGTGTCAATATATAGGGCGTATAAAGGAAGACCATTTTTGTGCACCTTAGGTAGATCATACAGTCTTGGTGGTACACTGCCATGTGTTCTTAACTGCTCTTGATCTCTGGAGGTAATGAGGAAGAATTCAGGAGTGTACACGTCTTTCATTGCACACGTATTGTAGGATTGTGATCAGTCTCCTTGTACATAGTATCACTAAGTACACCATACATCTTCTCCAAACAGAAATTATGAGGTGACAAACCAAATGAATTACCTTTATCAGCCTTCAGCACCACTATATCCAGATCCTCTCAGTGATTGCATAATGTATCCCTTTCATCAGAGGTTATGTTATTGCATTGAGAAGAAGCTTTCAAAGAGGATGGCAAGTTTCCCTTCTTATTTCCTGAGCAGGGTCCATTGGAAGACGTTGTACAGTCGATATCATGGGACTGGGTTCATAGAGTGACTGAATATATAATAGAAGTCTGGCTGAATATATAAGGATCAAGTTCTCAGCTGATATCAAAATTCAATCATTTGGTGCCACAACAACTGTCACCACAGGGAATAACTGCACAACTTTCTGTTGTCAACTTCATTGAGAAGAATTTGGACAATGTGTTGACGTCTGTATTGGGTAAATGATTCAATTTTGCATCTATATCTAGTGCACTACCTCTGATAAGTTTCGTGAGTGGTGTTGAAGAAGCTGTACAATGCCTTCTATGGATGTTGCTGAGGATAATGAGAAGGGAAACTTACTGTGCTCTTTTGAAAGTTACTCCTCAACACAGTAATATAACCTCTGAAGAAGGGGCTGCACTGTCACCGTGAGGTTCTGGACATAATGATGCTCAAGGCTGATAAAGGTAACTCAAATGTTTTGCTGCCTCCTAGTTTGTATTTGGGGAAGATGTATGACATACTTAGTGATACTATGTACAGGAAGAATGATCACTAAGAATATTTTGAAGAGACTGATGGCATTGCCCTGGGTGGCCTCTTGTCTCCCATGGTGGCTGACTTTTTTATGGAGGATTTTGAGTAAAAAGCACTTGAATCAGTGGCTACTAAACCAACTGTTGTTTGTAGATATGTGGATGATACTTTCATAGGGTGGCCCCATGGAGATGATAAGTTAATGGCGTTTTTACATCATCGTAACTCCATTCATGAGAACATTTGATTTACTATGGAATTAGAGAAAGATGGTTGTCTGGATGTTTCAGTTAGACAGAAGATTGACAGCTCCCTGGGACATTCTGTTTATCGTAAGCCCACTCACACTGATTTGTACTTACACTCCTCAAGTTGCCATCACTCGGACCAGCTGGGATCAGTAAAGGATTATTTGTTATTGTGGAAGGCAGGAATTTATAAATACCTCGTTATTATGATATGGCCTATACAGTACAAACAACAAACACAGTAGAAACTCTGCATGGAACATAAATGTTGCACCAGCCTTCTGCAACCAGCAAGCCTGCAATTGCAAAACTTTGTATCTCCAGTGGGCATTCAAAGGGGTATGACAAAATATTTATTTTGGCCATGGTAACATCTTTTGGAGACTCCATTATAAAAGAGTCCATTGAATATGCACCTTGGAAAATCTAATGAACTGTGACAGTGGCTACGAGCCAGATAATGTGTGGAATCCCATCATGTCTGAGATTTGGTCCAGATGAAGATGCCAGAATACTCTGATGACTGTGGTGATGGGCAATGCCGAAGACAGCTGAATTTGGCAGTTCCACCAGTGGGAGCACTGCCACTGGCCAGTGTGGTCCTTCTGTTGCCCTGACTCTGACACATGTGCAGCAATACTCTCAGCACGCTATATAAGGCAGAGTGGAGAACATCTTCATCAGTCTTCACTGGTTCACCTGAAGATGAATGGCAAATTGCCAGTCAAAATATCATGGAGTAAAGTTTACAATGACCAGCTGCAATCCCGAGATCTCTCTGAACTGAAAATTGTGTTTCTCGTAGTTAGACAGTGCACGTATTTGTGCTTTCCTTTATCTGGCAGTGCTGTTTTTTCTGTTTTTTGCCATGTAACAGAGGTCATATTCGACTGCCTAAGGTTACTGTTTTAATAAAATGAATTTTTTTATAGTGGTGCAAGTCCATTGCTTAAAAAAAAAGATATGCCATAAAATAATTTTGCGTTAGATTAATTACAAATTATGTGATATTTTATTTTTCAGAAAGCTCTCTTGTTGAGGAGTCACAAAAATTTATATTGACAACTGTCTGTTGTACCTGTCTGATAAGTAATGCATCATTCGTTAGTGTATTACTGGTTGCACAATTGATAGAGTCTAGCTTGAGCCACCAGTGGTTTGTGCCACCCGACAGAACGATCTAGTGTGAGCCACTGGGGGTGCACTTCACCCAATAAGAAGAATCTAGTGTGAGCCATTTGTGGTACATGCCAACATTAATGTGTTAAACAAAAATAAAATAAATGAAAACTAATATATATCCATAAGGGCAGATGAAGAAAAATGTTAGAAAATTAAGGGTCCTATTACAAGCAGAGATGTGGTTGCCAGCTGACATAAAACTACAGTTACCTACTAACTACCACTGTCCTTGTGGACTGAGTTTGGCCTTCACAGGGACATCAAAGGCACTGCACCAGACATCCATTAGACAAAGACCGCATGAGAAAGTGACAGTAATAATGGCAATGAACACTGGTATGAGAAGTTCTGGAACAAACCAGAAGAGCCGGAAAAACATTTCATCACCATCATTACATACCTTACCACACATAATGCAGTCTTTGACTACACCATTTGGCAGTGAAAAATAGTCATCATGTTGTAGATTAGTTGTGCCACAGTTTCTAATATTTTGATTTCTATTTATGTTCAAGAAAAATCATCCAACATTCTAAGCTGGTGCACCAGCACATAATAGCAGTGCCTTTCTGTTATCAGCCTTGCAAGGGGCCACACGTAGAAAAGTCAGAAGATTAATTTAGCTGTTATGACAATGCAAGCAGCTGTTCCATGTCCTTGCATAACATAGAGATGAGCTGGCACCTGATTAAGTCCAACATATGAGGCCAACACTATGCCATATTAGTTACTCACATAGTTGATTCCTTTTTTGTGAACTAGGTACTAACTAAAAGGGATGCACTCATCATAGGACAAGTATATTTCTGCATCTACATCTATTCTATGCAAATTATTGTGAAGTTATGGTAGAGGGTACATCCCATTGTACCAGTTATTAGGGTTTTTTTCCATTCCATTTATGTATGGAGTGCAGGAGGAATGATTGTTTAAATGCCTCTGTGTGCTGTAATTAATCTAGTCTTGTTCTCATGATCCATATGGGAGCAATATGCAGGGGGTTGTAATATACTCCTAGAGTCATCATTTAAAACTGGTTCTTGAAACTTGGTAAGTGGGCTTTCTTGAGATAGTTTATGTCTACCTTCAAGAGTCTGCCAGTTCAGTTTCTTCAGCATCTCTGTGACGCACTCCCATGGATCAAACAAACCTATGACCATTTGTGCTGCACTTTCCTGTATATATTCAGTATTCCCTGCTAGTCCTATTTGGCATAGGTCCCATACCCTTGAACAATGTTCTAGAATGGGCTATATGAGTGATTTGTAAGGAATCTCCTTTTTAGAATGATCGAATTTTTCCAGGTGCAAATTTTATGTTTCTGAACATTTAAAGCAAGCTGACAATCTCTCCACCACTTTGAAATCTTATCAAGGTCTGATTGAAGATTTATGTGGCTTCTCTCAGATAGCACTTCATTATAGATAACTGCATTATCTGCATAAAATCTGATTTTACTATTAATATTGTGTGCAAGATCATTAATATACAACATGAACGGTAAGGGTCCCAACACACTTCCCTCGGTCTCACCCAAAGTTACTTCTACATCTGATGATGACCCTCCATCAAAGGTAACATGCTGCGCCCCCCTACCAGAAAATCTTCAATCCTGTCACAAATTTCACTTGATATCCCATATGATCGTACTTTTGATAATTAGCATAGGTGCAGTACTCAGTCAAATGCTTTTCAGAAATACAGAAACGCCTACATCTACCTGATTGGCTTGATACAAAGCATTCAGTATGCCATGTGAAAAAAGTGAGAGTTGTGTTTTGCGTGATTAATGTTTTTGGAGTCCATGCTGATTGGCATTGAGGAGGCCACTCTGTTCTAGTTACCTCATCATGTTTGAGCTCCGAGTATGTTCTAAGATTACACAACAAACCAGTGTCAAGTATATTCGATGGTAGTTTTGTGGATAACTTCTACTAACCTTCTTGTAAACGTGCTTGACCTGTGCTTGCTTCCAACCACTATGTTAGTTTTAGCTCATGGTATCTGTGACAGATTATAATTAGCAGAGGGGCTAACTCAGCTACAAATTCATTTTAGAATATAATGGGGATTCTAACGGGCTGTGGAATTTTGTTCAGTTTTAATGATTTCAGCTGATTTTAAAAACCATTGGCGTTAACAATTATTTCACTCATCTTTTCAGTGGTATGAGGATTGAATTAAGGCCATTCTGTTGCTTTCCCCTTTGAAAATGGATTCAAACATTTCAGCTTTTGCTTTGCTACTCTCAATTTCAGTTCCTGTCTCATTTGTGAATGACTGGCCACTTACTTTGGTGCAACTAACAGCCTTTACTTATGACCAGAATTTCTTTGGGTTTTGTGGAAGATCAATTGACAATATTTTGATACAGTAGCCATTGAAGGCTTCATGCATTGCTCTCTTGACAGCCAAATGCATTTCATCCAGTATCTCCCTTTGTAAAGCTCTACACTTTGTTTCACACCTATTTAGCAGTAATCTGTGGTTCTTTATAAGTTTCTTTACAGTGACTGTATACCATGGAGAGTCCCTCCCACAGCTTATGCCATTTCTTTGGTTATCAGTCCTCTGAACAATACTCTCAGAACATCTTGGCATATCAGCCCCAGTATTTCCTGGAATAAGGCAACACTGGGTATATAAAACCATAGTTGATGTAACTAGGACTGTCACATGCCATAATCAAGAACGATATGGCAGTACCCAAAATATGACTTGTATAGGAAGCAGACTAATTCTAAATGGAATCTTCTGCAATACAACAAGTAGCATTACCTGTTATCACTGGAAGCATTAAGATAAAACTATCCTTACCAAAAATCTACATTCCTGACAAGTCCTTCAAAATCCTAGCAACTACCGACCTAACCTACCGAAATACCACAATTGACTTCAACCTACTGGCCTCATTTGACCACGTGATATGAATCCAACCAATAATGGATACTTTAGGTAGGTAATTACTCCTCCAATGTAGTAGCTGTTATTTTCATTGCATTAGTAGATGTTAACTACTACCTGGGTAAACATTTTATCTGGCCCACATCCACTGACAGATGTAGCTGTTCCAACAAGGAGTTCCAATTATTTAGTAATCTCTCTCCCTCTTTCTCAACCTCCTCCCTCCCCCCCTCTGCCCCCTCCCAATAGGCCACATTCACAACAAATTACTAGTTTTAATCTTGATCTACAACAAAATTTGATAAATGTAACCCAATCATGCACATTATCTACTGAAAAATTCATCCAAGCAGCAGAAAAGGTTGTCAAGCAGAAATTTCAGTAATGCCATCACCCTTAATTCACGAAGGAGATGATCAAATATTTTTGTATCTGCATACTTTGCTCCTTTCTGTGTGATGGTAAGGTTAAGTGTGGATAGTGGACTCTATTTTTTAATAATGTTATATTTATGAATGCTACTACTACTACTTTCAAATGGTGCTCGATCCTCCTCCTCTTTATTGTGCCTTTGTGCCACATTGGTGCAGGGTTGGCATGGTTAGTTTAAGAGTTGGCTGACCTCCCTTGCTGTTGCCACACCATTATCGCCTCAGGACAATATGTCTGTCTGCATGCAATGTTATTCTTGTAAAAGTGGATGAAAGTTTTCTACATGTTTGAAAATCATGTAACTGAGGTGGGACTTGGGTGTCAGTCCAGTGTTCACCTAGTGGGATGTGGGAAACTGCTTAAAAATTATATGCAGACTGGTTGGCACACTGGCCCTCATCGTTAACCCGCTGAGCGAATTAAATCTAGAGCCGGTACAACTCCCGATCCTGGAAGGGATGCTTTAACGTGCACAGCAATATGGCTGAGTTCAAGTAGAGCCTGACTTAACAGTTTGTAATAAACATTGTAAGTGAGAGGATGTTGTCAATATGACCACATTTTTAACAAATTGCCTACACGAAGTTCAAGGATACCCCAGGTATTATGATTACAGCTAGGTTCTATGCATGACTATTTTATTTATATGTGTGGAACTGACCCAGAAAATTATTCCACATGACATCGATGAATGGAAGCGAGCAAAGTAAACTAAGTTTCTGATACTTTTATCACAAACTTCAGCAATTACGTATAGCAGAACTGTTGCTGAACTGAAGTGCTTGAGAAGTTCTGTGATGCGTGGTTTCCTGCTGCTGCTGATTATGGATTTAAGGAGACCAAACATCTAAGGTCATCAGTCTCCCATTCGCATCCCCACCCCCTCCCTCCAGGACAAATCAGTGTAGTCCATCTGCCTACATCTAGAGTGAACTCTATTTGCAAATGTGAGAAAATTTTCCAAATGTCCACATAGCATGTATCCATCTAGTGGAATGTGGGAAACAGCCTAAAAACTACATCCATACTGGCTGGCACACTTGCCATTGTTGTTAATCCCCTGGGCGGATCTGAAATGGAGCTGGCATGTCTCAGAAGCATATGGTTTAATGTGCATAGCTACTGGGGCAGGTATATAATTTTCAATTAAAGTTCTAATCAATAAATACACCCACGAATTTTGAACAATCAGTTTTACATACTTGCATCAAAGATACAGCATTTACTACTGCCTAAATATCTGTGTCAAACATATCTGCTCAACTGCTGGATCCTTCATTACCTACACCAACAACCTCTCCCAGCAACTATCTGACAGATCTTAGTCACAAATAAATCCCTCACACAGTACCCTCTGACTAACGCAATTCACCGTTCCAATACACTCAGAAGCATCTTTTTTTCATCTAGGCCTTGAACACCTCAGAACATTACTGTGCCATGGCTATGACTTTACAAGTCAAAGCATGAGTGAGATACTCTCTCATTGGTATTCTCCCCACACCACCCAGGCAAACTGAAGGATAACCATGTTCACCTGTGCTAATGAGCCTAAGGTAGCTGCAGCTCCACTGAAACTGGTTAAAAAGTTGGTGGTTGAAAGAGGGCAATTTTAAATGAAGTGCTCCACACCAGGTTTGCATTTCACACACTTTATTTGTACTTAGTTGTTGAATAACCTACTGTTTATGGCCAGATTAGGTCTCATTCACTATAATTTATGCACGGATAAATGGTTAGCCACACACTACACTATACACTTTTGGTGAATTGCGAATTTGATGCACGAATGCGTGAGGATTCTCTACCGCCCAGATTCACACATTGTGTCTGTTCACTTCACCATTAAGAAAAAATGTTGCTTCATCACTGAAAACAAGTTTCGCACTGAACGCATCCTCTTCCATGAGCTGTTGCAACCGCGCCGAAAATTAAAAGCGTTTGACTTTGTCATCGGGTGTCAGGGCTTGTAGCAATTGTAAACGGTAAGGCTTCTGCTTTAGCCTTTTCCGTAAGATTTTCCAAACCGTCGGCTGTGGTACGTTTAGCTCCCTGCTTGCTTTATTCGTCGACTTCCGCGGGCTACGCGTGAAACTTGCCCGCACGCGTTCAACCGTTTCTTCGCTCACTGCAGGCCGACCCGTTGATTTCCTCTTACAGAGGCATCCAGAAGCTTTAAACTGTGCATACCATCGCCGAATGGAGTTAGCAGTTGGTGGATCTTTGTTGAACTTCGTCCTGAAGTGTCGTTGCACTGTTATGACTGACTGACTGATGTGAGAGCGTTTCAAGCACGACATACGCTTTCTCCGCTCCTGTCGCCATTTTGTCTCCTTGCGCTCTCGAGCGCTCTGGCGGCAGAAACCTGAAGTGCGGCTTCAGCCGAACAAAACTTTATGAGTTTTTCTACGTATCTGTAGTGTGTCACTCGTGACCATATGTCAATGAATGGAGCTACAGTGAATTTATGAAATCGCTTCAATCATTTGTAATAGCCCTGTATATAACACAACTGATTGAATGCAGTAAACCAATACTGAAGTGACACAAAAGTTTACGTGTAGCAAGTAAATCATTAGCACATTCCCTAATTACACTGCCTTCAACTATAAGTCATATCAATATGAAAAATGATGTTCACAGTAAATATAATTTGGAAATAACACAATTCATAGTCAATTACTATTTTCACAGTTTGCAGGATGCATTATTGAAGATTAGCACAGTTCCTGAAATTAATCAGAAATTTACAGTCAGTCATTAAAAACAGTCGCTGAATTACAGAATAACCTCCCAGATGAGAAATTTAGATAAAACTTTGCACATTGTATGAGTTGTAATTTATGAAAAATTACCTACAGTACATTTCCTCTTATCGGCGGATGTAGATCTTGCACATTTTGTAACCTTCCATAATCCGGCTAAAACGGCTTCCAACAGCCTCTCTTTTATAAGATTACAATAATTAAAAGTGCATTTAACTATTGTTGTTCAGTGGCTGTTCACAAATTACAAATAAATATTTAAATTTGTGATTAACTTGAAGCATTGCAGGTAGATTCTTCTGAATGTGAACTTTTAGATATAACAATAATTGCTATTGAATTATGCTGTCTAGTTTGCCAAAACATGATATTCTATTTCAGTAAAAATATTTTAACCATGAATGACATGCACAATCATAAGTCTCTGTATAATAGTTCTTTTGTGCCTAACTGAAGTTAAAGTGCCACAAAGCTAACTGTCCTAGCTATGAGTTGACATCTCTGCAGATATGTAAACACTAAAAAGTGATATATGTCACTGTACTGCTACGTGACTCTGCTTGGTCATTGTAGACTAGACTGGCTGGGCCCTGAAGAGTACTTCAGGAGTAACCGGCAAGTAACTCTCTACCTGTGGTTGAGTCCCACCGTCTCTGCCACACAGGGGCTCTGCTTGGGGCTGGATGGTCCCCATCACAGTAATGACTGCTCATGGATGGTCGCTGCACTTGTGGTGCTAACTTCCAAGTCTTCAATGATGATAGCCCCACATGCGGCGGTGACAGGGCAATAAAACCACAGTTAGTTACTCTAAAACAAAATGAGGGCAAAAGTTGCTAAAATGTTTTCAACCTTAGCTGTATAAATGCTACCACTCTTTATATGCCTTTTTTTCTATATTATCAGCAAGTTAGCAATCAGATGTATGTTTACATATGAACGATGATAATGAACTTTTACGTTACTGGCATTTGTAGTTAGCATGGTGAATTAATTACTCCTATGAGTGACAACTAACCAAAAGGATGTAAAGGATAATAAAATTTAGTTGGGTCAGCCCTGAGTTAATAGTCAAGATTTTTGGTACTATGCACATATCATAAAGAAAACATTATTGAAGATATTTGCAAATAAATAAACAAATAAAATAAAATTGAGGGGAAGAAAAGCATAACAGGAGGAGGGAATCAACCTGCTTTGTTACAAAATCTCTAACATTCACAAACCCTTGCCACTGTCCCTTCTGTAAAACCTGTCACATGCACCCATCAACTTTCAACTACTCTAGTCCCACCAAAGGAAAACCCTACCTCAAAACCACACATTTGTCTATCAACTACCTTGTGTCCAACGCCCAGCATTTTTTTTTTTATAGACATGACCACCACTAAATGTGAAGCTTTTGGGGCTCCTTTGTCAATGAATCAGTGGAAATACAACTGTCTGAGCCCTCATCCAGTTAAATTCTGTACGAAATCCTGTCTTAGAAAAGCTTTGTGCTCTGCATGGCCAGCATCATTCTGTGATTTTATCATACAAAGAAAATCACTTTGATATCAAAGATTTGTGTTTTCACCATGGAGGGCACATTGCACAGCCGTTACAACTGTTGCCTGTACAATCCTTTTCAAAACACCTCTTCACCGACCGGGTCTCCTCCCCACCTCCAACCTCTTGTGCTCGCCCTTTGATCTGCTCACGGCCATGCCACCTCATGACTGACCCACATGCGTCGGAAAGTATCTCTGGACGAATATCGATAGTTACAAAGTCGGCATGGTTCAGTTCTGATATCTGTTGATCTTATGGTGAGTCGGTTTTATCTGTGCTGTAGGCCCACATTGTATATATGGAAATTCATGAAAAACTGCATCACTGATTTCTCTAATACTCACTTGAATGTGGGATTGACAGCAATGTGCTTTAGGCTCTTATGGATCTCAGCTCTTCATTTGTATTCTAGTCAAGTGATCATGTTGGTAGACATTACTACTTGAGTTTAATCATTTCTACAAATCACAGTTTGTGTTTGGATTTGGTCATTTACTGTGTGGAAATCAGCTCTTGTATGCAGTGTAAACATGAACTATATTGAATCTATTTTAAATGCTAACAGAACAATAAAGTGAGGACACACTTTGAGTCATGCTTGGGTAGCTCGGTTGGCAGACCACTCCTCTGCGAAAGGCAAAGGTCTGGAGTTCGACTCTCGGTCTGGCACACAGATTTAATCTGCCAGGAAGCTTCATATCAGTGCATGCTCCACTGCAGAGTGAAAAATCTCACTGAGAATGTAAAAGTAAATTATCAGAAAAGTTAACTGCAAAGGAACTAGGGCCTCCTGTGACAAAGCAACCTGGGATATTTTTACTTCCCCTCTTGTTTTGCCATCTGCCTCCTTAAAATTCAGTTTTTTTCTTGACTAATTACTACTAACATACATGAGCATAATTTGCATTTTCATAAAAGAGAAATATTGCCCCTCAGTTTTAAACAATATAACACCAGATCTAATTTTGTGCTTAGTTTTATGTATGTAGTTGAATTTCTAATTTATTTCAACTACTACTAGTTAGTATCTTTTGTCATAGGGTGAAATCAGTAATTGTTTTGTAACTTAAATTCTATTGTTCAGTTGTAAGCAAATATAAATTCAGTACTAATTATAAACAATTGGAGCAACAGCTAATAGTATTCTTAAGGGATCGATTTGGCTCAATTTGAAAACATGTTAGCAAAGCCAGCCCTTAATTAATTCAAAAGTAATTACCAGTTTTGTCAAAAGTATTGTATGGTAACTGTATCTGTTAATTTATTCATTTACACAAATAATTCGGCCTAACTCTTGTAGTAGAAGAAACTGTTAAAAAGACGCAATTTTTCGATGTATTCAGTTAATTTAATGAGTCAAGTTTTAATTGTAATTTCTGTAAATTAAACATCAAACAATGTGTAGCTCCAGTGCCTATTACTGTCATGATATACAAGGGCACAATTTTTGGTCCTGAGACAGTCAGTCCATGGCTGAGTTTCAGATGAGGATCCTGTATTGGTTAGATCGACAACAATGCATCCACTTAACTGTGAAATAGGTGTAATAGGCCATGTGCTAGAACAATGTAAGTGTCTGTTCAATACATACCGTATTATGCAGCAAGAACTCTGTGGTTAGGTTTTTACTGCTCGTAGATGATCAACAGTAAACTATTGTAGCAGTATGTTGATGTTTGCCTGCAAACTATTAATGAGGCTTATCAAAATTTAAATAATAGTGAACTGGCCATATTACTGTGTATTATTGGTGGGGGGAGGGGGGTTGTGAACAGTGAAAGTAAAGAATTGTGAAACGCAAATGTGCACCTGTCGGCTACATCATTTAAAGTAGTCAGTGTTGCACTTCCACCCCCCATTTTCCAACCAGTATAGAAACGCAGTACATCGACACCGAGGACCATCAATGAAGAAATAAAGCAGGTGAATATCACACTCTGAGAACAGATCCTTTGATTGAGAAGGTGACAAAATCAAATAAGTGTGACTTCAAGCGAACATTCAACAAGGGATGTGTACAGTTAGCGCAAGTTGTTGTGTGGGTTCAGTGTAAGAATATCTGACTTTTAGCCCGGAAGTAAATTCGTGAACCTCTGTTAGAGATCTTGTACATTTGTTGGAAAAAATGGAAAAGAACGAAAACTCCTACTTACACAAAAATGCAAAATGGGGAGTTGCAAAATTTTACACATTATTTCGTTGTTGCCCTAAACTGATCTTAATTATGTGCAAAACAACAAATTTCCACAAGAACAATTCTTTCTTTCGTCAGATAAGTTATGCATTTTATTATTATTGGCAATGGCTATAGTTGTACAAACTTGTTGATAAGCACAATTGTTATATACAGCAGATGCTATTAATTTCACACTCCCAGAATTATATGAATCTAAAAATTTGTGAACATCCAGAATGTATACCCACGAGCTGCCATTGCATCTAACCTTCAGTACTCTTCTATAGCACCACATTTTCAAAGCTTCTATCCTCTTCTTGTCTCAACTGTTTTTCATCCATGTTTCACTTCCATGCATGACTACACTCTATACATATACTTTCAGAAAAACTTCCTGACACTTAAATCTATATTTGATGTTAACAAATTTCTCTTCTTCACAAATGCTTTTCTTGCCATTGCCAGTCTACATTTTATATTCTCTCTACTTCAGCCACCATCAGTTTTTTGCTGCATGAGTAGCAAAACTCATCTACTACTTTCAGTGTCTCATTTCCTAAAGTACTTCCCTCAGTATCACCTGATTTAATTTGGCTACATTCTATTATCTTTGTTTTGCTTTTACCTCTTACTTTACATGCAAAAAGTAGCTTATATGATCTTCTGCCCATTGAAGAACCACACAACACATATAAAAACATTAATTATAATGGACCAAGTTGCTGAGTAGGTCAGCAAGACTAAATTTCTAGTGCTCTGGACAGGTAACAAACTTCTACATTTACATCATACTCCGCAAGCCACCTAATGGTGTGTGGGGGAGGGTACTTTCGGTACCACTATCTGATCCCTCCAATCCTGTTCCACTCGTGGATAGTGCATTGGAAGAATGATTGTTGGTAAGCCTCTGTATTGGCTCTAATTTCTCGAATTGTCTCCTCATGGTCAATACACAAGATGCATGTGGGGGGAAGTAATATGAGGAGCATTTGAAAAGATAATACAAAGTCCGAGAGATGGAACCACTGCCATGTATCGAGGTCATGTTTAGTTAATAGCATCTTTGGAAAGAATGCACACCAAGTTTCAGTTGTATTGGTCTATTTCTTTGTGTTGTGATTTCATGTGAATCAAGGAAGTTGAGCCATTGTCATTACGGTGACTCTGTACCTTTGATTAGAACAGTTTATAAATGGTTTCAAAATTTTTAGAGTGGCCATATGGGCACAAGTGATGCTGAACGTTCTGGACCCTCTGTGGAGGTTATGACTCCAGAAATCATTGATAAAATCCATGATATGATGATGAATGACAGAAGGGTTAAGGTGCGTGAGATTGCATGTGGGCATCTTGAATAAATGGGTACCTAATATTTTGCATAAACATTTGGACATGAGAAAGCTATCCGCAAGATGGGTTCTGCGATTGCTCACACTTGACCAAAAACGGAATCGTGTGAAGTGTTGCAAGGATGGTTTGCAACTGTTCAGGAAGAATCCGCAGGACTTTAAGTGTTGTTTCGTCACTGTGGATGAAACATGGATATATTACTATACTCCTGATACCAAACAACCATCTAAACAATGGGTTACCAAGGGAGAATCTGCACCAAAAAAGGCGAAGACCATTCCCTCGAACGGAAAGGTTATAGCAACTGTCTTTTGGGATTCGCAAGGGATAATCCTCATTGACTATCTGGAAAAGGGTAAAACTATTACAGGTGCATATTATTCATTGTTATTGGACCGTTTGAAAACCGACCTGGTAGAAAAACACCAGCGATTGGATCGCTAAAAAGTCCTTTTCCATCACGACAATGCACCAGCTCACACCTCAGCAGTTGTGATCACAAAATTAATTCACATCCCCCCTATTCTCCAGACTTTGGTCCCTCGGACTGCTATTTGTTCCCCAATTTGAAGAAATGGCTGGCAGGACAAAGATTTTATTCAATCAAGGAGTTGATTGCAGCAACTAATAGCTATTTTGCAGACTTTGACAATTCCTATTATTTGTAAGGGATCAACAAATTAGTATTGCATAAGTCTAAAAGGAAAATATGCTGAAAAATAAAAAAGGCGGCTTACCCCAAACAGATAAGTATTTTTGATTTTTGCACATACTTTTCAAATGCCCCACATATGTTGTCCGGCTCCTCCTGAAAAGTGCTGCCCTGAAATTTCAATAGTAAATCTCTCTTAAATGGAATATCCACAGAGATAAACTGTTGTGCAGCATGAGTACCCTCTGCTATGCCTTTAGGGTTCTCAGTTGAAGGTGTGACTCAGCTACCACTAAAACTACGTCCATTGCTCTAGTGAAGTTAGTCATCTCACATGTAATTCCGTCTTGATGGTCAATACACAAGAAAATTCTTGTTATGTACAAACAAATCATCAAATCATGATATGATTGCTACCACATTCACCTAGCAAGCCAATCTTCCAAGAACTGGTAATATTTCCTGTCCAATGCATATACCAGGGCGTTATAATTAATGTGCATCAACTCATGGGGGTCCAGTGTAGGCTGCAACTATCATATGGCAGCAAAACTTGTTAGATAAGCTCATGCATTAATGTAATTTACACTGGAAAGCAAATTAGTTCCAATTACAGTCAACAGGTGCAAACCTGGCACTGTACACTATATGATGGTATGACATCCACAGTGTCATTTGACAGGCCATAACTTGAGTGAACAGTATGGGTACTGAGAAGAGAAGCTGTGTGCTGATAGTGAAACTATTTTATGTGAACAACAGCAATTACAGTGCTTCATTCAAAGGGTATCATACATGCTTTAAAGAGGAAGATAATGACATTCAAAAATGCATGTGAGCTTGGTGTGGCACCAGGAACAGAAAGGCGTCCCACCCTGATAGAAATTATTAACAAGATTGCTGTTGCTGTAATGGAATATGCAGCAGGTAGTGCTCATGGAGTGTCATGAGAAATTTCCATCCCATGGTCAAAAGTACGGAAAGTTTTGCACTCTATTTTTCACTGGTACCCATACAAGATTCAGACTGGGCAGTAATTGAAACCTCATGCTCTGCATTAGCATTCTGAATTTGCTCTTTGGTTCATGACACATTTTGAAGTTTACAACATGTGGCTGGGCAATATTGCAATATTCTACGGAGTGACAAGACACATTTTACGCAACAGGATGTAGTGAGTGCACAGAACTGCCAATTTTGGGGTACTTTAAACCATATGTTGTGCACTAAGAGCCACAGCACTAGCCTTATGTGGCTGTGTGGTGTGAAATCACAAGCACCTTTATTCTTGGTCCATTACTCTTTGAAGAGAATAAACCCAGAAGACCTGTCAAGTGTACTGTGACATCTGCATGTTATCGAGACCACCTTGTAAAGGATGTGATTTCTGCTTTGGAAGAGGGCAACTGTGTGGAATCCGCTGTTTTCATTGAATTGCCCATTCGCTTGGCTTACAAGATCACCTGATCTGAATCCATCAAACAACAGAAACTCTAGTTAGGAATATCAACAATGTAGGAAAATATAGATTGCTACTTACCATAAAGAAGACACATCAAGTTCGTCCACAGCCTTCATCAGTAAACACTCACACGCACATGCGCGCACGCGCGCGCCCACACACACACAGAGAGAGAGAGAGAGAGAGAGAGAGAGAGAGAGAGAGTCACACTTGTAACAATAATAAGGATCATTTATCTGAAAAAATTTTATCTCAACAATTGGAAGAGCTGTTCACGTTTTGCTCAACACCATCCTTTAAACAGTCACCATTGAATAGAGATGTGGAAATGGATTAATAATTGCTTGAATAATTGCAAAAATTGATTGGAAAGTAAAGTTGAAAAAATTTTGAAGGTAATTTATGAATCTGTGCCCAATCTTGGTTACCAGTATCAACAGACTTTTAATATTGTTACATTCTAGGTCAATAAACATAGTTTTCATTACATACTGCTACTTCCAGTAGTGTGTAGTATCGAATGATACCACAACTATTGAAACTGTTGATCTATCACATGAAGCACAATAGTTTAATATAGGTAAGCTAAGTTTAATAGGAGCCTATCAAGTCTGAGTCATTACCTTCACATTAATTCCATTGTGTTTAGTCTTGATTGTGACAATGTCGATGCAGGAATGCTCCTCCAGATACCGTGTAAATTTTTCTTGTCCGCACTAAACCTCTTGATGCAGGATCTCAGTGGCAAGTGAAATGATGAACAGATAGGAGTTGACCCTATAACCGTGTGAGTAAATATTTCTTTTCTAATAACTCTTTATAATACTTTTAATAAACAGTTAAAAATACACATTTTTAACTATTCTTGTACAACAGATCAAAGCATATGTCCATATGCTACCACATCCCAAAACAAAAGGGTGAAGATACATGAATCAATAGACTGAAGAGTGTATTTATTACTTTGTTTCATACAGATATTTAATGATGTATCAAAACATTATTCTTGCCACAAAACAACTCACTAATTTACCTGTGGTGCTGTCTATAACTCAGTCAGTTTACATATAGCTCATATATATGAAAAGAAAAGAATGAAAAAGTAATATTATTCAGTACAACAGAAGTGTGGATAGAGCCATTGGAGAGGTGGTGATCAACATCTAGGAAGGTGGCACGCTGGGTTGAGGGGGACCAGTGAAGCAGATGGGAGAAGATGTTGTGGTTGTGAAGGAATGAAGATAGGGTGTCTTGACCCTGGGTCCTGCTCATGAAGATATCATCAATGAACCAGGGCCCAGACAACCTATCTACGATCCTTCAAGACCTCAACACCTTCTCTCCCATCTGCTTCACATGGTTCTCCTCAATCCAGGGTGCCACCTTGCTAGATATTGACCTCCTCCATCTGCACCTCCATCCACATTAAACATTACCTGCATTTTGACAGCTGTCATCTCTTTCGTACTAAAAAATCCCTCCCATATAGCCTGTCTACCTGGGAATGGCATATCTGAAGTGACAAAAACTCCATTGCTCGGTGCACTGAGGGTCTCACCAGGGCCTTTACAGACAGGCACTGTCTCCCAGACCTAGTCCACAAACAGATGTTTCATGCCACTTCCCTCAGAACTCAATCCTCCCACCACCCTGGACTGGGATAACTGAACCACATCCTTTGCCAGGGCTTTAGTTACCTATCATCGTGCCATGAAATGAGGGGCATAATTCCCACCTGTCGTAAAATGGGGTTCCTTCACCCATTCAACCTCCACAACATCCTTGTCCATCCCTATGCCACTCTCAGTCCCAACACCTTGTCGCAAGAACCATACTCCCATGGAAGACCCAGGTATACAACCTGGCCAATCCTCTCACCCAGCACTCCCTATTCCTGTCACAGATTTATCCCAACCTAGGCCCTCTGTGAAAGCAGCAATGTCATTTACCAGCTCTACTGTAATTATTGCACAGCTTTTTATAGTGGTATGACTACCGACCAACTGTCTACCAAGATGAACGGCCATTGACAAACTGTGGCCAAGAGCAAAGTAAACCACCTTGTGGCACAACACACAGCTGAACATAACACGCTTGATTTCAGTGGCTGCTACACTATTTGAGCCATCTGAATCCTTCCCTCTGCCACCAGCTTTTCTGAACTGCACAGATGGGAGTTATCCTTACAACACTTTCTCCACTCCCATAACTATCCCAGCCTCAACCTATGGTAACATACTGCCCCCCCCCCCCCTCCACCCAACAGTTTCCATCCCCTCAGTCCTATCATCTCCTCCCCATTCTCATCTCCCACGCTGTTATTTGCAGCCCTCTTTCAATGCGTCCACCCATCTTTCCCTGCTCCCTTCCTTTTTTGTTCCTTTTTTCCACACCACCTTGCCCCACAATCTTATGACACTGCAACTGCTGGCATTGTAGTTCCTGCACCTTCCACCAGACAGCATTCATCTCTCCCCCCACCCATACACTACTATCCCTTCTCCTCCTCAACCCCACCGCCTCCAGTTTGCTGTTTGCATCCCTCACGATTTTGCATTTTGGCCCGAGATGCTGAAGATGGTGGTCAGGTGTGCATGATTTGTTCTTGCTTTGTGTGTGTGTGTGTGTGTGTGTGTGTGTGTGTGTGTGTTTTGATGTGTCTTCTTTATGGTAAGTAGCCATCTATCTTTTCCTACATTGTTGATCTGAATCCATGTGACTTTTGGCACTGGGGAGACATAAAAGAATGTGTTTACCAGGGACACATTTGGTCTCTACCTGATCTGAAAACCAGTATAGAAGAACCTGTTGCTAAGATTCCACTAGAGATGCTGTGACCGACTGCTGATCATGTCATTTTACAGATGTAGCGTCTTGCCGATGTCTCCCGTTGCTGGCAGTGAAAATTTATGTCAGCAGTGGTTAATAATAAAATCAACATTATACCATTCTCACTTGTTTGACCTTTCCTGGCAAGCTCCCATTCCTATTCCATTAGATATGAAACATTTCCACACATCTTTCTTGCATTCACTTCGCCACATATGCACCTGGTGGCCAAAGTTGGAACTTTTTTTTTTAAAAAAAGCATAAATTGGTTCTGCATTAACGCTTGTACCGTCCTCAGTATAAATATTACAAAAACTTGAAAGTGGTATTTGAAAAAAAAACATTTAATATTGGATTACATGTGAACATTAACTGCTCAGGCAATATGTAATTTTCTCTCATGTGTATTATTATTATTATTATTATTATTATTATCATCATCATCATCATCATCATCATCATCATATAAAATTCTGTGTGTCATTTTCGAGTGCAAAGAATAAAAAAGATGCACTCTGACAATAATGGACCACACAGATGGAAAAGAAACCATCTTTTGTCATCTTTTATCCGTTATCACTCTCTCTCTCTTGTCTTCAGTGCCAATAGTCGGACATCTTGGTGAGTGCTGTTGAATGTAAGCATTACTGTATTTGTAATCAGATAATATATTAGTTTCATGCTATTATTCACTTTTAATTGTAAGAGGTGAGCCCTATCTCACATCCGCTTCCTTTGAATATCAGTAATTCAAGTTATTTTCAGCGCAACAATTGCAGCCACCATTGCAGCCACAGCTGCCATTACGTGGCAATTTTAATTTATGAAATTAGCGGAAGCGAATTATTCACCCACTTCAATTATAATACACATTTTTTCCACAGCTGCCCGCCACTGCAGTGGAAGAAATAGCTTTAAGATTTTTATTTTCAGTTTAACAGCTGAGATCCTGAGCCACAACTCAGACTACAATGCATTACAAAAGAAAATGGTAAGAAATTATTCTCTCGTGTGTGTGTGTGTGTGTGTGTGTGTGTGTGTGTGTGTGTGTGTGTGTGTGCAAATGCAAACAATAATCAGAGATCTCATGTTTGAGCAGAAACATTTAGCCGAGGCAAGAACCTAAAAAAGTTTATTTCATTTTTCAATTTATATGTAACGTGTTACAAGATGAGTGTGTGTTACAATCACTAACATGATTAATGATTTTGCTAAGGATTAACTTTCATTGAACAAACCGTCTTACAAAAAGCAATTTAATTCAAATCAAAGAAAAAAAAATCAAAATTAAACTAATAGCCAAATTAGTAATTAATCTTGAGAAAAGCCCACCATGTAATAATGACATTCATATAAACAGAAAGAGAAAAATATTTTATATTATCATAAATCACGCAAGATGCTTTAGAGTATCTACCAAGTTTCATTACCATAAAATAATTACAGCCCATACTGGACCCCTGTGAACAGGTGCATTTTAATTATAACCACCCAGTACATTGTAAAGAAAGACTGTTTCATTTGTAAATAACAATCTCCATTGCTTTAAAAGAAATATTGATGTGCATGATAACCACACCCATGGTAGTGATAATATTGATCGGACAAACCAGACACCGAAAAAATGTCACAAGTGTGTGAGGCATACAGCCGGCACACTCAATAATTAATTACATTGCTCAGTCAAAAGTAATATGAATTCCTTCAGAAAGGACATTACCGATATAATTCTTCAGCAATTCATGTATTCTGTTGTTAAATTTATGGAAACCGTCATTGTAACAAAAGGTTTATGCTCCCTCAACGATTACTACAACTGGTATCCCATATCACGAACATGATATTATCAATAAATAAATATATAAATGTACACAAGAGAGAATAGAAGATTTTAGGGGGAAGATGTCATGTAGGGACACAGTTAAGAACTTTCTTACTGTGAGATGTGTACCTCAGGAGTAAGGCTACCCACCAATGCTGTAAAACCAATCAGTAGTCTGAAACCATACAAAATAATAATAGTTAGAAGAATTCAGTACTCAGGACACACTTTTAAATCAAATAATAGGTAAGGAGCCTCATACATATCACTCAGGTAATCAACTCCATTCTTGACCACAATTTATTGCAGAGCACTTGAACAGATAACTGCTCCTGGCAACTGGAAAGAGAGCTCACCTTCTAAGAAAAGAGGCTACACACCCCATATGGGTTAGCTCTAATTGAAGCAAAATTCTATAGCATATTCTGTGTTCGAACATAATGACCTATCTGACTTCTATGAAAACTAATATGTATTACAAACACATCTATTGAGGGAAACCAAGTTCTTAATTCCTCACACATAATATACTGAATTTCATGTATAAAGGCAACTTCATGGATTTGGTGTTTGTAGAATTCTGAAAAAAAAAAAGACAGACAGGATATGTAACGACAAGTATGAATCAATCAACAACTTTGTTACAGTATGTTATCCAGGATAAAGAGTCTTTCACAGACAGAAGTATTATGTGGTATGATGTTATGCATTAATGACCCAGTGGATAGCATTAGATGCAATCTTATATGTACTTTTTTCTTCAGATAGTGTGGTTATCTACTATGCAGTTTTCTCTGACAAAAACTGCAATTTCCAGTTAGATCTTGACAAAATATCAGCCTGCTGCAGTTATCAGCAACTAGCTCTTCTTGTAAAGGAATACTGGGTAATGAAAAAGAATCATCTAATTTTTAAAAAAATATAACTATTATGTTATTTGAAATGCATGTGTGAATAAAGTAGGAATGAGCAAACTCTTGAGATTTACATGGTTTCTGCTAGGTAGCAGCAGAATGTGCCCACTTCAGCTCAAGTCAAAATGGTGTTGGGGCAACAGAAACTGTCTTCTGTCCTATGTTTTGTGCAGTGTGGGTCATAAAAAACTCTTCAGTGTTACTTTCACACAAGGTATGGTGTGGATCCTTCTACAGCACACATAATTAGATGATGGAATGAACAATTTTGAGAAATTTTTAAATCAAAGGATTACTGAACGGTGGATCAGTCACACTGGACCAAATGATTCAGCCTTAGATTACTGGCCTCCAAGGTCACCAGATCTAACCATATGTGATTTTTTCTTCTGGGGGTTTAAAAAAAGACTCTGTTCATGTGCCTCCAAAACCAACAATGAATGAACTCAGACACCGTTTAACAGCAGCTGTGGGAGCTGTAGTTCACGACATGCTCACAGCAGTGTGGGAACAGTTGTAATACCACATTGACATATGCCGTGAATCTCAAGGGGGGTATATTGAACACCTTTGAAAAGGTATGAAAAAAAAAAACTTCTTGACTTCCTCGTTCATAAAAAAGCAAAAGTCATTGTATATATTTATTAGTTTCAGCAATATAGACGTGCCAAATTGGATGATTCTTTTTGATACACTCTGTATAAAGTGGCATAGTTTATGAAACATAAAAGTGTACTAGCCATTGACCATATGATAAAAATATCACAACTATAGCCAATCCTGTCACAAAAGTATAAGAGAGTATTCATGTGCAGAGGGCAAAAGAACAATCACATAAGATCACCTGTAGGTTAAAAAAAAGCTAGCCTTCAATCTATTGGCAATGCACAAGGAAATCGTAGTTTGTCCACAAAAGAGATTGCTTATGGAACACCCGTATGACTAATGCTGAATAACTGCTGGACTATGTGGTATCAACTAAAAGGAAGAATAACAGGAAATATTGATCACGAGTGTGTCATCCAAAGGAAGATGAATCAACAGAGGACTTTTTTGTTTTGTTTTAGGGTGCTAAAACAACTGAGGGCACAAGCACCCATTTTATAACTCTAAAACCCTAGCAAGTAAAAGAAGTTGAAAGCAACAACACATTAAGCCCAATTGACAGAAGGAAAGAGAGTTAAAACTGAGTTTTTTTTCTTGGAGAAAGATCCAGAGGCAGTGGTGGTCCTAAACCAAAGATTAAATGTCCTTCACCATATTGCTATGACAGATAAAAACTAAAACACTGTCAACAGCCTGAATGTTGTTAGCTAAAATGGTCGATAACACAGTTAGCAAACATTCAGTGAGGAACTGTGAACAATCAAAGGTTGATAACAATAAGTATAAAGTGATGGGCTATCACAACTTAAAAAGTGGTGGTTGCTGAAAAGACAGTGCCCAATACGCAACCTAGGTAAGGTGATCTCCTTGTGGCGAGAGGGCCAAGAGGATGTTGACCAAGTCGCTGGCAGCAGTTTAGTTCCCCATAGCTTATTCCCATGAAGAGAAGACCACTGGTGATACCAAAGTGGTACCATTTGTGAACAGATGGCAACATGGAGACCATGCAAAGGAATGGAAGATATAGCAGGCCGAGGTAGAAAAACAGCAGCCTTGGCTGCAGCATCAGCCGCCTCATTTCCCATCAGACCGATGTGACCAGGAACCCACATGAATATCACAGTGGCTCCCTCAACAGCGAGCAAGTGGAAGATTTCTTGGCCCATAGCACTAATGGATGGGCTGTGTAAAACACACAGATGATCTGAAGGGCACTGAGAGAATCGGAGCATATAACAATTAAAAAGCCTGTGTCACTGGCTGTACTGGGTCCTGATAAAGGGTGAAGAGCTCTTCTGTAAAAATTGAGCAGTGTCCTGGAATCTGATACCAGAAACGGTTAGTGCCAATAACAAAGGCACACCTGACACTACATTCAGTCTTAGAGCCATTAGTGTACACAAAGGCATTATCGTTAAGTTGCATGCAAAAGTTGAGAAAGTTACATTGATAGAATGAATCTGGAGTAGTTTCCTTGGGAAATGAACGAAGTCGAAGATGACACAGGCCACCATACAAACCCAATGCAGTTCAGGGCTCACACCCATCATGAAAGTGGCAGGTAGAATGGAGTTAAGCTGTCAGAGCAGTAGCTAAAAATGAACTCTGGGAGGTAACAGAGAAGAAAGGCATGCCCCAAACTGGCGGTCAAAGAAGTTGTCAAAAAGGAGGGCGTCAGACAAGTGTCC
Organism: Schistocerca americana; assembly: GCF_021461395.2. NCBI lineage: Eukaryota > Metazoa > Arthropoda > Insecta > Orthoptera > Acrididae > Schistocerca > Schistocerca americana. Next base: position 139,324,993 of record NC_060119.1, on the reverse strand, counting down.
AGGCATGGCAGACAAACAGCCTGCTTATGCACTGAGGAGGACATCAGGCCCGGTACGACAGTGGTAGTTCGTCAGCTTCTGCATAGGCTCTCAACCAGGCTAGCGTAAAAGGCACCAGTGGCCAAACACATTCCATGATGGTAGATTGTACCAAGACAGTGCAAGATGGACAAACATGCAGATGAATAAACAAAACACCCACAGCATAGTTTCGAACGGGTAAGGGATCAATGCAAATGGAGGAGGGTGATCTGATCTGCTTCCTGGGAAGTACCGCTGAGGACATGTAGAACATTGAGGGACCAGGTGCAGTATGTAGCCAGGTAAAATATTTGGGAGAACCAAGAAAGTTTTCTATGAAGCATAAGCCTCAGGAATTTTGTAATTTCAGTGAATGGAAGAGCACTAGGCCCAAGATGTAAAGGCAGTGAAAGAAACCCATTGCACTTCCAGAAATTCATAAAAACAGTGTTTTCAGTGGATAAGCGAAAGCCATTGTTGATGCTCGAAGAGTAAAGATGATAGAGACATCGCTGAAGGTGCCAATCAGGGAGACAAGTACATGGGGAACTGCAACAGATCACAAAGTTGTTGATGAAAATGGAGTCAAAGATGCCTTGTAGGAGACAGGCCATAATAGGGTTAATGGCTATAGCAAAGAAGATGACACTCAGGATACAGCCTTGAAGCACCCCCATTCTCCTGGATAAAGGTGTCCGACAAGGACAAACCCACACGTACCTTGAAAACTCTGTCTTTTAAAAATTTCTGAAGAAAATGGGGCAGGCTGCCTCAGAAGCCCCACATGCATGGAGCATAGAGGATACTAGTCCTCAAGCTGGTGTCATAGGCTTTCTCCAAATCAAGAAACACAGCCACAGTCTGGTATTTCCACAGAAAACTGTTCATGATGTGGGTTGGCAAAATGACGAGATGATCAACTGCAGAACGGTGCTCTCGAGTTCCATATTGCATACTGGTTAGTACAGTGGAAGACTTGAGCCACCATATCAGCTGACCACGAATAATATGTACCATCATCTTCCAAACACAGCTGGTGAGAGAAATGGGGTGGTAGCTAAAGGAATGTGTTCTTCCTTATTGCGCTTAGATATGGGTATGACAGTGGCTTCATGCCAGCATCTGGGAAATATGCCATCTGCCCAAATGCGATTGTACTTACGATGGAGAAAGTACTTGTCTGCAAGAGAAACGTGCTGCAATATCTAAATGTGAACACAACCTAACCCTCGGGTGGAAGATCAGGATGAAGTGAGAAGATGGTCTAGCTCCCTCATAGTAAAGGCAGCATTGTAGCTTTCATGGTTCTGAGAGGAAAAGGGTACCACCCGAGCCTCTGCTCGTTTGCGACAAAGGAAGGAGGGATGATAGTGGGTGGAGCTCAAAATCTCCACAAAATAGTGGCCCAAGGTGTTACAGATAGCAATAGGGTCCACAATGACATCATCTGCTACACTCATGTCAGAAATTGGGGAATGTGCCTTGGTCCCAGAGAGCCAACGGAGGTCACCCCAGATAACAGAAGAGGGAGTGATACTGTTAAATGAACTAGTCAACAATATCCAGCTAGCTTTTTTGCTACCCAGAAGACTGTGATGACACTGCACACACAACTGTTTATAACATACAGCTTTTTATCATAAGACGATGGTTAAAAATGTGGAGAGCACTTCTCCACACGCGAATCTCATCCCGTCACACCTCAAGTCCACCAGGGAATAGGGACATGGCATGGTAAAGATGAATTGCGAGGTATGAAAAGTTCTGCAGTGGTAAGGATAACATACTCCTCCTGGTCATCATGTCTGGGGAAATGTTCTTTGTTGAAGGTTGCCAGGCAGGAGTAAAGCATTCAGTTGGTCTTAGAAAGCTGCCAGTTGGGTTTACATGGCAAATTGCCTGCGGTCGGGAAATGATCGCTCAGTTATGTGTCAGAGAGAATAGACCACTTGAGACTACAGGCAATCTGGGCAGTACAGAAGAAGAGATCCAGATGGGAATAGGTGTGCATGGAGTGAGTCAAAAAGGAACATGGGTGCTCCAGTGTTAAGAACAATGAGGTTCAGTTGGTTCAGTAAGTCAGCCAAGGGGAAACCTCCTTGGCAGGTTCTTGAAGAGTCCCAAAGGCGATGGTGGGCATTAAAGTCACCAAGCAGCAAAAAAAGGGGGTGAGGGAGCTGACCAATAAGCTGGAAGAATTCTGCCCTGGTGACAGCAAATGATAGAAGGACATAGACTTTACAAAGAGAAAAGGTGCAATCAGGAAAGAAAATGTGCACTGCAATAGCTTGCAGCAGGGTGTTCAATGAGATGATTTGGCTATGGACATCATCCCAGATGAGCAACCTGACTCCCCCATGAGATGGAACGCCAACCTTGGAGGGGAAGGTCAAAGTGGACTGGAAGGAAATGCAACAGGTCAAAGCAGTCGCAAGGTTGCAATTTTATTTCTTGGAGGCAGAAAACAACCAAATGCAGCAATTCCAAGAGGAGCTGTAATTCCTCATTGCTGGATCTAATGCCACAAATGTTCCATTGGAGAAGAGTGAAAACTGGTAATGGTAAGGAGAGAAGAAATGAAGGGTAGTTACCTTAGTGGCTGCCGAGTGCCAGCCTTCGAAGACTCATTGTTACTGGGTGCAGAGGCTGGAGGATCCTGTTCTATGAAATCTAAAGAGGTGTCAGCATTCTCCTTGGGTTGACCTGTGCACTCTGGGGCTGGGAAATGGTAGGCGGTGCGCACCAGTGAAATAGAGGGCAGCCACGTGAGGGTATCATATAGCGACATGGTTGAAGAGGATCTCCGAGTTGCCGGCCGGAGTGGCCGAGCGGTTCTAGGCGCTTCAGTCTGGAACCGCGCGACCGCTATGGTCGCAGGTTCGAATGCTGCCTCGGGCATGGATGTGTGTGATGTCTGTAGGTTAGTTATGTTTAAGTAGTTCTAAGTTCTAGGGGGCTGATGACCTCACAAGTTAAGTCCCATAGTGCTCAGAGCCATTGATCTCCGAGTTGGGAAGGAGAAGATCTTTTGCCATTATTCATTTTCTTGGAGCCTTTATAGTTGGCAGACAAAGGCTCAGATGTTTTTTGGCTGGAGGGACATAGAAAGTCTTCATGAAAATATTCCTTTTGTCCTATCTGGCCTACCAGTTGTGTAGCAAGTGATTTTCCTGCCGGGGGCGAAGATCTGGTGGTTGAGGCACAACTGCAGGAGAAGGAGACAGGGATGCTATCATGATACTGGGTGATTTCGGAACTGTAGTACTGAACTGGAGGTTGCAAGTCTGTGAGGTCACGTTCCTCATGGAGTGAGGTGTAGCAAGAACGGCACTATAAGTGCCGGATGGTAAAATGCAGAGCTTTCTACAGGCCAACGACTTGTGAGCAACAGGGAAAAGTACTTTTTTCTTCAGCCGGATCTCCTGGACGACCATCTCATCGACATAAATGGAGCATTCACAGGATGAGGCAGCATGGTTGCCATTACAACTGATACAGCAGGGAGAAGGAGGTCGGCAATCACCCTCAGGAACAACCCTACCAAAAGTAACACATTTGGCAGTATTTTGACAGGACACATGAGCACGGTTATAACGTTGACTCTGATAGCAATGCATCAGGTTTGGAATGTATGATCTGACTGTGATGACCTGATAGCCTACCTTAATCTATGATGGAAGCACTACTCAATCAAACTTGAGAAAAAGAGTGAGTGTAGGCACTAAGGCTGCATCAAACTTTTTCATTACCTGATGGACTGCAATGACACCCTGCTCAGAGAGATAAGTTTGGATTTCTCCCTCAGTCAGACCATCAAGCGTCTGACTGTAAGTAACATCACCTATATGAAAAAAAATTTTCTAAATTTGTGGTAAGTTTTATGGGACCAAACTGCTGAGGTCATCAGTCCCTAGTCTTACACACTACTTAATCTAACTTACACTTAGGACAACACACACACCCATGCCCAAGGGAGGACTCGAAGCTCCAACTGGGGGAGCCACGTGAACCATGGCAAGGCGCCTCAGACCACACGGCTACCACCCACGGCCATCACGCGAACAATGGGCCTCAAAATGAACAGGATAGATGTGGGGATGCAAAGCAGTAAGAAGTTGTTGGGCCTGAAAATTGCAATTGGCCTCCAAAAACAAAGTCCCATCACGTAAGTGAGAGTAGGATTTAACAAGACTTGCAACTGCATCAAACCTTTTCTGAATAATAAATGGATTAACCATAGAAAAGAACTGACCCCCTTCAGCATATGATACCATGAGGAACTGAGCTGCAATTGCAAGAGCCTTTGCATCTTTAGCTTCACTCCATTTATGTTCAGCAGATGTAGACTGAGAAGGTGATTGGCTCACTGCGAAAAAATCCCCATAACTGCCAGCATCTCCGATGGTGCGCTCCTTCCAACTACGGGACCCCTTCAGAGGGGGGCCACCAACCTTAGGTGATTCTTCGCATCTCAGGGAGCACCTCCCGAACTCCTGACAGAGGGACCAGTTGGCAGTTGGAAAGTTAAGAGCTCAAGCAATCGCCCAGACCTCGACCTAGCTTGTACCAGGGGATATGTGCAAATTCTACCTGTGGACCTGTGGGAGGGAATTTCTTGTTACTTAGTCACACGTTATGCGTCAAACATGAGGGCCAGCCTTCTGGAGTGCATAGGGGGGAAGAAGACTCAAAGAGAAACCTCAAATGCCAAAGTGGAGGAAGGAGAGAATGAAGAGAGAAAGAAGAAAAACAGGTAAGGGACTGTTCCAATACTGGGCTATTGAAATTGCAGAATGTATTCCCTAAAATATCCAAGGAGGGAAAAAGAATAGCAGGAGAACAGACATGCAGCACAAAAGGGAAGGCTTGTCTGACTGGCACAACAATGCAACAAAATTAATGAAAAATTATCAATGGAACACACTCAGAGATGCTGTAGGTCTTGTGAAAATGTACTTTGAAAATCCCACAAATTGGCTTCCAGTGCAAAACCCACAAATATTCTGGGCTCAGCAGCCAGAGACTGTGGTCATGTGTGTACGAGTTGTGTGACCATTAGCTTACTTGCTGACAGTCACTTTGTTGTGTGAATCTGTGTGACTCAGCAATCTCTGCTATACAGTGAGCAGCAACTATTCTTTTCCTGGATTTTCCATTGCTTAAATATTCTACATTCTTGCCTATTACTTCCACAGACTGACAATAGCTGATGCAACCTGCCTCTGTGCACACTTGTGTGGTGATGCTCAGCCTGGGGGTAAGCTGATTTGAATCCTGGTGTTGGCAAAAATTTTCACTACCAGTATTTGGCCAGCAAGGGGAGGAGAGGTAGTGGTATAAAGTTCCAGAGTTCCTGATCACCATACTTTCCACCAGGTCCTGGTTTTCATGCCAAATTGTTCTGCAGTGTCTCATGAAGTGAGGGCATGTGATACTGTTGATGGCCATCCATCAGTCAAATGGGAACGTTAAGCCTGGCAGCCCCTTTGGAGCTATTTGCGAGGAGTAGGCTATGTGCTGGCACTGGGTTTCACCCTCTCCCTTCTCTCATCATCATCATCATCATCATCATCATCACCACCATCCAACACAAACATTATACACTGAAGAGCCAAAGAAACTGGTACACCTTACTAATATCGTTTAGGGTCCCCGCAAGCACGCAGAAGTGCTACAACATGACATGGCATGGACTTGACTAATGTATGAAGCAGTGCTGGACAATTGACACCATGAATCCTGCAGGGCTGACCATAAATCCATAAGAGTATGAGAGGGTGGAGATCTCTTCTGAACAACACATTGCAAGGCATCCCAGATATGCTCAATAATGTTTGTGTCTGGGGAGTATGGTGGCCAGCAGAAGTGTATAAACTCAGAAGAATTTTCCTGGAGCCACAACTGTAAATGCTAGTAAAGTTCAAAAGCATTAATTATTTTGTTAATTAAGGCTTAAGCCTAAATATTGTTAAAACTGTCTTTTTTATTAACTTCAGAAGTAATTGTCAAATGCTTTATTATTTTAAGTGTTCAATCTGTGTTTACATTTTATCATTTATGCCAGTGTGATCTAATTCAATTAAAATTAATTTGTGAGACTGTAAATTTGTTAAAATTGTGATTATAACTATGATGGTATTAAATCTGACTGTCAAGGTTATACAATCCAGCAGGTGTCAGAGCTCGCAGTAGCTGTTGTTATTGTTGATGTTGTTGTCAGCGGTACTTTCACACTGAATTTAACTTCTGCTTTTTTTGAATTGGAAAAAATACTAGACATGCATTAAAATAATGCAAGTTTATGTTAAATTAGTATGTTCATTGTTCCTTTAGTTTGGTGTAAACATGTTTCACATAGCAAAAACATGAAAAATGTTAGTATGCAGCAAAGAACTACTATCCCTAATGTTGAAGTCCGGAAAAAAAAAGAAACGAATCAGTGATGAGTTGTCAAAAGACACACACACACACACAAACACACCACCGACTGGATGCACAATTCTGCATTTCAGCAGGTGATCTATGTTGAGGTGGGTGTTGTGTCAGGTGGGATGGGTAGAGAGGAGAGAGATGCCGGAGGCAGGGAGAGGGATTAAAGTTCAGTAGATACTGGCTTGGTGGGAAGTAGCTGGTTTGCTGGCTAGGAATGAGGGAGGGGGAGACGGTAGGAGCACGAGCTATGCATATGGTGCACAGTTGTCAGACCCGGTGGGGAGCAGCATGCTTTGAAAGTGACACTGGGACATGAACTTGAGAGGGGGTGATGGGATGGACGAAGGGGAAACTGTTGGGTGGACAGTAGGGGGAAGGTGGGTTACCAGAGTTTGAGGCCAGGATGCCAGTCATCTTTGTTTGGACCCCCGGATGTACTGGGATGTCAGGAAATGAACATGCTGATCATGTGGCAAAGTTGGCTACCAGAGTGAAAGATGTGTTCTGAGAATAACTGCCATCTGCACAGTTCAGAAAAGCTGGTGGTGAAGGGGAGGATTCAGATGACCTGGATTGTGAAGCATGTTATATCTAGCTGCATGTTGTGCCACAGGGTGGTTCACTTTGCTCTTAGTCACAGTTTGGCAGTGGCCATTCATTCTGGTAGACAGCTGGTTAGTAGTCACATCAATGTGAAAAGCTGTGCAATAATTGCAGCAGAGCTGGTATACAACATGACTGCTTTCACAGGCAGCCCAGTCACTGAGGGGGTAGAATAAGCCTGTGACAGAACTGAAATAGGAAGTTCAGGGTGGATGCATTGGGAGCGGTCTTGCACCATTGTCTTCCACAGGATTGACTCGTTGGTTGTTGGAGTTAAAAGGACCAAACTCCAAGGTCATCAGTCTCTTCATCCAATATGCATCGAATCAGGAATAATCTTCAGAAGAAGGACACAAAAGGCAAATCTGGGGAAGCCCAATTGGATGCAGCATACATTAGCACTGTGGCAAAGGGTTAGAAGTGGGGATGGCATAGGAGTGAACTAGAACGTTGTGTAAGTATCAGGTCCAGTGACAGCAATGCTGAGGGCAGTGCCAAACCATATGCCAAACTCCCACAATCAAGACGGGACAGGATTGGGGCTTTGTAAAGCTGCAGAAGGGTAGTGCAGTCTGTACCCCAGCTAGTGTTACTGAGTCAGCAAAGAGTACTAAAGTATAACCAGCACCTTTGCTTAAGTTGGTGAAGATGGGGAACCAATGTCAGCTGCGCATCAAAGACCAGTCCTAAAAAGTGATAAGTCTCCACCACATTGAGTAACTGGTTGTCCAGGTAAAGTTCTGGGTGTGGATGAAAAGTAAAACAGCGACAGAAGTGCATGACACGAGTCTTGGTGGTGGAAAACTGAAAGACGCAGATGAGAGTCTTTGACTGCACCTTTCGAAGGGTACTCTGCAGCCAGCCTTCAGCAACACCCACACTAGAGGAGCAGTAGTAACAGTAAAAATCTTTGGCATATGAGGAGGGTCACAATGAAGACCCCAGAGATCCTGCTAGACTGTTGATGGCTATTAAAAAAAAGAGGGACACTTAATACAGAGCCCCGTGGGACCTCGTTCTCTTGCACACAGCGAGAGGTCGGGGAGGAAAAGGAAAGTAGTACTGCAAAGGCAGGTGCCCCATGGTAGCCAATCAAGTATTGACAAAAGAGTTGTGAGCCAACTGGGGGACTTTCACAGGAACATGAGCGCTGTGGCAAAGGGTTGGGAGTGGGGATGGCATAGGAGTGAACTAGAATATTGTTTAGGTAGGGTGGGCAGCAGCCCACCACTTTAGGAGCAGTGGAAAGGCTCTTGTGTAGGATGTCACTCATTTCAGACCACGATGAGAGATAATCAAAGCCCTGACAAATGATGTGGTTTAGCTGTTCCAATCCAGGGTGGTACCGAGTGATGAAGAGCATGCACTCCTATAGCTGATTCTTGGAGGTGGTGGGAGGATTGCCGGTGTTTGAGGATAGGGCACAGGAAATCATGTCCGTGGACTAGGTTCGGGGGGGTAGTGCCTGTCTATGAAGGCCTTTGTGAGACTTCAGCATAATAGACAAGGGAATCTTGCCACTGCAGATACTCATCCACAGTTATCCAAGCTATGTAAAAGGGATTTTCTGACATGGAAGGAATGGCAGCTGCCAAAATTTAGGTACAGTTGGTGGTTAGTGAGTTTAATATGGACAGAGGTGTAGATGTAGTCATCAGAGAGGTGGAAGTCAATGTCCAGGAAAGTGGCACAGTGGGTTGAGGAGGACCAAGTGAAGCAGATGGGAAAGAAAGTCCTGAGGTTGTGAAGAAATGATGATAGGATATCTTGACCCTGAGTCAAGATCATAAAGATATCATCAATGGACCTGAACCAGACTTGGGGTTGGGAGTTTTGGGAGGCTAGGAAAGTATCATCTAAATGGCCATAAACAGGCTGGCATAGGAGAGAGCCAGGCGGGTGCCCCTTGCTGTGCTGCACTTTTGTTTGTATACTTCCCCTTCAAAGGAAAAGTCAGGATATAGTTTGTAGCTGATAAGATGTATAAGAAATGAGATAGTGAGTTTGGACCCTGAAAGTCATTGGGAGAAGCGGAGTTCAGTAGCCCAAGGCCGTGAGCATGAGGGATGTTTCTGTATAAGTAGGTGGCATCAACACTGACAAGAGGGATACAGGAGGTAAAGGGCTGAGGATGGTCGAGAGTCAGTGAAGGAAATGGCTGGTATCTTGGATGTGGGAGGCTAGGTTTTGGGCAATTGGTCTGAGATGTTGGTCAACAACAAAGGAAATTCTTTCAGTGAGAGTACAACAGCCCCCCAATCCTCTTGCCAGTGCTTATCCTGCCCTGAAATGAGGGACATCCTACACAAGACCCTTCACACCCCTCCCAAAGCAGTGTTCCATTGTCCACCCAAACTGCACATCATCATAGGTCATGTACTGTGCCACCCCCACTTCAACTCCTTGCCACAGAGATCATATCACTGTGGAAGACCAAGGTGCAAGACCTGCCCATACACTCACCTAGCACTTCCAACTTCAGTTCTGTAACAGGCTTACATTACCCCCACAGTATGACTACAAAACAGCTGTCCACCAGGATGAATGGCCACCAATAAACTGTTGCCAAAAACAAAATTGACCACACAGTGGCAAAAATGTTGCAGATGAGCAAAATGTGCTTAATGTCAATGGCTGCTTCATAACCTGGGACATCTGGAAACTTCCCTCCACCACCAGATTCTCTGAATTACAAAGATGAGAGTTATCCTTGCAAGACATCCTTTGCTCCAGTAATCAACCTGGCCTCAATCTTTGGTAACCCAATTTCCCCGTATCCTCCACCCAACAATTTCCGTTTCCTCTGTCCAGTCACTCCCTCCCTGCCTCCACAGTCAGCAAACTGGCTGCCTCCCAACAATGTAGTGGCTACTAACCTGCAACCCCTCTCCCTGCTTTCTGCCTCTCTCTCCCTCTACCCTATCCACCTGACACAACCCTCACCTAACCAAGTCCAGCTGCAAAACGCAGCATTGTGTGTCCAGCCGGTGCCACGCAGGGGCATTGGGGTGTTTAGAATGTGTGAGTGTGTGTGTGTGTGTGTGTGTGTGTGTGTGTGTGTGCGTGTGTGTGCGTGTGCGTGCGCATGCTCAGAGAGAGATTACTCTGAAAGCTAACAGGTTTTCTTTATATGTGTGCCTGTTGGCGACTTAACACTTATGCTGTTCGGTCGTTTCATTTGACTGAGTCTCTGAACAGTGCTGCCCTCTCTGGAGGTATTTATACGTGGGGGACAGTTGTCAGTAGGCCACTCCTCCAAGGGCATCTAATGGTACACTCGCTGTGGTGAGGGAGAGATTTGGCAGTGGTGAATGGGCTGTCAGTCGGGCGGCTGTACTTAGCTCATGGTCACGTGTGCCATGTAAATGGCAAAGATGTATGTTTTGGTTGTTAACTTACCTATGAATAATAAGTGATTATCTCAACTCTTGTGTTTCATTACAAACTGAATGGATTTGAAACATTATACAGTCCTCTTCAATTCATTGTCCTCCGGTACTTTTATGTTTTCAGCTGCGGACGCTAACATTTTGGTCCTCTGGGCCGGATTGTGATGGATTCGGCAAAGTAACATGCAGTGACTTTCATCCATTGGTGGAACAGCAATGACGAGTGTTGATGGAGCAACAAGGAGATGCAGCTTGCAACGTCGAGATGACACATCTGAAAGTTAAGTACCTAGTCTGGCTGTCCTGCTTCCTGTAATTCCTGCTCACTTTAACTGCTGTTGGCTACCACCACTAGATTTCCATGATGGCTGAAGTATTAAGAAACAAACTTGTAACCACACAATTGGTGGTGAAAGCAAGCCTCACATGGTTGTTTGCAAACAAATTCGATGTAACTGGCAAATCAGACACTTTGGACATTACTGTCAGGCTAGAACAGTTGCCAAAGATCGTGGAGAAGTATGAAGACACGCAGTCACAGCTCGAATTGTTTGAAGATGTAGAGAGTCATACTGAGGACAGAGAAACTTTTGAAAATATGGTAATCGAGGTTTTGAGAAAAATGAGAGCGATTCAGATGAATCACACAAATGCAGTTGACAAGGTTTCGTCAGACGCTGGGTCTGCCTTGAGTGTATCAAAACGTAGCATCAAGCTGCCCACCATAATACTGCCATCATTTAACGGCATTTTCACAACACTTTTGTGAGTCTCATCGTAAACAATGAGGAATTAGAGGACAGTGCTAAGTACCATCATTTGCTGAGTTCATTAACAGGTGAACCACACAATGTAATTGCCGATCTCCCTGTGACTAATACTAATACCGGCTGCCAAAGAAATACATGATGATTCTAAAGTCACTATACATTGCAGTGATATAGTAACTGAATATTTGTTTCTTGCAGGTACTACGACAGAATGCTAACCAAAGAAGAACAAATCACTGTTGTTTCTGCTCGTCTTCGTGGAATGACGTATGAACAGGTGCGGACAGACTTTGCCCATCAGTTCCGAAAAACAGGCCCCACCAGGCTTGCTACCAAGACCCTCATCAATAAATTCCAGTGTACTGGTAGTGTTGCAGATGAAGAATGGCCAGGGAGGCTGGCCATAACGCCAGACACCGTGCAAAGTGTGCAGGATGTGATCACACGTAGCCCTACTGCATCTACCAGGAAACTTAGTAGGGAGCTTGGTATTCCTCAAACCACTGTATGGAGAGTTCTTCGTTACAAGCTGCACAAATGTGCATACCATATCCAGCTTGTCCATAAGCTTGAAGCGGAGGATTACACAGCCAGACGAACTATGTGCCATGACATGCTATAAGATGTGGAAAATGATAATGTGATGCAAAATGTCTTGTTCAGTGCTGAAGCTACATTTCATACCAGTGGACATGTGAACAGATACAATTGCAGGATATGGGCAGATGAACAACCAAGTGTGCTGCAAGAGTGGCAATGGGACAGAGCAAAAGTGAACGTGTGTTTAGGGATAATGAGGTCAACAGTGTAAAGGCCCTTCTTCACAGAACAAACCATAACTGGAACCACATACCTAGATATGTTGGAACAGTTTTTGGAGCCCCAGTTGATATCTGACAGGTTTATGGATACTGTTGTTTTTCAACAGGATGGTGAACCACCCAATTTTGCCCTTGTTGTTTGAGATTATCTGAATCAAGCATTTCCCGGCAGATGGATTGGTCGTGCCTCTCCACGGATGTAGACACCCCACTCTCCTGACTTGATACCCTTAGACTTTTTTGCATGGGGGTTTATCAAGTCTAAGGTAGAGATCTGCAGCACTGAACACTTAGCACAGTGGATTTGAGCCGCAGCTGCTGAGATTACATCAGATATACTTGGGCAGGTTTTTCGGTCTACAGTGGAGCGCTGGAGGGTGTGCCTAGACATGCAAGGTGGTCACATTGAGATGTACTGAAATTATGTCATATTGTAACATAAGTTGCAGTGCCATTACATATTGGTTAATAAAATTTGTTTAAGTATAAAATGTGTAGTGACTTTAGAATCACCCTGTATTAATTATATTATTAATAATAATAATAATAATAATAATAATAATAATAATACACCCCGTGGAGGCCCGGGAAAGGAATAGGCCTCCGGTATGTTCTGCCAATTGTAAAAGGCGACGAAAAGAACAAACCACTAATAGGGCTAACCCCCCTTTTAGTGTGATTAGTTGGTTCAGGACAGAACTAAAGAAGCCTCGGACAAGTGCCGTCATGGTCGGGGATGACATTTGAACCCTATGCCCACCCACAATGGTAATGACACTGCTAGCCAACTGGAAAATGATTTAAATCCAAATAGAGGTGTTTTGCAGGATATGCTTCCTGCAACCACCCTAGAAGGAAAACAAAGACAGAGGATGAGATGGTCAGATGAAATTAACCGACACCTCATGTTCTGTTATTACCAAGCAACAAACCTAGGAACCAACACAACTGGATACAGATCACAAGTACAGAGCTATTACAAATGACTGAAGCGATTTCATAAATTCACTGTAGCTCCATTCATTGACATATGGTCACGACACACTACAGATACGTAGAAAAACTCATAAAGTTTTGTTTGGCTGAAGCCGCACTTCAGGTTTCTGCTGCCAGAGCGTTCGAGAGCGCAGTGAGACAAAATGGCGACAGGAGCGGAGAAAGCGTATGTCGTGCTTGAAACGCTCTCACATCAGTCAGTCAGTCATAACAGTGCAACGACACTTCAGGACGAAGTTCAACAAAGATCCACCAACTGCTAACTCCATTCGGCGATGGTATGCACAGTTTAAAGCTTCTGGATGCCTCTGTAAGAGGAAATCAACGGGTCGGCCTGCAGTGAGCGAAGAAACGGTTGAACGCGTGCGGGCAAGTTTCACGCGTAGCCCGCGGAAGTCGACGAATAAAGCAAGCAGCGAGCTAAACGTACCACAGCCGACGGTTTGGAAAATCTTACGGAAAAGGCTACAGCAGAAATCTTACCGTTTACAATTGCTACAAGCCCTGACACCAATGACAAAGTCAAACGCTTTGAATTTTCGGCGCGGTTGCAACAGCTCATGGAAGAGGATGCGTTCAGTGCGAAACTTGTTTTCAGTGATGAAGCAACATTTTTTCTTAATGGTGAAGTGTTTAAACCTCCTCTGCCAAGAAACATGCCAGAACTGCGAGCTCGCATCAACGGTGCTTTCGAACTCATTGATGGGGACATGCTGCACGGAGTGTGGGAGGAACTTGATTATCGGTTTGATGTCTGCCGAATCACTAAAGGGGCACATATCGAACATTTGTGAATGTCTAAAAATACTTTTTGAGTTTTTGTATGTGTGTGCAAAGCATTGTGAAAATATCTCAAATAATAAAGTTATTGTAGAGCTGTGAAATCACTTCAATCATTTGTAATAACTCTGTATACACAACATTTATTACCAGATACCCAGAATTAAAATTTTTAACAGAAGAATGACTAGCTGATCAGATCCGTGTAATAATAAAAAATAACAGGATACCCCAGTCAGAATTAGAGAACATCAAACAACAAGTACAGCAAATAATGGAACAAAATAATGTGCAATCAGAAGAAGAAGAAAATACAGTAATGGACTCAAACATTCCAGAGCAAACAAACAAAGAACAACACGCATCAATTAAACAATCAGAGGAAAACGAAATCTTAAGACAGCCACCAGAACAAGCACAAATAGAACACGAAGTGACACACATGTTAGATATAGAAGAAAAATTTCAGCTGACATATGTAGAATACAAAGACACAAATACAGACATTAGACCATTCTTGCATAGACCACCAAATAACCCACAAGTCGAAACAACAATAAAAACTATCAACACAATAATACAGAACAAGATAAATGAAAACACAACGATGGAAGAGTTACAATACTGGTTTATATAGGAGCACTCACTACACTAAATATACACACTGGACAGAGATCAGAACCAACCAACACACAGAAGAAACCCACAAAACCAGCATGGCAACACAGGCTACAGATCAGAATAGAAAAACTGAGAAAAGACATCGCACAGCTAACACAGTTTATAAGAAAAGAAATATCAGACAAAAAACGAAAAAGGTTAGGTAAAATCTCACAACAAGAAGCGATAGAGCATTGGCCAAACGACTTAGAAGATACAAAAAAAGTGAAAACAGAAGGAAACAAAACCAAACATTTAACTCAAACCAAAAGAAATTTTACCAGACAGTAGATAACACACACATTAAAATAGATAACATATCCATCTGCACAAACACAGACACAAGCAGACATTTGCTTGTGTCTGTGTATGTGCGGATGGATATGTGTGTGTGTGTGTGTGTGTGTGTGTGTGTGTGCGCGCGCGCGAGTGTATACCTGTCCTTTTTTCCCCCTAAGGTAAGTCTTTCCGCTCCCGGGATTGGAATGACTCCTTACCCTCTCCCTTAAAACCCACATCCTTTCATCTTTCCCTCTCCTTCCCTCTTTCCTGACGAAGCAACCATTGGTTGCGAAAGCTAGAATTTTGTGTGTATGTATGTGTTTGTTTGTGTTTCTATCGTCCTGCCAGCGCTTTCGTATGGTAAGTCACATCATCTTTGTTTTGAAATATATTTTTCCTGCGTGGAATGTTTCCCTATTATATTCATATCATAAATTATTTAACAGTTACATTGCAGACCCATACACATTCCCTGATACACTTACACATGGAATAACTTATCTGAAACCTAAAGATCAAGCAGACACAGCAAAACCAGCTAAATATAGCCCCATAACATGCCTACCAACAATATACAAAATATTACCTTCAGTCATTACACAGAAATTAATGACACGTACAACACAGAACGAAATTGTAAATGAAGAACAAAAAGGCTGTTGCAAAGGAGCACGAGGGTGTAAAGAGCAACTGATAATAGATGCAGAGGTGACATATCAAGCTAAAACTAAAAAAAGGTTGCTACACTACGCAAACATTGATTACCAAAAAGCTTTTGATAGTGTACCCCACTCATGGTCGCTACACTACGCATACATTGATTACCAAAAAGCTTTTGATAGTGTACGCCACTCATGGTTACTACAAATATTGGAAATATACAAAGTAGATCCTAAATTGATACAGTTCCTAAACATAGTAATGAAAAATTGGAAAACCACTCTTAATATCCAAACAAATTCAAATAATATCACATCACAGCCAATACAGATTAAGCATGGAATATACCAAGGAGACTCATTAAGTCCTTTCTGGTTCTGCCTTGCTCTGAACCCATTATCCAACATACTAAATAATACAAATTATGGATACAATATTACTGGAACATACCAACACAAAATCACACATTTGCTATACATGGATGATCTAAAACTACTGGCAGCAACAAATCAACAACTCAACCAATTACTAAAGTTAACAGGAGTATTCAGCAGTAATATAAATATGGCTTTTGGAACAGACAAATGTAAGAAAAATAGCATAGTCAAGGGAAAACACACTAAACAAGAAGATTACATATTGGATAACCACAGCGACTACATTGAAGCGATGGAAAAATCAGATGCCTATAAATATCTAGGATACAGACAAAAGATAGGAATAGACAATACAAATATTAAAGAAGAAATAAAAGAAAAATATTGACAAAGACTAACAAAAATACTGAAAACAGAACTGACAGCAAGAAACAAGACAAAAGCTATAAATACTTATGCTATATCAATATTGTCCTACTCATTTGGAGTAGTGAAATGGAGTAACACAGACCTAGAAGCACTCAATACACTTACACGATCACAATGCCACAAATATAGAATACATCACATACATTCAGCAGCAGAAAGATTCACATTAAGCAGAAAGGAAGGAGGAAGGGGATTTATTGACATAAAAAACCTACATTATGGACAGGTAGACAATTTAAGAAAATTCTTTATAGAACGAGCAGAAACTAGCAAAATACACAAAGCAATCACTCATATAAATACATCGGCTACACCATTGCAATTTCATAACCACTTCTACAACCCTTTAGATCACATAACGTCAACAGATACAAAGAGAGTAAATTGGAAAAAGAAAATACTACATGGCAAGCACCCGTATCATCTAACACAGCCACACATCGATCAAGACGCATCCAACACATGGCTAAGAAAAGGCAATATATACAGTGAGACGGAAGGATTCATGATTGCAATACAGGATCAAATAATAAACACCAGATATTACAGCAAGCATATTATTAAAGATCCCAATACCACAACAGATAAATGCAGACTTTGCAAACAACAAATAGAAACAGTAGATCACATCACAAGCGGATGTACAATACTAGCAAATACAGAATACACCAGAAGACATGACAATGCAGCAAAAATTATACATCAACGACTTGCCATACAACATAAACTAATAAAACAACACGTTCCCACATACAAGTATGCACCACAAAATGTACTGGAGAATGATGAATACAAATTATACTGGAACAGAACAATTATAACAGATAAAACAACACCACATAACAAACCTGACATCATACTCACCAATAAAAAGAAGAAATTAACACAACTAATCGAAATATCCATACCCAATACAACACATATACAGAAGAAAACAGGAGAAAAAATTGAAAAATACATCCAACTGGCTGAGGAAGTCAAAGACATGGGGCATCAGGATAAAGTTGACATTACACCAATTATACTATCAACTACAGGAGTCATACCACACAATATCCACCAGTACATCAACACAATACAGCTACAGCAAAATGCATATATACAACTACAGAAATCTGTAATTATTGATACATGTTCAATTACCCGAAAGTTCCTAAATGCAATGTAACATATACCGTACAGTTAAAAGGAAGTCACGCTTGATCAAGGTCCGCGTCACTTTCCATTTCTAACCAGACATAACATCTGAGAAAGGAAAGAAATAATACAAGTAACGCAAATCCTGCTAAATCAGAAGTAAATACAAACAACATTGTATCCTTCAATAAGATATTCTGTCCATAGAGTTTGTAACTGATACATGGAAATCACAATCATATAAACAAATACACATTTAAAAATAAAAAAATGATGAAATTCACTGAATCTGCTGCAAGATACACACACAAGGCAAAAGGAGAACAACACACAAACTAAAAACATGAATACACTGTTCACGCCGGCCGCGGTGGTCTAGCGGTTCTAGGCACGCAGTCCGGAACCGCGTGGCTGCTACGGTCGCAGGTTCGAATCCTGCCTCGGGGATGGATGTGTGTGATGTCCATAGGTTAGTTAGGTTTAAGTAGTTCTAAGTTCTAGGAGACTGATGACCTCAGATGTTAAGTCCCATAGCGCTCAGAGCCATTTGAACCATTTTTGAACACTGTTCACTTTTGTATCATGTCACTCGGTAAAGGACGTAGCTTGCAGATTGGCCTCTTGAAAACCCCTTGCGGTGTGCGAATAGTGGCCCCTTGCACCGTTCCCTCGCTCCCAGGATGCACTCCTTCAATGACGGCTAGCTTTCAAAATAAAAGTTGGCAGGTTATCTTATCTTACTATGATCAAGGCACCAATGCACCAGGTTGCACATTCTGACTAGGTCTGCTGCTGCAGATGATGCAGGTAGTCAGATGACTAGTGCCACCCAAAGATCTGGAAGCCTTACTGCAGTAGTTCCCATCTTGTGAGCAAGCTCAGGTTGGTTGTACTTAGATCTGGCTGAGGGATGCTTGTGATTGCAGTTCCAATCAGGCAATGACCTGGGGTGAGGGCTTGGGGATCAGTAGGATCGCAAAATAGTGGTGTGAGAGAACGAGGGTTCAAGCAAGCCTCAATCTGGCAAGTCGGGGTTGTCAGCTTTTTTGAAAGTTGGACGTACGCTTCCCATCATTCGCTGTGAGTGGTAATTGAAGGACTTCACTCCAGCTTCCCATACTCCGCCAAAGTTTGGTGACGCAGGAGGAACGAAGTGCCAATCGGTGGCTTCTTTGTGCATAAAGCTTTTCACCTGTGTCTGCTGATAACGACTGCTGACAGCAGCTTGAAACTCATGAAGTTCTGGATTAGCTCCGAGAAACAAATCTTCTGAGAGCCGACAGGAATGCTTCAGTTGTTATCTTCCCAACTACCTCCAAAGCACTGCTCGTGTAGCCAAGCATACAAACAGGGCAACGGAGCACTTTTCCTTTAATTTGGATCTCTGTGAGCCTGCTTTCACATAGAATTGTCCTGTGCAATCAAACCCACAATTGAAGAAAGGCCTCACAGCTTCTACACGTGGGCGTGGCAGGTCTCCCATGAGCTGTTATTCATTTAATCGCTGCCAAGTCAAGCACTGATGCAGAGCACGCCGGATTGCATTTTGTCTTTTAGCTATCCAGTGTTGCTTTCTGAGAGACGCAAGCAACAGTTGACACCCAGCATGGGAAAGATGACGATGTCCACTTTCCACTATTAGTCGTGTGAGATAATCCTTAGGTGGCAGTACGTGTTGATGCTTCTCCTCAGATCAGCATTTTGTAGCCTACCTCCAACCTGTAGCAGTCTCATGTCAATGAGGATAGGATGCGGTGATTTGAGCTTGCCATTTTTATCCACTAGCTTTATGGTCTTCAACTGATGGATTGCCGTTGCATATGTATCTTCTTGTGCTATCCTGAAGCACTGTAGAAAAGTGTCCTGCATTCATTGCAAGACAATTCGGCAGTTTCCTTTGCAGTTTTGGAGCTATTAATGAATCTAAGACAGTATGCCATTCCCTGCTATAATCATGTAAACTTTGAGAATCGACAGATGATACTACCTTGCATTGCTCTGCTGATGTGACAGAGGACTTAAGCCAATTCTTCTGGCAGCTCCCGAGCTGCAGAATCACTAGAGGTGTCTATCAAAGGCCATCACTGCAGTTCCTTCTCTAAATCCTCACACGAACGAAAAAATGGCTGACATCGAAATAAGTGTCCAAGGAATAGAAAAGCAACTGAAATCACTCAACAGAGGAAAGCCCACTGGACCTAACGGGATACCAATTCGATTCTACACAGAGTACGCGAAAGAACTTGCCCCCTTCTAACAGCAGTGTACCGCAAGTCTCTAGAGGAACGGAAGGATCCAAATGATTGGAAAAGAGCACAGGTAGTCCCAGTTTTCAAGAAGTGTCGTCGAGCAGATGCGCAAAACTATAGGCCTATATCTCTGACATCGATCTGTTGTAGAATTTTAGAACATGGTTTTTGCTTGCGTATCATGTCATTTCTGGAAACCCATAATCTACTCTGTAGGAATCAATGTGGATTCCGGAAACAGCGATCGTGTGAGACCCAACTCGCTTTATTTGTTTATGAGATACAGGCTACCAGGTAGATGCCACTTTCCTTGACTTCCAGAAGGCATTCGATACAGTTCCGCACTGTCGCCTGATAAGCAAAGTAAGACCAGCTGTGTGGCTGGATTGAAGAGTTTTTAGCAAACAGAACACAGCATGTTGTTCTCTGGAGAGACGTCTACAGACGTTAAAGTAACCTCTGGCGTGCCACAGAGGAGTGTTATGGGACCATTACTTTTCACAATATATATAAATGACCTAGTAGATAGTGTCGGAAGTTCCATGCGGCTTTCGCGGATGATGCTGTAGTATACAGAGAAGTTGCAGCATTAGAAAATTGCAGCGAAATGCAGGAAGATCTGCAGCGGGTAGGCACTTGGTGCAGGGAGTGGCAAGTGACCCTTAACATAGACAAATGTAATGTATTGCAAATACATAGAAAGAAGGATCCTTTATTGTATGATTATATGACAGTGGAACAAACACTGGCAGCAGTTACTTCTGTAAAATATCTGGGAGTATGCGTGCGGAGCGATTTGAAGTGGAATGATCATATAAAATAAGCTGTTGGTAAGGCGGGTGCCAGGTTGAGATTCATTGGGAGAGTCCTTAGAAAATGTAGTCCATCAACAAAGGAGGTGGCTTACAAAACACTC
Source organism: Schistocerca americana (assembly GCF_021461395.2). Classification (NCBI taxonomy): domain Eukaryota; kingdom Metazoa; phylum Arthropoda; class Insecta; order Orthoptera; family Acrididae; genus Schistocerca; species Schistocerca americana. Next base: position 139,304,471 of record NC_060119.1, on the reverse strand, counting down.
GTTCGACCTATACTTTAGTATTGCTCATCAGTGTGGGATCCGTACCAGCTCGGGTTGACAGAGGAGATAGAGAAGATCCAAAGAAGAATGGCACGTTTCGTCACAGGGTTATTTGGTAAGCGTGACAGCGTTACGGAGACGTTTAGCAAACTCAAGTGGCAGACTCTGCAAGAGAGGTGCTCTGCATCGCGGTGTAGCTTGCTGTCCAGGTTTAGAAAGGGTGCGTTTCTGGATGAGGTATTGATATATTGCTTCCCCCTACTTATAACTCCCGGGGAGATCACGAATGTAAAATTAGAGATTAGAGTGCGCACGGAGGCTTTCCAGCAGTTGTTCTTCCCGCGAACCATACACGACTGGAACAGGAAAGGGAGGTAATGACAGTGGCACGTAAAGTGCCCTCTGCCATACACCATTCGGTGGCTTGCGTAATATAAATGTAGATGTAGATGAAATTACGTCTTCCTTAAGCCAAGCTGGTCCTTCCCACCACAGGCTGTTTTCTTGCAGGTATGCAGGAAACACTCCTCGTGTATTTTGCTATATCTCAGTGACACAGTTCCCCACAAATTTCTTCCAATGAGTGGGTGGAGATGCGAGCCATGCCAGTTCAATGGATGACTCAGTCCACCTGCTGTATTAGTTGCAATAGGAAGAGAGCACCACAGAGTTCCAGGCCAGGTAAGGACAACTTTTTCGATGGAGATACTGTGATTCCATGATGATTAGTTGATTGTACATATATACAACAGCCGTAGGCCTTCTCTGAAGCACTGCAGAATCTGTGCAGTTCAATGCTGACAGGTTTTCCTTCTGTAATGGCTACGAGCAACATGAATATTATCTATCATACAAACCTCTCTGTATAGTGTCTGCCACATGCAATTCAGCTCTTGAGGCAAGGGTTCATCCCATATTAACTGAAGCTGCCACAGATGTAAAAAGATTTAGAATGTGATAACAATGGGACTAATTAATCTCAGAGGATCAAAAGTAGATAGCCAGTACAATGGGTTTTGTGAAGCTGTGGACCTTACATGCTGGCTTGACATTATTAACAATTTGGAACTGATCAGCAGCTGGGTGCCTGTGTCTCTCTTAATACTGAGGGGATATTCTTGAAGAATTCCATACTGTTACTGGACCACTTCCGTAATGAGAAACGATCTTTCTTCAAAAGCTTCGCGACACCTTGCTGGACTTTGATTTCAGTCTCTACTGTATCGCAACCTGAGATACAATCGTCCACATAGAAGTCATTAGCAAGAATGTTTGCTGCCTTGTTACATCTGCCCTCTTCATGAGCTAATTGTGACAGACATCGTACTGCAAGAAAACATGTACAGGCCATTCTGTATGTGACTGTCTTTAACTGATATTCCTGGAGTGGTGCAGATGTCTTACTCCTCCACAGTATTCTTTGATAGGCGCGATCTCCATCCGCTACCAGAACTTGTCGATACATCTTCTCTATGTCAGCCATGAAGGCAATGCGATGCATGTGGAAGTGTAATATTATGGAGCACAAATCTGATTGAATCGTTGGTCCAACCATCAACAAACTGTTTAGGGGCAAATTAGAGCTTGTTTTGGCCAAACAATCAAAAACTACTTGTGTTTTGGTACTCGAGTTGGCTTCCTTAAGAACTACATGGTGTTGCATGTAGTATGAAATGGCAGCACGTGTAGCTACTGGTTCCATAGGTTCTAAGCCTTCATATTCCCTTATAAACTGCGTGTAACTTTCTTTAAGCTTCAGGTGTCTCGCCAGTGTCTGTTCAACTTGAGAGAAGCGTTTTGCTGCAGCGTTGAAAGATCCACCTAATTTACTTGGCTCTTGGCGAAATGGAAGATGGACAATGAACCTGCCTGCGGAATCTTTCTTTGTGTGTTGCACGAAGTGTGCTTCACGTTGTTCTTCTTCTTTCATCATTACATCATGATTTAATTCTTCTATTTCCCAGAATTTCTTCAAGAGCATTTGAACTTCCATCTTCGTTTTTATGAAGCACGACACGACTGGCTGCCGTGACGAAATATTGTGCTCTACCGTTAGATACTGACCAGATATGAGCCAACCTAGTTCTTTCTCTTGAAGCACAGGATGATCAGCTCCTACAGAGATACTCCTTGATTTGTGACTGTATGGACAAAATTCTGTTCCTAGTGACACGTCGATCTTTCCAGGTGACCAAAACTCTGGATCAGTGTGTTGTACATGTGGCAAGTGCCACGTACTGGGATCAATTATTTGTTCAGGCAAGGTATCGGTTATTGACAGATGACAAAGTCCCTTACACAGGAGCCCACTAGTATAGAGACAAGGTGTTTTGCATCGGAGCAGGTTGCACCTATTCCTTGAATCGGTATTCTGCCGTGCCAGCTTTGAAGTCTGAGGCGTTGTGCACATGTTTCCGATATGAAGCATGACTGCGACCCAGAATCTAATAGAACACAAGTCTGCCATTTTTCAGTGATATCTTGCAACCTTATTCTCGGTGTCGCAAGGAGTACTTGTTTGCCTGGACTGGTCTTCAGTGAACAATAGCTCGATGTAGTTGATGGATGTTTGCCATTGTGTTTGTGTTGCATGTCACCTGTACACTCCTTGCTTGGTGCATCTTGTGTCCATTGTGATTCTGCATGTAACAACGTGTGGTGCCATTTACCATAGGTATGACAGGTAATGGAGTTGCACTGAAAAGCCCTGTGACCATTCTTCAGACAGTTGTAGCTCAAGTTGTTGTGCATCACAACAGCCTTGCATTCTCTACACGTGGCTTGTCTGAATTTGCTGCACTTGTGCAGTGTATGAGGCTAGTAGACATGACACATGCAGTACCTGTAGCAATGGATGTCTGTTTTGAATGCTCAAACTGCTTGGTCTTGACCACATTCTGATGTTTATTAACTGTTGTGCTGTGACAATGTGGTGCATTCTTGAGACAGGCACAAGTTTCTTTATGTTGGAAAGCTACTCGAACTCAAGACTGCCTTCAAACTCGGTTCTTATAGAATGTTCAACCCTTTCTATAAAGAGCTGTGATGTAATTATGTCTTGCCAAGAGATATCTAGCTGCAATGCCATCAGTGCATGCACAGTGCTTAAAGCTTCGTTTAGTAGTGCAGGAAGTTCACTTGAACATGGCTTTGTCATTGCCGGTAGCGTTAGCAGTTTCTTTAACTGTGCTGATGCAATCAGTCAAGGATTATTGTATCTATTATGGACCAAGTCACTGGGGGACGACAATTACACTGTGTGCTTCACCTGTTAATGAACTCAGCAAATGATGGTACTTAGCAATGTCCTCTAGTTCCTCATTGTTTACGACGAGACTCACAAATGTGTTATGAAAATGTCAGAATTGCGTTACATCACCGTTAGATGATGGCAGTTTTGTGGTGGGCAGCTTGATGCTATGTTTTGATACACTCAAGGGAGACCAGCATCTGACAAGACCTTGTCAACTGCGTTTTTGTGATTCACCTGAATCGCTCTCATTTTTCTCAAAACCTTGAAGATTATATTTTCGAAAGTTTCTCTGTCCTCATGCTGTGATTGCGCATCTTCGTACTTCTCCACGATCTTTGGCAACCGTTCTAGGCTGACAGTAATGTCCAAAGTGTCTGACTTGCCTGTTACATCGAATTTGTTTGCAAACAACCATGTGAGGCTTGCTTTCACCACCGAGTGTGTGGTTACAAGTTTCTTTCTTAATACTTTGTCCATCACGGAAATCAAGTGGTGGCAGGCAACAGTAGAAACAGCAGTCACAGTGAGTGGGAATTACAGGAAGCAGGTCAGCCTGACCAGGTACTTAACTTTCAGATGTGTCATCTCCGTTGACACTCGTCGCTGCTGTTCCACCAATGGATGACTGTTGCCGCATGTTACTTCGTGGAATCCATCACAATGCGCAGACGAAAACATAAAAGTATCAGAGGACAATGAATTGAAGAGGACTGTATAATGGTTCAAATCCATTCAGATTGTAATGAAACACAATAGTTGAGATAATCACTTATTATTCATAGGTAAGTTAACAACCAAAATATACATCTTTGCCATTTACATGGCGCATGCGGCCATGAATCAAGGACAGTCACCCGACCGACAGCCCGTTCACCACTGCCAAATCTCTCCCTCTCCGCAGGGAGTGTACCGTTAGATGCCCTTGGAGGGATGGCCTACTGACAACTGTCACCCGTGTACAAATACCTCCGGAGAGGGCAGCACTGTTCAGAGTCTCAGTCAAATGTAACGACTGAACATATGCTTTTCAATGAGTCCTTTAATCCAAAAGTACTTACATTATATCAGAATGTTATGTATTATTAGTTAACATTTTCAACTCTGCAACTGTACTGCTACTGTGTGTATAATGTTTTATATTCTTCATACTGATTATTCAAAAGGATCGCAATGAAGTTATAATCTAAGATTTTGTAAATTAAGTGGTAGCAAATAAAATGTTGCATTGGTTTAGTTCTTTTTAAGAAACAGTGTGGATCATAATGTAATTCAGAAAATGACATTTCACCATCTACATAATGAGAAATTACAGTGTGTTTCCACACGATTGGGACTAGCCTATTATTGTAATGCCTGCCTTATATTAAAAACTTACCATCTTATCTTAATGAAAAGACAGAAATAGTCGTTCTTCCAGATGATACAAGTATTTTTGTTAAGTTGAACAATATCAATGTGAAAGTTATTGTGTGGTTTTTGAGAGAGAGAGAGAGAGAGAGAGAGAGAGAGAGAGAGAGAGAGAGAGAGAGAGAGGGGGGGGGGGGGGGCAATAATCTTTTATTGTCTCATAAACATCTAAATAAGGAGTGAAAAGCAATGTCTGTGGGCTCAACAGCATATTTTTACAAGAACACAAAGACTGCAAGTCTTTTCACATCGTAATCTGACCGCACATGTTTACGAACATGACAGCATTAATGTTTATGTACGAGGGTCAGTCCAAAAGAAATGCACACTATTTTCTTAATCCATCTTTTATTCTACATGTTTGAAAGTTTTGCAGTGTGTAGATACATCCTTTAGGAACAACATTTTCATTTCTCCACATAATTTCCATCCCTCTCAACTGCCTTACGCCATCTTGGAACCAGCGCCTGTATACCCGCACAGTAAAATTCTGGACCAACCTGTTGGAGCCACTGTTTGGCAGTGTGCACAAGGGAGTCATCATCTTCAAACCTTGTTCCACAAAGGGAGTCTTTCAGTTTCCCAAAGAGATGATAGTCACATGGAGCCAGGTCAGGACTGTAAGGCAGGTGTTTCAGTGTTGTACATCCGAGTTTTGTGATCGCTTCCATGGGTTTTTGACTGACATGTGGCTGTGCACTGTTGTGCAACAGCAAAACATCCTGCTTTTGCTGATGTGGTCAAACCGAGTCAGTCAAGCTTGAAGTTTCTTCAGTGTCATCACTAATGCATCAGATTTTATGGTGGTTCCACTTGGCATGATGTCCACAAGCAAGAGTCCTTCGGAATCGAAAAACACCGTAGCCGTAACTTTTCCAGCAGAAGGTGGTGTTTTGAATTTTTTTTTCTTTGGTGAATTTGCATGATGCCACTCCATTGATTGTCTCTTCATCTCTGGTGAAAAATGATGGAGCCATGTTTCATCACTTGTCACAATTCTTATAAGACATTCATCTCCACCATTCTCGTACTGTTCCAAAAGTTCGCTGCATACTGTTTTTCTTGATTCTTTGTTAGCCACTGTCAACATACTGGGAACCCACCTGGCACAAACCTTTTTTAACACCAACACTTTCAGTATTCTGCAAACACTTCCTTCCCCTATCCCAACGTAGCCTGACAGTTTGTTCACTGTGATGCGTCTGTCAGCAGTCACCAATTCGTTAACTCTCTGCACATTGCCTGGAGTGTGTGCAGTACGAGGCCTGCCACTGTGAGGTCAATCCTCAATATTGCCGTGCCCACTTTCTCATCACGTAACCTGCTTGCCCACCGACTAACTGTACTGCGATCGACAGCAGCATCTCCATACACCTTTTTCAACCTCTTGTGGATGTTTCCCACCCTGCTCGTTTTCACAGTACAGGAATTCTATGACAGCACGTTGCTTCTGACGAACATCAAGTGTAGCAGCCATCTTGAAGACATGCTGTGACGGCGCCACTCACGGAAAAAGGTTGAACTAAGTTTGAAAACAAGCAGGAAGTGTGTATCTACACAATGTAAAACTTTTACACATGCAGAATGAAAACTGTATTTTTACAAAAATAGTGTGCACTTCTTTTGGAGTGACCCTCATACATTCTTCTGCTAGTGAAATACATAATTTCATACTTCATCTCTCAAATGCCCACCATTAATTTTGTGAATGAATATCTTCAACAATGAACAATTCAGTTCATGAAATGGTCAACATGATTTCTTAATCTGAATTCCAAACACCATACCTGGGATATTTTTAGAAGCCATGTTGCTGCTCACAGTCCTCTCCAGACAATTGCCGTGCTGAGAGAAGTCTTCTAAATAGAATGTCATTCTTATTCTATTAAGAGAATGAAAGAGAACTGCCCATAACTGCATGTGCTCTGTAATTTGTACAACAGTAAACTGACATGCCCATTACATACGTAATGTAAGTCTGAGCATAAATCATCCGGCACTGAGCTTGCATATTCCATTCATGCTACAACATATTTTACATTGTGGCTAATTTCATCAGAATCAATGTAACGCTTATAACATTATCTAGATGTTCGCTATTTTTCCTGGATTTATGGAAGTTCTAGCACTGAAAACTGCCACTTTTGCTACATTCTAAGAAATTTGTGTCTTACGTACGTTTACTTCACATTCTGACAACACATTTGCCTTACGAACTAATAATGAACTGAAGTCTCAATTTCTGCCACAAATCAAATGCCTTTTCTTCAGCTAGATTTAATTAGTCCTGTTAGCGATTTCTTAGCATATTCCTTGATACATGAGCTAAGGCCTGTATCAATTATACACAAAGAGCTTGTTGGGTCCACACGCAGAGGTTCAACGAGTCTGCAGAAAACCATTTCCTGTATTCTAAGAAATTTATATCTTTTTCCGTCTTAGTTTGGAATTGTCAACTAAAGGGCCATCTTAAGATCATACACCTTAATACTGGTTTAAACTGTCCCACTGCCACCCCCCCCCCCCCCCCCCCTCCTGAACTAGTCACCAAACAGTTAATACATGCATGTTGACAGATACCATCCTCACATGAATAAAACATATCTAAGGTGTACTGATGACACTGAGGCTCCCTCATTTCTGGAGAAAGAAATGCTGTTACTTCGCTTACTTCAAAATACAACTTTAAATTAACACACTCAAACTGATTTGAAAACTAGGCCTAACCAATCATATCTGATCAATACCCCAAGCAAGAAGTGCTGACATCTCCTTACTTCAGTGACCACACTTGGAAACTGGTCAGTTACAGGGTGAGCTACAGTTCAATATGGACTTCAAACAATGGTGCAAAATTTTTCACAAATGTGATGCACTATCAGAAATGAAAGAAGCATTAAGCAACAGAAAAAATCCTATGATCAATCAAGAGGGCTCTAGAGAAAGAGAGGTATCTCAAAAGGTAATGACACGTCAGTTCTGCTATATGTGTGTGGCCATAAATCAATAGCTATATGTGATAACTGTCTTTCCAAATTTTTGTTTACAGGTTCCATCTCAGAATTTCATTTGTTCTTGTGCACAGCTAAGCTACATTTTCACTGTTTTCAGTCCATGAGGAAATTATTCTGACTTAACATGTGACTGCACTGGTGGTGTGACTGCACTGCTGGCAACTGATAGGAAGTGGGTACGTGTTTCATTTATTAAGACTGCTCAAATTTACTGACTGCATTTAAGTCCTCTATGTGTACCCTCAACATCAGTAATTTATTACTGTTGTCTTCCACAACACTGCATAAACTTTAATCTTTTAGTCTAATAATTAATCTTGCTTTAGTAAGAAGGATGTGGCAACTAGAAAACTGTTTACTTATAACAAGATCATTTCAGTATTAGCAACAATATCAACTGATAATGTTCGAATTTTTTTATTGGATATATTTATAAAAAAATACAAGATTGATTTCCAGTTTGCTTTATTTAGATTTTCTGGAATTCCTCTTCACAAATTGATCTTTGGTTTTTTCTCTGGTGGTGGCTTCATGTTTCGCTGACTATCTGGTTTCTCCTGTTTAATTTCACGAGGTTCAGCTTTCACTTCTTCTGCAAACACAAGACCAAATTTAAAAAAAATTATAACACAGCATACTACATTTTAATGTATAACACGATTTGACATTAAGCATTATTTTACCAATTGCTGGTTTCTGTTGAGGAATGACTTGAACTGGGAACTTTCGTGTAAGTTCTGCCAGCAACATATCCACTCTTTGTCTCTGGAACAATGAGCTCGGCTCTTCCCTTTGAGTCTCCTTTTTTGATGCAGTCCTTTCTGATGGTTTGCGTTCTTTTAGATCCCATGAATACCCTTTAGAAGGGTGATATCGAGAATAAGAGTTTGATTCTTCAAATGCAGATTGTAGATGATGTATTGTTGACATCTAGGAGAAAGAAAAAAAGAACATCATAGTTCCATATTTAATACACTTATCCTTAATAAACAGATTCCAAAGCCTCTTTGCAGAGGATTGCCAGGTTGAGAGCCTTCAACTGATTAATATTAAATTTACACACATCTGTTATGTGAGAAATGATATGAATAAATAATAATATAAAACTATTGTGAAAAGCTTTGTAAAGTATGCACCAACAGATAGATAAAGTGAAATTATTTTGTCTCTGTCTAGTTATGCGTACTCTTCACTTCATTCTATAATTCTCACTTCTCGTTTTAGAAAGTAATTTTTTTAATACTTCATACAATGCCTATTGAGACGCAATGTATAGTGACAAATGGCACAAACTGCATACACATGAGTGAATTTAATTTCCCTAAGATGATGGCTTGTGAGTATATATTAGTTGTTACTTTAAATCAGGAAACTTCACATATTCTTTCCGGATCATCTATGTTTTTCATAGCAAGCAGTCATATCCTGTGTACCATTAAGCACCAAAAATAACAGCCAACATGTCACATAATAGGTAAACATCAAGGAAGATATAATAACAGAAGACTGTCCATGTCTGTTTACACACCTTACATATGCTTGTAGTATAAATGAAATATGATACAGATTGAAAACATGCGCATGCCTGTTCGAAAATGGCCTAAAGCCAAAAATGGGTCAGTAGGGGTTAACTTACAAGTTTTCCTGACACTTAAGCCTTAGAAGAGGAAAATGATTATGTCTGTTCTGGCATAAACACAAGCACTGGAACAAAGATGAAGAACACAAGAGAAGAGAAGAGTAGGCAGTGAAACAATGTTGGCCAATGGTGCACTGATTAGGACCACACCACGACAGGAGCGGCCTCAACAAGAGGAGAATATAAAAGCCGCTCCAGCCTGCCTTGGGCGCTCAGGATCGGCTCAGTATTGGGACAGTATTCAAAGAGTATTAGCACGGCCTAGCAGAGAGTGCTATGGCAGCAATTATTAGTGATCCACAAGCAGTGTGACAAACTTGCATGAACACTGTATATAGCAACTAGGACTCTGATTTATATTGTATGTCACCCATCACTTGGGACACATTCTTATAAATACAAGTTAAGTATTGTCAGTCTTCTTTTTTGTAATAAAAACTATTAACCTGATTCACTTGAATTGTTGTACAGCACTCCGAGAACGCAACATCCTTTAGGCACCCTATATGAGACAAGTGGGCAGGACCCCACAATGTCTTTCACCAATTTTCTGGCTATAGCTATTACATGTTCCATTTCAGTCCACTTTCTTATCTGAGATTGCCCAAGGCCCTGTAAAACTTGAGGAGGTAAGTTCCACCTGCTCCTTATGTATTGTGGCTAAGATATTTTATAAGACCGAGAGTTTTTAGTGACAATCTTTTCATGTCCCTAATTGTGGCAACCATATAAATTGAGGGTCAAATGTGAGACCTAGAAACCTCACTGTGCCTTGAAATAACAATAGAAAAGAACGGGAACAGTTTAAAGGGATGCAATTTTAACCTTCCTTCTATACAAAATATTTTTAAGAATAAAGTGCACACACCTCTCATTGGAGGTATTAAAACACATCTTCTCTGCCTAGTTATCCAACCATTGAATAGTCAGTTGCAATGGACTAATTGCTATTGGAAGGCTCGAGGAGAAACAAAAGACAGAGAAATCATCAACAAATAAGGAACACTTGACAGGATGTTTAAGAACAGCTGTGATACTATTAATAGCTACAGCAAAGACAGTCACACTTAAAACGTGGCTTGAGGGACAAGGTTTTCCCGTTCTAATCGATCAGCGGTGACGCCACTGACTTGATATCCAAAATAGTGTGATAAGGACCATATAAAGATATAAGAAATTCTCTAAAACCCATTCAAGGAACTGCCTCAGGGTATCATGTTCCCAAGCAGTATCATAGGTCTTGTTGATGTCAAAACATATACCCACTACATGACACAGGAAAACCTGCTGTATAGCCACTCCCATGAGAACCAGTTTACCAAAGGTGGAGCAATATCTCCTGGATCCACACTGTAAGGGACTAAGGAACTGCCTGGATTCTAAGATCCAGACAAAGCACCAATTGACCATCTGCTCCAAGACCTTTCCCACACAGCTAGTGAAAGCAACACTTTGATAAATACTCCCAGGTTTTGAAAGTGGAATTGAAACTGCCTTTTGCCAAGAGCTGTGAAAGTGTCCTGGTGCCAAAATGAGGTTAAAAAGGGCAAGGGGGAGTTGTTTGCTCCATTGTGTGAGGTGACATAACATACACCTCTCATTGGAGGTATTAAAATACATCTTCTCTGCCTAGTTATCCAACCATTGAATAGTCAGTTGCAATGGATTAATTGCTGTTTGAAGGCTCGAGGAGAAACAAAAGACAGAGAAATCATCAACAAATAAGGAACACTTGATAGGATGTTTAAGAACAGATGTGATACTATTAATAGCTACAGCAAAGACAGTCACACTTAAAACATGGCTTGAGGGACAAGGTTTTCCTGTTCTAATTGATCAGCGGTGACGCCACGTCATGAGTCCTATCATGACCAGGTGATGTGTCATGAGCTGTAAACAAAGCCGAAACCAGCCCCCACATGGTGAAGAGGCAGCTGTATTCATTATCTGCAAAGCAACTGAAGCCTCAAATGTCTCTCTCAAAAGCCACTATGTATTGTTGGAAAGCTGAATCTTGTCTGGCAGTGACAGTATCTGTAGGAAATACTGTGGGAAATAGGCCACTGTAATCTGGACAGTGTCTTACAGGTTGGTTGGAGACTTACATTCTGTATTACAGTAGTCACTGGGCACATCCCTCTTCTTCCACAAATCCTCCTAGTGTCTCCCATATGAATGTGGTTTTAGTGGAAGCATTCATGGTGGGCAGGAATTGCTTCCACAATCTTCTTTTGCTGTCTCTAATTATTCAGCAACATTTAATTCTCGCTACCTGAAAGGCAGTGAGGTCATCTGCAGATGGCCAGCACCTGGAACTATGGAGAACCACTCGCCTGGTCCTGACTGCAGGACAGCATTTGTTTTTCCACCATGCAACAGGCTGCCTTTTCAATTGGCATAAAGACAGCAGAATGGATGCTTCAGGAGCATGGTGGATCATTTGGGTAATATGATTCACCCATCCCTGTGATAGTCTTCAAATGCAGTAAGTTGGCTGAAAGTTTCAGCCTGACCCACCCATTGTGGTGGCTATCTTCTGAACACCACTCTGTCTGGAAGGTGAATTCAGATTGGGAAGTGATCACAGTGTGCAAGACATCGACCACTCCCCATTGAGCAGTGTTTGTAAGGGCTGGAGAGCATACTGAGAGATAGGTAGCAGTTAATGACCCTGTTTTAGAGCTGAAGTTCGTGCTCTGCACCATGTTCAATAAACACTTACATAAGGACATGAGAAGGCTCTCAACTGCCCTACCTCTAGGAAAGGTGACTGCAGAGCTCCAAAGCACAATGAATGCACTAAAATCACCACAGAGAAAAGAAGCTGTGGAGGATGGGGGGAGGGAGATGAATATGGAGGTCATGGAGAGTACTTTATCTAACACCTCAGGTAGAGGGTCAACCTATGATATACATGCTCCTCTACAGTGATTGTTTGTATACTGGTTGTGAGGGAGAGGAGTGAGGAGTGGAAGGAGATGCTTCTGAAAATAGCCACTCCACCTTTAGCTCTCTCTCAACAAACGTCAGTTTCTTATTTTTTTTTATTTATTTACTTTTAATAATGTTGCCACACAGCTCAGAGGCACTAGAGAATTTAAAATGCTTTTAGGAGATGTATACACACTGGTCCACCCAGAGTTAATAGGAGTATTTCCTCTATATGTGTCTTGAATCCATTCAGGATCTGCTATGAAAGCCATCTTAACGGTGATGTTATCCTCAGTCTTTCTCCCTGTTGCTCCTCCGTAGTGGAGAGGTTTCAGGGGGTGGGTGTTTTACTTGAAGGACTCTCTGGTTACCTCAGGCAGAAGTCAATAACATCGATGGTATGGTCGTTGTTGGATCCGTCAGACAGGGCAAAGGTCAAGGACACAGCCAGGATTTTGTGAAAAAGGGAGGGGGGGGTCAAATTTGCTAAAATTGACCTTAAAAAGGCTCGTGTTTTCCATTTTATTCTGAAAAAATTTATTTGTTAAAGGTACATAATTTCCTTTCAGGCGGGCCTTCATACAAATAGCATTTGGTCTATAAAATTAAGCAGAAAAGCTTTTCTTAAAAAAAAAAAAAAAAAAAAAAAAAAAAAAAAAAACTATAAAATGTATTATCAACACACAAATACACATTTAAATATTTCTTAATTTGACAATATGATAACTGTGGTGTCACCGCCAGACACCACACTGGCTAGGTGGTAGCCTTTAAATCGGCCGCGGTCCATTAGTATACGCCGGACCCGCATGTCGCCACTGTCAGTGATAGCAGACCGAGCGCCACCACACGGCAGGTCTAGAGAGAGACGTACTAGCACTCGCCCCAGTTGTACAGCCGACATTCATAGCAATGGTTCACTGACAACTACACTCTCATTTGCCGAGACGATAGTTAGCATAGCCTTCAGCTACGTCATTTGCTACGACCTAGAAGGCGCCGTATTCAATTGATAATTAATATTACGAAGCATGCACTGTAATGAGAGATGTTCTACAATTGTGGATTAAAGTTAAGTATTATATCAACTACGTACTTTATTTGCTACTATTAATTCCCTTAACTGTTCCAGACCTCACGCCAGTCAGCGTGTAATTAAAGCGTGCATTTCGGCCTCCTCTACAAAAACAGTGTTGGCTCTTCTGCCAACACTACAATAACTGCACTCTACCACTGAACGCTGAATGAATTGAAATTCAAATATAATTTATTGCCTTAAAGAGAGAAGAAGAAGAAGAAGAAGAAGAAGAAGAAGAAGAAGAAGAAGAGAATGCAGTTTTCTCATATAAGGTTCAGTATCGCCGAGCAGAATAATCTTAAGGCCGGGTTGAATAACTTATAAAGTTAAACGAGTTCTGTTCTTTTTTTGACAATAGGTATCTTTCCCCTACTGCAACCTTGTATTTAAATTTACAACTTAACAGAAAGCAAGTCAGAATTTATTCAACACATCAAAGCATACAATGTTCCTCATTTCAAACTCAAATTTTAGTAAAGTATATTTCATTTCATTACAATCATTCAATTTTCTTAAGTGATCATAAACTTGTTTTAAACTTATTATTTCAACAGTCACCTTGAAACTGTAGCAACCACATTATTTAACACACAAATACCATGAGCTACACTTCTGTGATCTTAACACTGATTCAGGCATTAATTTCAACTAGACCTCTAATGTATGCGATCTCATAAATTAGTTGTATATATCCATGATAATATGGTTATACAGTCTTTGATGCTAATAAACTCCTCTATGAAGAACAACATACATTGTCGTTTGTATGTCATTTGTTTACAAATGCATTAGAGTTGTGACAATTGGACTCCTAACATCATTCTTGTAGTAAAACATGAAGACATGACATAATGCCCTTCCACAAGTGAGCTATCTATATGCACAGATATATAGTACAAAATGACGATGCAATTTGCTTTCCAATGTACATACGGCTTTTAGTGCCAGCAGTCTCTGAAGAGAGATTCGGTATGCCTTTGATACAACTCTTTTCATTTAAGCAGAGATGCTGCATCTTTAAGGGAATTGGAATCTGTCACAAAAGAAAGGAATTCGGAAGAGATTGGCTGTGCCCTATACTAAGGGATCAACTCCCACATTTGCCTAAACTGAAAGTGGAGAACTACATAAAAACCATTTTCAAGGTTGTCAGCAGACATATCGAACCACCTTGCCTCCTGAATCCAGGGATTGCTAGCTCAGCACCTCATGGTACAGAGCTACTCATGTCTGTACCGTGGAGAATTTCAAAAAACTGGTTGTTGTAAATTGTTAAATTGTTTTTGAAAAAAAAAATTACAATGCACCATAATAAAAGATGGGTTTCTCATATTGCATGTTTTTCTTTTCTGTGCATGTTTTGTCGTTTGATAGTGCATGAATGCATGCACATTTTAAGAGTTAATTGTGCAGGGAATCCGTGGCTCTTGTTATTACAGTTTTATAAGAGTGTGAATACATTTTTACCATAGAAAATCACCAAACAGCTGTACATTTTGAGAAGTTATTTTATTTTATTCAGGCGACCAGTTTCAGCATTTCAATATTCCATTTTCAGGCACCATCTGCACTTCATGTGTAGACATTCAGATGTATCGATGCTGGCCTAATGGAGCCACCAGTATCTGGATATCGTTAATTTGTTGTTCGCATGCTTCCTTCAATGACCTGACAACAATTGACCAACATATTAAATGCTGAAACTGGTTGTGAAAATAAAAGAAAAAAACTTCTCAAAACGTACGACTGTTTGGCGATTTTCCTTTGTAAATATTTGACTAGTCACTGCCCCATGTCCACAATGGATCAAAAGATACTGAATAGATATTAGACAAAAGGGGGGGGGGGGGGGAGGAGGCGGGGGGGGGGGGGGGGTAGGTTGCAGTGCACAGTCAGCTCTGACAAATTCAAGCAGCCCACTGAAAAGTCTATGGAAACAAACGAACTACAGAATGTGCTATGTGCTGTCATCACATACCCCTTCCACTCTCCACAAAACCCTGCAAATCGTTTCATATCTGACAGGTTTCCATAATCGAGTACCGTGCAGGTGACCAGCTGTGATGATATTTTGACATTTTGTCTAATAATTGTAGAATTTTGAGCATTTTTTTTTTACATAAATGCAGCCATTGCCTACATTTTTGTTGATCAACGCAATTTCTGGGCAAGACAGGCAGTATATTATATGTACTTATTCATATATTTTTTTAATGTTTACTACTCAGCTGTGTTGTGAAATACTGAAATATTTCATCCCCAACATTCTACCAGCCTCCACATAACAACTCCATCACTTACATTAAACTGCTATAGATAGGTAATTAGATTATTATAGTAGTGTGTACGTGTTTTTAACTTATCATAATGTTAGTGGACAACTAAGAATCTGTTTTCCTGTTCTTTCTTGTTACAAATTTATCCAAAATTGGAAACAATCGTAACAGCACACAGCATGAGAACAATAAACGACAGCATTTACGTTAAGTACAGCTGAAAATAAGAACTGATCTGATTAACAAAATAACAATTGAAGATGGCTGACAGTGCCATCAAAATATCGATAGTAAAATGTATCCATGGTTTTGTTGATTATCAATAGTATGTATCCCTTTTTCTCATGCGATTCACAATCACAAAAAATAAGGGGCAATCAAAAAGTTTCCACTCGAAGGGCGTACAGTCCAGAATTGGTAGGCCCCTACAATTCAGGCAAAATCGCCATGGGCATTAAGGCAATCATCGCATATATGCACCAGTATGAAGATACCCATTTGGCAGTGAATAAGTTCGTAATTGCCTGCTGCACATCCTCATCTGACAGGAATCGTCGAGCCTTGAACACCTTTTTTTAAGTGACCAAGGGCATGATAATTGCTTGGGGAGAGATCAGGACTATAGGTCAGGTGCTCTAGTGTCACACACTTGAATAGACCCCACGTCACACCATCCACAACTGTGCTTTCCAACAGACATGCTGCCCCATACACATTCTTCATTGTCAGATGGATATCTACCAGTGCTCATCCTTTGGCATCCGAGAAGAATAACAGCATGTTGATCTTGACTGGACACATTTGGTAATTATATCTCCACAGTTCACATTTCCGCAATTACAGCATGCATGTTGGAAAGACACAAATGCCACACTAATCCCTTGCCCACGTTCTGGAGCAATACATACCCACATCGGACCACAACTATATGTTACAGCAATACCCTCAACTGGAAACTTTTTGATGCCCCTTATATCTTTAAATTTCACAATACGACAACTAGGTCATGTGTAATTTCATTTAGGTGATAATGGGAGTCCCTTTGACTACGTCCTGGTGAAGATCGCATGGTTTGATGGCTTCAGACGCTATCTTTTGGCCTATTGTTTTTCATTTGCAGTCTGGATTTTGGGGATGGTGGTAAGGCTGTTTTACCAGAAACACTTTGTTGGTGCTCTTCTGCTGTCTGCTGTGAGAGACTGTTATCCTTTCAAACATTAGGTTCTGCAACCACCATTATTTTAGTGGTGGGAAGGCTTGGCTGGACTAGTGATGCAGACCTGTAGCTCCATTTACAGGAGCAAGTTATACCCTACTCGGCTGTCAAAAGTCTGGATATTAACACTGGTCTCCTGTATAGACTGTATCAATGCTGAGATGAACTACATCACAAAATTTGGTGATTGTCTTGTCTTACACTCCTCCTTCACACCTATATCTATACTCTGCAAACCACTGTGTAGTGTACGGCAGAGGGTGCGTTCTACTGTACCAGATATTAGGGTTTCTTCCATTCCATTCACGTATAGAGTGCGGAAAGAATGATTGACTGAATACCTCTCTCTCTCTCTCTCTCTCTCTCTCTCTCTCTCTCTCTCTCTCTCTCTCTGTGTGTGTGTGTGTGTGTGTGTGTGTGTGTGTGTGTGTGTGTGTTGTAATTATTCTAATCTTGTCCGCATGATCCCTGTGTCAGCAATACATAGCAGTTGTAGTATATTTCTAGAGTCACTAAATCTGGTTCTTGAAACTTCGTTAGCACACTTTCTTGGAATAGTTTACATATATCTTCAAATGCCTGTCAGTTCAGTTTCTTCAGCAGCTCTGTGACACTCTTCCAAGGGTCAAACAACCCTGTGACCATTTGTGCTGCCCTACTCTGTATACATATACTTCTCAGAGTATGAGATACGATGGGTAATTAATCTCCTGGATTTTCTTGTCTTCTGCGAAGACAGGGCATTTCTCGGTCCCAAATGGATTGGCTTGGTAGCAAATTGATATTTGAACTGAATACCTGGTTCCTCGACAGTGGAGCCCCATCTTCCACATGTGGACAATTCATTGTGGTGTGACCACAGCATTGCCAGTTAATACAGCACATTGGATTACGTACAAAGGGTTAATCCTAAGGTGGAGAAGGACTGCTACAATACATTCAGGCAATTTTGACAAACTGGAGGTCAAGATAAAGGATGGCGATTTCTGGAGTTCACCATCAACCTTCTTCACAAAATTCTGAACTTAGTGACATCAATTTTTCCATTCCTGTTGGAGTACTTTGGTATCTATACCCATAATGACCTGGCATGTCACAACACCTTTCCAATAATTTAGCTCACTGTGCAACTCACTGTTGATTGCACATTCTTCAAGTAATAGGAATTTAACAACCTGCTGATTTGAGTAGCTTCCAGTGCTTCGATCAGGAGCGTACCATGGCGCAACCTCTTGATAGATTTCTGTTGCCTTGCATATTCCTCTAAAGTTTTATGGATGTAGAAAGGCGCAAATTCTCAAATGAACCTACTACAGATTTAACAACAATATACATTACTCATCCCAGGATGAGGTCTGTTACTATTACTGCTTGCACTGATATTCAAAAATGTCTCAGATGGACTTGCCACATGAAGCCTCTTTTGGGTTTTGGTGTTAACACTGCCCAATGGACCACCTAATCTTCTGCGATTAAAAGAAAGATTTAGACTTCCTGCAAGTCTCACAAGCATCTAGGGAAGTAAGTGCACACACCGACAGAGCCCCCACTTGTCTGTGTAAGCCTTGTACAACAAAGGTTTGCCAGGCTCCCAAGAGATTGTCTACTTGAATTTCAAACACTTGATGACATAAATGGTGTTTTAAGGAAGTGTTTATGACCACATTCTTCTGTAATTTCCTGTTTATTGCTGATGTAATTTTGCAATGTAAGCAAGTACCTTGACATTTAACTCAAGTCATGGAGTTATTATATAACAATCTTTATTGCTCAATTCCCTATTTTATAAATACAATATATTTCCAAATGTTCAGGTTAATGTGGGGGAGAAGATGCACACATAATTGAAAAATACCAATAATCAAGATATTTTCAAATCTTGTATTTAGGACAATGTTTACTGATCAGATAATAGTGGCAGTGTTGGCAGCCGACTTCTAAGTGTGCACAGGTGCACCTCGGAGCAGTCATCTTCCACTGTCGGTCTGGGTTAGTGCCCCTAGCACTGGATAACCCTTGCTGCTGGACCCCATGTGCTACATGTGACTGCTTTTTTTTAGATGCATGAATAATCCACAAAGCGGATAACCTGCATGAATAATCAGGAGTACAATGTACATTCAATTTTTTACAGACATCCTTCTTTCAGGGATCTGGAAGAAACAAGGGCAGAACTATTACTGTATTTGAGTGGTTATTCGTCCTTAGGTGCCATGTCCCTTACCCTCCAGTTAGTGTGTCAATCTAACTGCACATAACGAAATGTGATTAGTATCAGTCTTTAATTAAATTTTTCTCCACCATTCCGATTTCATAAGTACTATCGCTCAGCCCTATTAAACTGGAGCATGCCATCAGCCTGCTGCATCATTTCCATATAGCAAAAGTATCTTCCACGAGAGACAGCAATCTGTTTGATGTCCAAAATGAAGACATCCTAAGTCCTCATATCGCAATTTCTCTGAAACTACTGATCCAATTTTGATGAGTGAAATACTGATGAATTTGTCCCTTTTAGAACTATGACACTGGCAGCAGAAATAACTACAGTACTGTTTGAAAAAGTGAACCTGATACCGATGTGTCTAATATAGCTATAGAAAGAGACCATACGTCATTTAGTGAGAACTTTTTTGCAATTGATTTGGGTGAAAACACAATCACAGCATCTTAAATGGTTCAGGAAATACCTGAGATGAACAGCTTAATTGAACTGCCCTGCATAGGTGATAGTAATTATATTATATGAAAAATTAGATTGAGGACATTGTTAAACTTGCAAAGAGGCAGAAAGGTTGGCCAGAACTTTCCTTCCAGAGGTAAAATTCAGAGTTCTGTTGAGAGAAACTTGTTAAGTATTATTTCATACTATATGTTCCTATTGGCATCACTAGGAACTACACCTCTTGATAGTACTTACCAGCCAGCCTTTCTGTTCCTGTCATTTTCACAATAAACTACATTATACTTTGCATTGTTGAAATTATTTAAATTCCAATATTTTATGATATCTTAACTCACCAATCTTGAATTTATCACAGACATAAGGTCAGGGGCTTGGTAAACTGTGCCAGCAATAATGTAATAATCTGCAAGAGGTGTTGCCTGGGTGGGAGTATGTCGATGCTGTTTGCGAATTACATACAGAATTGGTTCCTGGACGTGAAGCAATATGTATTCAAGTCCAGTCATATTTCTGTAATTGCAACAAAATAAATGTTTACATACAGGAATTAGCATTACATGAGAAGCAATAAAACAATTTTTGCAACAAAACTGAAAATAAAAAAAATAATACAGAATTTAAAATTCAGGACAGGGGTGAGCATTTGCACTGTAGTTTCGTCTTGATAAAATGACAAATTAGGTCTCACAACATATATAAAAAGTGATACATGGAAAAAAAATTACAGCTTATGCACTGCTAAGCTTAATAATAGCTGTAACATTTCTAAATCACATTAAGAGAACTAACCCAAACAAACAACTAGCAGTCTATAAACACTTGCCCAAGTTAGGGTAACATGACATCTTGAAATATGTTCTGTAGGACAAAGTAATTTATGACAAGGGGTACAGCTTGGTGGTTTGATGTGTAAGTACCAGACTATCGAACCCAAAAGTCCATGACACTGACTTTGCAATGCAGTGTTCAAACCGATCTTCCAGTTGAGGGCAGCTTCACTATATACCATGTGGGACAAGGTCACAAAACACACAGTAAAGTGCCATATGAGAAACTGTGACAGAAAAATGCATACTCATACCGAAATACTATGGCATGTAGTACATGAGAAACACATAACTGTTACCTTTTGTGAAGTTGTAGTACAACTGTATCATGATATCAGTATGAAGATAATTATGTGCTAATTGTCCAAATGTCTGATATTTAATTTAACACTGTGCTGTTTGCATATTTTTAAATTAAATAAACAAAACATCTGAAAAACTGGGAATAATAATCTCCTAACTGACATAAATGGTTATATGATTTGATTTCTTAACAGAAATACCATCTTGCTGCAGCCCACAACAATGAAAAATAGTTGATTTTTGGCAATATTAGTTATTTCAATTGGTAACTTATTTGTACTAACACAAAGCAAACTGATTATGCTACTTATGATTCCCTCTTGATGCTTTAATTAGTATGTGTTGAGGGGTAGTGAAAACAAGTAAATAGACTTCACAAAGGAACTAAGGATAGTTAAAAGTGTTTAATACATTGATCAACACAACAAATATTTCAATGGGGTTGGCTGATTCTCATTTGGTTTCCTCCCTAGATTCCCAGTAATGGAAGCCAGCATTTTAAATTTACATTTTTCTACTAAATAAATCCTGTTCAGAAGCTTTTATTATTTTCAATGACATAGACACTGATACAGCTTACTTATCAAGTTTAACACAAAAGACGAATAAACTCTTGTAGACATTATTAGAGAACTGCTGGACATACTGAGTTACAGGATGTTCAACTGGCTACAGAGTCAGGGAGGCACGTGTTCCAGCACATAGTAAGTATCAGGGTTACACTAGTGATTAAAATTTATATTTTTCAATAGTTTCAAACTCTGTCTTTTCAAGCCAGTCACTACAGAATTTTCATTTTGCCATCTTGAAAAGTTTATTTTCAGAACTGAATAGAGTATCACAGCAAGTGTTTTGTTCCAACAGAAAAATAAGAATCTGCCACAAACATAGATACAGTTGTAATGGAGGAATATTTGAAACTAATACCAAATGCACAAAATAGGAAGAAAAAAAACACTTGAAAATGAGAAAAGACCAATTTAGCCCAAATTTCAGGAGCCTTTCACAATAGATTCCATCTACTTTAATCATTTGAGTATACCAAAAAAATTCAATGAACAAACATAAATAAAGAAATTTAGAAACAAAAGTAAATGACTTATTTTGTTCCTAAAAGACCAAAAAAGGTTGAAAAGTGACAAAACCAAAAAAATGGGTGAGAAAGACAACTGAATCCTCACACTACTATTGATGAGATGGCAGCTTGTCAAAAAGCCTGTACCACTGAGCAAAAAGCTATTAAACAAAAGGCAGAAGAATGGCCATCATATCAAGCCAAAGGTCAAAATCAGAAAAAAAAACTGCAGCACAGAGCACAGTCATAGGATTGACAAATGGTGTGTGCGTCAATAGGAAGATCTAAACAAGAGGCCCAGAGCCATTTTACCTAACAGAATGAAGAAACTGTAGCCTTTGTTGATTATAGATCAATCTCGAAGTTGACAAATCTGGAACTAATGAAGGTTAATGAAGCTCAATGTCCTAGTTGATGAAGTATCTGAAGGCACAAAGTGAACTGCATGCTGTGGAAGTTGAGGAAGATAATACCCCTGACACAAGATCTGTAGTGGAAAATCTACACACATAACTCTGATTTAAGCTGAAGACAAGGATGCAAATTCTGTGTGCACCCAGATTAGCACACCAGTATGAACTAAAATGAGGGCAGGATTAGCTCAACAGGCACTTAGTCTGAGAAACTTTGAACTTGCAGCTTGTCATCATTAACTACACTCTTGGATGTGGCACTGAAGATTGACAGAGAAGTCCCACATTTCGCAATTTACAAGTGTGCTATAAGTATTCCGCATATGCAACAAGATCGTGGTGACAGACTGACCAGAATGTCTGGTGGGCAGCACCATCACTGGTGGAATTGTAGAACTCAGCTGTCATCACAGCTGCCACTCTCTGCAGCCATTTGTGTACTCTATCATCTTTGATTAAAACAAATTGTGAAGATGTTAAGGTTCTACACATAATCCAATTGGTTAGTCACATATTGTGCTATGTGTATTTCCACACATGTTGCTCTGCCCAAAATTATTGTTTTATGATAAACTTTAGATTGTAAGATTATCTTATGCTATACTTTTTACACCAGTAGAATTTGTGCTGTATGATAAAGCTGGACAATTAATTTTGCAATACAATGTAATACAATAGCCTATTTAAACAATAAAATACAAGAAGTAGATAGTGTTGTTTTCTGGGACTATGGATAGTTTACAATCTGAAAGCACATATGCTGTGAACAAACCCAGCTCAGCTACATATGGAATACCCATAATTAAAGCCAAAAGTGATTTTGAAATGAAGAAAAATGTATTGTGCCCTCTAAAAACCACAAGCAAGATATGAACAGAATTATATCCAGTATTTATTCTAGAATATCTAGCAGAGAACTCTTCAAAACACTTGGCATTTTGATAACTGTTATTCTCTCCTTTGAGTAACAATAATAGTTACACTGTTATTACACTTTTTGTAAAAAATTGTCTAAAGCAAGACTATAACACAAGGACCAAAATTAAGCTCTAGAGGCACTTCAAGGGTTTGACAGTACTACAGTCATACACATTGGTATACATGTATTTAAAGACCTGCCACAGCATAGTAAATATCCTGTGACTAAGATGATGGAATTTAAGAGAGAATTAAACAACTTTTCTCATGGGAAAAGTCTTGAACTCAACTGAAGAGTATCTTCACAGTGGCTCATAATATTAATGTGATAATATCTTCAACAATGGCACCATAATATTCAATATTTCGTACAGTCAGCCACTGTATAGTAAAGTGTATCAATAAAAAGTACTTCTTTGACTTCTGACAACAATGTAGATGTGTAGATGTACCTCTCCATGTGATATATGTAAAAAATAAAACTGGACTAACTAAATTTATAAACATAGTTTTCACCTGATCCAGAGTTGTACAGGACTTTCCTTTTGATACATTATCTATATATTTTTACCTCCCCTCCCCCCCCCCCTCCCCCAATCCATGAACTGGCTGGGACTGTACATCAATGTTCGACTGATGTTGCCTTATGCTCACTGAACATTCATTTATATGCATCATAAGGAAACAAAACAACTGAACATCCCCAGACTCAGCAAAACGCCATGACAGAAGTTGGATACTGTTTTGTGATGGAATAATGTAAGGACTACATAAGGCACATAATGATAGCAGCATGCTGCTGAAACACGATGTGTTCAATTTGATTGTATATAACACCACCAACAGCAATGTAATGTGCCAATAAAACACTTTTGAGATCCCTCTTAGTGATTTGTGTCTCATGTGTAAAGAAACTGAACAATAAGTACGGGACAGAGGCACAAGAGCTCTCTGAAATCATAATTGCCTCACCTGAGATCAGAGACCTACTAGGGTGCTGAACAGATCAATCAGTTTTGCACAAATTACAAACCTGACATACAAAAATCAGTGAACAGTCTACCTTACACTTTCTGTAAATGACAAGGAAATGTGTTTTCATATGATGGAGCGCAATCATAGTTTTAAGAAAGCTGATTTCAGGTCCATTAACAAGTTTCAATAATACATATTCATTAGAAACAATGATGAATAATTCACTGCAATCCTACACATTTAGTGTGGATCTTTGTTTCAAGAGAATACATTTGACACTAGGAGATCCATCTCCCATGACCAAAATCTTCCATCAATCCTACAAATTCAGACACAGTACATATTATCTATAAAAAAGAAGTAGCAATTACATTTATGCAACAGAAGAGAGTGCTGATGGTGTCACTAGCCAAAGAAATAGTGTTTTGTGTTTGAGAATCACTAATGAGGAAGCCCTGTAAACAGTCCATTCAATATGTTCTTGGGTTTGCATGAACAGATATCACATCATGTAACTGGGAAACAGAGGGCACAACATTTAACATTCTGTCATCAGATGCTTCCATATTGATAGTCACATCCTTATTTATGCTGGAACGTGACTTTAGCAAGCCAAAGCAGCTGTCATGTCCCTAGATCTCCCTCTGTGATACTTAATCAACAAAAGTGTAGAGGGAAAACAAAAAGCAAACCAAAAATTCGTTTTGGGTCTAATTAATGACGTGGTCATAAGAAACTGAGCACAAGCTAGTGCTGAACAAAACAAAAAGGAAACTGTCTCCATCATTTATCATTTTCAAAGGAACCTTGTAGCCCTACTGCGGGCTGGGGAGGGGGGAGGGGGGGGGGGGGGGTGAGCAATTGAGGTGATATACAGTTTCCATGACAAAAACAAATATATCAACACAATCACACCTTCAGACAGCAGGTCAGCAGCTGGGTATTGGTATGCTGCTAAACCGTTCAAATAATTCAGAAGTGGGCCACAGTGGCATTGTAGAGGATTTTATTCCATCACAAGAATTTGCTTTCTATTACAATAAGATGCTATTTCACAATGTGGCCAATGTACAAGCATTTCACACCTGCACATCCATCTAACAACACAAATCCACTTAATATGACTAATTTCCCCTGTTAAAAGAGAAAGGAAACAAGGATGACTGACTTGCTGTCTTGAGGAACAAATATGTGAAACTTTTTAGAAGGTGCATCATTGTGTCTTTACTACATAGTTCTAAAGGAAACGTCAGGACATTCCAGTTGAAAACGAGTACTTTGAGAAAATGTGAAGTTAAGGCTTTGTGAAAGTAGGATTATTACTTGATACAAACATTCAAATATCTTTGTACTGATTTCTCCAGCTCTCCTAAACCCGTTCAGATGGCAACTGTACTCAAAAATAAGATACCAGTAATTGCCCTGACCTCAAGTCATCTGCTATTTTATAACAATTTTTAAACTACCTGGTCTCCTTTTATATCACACCACCATCTGTGAATTGCCTTGAAAACCTGCAATATATTTTCTGACACATTGGTAGCAAATCTTTATAAATATTAATGGTCTTCTCTCACTTCCTTGAGCTATATACTGGACACTACTTTCACTTCTGGTCATGTCTTTCAATTAAGAATGAAATTTGGATTCAATTAGTTATCAAGCCTTTAATCCAAATCATGTACTTTTACAATATTCCATAACCAAAAATTTTATTTACTAGGTGATGATGTGGAGCTATATCAAAGGATTTCCAAAATTCAAAAAAACAAAAAGTTTACAATATTGTCAGTTCAACTCTATTCGTGGATTTAGCAAATCAGCATTTTTTTATTTTGTGATTTTTCTGCACTTTTTATGAATACCATGCCTTAAGATTAGGGTGACTATAAAATTACTTACTGCAACTGATCTGGATTCAGGCGTTGCATTTTAACTATTTCATTATTACACGTCCGGTCAAAAAATGGGTTGCTTCGTTCTGAAAAGTAATCCATAATGTTGGAAGGATTTAATATGGGGATCCAAGCACTGTCATGCCACGACAGGCCCAATAAGTTTTCTGTGGAATAAAAAGAAACAAAGAAATAAACACATTTGCTTAAATTATACTCATGGCATGTATATCAACTCCAACCTTTCTTCTATTTACTGTAGGCACTACTATTACAATTTAACATGTGAATTTAAAAGCATATGTCATTAACATTGTCAAATGTAGGGCATTTAAAAATGGTTCATCTGGCTTTGGATAATTATACTTCATAAAATATTACAAACAAAATAATGAATGATACATGGTATGGAAAAGTATATTTTCAGGTTTCCTACATATCACTACAATGTTCAATGTGCTATCTTTGGGTTACACGACAAGCATCAACGGTAGTCAAGTTCGATCCATAGAAGTTCAAGCATGTCCCTGTCATTATTTGCCAGCACACCAACGATGTGATCCAGGATTTCATTCAGAGTTGCTGCAAAGATGGTATGTAAGCATTGTTTCCCATGTATCCCCAAGGAAAAGATATCACAAACTGTAAGATCAGGAGACCTTGGGGGTCACCTGAAGAGCTGCATAGCATCCAGAGTCCACTGGTTTGGAAAGCTCCTTGTTGAGATAGCCACACACTACTCTATGAAATTTGGGCTATCAGCTTTCAGTTCAGGAAAAAAAAAACAGCCTTGCACCATACACCATAGGTACACTGCACCTGTCATGGTTTTTCCAGGAAAAAAGTATTATGAGTCATACACTCTGCTACATGAAACAGCACAGAAGGCATTCACCTTCACAGAGTATCTTTCAATCCGCCCAGCACATTGCTCTGCTTGCTCCCAACCAGGATCTTCGGTTTCTTGCATAGGGTATGTACGTACACAACATATCTTCCATATTTCTCCATCCTTATGTGGCTTGATAGATAATGATCACATTGTTTGAAATTAGTGATGAAGTATTATCCATTCAGTAACATCTAGTGATCGACTATGATACACTTCAAAAATTGTTCCACTCTGCTTTTATTTTCAGTTCTGCTTGTAATTTTATGTACAAAACCATTCTCGAATGCTCTACATTTGGCTGTAGACATCAGATGTGATATTAATTTGTTTGAGTAATGTTCACAAACTCCTGTTTGAATGCATTAAGTTCTGAGAGGAAGTAAAGTCTACTCATTTCCTTCACACTATTTGATTCAGTAGTTCTATTACTCATCCAGTAGTATCAGGATTGTGTGTTTTTATAGTCTCTATACAATTTTTTTTTTTAAAAGACATCCCAGCATTGGATGTGTGATTTTTGATGCCTTTTCAATGTTAAATTTATTTGCACCAATGAAGTAAAAACAAAGGAAGTAAATCTTTAACATATCATTCGCAATGAGTTCATTAAACAGAGACCAAGTTGAGATACAGGCTGCTAACGATTGTGCTGTTCTGTTCACAAGCTGCACCACACGATTTTGTACATCTTTTAAGTTTCATGTTTCAGCTATATCTAACATTAGTTGCTGCAGCTTCACTCTTAGATTTCTTGATATCAACCTGAGGAATGGAATATCATAGTCAATGTCAATTACAGTGGAGTGGTGCTGAATTCTTGGGAAGAGTTAAGTGTTATTGGTGAACAAATAATCAATTATTTCCATTTTTATTACTACCTATATACTGGGTGGTTATAACTAAACTTTCCCTATTTAACACATTATAACATGGAAACTAATAACTGTACAAGTACCAGACTTGGTAGCATTAATGTCCAGAGTATGGGGTGCATGATTACTATGCATCACAGCACCACCATCTAGGGCCACCAGATGCCGTGATAAGTCATTGTGATTCATAGTTTCACACATCCGACCAGTTGCAGTGCACCTGTTGATGTGTCAACATGAGCTTGGAAAAAAGGAGCAGGGCATTATTGGTGAAGCTCTATTATCAAAACAAACGTAATGCTTCAGCTGCACTTCAAGAATATTGCAGGCTAAAAGGATTATGGAAGGGTCCTCTTTCTCCACCTGCTGTGCGGGGCATGGTGAAGAAGTTCGAATCAACTGGAGAACTGGGCGTCAGTCCAGAAAGAGGCAGATGACCAGTTGCACCACAGAGGGTTGACAAAATCCTGTTGCTATGGAAGACAATGCTGCCCGCAATTCCCGATCATCAGGCAGTGCGCATGCGCTCTCATAACATTCGAACATCCCGTGGTCCACTGTACAGGAGGTGCTTCGAACCATTCTCAAATGGTATCCATACAAGATCTATATCGCACAGCAGCTTGCACCATATGATATACGCCGACGTGTCGACTTTGCTCTCCACTTTATCACAAGGACTGAAATTGACAAGGGCTGGTCCTGGACCATCCTATGAACAGATGAAGTTCATTTTTCTCTGACAGGTGAGATGAACACACAAAATTGTCAAGTATGGGAATCTTCACCTTCAGTTACTGTGCATGAATTTCCTGTGTACAGTGAATGTGTCACCATATGGTGTGGCTTCACAGCTACATTCATCATTGGCCCATCCTTTTTTGAACAGATTGGCAATGTGACTGGCCAGCATTACTGCTATATGCTTTGGCAGTGTGACTGGCCAGCATTACTGCTATATGCTTCGCCAGGATGTCACACTCACCCAACAGGAGAGAAATGCATTGAAACCAACAGTTTTCATGCAAGATGCAGCCATACCACAAATGCTCATGAAGTTCACCGAAACACATTTGGAAATAATCAAACTATCAGCCGACTGTTTCCAAATGCTTGGCCAGCAAGAGCACCTGATCTCACTCCCTGTGATTTCTGGTTGTGGGGCTACCTGAAGGACAGGTTTTATGAGGCAAGATTCACCCATGTGTTGATCTGAAGTGCAGCATAACGAGAGGTAGCCAGCATACCAACAGACATGCTTCATTCTGCTGTTCACAATGCAATCCTGTGTTTTCAGACTATTCTGAACACTTACTGTTGCCATACTGAGCCCCTTTTGTAGCAGTACTGGTATGTAATCATATGATGTACTGTAGCAGCACATTAAAAGTGTTTCAATTGAAGTGATTCTTCATTATTTATCTTCCCCATGTCCTTGACATTAATGCTACTAAGTTTGGTACTTGTATGGTAATTAGTTTCTGTATTATAACGTGCTAGATAGGGAACGTTTAATTGTAACCACCCAGTATATTCATGTTGAACTGAAGGATAGGGTGCAGCACAGCTTGTATAAGGGTAGGATGCATCAATGAATATTTATAATTTATAAAGCAATGCATAGATTAAAATGAGAACTATTATATTAGGTGATGTATTTATTAGTTTTTATGCATACCTGTCATGATGTTTCTCGACGGCATCATTCTTTAATCCACTTAACCTGCAAGGGAACAAAATCGCTGCATTATGTTATAAGTACGCAAAAAGTTCTAATTTATTTTAAAAGCTACATTTATTCTGAGTACGCTAAAGTTCACAGAGCTACAAAAAAAGTTATCAGAAGTATTCAAAGTTGCAAGGAGCACTTCTTATGGCACCTCATTTTCCTGCATAGGCTGCTATTTAATTTTGAAATAAAAACTTCACACCATAACTTAGAAATCACTTCACTTCACTTATCACACTACATAATAGTAAAATTTGTTAACCTTGTAGCATGATGTATTCCATGAATCCATTACAACATGCAATGGTGTCCCTAATAAGAGTTTCAAACAACCGTAATAGGTATGGTTGCTACTGTCTCTGATGAGAGGCCTGCATGGAGGAGGAGGAGATTAGTGTGTAACGTCCCGTCGACAACGAGGTCATTAGAGACGGAGCACAAGCTCGGGTTAGGGAAGGATGTGGAAGGAAATTGGCTGTGCCCTTCCAAAGGAACCATCCCGGCATTTACCTGAAACGATTTAGGGAAATCACGGAAAACGTAAATCAGGATGGCCGGAGACGGGATTGAACCGTCGTCCTCCCGAATGCGAGTCCAGTGTGCTAACCACTGCGCCACCTCGCTCGGTGGGCCTGCATGGAAAATGGAAAATACAAACCCTTGTGTGGGTTTTCCCATTGTGCCAATGTACAAAATATTAAATATGTTAGTGTAACTATTAAAGTAAAAACAAAATTTGAAAAATAAAAATACATTTTAATAGCTACAGTTTTTACAGTAAGTTTTACTTAAATTACATTCGGCCTCTTGGAGAATGGTATCTGGGATGTAGATAGAAGGCAAGGACACTCATTTAATTTAATTCAGTGCAATACAGCAAAATGATATTACTTTACAGTATCAGAGTACTAATTCCAGTGATACAATCACCTAAATCATTAAATTTAAGAGTTTCTGTGAAGATACTCCTCAATGGAGTTGAAGGAGTTGCTCAATAGAAATTTCTTCAATTCTACCTTGAATTACGTCAACGTGACGTTTCATGTAGTCTGGTAGGCCATTGAATACATGTACACCCATTTATCACACTCATTTCTGTACTAATGGCAACCCCTTTGAGGTCTTTGTAGAGGCTGTTTTTGGTCCTAGGGTTATATTCATGATGTTCACTAAATTTTGTGCAAAGAGAAGTATTAATAATGACAAAGGATATTAATGTGCATGTGTATTGATTAATAGCTATCAAAATACCCAGTTTTTTGAAGAATCCTCTGCAGGATGTTTTTGAATTAGTACAAGACGTAATTCTTATAACACACTTCTGTACTCCGAAAATACTATCCCCGCTTCTTTAATTCTCGACCCCCCCCCCTCCTCAAAAATACAATAAAATAAAATAGATAACAATAACAATAATAATATTCCATTACTCATTAGTGAATAGACATATGAAGAATTAACTTGTTTCTTCATTGTTAAATCACCTATTCTAGTAATCATGCACACAGTAAACATACTTGAACCAAGGTCCTTTATTATAGGCAGTGAGTTTTCAACTGAGGTTCTGATCTTCTTGCAGTTCCAGAAACTTAACACTTACTAGTTATTGTATTTCACTGCTTGAAAAATGTAGACTACAATTTGATGCTCTGATGACTTCACTTAGAATTCTACAGTACAGTTTATAATGAGATCTGACCCTCTCATCATCCATTTCTCAAGTCTTCCCTTAGTTTTGAATGGCATTCAGGACACATTAGTAACCCATGGTTTATGTGTATTTAATCTGCTTCACCTGTTAATTTCTTAGGAAAACGGTTTTTAAAGTTGCTCAGCAAATAATCAATTATATATTTCATGAACAGAATGTAAGCATGATGTCTGTCACAATGTTGTTCTCAGGTGGGTCTTCTTGTAGGCATTAGAAGTCATAGACTGAGGGAAGATCACAGCATTAGACTGACAAAGCTATTCCTACAAGCATAAATAAAAAATATTGTTCTAGACCAGTTATTGCCATTGGAGACATTCTAGCACTGTCATCAACTAGACAAGTTCTATTTATCAATCCAAGTGCCCAGCTAAACTGTGAAGGTTTTGTCAACTGCAAAAATCTACTCATGCTCAAAAAGAAATCTAAATGCCATTGAGAATTGTTAGCACTATAGGTGATCAAGGAGAACTTCAGATCACTAACTATCATGAGCAGCCACAACTCATCCCTAAAAGGTACATGCTTAGGGATAGGTGAAACATACAAGGAAGGGCAGCTCGATTTGATGAAAAATCATGCTCTGCTACCTCCACAGACACCACAGGCAAAAAAAGCTAATATCGAACTATCAGTAGGATCTGGCTTGACCGATGAAAAACAATGGTGAGTGAAAGCCAATCTGTGACAAGTATCAGAAGATTTCAAGTCCAGAGAGGAGAAAAGTCAGCATTCACGTAGAGTGTTGCTAGCTGAACAGTGGATAATCCAGGAGAAAATGGAGAAGTTGGTACATGGAGACATCATTAAAACTTCAGAGTCCTGGGTCCTCTCCTGCAGTCTGTGTGAAGAAGGAGAGCACATAGTGCTATCGATGATCAAACACAATCATGAAGAAAGATAGGCCTATCTATCCATTGCTATATATTGATGACAACCTAGGCTGCTTGAAAGGAGCAAAGTATTTATCAACTATGGACATGCACGCAGGCTACCAGCAAACGAAGTTTTATGGGATCCATGTGGAAAAGACCGCTTTCGAAACTTCTGATGGACTCTGTGGGTTTAAAGTTATTCTGTTTGGACTGTGTAACACTCCAGTACATATATATGTATGACAGGCAAGTTGCGTAACCACCTTAAGTGGACAAAATGTCTTTGCTGTTTGGATTTCAAAGACATTTGAAGAACATTAAATCTGCCCGACTATCATGTTGAAGTGTGATCAGACTACAGGCCTCTGCCTGAATCCAAAAGATGCCTCATCACTACCCAAGAAATAAAAATCTTGGGGCATTTATGAATGGTGATCAAGTCCGTTCCATCCAGATAAAATAAGAGCAGTCACAGATTTTCCAACTCCATGGCACATTCATGATGCAAGAAGTTCTCTCAGAATGTGTTTGTACTACAGGTGATCCATGAATTCAGTGGACTATGATAAAAGATGTAGACAGTGTGACGTGGTAGTTTGAGTCTGTGCAGGGAGGGTGCACAGGCAGTCAAAGTAGTTAAGGTGACCACTTGCAATAAGTGGTTTCTAGTCTTGGTCCGACGGAATCTAACTTTGAATTAATTTGGACAACTGTGGATTGCCATCAGCACCTGCTCTTTCAGACATGCATGAAAGGATTCACAAAGGGCTTCTGTACCAAGACACATACGTTGCAAGAGAGATGCCAAATTTTCCTGACATGAGGTGTAAGAAATATTCTTTTCTTATCCTAGCTCTGTACAAAGAGAATGATGAACAGAACTTACCACTGACACTAGCTGCTATGGTGCAGCTGTAGTGCAAATTCAAGAAGGTGCTAGAAACATAACAACTTATGGTCTCAGAATACACCCAAAGTCCAAGATAAACTACCCTACAAGCAAGAAAAATACCTACATTTGTTTCAGCCATAAAAAAGTTCCACCTGTATTTATTTAGCAAAGCAATCACCATTGTGAAGGACCATCATACTCTATACTGGCTGACCACCCTGAACATTACACCGGACATCTGGTGAGATGACCACAGTGGCTATATGAATACGATGTCACATTGATATGCAAAATGAAGTTTACTGCCTTTCAAGGAATTCTTTGGCAGATCGCAGAGCATGCTGCACTATATGGCATTGATGCTGAACATAGGGAGGATCCAGCACTGCTGAAAACTACATAAGCCTTGAAGGAAGAGGAACCAATCGAAGGAGAATTCCAATTAATAAAGGGAACATTGTATAAGAAGAACTATGA
This sequence comes from Schistocerca americana, assembly GCF_021461395.2. Lineage (NCBI taxonomy): Eukaryota > Metazoa > Arthropoda > Insecta > Orthoptera > Acrididae > Schistocerca > Schistocerca americana. The sequence goes on along the minus strand of NC_060119.1, from coordinate 139,271,117 downwards.
TCCAACAGGGTGAAAATATTTGCTCGACATCCCAGTTCTTCTATTGCCAGCTATCCTGAGGAATTTCCAACATCTGGTCATCTGGGATTGGTGCAAACTCTAGACAGAATCAGACAAGTATCAATGACTAGGTCTCTACCAATCCGTTAGACACTATATGAACCACTCTCGGGAGTGCCAACAGCAGAACGACGTGCTGCAATTATTCCAGGGCATCTGTTACCAATCCCACCTGCAGCAGCATGATTCCACCGCATTGGAGTTGGGAAGGCTCTCGAAGTTCACAAACAGGGATATGGAAAATAGTCCACATTGGCTACTTCACCCACTATGCTGTCACCAAAGATGCGTCAAATGCTGAAGCACCAGATATAGCAAAGTTCCTCCAAAGATCTCCTTTGGACTGTACCATATCCTTTAGTGCTTGCTGGATGTCATACATGCAGTTGAGGACTATGACCCTTCATTAAGAAGACATAAGTGCAGATAATTGTCGCTGTCCTTTGTATTAAGCCCTACGACAGTCCAGGGGCACAGACTGACAATGGGAGTTTAGAGGAAATTGAAGACTCACTCAACAATCGTGAAGTTTTAGTAGAGGGGGCTTCCTCCGATGCTCATTGTGCCGGCATATGCTGTTGCCAGCACACTGGTCAGCAAAGAGGTTGCAAGAAGATCGATAATAGGTGCTGGGTAAAGTGTGCCTATCAGGAGAAAGGCCAAAGCCAAACTCGCAAGCAACATGCTGCCAATGCCCTCTCAATTGTAAGTATTTAGATCACCACCGTGGACCGGACGGCCCAGTCAGTCACAAACAGTCACCCAGTAAGTCACAGTTGGAGTTGCAGGCACAGTCTCTAGCTCAGAGCCAGTCAGTACCTAGCGACCAGAGTAGTAAACATAGTGGGACTTGTACTTCACCAGCAGTGAGGCTAACGAGGACTATTACAGAAGAGCTTGTACCACAACACATGGAAACTTAAAGATAAGTAGCTTCTTGTCCTTGGTAAATAAAGAACTGTGTTAATACATGTGTGCTGTTTGTGTTGTGGAAGAGGATACCGGCCACCAATCAAGATCCTCTACAGTATCAACGACGACACAAAGGTGGCGACGAGTATAATTCAGTGCAGAAGAAGATTTTGCTGGCTTCTCTTGTGTTTTAGCTTGCAAGGATGATCATTTTGCTGTTGTGTTCTTGCATATATTCCAGGAGGGGAGCCACAGAACTAATCAAATTTCTCTTTTCAGAGGCTTTGCTTGCTTTTAGCTACAACATACCATGGCTACCCCACCCCTTCCACTCTCCACCCTCACGTCTCGGCCGCAGACGGTCAATGTGATGAATCTAACACAAGCTTTTCGGTTTCAGAATCAACAAATTGCTGCCCTACTCGCTATAATACAACAACTTCTGGCTGCACAAACTGCATCGGAAGCACAACAGCAACCAACCGACCGATCAGTCCAACAAGTGCTGCCGACCAGCACACCAACGTTCCGGCTATTTAATGACACCGAAGACAAATGGCTCAAATACCTGACAGTTCCAAATACATTGTGAAATGCATCAAGTTCAAGGTACTGTAAAGCTACAATACTTTCTTTCGATTGCAGTGTCCCCAGTATTCAGGTTAATACAAAAACTTTTTCCGGCGACATCTCCCACCGAACTCAGTTATGACCAAGTAATCACTGCATTAACTCAATATTATGACCAGCAAGTCCCAAGCAGCTGCAAACAGATATCAGTTATTACACTTGCATAAAAAGCCAGAACAGACATACCATCAGTGGTACACAGAATTTACAGGCATGACTAGGAGGTGTAAATTTAAGTGTAGCTGTGGCAACTTTTACAGTGATTTAATGATTAGGAATGCAGTAACGTTCAATGTCCCAGACAGTAGAATACAGGAACAGATCTTAATATACTCAGATCCATCACTTCTCCAAGTGTTGTAAATCTTAGAGCAATATGGTTCGGGTGTCACAGCGGCCCATAAGTTTGACCGGGCCCCGATTTGTCGAGCCGCCCCTTGCTCGCAACTGGCCCAAGCAGCCACAATAATGAGTGCATACACAGCCATGCAGACAGTCACAAAGACATGTAAACAAGCTTGTGAATGTAGTGAAGTCTTGCCCTTGATGATTTGCTCGCCTAAAAGACAGGATTGCCCATCATGTAATGCAACGTGTTACACATGTGGGGAAAAAAAGGCCATATCCAAGCACATTGTTTGCAACAGCAAAAAAATGCCAATTTTGCCTACTCCCAGAAAAAACAGGCTCATGTACACGCAGTGAAAGTTGCGTTTCCCAAACATGTAACAGGTTCTGACAGCAGTAAGATTAAGGTTGTGCCTCATTCTCCCCCTAGTGCTGTGCAACGATGATCTAACAAACTATTTGTCTCATTACGAATTGCTGGCCATTGTGTGAACTTTTAGTTAGACACAGGTGCCACATATGAACAGTTAGGCTCACCACGCCTTTCTAAATCTTGCAAGCACCTCACTGCTTACAATGGACAAGAAATTCCAGTGCTTGGACAGTGTAGTTTGCCTGTCACTTACAAATCTCACTCTAGAACAGTGAATATTACTGTGTTGAAATCAATAGACAGTGAGAACATACTCAGTTTAGATGCCTTAGATGCCTCCATTGGACTTAGCATCCAAGACAATATATTGTCCATATCAGCTGGTGCACTAAAAGACAGTGTCGCTACCTTGCTTAAAGAATTTCCTGAACTATTTTCAGAAGGAATGGGTAAAGCTAATAACTTCGTAGTGCATGTTACAATGAAAGACAATGCACAGCCTAAGTTTTTCCGGGCCAGTCCCGTTCCAATTGCTTTACGAGAAAGTAGCCAGTGAATCAAAAAAAAAAATCGCATTAGTGTTGACTTCAAGTGTACAGTAAACCCACAGACAATAGTTGACACTTATCTGTTACCTCGCCCTGAGGAACTCGTGGACAGGCTTGGTGCAGGACATTACTTTTCTGAGATAGATTTGCGTGATGCCTACTTCCAAATTCCATGGGATGAAGAATCACAGAAAGTGTTTGTTGTAAATACACACATAGGGTAGTTCAAGTATTTGCATTTGCCCTCTGGCAGTGCTTCCGCATCCGCCATTTTACAATGTTACTTGGAACAGCTGACTGCAAAAGTGCCATTTTCCTCAAACTAACTTGACAATATTGTCGTCTCAGGTCGTACACCAGAGGAACACATTGTCAATTTGCGTACTCTTTTTCGAGTGTTGTCAGATGCAGGACTCAAGTGTTTTCTCAAAAAATGTGACTTTTTTCGAACTGAACTACTGTACTTAGGTCATGTGATAAACAGTCAGGGTGCGCACCCCTACATTCTCACTTGCTTGCAAGCCACGACTTGTGTGTTCCTTGCAACACGTCTGAACTACAGTCACTACTAGGCAAGATGACCTACTACATTGGTTCATAATGAATGCTGCTCAAATTGCAGCTCCATTGCATCACTTGTGTCACAAAAATGTACCTTTTGTGTAGACTAAAGGTTGTTAAGATGCATTTCAAAACTCAAAAAGCTTTTCTTGGTGACAGATGTTTAGTGCCTTTTGACCCTGCCAGGCTGGTACTTTTGCAAGACGATGCTTCTTCCTATGGAGTCAGCACTGTGCTTTTGCACAGATTTGGTGCACAGGACAGACCTATTGCTTTTGCCTCAAAGTTGTTAACTCAAACTCAGTGCAATTATTCACAAATTGATAAAGAACCTCTCCAATACTCCATATGGTGTGACAAAATTCCATCACTCTTTGTATGCTCGCAAGTACTATTTAGTGACAGATCACAAGCCTTTGCAGTCATTGTTTCATCCGTCTAGGCCGGTTCCTACACACACTGGTAAAAAATTGCAACAATGGGCTTTGTTTCTTTTGCAGTATAAGTATGAAATTGTGTACAGACCTACGGCAAAGCAGACACCCTACCTCACCTTCCAACTGGCCCAGACTCTGATTTTGATGCATCTGCTTGTTGTCAAATCGATAATCGATGCGCAGTACTCCGAACTGCTGGAATCTTTTCCCTAGCACTACAGAAAAATTGCAAAGGTCACGGAAGTGGACCCGGATCTCAAGATTTTGTTGCCTTACATTCACAGATCTTGGCCTCATTCATTGAACGGTATCCAGCCTCAGTAGCACACTGATATTGTGCATGTCGGCATAACCTTTCAATTGAACTGCGTGTGATTCTAGTTCAAGATGACAGTAGACAATCATGTATGCTTATTCCCAAAGTGTTAGAAAAGGATGTGTTGCTATTGCTCCACCAAGGAAATTGGGTAATTTTTCACACTAAAAAGGTTCGCATGACGGCACTGTACTTGGCACAGCCTGGATGCCCACACTGAACAGATGACGTCACAATGTCGTGCACTTACGGAAATCCAATCAGCTCCACCACAGATATTCTCAGGTAGGTATAAGATGCAATCGCCATGGCAACGAGTGCACAATGACTTTGCAGGACCATTTTGGAATACTCATTGGCTCATAGCGGTAGACTCTTTTAGCAAGTTTCCATCTGCGTTGCATATGACTTCTACCACATCATGTAGCACCATTTAACCATTTTCCTCCATATTTTGCATCGAAGGATTGCCAGAAATACTTGTGTTGGACAATGGACCACAGTTCACTTCACATGATTTTGAATGGTTTTGTGTACGAAATGGCATTTGTCATCTAATAAGTGGTAGTGTTGCGGATCACTTCTATTGCCCTTTTTGTAAATATGTGCACCCTGCACTTTTTTCCAACCACTGAGCATTCTTTTGCTGGAGAGATCTTCAGTGTATTGTGGTTAAAAGGTGGGTTAATTCAGCCACAAATTCAGTATAGAATTTGATAGGGTTGCTGTTAGGCCCTGGAACTAAGTTAAGTTTTTAACGATTTGAGCTGTTTCTCAATGCCACTTAACACTAACATCTATAACACTCATCTGTGCAATGGTATGAGAATTAAAGCTGGGCAATTATTCCAGGCTTTACTTTGCAAAAGAATAAATGAAAACAGTTGTGTTTCTGCTTTTGCTTTGTTATCATCAATTTCAGTCCCTGCCTCAGCTATGAGTAACTGGTCACATTAGTGACTCTAACAGCCTTTACAGTTATATTTGACCAGAATTTCTTCAGGTTTTGTGAGAGATCTTTTGGTAACATTCTGCCCTGGTGGTCACTGAAGGCTTCACACATTGTCCTCTTGACAGCCAACCATCTTCATTTAGTATCTCTCTGTCTACACTCTTATGTTTTGTTTTACATCTATTGTGTAATAGTCTAGGGCCTATGTTTCTTGAGAAGTTTCTTTCGGTGACTGTATATGATGAAGGGTCCCTCACATCATGAACCATAGTTCTTCTATATGCTCCTGTAGTGAGAAAATGTACTGAACACACAAATCTTCCTTTTACTTGCCCTTTGTACTTTGGTAATTATAGCCACAACAATTGTCTCATGGTCAGTGATACCAGTTTCAATGAATCATTCTCAAAGATGTCAGCCCTGTATGTTGTCATTCGGTCTAATGTATTTCCATTATGAGTACTGTTACCAACCATCTGTTCGAAATAGTTTTCAGAGAAGCATTTAAAAATGTTTCATAATATCTTGTCGCGCTCCTCCTCCAATGATTAAAATATCACTGAGGAATTTGCACACTCACAAACTGATGTTTTCTCAGAAATTTGTTGATAGAAGAATCCAATTATAAGTTTATGTCCACTCCTGATCTGGAGCCTTACCCTCACAATCTTACATGCGTCTTCAGTTCCGTGATGATGTATTTGAGTTTCCTGTCTACTATAACAAATACACGACTTCAGTTTCCAATTAGGCTATCCTTCCAATCTACATTTAAATTTTCCCCGTGAATCTCACTGTTGTCAATTTCAGGTTTTAACTTGCTTTCTGTATCTAATATGTGAGCTTACTGTCTTTTTAGGAGTACTTAAAAATTTGGTACTTTTTTGCAAATACTTCTGCAGTTAATCACAAGGATTTTAATATATCTGTTGGTGATTTTTCTTTGGATGTTACACTGATTCTTCCAGGTCTCTTGTTGTTGTTGTGGTCTTCAGTCCTGAGACTGGTTTGATGCAGCTCTCCATGCTAATCTATCCTGTGCAAGCTCCTTCATCTCCCAGTACCTACTGCAACCTACATCCTTCTGAATCTGCTTAGTGTATTCATCTCTTGGTCTCCCTCTACGATTTTTACCCTCCACGCTGCCCTCCAATGCTAAATTTGTGATCCCTTGATGCCTCAGGACATGTCCTACCAACCGACCCCTTCTTCTAGTCAAGTTGTGCCACAAACTTCTCTTCTCCCCAATCCTATTCAATACCTCCTCATTAGTTATGTGATCTACCCACCCAATCTTCAACATTCTTCTGTAGCACCACATTTCGAAAGCTTCTATTCTCTTCTTGTCCAAACTATTTATTGTCCATGTTTCACTTCCATATATGGCTACACTCCATACAAATACTTTCAGAAACGACTTCCTGACACTTAAATCTATACTCGATGTTAACAAATTTATCTTCTTCAGAAACGCTTTCCTTGCCATTGCCAGTCTACATTTTATATCCTCTCTACTTCATCCATCGTCAGTTATTTTGCTCCCCAAATAGCAAAACTCCTTTACTACTTTAAGTCTCTCATTTCCTAATCTAATTCCCTCAGCATCACCTGACTTAATTCGACTACATTCCATTATCCTTGTTTTGCTTTTGTTGATGTTCATCTTATATCCTCCTTTCAAGACACTGTCCATTCCATTCAACTGCTCTTCCAAGTCCTTTGCTGTCTCTGACAGAATTAAAATGTCATCGGCGAACCTCAGTTTTTATTTCTTCTCCCTGGATTTTAATACCTACTCCAAATTTTTCTTTTGTTTCCTTCCTGCTTGCTCAATATACAGACTGAATAACATCAGGGAGAGGCTACAACCCCGTCTCACTCCCTTCCCAACCACTGCTTCCCTTTCATGTCCCTCGACTCATGCCCCAAGTCTCTTACAGCTATCATTATGAATACTATATGAAGAGTCGCTTACTCTAAAAAACAACTTGCCTGCATCCTGTACCCAGTCAACTACCTGGGCAGTTGCCTACCTAACACATTTAGGTAGGACCACACAGTTCTCAACCCCACGGCTCAAGGGTAAGAAGCTGCAGGTGGCCAAGACCAGTTCTAGGGACAATGCTGCAGATTGTGAGCTTCGTTGAAACTCCACGAGCAAAGCTCGTATTCTCAAACTTCTCTGGCAGCTGCCAGAATGGTCCAAGTATGACACTGGTGCCCAGATGACAAGCATCCATTGTCGCAATGAGCATCACAATCTGCAGTTGGTTGCATCCTATTACCTTAACGGTCGCTGGAATAGCGCCTTTGACATGTTGAATGAGGCACACAGACATGCACACTAAGTGTGCATGGTGTTCTTTCCCATCCTTTGCTACCATATCCCAAAGGAGTGCCACTTTTCACCACAGAACTAAACTTCCAAGAATTAATATTACCTTATCATTTTGATGTTGTCTCCACTTCACACAGGACATTTCTCAACTGGCGAAGTGAGACTCATTGGTTCAGTTTCAGTGGAACACAGCACCTTGAACTTGTTGGTTACGGCATTGAGTATAACACACACAGTTCTCAGTACGCCCTGTCTCCACTGCACAGGGCACCTAGGCCTAACACTGACATGCTAATCACAGTCAGGTGGACATCTATATAGTAATAGATGTTGTTATTTCTACAGATGAGGCAGTATCCACTTACAGTTCAGTACTTCTTTCACATTACTCCACAAGCCATAAAAGTAAGTTATTCAAACAGTGAAATACAAGTAGTATCTACTGTCAAGTTCTTGGAACTACAGTCAGATCACGGGTTAACGGAAGCATCCGATTTCACCCGTCTGCTTTGACCCATGACGTAAGGGTGTTGTGTGTGAGGTCATTATGGTGCAGAGTTTATGAGTTGGTTGTGTTTGTAGATGTCGTCTTGTTGTGTTTGTTGGTGGTAAGTATTTTTTTTTTTTTTTTTTTTTTTTTTACATTTTACTCAAGTTGTAATGTTGTGTGTATTGAATGTGTTTTAATTTATGTAGGGATGTTTGACTTTTGAATTTTGGAGGTGTTTTGGTTGTGATTTTGTTTTTCGTAGTTGTAGGTATTGGTTTTTCCCGTTCAATAGTTGTGGTTGACCTATAAGGGTCAAGGGAAATGACAGATTCCAATTTTCGTAGTTTTATATGTAGGTAGGCATTGGTGTTTTGGTATCATCAGCTATGGTCAAGGGAAATGCCTGATACCAATTTCTGTAGTTTTTGCTGTAGGCTGTGGTTGACCTATGTAGGTCAAGGGAAGTGTCCAGTTCCTATAGATTTTGTAATAATTTTTTAGTTGTGTGTGTTTTGGGATCCCCAATTTCATATGGTTGTCCTGTTAGTTTGATTTTACTTTAGGAGGAAGATGTTACTGTCTTATTTATACATATTTTTGTGTTTGTTGCCATTTGTATGTAGTGACGTCATAGGTGCCGTATTGGAGATGCTTAGAGTAGCCATTTCCGCCATATTGATGACATCATGGGTTAAAGCATAAGGGTGGAATCTGACACTTCCATAATACCACAGATCACAAACTCAATTTGGAAACTCACTGCCTAGAATTAATGAAGCACCTTGGTTCAACAATGTCTGCAGAATGCTACACATGATTACTACTATAGGAGGTTTAACATGAAGAAACTAGATTATTTTCCATATTTCCATTCTCTAATAAGATATGCAATCATAATTTGGGGAAATTCAAGTAGCAAAAATAGTACTTTCAGAATACAGAAGTGTGTCATAAGAATTATACCTGGAGTTAATTCAACAACATCCTGCAGAGACTTCTTAAGGAACAAGTATTGTGACAACTGCTCCACAATACACGTATTCGTTAAGATGTTTTCTCTTTTCACCAAAATATCTGCAAAAACCATGATTATATCACTAACACGAAATATATCTACAAAGACGACAAATGGTTAATATTAATACAGGAAAGAGTCAGATACACGGACACGCGTGTATTCAAACAACCTATCAGACAACATTAAATGTCATGTAGATAATGCATTGGAGTTTCAGACTGAATTAAAAGACTCCCACTGTAATACAGTACTTTAATGTCATTGCTTTGCACTTAAATGTACATCCTAGACTTCTTTAACTTTCCAGACACCATTTTCTGTGGGATACACGGAATATGATTAATACAATATAAAATGTAATGTCAAAACAATTTCCCTATTGTGAAAAATATACAAGAATTGGGGGTGGTGGTATATTAATTCTTTTCTCCAAAAGCTACCAGACGGAAAAGCGACATTCATTACTCCACATTATGGCTGTCACTAGCACAAAAAGGGATGATCACTTAACTGGTGGTATAAAATGTCCGACAGGCACCGAAGTACAGTTTCAAACCAGACTAAAAAAGGTTCTCCTTGACAACTCCTATTCCGCTGAAGAACTATTACTGTAATGTGTTGAAGGTGGTGGGGAAAAATTACCAACTCACATTTGTATATTTCTCTAAATGACTCGATCCACATCACTACGACTTAGCGTGCAAAATGATCCATGGAACATGAAACGAACTAATTACCTGAGTCTGTAAGGAGTTTCTTAGCATAGATTACGACAGATATACTGCACTTTACTACACGATACTGAACTTCGTTATGTGGGAAACAAAAATATTGGGAACAGTTGTACAAAATAGATATCAGAGAGCACCCTCTCAGCAGGCATTTAATCCAGTTTAAAGCAACAACAGTGACTTGTAAAATACAGTTGCAAGACATAGTTACCTCGTGTATTTGTTGTACGTCAAAATTGACCTCGCAAATTATATACAAAAGTACGATGAAAGTCCTTTCTTTTCGTCGTATGTAACCACGGTATTAGAAGGTCAGTGAGGAATCAAAACTAGTACCCGCCTTCATCTCAAAACGTCATCTCCCCCACACACAATCAACATTCACAATTTTGGGTGTACTCTGTAGTGTTCATATTATTCCATCAGCTGTTGTATCAACAATCACATCACTTTATCTCGCTAGATTAAATCGTTATACTTTACGAGATATCGATAGTACTGGAAACGAATTTCAGCGATCGAAGCAGCTGAATATCGTATCTTGATCGTATCATGCTCTTGTCCTTGGTCGAGATTGTTTTTGATTTCACCTACATCATCCATCGGACATAAAAAAATCTCTACACTTGAACGATAGAAGTAAAGCGTATTCTCTAGTCGATACTGGTTTGCCATCGCAGGCAAGGGTTCATCCAACTGTTGCGTAATGCTCTTTTCCAAACATATTCGCATGCTTTGGTGTCAGCTTAATAATAATAATAATAATAATACAAGTACAAATGCTTTATTCACCTTACATCATTTCTGAAAGCAATCGGTTCGTCAAAGTTAAGTGAAATACTAATAATAATAAAACTTAGGCAAACATCACCAAGTATAAGAAAATGATGTAGGATGTACAAGGTGTTCCGAAACTATTCATTCAAATTAATACAGGAGATGGGGAACATCAAAACAATTATTTTGATAAGGAACATGTCTCTGAATGCAACATTAGTGTGCTGCTGTGTTGATATCTATGTCGGAATGTGTGCGAATGGTTGGCTCTGAGATCTGCTTGGAAACACATCGATTGATAGCACGTGTTGAACACGACTCGAAATGCTCGAACAGTTTACGTCACAGTTCGGGAAATCTCTCTTGATCAGCCTACCGTCTATTGCCTTTTGTAGGTACCATCGCGACGACCTGTGTTAGCATTTTCGATGCACTATTGATTTTACTATTAGAAATAATTGTGGAATACGGTCTCAAATACCTTCTAGGGTGCAAGTCATGCGTGACAATGCCAACTAATAAATAAATAAATGATCGAAATCATAATTTTATCTGATTCTCAAGTTTTAGTTCGTCCCGTGATCTAGTGACGTTTGATTATACTAGCCTGAAGACAGGTCTTGCCCCTGTACCTCATTCTCGCGATAAATATTCGTCGTTTTATTACAATCTGTTTCGTTTGTTCGACATTCAATTCTTAACTACTTGCCTTGTTTATTTTATGTGAATGTTGTGGTCTTGTTTTCAAACTGATTACAATCTGGTAACGTTTCTATCTGTTATTCTACCATCTGAACAGGAACTGAATTGCTCATTTGCAACATACTCCGTAAGTCATTATGTCATAAACAAATAAAATATTGTACTGGGATCAGTCAAGTATTATTTTTTGGGGGATAACATATTCGTCTTTGTTACCTTAACTTAAATATCAGCATAAATAATTATATAAGGGTTGGAACTTTAATAGTGGCAACTATTTATTTACAGATCTTACAAAATAGATACGTATTTCAGAGTTTTACTGACCTTCAAAGTAGTCACCAGCACTGCGTATAACTCGTTGCCAGCGATGTGGAAGTCGTAGGATACTCTTAGCAGTGCCAGTTATGTTGACATTACGAGCGCCGCGGTCTATTTCCCGACGAATTTATAGCAGTTCTGAAGCGAATGCCGTGAAGTGTTTTCTTCAGCTTAGAAATCGAGTTGAACTCACCAGGGATTGAGTCAAGGGAGTGCAGTAGGTGGTATAGCACTTAGCAGCCTCATAACTTAAACAAATCAATAACAGCTTGCACTGTACGTGCTTGAGCATTGTCTTGAAATATGATGGTCAGGTCCAGCAGAAAGTGTCTCTATGATGTTCATTTTTAGAACGCAACCTACGACCAGCTTAGAGACAGAAGTGATGACACTTTCCGCAGAACCTGACCATTTATTGTATACTGTTAGCTCAAATGTCGATCAAGTTGAAAAGCTGTTACTCTTTCGCCCATTGCTTCTCATCTTTACCCAGTTCTCAAGACCTTTTCCCCTCTTCAACCGATCTACATTAAATTTCGCGTGATTTAATTCAGCCTGAAGGGCACAAATCTTTACCTCCTGCTCAGCGATTCTCATATCTTTTTTACAAAGCCTACAGTTCCATGGGAGAGCCTCGAATTCTCTACTCAGTTTCCCACTACAGATACCCTGATGAAATTCCAACCCATAGTCTACACATACCACTCCTCACTCTTTGACTGTTTTATGACCACATCCACACTTATCACTCATTGCAACACAGATAGCACACTTCAAAACAGAATTAAATCACTTAACACACTTTACATTACACGAGTTTTCAGATCAAAAATTAGGGCTACAGGTTAGCACTTGAAGAGTATGATACGACGTAAAAAGTTATCTATTTCCATTTACAACAAGAATTTAGCACTCACTCAACTGCAGTATCCGTTGAATATCAAACACAACAGAGTGTAACTTTATTGTACGCAAACAGAACATAAAAAACTGACAAGTGCGAAAGATTCCAAATCAAACAAATTAAGATTCATGCTACTTCCCAGAAATATGAACTTTTAACAGACCCCTTCCTCTCCAGGTAGCAGACTAAACAAAGAATTTCGGTGTTGCTAATGGTTTGCTATTAATTTGGAATAAGGCATCGAAACCGAAGTGAAAGTGTTAGCTGGAGGAAGTTTGGTGCTGTCACAACTTGACCGTTATTGTGCTATTTACTTCGCGCCATAACGATCGGCAGAAATAAAAATGTACAAAATAATACGGAAACTGGCAAGTGAAATTTTGGTCCGAAATTATGAATTAATTTTGACTCTGTTTGGAAATTACTGTAAATGAACGGTCGCCAACTCACTTAGCATGTTGGCAGACATAAACAGTCGCAAAGGCAACGACTCGCGCTCATTATCAAAACACAATGATGATCCAAAATAAAAGTCAATCATGGACAGAAGAAAACTTGCAACTACTTCATGAAATTGCTTACAAGTTCTTTACACTACCAGTTACATAACAACTGAGCTGCATTTCTCACTGTAATGTTAACTGCTATTAAATTGTTTTGCAGAATGTAAATTTTTCGAAAAGAATATTTTTAGTACTTAAATTGACTGTTCTACAATAATAACTGATTTTATAATATGTTATGGAGTACGCTATTTTGACTTATTATTAAGTAAATTACTTCTCATACAAAATTGTCTAAACATGAAATATTGTTAAATACACTGCTTAGTCAAATTACTTGGCAATAATTAGCACTTAATTAGCAATTCCAAAAAACTTTTTTTTTCTTCACTTTTATTTAAACTATTGATCAGTTCGATAAACTTCATCTTCTTTAACATTTACTTTCAGTTCATTAATGACACCCTTGCTTCATTACGGATATGGAGAGGATCCTCTCAGGTAGTTGTTACTCAGGATTAGACACCTTAACACACTAAAGTTGCTAAAGAATTTGTTATTGAAAGATTGGCAACTAGCAGTGGCTAGTCTTGTAAATTCTAAATGATATACTGGTTGGATCTTACTTGATAGCGGTGCTGTTAGGTTCATTATACCACGACAATGTATGGCCGCAGGCACTTGACCAAAATTAACTTTGGGCCCTCAGGGCTCTTCTTGAACACTGGTTAACATTTATGCTTCGCGCTGTGCCCAAATACTTCTCCGAATTATGCCTGGCCGTACAGTACGTGGGATGTTGGAGTGAAACAACTCTTGTGTCCTCTCACAGCAGAATTCCTCCTTTTCGTGCAACCCGCTCGCTCGCTACAAACCGACTCTTGATAAACATTTCCCGACTGCTCCACGCTCCTGCGTCTAGCGATAGTACAACAAAAAAAAATAACCTGTTTGGTTTACATAACGATATTCCCTGACATGGCCAGTGCGTCTACTACAATTATTTACATTCTCTTTCACTGGTTATTTTGCATTCAGGAAATTGTTGAAACATATAAACATCACAACAATATAAACAACATATTTATATACTTCATTTAAATGTATGTAGTTGATAAAGCAGGAAAAATTTGTATGTGAGAACTGTGTTGTTGCGTTACACATGCTCCACGTTACATTGATGTATACTGGCAAATGTAGATTCAAGAAATCGTTCAGAAATGCAACAACCAATCCCTAAACCAACCAACTTTTAGTACCATGGAATTAAAAGTTAATTAATTATTTGGCACCATCCAAAACATGCTATTCATTACTCATTTGAAATCTGTTTGCTAATACTATATAGCTCATCAGAAAATAACTTTTTACAAAAACAATCATCTACACAAAACATTCAATCATATGGGAAATTTTTCAGCCCAAGAACCTGCTGTAAAGCTCACAATAAAAAACGAAAACATTTAGCCACTAAGCTATAAACAATTGACACCAATTAAACAACATGATTAAAAATGATTAAGAAATATTCACACAGCTTTTAAAAATCTGTGTCCACATAAAATCTATAACTCTCGTAAACCAAACATCATGAGTATTCATTACTCAAAAGTGATCCAAAAATTATTTTTCACACGGCATTTACATTATCTGTGTCCACACAAGTACCGTTTGAATTACTATTTACATTTTTTTTGCACCATACTATTTAAATATGCACTGGTTACTCATAAGCATTTCTTGTATAATCCTCCTTTCCCTGGAAAGCAGAAACTGGTGCACTATCTCGTGCATGTCCTTATCACCTTTTATTTTTGTGTTTGTGCCTGCATCTGTCCCACATCCATAGGCACATCTTCCATAATATTTTTTATTTTGTCAGGTAATAATTTAGTTTCCTGTAAGTTTGTACCTGCAACCTAAATCACAAGTCCGAGTTCATGAGAAGTCATCAGTTACATACATTATGCATCCCCTGAAACTAATTATAGTGAAGTTAATATTCTGACTATGAGTTATATAACTAATTAAACGCTCATTATTTCAACATTACACCCACATTGTGTGATCTTTAATAAAAAAATTCAGTAGCTTTTTAAGTCCTCAATTAATTGCAATTATTTAAAGGCAGAATAACATAATTTGTCTCTGATAGTGCTTTAAGTCTACTACATTCTGCACACCCAATATTTTACCTGATTGCGGGTATATCAGAGAGTAAGCATTAGGGGGAGGAATGATTTCAATTTTGAATGGTTCAATATAAATAAACTTGAGGTTGGAAATTTCATTATCTATTTCACTGGATTTCGCGTGCATTTTGACGAGGACACTGTCACCTGCCATAAATTTTACTGGTTTTAAATTGTCATTGTGACTTTTAATTCGTGCCTCAGCACGTTTTCTCCTATTATCCCCTGACATCTCTTTCTTTTGGCTGATGTCTAACTCTTGTTGTGGTGGGAAAACGATTATCTCATATGTTATACCCAATATGGCTTCCTCCTGTGTGAAGCCTGTACTCTCATGAGACAACGAGTTCATGATCTTTTCAATATCAGCTACAAACTTGCCCCACGCCCTATGGTTGTTATGACAATGCGTTCCGAAACATCTACCCAATTCACGCATTTGGATTTCTGAAGGTTTTCTCGATGATTGGTAATCCGAGATATGAATAACCTCTACCCCTCTTTCTTTCATGCCTTCATTCCATACCTTGGGTATAAATTGCGGCCCATTCTCGGATAATACCGTCTTCGGTTTTCCTACTTTCACGAAATTTGCTAAACAACATTTTAGCTGTGGCCTTACACAAATTATACAGCTTTACAAATTTTGAAAATGTATCCTATACGACCAGAATGTACGCAAAATTACCTGTTGTTTTAGGTAATTCACTGCAAAGACACATTACCAGAATCTCTAAATTATCCTCAACTTGTATACTTTGCATAGGACCACGACTAGTCCTTAACTTTTTGACACCTATCACATGTTCGAATACTGTCAGCGACCTTCCTATTCATATTCTCAAAACTCACAGATTCAGCGATCTTATCGACATATTTTTCGCTCCACTATGACCAAAAGATAGATGTAAATAATCGATGAACTTTGGGACATATTCTTATGGACACTTCACATGCCACTCTTCTTTATTTGTATTCTTCCATGAGTGTAGGATACCACCATAGATTTTATAACCCCTGCCATTCCTAACATCAGACTCAGTTTTAACCAACCTCAAGCTTCCGTCTTCGTTCTGGTAACGACGCATGTTTCTAGACAAGTTTTCTATTTTCCTTTTTCCGTCAACATCATTGAAGTACATTATTTTAAACATTCACTCTCCACCCTCCTTGTTAATTACTCCACCACGATCATAAGGCAGTCCAGACAACGTGTTGGCTATATAGTTGTCTACATCCCTCACATGACATATCTCGAAATCAAATTGTTGTACATAAAATGCTTATCTTTTCAGCCTATCGTGCAATAACCGACGATTCTTCAAAACTGTCAAGGCCTTGTGGTCGGTGTGCACTGTAGCTTTGTGCCCCCATAAGGAATCTTTAAATTTTTTAAATCACTATACTATAGCTATCGTATTTTGTCAGAGTCCTACCAGCAAAAGCAGTGGAGCGACACTCTTTGTTTTCCCCTTGTTCTATTTCTTGAAATATTTGTGAATTGGCACTGTCAAACATGGGTGAGGTAATACTACATATTTTATTAGTTCATCCTTCAGTTTACCGAACGCTATTTGACATTTCTAAGTCCAAATAAACGCACTGTTTTTCTTTAAATCTGGGTCATTAAAAGCTTGCCCTTCTGCATATTTACGATAAAAATTACAACGATCAAGGAAAGCCTGCAATTGTTTTTTGGTTTCGGGCAGTGGACAGTTTCTTATCGCCTCTACTTTTCGTGGGTCTTTAGTTATTCCTACAGTTGTTATGATACGGCCTAGAAATTCTACTTCCTTTTTCACAAATTCATGTTTCTTTAACTTTAGTGTCATTCCTCCGTGTCTCAGTGTTTTTAAAAATTCTTTTAATAATTCACAATGCTCTTCCCATGAAGACGCTGGTATTAACAAGTGGTCAACATAGATCGTAGTCTGGCGCCGAGTTCTTTGCCCAATACACTATCAAGCGCTGAGATGAAAATCGACACTGACGTGTTCAATCCGTAAGGGATAACTTTTTACTGATAACATTTCCCAGCAAACAGGTATGCTGTCAATTTTTTTGATTCTTCTTCGAGGCTGTCTGCCAATAGCCAGTGTTCAGATCGAGGCTTGTCATATACTGCACGTTGTGAAACGTTTGCAAAACATCATCTAAACACTCAGGACGATCCGTCCCACGCTTCACAACCTTGTTAAGACTGGGCGCATCTATCGCGACACCCACACTGTTATCTTTTTTATTCACCAGAACAAGCAGGTTGTTGTATTGGCTTTTAGAACGTTCTATGACGACCCACTCCTCCATGTGGTTTATTTCTGTTTGTACCACATCCCTCATAGCTATTGGTACTGGATAAACTGGTCTAAAAATGGTTCATAGGATATCGTCTCAATTTTATATTCAGATTCACATACAGAGCAGGTTTATCTGAAAATACCTCTTTGTTGTTAATTAAAATATCATACAGCTCCTCCTTTTGGTCGGAAGTTATACTCGGCACATTCTCTCACTATTGTTGCAAACTCATCATTGGAAGGTGATATATTCTTATGTTCCTAACATGTCAGTAATCAGCACTTAATTAGCAAGTCCAAAAAAACTAAATTTTTGTTCACTTTCGTTTAAACTATAAATCAGTTCGATAAACTTCATACCTCATATCAATCACTTTCAGTTCATTAATGATACACTTGGTTAATCATGGATACAGAGACGATACTGTTGGGTATTTGTTACTTAGGATTACACACCTTAACACACATAAGCTGCTAAAGTATTTGTTATTGAACGATTCGCAACTAACACTGGCAAGCCTTTTAAGTTCTAAATGATAAACTGGTCGGGTCTTACTTCATAGCGTACAGTGTAAGGCCCCAGGCGCTTCATCACAATTAGCTTTGGGCCCCCAGCACTCTTCTTAAACACTGGTTAACATTGATGCTTTGCGCTGTGCCCAATTACTTCTCCACATTATGCCTGGCCGTACAGTACTTGGGATCTTGCAATGAAACAATTCTTGCGTCCTCTCGCAGCAGAATTTATCCTTTTTCTCCGACCCGCTCGCTGGCTGCTAATTGACTCTCGAGTGCCTCCTGCTAACACTGCCCGACTGCTCCGCGCTCTTGCGCCCAGTGACAGTACGACAGTAACAATAACCTCTTTGGTTTACGTAACGATATTCCCTGACTTGGCCAGTGCGTCTACTACGATTCTTTACATTCTCTTTCACTGGTTATTTTGCGCACAGGAAATTATTAAAACATATATACAGGGGGATTATAATTAAAGTTAAACTTTCAGACCACTGTAGAAATAACACCACTGTTCAGAATGTCGACAAACTGCAATAGAACCTTATCAGAGAAAGGGGAAAACATATTGCAGAAGAAAAATAAATAGTTACAAAATGTAGCAATAGGTGGCGCTGTAAGCATCCTAATTTAATAGTGGTCGACTACAAATGAGAAATGAACCGTACAACAATGCTTAAGGTGTATGTTTGACGTTAAACAAACTGTACGACTCAGTGTGCATGGGTGTACAGGTGTGATACAATTAATTACGTACGCCCATCCACCACGGCAAGGTCATATCACATCAGATGGGAAAAATCGGTTTTTAATTGTCCTGAGGCCAAAAACCGCACAAAAAGGATCACTCACATCGGTTTTTAACTGTCCCAAGGCCAAAAACCGCATAAAAAGCATCAATCAAACTCAAATCGGATTATTAATTTCCGTGTGACTGGCGCAAAACATGTTCGATATGCTGTCCACCGTTTTCTGCAACAAGCTGAAATCGAGAAACAGCACATTCCACAACTGATCGAAGTGTTCCCGAGGTGACATTCAGAATGTGTTGCGCAATGCGTCAATGCAGCTAAGTTTGCAATCGGAACACTGAACACAACATATTTCAGATAGCCCCACAGCCAGCAGTCACACCGATCGGGACGACAGGCTGTAGGGAAATGGCGGCTGATAATTCTAGCATTTCCGAAATGGCGCTTCAGCAACTGCTTAATTGGATTTGCAATGTGTAGAGGTGCACCATCTTGCATAAAAACGACCCCAACCACACGTCCACGCTGTTGGAGAGCTAGAATGACATGGTAGCGCAAAAGACACTCATGTCGCTTGCCAGTGACGGTATAGGTAACAGGACCAGAAGCACCTGTCTCGTCGAAAAAACATGGCCATATGGTAAATGATGCTGTAAACCGGCACGACACAGTGACCTTTTCAGGATGAAGTGGTACTGATTGATTTGCGTGTGGATTTTCCCCTGCCGTTTCGACAATTCTGTGTATTGACATATCCTGTCAGATGGAAGTGGGCTTTGTCTGTCTACAAAATCTTCCACGGCCAATCCATTGTCCATGGGTAATTTTGAATGGATAGGAAAGAAGCGTGTTTTGTAGGATTTTACCCACCGTGCTCACAGGTATGTCCAATGTTCGGGCATTTCTCCATGCACTACATGTTTGCACACCACCACTTGTCTCCTCCTGCATTGCTGTGGATACTGCTTCCACTGACGTCGAATCAGTTCGTTTCCTCCTTCTACCAGGTTGCACACCAAAAGAACCCATCTTTTCGAATTTCCGAATTATTTTCTCCAGACCCACGGCAGTCATCAGATTAATGACTTTTTTTCAAACCCTTCAGTATCCGGAACTTCTGCAGAGCTATGTGTGGACTGTCATCATTCTTGTAATACAACTTTACAACCAGAGCGCGATCCTGCATTGAGACAATCTTGGCGAACATCCCAGGTGCAAATGGAGGAAAAGCCATGTACCTGGCGTGTTTATACCAACTACAATGGGCCGTACGCACGACAGATGTTTTCATTTATGTCATCTGTCACATACAGCGCCATCAATTGATCAATTTTCACACAATTTTTTTTCTTATGCCATAAGTTTTCCCCTTTCTCCAATAATATTCCGTTGCGATTTGACGTCATTCTGACCAGTGATGTTATTTCTACAGCATTTTGAAAGTTTTACTTTAATTATAATCACCCTGTACACCACAATAATATACACAACATATTTATACGCTTAATTTAAATGTACATAGATAATAAAGCAGGAAAAATTTATATGTGGGCACTGTGGAGTTGCGTTACAAAGTTAGCTGTGGAAAATGTGCTCAAATTAAGTTGTTTGAAAGAAAAACAGAACAATCAAGGGGCATTCTCTGAGTTAATTGTGCCAAAACGTAAACAAGTATATTGTTACAACCCGACCTCACGATCTCTCTGCGTTTTCTGGACAAGATTTCTAGGATGATGGAGAAGGAGCACTTGTTCACCTTCACTACTGTGGAACTCATGTCTTTATTGAACAAGTACTTATAGCCCTTAAGGTATGCATTTAAGAGTCCATGTTTACTGTATATTTTGTCTTGGTCTGATCCATACTACCAATTCTGAAAGTTGCCTACCTTACAATCTTAGCAACAACAGTATTAGTACATGTATATCACTGCCAGAGGTATGAGACGGTTTTCGCTTGAAGCTTTCAACTCGTTCGCTTCCAGTACAGGGACCCTTACATCAAATTCATATATTTATCCTTCTCCATCATCCTAGAAACTTTGTAACTTTAACACCAGATCACCCTGCAGATATATACATTTACAGAATCTGGGGCCTATAACTTTGACGCTTTGGAGCGTCGTTGCATGATGTTACCAGACCTTAGTTCCTATGTAAAACTTGCTCTATTAAGTCCCCTCTACAACCTCTCGCAGTGCATAAAATGAATTGCAAAAATCCCTGCATGATGTTTATTTACAAGTACTGAAGAGCTGTGACGTCTGGACTCACTAGTCCAAGGATATTATGAATAATACATTTCACAGTAGAACAGCCAAAGGGGTGCCTGCTATGAAAAGAAATTTCACCCTGAACCACCAACTCTGGTTGTCGGGTCCTTGGGTGGGTGACAGTCAAGCTGGTATCCCGCCACCGTCTCCTCTGGTCATTGGGGCACAATTCGAAGCAGAACTCATCACTGAAGACAATTCTATTCCACTAAACGCGATTCCAGACTGAAGACGTGTCTGGAGACATCCCAGGCAGTGGTGGGATACCAACCTGACTGTCACCCAACATATGACCCAACAACCAGAAGATATGGCCTGTATTACCATTTCTATCCACACCCTTTGGTTGTCATCCACCACACATTTACAGCACAGTCGTAACTGGAGCTATTTTACGCCCTGATTTGTTGTCCTCCACAGACAATGGCAAGCCCTCTTGGGCCTACATTTCAGCAAGATAATGCCCGCCTCCAAACGACGAGAGTTTCTAATGCTTATCTTTGTGCTCGCCAAACCCTACTTGGCCAGCAACGTCGCCAGAACTCTCCCCAATTTAGTGCGTTTGGAGTGTTATGAGCAGGGCCCTCCAACCATCCTGGGATTTTGACGATCTAACGTGGAAGTTGTACAGAATTTGGCATGATATCACTCGAGATAACATGCAACAACTCTATCAATCAATGCCAAGACGAATAACTACTTGTTTAAAGGCCAGAGGTGGACCAATTCATTATTGCTTGCTTAATTTGGGGAGCCCTTTCTCTTGAATAAATCATTTAATTTTTCTGAAATTGTGATCATTTGTTTGTCTGTGTATGTACATCAATCTACCGACTTCCATCCCATCCAGATAATGCGTTCGTGGTGCTTCATTTCTTTTGTCTTTGATCGTATTTTAATGTTGTACAAGGAAATGAAAATATTATTTCCTTATATTATACGTGTCGTATAAAACCAGAACATTCATTGAAGATCAGATATGTCTATCAACTAAACAACCATTTAGTTGTTTTACAGGAAGGAAGGACTTCTTAGATAATTAAATATTTAAAAATATTTTTGCTGTAATTGAATTAGTCACTAATTTTCTTGAGATTAAGTTTGTATATGTGCACATACAAATACCACAAGCCAGGAGAGACTTGTCTTGGTAACACTATTTCTCAAGCAATAATGTGTCTTCGGTTTGCGATACCCTATTTTCTAAGTAAACTTTCAGTTCGATTACCTTATCAAAATTCCCCTGATAGCAGTTAATGGATTCCATTAATTCAACTGAAGATACGAAATCCTGGTTTCGGTGTAATTTCTTCTCCAGATATGAAATGAGTCCAATTATTGCTGATAGAAGTATGCCTCTTCTACAGGGCACTTCGGGAGAAGTCCTCTGTATTGTTGTCTCTTTCAGTTTGTTTCTTTACCTGTCTAGGTATCTCGATAACATATTCAAACACGTGTCTATCTAAGGTTGATGATTTTTCAAATATTTTGTGAAATCATTATTTCCCCTGTATTTTTGTCATCGAGTCAACTGATGATTTTTCCTTTACTTATTTGAATTGCAGAAATAATACTTAAAATTTGTGTTTGATTGTAAATAAATTTCAAAGATTAATATATTTATAGTGTAACCTGCAAACAAACTCACTTCGATTATATACATTATTAAAGCCAGGATGTCCATGCAAATGCATGTTTTTGTGTATTTTGGTTACACTTCTCGTACTCTAACATTATTTATTTCATGGCCTAACAACACCATATAACCATTATTTTTCTGTGCATGTTTGCATATTTTGACCTTATTGGAAGCACATTCATGCATTCTGCATATTTCATTTTTTATCGTTAATGTGACATATTTTATACATTAATCCTGCATGTTAATCTCTTTTCTTCGTCTTTAGCGCATAATGTTAAGGTACTGTGCACAATACATTGTTTCTGTTGTGTTCCACAACATATGGAATTTTACGTGGTGAAGGATAAACCATTTTGTTCGACAATGATCTCCGAGTTTTCACCAAGCAGAGGTATGATTTCGTTACTTAGGATTGAATCAGTCCATTCCAATCTCCCTTCGTCCTCCGAGGCCATATTAAACTCTTCTTCTTTCCATCTGGATTGAGCAAAGAAGTGATCAGGAATGTATGAGCGCGAATTTTTCGGGACACCGTCATTATTACCGACAGGGCTGGTGGAATAAAAAGATATGATACTGTCCTGTTCGACATAGAAGTTAGAACAATTTGTGGTAGCGAAAATGCAAAGAATCTGGAATTATTCACCCTTATACCTTCCCAAACTTCCTCATTAAGTATGCATTTGTCACTTCTTGCAGTGTAGAAAGGTCATCTTCTGTAGTAAAGAAGTAATAAACGTATTTGAGTTGCAAATACGGACAACCAACATCTGTATAGTGACATACGACAACGAAAATTTGTGCCGAACGGTGACTCGAACCCGGATTTCCCGCTTGTTACGAGCGGTCTCCTTACCGTTTTTTTTTTTTTTTTTTAATCGTATCACGGTATAAGTGTATATGTATGTGTGTGTGGCCACTTTATCACGAGATAATTATATATTTTTGTTTTTATAATTATATATTTTATGATTTTGGTTGGGGTGGCTTTAAATATCGTGGGCTAGCATGAGACTTTTAGTTAACTTTTACCGCAATAACACTCGTACGGACATCGGTTGCCCCGAAGTGCGTACGATATAATATATTTTTTAAACACAACGCGCGACTCATCGCCTTCTAATAAATAGTTTGCGCGAGAGCTGCTATTTAGATATATGCGTATTCTTACGTAAACTGTAATTATTAACATGGGTCTCAGAGACTACTGGTTATTTATGTACCAAACTACATAAAGATTAACTGAGATATTGCGGAATGTAATGATTTTCAATATTTCTTGTTCATTATTTGCAAGGCAATACTGGAGAGAATCTCATCTGCCGTTAGGCGGCCAAAATGAAACATACTGAACTTATTCAGTGCTCTAAATCTTAATAAACGAAATCAATTTTTATTCTGTTTAACTTTGAAATTAACAAAGATCAAAATTGAGAAGTCTCTCGCATTTACATTTAATATTATGACATGAAATTATAATTAAATAATACAGTCAGCGTAATGGCCGACTAAATCCTGCTAGGGGAGATGAACTCCTTGCACTACGAAGTTTTGTAAAAATTTTGTTAATTATGATTAATGGTTGCGAACGTGAGAGGTGACAACTAATAACAATTTCTATTATATTTTTCAAAAATACAGATAAAACTTACGTCAGTTATCAGATAGCACTACAATGGCGGCCTACAGCTAGACCAGTGATCTCCGTAATAATTACTAAGTATAGAGATCACTGCGATAGACGAAACAAAAACAGGAGAGCTTTCGATAAAGCAATAGTCTCTGGTCATGTTTGTGATTTTTGGTGGTATTATTTAACTTTTTTAATCTTTCTTATACATCGAGCACACATGTACAGTCTTGAAAT
The DNA here is from genome assembly GCF_021461395.2 of Schistocerca americana. Taxonomy (NCBI): domain Eukaryota; kingdom Metazoa; phylum Arthropoda; class Insecta; order Orthoptera; family Acrididae; genus Schistocerca; species Schistocerca americana. The sequence goes on along the minus strand of NC_060119.1, from coordinate 139,246,658 downwards.
AATTTATAATTCACAAGTCGCAGAACAAAAAATTCCTTTCCCTTTCTCCAAATGTCCATTTATGTGACGTACCGTCACAATTGTTGTGTTTGGTCGTTGCGGACGTCACATGACGTCCGGTCAAGTTCGTTTGTTGATCGTTCCACTCAGTTTTTTTTATATTATTATTATCACAGAGGCCAATCAACTCTCTGACCGAACATGCTGAGCTACCGTGTCGGCAGCCATTAGGCTATGTCAACCATGTGTCTAAAACTTGCATTCATACATCCATTATACACTGAAGCGTCAAAGAAAATGGTATAGGTATGCACATTTAAATACAGAGGTATGTAAACAGGCAGAAGACGGTGCTGCGGGTGGCAACGCCTATATAAGACAAGTGTCTGGCGCAGTTATTAGAAAGACCGAAGCAACTGCGCAAGCATCAGCACTGCAACCCAATAACACGACACACACGCCCAATACGTTTCCGCAAGAAGGTCAAATACCTCAGTGTCTGGCTGGACAGGAAACTACCCTGGGGGGACCACATTCAACACATGACCAACAAAGCAAACGCGAGGCTCAAACAACTCTACCCTATGCTCAACAGGTGTAGCACACTGAACAGGAGGGTGTCTAGGTCCATGTACATGACACTTGATGACGTACGCAGCCCCTGTCTGGGAATACGCTGCGCCAACTCGCCTGCGCCGTCTGCAGCTCATACATAACAAAGTACTCAAAATCATAAGCAACGCTCCACGCTACACACGCATTGCGGACCTTCACCGGGAATACCGGCTAGATACTATCTTGCAGGTGTTCCAAAAACTCTCCACACGACTGTACAATAACACGAGACACTCGCGCAACCCATTTATCCTTTCGTTGGGTAACTACGACCACAACCATAGATGGAAGCATAACAGACCAACGACACTACTGGCTAGGAACTAAACATCTATGGTCCATAGCACGCTAACACGACAGTACTGGCGAGCCCCTGCAACAGTTACTGCTGGTAACGCCAGATGTTCGACCAGCTGAAAAACAGTCAACCGCAGGGAAACCGTACTGTACACAGCACGCAAACCAACCACACACACCCACTACACTGTCTGTGAGCCGATCTATGACCGATCCCCCACTAATGTACAACGACCTTGAACTGTTGCAGGGACGCAGCAACTGCAGCAAGCCCCGCAACGAGCTCCAGCAACGACAAAGGTAACGATGCACGATACCTTGCACTAACATAACCACATCTTGCATGCACTGTCGCAGATAGCAAGCCGCTACTGCCCTTACTACCCGTCCTACTGTCGCAGAGGTTTTTTTCCCATGTCGCTTGCCTTGGCACTTTTTTTCCTCTGCCCTTACAACCGCTACCCTTCGATCGCTTTCGTCCACTTTCTATCTCCTGATGGACCATGTTAATGAGTAACCTTACCCAGACGCATGGATAACATCACAGCCCGCATCCTGTGACTCCTGATTCAAAAACTAACATGCTATACGGAGGTGACAGTAGAACTTTGGGTTCGGTCACCACATTGGTGTGGGCGTGGAGGGGCCCCATCCTTTATTAAAAAGCAGTTATTAGATCGGTTACTGCTGCTACAATGTCAGGTAACCAAGATTTAAGTGAGTTTTCACATGTTGTTATGGTCGGCACACGAGCGATGGGACACAGCATTTCCGAGGTAGCGATGAAGTGGGGATTTTCCCTTACGACCATTTCACGAGTGTACCATAAATATCAAGAATCCGGTAAAACATCGTATCTCCAACATCGCTGCGGCCAGAAGATGGTGCAAGAACAGGACCAATGACGAGTGAAGGGAATCGTTCAACGTGACAGAAGGCTAACCTAAGACTGCATTTTATTGGTAGGGCACTTAGAAAATGTAACAGATCTACTAAGGAGACTGCCTACACTACACATGTCCGTCCTCTTTTAGAATACTGCTGTACGGTGTGGGATCCTTACCAGATAGGACTGACGGAGTACATCGAAAAAGTTCAAAGAAGGGCAGCATATTTTGTATTATTACGAAATATGGAAGAGAGTGTCACTGAAATGATACAGGATTTGGGCTGGACATCATTAAAGAAAAGGTATTTTTTATTATGACGGAATCTTCTCACGAAATTCCAATCACCAACTTTCTCCTCCGAATGCAAAAATATTTTTTTGACACTGACCTACATAGGGAGAAATGATCATCATGATAAAATAAGGGAAATCAGAGCTCGTATGGAAAGATATATTGTGAAGGTGGTTCGATGAACCCTCTGCCAGGCACTTATATGTGCTTTGCAGTTTAACCATGTAGATGTACCAATTGACAGGAGTTGCTAAGTATGATACTATCATCATACCTTTCTCTCTTGCCAAATTAATTGTATTTTCATACAGTCGTGAGCACTCCTTGGGCAGATCCATGGAGAGAAACAATCAGGTTATTATTTAAACATTATGTAATTGTATGCTTTGTAATCTTTCATTACATGTAATTGCCTTTTTTGTTTCATGGTTGAAATATTATTGCCATCATAGAGGAGGAGAGGCAGATACATGGTATGCATGAACCAGAGAGGATTAACTGGAGAATTAATATAAAAAAACCCAAAAAGAGTGACTTTAAGATATAAAATTTATCCCAATTTGAAGCTTCTTTGTCAAAAGATAGGTATTTATGTTAAGAAATTATTTTGATGTTGACAAGTGTGTGCATCCAGGTAGGTCATGCTAAGAGTTGTAATGAAATGAAATGTCGTGCATATGCCAGTGACCCACTACAGATTAGGTTGTTAAGTGGTATTACAATTCTGAAAAGGACATTTTATTACACAGTTTTCAGTTCAATTATTTTACTGAAAGTAGCAAAAACGAGTACATCAGATAGGTCCGTTGTTGGTAGTCCATTAGCAAATACACAGATACAATATGTCATTAACATGGACATAATAACAAATGACAGAGAAGTTGAAAATGTCAGTTGCCATGATGACTGCCAACCTTTAAATACTATGGACACAGATGACCATGATTACAGTAGATGTAACAGCTTCTCAGTTTTCACTGCCAAGCATTTTCTTTTATGGTGAGAATGAAAGATGCAATATCACAGTTTTGTCAAATTATACTTTTCCTGTGACACAGACACCTGATGGGAATATAACAATGAAACATGATGGACACACCCACAACCCAAAATATGATGCAATTAATGCAAGAGATAACAGGATACTTTTATGCAAAATTCAATACTAAAACATAACAGTCCAATGATTTAAAATATGATTTTGCAAAGGAAAAGAAGCAAACGTTTGTCAAATATGCTGAAAAACAAACACCAAGTTTTAACACACTTACAAATGAATAAAAATGAATGTTTGATGGTCTTAAAGTTAATGTAACACATGAGTTCAATGACCTTAGTCAGAATTCACATACTGACCTGCCCAGTCAATTAATGTCTAAACTAGTAAACATCAGAAAGGAATTAAAAGCATAGTTGCTCCCTGACTTATCTCAGGATATAAATAACTTGAATCAAAAAGCATTGTCAGTAGATGAGGCACAAAGACAACTGGCAGATAGGTTAAAAGGTGTAAGTGATGTACAAACTAAAATGAAACGAGCACATTCACAAATATATAAGAATTGGGATGCCCTGACATGTGGTGTGAACGAGTTGCAGTCAGTACGTAACAGTTTACCAGAAGAGGTACAGGATTTGTCACTGCAACTAGATAATTTCAGTTTAAACACTGTTTGTATAAAAGGAGCAGGAAAGAACTGACAAAGATGCAAAGGAATTAAAGGATAAGGGTGAAGTACGTATGCTAGACCAAGGTAGTACCCTTGCGCAAAAGGTATTTCAGGAACATAGAACTTACTTGAAAGTAGTTGTGGAGGTGATGAAGGAAAAAGGAAATGAACTATTGGGCAAGATAGATTCAGGCATTAAAGCAGTGGAGGAAAAGTTGCAGAGTAGCCTAATCAATGCTGCAAAAGTAGTAAAAGAAAATCCAATGTCAGGCTGTCAAGTGCCATTAGACCTGATAGATAATCCTAGTACCTATCCACAGTTTGTTTCAAGCCTGTCAGACAAAGCAGATAGGAGCTACAAGATGCACCAGACGCTTGTGAATACTGTGCCTGTTGCACAGGAATACTCAGAATATAATGCTATTTAATTGGATAGATAAAAAATCTACTCAACACGCAGTGGCAGAACATACACTTAAAAGACTGTTGTGATTGGCAAGCTTTTGGAGCCAGAGGCTCCTTCTTCAGGCTGAAGGGCTGAAGGGGAAGGAAGAAGGGTGAAGGAAAAGGACTGGAGAGGTATAGGAAAAGGGGTAGATTTTGGGAAAGTCACCCAGATCAGAGGAGACTTACTGTACGTGATGAGAAGAAAAGACTGATTGTTGGGGACTGCATCAGATGATATTTGAAAACCTGAGAGCTTAAAAGTGGAAGACAGGGTAATATGCATTACAAAGATTACTACTAAAACATCATGCATGAGTTAATAAGAGTGAGAAGCTAAGTGCATTGTATGTAACAGAGGTGGAAGGGAGTGGTGACCAGTAGACAGGAAAGACAATGAAAGATGTAGGAAATTAAAACAGAGTGAAGCAAAGAGTAGTTACAGTGAAGAAAAGCTGAGAATATAATCCCATGTACCAAAACAATGCCACACCAGCAAAATGCAGTGCTGCATGTCTTTTCACCTTATTAGCAGATGAAGGTTTATTATGGTGTATATAGTTCCCTATTTTTTCACTGGGAGGCAAAAGAATGAAACAAGTGGTGTTCATAAAGGCCTGTGATAATGTGTTGCGTAGAAACTGGAAGGAGACATAAAAGATGCTGTTGTAGAATATATGCGAGGTGATGTCTTGCTACGGGCTATGAACAGTTTGAGAGAGCGTTTTTGGATGAATTTTGATCTGCCCCAGTACAAGAGAGGTTCCACCATGTAGTTTTTAATCCACCACCATTCAGTAGCAAACATGGAGGCCTAAGAAAATACTTTGGGAAGTATTTGAATAAGACTGGATATTGAATGAGTTTTTTATTTTATTTTATTTTGTTTTGTTTTGATCCTACATCAACTGATTACAAAAGAAGGTTTTTTTTTTGTTCCAGTCTTCTGAATAAGTCAGAGCCTTACTTACTAGGGTTACATATTATTGGCTGGCACTTTTATCTACACAACTTTTTCTAAATTTAGTTGAGAGAACAGAGTAACATATATGGACTATACAGAAAAAAAAGTTGTTATTGCCATACTTAGATTAAAGATTCTACAGTTTGTAACAGTATTCATATCTGACATTCAAATATTTACAGTTTGTGACACAGTCTAAGACCTGAGATTACATATATTTTTAGATAGATGGTCTTCCATCATACGAGTGTACTAAATCTAGAAACTCATCTATTGAATATACAGGACTGTTTAGGAGCCATAATTTTAATTTCATTTTTAGTTTTGTAATGGGCAATTTGTAGATATTAGGATGGAAGCAATTCAGTAATTTTATACCTGCATAGTGAGGGCTTTTCTCATACAGTGTTGTTCTATGAGAGATGATGTGGGGTCTCTCTCTACCTCTAGTGTTGTGATCGTGTATTTCTTTATTAAGTGTTTTGTTACTGTTTACTGCCATAATGAGTATCTTCAGCACATACAGGTTATGAACAGTTAGTATTTTAAATTCTTTAAACAAATTTCTGCAGGACTCCCTGGCACATTTCTTTCCCATAATTCTAAGTGCCTTCTTTTGTAAGGTAAGTACACTTTTCATATTACCTTTACTGCTGGATCCCCATACCTCTATCCCATAACTTAGATGGGATTCAAATAGTGCAAAATATATTTGCCTCAGAGTGGTGATGTTGCAAAAAGGTGTCAGTTTTCTTAGGACATATATGGTAGTACATAGCTTTTTGCAAATATCATTCACATGATCAGACCAGTTTAAGTCTGCATCTAGTGTCAGGCCAAGAAATTTGGTCGAGTATTGTTTTTTAATGTATTTGTCACCCATTAAGATTTGGTTTTTATGAGTTTTTTGCCTCCCAAGATAAAATTCAATATAGACAGATTTATTTGTGTTTAATTTTAGTTTGTTTTCATTAAAATACTGCAGAATTAAGCCTGCTGCAGTATTGGATTCCATTTCGAGCTGTAAATAGCTTGGATTGCTGCATATTAATGTGGTATCATCTGCATATAAGATAGCTGTTGCATGGTTTGTTATGGACTGAATATCATTTACATAGATAATAAAAAGGAGTGGTCCTAATATTGATCCCTGTGGGATACCAAAATTTATGTCAGTGGTGTTTGATTTGTATGTTCCCTCTGTAGTGCTAATAGACACAAACTGCTTCCTATTTGTCAAGTAGGATCTCATCAGCTTATGGGCTGTGCCTCGAATGCCATAGTTCCACAGTTTGTCCAGCAATATGGTCGTATCAACACAGTCAAATGCTTTTTGTAAGTCTAAAAAGATGCCACATACATGTTCTTTATTATCTATTGCTTGAGTGACACCTTCGATTAAGTTTGTTGCTGTTGTAATGGTGGATGACCCCTTGACAATCCCATACTGCCCCTTAGAAATCACTTTTTTGCATACCAGGAAGTTCCAGATTCTTATGTATATTACTTTCTCAAAGATTTTGGATATTATTGGAAGAACAGAAATGGGTCGAAAGTTTTCTACTAAATGCCTGTTTCCTTTTTTGAAAATAGGCACAACTCAGGCAATTTTCAACTCATCTGGAAATAAACCATCTTCCACATGAGAATTGATAACTGTTGATAAAGGTGATGCAATTTTATGTATACATTTCTTAAGAGTGTCCAGACTAAGACCATCATATCCTGCTGCATGGGAATTCTTTAAGCTACTCACTATTTTAATTATTTCTTCTTTACTTGTTGGCATCAAAAATATGCTTCCTGACACTGATGTTCCTCTGAATTTGTATTTATGATTTTTAAGCTGATTGTTTATGCTGGAGCCAACAGAAGCAAAGTAATTGTTAAATAGATCTGCTATCTTATTCTGATCAGTTTCTATTGTGCCGTTTATCAGCAAGTGATTTTCGGTTGTATGATTCCCAGATTTACCTATTTCTCTATTTACTAGTGACCATGATGTTTTGGAGATATTATTTGAGTTCTGAATGACACTTTCAAAATGTTTCTGTTTTTCTGAAATTAGGAGGTCTACATAGTATTTCTGATTCTTTTTGAATTCTTCTTTTAATTTTTCATTGCTCAAGTCATTTAACATAGCATACTCATACCATCTTAGTTTTTCTCTAGCCTCAGTGATTGAACTTGATATCCAGTTTCGGGTTACAGCATGTGGCTGAATTCTCTTTTTTATTAATGGGCAGGCTTGGTTAAGAATGTAGAATAGTTCACTTGAGAATTTGCCATAACTATGAAGTGTCATTAGAACACTGCTCCAATCCACATTCCTTAGCATATTATTCAACTGAGTTATATTTTGGTCTGTATTCACCCTAATATATCTATAGCAACTGTGTGTAAGAACCTTTTTTATGTGCACACTTAGTTCTACTGCATGGTGGTCTGACAAAGCACTTATAATAACAGAAGATGTAAGATCGTAAAGATGAATACCAGTGATTATGTTATCTATTGCAGACTGGCATGTCTCAGTCTCTCTGGTTGCAGTGTTTATCAGGTATCTTACATTATATTCAAGCAGAGTATTCTTGAATAGTCTAGTGTGTAACTTATCTGCTAATACATTTATGTTGAAATCTTCTATAATTACTAACTTGTACAGGTGTGATATAAAAACATTCTCTATCATGTCACAAAACATTGTTAAGAAAACTTCGAAGTTTCCACCTGGTGGTCTATATAAACATATAACATAAATTTCATCATTTGGTATCTTTATACATGCTGCACATAATTCAATTGTCCCTTCTAATGAATATTTACTTACATTTACAGAATTAAAATCAAATGTGCTCTTAACATACATTGATACACCCCCACCTCTGATAGTAGATCTGCAAAACTTATTAGCTAGTACTATGTTTAGAGGTTTAAAAAGTTCTAATTTGGCATCAGATAGCCAGTGTTCACTAATACCAAGCACATCAGGCATAGTTTCATTTACAAACACGACTAATTGTTCATATTTCTTGCTCAAGCCCTGTACATTCTGGTGTATTATTTTAAAGTTGTAAATACCTTGTTGTAGATTTCTCTGCTTTGCTGACTTAAATAAGGTATTTTGTGGAGTCATACTTTGTTCCTTGCCCTGGCGAGGTACCAAAAATCCTCCAGAAGGACAGGTTTTCTGCACCTTGTAGGTCGTTCACTGGGATATGATGAGTTGCTTGCTGCTGCTGCTGTTGGTGTAGCTCCCGGTGTCATTGATGCTGTCATTTCTGTTGTTGTTGTTGTTGCTGTTGGTGATGATGATGGTGTATCTGTTTCTGATACTTCAGGTGTTGGTTCTGTTGTTTTTGATATGCTTCGTTGTGAACTACTAGCACTTGGTGTGTTTTCTTACAATATCAGAACATCACACTTGTCTTGTAGTGGTGATGCTTCATTTTCAGATTCACCAAGTAGTTTGTGTGTCTTGTCCTTGAGGGGAATTATGTTTGAAGTGTCACAACTTAGTTTCGTGTTGGCATTTACTATTTCTATTATTTTTGCAATTACGAATGTTTTTCCTAATCTATTTAAGTGGAAACCATGTCTAGTATGGACTCTCCTTCCTAGTTTTCTTATATCAATGAAAGTCACATTTTCGAATCGTTTGCATATCTGTTTCATCTCACTGTTTGCGCTTTCCACTTCTTTGTTAACGCAGGACCATGATAATTTTTTATGGTTTCAAGCCAAGAAGAAAATAAAAATGTGAAAAACCAGCCTGCTAACTCACAGATAAGTCACAACAACATCCTATTTTTAAACATTCAGGGTCTTGAAAATAAAGTTGAAATTCTGGATGAGTCATTGCCACAGAATAAGTATTCTTTCTTATGCCTATCAGAACATTGGCTTAAACCAGAACAAATACAATACTATGTACCAGAAGGTTATAAATATGGAAACAGTTTTTGCAGATCTCAGTACCGTAATGGTGGTACTGTTATCTATGTTTCAAATGAAATAGAGTGTAGAGAACTAGATCTTAGTTGGGCATGTGTAGAGAAACACTTTGAAATTACCGGGATCATATGTGATATAATGAAACTTATCATAGTATGTATCTACCATTCCCCTGACTCAGATGATAAAACTTTTTTAGATAATTTAGACAGTGTACTCTGCTACATAACGAAATGGAAACAGTATGTAACTGTAATTGGGGGAGACTTTAATTCAAGCTTTGATGTAACATGTAACAAACCCAGTGTAAATAAGTTACTGAATATGCTAAGGCAGCACAACTTCCATCATGTAAATTCAGAACCAACAAGACTACAAGCGTGCTTGGATAATGCTTTTGTCAACCGTGCTCGTGATATGTGCTCCACCAAGGTAAAGGAGTTTGTTTTCTCAGACCACTCCATGTTAACAGTAAAGTTAAGACATTTTATAAAAGGGGATGAGAGCAAGGCTGGACAAAAGTTAACAAAATCTAATACCTTAATATTAACAAAACACAATCTCATAAAACTAACACACCAGTTGAGCATAACAAACTGGGACAAATTATTTCAAAACTGTGATTCCAGTGCCCAAACAGTTTATGAAACATTCCACAATTACTTAACAGGTATTTTAAAAGCCCATCTTGTTCAAAAGAAATACCATAAAACAAGAAAAGGTAAATTTTGGTACACCAAAGAACTGGAGAATCTAAAAAATAAGCTACTGCTGTTGAAGCGCCTTGCCAAAGTAAACAATTCTAATGAAATTAAGGATCTCGAAAAAATCACTAAGAAACTGTATAAGAAAGAGTTGCAATTAGCGAAACTGAGATACAACACAAATTTCATAAAAAATAGTAAAAACCAATGCAAAACAGCCTGGTCAGTAATTAATACTGTTAAAGGTGAAGTCAGAAACTTCGACAAGACAGTCCCAATACCAGCAGATACATTCAATAAATATTTTGTTAGCTGTGCTGATGATATCAAAAAGCTGATCAGTAAACCCAATGTAACATGTATAGATTATCTGAAGAGAGCAAACCTAAATCATAATACGGGCGGATCATCATTGAAACACTTCAAAGAGGTATGCCAACATGAAGTTCTTAAAATAGTCAAAGAAATGAAAAATTCATACAGTACAGATATTTTTAATATGTCAAACAATCTATTGAAAGAAATCATACATTACATTGCAGCACCATTAACATATTCTATAAACCTGTGTCTCATAGAAGGGTTTTTTCCTGATCCTCTCAAACTATCCAAGGTAACTCCAGTCTTTAAGAAGGGTGTCAAATCAGATCCTGCAAACTACAGACCAATTTCACTAATTCCAGTACTAGGAAAAGTCTTTGAAGGCATAATATATAAGCAGATATATGAGTACCTAGAACTAAATGGTATGTTAAGTGCATCACAGTTTGGTTACAGAAAAAGGAGGTCAGCTATACATGCCATAGAGCTCTTAGTCAGAGACATTCTAGCAGCATTTGAGGACCATGTGCACGCACAGGTAACCTTATGTGATCTGAGCAAAGCTTTTGACTGTGTTGACCACTCACTTCTGCTCTCTAAACTTGAGTACTATGGAATATGTGATAAAAGTTTAAAACTCATCAAATCATACCTCAATAAAAGGAACCAGGTGGTGAGTTTAGGAAGTCATCTGTCAAACATACTCGAGGTTCAACATGGAGTGCCACAGGGATCTAAATTGGGACCACTTCTTTTCCTTGTACACATAAATGACTTACCAGGAAATATAGATGTAAAGACATATATGTATGCAGATGACACAACTTTTCTATCTGTAAACTATGTACTTGATAACCTTGTAAGTGATATGAAATTGGCAAAAGAAAATGCAACATCATGCTTTAATGCCAATGGTCTGCTATTAAATGAGGAAAAGACCCAGAATATGTGGTTCAGTCTATCAAAGACTACAAAAATAGAAAAACAAAAGGCAAAGTTTTTAGGTATTGTACTTGACAACAGTCTAACATGGAACTCGCATGTTGATCACATAGTGGTTAGGTTGTCAAGAGTTATATATTTGTTGAAGAGACTGATGTGTTGTGTGACATTTGAGTACGTAAGGACAGCGTACTTTGCCTTTTTTCAATCTGTTTTAAGGTATGGGTTAATACTCTGGGGAAACAGCAGAAAAATAAATGAAATTATGGTGATCCAGAAGAAAGCAATCAGAGTAATGGCTAAGGTAGATAATAGAACACATTGTAAACCATTGTTCACTAAATATAGAATTTTAACAGTAATTAATTTATATATTCTTGACAGTGTTAACTACATACTTGCTGAATTACCTAATTTAAGTGTAACAAATGAAAGACATGGCTACTATACAAGAACGTGTACTTCTCTGCTGTTGCCACAAAATAGATTAGCTAAAACTAACAATAGTCATAAGTATATGGCAATTAAAATATATAACAAATTGTCTAAAAATGGGTCAATCAAGCCTGACAAATTATTTAAAGACAATGTTCATAACTTCTTGTTAACTAATCCATTCTATTCATTAGAAGAATTTTTAGAAATGCCCAATATCAACTTAAATATGTAAAAAAATTTTGTGTAAAATTAATAGGTTAAGTGAACTGACGAAGTCTATTGCATGTAACAATGCTGAATGACTAATAAAGAATCTGAATCTGAATCTTGGTCATGACGATGTGGTACTGAAAATACAATGACGTTAGTACATCTTAGTTCATACAGTCGCCTTTTTAGAGAAAGCAACAGATCTTGTTTTTCGTTTCTTGCGACGTCGTTTGTTCCCGCCAGGAAAACGACAAAGTCTTTGTTGCTTAATGTGGGAATTTTTTCGTGGCTTATTGCAGTTGCTGTGCGGAATTTCGCACCTGGTTTCACCATGGAAGTTAAGTTCACATTGCTTTTATTACGAAAGTCAGTAGCTATGTTTCGCCCTTGGCTGTCTGAATATGTTTCGATTTTTGTAATTGTTTTGGAGCTACAAAATGTAGGCCTAACTGAGTTGTTTATTTCCTCTTTCTTTTTCACACAAGCCGATAATCCATCGGAACTTCATAAGGTCGGCAGATGTTTGTTTACTAAATTTACGTCGGATTTCTTATTTTTCTGCGTCAACGAATTCTTTTGTTCTGGCTTATTTACAAGATCCTTTTGCTTTTCACATGGGTCATGAGCACTATCACTAAACACTGCACTTCCACAATCTGTTGTGGAAAGTACTTGAAATAAGTTGTCGTGCACGAAGCTTACATTTATTTCACAATTCTCTTGATCTTGTACATTTTGTTTGCGGCCGCTGCACTTCACCTTTGTCCACTTTTCGGAAACTGTCGAACTATCTTTCAGAAAACGTGGCGTGTTCACTTCGGTTTTTCTTTCTTGAATTTTAGTAATATCCATTTTCAGGGCATTGATTACGAACTGTAGGCTACTAATTCGTTCATTTAGGTTCTTAATTTCGCCCTTGCAGTTTTCACATGATTTCTTTTTTGTCGCAAAATTTACGTTTTTGTGGAGAGACACATTTCGAACTTTTACCTTCGACGCCATCTTATATTCAACATGTGGATGTGTTAAAGATTTTGGAAAGCTGTGTGCTTAACCACATTAATTACCATTCCAGAACATGACATATAGTATTTTCTATCAGTACTTGATTCCATTGATCTTATTTATGCTGAAGGGACAGTGTAAACACAAAATCTCAACATGTGTTGACCCCCCCCAAGATTTAGTGAACAGCGAGGTGGAGGTGGTAATGATAACCAACACAGTTGGCAACCATACCTAACCTGCAACAATGGTAATAGGAAGCCCTTTGGCAACAGGAAAGGCCAAAAATACAAACAAGGCTACGAGAACAACCAAGGACAAAATTTTACCTGATTGGGCTATACTGATCAGAAAGGGTACAGCCAGAAGGTTCACAATGCACCACCGACTGATGGCAATAACCAGTGAGGTAGTTGACAAGGATAAAACACAGACATACAATCAAACAATCCACCAATATCTGATTATAGTCAACATAACCAACGTTACATTTCAAATAGAGGGCAAGGCCATCGAAATTTCCAATTGAGAGCTGCACAAGCCGGCAATTGGAGCAAGAAAACCCACAACATAGATTTAGATGACATCACTTCAAATGAGGAGGTCAATATTCTGGTTAACGAGGAAAACTTTAACAGGTCTCAATAGGCCTCCATTTGACAACCAATGAAGGGGATGGGGACGTAAGGCTAATTAAGAACTGCTTATTAGACATGATCAGAGTGGAGATATCAATGGTGAATTGTGCCAGGAAAATATCACTAACCATGAAAGGAAAGGTGAGGAAAAAGTGCAAGCAATAGTTAACGCCCAAATATTCAGTCTAAATGTACCTATGGTACTAGACACTGGCGCCATGACCAACATGATATGCTAAGGGAGTCAAACTGCAAGCATTAATCCCTGTTAAAATTGGAAAATTTTCCTTACAATGTATTTTCCTAGTGGTTGAGAAACTGATAGTAAATTGCCTTATTGGTATGGACACTTTTAGAAAATATCAGCACAAATTGATGTAAGAAAAGGGAAATGCCGTTTTACAATAAATGTCCATCAGTTCTCAGTAGATTAGGTTAACACAAACACCAATGAAAATAAACAAGAACCACCTCAAATATACAAATAGTATTATTTTATCCAGATGTTTTTTTAAATATACAAGATGTAGAACAGCTACCAGAAGAGGACATAGATCCTATCACCATACACAACAAGGTAAGTGAATCTATGTGTTTGACCAATGACAAAAAAGAGGAGCTACAGGAACTGAAAGATATGCAAATGTTTTTGGGAGACACTCTGGCACAATAAAAGGATATAAATATAAAATGGAGGTGTAACCCCACAATACTTTCTGTTTCTCTTCATACCCCATTCCATGGATGAAGAAGGAGGCAGTGAGAAAGGAAATGAATAGAATGATAAATTGGAAAACTATTCAGCCTTCTTTCTCTCCATATTGTAGTCCTATCTTGGCTATTGGTAAGACAGATGGTAGTGTCCACTTCATGTTTGACAGCCAAATGATAAATGAAATGATTGTACCAGTTAGGACACGCCCTGATAACCTAAAGGAACAATTTTTAAAATTCCATAATGTCAAATACCTCACAATAATAGATCTGAGAACCTTGTACTACCAGACCACATTACATGAGGATAGGCGAAAATATACAGCCTTTGTGTGCAGGGGCAGAAGTTGTAAATTCTGTGTCTACTGTTCAGTCTGAATGTAAGTGTGGGTGTATTCATTTCCATTCTGAATTGAGTCCTGGGGCCTGAATTACTTATCAGGGTCGCTGTTTATGTTGACGATCTACTGAGAGCCACCCCCACCTCAGTAGAGCATTTAAAACTATTAGCGCAAGTCCTATACAGGTTTTTGTAGTTTGGAGTCACAGCCAATCTAATGAAATTACATTTTGGGACAGAAAAGCCTAAATTCCTTGGCCACATCTCCTCAAGGTAACCCTCAGGCCATAGAAACTTGATGCAATCAAACATTGTCTTGCACCTTAGAATAAGAAGCAGCTAAAGGCATATCTAGGATTAGTATATTTTTTAGAAAATTTTTACCCAAATAGCATTTTAACAGCGATTCCATGTTAAATCTTCTAAGAAAGAACAACCCACGGATATGGACTGACCAGTGTCAGGCAAGAGGAAGCCCTATTGAATGCCAATATTTTACACTACTCTGATATTACTCAAGATTTCTGTTTATCTTCCAGTGCAACCTTGCAAGGGCTAGGCACCCTTGTGTTCCAGATCACTGATGAGGCTGGGGTGCTCACCGCCAAGGTGATTAGTTTTGTATGAATGCATGCTTTCATGGCGATATCCATCCCAGCTCTTTGACGACACCACCGTGGATTTATTTAAGCATGCTCTGACATCATATTTCTTACATGATGGAGAATATTTTAACCAAACTGATGGCGTGGCCATGTGAAGTCCATCAGCTCAAGTAGTAGCGAACCTCTTAATGGAGCATTTGGATGACATCACCTTGGACACGGCTCCTGCAAAGCCGAGCTGTTTCTATTGCTACATCGATGATACCTTCGGCATTTGGCCACATGGGCAAGAAAAGTTAGAAGAGTTCCTGGAGCACCTCAACAGTATCCACAACCACATCAGCTTCAAAACAGAAGTTTCCCCGCCGTTCTTGAACGTGCCTGTCCGTCGTAAACCCGATGGATCTCTAGGTCATAGCATTTACCGCAAGCCCACCCACACAGATCGGTATCTGCACGCCACCAGCTTCCATCACCCAGTACAGAAACAGTCAGTTCTGAGGACCTTAGTACATCAAGCTGAAACCTTCTCAGATGCTGAAAACTTGCCGAGAGAATTGAGCCACTTACTCAAAGTTTTTAAGGAAAACGGTTTCAACAACAAACAGATCTCACAAGTAGTGTCATCCAAGACTCAAAGGAAGAAGACCTCTGAAGAAGACACCAAGCAGGTTGCATTCTTACCGTTTTGTGCTTCGACAACAGGGAAGATCTACATCTACATTTATACTCCGCAAGCCACCCAACGGTGTGTGGCGGAGGGCACTTTACGTGCCACTGTCATTACCTCCCTTTCCTGTTCCAGTCGCGTATGGTTCGCGGGAAGAACGACCGTCTGAAAGCCTCCGTGCGCGCTCTAATCTCTCTAATTTTACATTCGTGATCTCCTCGGGAGGTATAAGTAGGGGGATGCAATATATTCGATACCTCATCCAGAAACGCACCCTCTCGAAACCTGGCGAGCAATCTACACCGCGATGCAGAGCGCCTCTCTTGCAGAGTCTGCCACTTGAGTTTATTAAACATCTCCATAACGCTATCACGGTTACCAAATAACCCTGTGACGAAACACGCCGCTCTTCTTTGGATCTTCTCTATCTCCTCCGTCAAACCGATCTGGTACGGATCCCACACTGATAAGCAATACTCAAGTATAGGTCGAACGAGTATTTTGTAAGCCACCTCCTTTGTTGATGGACTACATTTTCTAAGCACTCTCCCAATGAATCTCAACCTGGTACCCGCCTTACCAACAATTAATTTTATATGATCATTCCACTTCAAATCGTTCCGCACACATACTCCCAGATATTTTACAGAAGTAACTGCTACCAGTGTTTGTTCCGCTACCATATAATCATACAATAAAGGATCCTTCTTTCTATGTATTGACAATACATTAAATAGATTAGTTGACTCCTGAAGAGGTATAAAATAGACACAATCTTCAGGCCTCCGGCAAAGATCTGGTAACAAATGAAATCTGTGAAAGACGATATAGGCCTCAGAACACCAGGAATTTACAAGATACCGTGTGGAAGTGGGCAGTTCTATGTCGGCCAGACTGTTCACGCTATTGAACAGCACCGCATAGAACATGAAACGTGTTACCGACTGTGCTATCCCGAAAAGTCGGCTGTAGCAGAACGCGCTCTGGAAAACGGACACCGGATTGCATTCGATGAGACGTCTATTATTAAATGGTCTAATGGCTTCTGGGATAGCATGATAAACGAGGCCATAGAGATTAGAATTCCTGACAACACCTTCAATAGAGAAGGTGGATTGCAGCTGAGTACAGCATGGGATCCGGTGTTGAGGGAGTTGAAGTGGGCCCGGCAATCGCGTGGCAAAAACATTGCCGTATATGAATAGTGGGCTCCATGTGGTTCTCAAGTTGTGCAGCGACTGTAAACCATAAAATTATCAAATATGCAGCAACCAGTCGCAAAATCATGTTTTATTTATTCACTTTTGCAAATCAATTTCAACTGATTAACAGCCATCATTGGTGCTTTCAACCAATACATGCCCTGAGTAGTAATACTTTCTTAAGCAGAGGTCAAACATAAGCTCAATTTCAATCAGTTGAAATTGATTTGCAAAAGTGAATAAATAAAACATGATTTTGCGAGTGGTTGCTGCATATTTGGTAATTTTATTACCATATATGGTGCGGAACCGAGCACCAGTGACGTCACGAGCGACGGCGTGGCTATATAAGCATGACAATGACAACCACACGACAGTCATCCATTTGACAATGGCAGAGGAGATCTCTGCCGAAAGCAGTAAACCACTTGACGCAGCTTGAAACCCGAGAATGTTTTATTAAGTAATTAGTTTTGCTAGATGAAAATTATGCAGAAGTTACAACTCATGGTCACATTCAGTGTTTCTGCAGGATAAAATAACCAGTGTCCTCTACATTTCACAAGCTGTTATCCCCATACTTCTGCCACTGCTTTTTCAGCAAATTGATGTGATGTGACATGATGTCCAGTGGGAATACATCCTGACATAGATAGAGAGATACTGAAAGAAATACATTTTGCTGTCAAGGGAGCAATGTATGATGCCTTCAATGACTACCATAGCAGAATATTGTCAAATGACATTTCACAAAATTCAAAGAAATTTTGGTCATATGTAAAGGCTGTTAATAGCACTAAAGTTAGTGTTCAGTCCCTCGTGAATGAGACAGGAACTGAAATTGAGGGTAGCAAAGAAAAAGCTGGAATGCTTAACTCTATTAGAAAATCTTCCTTTAAAAAAAATGCTGGATAATCATTCCCATTTAATCCCTGTACCACTGAAAAGATGAGTGAAATAAGTATTAGTGTCAGTGGTGTTGAGAATAAGCTGAAATCAATAAAACTGAGCTAAGCTCCGGCCCCAATGGAATCCTTGTCAAATTCTATACTGAGTTTGAGGCTGAAAAAAATGACTCTGAGCACTATGGGACTTAACATGTAAGGTCATCAGTCCCATAGAACTTAGAATTACTTAAACCTAACTAACCTAAGGACATCACAAACATCCATGCCCGAGGCAGGATTCGAACCTGCGACCGTAGCAGTCGCGCGGTTCCAGACTGAAGCGCCTAGAACCTCTCGGCCACATTGGCCGGCAGTTTGAGGCTGAGCTAGCCCCTCTTCTCACTATAATCTACCATTGATCCCTCAAATAAAAAACCGTGATCAGTTCTTGTAAACAGGCAGAGGTCACACTCGTCTACAAGAAGGGTTACTGAAGTGATCCACTAAGCTACCCTCCAATTACTTGATGTCGCTTTGTTGTAGAATCTCAGAACATAATGAGTATCTTGAACAGAATGACCTCCTCAATGCCAACCAGCATTGATTTTGAAAACATTGATCATGTGAAACCCAACTCGCACTTTTCTCACATGACATACTGAAAGCTTTAAATCATGACAACCAGGTAGATGCGGTGTTTCTTGATTTCCAAAAAGCAATGACTCAGTACTGCATCTACACTCACTGTCAAAAGTACGATCCTATGGAGTTCATTCACAGGTAAAGCAGGTAGTAGACTTTGGTTTATTGGTAGTATACTGGGGAAGTGCAACTGGTCTACAAAGGAGATTGCTTACAAATCACTTGTGTGACCCATCATGGAATATTGATTAAATGTGTGGGACCCATACCAGATACAACTAATAGAGGATATTGAATGTGTACAGAGAAGTGCAGCACAAATGGTCACAGGTTTGTTTGATCTATGGGAGAGTGTCATAGAGATAGTGAAGGAACCAAAATGGCAGACTCTTGAAGACAGACATAAACTACCCCGAGAAAGTCTATTAACAATGTTTCAAGAATGGGCTTTAAATGATTGCTCTAGTGATATACTGCAACCCCTTACATATCACTTGCATAGGGGTCATGAGGATAAGATTACAATAATTACTGCATGCACAGACACATTCAAATAATCATTCTTCCCACGTTCCAAATGGGAATGGAACAGGAAGAAACCCTAAACACTGATACAATGGGACATACCCTCTACCATGCACCTTATGTTGGTTTTCAGAGTATAGGTGTAGATGTAGATGTGGATAGTTTGCATCTATCTTCAAGAGTCTGGCAGCTCAGTGTGTTCAGTGTCTCTGTGACACTCTCACATGGATCAAACAGAACTGTGGCCATTTGTAATGCCATTATTTGTATGCATTCAGTATCACATGTTATTCCTTTTTGGTACAGGTCCCACACACTAGAGCACATTTACAGAATGGGTCACACAAGTGATTTATAACAAATCTCCTTTGTAGAATCATTGCATTTTCCCAGTATTCTAGCGATAAACTGAAGTCTACCACCTGCTTTACCCACAACTGAGCCTGTGTGATCATTCCATTTCATATCACTGTAAAGGGTACACCCATGTACTTGTAGGAGTGACCAATTCCAGCTTTGACCCATTGATATTATAGTCGTAGGATACTACATTTTGTGAAGTGCACAATTTTACATTTCTGAACATTTAAAATAAATTGCCAGTCTTTGCATCACTTTGAAATCTTATCAAGATTTCACTTATCTTGTCAGTGGTAGAGGGATTAAATTGGGGCAATTGTCTTAGGTTTCCCTTTGTAAAGAGCATTTTAAAATGGAGTTAGGCATTTCAGCTTTTGCTTTGCAACCCCCAATTTCAGTTCCTGTCTCATTCACTTTCAGCGTCTCTGTGACACTCTCCCATGGATCAAGCAAAACTGTGACCATTTGTAATGCCATTATTTGTATACATTCAGTATCACATGTTATTCCTTTTTGGTACAGGTCCCACACACTAGAGCACATTTACAGAATGGGTCACACAAGTGATTTATAACAAATCTCCTTTGTAGAATGATTGCATTTTCCCAGTATTCTAGCGATAAACTGAAGTCTACCACCTGCTTTACCCACAACTGAGCCTATGTGATCATTCCATTTCATATCACTGTAAAGGGTACACCCACGTACTTGTAGGAGTGACCAATTCCAGCTTTGACTCATTGATATTATAGTCATAGGATACTACATTTTGTGAAGTGCACAATTTTACATTTCTGAACATTTAAAATAAATTGCCAGTCTTTGCATCACTTTGAAATCTTATCAAGATCTGTGTGAATTTTATGCAGCTTCTTTCAGACAATACATCACAATAGATAACTGCGACATCTGCAATAAGTCTTGATGTTACTATTATTACTACCTGCGAGGTTATTAATATACACCTTGGGTTTCAACACGCTTCCCTGGTGCATACCCAAAGTTACTTCTACATCTGACAATGGCTCTCCATCTACCAAAAATCCTCAATCCAGTCACAAATGTAACTTGATACCCCATAAGATCGTACTTTTGACAATAAGCATGGATGTGATGCTATGTCAAATGTTTTTCGGAAATCAAGAAATATTGCATTTTCTTAATTTCCTTGATCCAATTCCTTTAGTATGTCATCTGACAAAAGTATGAGCTGGGTTTCACATTACTGATGTTTTTGAAATTCATCTGGTTGGTATGGAGGGGGTCTTTCTCTTCAAGATACCTCATTATTTTTTAGCTCAGAATATGTTCTAAGGTTCCACAACAAATCAATGTTAAGGATACTGCATGGCAGTTTTGTAGGTCACTTCAATGACATTCTTGTAAATGTGTGAGACCTGTGCCTTCTCTAAACTACTGGGCACAGTTTTTGTTTGATGACTTTACAATAGATTATTGTTAGAAGGTGGGGCTAACTCAGCCTCAAATTGGAGCTTTGTTCAGTTTTAACCATTTCAGCTGTTTCTCAACACCATTGACACCAACTCTTATTTCACTTATCTTGTCAGTGGCAGAAGGATTAAATTGGGGCAATTGTCTTAAGTTTCCCTTTGTAAAGGGCATTTTAAAATGGAGTTAAGCATTTCAGCTTTTGCTTTGCAACCCTCAATTTCAGTTCCTGTCTCATTCACTTGACACTAATTCTGGTGCAGCTAACAGCCTTTACATATGACCAGAATTTCTTTGGGTTTTGTGAAAGATCATTTGAGGATATCCTGCTACAGTAGTCATGGGAGACTTCATGCATTGTTCTCTTGACAGCCAAGCATATTCATCAACATCCATCTATCTATAGCTTTATGCTTTGTTTCAGATCTATTATCCAATAGTCTCTGCTTCTTTAGAAGCTTCCTTTCAGTGACTATGTACTATGCCCCCCCCCCTTCCCATTGTCAACTTTTCTACTAGGTACATATCTACCTAGTGCATGCTCTTTTAAACTTGAACCACAGTTCCTGTAGATGCTCCTGTCTTGTGCAGAAAGTTTAAAGTTCCTCTTTTCCACGTGTCACTGTTGCTTTTTTGACCAGTTTACTGAAATGACTTTCTACTTGTTCAATTGTCCTTTGTACTAAGGTAATCATTGTTGCCACAACTATGTCATTGTCGCTGATACCAGTTTTGATGTAGACATCCACAAAGAGGTCAGGTCTAATATATTTTCATGACAGTTTTCAGAGAACGCATTTAGTAATTTTTCACAGGGTGTTTTATCACACCTACCACTAACAAAACTGCAGTTTTCTCAACTGATTGTTGGATGTTTAAAGTCTCCATCAGTGATTAAAGTTTGATTGGGGAACTTACATACAAGTGAACTGAGGTTCTCTCTAAAGTTTTTTGTTACATGAGGAAGTGAGTCTGGTGGAGAATAGGATCCAATTACCATTTTATGCCCATGCTCGATACTGAGTCTTGCCCAAACAATCTCACATGCAACTTCAGTTTCTATCTTGGTGGATTTGAGTTTCTTGTCTACTGCAACAAATTCACCACCTCCACTTAAATTTTCCCCAAAAGTTTCACTGCTATCAATTTCAGGTGTCAACCAGCTTTCTGTACCTAGTATTATATCACCTTCACTGCTTTTCAGGAGCACTTCAAAGTCTGGTACTTGGCTCCAAATGCTTTGGCAGTTGAATACTAAGATTTTAATACTCTTGTTGTAGGTGGAATTCTTTTGGACCTCACATTTTTTCTTCTGGGGCTGCTACAGCTGTCATTATCTGGAATGGATGGAGAATTCCTCAGTCTAAAAGAAATATGTGTGCACCCCGCACACAGTCAGTTAACTGGGTAGCAGCATCTGATGTGTAGTGCACACCTGACCCATTTAGAGGAACCCTAGAGTTCTCAAGCCGATGGTGCAAATCCAGGGTCACAGCCTCTATTGTTACAGAAACCTCAAAGTCTGTGATTCAGTCCTTACACTCGACTCAGAAAAGGGGACAAAGATTATTCCTGGGGTAATGCTGGAAACTGTGAGCTTCATTGAAACTCTATGCACATGCTGGTCTGATCTTCTCAACCTAGGTTAACTTCCAATGCTAACAGACAAATAAAAAGTTATGCCTTCGATGTTTTTCCCAAGAAACATTGATGGTGACATGATATAGTACCTGTGAAGCTGACAGTCTATGGGAATGCCTCAATTTGAAATGTATTGTGGAATGTGTTGATGTGACATGACATGACATGATGTTCGGCCAAGTGCTTATTAGCCTTTAGTTGTCAAGTACTGGAACCTGAGAAGACTATTCCAGATGGCACCAAGTGTAAAATGTGAGTTTGTTAGTTTCCAGAATAAATGAAACAGAAATGATAAAAAGTGCATAATGTGTAGGGTCATTTCATAGACTATCGTACCCGATAAATAGCGGACCTTCAGTAATATGAATTGGAACTATTCCATCCTATGGGTCAGGTGTGCCACATATAACCATCCAAACACATCTCATAGACACACTATCTGCTCCAGACTGTTGATATAGAAAACAATATCGTCAAAGTAAAATAAGCATTATTTCTGTTGTAGACTCCATTCCGTCCCATCTAACGAATACTGGAAAGTCAGCAGTATGTTTTTCAGACCAAGAGACATCCAACAATACTGGAATGAAGAAAAGAGACTGAAAACACTTCTTTAGGCTGATCCTCTGGTTCTACTTCTGATAGGTGGTATGTGCTTCACAAATCCATTGTGGTAAAATAAGAGCATTGCCCCACATTGTCTAAGGTCTCTTTAATGTTTGGCAGGGGTATGTGTCAATTGTTGTTTGTTTGTTGAAATACCTATGTTCATAGCAGAATCTATAAGGCTTTATACCATCTGATGATTTCTTGGGGTTGACAACAACTGGTGTTGACTTGGGACTGGCACTTCCTCTTATAACTCCACCCTGCAGCTGTTAATGAATAAACTCCTCCATCACTGGTTGTAGACAACGAATGACCTGATAAGGTTTCTTGTACACAGGTGGCTTATTTCCAGTGGGAACTCTGTGCTGCACATGTGGCTTTGCAGACAGTGACCCAGGCAGGTTAAATAACTCTGTGTATACCTCCAATAATCTCCAAGTCCACTCTATTACATCTGATCAAATGTGACACCTTTCCCATTAGTGTGGTTAAATTGACAGACTGTCCCGGCTTCATGTATTCTACATCAAAATCCCTATTCAACTCATCTTCCTGTAACACTTTAAGTTTGCTATCAATGCACTTTTTCATAGCCTCATTTCTCCTGAAGCAAAATTGTCTATGATGATGGGCACTGCCTGGCTTCCACCAATTTCATGCACAAAATATTTTTTGTGTGAAACCATTTTGCCTGATCCAATTCAGGGGCAAGGGCCCTACTACACACAAAGCATCAATGAGCTGCTGTGTTTAACCAAAGCAGCCTTCCTGTATGTTTCAGTATTGTATCCTATGAGTCAAGTCTAAGAGCGCATGTAAGCAGTTTAATTGGCTTACTCATCTCAGGTGCTCCTTGTGACATTTTAGTTCTTTAAGCAGTAAAACTGAGTTAGAACATTGTCCAATCTAGCTCCACTATGTGCTGTTGTACATCAGCTTTGGCATGATGATTAACTAGGAAGTCTAGCCTAAGAATGACATGATAGCTTATGCCTACACTAAGGAGAACTTCCACCCACCCACAAGATTATCCTCCCCACCAGTGAACCTCACAATGCCGAACTGAGCAAGTGAATAGTATCACCACCCATATCATTTAGTCTACAATGTGGTGGGTTCAGTTCATGGAACGAAATACACTATGGGTAGCTTCAGATACCTGTGATCCTGTACCCAACAAAAACTTACACAATATGCCCTTTACACAGCGGTACACATGTATGTCTACCACTGATTTCTCACAAAGATATCTCATCCTCAAACTAACTGGGAGAGTTGTGCAGTGTCCATAACACCCCATCCCATTTAGTGGTGATGTGTGAGTGTCACTCTGATTTCCATTTTCCATGGGCCTGTGGATGGTAATAAATGGAGGGATCGAACTGTTTGCACCTTTGACACTGTGTGACAAGTCTTCCACTGGTTGAGGCACATTGAAACTCAGGCCATGTAAACAATGTACAAAAGTTTTATTAATAAGTGCATCAATCAGAAGCTCCTCTTTCAACAAAAATTAATCAGTTACAATATTTCATGGAGGTTCATGATTAGCACTGAATATACACGATCTGAATGTAGAGTAAAGACCTTAATGGTTAAACAGTCAAAGTTTTCTATTCGCTTGGTCACAGAACAAGCTACTCTCAATGCTTCACTTAGATCAAGAATGATGTACGAAGATAAGTTTGACAGCTGATACCAACAGCCTGGCCACTCCTGATGAAGAGGCCAAGTCCTGGTGATGGTAATTGCAGACACTGGCAGACCTCTGGTTGGCTGTGGTTGACAATGAAGATTCCAAATAAGGCTCTGACTGTGGATCTGTGGGTGCAATGTCTGATCCATAGCTCGAGGAAAGACTGGCTTGGAGTGGTGTTGTGCCCCTAAATACCTAGGCCGCAAAGGGCTCCTAGAGGAAATGTTTGCAATCGAATGATCTATGGAAGCAAACAGATCCACAGGCTGACAACCTCTAGTGGCACTTGTGCTGCTGCCTGCTGGCCTAGTCAATGTGCATAACTGAGGTTCTCTCTTCCGCTGATGTAATCCCTTATGGGTTAGGCTGCTTGCGTATCACAGGTATGAGAGGGATTGCGGGTCTTCTGGGTGAGCGGTCCATATACCATACTGTGATTTCCAACAAAACTGCTGAATATGACCCAGAGAGCCACATTGATATCTTATGACCTCAATATTAAAAACTACCACTTCTCCCTTGGTATAGTCACTGAGTCAAATTCAAACAAAGCTGCTGCAGCTGCTACTGCTTCTTCCAAGTTTTTTGGGAATTCCATGCAAAATTTTCATGACATCTCAGCTGGTAGCTCCCTAAAAATGTGTCAAGCACCCATCACTCTGCTTCCTGCAGAATAGCCTCACTGGCATGATCATCATTTGTCAATTCACATATATTAACAATAATTTTCTTGATACTGTCTACAAAATTTTGTACTGATTCCCCATGTTTTTGTACTATACATCTGAATTCTTCTCCTATAGTGATCTACTAACCCTTCCTGAATTTCTGTAAAAGATTGGCCATCCCACAAATTCTCATTGCATATTACGTATGTTCTAGCATCCCTTAGTAATTTTGAACAACTGCTCACTACTCCAGTTCCCTAACTTCGCCACTGTTTGTAAACTATAAAAAAGGTGAACACATCTTTCTCTGATTTACCCAAAAGTATGGCCACCAATGAGGCAATAGCAGGAAAATTTGGAAATTGGGAATTTGTGGTAAGTTCCTACGGGCCCAAACTGCTAACGGCTTAATGTGACTTAAACTAACTTACGCTAAGGACAACACACACACCCATGCCTGAGGAAGGACATGAACCTCCGACGGGGTTACTGCATGAACCGTGACTTGGCGCCCCAGACTGCACGGCTACCCGTGGTGGCAATAACAGCATCAAGAAGTAGACCGTGTAATATAACTTGGCAAAAATATTTTTTGTAGTGAAGTTTGGGATGTGTATCGTTGCTTAACACAAGAAAAACAATGTTCAATACACTGTGTCTTATTTCGGATATTCTCCAGCAAAAATGTAATATGTATCTTGTGCATTCCAGGGTGCTGCGTCTTGATGCTGCCATAGCTTCATCTTGATGTTACTGCATCGTCACATGGGAATCATGTAATGTTTTAATTAAGTTTAAGTACTTCTCCTTCACAGAGAATTTTATTTCGCACGCACCCACCACAAGGTCTGACTACATGCTGTCGATACAAAATTCAGTTCGAGACTGACCTATGGCAGCGTACAAATTGCCTCTATTTATATGATTTTAAACAATTACCGTTATTGTTACATACTAAATTTTGTATATTTAGCAATTAAAGTTTTTAGATGCATATTCCCAAAAACACATAGAGAATTCGATGGAACAGCAGTGAATAATTTCGTGCAAAGACAGGAAAGGATCTGTTTCTATGAAGACTATAAATTACGTTTTATCATTAAAACAATCTATTTCGTTAATTTGCATATATTATTTTACTAACTTAAAGTAAAATCATCCTATCATTTTCAGGTGAACATAGTGATTAGTTTTATTGGTGAAAGATTCAATTAATTAAATTTTGTATGAGTAAGATTTTACATTTCTATATAGTCATAATTACAGTTCTATTAACAACACCAATTAGAACATGTGCATGTTTGATTCTGTCTGATAAATCATCGTGTCATATTTCTGTTTAGAGAATGAACAATTTCTGACTTAAAAACCATAAAAATAGCTGTCTCTCAATGACTTGAAATATCGGACATTTAATCATTAAATGCTCCATAATTACAGAAGCAATTTTATTCCTACCAATCAGTAGAATCAGATGCTTCCAAACTAGAATCAGTATTTGCAAGAAACCTGAATGTGGGCTTAATTGCATTCACAACAGGTTCTGGTAATGAGTGTTTATGTGAATACATCTCATCTCTGTTGTTGAACTTACACGTCGTCCTTCAGACACAGATTGTGCATTTGTGTTTGATCTGTGGATAAAAAAAAAAAAAAAAAAAAAAAAAAAAAATTGCCCACACAGCACACCTCATTGCCTGTAAATTATGTGTGTTTTTTGCTGATAGCTTTCCCATAAAATAATGGAAGAAAATCAGTTTCTTTCAGATTAAGCCTGTCTTTTCCTCCTAGTAGTTTTCCATACTCAAGTAGTTCACCTTTCTTCTCTTTTAGCAAACAGTGAAGCCTACCACCTAGCCCTTTTGGGTGTGGCCAACACATTCCAACGTTTCTACTGTTGTATTGAACAGATTTTTATCTGTTGCAGCTTTGAACAAAGAGGAGTCCTCATCACCAAGGTATTTAGTATATCTAACACCATACTGGTCCTCATATCTGAGGAACATCCTCACAACTGCAGCAGCCTCCATGCCCCCACTTGAGTCATATAGTTTTTAGAGCATGCTTTTCTTGCCGCAGTTTCTCACAGTCTTCATTGTTGGGCATTTCCCTTGTTGCACTTTGGTGGCAGTATTTAGACATAATTTCTACATCTAAAACTTTATCTGAGTTAATACCAATAACAGATGCAACTCCATGCAGAGATGTGTGACCCCTTTACATCCAGGTCCCATTTACAGACACACACACAGGTTAGTAACATTTGGAGGAGGTTCACTGTCATGAATTTATACACCAGGATCAATTTATTTTTGGTTTATTTCCATTAATTCCTCTGCTGCTTTCTTGATACAAACTTCGGCAGTATCGCATACACCACCAGACATTTCTTTATTTTTTCAAACCTTGCACAAGGTGGAGGCATGTTCAGAAAGCCACACAATAAATTACTTTCTTCCCTACCCTTTCCAAGGCATTTCAGATCATATGCTAACCCAAAATTGCTTTCATAGGTACCAGTGCGTTTTTTTAGTGGAGGAAAATGAAAAGTCATAGCCACACGAATAACAAATTAATTTAAAATCACATGCTATTCCCACTCTTTTTTTCTTCAACAACAATCATGCATTCCGTATTTTTACAGTTAACACATGAACATGAAAACTTTGTAACCTGGGAGAGAAGCTCTAAATCAATAAGTCTGAATCCATATCAACATCATTTATGCAAATGTATAATTCTCCTGTCCCAAATTTTGAAGCTGAAGCTGAGAGTTTATGTTCTGCATTTGGAGCTGCTTCCTCTTTTTTGTTGTTGAACTGATTTCCATGAAACCTCCATTTCCTAAAAACAGTTTTACAACACCCATTATGCATAAATCCTGACTTCCATGTAAAGGTTTGCGAATTCAACCTTCCACCTACCAATATGTATTAGTATTGTCAAAATATAAATAAGCCACATGCAAGGAAGTTTTCACACTGACAAAAATTCCGCTGAAGCAAGCAGTTTCCCAATGTCGGAAAGGGTGGGAGTGGCCACCAGTGCAGAATTAATCAGTTTAACAATTTAAAGGCATTTTTAAAGCTGTTGTCACGATAAAATTCATGCATAACATAGATTAAACTATGTAGATCAAGAAAATAATATTTATGAAAAATCGATGTTTTGGACCAAAATCCATTACATCCCCCCTCCCCCCCTTAACCTAGTAAGTGTGTTGTTTTAACTTTCTGTGAGCTTATTTTTTGTTATATACTGGTCCATAAGTATCTTCTTTTTTTTTGTGGGTGGCACTTTCACTTTGAGACTGGCACATTTTTTTCTGATGGTCCATTTGCGTATACTTTTTCCCTGTACTGGTACTTGGTTTTTCAGTTTTCACCATGTGTATGAAAGAAGCAAGCCTATTACAAATGTAAATCTTTCCTTGTTTGCTTGGATGTGAACCATGAGTTGTATATGCATTTATTTTCAGGCACTCAATCTCGAAATTCACAGATAACCTCTCCCGACATACGCCTGTGGCAGTGTTGATTTTTCCTAATGTAATGAGATTTTCAGATCTGACTTTTTATTTTATATCTTGTGCCTTATGTCTAAGCGGTATTGGATGAATTATTACATTCATTTTTTGTGTGAGTTTAAATATATATTCCAAAGACTATCATGTTCTTCCGAAATTCTCCCAGAGGTTTTTCAGTGCCATTTGTGCCACCAATAATGATTAATGTATCGTTAATGGAGAAGTTATCAGTTAATTTGTCCATGTGCTGTTGTTATGGCAAGGTGTGAGAGAGTAGTTCTCTGCTGGAAGTTGGCGGAGGTGCCAATTAGCTAGGCAGCCAGTCTCTTGTCAAATCCCTTTATTAACAACTGTACATGAAATAAAGCAGATCAATCCACCTGCAGCAGGCAGACAGTAGACAGCAGTGGGTCATAATGAACAAGGTGGTGGCAAAGGCTAGGCAACTGAGCTTTGCAGGACTACCTCGGCAATGAATACAGTATATAATTTTTTCCATAATGTGGTGCCACAGTCATAATATATTTCTTTAAAGTCAGTACAGTGCAGTACAGTGTTACATTACACTTACACAATCATGATTTTGGCTTCAAAGTGCCATTATCATGTGTTTTCAGTGTTATAAATTGCCTAGGATGGCATACTGTCGTATTAAAATACACTGTTAGACAGACACCATGTGTATGAAAGAAGCAAGCCTATTACAAATGTAAATCTTTCCTTGTTTGCTTGGATGTGAACCATGAGTTGTATATGCATTTATTTTCAGGCACTCAATCTCGAAATTCACAGATAACCTCTCCCGACATGGCCTGTGGCATATACAACTCATGGTTCACATCCAAGCAAACAAGGAAAGATTTACATTTGTAATAGGCTTGCTTCTTTCATACACATGGTGTCTGTCTAACAGTGTATTTTAATACGACAGTAGGCAGAGCCTACTGAGTACACCATCTTGACCGAATCACAGTTAGCTTACTGTCATTCAGTGAAGATGGTGTACTCAGTAATGAAATAAAGCAGTAGGCTCTGCCAGAAATATTGACTCTTAGACAATGTGTCTATTTTTAATACCACAGTATGCCATCTTAGGCAATTTATAACACTTAAAACACTTGATAGTGGCACTTTGAAGCCGAAATCATGATTGTGGAAGTGTAATGTAACACTGTAAATAAACAACAGTCTAATGGCGGAACTGACTTTAAAGAAATGAATACGGTACTGCATGCTGTGAGAATTGCCCTTAACACAGCTGTCAAGAAGTCACAGATGGGCCTGGATGATGGTGATGGTGTCATGTGCTGGTGGCCTTGGGCTGAGGCTATCAGGCAGCAGATGCTGTTTTATGGCTTTAAGATGACAAATGTGGTGGCATCATAAGTACGGCGACAACTGGCACCAGCTGTATGTCATAGGAGGGTCCAGCTATGCCGATGATGATGGCTTGGAGTTCGGAGTTTCAATAATGTTTTCAGCACTGGGTTTGCATAAGAGCCAATGTTTCTGTGTCACTGGGAAACTTCTGGAGCATAGGCCAATGGCAAGGATTTGGCTGAAGCTTCCAAGGTTATTAGCATGCAGGTGCAATGGTACAGAACTGTTGGTATCTGCTGAATTGCAGTAGCAGCAGGGACAATGTCTGGTGAACAGGCCATGACAGTGGACAGGTTTCAGTTTGGGCTGCTTTCCGTGCTGTTAACCTGCTGCATTTGCATTGTTTCATGTGCAGTCTGACAGTTATGAAGAAAATAAATGTGTATTGTATGATTGGATTTTCGTTCTGTGGAGCTGAGTCTGCCAAAGAGTTTTTTGTTTGCAAACTTGAATATCCTAGATAAGGATGATCTGGACATGTGAAGTGAGGACCATAGACACAAGCAGATTGTCTTCACATCTAAAAGTAAGGTATTTGAAGGGAAGATATTTGTAAACTCTGGTATCCAGCTGTGCAGAAGTTGAATGCCAGCTGAAGGTAATGGACTAGATGGCCGTTACAGGACACAGTCTAACCACAGCACTATTCTCGCAGCATGAGCGTGCCACTTGTCACACCAAGTGACTACACTGGCCAATAGTATTTCTTGCAACCGAGGTAATACGAATGGTCCATCATGTCTGAACTTCGATCTGATATTATCAATTACTATCATCACTGTACTACAACCTGCTGTATCTATGCTCTTTACTGACAGCCAATACATACAAAAAAATTTATTGGCTGATAACTGCACAACAAATAATGAATAATGACAAGGTTAGAGAAACATTAACACAACTATTAACTGTATAAGTACCGAGTCCTATCACCAATAACTGACTGCGCACCAGTATGGAGCTAGTCTGGCTCAAGAACGTTTGAGTATGGCAGAGAAGATTCAAGTGGATGAGGCCGTGCTGCAGCAGCCTGATGTGTTTGTATTTGCTGGCCGGGGTGCTGCTTTGCCTAGTTGCCACTGGTGCTGGATACAAATGCTGCAGTGGCAGATTGTGAGGGTGCACCGCCACATCCCTCTCCTCTCCCGTGGAGCCAGCACCCACAAAAAAAGGAGGACCACGCCGGCCACACTGCTGCGGACAGAAGGTCAACACAGGCGAGAAAGCCACCAAATCTGTGCAGGTGACCTGACAATAATGACAGTGTTGCTTTCAATCAGCTCATCAAAATTATACTAAACTCCTGAACAGACCATGAAGGCCCAACGGTACCGACCGATCGCCGTGTCATCCTCAGCCCACAGGCGTCACTGGATGCGGATATGGAGGGGCATATGGTCAGCACACTGCTCTTCCAGCCGTATGTCAGTTTCTGAGACCGGAGCCACTAATTCTCAATTGATTAGCTCCTCAGTTTGCCTCACAAGGGCTCAGTGCAGTCCACTTGCCAACAGCGCTCAGCAGACTGGAGGGTCATCCATCCGAGTGCTAGCTGAGCCCGGATCTGATGGGAACCGGTGTTACCACTGCAGCAAGGCCATTGATCAGCTCATCAACATCAGTGTTTGTTCTACTACTATAATAAAATCATTCACTTAAACTTATGCCAGTAAACTACAGGTTGTAAT
Organism: Schistocerca americana; assembly: GCF_021461395.2. Taxonomy (NCBI): domain Eukaryota; kingdom Metazoa; phylum Arthropoda; class Insecta; order Orthoptera; family Acrididae; genus Schistocerca; species Schistocerca americana. The sequence continues at coordinate 139,214,673 of NC_060119.1, read as the reverse complement.
GTTATATGCAACCAATTGTGCTTAGAAAATAAGTAAAATATTAGATAAACAATAAATAAAATGGTCATCAATTACTGTATATACCCTACTTGTACAATATGTAATCGACAGGAACAGATAAAAATCAGATCAAATGGAACACTGCAAGAGATTGAAAATAGCTAAAGTGTGTCATCTTGGCACCATCTGCAGTACAAATATTCAGAGTAATTCTTAGTGCAAAATAGGCTGACTTTAGTTTCTGGGCAAGTTTTTATTACCTGGCCATTAACATTTAAGTTTTCTTCTACTTGTATCCCCAGCAATTTTGTAGATTTTACTTTGTCTGTATTTATTTCATGCAATGCCAGATCTAAATTTATTTTTTCACTTATTTTTCAAAATTGCATGTAACTTTTTTTTATTGAAATTTAGCACCAAGCTGTTTGTATTGAACCAAGCCTTGGAGACTTTATCAGTAGCTGTATCTAGCAATTGCTCTGTCACACTTATTTTTGCAGTAGTACAGTATCATATGTGAATAGCATGATATGGGCTGCACTACCTGTGGTGCATGTGTTGTTTATATAAATACAATATGCCTTGTGGTATTTTCCACTTCTTTTGCATCTGATACTAAATCGATTTTGTGACTGGAATGTTCAGTTTCGCAGGTGTAATTCAGATAGCTTATTGTCTGGCCGGTGAACAACTACCTGTAATGCTTCGAATCTTTGTAAAAGTTTGCTATAACAGACAGTAACACAGGCTTTGTAGGGAGCTAAATTAATTCCTACTATGCTTTTGTTTTTTCCTAGATTTCTCACTAAATTTTCAGGGTAGCACATTACTGCTGTTTCTTTTTTCTTTTTTTACCTGCCTGAAATCTGATTATTCTTAGTAAATTATTGTCATTTACAAGCTTGTTGATTTGGTATTTCATTAAGTTTTATAATGTTGTAGAGAATCATGAAGGACTGATCAACAATTTCATACCTTGTACTTTTTAAGAAATCTTTTAGGAATCTCTCCTTCACTAAATGAGAAGTTGGTAACGTATCCAAAAGCTTTGTAATCTGTATATCCATCTTGATTTTGCCATCTACTCTTGCCGCCATTTTAGGTTACAAGCTTTTTATGATTTTAATACTGCATGCTCATTTGTTGGGTCTACTTTCATTCTACAAGCAGCTTTTGAACATTCTGCTTTTTCTGGATTTGTGAATTTTGAGCTCAGTGAAGTTGTAGCATTCATTTATCACTGTTACTAACACCTTCTGGCTGTAAAACAGGGCCAGCTTCCCATATGTCCCTTGCTCTATTTTTATTACTAAAAATACATTTAGGTGCAAATATGATGTGTTACTTTCCATATAACTGCAATGCTCTGTCAGCAGAGTTGTGTGAAGGTAACTCAACATCCCTGGCCAAAGTGCCAAATCTGCAGTGCCATAAAATTACCATTCTGCAACTTTTTCTATGTAGATTTAGAAAATTACTTAAATTATTTAACTACATTGATGAAAAATATAGCATACCACATGCAGTTATGGACTGTGTGGTTGGTCCCGGTGAAGGTTCGAGTCCTCCCTCGGGCATTGGTGTGTGTGTTTGTCCTTAGGATAATTTAGGTTAAGTAGAGTGTAAGTTTAGGTACTGATGACCTTAACAGTTAAGTCCCATGAGATTTCACACGCATTTGAACATTTTTTGAGCATACCACAAATTAAATGTATACAAACTGTATAAAGCTCTTCTAAAAAATTGAAATTAAGTGAAATCCAGACCTCTTTATGTCAGCTGCCATAAACTGGCTTTAGTATGACATATAGTATAGAATATATTTTATTTGCTTCTTGAATATTATTAATACTGCATAAATTATTAATTAGAAACAAAGAAATAAGAGTTAAGAAAATACTGTTTTCCAGAAATTGTGACTTTATTATAATTTTACTTTGCATTTCCTTGCTTTGAGTGAAAAAACTCACTGATTATACCACTTAAAACAGGTTAAGCAACTTTTTTGCATTTCATCAAAAACATAGAGCTGACTTTTGACAGGCTGCTTTCAACCATGCTAGATCTTAAGCAGTTTTTTATCACATTTAATCTATACAGGGTGGTCCATTGATTGTGATCGGGCCAAATATCTCATGAAATAAGCGTCAAACAAAAAAACTACAAAGAACAAAACTTGTCTAGCTTGTAGGGAGAACCCAGATGGCATTATGGTTGGCCCGCTAGATGGTGCTGCCTTAGGTCAAACAGATATCAACTGCGTTTTTTTAAATAGGAACCCCCATTTTTATTACATGTTCGTGTAGTACATAAAGAAATATGAATGTTTTAGTTGGACCACTATTTTCGCTTTCTGATAGATGGCGCTGTACTAGTCACAAACATATGGCTCACAATTTTAGATGAACAGTTGGTAACAGGTTGGTTTTTTAAATTAAAATACAGAACGCAGGTATGTTTGAACATTTTATTTCGGTTGTTCCAATGTGATACATGCACCTTTGTGAACTTATCATTTCTAAGAACACATGCTGTTACAGCGTGATTACCTGTAAATACCACAAATGGTTCAAATGGCTCTGGGCACTATGGGACTTAACATCTGAGATCATCAGTCCCCTAGAACTTAGAACTACTTAAACCTAACTAACCTAAGGACATCACACACATCCATGCCCGAGGCAGGATTCGAACCTGCGACCATACCAGTCACGCGGTTCCGGACTGAAGCGCCTTGAACCGCTCGGCCACCACGGCCAGCTGTAAATACCACATTAATGCAATAAATGCTCAAAATGATGTCCGTCAACCTCAATGCGTTTGGCAATACATGTAACGACATTCCTCTCAACAGCGAGTATTTCGCCTTCCGTAATGTGTGCACATGCATTGACAGTACGCTGATGCATGTTGTCAGGCATTGTCGGTGGATCACGATAGCAAATATCCTTCAACTTTCCCTACAGAAAGAAATGCGGGGACGTCAGAACCGGTGAATGTGCGGGCCATGGTATGGTGCTTCGATGACCAATCCACCTGTCATGAAATATGCTATCCAATACCGCTTCAACTACACACAAGGTATGTACCGGATATCCATCATGTTGGAAGTACATCGCCATTCTGTCAAGGAGTGAAACATCTTGTAGTAACATCGGTAGAAGGTTACGTAGGAAATCAGCATACATTGCACCATTTAGATTGCCATTGATAAAATGGTGGCCAATTATCCTTCCTCCCATAATGCCGCACCATACATTAACCCTCTAAGGTCGCTGATGTTCCACTTGTCACAGCCATCGTGGATTTCCGTTGCCCAATAGTGCATATTATGATGGTTTATTTTACCGCTGTTGGTGAATGACGCTTTGTTGCTAAATAGAATGCGTGCAAAAAATCTGTCATCATCCCATAATTTCTCTTGTGCCCAGTGGCAGAACTGTACACGACGTTCAAAATCGTCAACATGAAATTCCTGGTGCATACAAATGTGGTACGGTTGCAATCGATGTTGATGTAGCATTCTCAGCACCAACGTTTTTGAGATTCCCGATTCTCGCGCAGTTTGTCTGCTGCTGATGTGCGGATTAGCTGCAACAGCACCTAAAACACCTATTTCGGCATCGTCATTTGTTGCAGGTCGTGGTTGACGTTTCACACATGGCTGAACACTTCCTATTTCCTTAAATAACGTAACTATCCGGCGAACGGTCCGGATACTTGGATGATGTCGTCCAGGATACCGAGCAGCATACATAGCTCACGCCCGTTGGGCATTTTGATCACAATAGCCATACATCAACACGAATCGACCTTTTCCGCAATTGGTAAACGGACCATTTCAACACGGCAAATCCCGTCTGCACTGGCGGAATGTTACGTGATACCACGTACTAAGTGACTATTACAGTGCCATCTATCACAAAGCGAAAAAGGTGGTCCAACTAAAACATTCATGTTTCTTTATGTACTACATGAATATGTAATAAAAAAATGGGGGTTCCTATTTTAAAAATACGCAGTTGATATCTGTTGTCCTATGGCAGTGCCATCTAGCGGGCCAACCATAGCGCCATCTGGTTTCCCCCTTCAAGCTAGACGAGTTTCGTTCTTTGTAGTTTTTTCGTTTGATGCTTATTTCGTGAGATATTTCGCCCGGTCACTATCAATGGACCACCCTGGATATATAAAAGGTGACTCATCATAGCCCAGCCCAAATTGCTAAAAATGGAAACTTGAAATTTGGGGAGGGTGTCGACCTTATACCATATGCATCGTTTAAGAAGGGATTTTTTTGAAATTCAGCACCTAAGGGGGTGAAATGGGAGATGAAAAGATTTTTGAAAAGTGTCGCTATTAAGGCAATTTTGAAGCAAAATCTATGAAAATTGATATTTGGTTTCTTGTTCAAAAATAAAGAAATACATGTTTCGGTAATTTTGGAAATTTATCTCCTATAGGGGTGAAATAGTGGGTGAAAGTTTGTTTTTGAAAATGAATTATTATTAAAGGACTACTAAAGTATTTTTAAAGCCATGTCTATGTAAACTGTTATTTGACATCTCAGTTCCAAATAAAGAAATACACATTTTAGTATTTTTAGAAATTCAGCCTTTAAGGGGGGCGAAATGTTTTATGAAAATATTTCGTTGTGAAAGCATTTTTAGAGTTAAATCTGCAAAAATTGGTATTTGGTTTCTTGGTCTGATATGAAATAATATGTTTTTCACTGGTTTCAGCAATTCAGACCCTAAGGGGGTGAAATAGGGCTTGATTGATCCACTGACCCATCATCAACCAGCCCAAACCGCTACGGATAGAAACCTGAAATTTGGAAGGGACGTTGATCTTATACTTTAACCATAGTTTACTAAGAGATTTTTCAAAATCCCATCACTAAGGAGGTGAAATAGGGGATGAAAAGTTATTTGAAAATATGTCACTATTGATGCAATTTTGAACTGAATGTTAGTACTTTTATAAATTTTAATACTCTTTAGCACAGTACAGTGTAATAACCACTAAATACTGTAATAACAATTTTTGGTTGACTAGCAACCATCCTCATATCGCACATATGGACACTCCTAATGGCTCTATATGCCTAAGATTGTGCTTTGAGCAGCCTTTGGTATTGATAAGTTATGCTTAGCAGTGATGCTCTTGTTAACATTGTGCTTAGGTACCAATTGTAGTGCAAGCATGATCTGAGGATGGTTAACATTTGGTTATTATCACATTATGTTGTGATCAGGATCACTAAAATCTATAATAATAATAATAATAATACACACTGCTGTGTCTTCCTCATCCAACAATGTCAGGTCTTACGAGGAGCATATCTGCTTCAGCAATTGCTTTCTGACCTTTGAGTTCCTATAATACCATAATGATGCAGCAGCAAGAACTCTGCTATCAAACATGAACAAGGTGTGTGAGCCAAACACATTGTTGCCACATAAACCACTTTGGCAATGGACATCTATTGGGTAGTGTTCATTTCTTTTTGATGATAAATGGGAGAAATGACATTAAACAACAGTGTGTGTAATGCACAGTCACAAGCTGAGGGAAAGGCTTCTCAGTGGCAGGATATAGGAACACGAGAGTTAAGAGAACTCACATATCTCCCTCAGTTAATTTTTAACCTGTCTTTCTTTCTCATTTTTCTGGTCAGCTTTTGCTCTTTGCCCGCGCCCTCAACAAGGATCTATATCGGATGTCTTCAGTATGGGTCCCTCTAGTGGGTTTGCCTACCAATCTTTGATTATTGGTTAGGTGTGAGTGTTCGCCAATGGCCCAACAAATCTGCTGCAGACTGCTTTTTGTAGGATTAGTAGGCTCCATTGGTACATCACAAGTCTAGGGCCATAACGATCCAGCCAGATAGAACCTCACCTGCTTGTGTTTTATGTGCTTGGCAGAGGGTTCATCGAACCACAATCATACTATCTCTCTACCATTCCACTCCCGAACAGTGCGCGGAGAAAAGGAACACCTAAACCTTTCTGTTTGAGCTCTGATTTCTCTTATTTTATTTGGATGATCATTCCAACCTATGTAGGTCGGGCTCAACAAAATATTTTCGCATTCGGAAGAGAAAGTTGGTGACTGAAATTTCGTAAATAGATCTCGCCGTGACGAAAAACGTCTTTGCTTTAATGACTTCCATGTCAACTCGCGTATCATATCTGCCACACTCTCTCCCCTATTACGTGATAATACAAAACGAGCTGCCCTTTTTTGCACCCTTTCGATGTCCTCCGTCAATCCCACACCGCACAGCAATATTCTAACAGAGGACGAACGAGTGTAGTGTAAGCAGTCTCTTTAGTGGACTTGTTGCATCTTTGTAATTTTTCCTCCTATCTATGTAGTTCTCAATTCGTTCGAGCAATCAATCATTCATGATAGGAAACACAGTCATAGCTCAGTCACTCAAAATGATTCTGAAATTTTACTTGTTAGAATGAAATCAGGCGATGATTCTAGATCAGATTAGAGATTAGATTAGATTAGTTTTCGTTCCATAGATCCGTGCTGAGGAGATCCTCGTGGATGTGGAACATGTCAATTTATTTATTTTTTTTCTTTTCTTTTTTTTTAAAGCTGAAATAACAATGCTAATAGTATGAATATATACAATACATCATTTGTTTCTATTAAAAAATTCGTCAATGGTGTAGAAGGAGTTGGCCACTAGTAAGTCTTTCAGGCTCCTTTTAAACTGATCTTTATTTGTAACTAAATTTTTTATGTTTGCTGGCAAATTATTGAAGATGAGTGTTCCTGAGTAGTGGACCCCTTTTTGAACTAAAGTAAGTGCTTTTAAGTCCTTGTGCAGGTAATTTTTGTTCCTGGTATTGTATGTATGAGCTAAGCTGTTTGTTGGAAAAAGAGATATACGAGGGCAGTTCAATAAGTAATGCAACACATTTTTTTTCTGAAACAGGGGTTGTTTTATTCAGCATTGAAATACACCAGGTTATTCCCCAATCTTTTAGCTACACAACACTATTTTTCAACGTAATCTCCATTCAATGCTACGGCCTTACGCCACCTTGAAATGAGGGCCTGTGTGCCTGCACGGTACCATTCCACTGGTCGATGTCGGAGCCAATGTCGTACTGCATCAATAACTTCTTCATCATCCACGTAGTGCCTCCCACGGATTGCGTCCTTCATTGGGCCAAACATATGGAAATCCGAAGGTGCGAGATCGGGGCTGTAGGGTGCATGAGGAAGAACAGTCCACTGAAGTTTTGTGAGCTCCTCTCCTCCTTTTGTGAGGTCTTGCATTGTCATGAAGAAGGAGAAGATTTTTGTGCCTGTGAACACGCTGAAGTCGTTTCTTCAATTTCTGAAGAGTAGCACAATACACTTCAGAGTTGATCGTTTGGCCATGGGGAAGGACATCGAACAGAATAACCCTTTCAGCGTCCCAGAAGACTGTAACCATGACTTTACCGGCTGAGGGAATGGCTTTAAACTTTTTCTTGGTAGGAGAGTGGGTGTGGCGCCACTCCATTGATTGCCGTTTTGTTTCAGGTTCGAAGTGATGAACCCATGTTTCATCGCCTGTAACAATCTTTGACAAGAAATTGTCACCCTCAGCCACATGACGAGCAAGCAGTTCCACACAGATGGTTCTCCTTTGCTCTTTATGGTGTTCGGTTAAACAACGAGGGACCCAGCGGGAACAAACCTTTGAATATCCCAACTGGTGAACAATTGTGACAGCACTACCAACAGAGATGTCAAGTTGAGCTCTGAGATGTTTGATGGTGATCCGTCGATCATCTTGAACGAGTGTGTTCGCACGCTCCGCCATTGCAGGAGTCACAGCTGTGCACGGCCGGCCCGCACGCGGGAGATCAAACAGTCTTGCTTGACCTTGCGGCGATGATGACACACGCTTTGCCCAACGACTCACCGTGCTTTTGTCCACTGCCAGATCACCGTAGACATTCTGCAAGCGCCTATGAATATCTGAGATGCCCTGGTTTTCCGCCAAAAGAAACTCGATCACTACCCGTTGTTTGCAACGCACATCCGTTACAGACGCCATTTTAATAGCTCCGTACAGCGCTGCCACTTGTCGGAAGTCAATGAAACTATACGAGACGAAGCGGGAATGTTTGAAAATATTCCACAAGAAATTTCCGGTTTTTTCAACCAAAATTGGCCGAGAAAAAAAATGTGTTGCATTACTTATTGAACTGCCCTCATATTATTTAGGACAAATTTCTCTGCAGGCTCGTGCTTTTGCGGCAGTCTGCTAATCTATACAAATAAAATGCCTCGTAATTTTGGGAACATTGTATAATCAGTCGGGAAATCGCAGATCAGGCGAATATTTGGCTTTGAGGAAGTTTAACCTTCCGAAGAAGTAACGGAGCTCTTGTATTATTTAATGCAGGTTCGTATCCAGTCTTTCGGAAGTTCCCTTCTGATTACCAACTACGCAATATATCGATGAATATCATTAATTCTCAAATGTCAAATACACACCTTTTGTATGAAGGGGCAAAATAAATAAATAAATATATATATATATATATATATATATATATATATATATATATATATATATATATATATATATATATGTGTGTGTGTGTGTGTCCTACCAATGAAACGCAACCTTTGGCTCGCCTTCCCCACAATATTTTCTATGTGGTCTTTCCAACTGAAGTTGTTCGTAATTTTAACACCCAGGTACTTAGTTGAATTGACAGCCTTGAGAATTGTACTATTTATCGAGTGATCGAATTTCAACGGATTTCTTTTGGAACTCATGTGGATCACCTAACACTTTTCGTTATTTAGCGTCAACTGCCACCTGCCACACCATACAGCAATCTTCTCTAAATCGCTTTGCAACTGATACTGGTCTTCGGATGACCTTACTAGACGGTAAATTACAGCATCATCTGCGAACAACCTAAGAGAACTGCTCAGATTGTCACCCAGGTCATTTATATAGATCAAGAACATCGGAGGTCCCTGCAACAAGACATAACATTTCACCCCTGTACTGCACAGTGGTCATTGAAGCGTGCCCAGAGCGTATTGTAGAGGACTGATGGTGTTCACCAGTCTACAGCTCAGGGGTTCACCAAACCCACAACCAGCCAACAGAGAAAACCCTCTCTGAAGACTGACAGCGATGATATAGGTCTATAGTTACCCTCTTGTAGTGTACTGCGATCTTCGTTTTGTGTGGGGAACTTCAGTTGCAAGCTTTTAATTTGTTTGGAAAAATGTCTTGTAAAAGAGTTGCACCTTTAATGTGTGACAGAGGTATGAAAATTACACTAATTAGTACAGAAATGAATATTTCTTCCAAGCTAGATAGCGTTTTATTTTCCAATGATTTTATCGTTCTCAGAACTTTTAGCTCGTATGAGAGATTCGGTGTTGAGTTTGTTTGCTGGAACAGAGATAAATAGCTAATTTTTGATCCATTATTATGTCTTAAAATTACGCTATCTTGGTCTGTGGTCGTTTTTATGTAGCTTCATTTCTTCTAATTCCACATGTCTTTGGATTTAGTTTATGCACCTTTGATTATTTTGTCATTGATCAAACATCTTTGTCAAGCAGGTGTCGATGATATCGAGTAACTTGCTAACTACAAAGTACTCTGGTAGGCCTACTGCGTTTGCGCTTGCGTTGAGACACCTGCCTTCCAGCAGCGAAATTAAATCCGAGTAGTTCTCAAATAAACGAACTTCAACGTGATGTATTTCTCGGGCTGCTGCCTAGTTTATGTTAGATCAATTTGGCGAGGAAGTACATGTCGATTTCTTCTGCCACCATTCTAATCGAACACGCTGCTCCGTTTCGTTGCAATAGTACGTTTTCGAAATGATCTTTTAGAACTACTGTGTGGCGTTTGGGGGTACCGTAGCATAGGTTCCAACGCGGTGTTTGGAGCAGCTGGTGTATGCCTTTACACTGCTACCATTATGCTTCCAAGAACCAATAAAGAAGCAGTTCTTTCATAGATATATAAATTATGTTTTAAGTCGTCAGTGATACAGATCTGTTGTTCAAATGCATCATTGTGATCGTTAGTCGTTTCTATTTGTCGGAATGGAAGACACTGAATTTCGTTGTTATAGATTCCTTATGCTACACTATTTCCTGCCTTTAATTATTCTATTTATTTATTTATTTATTCGTGTTCCGTTGATCCAGTAGACAAAAGAATTGTACGGATATGGAACGAGTCAAGTTTGACAATTTTTTTGATGTACGGGCTGCTCTAAGGGACATGCATTGAATTTGTATTTGATCATTTTCATATGATACGAACTTTGTGGTTGGTAGGACGATTTAATGTCCCGAACTTGCGTAACTTCGCCAGCACAGAAATCGAAACATTACGGTACCATCGCTGATAGACGGATCCGATCTATAAATGAAAAGACACATTGCTGTCCATGATAATATGAACTCATTTGATAAGTTTGTATAAAATAGTGTCACGAATTCGACATTTTCCAAGTACTTTTTACATTCCAAGTAACTGTTTCATTATTCAGCTCAAATATACAGACATTTTCTTTGCTTCTATAGCTGGTTGCCATTCCTGACTATCATTTGTGACAGTGCTCCCAGGAACAGTTCCAGCGAAATTTAACACAAATTATCTGATGGCTAAACAAAGACATAACGCATTTCGGCAGCATTGTTATCTTAGCAAAAATGAAATTTAAGTAACCCGCGTATTCCGCAACGTACAGGCGCTTGAGGCAGGTCACCCGAAATCGATTCGCCGAGCGCTCACCTAGCGCCACCGACGCAGAGGAAAAAAACCCGAAGGTTCTGAAAATAGCTAACCGTTGCGTGGTGCGCAAACTAGATGTTGTCGTAGCAGCGGTGCAGTTGGACTTTCTTAAATTTAACCATGGGATCTGTAGTTTTACGAACTGGACAGCGAATGCCCTTGGTTGGCTTGGGAACGTGGCAGGTAAATAACAGATTTACTGCTTGCTGACGGTCGCAGATGAGATGCACTAAGGCTTAGCACGGAACACATAATCTTTCGTTGACGTAGGTTAGTTTACGATCCGCACAAGAAATGAAACTGACATTTAGATTTTGTCCGTAGGCTGCTCCTGAAGAAGTTGAACGGGCTGTCGAGGCTGCTCTCGAAGCCGGCTACCGGCTTTTCGACACTGCATTTAACTACAACAATGAGGAAGCTATTGGTAATACGTTAAAACGATGGATAGAGGCCGGAAAAGTTAAAAGGGAAGACTTGTTTATTGTGACTAAGGTTAGTAATTATGTATATATTCGATAAGTATTTATGCTTACCGATTTCCAATTACTGCAGAATCAGCTTGATATAACGAGGGATTCGGCTAGTGTTTTCTGCTTTGCTTTTTTTTATGATCGCCATCATTTGTTTGCTCAATAGTAATGTCTGTACCAGCACTAGAGGTATATGAGCTACATATCACTGATGCCCATTGACATCAAGGAAAGGGGAACCGGGTAGTTGACGTAAATGTAACCGTTAATTTAGCTTTGCTGCAGTATTGCACTGTTGTTTCTAAGACTTTTCTGCAACACAATATAAAATTACTTAAACATGCTATGTTAACTGCATATTTTCTTTCGAATAGAACAACTAGCGGTACTGGGAATCATTCTATAATTAATGGGATTGTTGTTCATCGTGTGGCACTAATAGAGAACAGTAACGTGTGTAGAAATATATACAACTGCGAATTGTATTCGAAAATCTGTAATAATATGTGTTCGGACATACTGAGAGTTGGAAAAACGATTTTAATAATCATTAGGGTGAAGGAAAACTTTGTTTCAGTTTTATTTAGGTACAAGCAGCAGAGAGCAAACTACTACCGATTTGCGTCTATGTCCGTCAGTATTATGATCATTTAGCAGCCAGCTTTTATGACGCATTGAACTGATGGCTGGAAGTAATACCTCGTTATCAGCAAAATATTACATTTTAAATTATTATGGAGGACCTGTTTAAAAACTTATAATCATGGTACTTCCTTCTGAACAGCCTTTAATTTTATCATTAGAACGCTATTAGTTCAGCCGACGAGCTATAATTCTGACGTCAAAGGTCCATTGTTGAAAAGACTGCAAGCTTATAATATTTTTATTGATTCACGTATTTTTTCATTGCACGAAAGTATTACTATCAAATGTTGCTAGAATCGGTGTTAAATTGAGTGATATTAGATGTTGCGAAAAATTTAAGTCAGGTGGACTGTCTTCAGCGTTTTATTGTAATAGAAGCTGAACACTTCAATTTCGTTGTTACAGTAGGGTGTACCGTATTTTAACTAATTCAGAGACGGCGTGTTTATAATGATTTGCTTTCATTGATTCAATAAATATATACCATTTATCATGTTCTTCAAATCACTAGTCGTACATGGGACATTCCATGCCACATGGCCTAGAGAATCTTTCATGACCATTATGTATTTCGTTGAAATTTTTTGTGGACATAAGCATACGTTTCTAATAAACATTGGTAAAGCTTCTTATTTGCCGAGGTGTAGTATTTGTTTGATCCCGTAACAGCTTTCAACAGTGCATCTCCGAGCTTCCGGCAATTGTCAGAGATCCCAGTCGGTATTATTTTCCTGAAAGAATGAGGACAAGGTACCTTGTACAACTTTTTACACTGTCTTGCGTAAAATAACAATAAAAAAGATTTCATGAGCAATTTTCATGTCAATAATTTGAATCAAAATCTGCCGGGTAAACGGCCGTTTGAAAAAAAATGTGAAATTTAGCGTTTGTTTCCCCAGATGCAGGTACCTGATAAATATGAAACTTTGCATGTGATAATGTACCATCACCAGGTCGTAGAATATAAAATTTAATTCTCCTTCTGCTTTCGAATAGCCGACGATTTTTGTAAAAACGCTAAAATGGGGATTTTCATTCCATTTTCACAAAAAAGTATAATATTCTTCTGCAAATTCTCTTAAATCATTTTCATTAGAATGTCAATGTTCTAACCCACTAACATTCTGCAGTTACTCAAATATTAAATATGAGATTTTTTATTATGTTTTACAAGTGTATTGAAATATTTCTTGGGAAAAGAGTGTTTTTTCTTTTTCCTGTTAGGAAAAGTTTCATAAGGGAGCATAACAATAACATATGAACTTTATCGTCCAGGTTGCTTGCAGTTATTGAGAAAACGAAAAAGTGTTCCAATTTTTGTACGGTATATAATAATTTACTTGAAGATAGAGGGCTATGTGGTTCCAAAAATAGCTTACATCTGTGATAAAATGTTTCTTGAGGGTCTCACTTTTCGAGTCTAGTAACAAAGTATGCATGTGTAGTCCCAATAATAGCTTACAGCTGTGATAAAATGTTTTTTTGAGGGCCTCACTTTTCGAGTCTATTAGCAAAATATGGATTGATAGTTACAACGCCCATGTGATAAAACTCAAGGTTACATCATAAGCTTTCTTGGGTAGCAGCTCGTGACATCTTGCTATCAGGTACCTACTGCTGCCACTGGATGTCTGACTTAAAGCTGCAAGGCTATTTCATTTCAGCACACACTCCACTGCAGAGTGAAAATTCATTCTGGAGCATTATTAATGTAGGGCTATAGAAGTGATTTCAAATGTCTGTGTCAGATTTTGTTTCATATGACCATAATTGAAAATAACATAAAGTATTTATTCATTATAATTTCCCCGTGATGAAAAATATAGAATTTTAATAAAAAATTACTGTAAAGTAGGTTCAAACAAGACTGGGCCTATTCTGTTACAAAAGCACCACACTACACATTCAGCTACAGGCATCTGTACAATTTGTGTTTTGATTTAACAATGTTCAGAAATTGTCTAATTTTTAGAGGCAGCTTTTTAAGTTTTTTTTTTTACCAGAGTGCAAAAACATATAAAGTATGTAACAAATCTGACAAGAACTCTAAAATATACTGTAGTCATTTACACAAGTCCGGAAATTTATGATTCGCTGAGAGTGAGATCTACGAGGGCCGTTCAGAAAGTAACCTCCGGTTGATTTAAAAAAATACACCAAGTTAAATAAAAATATTTTAATATATACATCTTACAACTACATCTTTGCACTATTTTTCTACATAGTCTCCATAGCGATTGAGGCACTTATCGTATCTCTTCACAAGCTTTGAAATTCCTTCTGCATAAAAATCACCCGCTTGTGCCTGGAGCCAGCCTGTGACCACATCTTTGAGCTCTTCGTCGTCATCAAACCGCTGTGACCCGAGCCATTTCTTCAAATGCATGAAGAGGTGATAATCACTTGGCGCCAGGTCTGGGCTGTAAGGTGGATGGTTGATAACGTCCCACTTGAAGGACTCAAGAAGGGCCGTTGTTCTGCGAGCAGAGTGAGGACGGGCGTTATCGTGCAAAAAAACGATACCGGAAGTCAGCATACCACAGCGTTTGTTCTGTATAGCCCATCGTAACTTTTTTATTGTTTCACAGTACACATCTTGATTAATGGTCTTACCACGTTCCATGAGTTCAACCAACAACACTCCTTTGGCATCCCAAAACACCGTTGCCATCAGTTTTCTGGCAGAAAAATCTTGCGAGGCTATTCTTGGTTTGGTAGGCGAATTTGAATGTGCCCACATCTTTGATTGTTCTTTTGTCTCAGGGTTCATGTACTTAATCCAGGTTTCGTCACCGGTCACAATTCTGTTTAACAATGGTTCTCCTTCGTCCTCATAACGTGACAGAAAGTCTAATGCAGAGGCCATTCTTTGAGTTTTGTGGTGGTCGGTAAGAATTTTGGGCACCCATCGTGCACAGAACTTACGGTAACCCAATCTTACTGTCACTATCTCGTACAAGAGAGTCTTAGAAATCTGTGGAAAACCAGTAGACAACTCCGACAATGAGAAACGTCGATTTTCACGAACCTTTGCATCAACTGTCTGAACGAGTTCGTCAGTCACCAATGATGGTCTACCACTCCTCTCTTCCTCATGAACGTTTTCTCGTCCACTTTTAAATAAACGTACCCATTCACGGACAACTCCTTCACTCATAACTCTTGGTCCGTACACGGCACAAAGCTCACGATGAATAGCTGCTGCAGAATATCCTTTGGCTGTAAAAAACCTTATGACAGCACACACTTCACATTTGGCGGGGTTTTCTATTGCAGCACACATTTCAAACTGCCACAAAAACTAAACTAGCGCAGGTACGACGTTCACTCGACCACGGCTTGATGCTGACTGACCTGTTGAGTGCGTGAACGCACAGATGGCGTCGCTACTCCCCCCACAACCCGCACTGTGACCAATCGGAGGTTACTTTCTGAACCGCCCTCGTATCATCAACCTACGTACCTGGTGGTCTGACATCACAAGCTGTGACCCCAGAAAGTTCAGGGTTTAATGTCGAGTGTGGTAAACTGACTTGTTCCCTAGTGTTGTAATTATTAGGATCTACAGTGAAAGGAGGCACATCAGTTGACATGTGGTATATGCCACCTTGTGCACAGTTTGAGAAACTGAAATAAATTTATTGTGCATTTCTCTGTCTGCTTGGGAACCATAACACCAAGACACACAAATAAATGAATATTGCCAAGACACACAAATAAACAAATATTGGCAATACTAAACTCAGGGTACAAATAATCTCCATTTCATTATAACCACAATTGTCATAGGTCCATCATAGATAATATTATTTATCTTTCTAAAAATTAAATTATGGGAGAGGCAAAACACAAATTGGTGGTCAGTTGCTCGTTCTATAAAATCACCAATTGTGTGCTGCTGGAAAAAGGAATATAGGAGTCTTGTAACAATGGTCCTATCAGAAGGATGTTCTGTTGTTTATAAATAGCAACAGGCACATATGGACAAACTGTCTCTGGTAGCATTTTCATAACTGTGTATAGCTTTTACCTACAATGTGCTCCTGCAGTCACTGATAGAGACAGTCACAGATGCAGTATATGGTGTCCTTCGGACATTGTCTTCAATGCAGCTTCCACCTGTTGTCACAGGTGATCAAGCAGACTAGACATGGCATCCTTGATGGATGTCAGATCTGGTGACCATGCCCACCAAAAGAGGTAATCAACATCTTACAGTATCTACACAGGGCTTAGCCTTCTGGAAGAACACATTTACCTAATGTAGAAATGACAACAGAATGGTCTAGTTATATTCTGCTGAATGCTGTTAAATACAGTGCATTTTTCTAAAATTTTTGTAAGGGATACTCTCAGATGTAGTTGACAAAAAATTACGATCTTATAATTTTTTGCAATTATGTGAAGTCCAGCTGTGCATCACATGGAATTAAACAGAGGCATAACAGTATTGTTATTGAACTAACAGACCATAAGTGAGAGGTCTGGTGTTAATTCTGACAAGAAGTCCACGTCAGAGAAATTATTTGGATATAACTAAGGGTTCTGAAGTTCAGTTAAATGAAAGATTGCATTGGGTTAGTCGAGCAGGTAATAATATGGCCTAATGTTTTGATCCCGCTGCTTAGTGCCAAGTTGCGGAGCAAGAGAAACTGATTATGTTGATTTAAATCTAAGATTAATTAGAATCTACTCCAACTGTTGTGAACAGCTCGTTGACACCAGCTGATAGATGAATTTCCAAGCCATAAGTTATATTTGCTGATCTAGATAGAAGTGTACCCATACTTTTTCTTAAACAGTCTTCAAATGTTTAAGCAATGTTGCTGTATGTTCCATCAGAAGTGACCATACCTGTATGATCACTGAGGTGCTACACCCAGGGTTGATTCAATCCCTGCCTCACCACTTGTACATCCTGATTTAAGTATTCTGTAGTATTACTGATAGCTTGAGGCAAAGTAGGGGCTGATTTCTTCAACATACTCTGGTCAGTTGATGTACCCGTTTTCTCCAGCTGCGCTGGTCTTCATTTCAAGTGATCTTTTTGCTTCATTAATTCTTGTGCTAACATTCGTGTGCTGCATGTCAGTGAAACTGGTCATCCCAATTCCATTATAAATGTTCTTCATACAGACTTAAACCCAAAACAAGTCCTAATCCATTTTTACGTCGAAATCTTCTCTCACACAGATAACATGTAAAATATATTAAGCTCTTTCTTCATTATCGAGCAATTTTTTTCCACTCTGATCAGATGTTGTGAGGCATAGGAAACTGACAGTTCTGCCTTGTCTGTTTCCTGATTTAACACAACAGAGTGCATGGTTGCTCACATCACACAACAGCACAAAATTCCTTCTGTTAATTTGGGAAAATTGATATCAGTCCAATTGTTAACAGTTCTTTGAACTCACTGAATGCATCTTCACACTTCAGTTATAAGACTGGTTGCAGGTGATATGGTATACATTATGGTTTGTGATATAGAGGCAGTTCATTTCCAGTTGGGAATCCAGGCTGTGCCCCTGGGTCACTGTCAAAGGCCCACTAGGATTACGCAGATCCTCATATTCTAACAATAACTGCTCCTGGCAACTAGCTTGAGCATAGGGGTCAAATTTGCTGTATTTGAATCATCTTTCTGCAAGATCTCCAAACTGGCAACCATCAGTCCCGTGGACAATTCCACATCTACAGTCCCAAGATTGTGTATCTTAATGGGCACTATCTGCTCATCATCTAGCTCCTCCTAAATGCACAACACTTCTGCAATTTTTCGTGTTCCTATAGCTGCTCCACCACATACAATATGTTTACCAATGAATTAGTTTGTATGATCACCTACAGTAGTTTTCCTGTAACTTGTGATATATTGTCCTGCAAAGTGATCCTTAGTAGATGTGTACATGGTCTTAAGTAGCTTCATTTATGCCAGAGATGAACCGCATGGCAGTGTGGGACAATTGGCTGTTTCCCCCAGATGGAATGATATCCCATTGAGTTCTACCATGTGCTGGTTGAGGCTGAGTCTGGTGCGATGTTCAAGCTAGAGATGTAACCCTAAAATTGTGCAGTGACTATTGTCTATACAAAACAAAACTTCCATGGTAAACTAGAAATTATTATCACCCAAACCAAAAAATGAACACCACTGAAGCTGCCTAAGCAAAATTACACCAGTACACAAATTTTGATTGTATTTATTTTTACTGGGAATGTCAGGTTTCGGCTCTGGAGCTCTAATTGTTGTTTAATGGTGAGTTACTGTTCCCACCCAATGTCCACTTACTATGCCCCATTAGACTTTCGTCTGCAATCTCATTCCAGGTGCTCTATTCACCCAATTTTCTTACATTGCAGTTCACAGTATTCCTACCATATAACATATGTGACTAGCTTGTCCACGTCTGTTAACATGTAACTCCCATGATGAATATTGCTTTTCTATTCCCACATTGGTCACCATGTCTATCTCTTCTACTGCTGCCACAGTTGCTATAGCATCAGCTAAATTCTTTAGTAACTCTGCCCATACTATTCTTAAGACACTTAACAATCAACACAGAAATGTATCTGATGATGCCTCTGTTCTACCTCTTCCAGAAGAACCATGTGGGCATCATCTTAGTCCATCAACTCGTATGTGTTAACATTAAGCTTATCATCTTGTTCCTTCTATCTCCCAATCCCTCTCCGTTCGCTTTTGTGACACATTGTCGAACTGTTTGCTATAGTACCTACAGATATTTTTTTCTTCTGTATCACTGCACGAAGCCTGCCATCAGAAATTCCATTGCAGACTCTTTCTGTTACTCCTCATGATGCCTTCCATACAATTTAACACCTCCCAGCAAATATAATTTTGCCTTATGTAAAAGCTATTCCTCCGACAAACATCCCAGCTTTTCAGTTATTAATAGGTTATCTGTGGACACTAACATGTCCTCTCCTGCCTTCTGCAGAAAAGGAGAGACTAGGTTAGGAGTCTTGGACGGGAGCTACCATACTGGATGAGGACTGATCCCTCCCATCCTCTTTCAGTGCATTCCACTTTGATTTATTCTTTGAAGACCTTGTGTCCAAAAAAGGACAAATTTAAAATGAATGGAACCAGTACCAAAGCAACAGACATACAAGTATTTTCTGCTACTGAACACTTCTATTTTCTACATCTGAGCACAAACTATGAGCATTTCCTACATTATCTGGGGTAATTTCCTGGCCTTCTATTCACAGCATTAGACAGTGCATGTACAACCCAACACGTGTAAAACAGTTCATTTTCACTCATCATGCTGAGGTGATGCCACTGATCATTACTCTACAGTGTCACTCTTAGGCACGTCTGATACCATTGTTATAACTAGTTAACACCAAAATTGCAGGATGGCTACCTCTGACTTCATAGTGCCATGTACAGGAAGCTGTGAGATGTATTTTCCAGTACAGTGATGAGTGCGGAGTCAAGAATTCTTTCTTAAGGGGGACATTTGGTATCATTAGCTGCCATTCACACAGCACTCCAATGGTGGTGACCCCAGAGCCAGTCAGTGCTAGAGTGGAGGGCAGCTATGAAGGTGGATGTAGTGTTCTGCACAGAGAGAGGAAGGAGATCCATTTCAGTGCTGCCAATATTCTTCCATCAGTTCATGCACTGTCAGCTGTCTGTGCAGTAGCAGACACATTGTTTCGCAGTGAACTATATTCTTCGTAATGTGAATGCGTAGACACACAAAACACACACGCACACACTCGCACATTAATTTGTCAGTAATCATGAATTAGCTTTTTCCTATAAATAATGACATTGTTTAACACTCCACCTTTTAAACAATAACAATCTGTTTTGTTAATCAAATGAATTTTCGCACTGCTTACAGTTGGCATCCACAGTGATCGAATTTTCAAGCTGTAAAAATGTGTGACCTTGAAGATATCAGAAACAGATCTCTTAAAGGGTTACTAAAAGCTAATTTTCTTTCTGCTACAGCATTACAGTATATGCATTTAACTGTAAAAAATAATGTTCGGAAAGTTCTTGTTGAGAATAACGAATTATTTAGGAATAAAGGAGATGACTCAACGAAAGGCACAGGTTCTGTGTCATCAACAGTTACACAAATGAAAGGTACAGTCCCTACACTGGCAGTCGACTGAGCACAATGTAGGTAGACAGGCATGTGCATGTGAGTGAGTGAGTGAGTGAGTGAGTAAGTGTGTGCGTGTGTGTGTGTGTGTGTGTGTGTGTGTGTGTGTGTGTGTGTGTGTGCGCATGCGCAACCTTGTGTGTGTTTGTGTGCATGTTTCTCCTACAGCTTGAGAAAGGAATTTCATTCCGTAAGCTTTGTTGATGATGCAGCAGTTCTGCCTTTTGGTGAGTTGTCTTCTTTATTCCTAAATAATTCGTAGTTGTAAAAAATTGTTTTATGAACGAAACTGCATTATTACTAGGCTAAATATGAATACTTGAGCTATTAACAGTTTACAATGCAGCTGCAGACATAGTCATACCATGTCATAAGTACCAGTAATTAATACGTGCTTGCTTCACTAGAAGAAATCCAAGCCATTGTATTCACTGTCCGATACAGATGACTCACTTTCAGTAAGATTTATAACAAAATCTTCCATAATTGCGACCCTGCCAATTTCTCTTATCATCGCATGATAACAGTCTACAGATGCTAGTTTTGCTTTAATTGTCGCAGCATATGATTAGCATATCATTGTCAAGTTCAGTTTTGTACTGTTTAAGCCAAATAGCTTCGCCGCTGATGCCATTGCTATGTATCCTGCATCAGTCGTGGAAAATGACACAGTTCATTATCATTTGTAGAATCACACAATATATTTCTGACATGCCCTGTTCTGATTTCTTCTCTTCAATTTCACCAGGTGGTTCAGTATTTCACTCAAATGTACAGTGTAAGTATGTTCTATCACAGTTTCCTGTTTTCTAAAAACACAATGTTTCTAATCTTAATGATGTTGTATGTGTAAATATTAACAAGACACTTTTGGTAGATTCTCTAAAGCTGACAGTACTAGAGCTTTCTGGACTTGGAGTCGTATGTTTGGTGTTTTTCCTGGGAAATTAATGTCATAAATTCCAACCAAAAAATTCTCATATTTGATAAATCAAATTTTGCGTCTGACCATAACTCCAAAGGCATCTTTCCGTTAGTCACTTTAGCAAGTGACCTGTTGATGTGATGCACAGCTGTTGCTGTTGTCTCTGCTCAGAACTGTGTAGGTAAACCAGCATCAAATAACTTATGGTTAACTCTTTCCGCCAGTGTTCTGTTCCATGTCCTGCCTACTGAGGAGTGTAAGGAGTAGTCCCATGAGGCTACACTGACTGGCACAAAAAATGCAACACCCAAAAATGATGTTTAATCATTGTGTAATTATTTGTTTAATTGAAGTGAAGCACTCCAACCAATGTTTTGATACGCTTTGTTATTGGGATTGTTTTGCAAGCAACAATGAAGTGTTGGTTATTTATTGCCCTAGCCTCAGTTGTTGTTTCCTGTGCAACCTGGAAAACACATCATTGAATGTGAGTGAATAATGTTTTCCCACTCTTTTAGCACTTATTGTTGTATACTGAATTTTTCCCCTTTCAGTCACATGTTTGTAGGATCTTACTGTTGATGGCCGCAACAGGCATTACGTTGCAGAAGTTTTGAGGACTACACCTTCCACAATTTCCAGAACGGAACAAAGGTACAGGGGAACTGGAGGCTTTGCAAGGAAACCAGGAACAGGTCCAAGAAGAGCAACATCGAAACGAGATGACCACTTCTTAGAACTTCAAGTTCTTCACAACCGCCACATCACTACTATTGAAGTACGAAATAGACTCCACCACCTTCGAAGTGTCACCTGTTAGTGAAAGAACTGTTCAAAGAAGACTGGAAGAAGCCAATCCGCAGTCCAGAAGGCCTGCAGGTCTGGAACTCACCAGAGAACATTGCACACCTCGAATACATTTCACAAGAGAACACCTATGCTGGACAGTACAACAGTGGGATATAGTGCTGTTCACTGATGAGTAACTATTTGGTTTCCGATCACCTGATGGAAGAGAGAGGGCCTGAAGAAGGCCAGTAGACAGGTATTATCCCTGCACGTTCTCATCCAGGATGCCTTTTCAGGGTGGTTCTGTGATGGTGCGGACAGGAATCAATGAATCAATACAGCTGTGAGGGTGGGTTTGGTCTTCGTGGAGCATGGGAGACATACTGCACATCAGTATGTGGAGGAAATCCTTCTGAACCATTTTGTGACTTTCACTCCATTTATTGATGACGATTCTGCACTAATGCATGACAGTGCACTCCTGCATGTTGTGAGAGTTATTGGATGAACAGGGATTCATGCTATGGGTTGAACTGCATTAAGCTCTGTTTTGAATCATATTGAGCATCTTTTGTACCGGCTGTGGAGAAGAGCCCTCCAGCACTTTCCAAAGACCCTACGGAATCTACAAAATGCCCTCCTGGAAGAATGGGATATGATTCATCAACAGGACATTACCGCATTAATCAGGATCATGCCTGGAAGATTGAATGCCATCATTGGTGCAAGAGCTGGCAATACACACTTTTGAAGATGCGAACAGAGATCTTCAAGATCGTCTCAGAGGTCTGTGAAGTAAAGTGTGAAGCGTATAACATCAAAACAGACATGTATTAACTGTTATCAGCTTACTCAAAATTGCCTTGAAGTGTGCATCTCTGGTCTAATTTGTTAAATTTGTTCATACACTACTGGCCTTTAAAATTGCTACACCAAGAAGAAATGCAGATGATAAACAGGTATTCATTGGACAAATATATTATACTAGAACTTAAATGTGATTACATTTTCATGCAATTTGGGTGCATAGATCCTGAGAAATCAGTATCCAGAACAACCACCTCTGGCCATAATAAATGCCTTGATACACCTGGGCATTGCGTCAAACAGAGCTTGGATGGCGTGTACAGGTACAGCTGCCCATGCAGCTTCAACACAATACCACAGTTCATCAAGAGTAGTGACTGGTGTATTGTGTCGAGTCAGCTGCTCGGCCACCATTGACGAAACGTTTTCAATTGATGATAGATCTGGAAAATGTGCTGGCCAGGGCAGCTGTCGAACATTTTCCGTATCCAGAAAGGCCCGTACAGGACCTGCAACATGCGGTCGTGGATTATCCTGCTGAAATGTTAAGTTTCGCAGGGATGGAATGAAGGGTAGGGCCACAGGTCGTACCACATCTGCAATGTAACGTCCACTGTTCAAAGTGTTGTCAATGCGAACAAGAGGTGACCAAGACATGTAACCAATGGCACCCCATACCATCACGCTGGGTGATATGCCAGTATGGCGATGACGAATACAAGCTTCCATTGTGCGTTCACCACGATGTCACCAAACATGGATGTGACCATCATGATGCTGTAAACAGAACCTGGATTCATCCGAAAAAATGACATTTTGCCATTTGTGCACCCAGGTTCGTTGTTGAGTACACCATTGCAGGCACTCCTGTCTGTGATGCAATGTCAAGGGTAACCGCAGCCATGGTCTCCGAGCTGATAGTCCATGCTGCTGCAAACATCGTCAAACTGTTCATGCAGATGTTTTGTTGTCTTACAAACGTCCCCATCTGTTGACTCAGGGATTGAGACGTGGCTGCACGATCCGTTTCAGCCATGCGGATAAGATGCCTGTCATCTTGACTGCTACTGATACAAGGCCATTGGGATCCAGCAGGGCGATCCATATTACCCTCCTGAACCCACTGATTCCATATTCTGCTAACAGTCATTGGATCTCGACTATCGTGAGCAGCAATGTCGCGATACGATAAACTGCAAGCACGACAGGCTACAATCCGACCTTTATCAAAGTCAGAAATGTGATGGTACGCAATTCTCCTCCTTACACAAGGCATCACAACAACATTTCACCAGGCAATGCCGGTCAACTGCTGTTTGTGTATGAGAAATCAGTTGAAAACTTTCCTCATGTCAGCAAGTTGTAGGTATCACCACCGGCGCCAACCTTATGTGAATGCTCTGAAAGGCTAATCGTTTGCATATCATAGCATCTTCTTCCTGTCGGTTAAATTTTGCGTCTGTAGCACGTCATCTTCGTGGTGTAACAATTTTAATGGCCAGTAGTGCAGTTGTCTTTCTTTTTTCTTTGTTGGACACTTAGATGGGACTGTACCATAATATTCTATCATAAGATAGAGGATTAGGGTCATTAAAGTGTCATAAATTTAAAATAAATTTTAGTTTTTGTAAGAAATTGAAGTGCAGTTTGTTCCAGGAGATCTTGATATCTTTGTTACAGCACTTCTCATCATTGCCTCAGCAAATGATTTTTATTTTCTTGTCCACTTCGTTTTCCCGTAGGTTTTGGCAAGCCCTGAAATCCCAATACTGAGTTTATCTGTTATAAAATATATGTGCACATTTTTAAAATAAATTATCTCTGAAAATAATTAAATATTTATAATTCCCAGTGATTTAGCTTCCAAGGAACACATTTCAGTGTGAATCAACTGTAATGGTAGTGAATTTTTGAACCATTATTGAATGACAATCTGATTTTCTTTGCTTTGGCAAGTTTACCTCCCTTGGTACAATCTAGTAGCATATTAACATATCAATAATTAAACTGTCGCTTGTACTAGTGCTACAATACAACAGCAGACAACTGAATAGCAGTCACTTCACTGGTTATTTATCAGTTTTGTTGAACAAACAAATGCCCCCTATTTGTTGAATATATCACAACCATCCTGCCTAAAATTTACTTTGCAGTTCTTTTTAACCACTCCTGTACTAACATATAAATGCTCAGCTGCAAGATTGGGTACACACAATACATCTTTACCTGAATTCTTCTGTTTTCATCAACATTCAGAATCATCTTGACTAGTCCCATCATTTCCTACAGGAAACACACACATCGAGTCATTAATTTATTATGCACATTGAGGCACCTGAGTCCACATACTATATATCTGAATTCAGTGAAAGTGAAGTGATGTCTTTTTGTTCATTACATGGCAACTTCTGGCAATGTAGCTGCATCTGTTGAAATTGAAGCACTGCTGCCCCTTATTATTTTTGGTGTGTTTTTTCTTATTCACATGTTTTCCATGAACAGGCCTTCTCTGGGTGAAGAATGCTGAATACTTCTGACTTTATACTTGCACACTTTAAAAGCTTTGTTATTATTAGGTATGCAGTGGTTCTTATTCCTTAGCTTTTTACTCCCATTATCATTGACTTGTATGTTTCAGACAAACCCACAAATGTGAATGTTTCAAGCCCTACATCATTGACAAAAAATTTAATATTTATTAATCTATGAGTAGTTTACATGAGTTTGCTCACATAATATTTAATACTTCTAGATGATTATAAAATAATGGTAACAAGGTATCAATAATGACACTTTTGTGTTTAACTCACCACGCTCAAAAGCTTGCTCTGATTTTCTCCGGACATCTTTAGTTAAAGATAAATACAGTACTTCCATAAATATAATGTCCAGTGAATTTCTCAGTGTGAAACTGATTTTGGTTGGAATGACTCCGTTTCTACATCTACACCTACAGTTAAGCTCTGCAAACCATCGTGAAGTCCATGGCATCCCATTTTACTACTTATTAGGATTTCATCCTGTTCCATTCATGTATGGAGTGTGGGAAGAATGATTGTTTGAATGCCTCTGTGAATGCTGCACTTATTCTAATCTAATCCTTATGATCCCTGCATGAGGGATACATAGGAGAATGTACTATATTCGTAGAGTCATCATTTAAAACCAGGTCTTGAAACTTTGTTAGTAGTCTTTCTCAGTATAGTTTACGTCGGTGTTCAAGAGTCTGCCAATTCAGTTTCTTCAGTATCTCTGTCAGTATCACTGTGACACTCTCCAATGGATCAAACAAATCTGTGACCATTTGTGCTGCCCTTCTCTGTATACGTTCATTACCCTCTGTTAGTCCTAATTGGTAATGTTCCCCCATACTTGAGCAATATTCTAGAAACTGTCACATGAGTGATTTGTAATCATTCTCCTGTGTAGACTGATTGCACTTCCCCAGCATTCTACCAATAAACCAAAGTCATGACCTGCTTTACCCACAACTGAGCCTATGTGATCATTCCATTTCATATCCCTTTAAAGTATGAATGAGTTGGCCAATTCCAACTGCGACTCATTGGTATTATAGTTATAGGATAGTATATATTTCGTTTTCTGAAGTCCAAAATTTTATATTTTTGAACGTATAAAGCAAGTTGCCAATCTTTGCACCACTTTGAAATCTTATCAAGATCTGAATATTGATGCAGCTACTTTCAGACAATTCCTCATTAGATATAACTGCATCATCTGTAAAAAGGCTGAGGTTTCTATTATTATCATCTGCAAGATCATTAATATAAAATGTGAACAGCAAAGGTCCCAACACACTTCCCTGGGACACACTTGAAATAACTTTTACATCTCACAATGACTCTCCAACCAAGATAACGTGCTACATCCTCCCTATCTTGTTAAATGCAGAAAAAATAAATGTACTGGAATCGTAACTGTCAACCAAACTCTTCTACCAAGAAGTAAATTCATGTACTTATTGGCAACTGAAAACAAAAGCTGTCTTAACTGGTAAACACGGTGCCAAAAATTTGCTGTCTCAAAGTATCACATAACATAGCCTCACAGACAGCAAATGTTTTTCTGTAGGCTCGTATATGTAATCTCATGAGTGGCCACGAGAGCATGAAATTAATTTCATTTTTATTTCTAAGAATTAATAGTACCTCTATGCTAGATTATGAATTTTCACTTTACACTTGTATCTATTATTCAGTAAATGTGCGAAACAAGACTGTCCACACAATAAATTACCAAAAATGTAAGTAATGTGGCTTAATGCTGAGGTCAATACAAAATCAATGAAATCCCAGTAAAGAAGATGCCATAGATCACTGCCTGAAAAGAGTCAAGCTAGTGATAGTTGCTGGGAAATACTGCTACTTAAAATATTTTAAAAGAAAGAATATCACCTAGACAGCCCACATGAGGCCGATATGATCTTACATGTTTCCTCGAGCTTATGAGTGTAGTTTGATAGAGCCAGGTAGGTAAATGATGGAAGAAGCTCTGTTTCAGGAGTAAGGGTAATGCCACATGGTTGGATTACATAATCAAAATTTCCAATAACTCATTGCTTTTCCCAAGATGCCATGTATGTTAGTCCTCCTTTCATTTACTACTCTTATTGGATTAGATTTTTAGGAAATGCTTTCCATTAAATGGTGAATAGTTGTTTCTAGATTTTTGGCCAAATTTATTACATGTATTACTGGCACTTTTATTCATTTTAAAGGTGTTTGATGTGACTTAGGGCGTGGCTTTGAGCAGACCAGTCTGACAGAACCACTTGATTTTGTTCAATTCATGATGCAATAAATTTCTCTTTGTTGACAAGTTGTTTTCAAGCAGATACATTAAAAATCTCATTTCAGACTGCTGTTATGGTGAGATAAGAGCGTTATTACCTAAAACTTATTCATGAATATTATTAACTACAACGAGATAAGAGCGTTATTACCTAAAACTTTTTCATGAATATTATTAACTACAACAAACTTGGGCAAATACTGATCCACCACCTTCACACAACCCCATCTGAGTGTCACACCATGTACCATTATTTATTATTCCACCAAACCTTTCACTGTTCCACAGTTCACACCACTCCAAGGACATTTTACTATCACTCATGCAGTGGCTTCTGGGCAATAGCTTAGCAAGAAATGCTTAGCTCTCTTAGCTTCTAATTAATTGTTCAATTAATCAGTTAATCTCCAAAGATTACTAGATTAATTATTAGGTTTAGTGTTTCTGTGTTGTTTCCATTTCACAGTAACATCACAGAACGTGTCTGAGAGAATACCTAAATTTGAAGTCCCCTATCAATTTTGCTCATTTCTTTCCATTGATTCCTTCTTAAAAAGAAAGGAACACAATGATGGGTCATAGACTGGTGTCATACAGAGCACAAAAGAGGAATTTTTGGGATTTTTGACCACATGGTGATGTTCTCAATTCTATTACCACTAATACTGTTAGAAGTAGAGATTTTATCCATACATGATTAATACTCAATTTATTTTAACACAAGGTAATTATTTAGAAGTGTCCAAGGTAATAAAATGAAAGCTCCTTAATGGATTGATCCCAAAATTAGTTAAAAGCTGAAAAATTCCAAACAGAGCAAAATCAAACACATGACTCTGTTGAAAAATTTTGCATGCCCCCATGTCCATTAACTGTTTAATGACACAACTAACTGCAAATACATTGAACTAATAGAAGAAGGCATATAGCAACAATTACATTCTCTTACAAAAGCAAGAAATGAAATTGGGGATGAGATAGCTTGGAAAAGGATTTGTGTATTTCATTTTTCACAACATATTCAGCTAATCTAATTTGCTGAGGATAAAGCATTGACTAATGGTATCATCTGTAACAGTTCTGCCACTAAATGTAACTGGTTTTTCTATTTTGATGCTAGTTAATTGTCAGGATGAGCATTACCGCAAAGGACATTTGATTCTAAAGCATTATGTCAGGGTGAAAATACTAAATTAATTAATTTTTCTCTCTTAACATGTGGGCAGGGTGGGTTCTTCCTTGGCTCGGGTATGAGGTAGAATGAAACATCATTTTCACATAAGATAACTTTTATTTAAGATTTGTACAACTGTTTCCTTACTCGATGTTCTGGCTCGGAGAGCGGCAGCTCTGTCATTTGCAAAGCCTTCTGCTGCGGCAGCGGCTGCGGCGGCGTCTGATTATGCGTGGCGGTGTGTATCTCGTTTCGCCGTCTCGCCCAGTTGACTGGAGATGCGCAGCGCGAGGTGGCCCGTTTAATTATTGCGAGCGAAGTCGTGCATCGGATGGTGATACCTTGGATGTGGCATCCCAGTGTTTCTCTTCTCTAAGCGACTGCGTGTGTTGTGCGTCGGCCAGCGGAGCGGCGCGGCGTGGAAAGGCCAGTGTCCCGGACTCAAACAACGGACTTCCGCTTGCCAGTCTTCGGCTATCAGATCTTCATCCCAGCTCACAGGTGACTGCTGATGTGAGGCCATCTCCTTCCCGTCCTCACGAGTCACCCGGGTATGTAAAAATCCATCTTCAAATACCTTTTAACTTCTGTCTTCTGGCGCTGAGGCTGCTGCTTGCTATTCCATTACAGCGGTGGACTCGGTGCGTCTGTGCATGATGTAGTCTCTTCTTGCATGACGGTCTTCAGCACCGAAACTGACTGGAAACTACTGCTACTCTTCTTCACTTCTTCGTCTTGTCGGGCCCACTGCGTCTCACATATTTATTCACTTCAGTTCACTGGAGGTGAACGACTTCACGGTCATTGCCTCGTCTGTCATGTTGAAAAGCTTCTCGAAGAATCTTCTTAACGTCAGTATTGGCTCTTGGAATGTAGGCAAGGGCCTTTGCTCGCATGTGACAACTGAGAAACACGTGAGCCGGTCGGGCGATGCCCTGACGGTTGAATCGACAGCGTCCACTTATGTGGGGAGGGTGATGGCTTCTTCTGTCACGTGAAAAGCTTCTCGAGGAATCTTCTTGACGTGAGCCGGTTGGGCGATGCCCTGACGACTGAATCGACAGTTTCTCCTGAACGTGCTATGCTGACTCGCAAGGGCCGGCCGTTCCCACTGCTGCTTTGTCCGTTGTTTGCCAATGTGTAATTCTTCTAAACTAAACCAAGTTTTTCATTTAGTTTCTAATTTCTACTTCACTTTGATTTCACTAATTTATTTACTTATCTTAAGTACCACTCAACACATCTGAATGTTTGCCTGTATTTTTAATTTTCTTCATAAGTCACTTGAGATTATTGTTTGCACCCATTCAGTTGTTCTTTGGCTAAATCTGCTATTACACAATTACTCTATAATGAGTAATCATTTAAGAAAGGTCTAAAGTTTGACAATATGCAGTATATTTACTAATCAGTTACTAAATACCTATTAGTTAAACAATACCTGCAGTAAAAATATAATCAGATAGAAATAAAGCATTCATTATCATTATTCTGTCTGTGTTTTTTTTTTAAATAAATGCATGTTTGTTAACTAATCTTTATTTCTATTTAGCTGCCACACATTGGTAATCGTGCTAGTGATGTACCAAAATATCTTGATAAATCATTGAAACGATTGCAGCTGAGCTATATTGATCTTTATTTGGTGCATATGCCATTTGGCTTTATTCCTGATGCTACTGGTGATATCCCTGCTATAAATGCAGATGGAAGTTTTGTACTGGACCTTAAAACAGATCACAATGCAGTATGGAAGGTATGCTATTTTTGGACATACATATGTTTAATAATTATTTGTTATTAATTTTATTATATTGAATGATACTATAATCTCAGTTTTGTTACATAGTTTATGTTCATCCTTGTGACTTTTATGCCAACAGATATACAGTAAATTCCTTTCCTTTTTTGCAGAAACAGCAATTACATATTTTGCATGAATATATATTGCTTTGTGTTCATGTTTTTAAAACTATGATACCACGTGCCCCATCTCAATCATCAAAACTGCCCTATTGTCATTTTATTATTGTTTGTGAAAGTTCAAATGTGTTGAGCACATGCCTTACATGAAAAAAAAATCAGATTTTAGAAATGGCACCAAAAAATCACAGATCTCCCAGAACTTAAAAACTTATGGTTTACAACTCAATAGAGGTCATGTGATCACGTGATCTACGTTTCCAGATTCCTGTAATACGTTAGGTTAAAAGGGTCGCCAGTTTTAGTAACTATAAGCATTTTTGTCCATCTCTTAATAATTACACTTGCCATAAAGTATTCACCGCACACCTACAAGTAATTTTCCTTATGAATGTATTGCCTCCTTCATAGTACTCACATCCCTCACTAATTTGTTTAAAAGTGATTATTTTTCTTTGTATTCAATAATGCACAGAAGCTGATGGCAAAATTAAATATTCACTTTTCTACATTGATTTGATTTATTCTCTTATAAATGTCAAAAGGTGACTTTGTCTTCTGTGCATACGACAAGATATTCTATAAAATGTATGTTACGAGATGAATGAAACACAAATACCTGATCACTAAGACAACCTATGAAGTAGTTTTGCTATGTCATCCAGTCACTAACAAGTGAGGCTGGAGAAAATGGGTTTAGCGTTTGAGACCATATAACTTTGCTACTGTTGAAGGTTGAGAGTATTCCAAATATAGGTTACTGCAGTAGCCCTTTAGCAAGAACAAGTGTCTGTCATGGAAAAATGTCACCCATATCTGTTTCCGATTAATAAAGGCATGTTAATTAAAACAGCCTTTCACAGCCACTAGCACAACAAAATAGGGCTATTAAGTAATACTGGAGAGTGGAAAACACTGTCTGTATGCAGCCAGCCGCCACGGGACAGGTCAGTAGTATCTACTGTAAAGATGGTGTCCTCTTCGCAAAATGGAAGAAGCTTGTCGCATACTACAGTTACTCTATCAGGCTAGGGGTCACCTGACAGAAAAAACTTTTTGAAATTAAAGAAGCACTAATAATATCCTAGAACTTCTGCCATAGTCACAGGACATACCAAGTTCCATGGCAGACAATGTAGTGTAATGGCTCTTGTGATAGGTTCACTTATTTTGAAGGCAGCTCACTGCATGCCTTATCAAGGAGATGTCAGGTAATTTGCTTTGTGCTCAGTCTTTGCTGATTATTGAATGCTACATATTGAATGATGTGTTAAGTAACTAGGTATGACGAGTATGTTCATTAGATTGCCCTAGAAACTCTTACCAAACTGCTTCTTAAAAAGGAAGGGTTGTTGTAATCGTTCTTTTTACCTTTCTGTTATTTATTTTGCTTTTTAACAAATGTTACAGATTTATTGTTATTGTTCACTATAATTTTACTCATTTACTAGTGCCATGTAGGCTCCTCTGTGTCTAGTAACTTTGAGAACTGTGGAGAGCTTTTCCTAGAGAAAGATCCATTAAAAGTCGTGGTTTGCGTGCTTATGACAACAGCTGTTAGCAGAATCTTATGGCGAATACCACTCATAAAAAGCCAAATACTGACTCCATGTTCCTGCCCTTGAGAACCATTTTGTGATGCTTAGCCACTGTGTCATCCTCTGGTAATGGTTGCATTTGGATGCAGCATGTGAGTGGGGGGGGGGGGGGGGGGGGGGAGCAGGATCAGCACACTGCTTTCACACATAAATAGTCAAATGCCTGATCTAATTATTCTTGGCTTTCAAATTATTTAATAGCTTATTATTTAATCAGTGAAGCACAAATGAGTTAGCTATTAACTATGAAAAGACTGTAAATATATCCTTCAGCTTATCCAATGCTGATGTTGAGTACACTTCTACCAAACTTCTTGGCATATACTTAGATACGAAATTAACCTGGCAGAGTCACTTAGACAACATATCTCAAAAGCTTTCGCGAGTTATCTATCTACTGAAAAAATTACGCACCTGTGTTTCTGAAAGCCTACTGATTAATTCCTATTATGCATTCTTTCATTGCCATATTAGCTATGGTATTCTTCTATGGGGTAATTCTCCATGGTCAAGGAAAATTTTTATTTGGCAGAAGAAAGCCATCAGGAGCATCTCTGGGATTACCAAAAATAACGTATCATGTAGGTCATACTTCAAAGAATTACAGATAATGACAGTCCCTTCTCTTTTTATATACACCTGCCTTTTGTACATAAAAGAAAACTTTAACAGTTACAACCTTAGGCAGTCCGTTGATAATCATAACACTTGTCAAACATTTAAGATAGACATACCAACAACTCGACTCAAGAAAACACAAGACAGTTATGAATACATGGGAATAAGGCTTTTCAAAACATTACCTGTGCAGGCACATTGTGCCTCTCTTAATATATTTAAAAGTAAGACTAAAAAATGGCTGAAAGACAAAGCTTTTTACAGTGTCAAAGAATTTGAAAACTCTTCAAAAATAGACCTGACTTACGAAACAACTTGTAACTCTGTTCGAACCTCTTCCTAAGCTTTTTTTTGTCTCTGGAGTTCCACATTTAATTGTTAAACATGTGGAGAAATCCTTATGTATGAAATGTATTTTTTTATTATGCACATTCTTTAAAATGCACACTTTAGTTATGTGGGATATCTTTATGTATCAAATGTATTCCTTTATTATGTATGTTCTTTTAAAATGTATACTTTAGCTTTGTGTGATACCTCACAATAGTTATATTTCTTAATATGTAAATTGTACATTACTCATGACGACATCGATTGCATGTAAATGCTTAAAGATGGATAAATAAATAAATAAATAAAAATAACAAAGTTCTCATTGTTCCTCTGCAGTGGAATGTTTTCTGGGATATCTTCATTGCTGCCAGCCCTGCATGATGTGTCCTTACGTGTTAGCAGATCCTGTCCCCCTACTGGTTTCATAATAAGGTTATCTTCCCCTGTCAGACTTAAGCTATTTTGGCTCAAAACTTTGATAGGTGATGAAATATGCCGATACTGGTAGTTTTGATATTTTTAACATAAGAATATTTGCACATTTCATGTAAATATTCCTACATTTACTCATGCTGACAAACATCTTCTCTGTCAGCCTTTGAAGGTCAACACATTATCACGAAAACATCTCTATATTCCAAAGTCTCTTCAGAAAGTGAACAATATTTGATTGAAATCCCTGTACAGCAGGTTTGTTGGATTCATTTTCCATGTTTGGGAGTTGTAGAGGTCATTCTTGTACAGTACATTCTCCAGACCTAGCAGTGACAATGAAACAGCAAATTCAAGGCCTTCTGATCATTAAGTGGAAGAGAATATTCGGATATTGCAGGCAGCAAATGTTGGATATGGTCACACTCATTCAAGAATTGTAGCACTCTTTAGTAAACATGTTATGAATGTCAGGTCTGTGAGTTTTGCTTAGCATTTTGTAGTTGTGAAACTTATATTCTTTAATTAATGGAGGTGATCTGCTGCCACCACAGGTACACAGAAAATAAAGTTTGACAGTCTCTTTGAAGCAGATGTTTGTGATTATTTAAGTTCATGTCAGTACCCAGAAATATTGCACACAGTTGTGAATGAAATTGGCATTAGATGTTTGTATTAATAATTGACTGTGCACTGTGAGCATACCAGGTATGAAAATTTATCTGCAAGAACAACTGTTGCTTAGATATTTTTGTGAACGTTATGTAGGGCTTTCATTGGCAAAACTTAACACTGAAAATGAAAAATGGAATTCAGGTTATATCTTGAGAAGGAAATTGTTGCCCACAATGTGTCCTCATGTTATTCTGCATAAAACCACATACATTTGAATAAATTGCCTCATTCTAAAAATAGATGGATCTGGAAACAAATGGTGTAATCAAGTGGCTGTATTAATTGACATTGTTCTCCTTAAAATAACCATAAATATTGATGATGGTGGTATTTTGGTATCTTTAGTGATCCATGCAGAACTGCCACATGGACAGGTTTCTATGTAACATTGTACTGAACCATCACACAGTGTATTTGCATTCCATCAGATAGACACCAACATTGGTGCATGATGAATGCAACCAGAGGGAATGTGATCATCATTTAGGCTGCACCTGACACAATGACGAAGAAACATCTGGTTGTTAAACATTTTGCAGATGATGAGATATACAAGCTGCTGTCATAGACTGGGCTGCCACATGGCATGAAGAAAGGCTATTCAAATAGGTATTGAAATACAATAAACGTTTCACTGTTCAAGATGGTGAAATACACTCCTGGAAATGGAAAAAAGAACACATTGACACCGGTGTGTCAGACCCACCATACTTGCTCCGGACACTGCGAGAGGGCTGTACAAGCAATGATCACACGCACGGCACAGCGGACACACCAGGAACCGCGGTGTTGGCCGTCGAATGGCGCTAGCTGCGCAGCATTTGTGCACCGCCGCCGTCAGTGTCAGCCAGTTTGCCGTGGCATACGGAGCTCCATCGCAGTCTTTAACACTGGTAGCATGCCGCGACAGCGTGGACGTGAACCGTATGTGCAGTTGACGGACTTTGAGCGAGGGCGTATAGTGGGCATGCGGGAGGCCGGGTGGACATACCGCCGAATTGCTCAACACGTGGGGCGTGAGGTCTCCACAGCACATCGATGTTGTCGCCAGTGGTCGGCGGAAGGTGCACGTGCCCGTCGACCTGGGACCGGACCGCAGCGACGCACGGATGCACGCCAAGACCGTAGGATCCTACGCAGTGCCGTAGGGGACCGCACCGCCAATTCCCAGCAAATTAGGGACACTGTTGCTCCTGGGGTATCGGCGAGGACCATTCGCAACCATCTCCATGAAGCTGGGCTACGGTCCCGCACACCGTTAGGCCGTCTTCCGCTCACGCCCCAACATTGTGCAGCCCGCCTCCAGTGGTGTCGCGACAGGCGTGAATGGAGGGACGAATGGAGACATGTCGTCTTCAGCGATGAGAGTCGCTTCTGCCTTGGTGCCAAAGATGGTCGTATGCGTGTTTGGCGCCGTGCAGGTGAGCGCCACAATCAGGACTGCATACGACCGAGGCACACAGGGCCAACACCCGGCATCATGGTGTGGGGAGCGATCTCCTACACTGGCCGTACACCACTGGTGATCGTCGAAGGGACACTGAATAGTGCACTGTACATCCAAACCGTCATCGAACCCATCGTTCTACCATTCCTAGACCGGCAAGGGAACTTGCTGTTCCAACAGGACAATGCACGTCCGCATGTATCCCGTGCCACCCAACGTGCTTTAGAAGGTGTAAGTCAACTACCCTGGCCAGCAAGATCTCCGGATCTGTCCCCCATTGAGCATGTTTGGGACTGGATGAAGCGTCGTCTCACGCGGTCTGCACGTCCAGCACGGACGCTGGTCCAACTGAGGCGCCAGGTGGAAATGGCATGGCAAGCCGTCCCACAGGACTACATCCAGCATCTCTACGATCGTCTCCATGGGAGAATAGCAGCCTGCATTGCTGCGAAAGGTGGATATATACTGTACTAGTGCCGACATTGTGCATGCTCTGTTGCCTGTGTCTATGTGCCTGTGGTTCTGTCAGTGTGATCATGTGATGTATCTGACCCCAGGAATGTGTCAATAAAGTTTCCCCTTCCTGGGACAATGAATTCACGGTGTTCTTATTTCAACTTCCAGGAGTGTAGGTGAAAGTTTGTGGCAAATGTCATAAATTCTTTTTATGTAGTCCACTAGTAAATGTATAATGCAACAATGTTCGCTTCACAGTGACTTTCAGCATATGATTATTATTATTTTTATTTCATTGTTCATTCATCCTGATGAAGTCTTCTAATTTTTCATGCCACAACTTTATTTTATTCTCAAGTGAACTACTTTTTTGTAAATAAATTATTTAACTTCAAAATTAATTTTTTGGTGTTTCCTTTGCCTGTGCCTGTCCACTATATAACAAGTATATCTTTCTTATTTCTTCTTCCTCCTGCAGGCCATGGAAGAACAAGTTGATGCTGGTAAAACCAAAGCTATAGGAATATCAAATTTCAACATCTCTCAGATGGAACGTTTGATTGTAAATTCTCGTATCCATCCAGCAAATCTTCAGGTGGAAATGCACGCATACTTGCAACAAAAAGAGTTAAGAATATTTTGTGAAACGAATGGAATTGTGGTCACAGCATATTCACCACTGGGATCACCAGGAGCTAAGCAACATTGGCAGAAGAAATACAATTACAGGTATGGGCGCTCGCTATCAACTGTAATATTGTTATGAGGATGATACATTGAGTAATGCAACAATTTCTTTTAGCAAAAATTTTGTTGTAATGAAATTAAACTTTCTGAGCCTCGGCAAACAAACTTCCTAATTTATATTACGTGGTTTCATTGTTTATTTCAGCATTAACTGTTAGGTGTCAAATATACAGGTAGCACTGTAAATGTTATTTGCAGAAGAAGTTTGTTTCAGAAAAGTTACTTTTGAAACAAGTTGGTTTTATCATTGGGGGCAACACAATGAAATTGATCCATCTCCCATACTCTTGGCGGCTATGTTTAAAGACTGAAGAGCTGATTCTATTTGACATACTGTTGCAGAGGGAAATGTTAAAATTCAGACAATATATAGACTTATTAAATAGTTTGGCTGTCCTTTTTGTCCAGTGCAAAACAAGCCCACACTCAAGTCGTGGCACCCAAGAGATAACTAGGCTGTTCCGCTTCCTCTTTTCTCCCGAGTTCATCTTATCTGTGACAAGAAGTTGTGCTGGGCAGTGGTCCAGCAACAGTTTGGCAATTGTGTGCTTGGGTGCCTTTTGTGTTGTCAAGAACATTACATATCATAATAAAGAAAAGCCCTGTGTACGATCTTCCCATGACTCATGTAAACTTTGTTCTGAATATAGACGTACTGAGAGTGTTGGTGATTTTTGTTTCTGTTGAAGATATTGGTTAGAATTTGACATCAGGTGGTAATTTAGAAAGTGATCATATGGTGTACATAATTTTTTACTTAAATGTCTTAATCACAAAGTTTTTTGAACAGAGTTAATGGTTTCGTTTATACAATAGCCATCTTCAGAATCTATCATTCTGCTGCACTCACTTTATTTCTACACAGTTATGACTCGCTGCAGTGCAGCAGAATGAGAGGTTTCGAAGATGTTTCTTGTATAACTGAAACCAGCAATTCTGTTCAAAAATATTTGTGATCAAGACAGTTAAATAGAAAATTGTAAAGAGATTGGAAACCAATCGAGAAGCCCCTTCGATAAATGTGGTATACTGATTAACATCTACAATGAGATCAGATGGTATTAGATCAGTGGTTATTAGTCTGTCTTGTAGACTCATTTTGGGAATCCAACGTGCAAGTTGGTGCACTGCACATTAAGCTGTACGAATAGATTGTTTGTAGGATATTAGGATGGAGCATCCACCATGTATGCTGCAGTGTAGATCTTCCTCCTCCTCCTTCACTCACTTTCTCTCTCTCTTGCTGGTGCACTGTTGCAATTAAGCTCTTAACATGGTAGTATAGTGGTAACACAATCACTATCACAACTTCACAACTAGGTGCCATAAATACAAAGATCTGGAAGGAGATCACTCTAAAAATGTTTCAGAGCTTATTGGGCAGATCTTTAGGCTAAAATCAAGGGGACACTATATTCTGATTAAAATTACTTCGTGATTGACAGGTGGCAGTCATGAGGATCAGAGTCACTGGCTTGTATGCAGTGAGCCACATACTCATGCAATTGATAGTTGCATGTGCACCAAAAATCAAGTTATCTACTTCATTGACTGCCGCCAACGTTTTGTAGATTGTAGAAAGGATGTGGGGGGGGGGGGGGGGGGGGGGGAGACACTGCTGCTGTGGCAATGGTGATGTATTAAGATGCCGTAATCGTATGTTATAAACAGATAACAGCAATAAAATGAGCATTCAGTCACATGTGTGTCACAGAGTAACAGATTATCTAAATAAATGGAAAAAATTGTAAGGGGTGAACACAACTGAATTTTTGGTAACACGATGTACTACTAATGGAATCACTTTCACTATCACGTACATAATCACTAGCATTGTTGTCAGAATTTACTGAAACAATAAGTTGTTCTACATTCTTTTCCACATACACATTCATTCTCTCGTACTTACGTTATTAATTCCTTTGTGTCTCTTACAACACTGTGGCCATCTGATGATGAAGTTTGGTTTATAGAATCCTTTGTCAGTCTTTCTACTTCTACCAATGTACATTTTTTGTTGGTCCTTGCCACATAACCCTTAGCTTGAGCCAAGCCCACATGAGTTCAACACAATTGAAATGACAGTGATATGATGGTGATTGAGGACTCTGTGGCCATACTTTCTGCCCATTCATCTACAGCAGAGACTGAGAGGTTTATTCTAAGCCACAAGATGCAGTAATTTATCCTTTTTACAGTTGTCTGGTATGGGAATGTTTTATTGTAGCAAGTCAATAATGTCTGTTTCTGGAAGCTACTGTAGGTGCCTCACGAAGGATAAACAAATTACATGAGGTGTTTCCCATAATTATTACTGTAGGTTTACTCAAGTGAACAGCCGTGGTCCCCAGGACCTCCAGTCGAAAGGATGGACTTGCAAAACCTTATAGGAATGACGCTCAGGTTATGCACCGCAGGATTTGCATTGTTATTAATGTCAATCCCATGACTTGCCGCTAGGTGCCACTACTGGTACAGAGATGGAGGGTCAAAACACAAGCATCAGTGTGCCTTACAGTTGCAGAAAGTCAACACAAGTCTGGACATGTTGAGCAGGGCTTTACTTGTAAAGCTGCCTCGTCAAAATAACAGCAATAGTGCCGCTGCTTTTCATGAGTATTGACAAATTAAACCCCTAGGGTTTAAAAAACAAGTTCAAATTAACTGGTGATTTGTAAACGTCTTTGGGAAGAGGCCAGCAACCAATTGCGCCACAAATTTTTGAAGAAGTTCCTGTTGCCATGGCTGAAAATGCTGGGTACAATATGCAATCTTCCAGCAGTGCATGAGATGTGCCGTTACAGCTGAACCTGAAATGTTTCGGGCAGTAGTTGACCAAGTGTTAGTGTGGTTACAGGCTGTCATGGATGCAGATGGTCATCACACTGAGTGATGTTTGTGAGGTTTATTTGTTATTTCTCTATTGCATGTCCTTACAAATGTTCCCATAAAGTTTCATTATCCTGTGGTCACTTGTTTCCATGGGAGCCCTCTCAAGTAGCAGAAGTTTAATTATAGCCACTCTGTACATCGATCAACAACTAAAACCAAGGAATAATGATTTATATAAATTCTCTGCTTTTATACATTCAAGGATGTAGAAATAAAATAAAATTTTTCTACATTGATAAAAATATTATATTAATATGTGAGCTATTAATTTTATGACCTCATTAAGAGGAGAACACAGTTTTCTTAGAGAAAAATAACAGTAAGCTTATTACATTTACTCTACATTGTAGTGAAATACGACTCTCCTTCCACGCTTAAAAACAATTTCAGTATGATGGCTGCATTTTGTGTACAGCAACATATGAACTAAAGTTTTTCAGAGCAACTAAAGGAGAGGCTACAATGTGAGACTATAAGCTGTGAAAGAGTCGAAGCTTTTAACCAAATATGAGTAGTTATGTATTATTGTGTGAGATAGATTTTGTATTGTGTAATTGACATTCTTCTGTGCAATATTTTTGTGCAGAAACTAAAATGTTTACCAAAGACTAACATCAGCAGCAGATGTACTTTTGTGTTCTCTTTCTCTCTCTCTCTCTCTCTCTATCTATCTATCTCTCTTTCTCTCTCTTTTTTAGTCATCAATCTTTTGACTGGTTTGATGAGACTTATCATGAATTCATCCCCTGTGCCAACCATTTCATGCAGAGTAGTACTTGCAACCTACATCCTCAATTATTTGCTGGCTGTATCCCAATCTCTGTCCTCCTCTACAGTTTTTACCCTTCTACGGCACTATGGAAGTTATTCCCTGATCTCATAACAGATGTTCTATCACCCTGTTCCTTCTTCTTGTCAGTGTTCCCCATTTCTTTCTTTCTTTGACAGTTCCTTGGAGGACATACTCATTCATTACCTTATTGGTCCACTTAATTTTCAACATTCTTCTGTAGTGCCACATCTCAAATGATTTTATTCTATTCTGTTCTGTGTTTTCCCGTAGTCTATGTCTCACTGGCATACAGTGCTGTGCTCCAAAGATACATTCTTAGAAATTTCTTCCTTGAATTAAGACTTATGTTCGATACTAGTAGACTTCTCTTGGTAAGGAATACCTCTTTTTGCCAGTGTTGGTCTGCTTTTCTTGTCCTCCTTGCTCTGTCCATCATGGGTTACTTTGTTACCTAACCTCATGTACTTCGTGATCACCAATTATGTTGTTAAGTTTCTGGCTGTTCTTATTTCTGCTACTGCTCATTATTTTCATCTTTATTCTGTTTACTCTCAACCCATATTCTGTACTCATTACACTGTTCATTCCATTCAACAGATCCTGTAATGCTTCTTCACTTTCACTGATGATAGCAGTGTCATCAGCAAATCTTAACATTGAGAATTTTAGTCCGACTCTTGAACATTTCTATTATTTATGTCATTGCTTCTTCAACATAGACTGAACAGCAGGACTGAAAGACTACATCCCTGTTTTCCACCATTTTTAAATCAAACACTTCGATTTTGTCTTCCACTCTTATTGTTCCAGACCAACAAATCCTATGAATGTGTCTCGATTTTTCTTCAGTCTTACTTCCATTATTGACCACAACATTGGAACTGCCTCTTTAGTGTCTTTACCTTTCCTAAACCCAAACTGATTGTGATCTAGCACATCCTCAGTTTCCTTTTCCATTCTTCTGTATATTATTTTTGTCAGCATCTTGGATGCATGAGCTGTTAAGCTGAATGTTTGTTAATTACTGCACTTGGCAGCTCCTGTAGTCCTGGGAATTGTGTAGATGATGTTTTTCCAAAAGTCTGATGGTATATCACGAGTCTCATGCATTCTATACATCAAGGCAAATAATCGTTTTGTTGCTACTTCCCCAATGATTTTATAAATTCCGATGGCATGTTATCTATCCCTTCTGTCTTATTTGATTTTAAGTATTCCAAAGCTCTTTGAAATTCTCACTATAATACTGGATCCCCTCTCTCTTCCTTATCAACTCCTATTTCTCCTACCGTAATGTCACCTCTCCTCATAGAGACCCTCAATGAACTCTTTCCACCTATTCATCTCTCCTCTGCACTTAACAGTGTGATTCTCATTGCTCTCTTAATGTTACTGTCCTTGCTTTTAATTTCACTGAAGGTTTATTTGGGTTTTCTATATGCTGATTCGGTCCTTCTGACAATCATTTCTTTGTTGATTCTTCACATTTTTTATGTAACCATTTCACCTTAGTTTCCCTGCACTTCCTGTTTATGTCAAATCACCACACATTTGGTGGTCCTTTCCCTTCCCTCCTACCCTTGCAGCCAGCTCTACCTGGCCCCCTCCCAGCCTCTTCAGGCTGTGTCACCTCAGAAAGCTTGTGCTCACAGATCAGGCAACACAGTGAGCACGTGGAACCAGAGAAACAGCTGCAATTGGATGATGCCTGGCTCCTGCCACTCAGTTCACTGAAATCTCAATCACAAAGTAATTTTAATTAGAGTATGCAGCCATTACTTTTTCCCAAAGGCATGCAGCTCAGCTGTATGGTTTAGTGATGACTGTATCCTCTCAGCTAGAATATTTTCGAGATAAAATAGTTCCCTGTTCAGATCTCCAGGTGGAGTCAAAGGGAGATGGACTGGCTGAAGTGGCTGACATTAGATATGTTGGTAATTTTCAAAATACAGTGGCAACAAGAACAGAACATCTGGTCAGATGTGTACAGAGTTATCAACACAAAATCCAATATGTGTAATGCAGTAATAAGTCTAATAATGAATATGAAAATAGGTATACAGGTAAGCTACTATGAACACTGTAGTGAACATATTATCACAGCCAAGTTAGACACGAAGCCAACACCCACCACAGTAGTACAAGTTTATAGGCAGCTTTCTCCATAGGTGATGGGCAGATTGAATGACTGTATTATAATATAAAAAAATTGTGGTGGATGACTGGATTCAGAATAGGAAAAGGAAGAGAATGAAAAAATAGTAGGAGATCATGGACTGGGGGTAGGAAAGAAAGAGAAAGCCACCTCTTGCACAGAGTAAATTTCATCATCGCTGACACTTGATTTAAGATTCAAGCAAGAAATTTGTCAATGTTCAAGAGACATGGAGTCACTGGAATGTTCCGGTTTGATTGTATAATGGTAAGGCAGAGATTAGAGATTCTGAAACCAGATTTTAAACCTTAAGTAATTTCCAGGGACAGATGTGTACTCTGCCCTTAATTTATTGGTTGTGAACTGCAGTTTAAAACTGAAAAAAATTAAAAAAGAAATTAAGGGGATGGGACCTGGATGAACTGAAGGTTGTTAAGAGTTTCAGAGGGAGCATTAGGCAATGTCCAACATCTACATCTACACTCTGCAAACTACAGTGAGGTGCATGGCAGAAGGTACTTCCCATTGTAGAAGTTATTAGGGCTTCTTTCTGTTGCATTTATGTATGGAGTGCAGGTGGATTATTGTTTGAATGCCTGCCTCTGTGCATGTAGCATTTATTCTGACCTTATCCTCACAATCCCTATGTGAGCAGTATTTAGGGGGTTGTAGTATATTCCTAGTGTAATCATTTAAAGCCAGTTCTTGAAACTTTGTTAGTAGACCATTTCAGGATAGTTTACATCTATCTTCAAGAGTCTTCTAATTCAGTTCCTTCAATCTCTCTGTGACACTCTGTCATGGATTAAACAAACCTTTGACCATTCATGCTGCCCTTCTCTGTATACACACAATATCCCATGTTAGTCCTATCTGGTACAGATACCACACACTTGAGCAATATTCTAGAACTGGTCACTCAAGTGATTCATAAGCAATCTCTTAGTAAACTGATTGCAGTTCCCCAATGCTCTACCAATAAACCAAAGTCTACCACCTGCTTCTACCCATGACTGAACCTATGTGATCATTCCATTTCATATACCTGTACCTACAAAGGTATTTTTATGAGTTGGCTTGGTACTGTAGTCATAGGATACTACATCTTTTTGTTTTGCGAAGTGCATAATTTTACACTTCCAAACATTTAAAGTGAGTTGGCAATCTCTACAGCACTTTGAAGTCTTATCAAGATCTGACTGAATATTTGTGCAGCTTTTTTCAGATTGTACTTCATTATAGATAACTGTATCATTTGCAAAAAATCCTGATTTTACCATTAATATTATCTGCAAGGCCATTAATATATGACATATACAGCAAGGGTCCCAACAAACTTCCTGGGGCACACCTGAAGTTACTTCTACATCTGATGAGGATTCTTCATCCAAGATAACATGCTGCATCCTCCCTA
Organism: Schistocerca americana; assembly: GCF_021461395.2. Taxonomy (NCBI): domain Eukaryota; kingdom Metazoa; phylum Arthropoda; class Insecta; order Orthoptera; family Acrididae; genus Schistocerca; species Schistocerca americana. Next base: position 139,170,623 of record NC_060119.1, on the reverse strand, counting down.
TCAAAAAGTCCCCAATTGAGTCATAAATTTCTCAAAACCCCATATGATTGCACTTTTGAGAATAAGCATAGGTGTGGTACTGAGTCAAATCATTTTCAGAAATCAAGAAATATAGCATCTACATGATCACCTTGATCCGAAGTTTTCAGTATGTCGTGAGAAAAGCACACATGATCGACGTTTTCGAAATAAATGTTAGTTAGGATTGAGGAGGTCATTCTGTTCAAGATACCTCATTATGTTTGAGCTCAGAATATGTTCTAAGATTCTACAACAAATCGATGTCAAGGATACTGGACACTAGTTTTGTGGATCACTTCTACTACCCTTCTTATAGATGGGTGTGACCTGTGCCTTTTCACAAGAACTGGGCATGGCTTTTTGTTCCAGAAATCGATGGTAGATTGTGGTTAGAAGTGGGGTTAACTCACTTCAAATTCATTATAGAAGCTGACAGGGATTCCATCGGGCCCTGGAGCTTTATTAAATTTCAATGATTTCAGCTGTTTCTCAACACCACTTATACTTATTTAATTAAACTTTTTAGTGGCAGAAGGACAAATTGGGGCAATTCTCCTGGGTTTTCTTTTGTAATGAAAAATTTGAAAACAGAGTTAAGCATTTCAGCTTTTGTTTTGCTACTCTCAGTTTCAGTTTCTTTCTCATTCACAATCGACTGGACACTAACTTTGGTGCCATTAACAGCCTTTACATATAATCAGAATTTCTTTGGCTTCTGTGAAAGATCATTTAACAGAACAGGAGAAAAACATACAACAGAACATGAATGAGTTGCTCTGAAAGATGAAATGCGGAAGACAAAGTGTAGTAGAAATCCTTGGGCAATATAGTACATACTGCATTAAACTGATGAAAAGTTGTTGTTGTTGTGGTCTTCAGTCCTGAGACTGGTTTGATGCAGCTCTCCATGCTACTCTATCCTGTGCAAGCTTTTTCATCTCCCAGTACCTACTGCAACCTACATCCTTCTGAATCTGCTTAGTGTATTCATCTCTTGGTCTCCCCCTACGATTTTTACCCTCCACGCTGCCCTCCAATACTAAATTGGTGATCCCTTGATGCCTCAGAACATGTCCTACCAACCGATCCCTTCTTCTGGTCAAGTTGTGCCACAAACTTCTCTTCTCCCCAATCCTATTCAATACTTCCTCATTAGTTATGTGATCTACCCATCTAATCTTCAGCATTCTTCTGTAGCACCACATTTCGAAAGCTTCTATTCTCTTCTTATCCAAACTATTTATCGTCCATGTTTCACTTCCATACATGGCTACACTCCATACGAATACTTTCAGAAATGACTTCCTGACACTTAAATCAATACTGGATGTTAACAAATTTCTCTTCTTCAGAAACGCTTTCCTTGCCATTGCCAGCCTACATTTTATATCCTCTCTACTTCTACCATCATCAGTTATTTTGCTCCCCAAATAGCAAAACTCCTTTACTACTTTAAGTGCCTCATTTCCTAATCTAATTCCCTCAGCATCACCCGACTTAATTAGACTACATTCCATTATCCTTGTTTTGCTTTTGTTGATATTCATCTTATATCCTCCTTTCAAGACACTGTCCATTCCATTCAACTGCTCTTCCAAGTCCTTTGCTGTCTCTGACAGAATTACAATGTCATCGGCGAACCTCAAAGTTTTTATTTCTTCTCCATGAATTTTAATACCTACTCCGAATTTTTCTTTTGTTTCCTTTACTGCTTGCTCAATATACAGATTGAACAACATCGGGGACAGGCTACAACCCTGTCTTACTCCCTTCCCAACCACTGCTTCCCTTTCATGTCCCTTGACTCTTATAACTGCCATCTGGTTTCTTTACAAATTGTAAATAGCCTTTCGCTCCCTGTATCTTACCCCTGCCACCTTTAGAATTTGAAAGAGAGTATTCCAGTCAACATTGTCAAAAGCTTTCTCTAAGTCTACAAATGCTAGAAACGTAGGTTTGCCTTTCCTTAATCTTTCTTCTAAGATAAGTCGTAAGGTCAGTATTGCCTCACGTGTTCCAGTGTTTCTACGGAATCCAAACTGATCTTCCCCGAGGTTGGCTTCTACTAGTTTTTCCATTCGTCTGTAAAGAATTCGTGTTAGTATTTTGCAGCTGTGACTTATTAAGCTGATAGTTCGGTAATTTTCACATCTGTCAACACCTGCTTTCTTTGGGACTGGAATTATTATATTCTTCTTGAAGTCTGAGGGTATTTCGCCTGTTTCATACATCTTGCTCACCAGATGGTAGAGTTTTGTCAGGACTGGCTCTCCCACGGCCGTCAGTAGTTCCAATGGAATATTGTCTACTCCGGGGGCCTTGTTTCGACTCAGGTCTTTCAGTGCTCTGTCAAACTCTTCACGCAGTATCGTATCTCCCATTTCATCTTCATCTACATCCTCTTCCATTTCCATAATATTGTCCTCAAGTACATCGCCCTTGTATAGACCCTCTATATACTCCTTGTCCGCCGCTCGTGGTCTCGCGGTAGCGTTCTCGCTTCCCGAGCACGGGGTCCCGGGTTCGATTCCCGGCGGGGTCAGGGATTTTCACCTGCCTCGAGATGACTGGGTGTTTGTGTTGTCCTCATCATTTCATCATCATCCAGGAAAGTGGCGAAATTGGACTGAGCAAAGATTGGATAATTGTACGGGCGCTGATGACCACGCAGTTGCGCGCCCCACAAACCAAACATCATCATCATCATCATATATACTCCTTCCACCTTTCTGCTTTCCCTTCTTTGCTTAGAACTGGGTTTCCATCTGAGCTCTTGATATTCATACAAGTCGTTCTCTTATCTCCAAAGGTCTCTTTAATTTTCCTGTAGGCGGTATCTATCTTACCCCTAGTGAGATAGGCCTCTACATCCTTACATTTGTCCTCTAGCCATCCCTGCTTAGCCATTTTGCACTTCCTGTCGATCTCATTTTTGAGACGTTTGTATTCCTTTTTGCCTGTTTCACTTACTGCATTTTTATATTTTCTCCTTTCATCAATTAAATTCAATATTTCTTCTGTTACCCAAGGATTTCTACTAGCCCTCGTCTTTTTACCTACTTGATCCTCTGCTGCCTTCACTACTTCATCCCTCAAAGCTACCCATTCTTCTTCTACTGTATTTATTTCCCCCATTCCTGTCAATTGCTCCCTTATGCTCTCCCTGAATCTCTGTACAACCTCTGGTTCTTTTAGTTTATCCAGGTCCCATCTCCTTAAATTTCCACCTTTTTGCAGTTTCTTCAGTTTTAATCTACAGGTCATAACCAATAGATTGTGGTCAGAGTCCACATCTGCCCCTGGAAATGTCTTACAATTTAAAACCTGGTTCCTAAATCTCTGTCTTACCATTATATAATCTATCTGATACCTTTTAGTATCTCCAGGGTTCTTCCATGTATACAATCTTCTTTCATGATTCTTAAACCAAGTGTTAGTTATGATTATGTTGTGCTCTGTGCAAAATTCTACCAGGCGGCTTCCTCTTTCATTTCTGTCCCCCAATCCATATTCACCTACTATGTTTCCTTCTCTCCCTTTTCCTACACTCGAATTCCAGTCACCCATGACTATTAAATTTTCGTCTCCCTTCACAATCTGAATAATTTCTTTTATTTCATCATACATTTCTTCAATTTCTTCGTCATCTGCAGAGCTAGTTGGCATATAAACTTGAACTACTGTAGTAAGTGTGGGCTTCGTATCTATCTTGGCCACAATAATGCGTTCACTATGCTGTTTGTAGTAGCTTACCCGCATTCCTATTTTCCTATTCATTATTAAACCTACTCCTGCATTACCCCTATTTGATTTTGTGTTTATAACCCTGTATTCACCTGACCAAAAGTCTTGTTCCTCCTGCCACCGAACTTCACTAATTCCCACTATATCTAACTTCAACCTATCCATTTCCCTTTTTAAATTTTCTAACCTACCTGCCCGATTAAGGGATCTGACATTCTACGCTCCGATCCGTAGAACGCCAGTTTTCTTTCTCCTGATAACGACATCCTCTTGAGTAGTCCCCGCCCGGAGATCCGAATGGGGGATTATTTTACCTCCGGAATATTTTACCCAAGAGGACGCCATCATCATGTAATCATACAGTAAAGCTGCATGCCCTCGGGAAAAATTACAGCTGTAGTTTCCCCTTGCTTTCAGCCGTTCGCAGTACCAGCACAGCAAGGCCGTTTTGGTTATTGTTACAAGGCCAGATCAGTCAATCATCCAGACTGTTGCCCTTGCAACTACTGAAAAGGCTGCTGCCCCTCTTCAGGAACCACACGTTTGTCTGGCCTCTCAACAGATACCCCTCCGTTGTGGTTGCACCTACGGTACGGCTATCTGTATCGCTGAGGCACGCAAGCCTCCCCACCAACGGCAAGGTCCATGGTTCATGGATGAAAAGAGAAATTATAAAAATTCAGCAAATGGAGCAGACAAAGGGGAATACAGACATCTGTAAATGACATTGACAGAAAGTTCAAAATGACTCAATACGAATGCCTAGAGGACAAATTCAAAGCTGTAGAATGATGCATAATTAGGAGAAAGATAGATGCTGCCTATAGGAAAATTAAAGAGACCTCTGGAGAACAGAGAATTGGCTATATGAACATCAGGAGCTCAGATGGTAAAACGTGCTAAGAAAAGAAAGGAAAGCTGAAAGGTGGATGGAATATATAAAGACTCTATCTAAAAGGAACAAACTTAAGGACAATATTATAGAAAGGGGAAGTGAAGTAGGTGAAGATGAGATAGGAGATACAATACTGTGAGAAGAGTTTGACAAAGCTCTGGAAGACATGAGTGGAAACAAGTCACCTGGAGTTGACAACATTACCTCAGAACTATTGAGATTCTCAGGAGAGCCATCCATGACCAAATTATTCCACCTGGGATGCAAGAAACATGAGTCAGCCAAAATACCCCCAGCATTCAAGAAGAATGTAATCATTCCAGTTCCAAAGAAGGCATGTGCTGACAGATGTGAAGGCTACAAACCATTATTTTAATAAGTCATGGTTACAAAATACTGACTTGAATTATTTAAAGTAGAATGCAAAAACACATAGAAGTTGTCTTTGGAGAAGATCAGTAGCGTTGTGGAGAAATGTAGAATTACATAGGCAATATTGAGCTTATGGCTTATTCTAGAAGACACATTGAAGAAAAGCAAATTTTTATTTATAGCAACATTCTTGTTAATTTCTTTATATATATTCTAATGCAAAATTCACGTTTGAACAAACTGTGAGTATAGTACTTACTTTTTGCACTTTTTGAAAACTAACTGGCACTTATTTTTTAAAGTACAGTGAAAACAATAATACCTATCCAAACAATAGAACTGTGTTTTTAGTACTGCATACCACTTGTTCAGAGTATTCCTGTCAATCTTCAGTTTCTGAAGAGTTGCACAGGAACACAAAGCAAATTTTCAGGTTTTCCATTTTCAAAGATCCACAGTGGTTACTGAGGATAGTTTTGTACCCGTAAAAGCTCCTCTCCACATCACAGGATGTCACAGGAGTGTATTTGAAGGTGATGAAGTCAGCACAGGCCAGCTCTGGTCCATTGTCTTCAAATGTTGTATGTATCCAGAATTCTGCTGGAGAAGACTTCACAATTTGTTGTTCAGTTTTTCAGTGACATGACGATGAGCTTGATCCAACTCACTCTGAACATGTTGCACAATATCCATTGTGTCACACAGTTGAATACTATCAGCATCCAGTTATGTGATGGCTTTTGATACCACCGAAAAGTTGGTGTTGACGTGTGACTAGGTTCCAGACAAGTTATATATAATGTCATCTTTCACAGTTTTGATAGCACTTGATTCATCAGTGTCAAGCTCACAAAACATAGTTTTCATTTTGATGTAATTGGTGCAGTAATACTCAGTAACATTAAGCAAAGAACCCCACATGTATGGAAAGACTGGGTGGGTGGGGGGCAGAGGCAGTGAATTTGCTTGTTGTTCCTTCAATTTCTACACCCTTGGCAGAGCTTTCACATGGATTTTTGTGCCACAGGAAATTAATTTGTTCATATCAGGATGACCTGGTAGCAACTCTTCTGAAAATCTCTGTAACGCAAGTGCAAGGCAAGTGACATACACCTTAACGGGGTACAGAATCTACAGCCCCTTGGCTGCACTAGCATGTTTGAGACATCATCTCTCAATAGCAGCAGAACATTGCCTCTCTTCACACCATCTGCTCACAGTAACTTCGTACACTTGTCAAACAAAATGGCAATTGTCAAGTTGTTTACTCTCAAGAGAGATTCACGCAGGAACATTTCTCCAGGCCCATCAACTTTTAGAACACCAGCAACGAGATTTTTAACCCAACACTCACCCACATTGGTTGGTTGGTTGGTGGGGGTTAAAGGGACCATACTGTGACGGTCATCGGTCCCCCACATCGGTTGTTTCATCTATTGACACCCAGACCTTTTGTTCAGTGACACTAAATCATGTTTTCTTGAGAACCTCCTTGTATCACATAATAAGTAGTTCTTTCTCAATGTAGATTAGACTGGAATAGGATGTGCTGTGTCCTTCTCTGGGAACTGTCTAAAGTCTGGATGCTTTGGCTTTTCCAATGGGATGCTGCATGACAGCATCTGACACAAGTCCTTGAAGAATGATTGTATGGTTGAAGATGAACCTGTCTGCTCAAATAATAGAGTTTATCTGCCGTCATTTTCAGTACTCTTCAAACAGCTGTTGTGTTTGGTGGAATTACAGTGTTGTTGCACAGTAAAGTGCCTTTCTGCACTAGCTTACATAGTTTAAAAAATAATATTTCCCCATTAGTGTTGAAGAACTTTCCTCCTAAATCACAAACAAACCATAGCTACTTTATGCTGTAGCAGCACTTTACTTTCAGCATGTCGAGCCAGACCGGATTGTTGCTTAATATGTGGAAAACAAAGTGTAGGGCTATAGAAAAAGAGATGCTGAATGAAACACATTTGGCTGTCAAGAGGGGCAGTGTGTGATGCCTTCAATGACTACCATTGCAGCATATTCTCAAATGATATTTCACAAAACCCAAAGAAATTTTGATCGTATGTAAAGGCTGTTAGTAGCACCAAAGTTTGTGTCCAGTCCCTAGCAAAAGCTGAAATGCTTAACTCTGTTTTCAAATATTCATTTACAAAGGAAAACCCAGGGGAACTGCCCCAATATACCACTGAAAAGATGAGTGAAATAAGTATTAGTGTCAGTGGTGTTGAGAAACAGCTGAAATGGTTAAAATGTAACAAAGCTCCAGTGGAATCCTGATCAGATTCTATATTGAATTTGTAGCTGAGTTAGCTCCTCTTCTAGCTATAATCTATCATTGAACCCTGAAACAAAACACTGTGTCCAGTTATTGGAAAAAAGCACAGATCACACCCATCCACACAAGGGTAGTAGAAGTGATCTACAAAACTACCTCCCAATACGTTGATATCAATTTGTTGAATTTGTTGTAGAATCTTAGAATACATTATGAGCTCAAACATAATTAGATATCTTGAATAGAGTGACCTCCTCAACCCCAACCAGCATGGATGCAATATTTCTTGATTTCTGAAAATCATTTGACTCAGCACTACACCTATGCTTATTGTCAAAAGTATGATCTTATGTGATGTCAAGTGAAATTTGTGACTGGACTGAGGGCTTTTTGGTAGGGAGGGCGCAACATGAGTGTCATCATCAGATGTAGAAGTCACTTGGGACACTTGCTGTTCACGTTGTATATTAATGACCTTGCAGACAATAATAGTAGTTGTCTCAGTCTTTTTGCAGGTGATGCAGTCATCTGTAATGAAGTATTGTCTGAAAGAAGCTGCATAATTATTCAGTCAAATCTTGATAACATTTCAAAGAGGTCCAAAGATTGGCAACTTACTTTAAATGGTCAAAAGTGTAAAATTATATGACTATAATATCAACGAGTCTCAGTTGGCATTGGGTGACTCATACAATTACCTGGGCATAACACTTTGTAGGTATAGAAAATGGAATGATCACATAGGTTCAGTTGCGGGTAAAGCAGGTGGTAGAGTTTTGGTTTATTGGTAAAATACTGGGGAAGAGCAGTCAGTCTAGAAAAGAGATCACTTACTCATGCAACCAATCCTAGAATATTGCTCAAATGTGTGGGACCCACACCAGATAGGACTAATAGGTCATATTGAACATATACAGGGAAGGGCAGCACAAATGGTCACAGTTTTTTTAATCTGTGGGAGAGTGTGACAGAGATACTGAAGGGACTGAACTGGCAGACTCTTGAAGACAGACAGCTATCTTAAGAAAGTCTACTAACAAATTTTCAAGAACTGTCTTTAAATGATTACTCTGGAGATGTACTACAACCTCCATACATATCACTCATATAGAGATTTTGCAGATAAGAGTAGAATAATTGCAGCATACACGGAGGCATCGGAGCAGTCATTCTTCCCGCACTTCATACTTGAATGGAACTTGAAGAAATGCCAATAACTGGTACAAAGGGACGTACCCTTTGTGATGCATTTCACAGTGGTTTTGCAGAGTGTAGATGTAGATGTACAGTTTGCATGCAAACTAAATAGTGCTATGTCATGTGCAGTGTTTATTATGTTGGAAGCCACCTTTGTTGAAATATTGTCATGTGGGCAACATTTTTATGTTTTTATTTTATGTGTTTAAAGGTATGACAAATACATGCATTTTTGGCAAAAGTTGGCCCCAATAAGACCTATTATTGCTGAAGTTGACTAAAATATGACCTGTTAACTGAAAAAGGTGTAAATATGACTTAACATGCACAATAAAAATAATTTTTTCTACTTTACAAAATCCTAAAGTCCAGGAAAAAAGTATGATTTATCATTAAAATTCAGACTCTAGCTGTAAGAATTGAAGGACATAAAAAGTAAGCGATAGTTGAGAAAGGAGTGAGGCAGGTTTGTTGACTGTCTCCAATATTATTTCACTCATTACATTGAGGAAACTGTGAAGAAAACAGAGGAGAAATTTGAAAAGGGAATTAAAGTTCAGGGAGGAGAAATAAAAACTTTGCAGTTTGCATGACACTGTAATTCTGTCAGAGATGGCAAAGAGCTTAGAAGAGCTGTTGAATGCACTGGATAGTGGCTTAAAAAGAGTTTATGAGCTAAACATGAACAAAAGTGAAACAAGGGTAATGAAGGAAGTCCTGGGTGAAATAACAACAATATAAATGAAAAGGATACAGAATAACAACAATATAAGTGAAAAGGGTGGATTGCTACTCACCACACAGAAGAGACATTGATTTGCAGTCCATCATTGTTTGAAGCGTAAATGTTTAGCAGTCTTTTCATTGTTTCTGTCTGCGACTCAATAACTCTTCTATTTGATTCATAGCAATCTATCCTGGTATAACAAGGGTAGTGAAATGCTGTCAGATTAAATCAGATTTACCCTCAGTAGTTGAAATACCAGATACTTGTCAAAAGAAAAACTTAAAAAAGAATGTACCTAAGTTTTGGAAGTTGGATGTTCCTTCCTCAGAAAGGAATGGAGTATAATGTGGAGAATGTTGGATGGTAGGGAGTCTCTTAACCTGGAGGCTGACTGACCAGTCCCTCATTCCACCATTTCTAATACTCCCCTCTCTCCTCCATAAGGAAGGAAGTTGCAAGTTCTGAGGATTAATTTTTTATCATTTCAAACATTTCATAGGGGATTTCACTTTCTGAAGCTAAGTACTCATCAACAAGTCTATCTCCTTGTAATTTTGTAGTTTTTGTCGCTAAACATTTGCTCATATACTCAATCCATTATAAATGTTCTTGGCATTGCAACAAAAATGTTACTTCTTGCCCAATGTATCAAACAGTATTTCAGAAATGAATAAATGTCCACTAAAAAAAAGAAACACTTTGAACTTAACAATGATCAAATAAAGGAATGTCTGCTTATCAGGTAGTAGCAGACCAGTGGACACAAAAATAAGACAAAATAACCCATAACTTTTATAGGCTGGGATTCCTCTACACAGAAAACTTGCAAGGAGTTTTTTCTAAATTGTAATACATGCAAGTCACATATTAACCTCCAGTAAATTGGGGCATAAAGGGATAGAATAAGATCAAAAGTAACAATGAAATGAAATGCAGGAAACTAGAATCTGTTACATTGAATGTTACAAACAGGGAAATTAACAAGTCAGAAAATGAAAAAGCAGAGGCAGATGGTCAGAAGCAAAAAGAAGAAGCAATTATTAGGTTCGTGGATAAGTTCATAAGGTATTTGTTTTGCATGTTGGTATTCTGGTTGCTATGGGTTTATTTATCAATTGTCATTTTTTGTTTTTAGTTCACTGTTGCTATTTGAATTCACATATTGCCATTTGGAGATAGAGAGTCGAGCTGTGGACACTAGAAAATGGAGTGCCAAGTGGAGAACTCTGAACATGTCCGACATATTCTTTTCTTCTGTTTGAGATCTATAGAGGGGTGACAGCAGTGGAAGTAGCCAGAAACATTTGCATCATGTATGGGGATAATGCCATTGGACAGAGCATGACTAGAAAATTATTTTCTGATTTTAAGGAGTATCGTTTTGACATTGTAACTCTCCATGTTGTAATCTACCTTCACTCACATCATTTGTATCCTTCACTGAAGTAAATGAGTGATGATGTTGAATAACTACGTAGAAGTGTATATAGGACAGGTTTTAAAACTAGCAGCAGTTTCATGTGATGAACTGAATTGCTCAAAACATGTTTTGCACCAGCCTCATGACTTGCATAGTTTGTGTATTTTGCTCCAAAATCTCTGTGTCAATATTCTTTTGACCATAGGAAATCACTATACACAGCCATCTGCGTAACACAGGCGAAAGACCAGCTACAGTCTCAGTGCAATTCCGTAGTGTCTGCTGTGTTCAATTATGAATGGGATGACACTGCTTGCATACACTGTTTAGGCTGTCATCGTATTTCTAAGGGTAACTTCAAGCTTAGGCTATGCATGCTCTGTCACTTTATAGCAACAAGGCTTGCAAGCAAGGGAAGCTTCCTGTTGCATTTGGTGCCTGCGACATTGATATCATTTGAAGTTTGGGGGTTATTGAGACACAGAAAACATTTGAGATTTTACTTGTAGAGGTTGCCTGCTGTCAACTATCTCAGTTGATGATCAACCTGCAACTAATGGCTAGTAAGCACCCCAAGGAAAACACAAAAGATCTGTTTGCTGCCATTTTGGAGGCAGCTGGGAAGGCTGTGTCAACTCAGATAGGTTGACAAGGGACCATCTGAAACTGAATGTGGACAAGCAGTGTCAGATTCTCTTTACTGATGATGACTGTATGATTTGTCTTGCATCAGCTGATTGTAGGGGCACATCTCAGGTATCAGTTCCTCAGGTCCAGCAGATGGATGGGCCAGTTACGTACATACATTGTACACCTCTCTTCACATTTGAGGATAATTTGAAGGCTGTGCTGTATTGGAACAAGAGCCTCCTGTCTATTGTATAACCCTACAGCCAACACTTTGGTGACAGGTTCACCTTTTTAGGCAAAGATATACAGGCACACAGTGCCAGTATTGTCGAACCTTTTCCCCCGCGGCAGGAATCATTCAAATGTAATTGCCTGAAGTATCTACTGACATGAATGATCCTATTAAGCATGGGGTTGTAACTTGTGGTGTATCATCGCAGGAACCTTTTTTGCACCCTAAATGACTTCAGAAGGTTCATCATCAAAGAGTGTGTCAGTCTCGACGGGTGACATCACAAACATGTTGAGAACATCATTTTCAGAAAAATCTAAGCATGTTAATAGTGTGAGGTGGAGCAAATGGTACTGAATGTAACCCAGCAGCAGTTTTTGATTCATGGATGTGCACTTTTGCACAGATTGTGTTTATTTTGGTTACTGGTTTTTTTTTTTCTTTTTTTCTTTTTTTAATTTCATGGTAAAGTTAATTTTTAGTTTCATAGGGCTTGTTCTTTCATTCCCTTACTCCTTCAAATGTAAGCCCAAACATTTGCTCAGGTAAGCAGATGGAGCAAAACTTCTTTAAAGCAGTTTATAGGGAATGTAAATGTACTTTTAAGATGTGTTCATGAAATTGACAAAAAGTTATTACAAGGAGAATCTTAGTAATGTGAGCAAAATTTCATTGCACAACTAATTGATAAATTCAAAGTGAGAATCATAGCACATATGGGTAGAGAATATATGCCCCATCTTACATATTTTGTCATTAATAATATGTCTGTGTGAGAGGGAGAGTTATATATGTCTGCACCTGAAATTGAATCATCCTTCTTACAGAATAGTGTCAAAATTATTTTGTCAGTAATTGATTGTTTTTGTTATTACAGCTTAGTGTACAACATATCAATAGTGGTATCCATCTTGCCATTACATTCACACTTTTTTAAGGATCTCTGTCTGTCTTTTTTTTTCTTTTCACAAATATTTCACAATCATCTTCAGGCCTTGTCTCACTTATTGCAGGCCCTCTCTGTCTCTGCTATCTTTTCATTTTGTTTGTTCCAATCTTTGGTCTATCATTTTGTTTCTACTTCTAATTCAACCTATTGTGCTGTATTACTTAACCAGGGCTCCTGGATTACCATCCTCTTCCTTCCTTCAGAAGGACAGAGAAATAGTGTCAAGGTTCTGAAAGCCATCCCATTATGCATATTTACCAGTCTGCTGCTGTTGGAAGTAGCTACTTTTTCTCCATCCTTGCATAGTTGGAAAAAATGTGTACGGTGACAGGATGGTTGACCTTGGAAGGAAAGTGCACAAATTGAACTTATGGTCATAGCCAATCAGATGATAATTTATGATAGCCATTGAGAATCGCTCAATCAAAAAAGATCTTGGTTCTCGCAAATATTTGGTATTTTTTAAAAATAAGTCATGATTTCAGAGGTTGTGGTTAGATTGGGACCTAAAAGCATAACATAAATTGCTACAAGTGAAATAAGCAGCAATGAAACTTATAATCTTGGTTTTCACAAGTATTCGGGTGCCCCCCCCTCTATGTGTGACTTCCAAGATGGTGGTTAGGGAGGGACCTAACAGCTCTGCTGAAAGAAAATACCAGCTAACTTCATTCACGAAGCAAAATAAATTACAACCAAGCAATGTCATTTGCTACCCACATCTAACTCATGATTCTTCATGTTCACTTCTTGTCATTCATTGTGCAAACAATTATGGTTTTCATTGTTGCAGTTTGTTTCAAATTGACTCCCTTCCCCCCAATAGTGGTGATAATGCTTTTAAGACAATACAAATATACCCTTTTTGCATATCCTATTTTCATAATTTTCAGTTGCTTGCAAATGCATCAGGTCTCTCTGTCCTGTTGGTCACTAGTAGTACTTGCTGGAGTTGCACATACTGTCACTCAATACTCCATATTCATGTCTCTCTCTCTCTCTCTCTCTCTCTCTCTCTCTCTCTCTCTCTCTCTCTTGCTGTTTGTCTCCAGATCTATCTCTGTGTTAAAGTTTATCTTAATTTCTAAAGAAGAATGAAGTCGATCACAAAGGTAAAAAAGAAAGTTTTTGTAAAAGAATTGCAAACTTTTCCAATAAAAGTTTTCATATCTTAGTTTTACATGCGGTTATAAATTTATAACTCATAATTCAATCTAAAGGTCCCAATAAAAGTTTTCTCTATAATGGAAGTTTGGATGGAACATAAACAAGTATTTAAGGCCAGACCAACAGAAGGTAAAGTGCTGATGGGCGAATAGATGAAAAAAACTTAAAGATGTTTTCTAATTAGAGCAATAGCTATTGGTATTTTCCAAGTCAGAGATTTGCTCTTTACTTTTGTTACAGCACCTCCAGAACTCTATATTTTGTCATTTACATGCAGTAATGAAAAAGATGTGTATTACAGGCAAATAAAATATAAGGGAAAGTGCATATGATAAACAGAATTTGTCATACATTCATAGCAGTCTGTCAGTTTCCTGTATACACTCAAGCACTAGTGTGTGTATCACATATTGACTTTTGTAAAGTGTTTATTATTACCAACTATGTGAAAAATCCTGAAGCAACTTTGAAGAGAATGTCATTATCCGAGAGCTAGCTGCTGTCTTTAACTTCTTCCTAGAAAATAAGAGGACAGTCAGAATTTCATGCATAAAACAACACTGCATAAATTTAAGTAAGACATCCATTATTTGACAGGGAAATATGTTTCTTAAGCCATTGTAATATGAAATGATAGAAAGTAAATGAAAAAAAAGAAGAAATTCTGTACGGGTGATTCCACTATGAAAGATTGCTTTGTTCTTAACATTTGCATGAAGTTGAAACTACAGTCGTACCTTATTTCCCATAAGCTAAGCTATAATAAGTACCTTCTTGGACAACTGGAATATAAAATATTGTGAATTTCTTTACTATTTGTTTATCTTGTTCATATATAAGTCTGGTATACTTCCAATACAAATATTTGTGGGGTTGTAGTTTTTGTTATTTATTCACTGTTATGTACCTTCTAGCGGCTTCTGTAACTGGGGTCACTAATGCGTAGGTGGTGGTGTTCAACTCTGAGGAAAGCCCGCTCAAATCCTGGTGGTGGATGAAATTTTCACCACCAGTATTTGGTGGGCCAGAGGAGGAAAAGTGTTGGCATAAAGTTTCTGATTGCCAGTCTTCACACCAATGTTCTGGATTAAATTCCAAAACTCTCCACAGTGTCTCATGAAGTGGGGGCATGTGACACTGTTGGTGGTGATCCATCCATCGGATGGAGATGTTAAGCTCAGTGGCCCGCTTGGGGCTTTTTGAGAAGAGTAAACTATTTTCGGGCACCAGATTTCACCCTCTCACTTCCTTCACCCATAAAAACACTGTACAAGCACTTACTGCAATCATCTCCATGATGCAGGCACAAAATTGACACTACATAACAGGTCAGTGGAAGGCAAGGGCACACTGCCTCTGGTAGGACCTTGCCATGAGTGGCAATGTGGGATTCCTGCATCTTCACCCCCTATGCTCATTCCCAAAGTATGGGACTATTGTATTCTGTATGCATTCTAACTGCTGCTCACATTTGTGTTATAGAATGAAATATTCACTGTGCAGTGGAATATCCGCTGATAAGAAACTTTCTGATAGATTAAAACTGTGTGCCAACCTGAGACTCAGCTCAAGACCCTTGCCTTTTGTGGGCAAGCGCTCTACCAACTGAGCTACCCAAGCACGACTCATCCAGGAAGTCTCCATATCAGTGCACAGTCTAATGCAGAGCAGAAATTTCATTCTGGAAACAAGTTTATTATTGAATGATTGTCAGACAGCATTGTAATTACTTTAGTCTTATTCTCTTCTTTAAAAGCTAAGCATTGCATTTTTCTTCATAGGAGTTTCTTTTTCCCCTTTAGTAGGTAACTGGCAGCTAATCTAACTGAATGGGACAGACTGTTCGGTGCATTGCCAATAGGAAGAAGACTTCTGTTAACTATAGTCATATATTTGATTCCAATGCAGAAAGAAAATTGAATCCCGTAAACAACCCCCGAGTTATGGCTAAGCCATTTCTCTGCAATATCCTTTCTTCTAGGAGTGTTAGTCCTGCAAATTTTGCAGGAGAGCTTGTGTGAAGTTTGGAAGATGGGAGATGAGGTACTGGTGGACATAAAGCTCTGAGGACAGGTCATGAGTCATGCTTGGGTTGCTCAGTTGGTAGAGCACTTGCCCATGAGAGGCAAGGGTCCCTCTTTACTTTGGATAGCTGATGCCAGTAGGAACCAAAATTGCTAAAGTTGTATAGGCCGATATTGCACCATTTTTAAATTACGGTAACTTGGCGCAACACACTCTGATTGGCCATGGGATCCCTGTTGCTCTTCGTTGGTTGATGGGCAGCACTATGGTTGTCGATTCACACATACAAACGTCCCCCGCCCTGTCAGTGCCCCAACATAATACACACATGAATAGGAATGAATATATCAGCAATGCAACAGACCACCAAATCCTCTACATGAATAGGACTTGCTGTTTCTCTCCACCTCACATCAGAGGCATTCACATGTAAGTTTCACTTCGGAGCCCACACACATGACCTGCAATTTAGCCGTACAGTAAGCATGGCACCACAGTATTTGTTTGAAGAACAATGAGATATGGTTTTCGTTAATGGACTATCCGCCAGCCATGTGCATGAAGCATGACGGTTGTATGACGGATGGTACCCAGCAAGATGCCACCCATACCTGGAAATGTTTACAGTAATTCACCAGCAACTTGGCAAAACAGGCTCGCTAGTAGGATATCATGGTGATGCTGGAGGACCTCGAACACAACGTAATGCTGCATTTGAAGAGTCTGTTCTCAAGCACTTCGAAGGAGTACCTACGACAAGTACTCAAGCAGTTGGACATGACAGGGGGTTCACTCATCGGTTGGTCTGGGAGGTTTTGAGGGATTACGGCCAGTGTCCATTTAGTTTCACCCTGTCCAAGACCTAAATCCTGTGGCAGACTATGAACACAAGGTAGGGTTTTGCTGGTGGTTTCTGTCACATGTTGCATGAGATCCCGACTTGCCCGCCATTGTGTTGTTTACCAACGAGTGCACTTTCCATCAGGGTGGCCTTTACAACACAACATGTTCATTAATGGGCAAGGGGAAATCCTCACGTCACGTACGTCCATGGACATCAGGAATGATTTTGCTCAACATTTGGGCAGGCATTGTGGGTGACCATCTATTGGACCTGTCTGTCTACCTCCTCAACTTACCAGGGCAAATTACCTTCACTTTTTGCAAGAAACTGTAACCGGCTTGCTGGAAAGTGTTCCCCTGGACATATGGCTATGCCTGTGATTGCAGCACGATGGGGAACCTGCACTTAACATTCGTGTTGTGCGTGGATACTTAAATGAACTTTTTAACTGCTGGGTAATTGGCAGGGGTGCTCGTAGGACATGGCCCCCATGATCACCAGACCTCACACCACCGGACTTTTTCCTGTCGGGATTCTTCTAGGTTCTAGTTCACCTCCCAGATGTGAACCACCTAGAAATGAAGAGGAGTCAATGGTGTCAATGTGTCGTCAATCACATCAGAGCAATACCAGGAATCTTTGAAAGAATTCGGCAAAACACTGTTTGACATTACCAAGGTTTTGTCATGTCAGAGGGTCGCCAGTTTCAGCACCTGCTTTAAGTAAAAAATGCCCTAGCTACAAAAAAGGCCCTTTTCAGGGCCGACACAATTTGTAAAAGACTTTCTGTACATGGACTAACAGCTGTTGATGGGTTTGTCTCCAGTACATTGTCTTATCATGAAACTACAATGGATGTGTCGGGACCCCAGCAGATTTGCCCCCAGAGTTTAAGGCTGGTGCACTACCACTGAGTGTGCAGGCTGCCTTGGATACACTGTGATCTCTGGCAGGCAAAGCATTCACAGTCATGTGTTGACAGGGCACAATCGGAGTGTGAGGTGCCAAGTTTCCATTACACAACATTAGTAATTTTGATTCCTACTGGCATCAGCTATCAAGGGTTAAAATTTCGTGACACAATTTTTCTCCATATTCCAGCAATAAACTACACAAAAATTTGATATGCAGTTTGATCAAGCAATACATAGGAAATTTGTTTGTGTAAAGTAGAGAAATATATATAAGATTGATTATTTCCAGAGCTAATAATGCTGGTCTCATCTCAGGAAAATCACAGAATAAACCCTTAGTCAAGAATAATAACCAAAGCAGTTGTAACAGTTGTACTTTACTTCTTCTTGTCTTATTGTAGGCTATAGGACCTAGCCTTCCTCTGACCTCAGAATTGGTTTACTCAGTTACAAAATTATGCATGAAGATATATAATGAAAACTGCTGTTATTTTTGAAGTGACAACAAATTACAAAGGGACGGAAGAGAATGGCTTGCCAGTCCACGCCTTCATCTAAATGACAGCTAGAGACGGGTTCCTCTCAACCTGTGATCTAAGTAGTGAGCTGCCCCTCTGTTATAAGTTAATAAGTTATCCTCCTTCCATCCTTAACAAAAGATAGTTTTTTTTCTTCTTCAGATATCTGTCTTATAATCTTATAGTTTTCTGAAGTGAAATTTCCCTTGATGCAGTCACAAATGTTAGATTTTGGAACCAGCATGTTAGTCATCTGAGAATTAATAACTTTAAATAGGCTTAACTATAATTCACATATTACAACTAACATTGTTAACTTTAAAATATGTGGCAGCCCAGAAAATTTTCCTGATCTCCTGGGTCACCCAGCAGTGCAGCAAATAGCAGATGCACATGAAAGAACACCTGCCCAGATTCTCTTGAGGCACCTTGTGCAACAACACATAGTTGTCATACCAAAGAGTACCAGTCCAGAGCGAATAAAGCAGAACTTTAAGGTAAGCTGAAGATTTATGAAGAGTTTC
The DNA here is from genome assembly GCF_021461395.2 of Schistocerca americana. NCBI lineage: Eukaryota > Metazoa > Arthropoda > Insecta > Orthoptera > Acrididae > Schistocerca > Schistocerca americana. The sequence goes on along the minus strand of NC_060119.1, from coordinate 139,152,160 downwards.
CTAAATGTCATCATAATTTTTACATTTTTGTAGCAATGTACATTTCTGTCTTTGGGAAGAAGCCAGCAATCACCTTAAGGTATCATACTGTTCTTAGTCACTTCTAGAAGTTGGTAACGATTCTTACTTTATTATTGAATGATAGTTTGGTATTATTTTCAGTATTGTGTTTTTCTTTGTTGGAGTTCCTTTCCTTTTAACTGACAGCTAATATGATGAACAGGACTGACTATTCAGTGTACTGCTAATGGGAAGTTGGACTACAGTTAAAAAGAGTCATCTACTTGATTTCTTAGATTCACACCATAAAATGAATCTCATGGTAGCAAAAGCTGGTAATCTGCACCATTCATAGAATGAGATAAGCGTTTCATACACATAGGAAAGACATTGTGGCTCACAGATGGAGAACCTTAGAATTATCAAGTTACCTTTGCAAGTCAGGGCAGGCTGGCACGCATATAAGAATCTATGATAGATTGTAGTGGGAAGAGGGGCTAACTCAATAAAATGAAACAGTCTTGAATGCTAATTTATGTATATAAGTTTTTGAATGTTAGTAATGCTTAGTAGTATTTTGCTACTTTGATGCAGTGTTCCCCACTGCAGTCCTCCACACTCATGTTCTGTAGATGAAATTGATTGGGGACAAGCTCAAAATTGTGGCTTAAAACCATGCACTGGTCTATCAGAGATGTGTGCAGATGATTTACATCCTTTAGTGGTGTGTATGCATGACACCCCTCATTGCACACAGCGAGCAGTAGAAGGCCAGCCGTACACTAATGAGAGATTACAAAGTGTCATCTGTCACATAGCTGTGAGCAACATGTTGGGTTTAGTTGGTGGAGATGGTGATAATACTACATTGCCTCCCCTCCCCAAAATTGCACACTGTCATCGCAAATAGTGAGGATGTTCACAATAGGGGGGGGGAAGATGTTGGAGCTGTGCTACGGTGCTGCTGATAGGGTTGCCTGTGGAATATGGGAGATGTTGCCAACCAATCTGCAACCCGACATTCATTTTGAAAACTACCGAGAAGATCTGCCAAGAAACTTGAGGCAGGGCACCCATCCATTGGCACAGGTGGGTGCAGCATTGGTGCTGCCAAGGACATCAGAGGCTGGACAGCTGATGCAGATTTGATGTTCCTTACTGCTGTTACTGCAAATGGCAATGGGTGCAGTGGCAATGGCCGTGAAGGTGCGAAGAGGTTGACCTCCATGCAGAGCCATTGGGACACCATGCATCCGGGATCAGACAATAGCAAGGGCTGCTTGGAGCAGCAGGACAGGTTGCAGGCAGTACATACATAATCTTGGACAGTTTCCAGCCACTGGCTGGGTCTGTCGGGAACACAAGCCTCTCCATCGTGTTCTGTCTTTCCACCATTCCCCCTCTTCCACCTTCGTCCAGTTCTCTCCTCTTCTCGTCACACATTCCTTCACTCCCTTCACCCATCTATCTCTTGGTCTTCCTCTGGGCCTCTTCCCCTCCAGTTGCAGATCAAACATCCTCTTTGGAATTCTTCCCTCATCCATTCTCTTCATGTGTCCATACCACTGCAGTCTTGATTTTTCTATCCTGTCCTGTACTGGTTCCTCCTTTAGTCTTTCTCTCACATACACATTTCGCAATCTGTCTCGTCTTGTTACACCCAACCTGCTCCTCTGGAACTTCATTTCACTAGCCTGTATTCTACTTTTGTTGCTTTTGTGCATTACCCATGTCTCACTTCCGTATGCCAATATGGGGACAAAGTAGGTTCGGTATATAATTCCCTTGGACTTCTGTGGCACCTCCTTGCTCCAAATAAGCCCCCTAATGCATTTGTAGAACTGCCCTGCTTTTCTGCACCTTTCATTTATTTCCATTGCGTTTCCCCCCTTACTTTCAATCACGCTTCCCAGGTACTTGAAGTTCTCTACCACTTGTAGTTTTTCCCCTCCGCAAGTTATATCCACATTTGGCCTATTCGTCTTCCTTGTAGTGACAATTATTTCACTTTTCTTTGCAGAGAAATGCATTCCATATTGTGCTGCCATTGCCTCCCATGCATCTAACTGCTCTTGCACCTCCTTCTCGCAATTTCCCCATAACATCAGGTCATCGGCAAAAAGCACTGCTTTCATTTTATGATCTCCAATTGCATCTGACACTTGCTGTAGGATTTCATCCATAACAATAATAAACAATAAAGGCGAAAGTGCACTTCCCTGTCGCAGCCCATTTTCCAGCTTGAACCATGCAGTACGTTCCCTCCCCACTTTCACACAACTCTCACTTCCCTCATACATTTTTCTGACTTTTCGTGTTGTCTCTTCATCTATCCCTTTTGCGTTCAGCACATCCCAGAGCTTGTCCCTACAGATACTGTCATACGCCTTCTCAATATCTAAAAAGGCCATGATTAAGTCCTTCCCGTACTCAGAGTGCCTTTCCTGCAGTTGCCTTACCGCAAATATGAGGTCCGTTGTTGATCTTCCCGGTCTGAAACCGTACTGCTCCTCTTGCAGTCTACTTTCAATACTGCTTCTTATTCTCTTCCCCAGGATCTTTTCATAGATTTTTCCACAGTGGCATAGCAGGGTGATTCCTCTGTAGTTCTCACATCTCCTTTTATCCCCTTTCTTGAAGATCGGGACTATAATTCCTTTCTTCCAATCCTCAGGAATTCTGTTCTCCTTCCACACCACCCTCAGCACTCTGTATAGCCACTGGGTTCCTACTTCTACTGCTGCTCGTATCATATCCACTGTTACTTCGTCCCAACCTGGTGCCTTGCCCCCTTTCATCCTCTTTATGGCTTCTTCCACTTCATTCCAAGTTAGATCATCAATTTCCCCACTATTATCATCGTCTGCTGCCTTAGGCTCTCCATCACTGTTAGTTACCCGCTTGGCGGCATTCAACAGATCTTCAAAGTACTCCTTCCAAATCTTTTTGAGCTCATGCATTTCCTCCACAACTCTTCCATTATTATCCATGATCCTCAGGCACTCGCTTCTGTCGTTCCTCTTATTTCTTACCATGGTGTAAAGTACTTTTTTGTTCCCTTCACTGTCCTCTTCTAACATTCTTGTCCATTTTTCCATCCACTTCTTCTTCTCCGCCCTTACTATGGTCTGTGCCGCTTTCTTGCTTTCCTTATATTTTACCCTAGCTTCCTCTGTTCGGGTCTGGAACCATTCTCTGAAGGCTTTGTTCTTTCGAAGTACTGCCTCTTTACATATGTTGTTCCACCATGGGGTTTCCTTACTTCTCCTCTTTGTGCTAGTTCTTCCGCACACAGTCTCAGCTGCCTCAACTAGGGCCCTCTTAAAATCCCCCCATTCTTCTTCCACTGTTCTCTGATCTTCCTTTGGCAGCTTCTTCCTGATCAGTGTCTGGTACTGGGTCCTCCGTTCATCCTCTTTCAGCATCCATGTCTTCAACCTTTTCTCCTGTATATCTGTTGCCCTCCTATCTTTTTTCTCTCTCAGGGTGGCTACCAACTGCCGATGGTCACTGTCTAAGGCCTCAGATGGAATGACCTTAACATCTGTGAGGCTGCTCATCATCTGCCTATCCACTAGTACATAGTCTACTACTGAAGTTTGGGACCAGTCCCCACTGTACCAAGTTATTTTGTGACTACTTCTCTTCTTGTACCAGGAATTAGCGATCGTCAGCCCATTCCTCTTGCAGAATTCCAGCAACAATTTTCCTTCTCTATTTCGGTTCCCCCAGCCCTCTGGTCCCATTATCTCCTCGAATCCTTTCCTGTCTGTGCCAACATGTGCATTGAGATCCCCTATTATAATCTGATTACCTCCATTTAGCTGCTTTTGCATGTCATCTTCAAATTCCTCCTTCTCCTTTTTTGTACACCCCACCTGTGGGGCATATGCTTGGATGATTTCAATGTTTTTTCCTTTCACTCGTACTCTGGCTTTTATCATTCGATCATTGATACCTTCCACCTCCTCCTGCAGACCCTCTCTGACCACTATTGCCACTCCATTTCTTCCCCTCTCATTCCCTATCCAGTAGGGAATGCAGGCAGTGTGTCTGAAAAATGAAAAATGAAAATCTATAACAGGATCACAATAATCACAGAAATGAATTGGATTTTGTACCATTGACGGGTGCCAGGAATATCATGAGTGGTATAAGTGTGGCCAGATGTATGAGTGACAACGCCATATTCTCAGCTGTGAGGCTTTTTATTCACATGATAGAAAACTTTGTGTCCACTACTGCTGTTACTGCAAATGATGATGGGTGTGGTGACAGTGGCTGTAGAGTTGCGCAGATGTTGACCTCCATGGCAGAGCCATTGGAAGACTCATGCACCCATACCTAAGGCACCAGCAAGGGCTGCTCGGAGCAGCAGGCTAGGTTGCAGGCAGCATGTCTGAAAAAGGAAAATCTACAGCAGGATCACTATAATAATCATGGAAACAAAGTTGGTCTTTGTGCCATCAACAGGTGCCAACCATATCATGAAGGTATAATGAGCACAACCAGATGTCTGAGTGCCAGATTCCCAGTTGCGAAGTTTTTTTGCGTATACAAAAGAAAACTTTGTCTTTCGTATGGAACTTCATTATGAAGTTAGGATCTGAAACAGAATGGCAAGGGTGAAAGAGATGCAACAGAGTGCAGTGGTGATGGCTATGTAAGATTTATGCTGGCAAATTGTCATGAGCAAGCATAGGTGTTCAGAAACAACAACAAAGCATTTTCCCTCAAATGGAAAGCACAACATTTGTATGTCTGAGCCTTGAATGTGTGAACAGAATGTTTCGCTTCACCGTTTTATTGAAGAGACAATGGTGCCATTTGTATATCTCATATCCCATTTTGTTGGCAGAATTGTTAAAATTCTGATGATGACAATTGAGGACCATTTTCTGAAACAATTGTCTATGACAAACCTTCTAAGCAGAAGGAGGAAATGAGTACTTTGACAATGTTAGCACTGGCAGTTGAGTATATTGGTATGACAAAAAGAATTTGGTGTATATGTCGATGATAATGGACCTGAAAGTAGCAGCAAAATCAGTATTCATATGTTGCCAAGAACCATCTGGTCGAGACCCAAAACTTTTTCCAGTAAAATCCTTCTGCCTCTACTGAATGTGTCATTGCCAGGGCTTTGAACCCTACTCTTCCTGCTTTTAGTACAAAACTTAGCAAAATTTAACAAATACTTGTCACTTTGTCAAAAAAAAGTCTTTTGGTTCCCATATAAGACTAGTAGTTAAAAAAAATAAACTCTGCACAGTTTCTGCAGAGATTTGTCATAGAAAAGATTTAATTTATGTTTAGCAGTTCCAGCAAAGCCATGTTATCAACAAAATATCACACTTCTGGAGCTCTTTCCAATGAAGTTGGTGGTGGGGGTTTTGCCACTTTTAAGTCTGAATTTCTTTCCATCGCTACAAACTTTATATAATTAAAAGACCCATTCATTTCAATAGTTTTCTTCTATAGTCATTTGGCATACAGTGCTTTGTCTCATCTTAGTCCATTGGAATACAGCAAAGAACTTCCTTGGCCCACCTACAATTCAGTCACTGGCTGCTTGTCCTGCTTAACTTCATTACATTTTTATTGTGTAGATATAATTAAAACTTCCACACGCATCTGTTCCCTGTCCCATTGCTTCATGAGCAACCCTCAGTTTTGAATAGTTTTCCCATTAATGGTCTGTATTTCATTAGAAATTTTCTTTCTTTGTTTTTCCACTTTAAGGATCTAGAAACTTCCTCTAGGACTGCCAAGAATACTTTTAGTGATACAGAATACCCTTACCTAACTCCTCTTTCCATTTTAATTGATTCAATAGTAAGTTCTTGGTGAAACATTGTATATTGTAGCAATTAAACAAAACACCTTTTTAGGCTTCTTTCACAAAGTCTATTATTACTGTATGATCAAGGAATTGATCCCAAAGCAAAGATAAAAATGTTGACTTTTTAAAACTATCAGTTCGTGACTTAAATTATAAAAGTTATCTCCATTGACAGTTTTTACAAATTACTTACTACGGATTTGCAAAATTAATTAGGAGAGCATTTAAAAAATTCATTAGTACAGCATTTCCATTTTCAGTTTTTTAGTTTCCCTATGAATTCTAGTGGAAGTTATTGTATTGATATAGGCCTCTACATTATTCAGTATGCGAATATAAGTTGTATCATACCTTTTTTTCTCAAGGTCTGTTACTACAGATTGTGTTGGGACTGAGTGAATAGCTTTTTCAGGCAACATTTTGAATCTAGGCAAAATGGTAATTCCTACTCACTGCAACATTCTGTATAATTTCATTCATGACTTTCAAATGGTCAGCTGTGCTATTTTTATTCATGAAGCCAGCTTTATCTCTTCCCTACTGAAATTTAGTATTACAAAACTGGCTATCCACAGGCTGCATCAGTGCCTCTTTGTATGTCTGAGTATGTACACCCAAGCAACTTTGCATCTGCCTTGTAATATACTTTCGTGACCTCTGTTTATACTCATTTTTCACCTGATAGCATGTTTAATAGTGAAACATGGACAATAAAAAACAGTTTAGATAAAAAGAGAATAGAATCTTTCAAAATGTGGTGCTACAGAAGAGTGTTGAATATTATTGATCGATCACATAACTAATGAGGAGGAAGTACTAAATAGAATTGGAGAGGCAAGAAATTTGTGGCACACTTGACCAAAAGAAGGGATCATTTGATAGGACACATTCTGAGACACCAAGGAATCATCATTGTAGTGCTGGAAGGAAAAGTGAGAGGTAAAAATCGTAGAGGGAGACCAAGAGGTAAATACCAAGAGATAAGTACAGCAAGCAGATTCAGAAAGATGGAGTTTGCAGTAGTTATTTGGAGATGAAGAAGGCTTGCACAGGATAGAGCAGTGTGGAAAGCTGCATCAAACCAGTCTTTGGGCTGAAGATCACAACAACAAGAGTGATTTTTAAGCATTCAGAATCTGTAGGCTGTACACTCTCAGATCTGTCAAAATTATCATCGTAAAAATTGTAAGAATCTCTCCACATAAAATATATCAATTACTGTATACTGTATCCAGTCAATAATCCCGTTTATGAATGGAAAGCATTAATAAATTACCATACAACCACACGCAAATTAATTAAGTCAGTAGTCACCTTCTAAGAATTTATGTTACAATAATAATTACTTTTGATAAGTAGCAAGAGTAATATTGTCACATTATATATACAATCAAGTCCAAATCCAAAACCAGAGTCATCAATGAAGTACAACACCTGTTAGTGTTGAAAGCACATTTATTAAAAACACTGACATGTAGACAGAACAGAGCCGCCTCCTGAATGGAGAGTGGTGCTGTTTATACAAATATCAAATATTCCAGGATATGCAAGCACTGCAAGTACAAGAAATTTTGAGAATTTTCTAGAAATGAGAAATACTGAGTAACAATTATTTGCTGGTAATAAGATCTGAACTGGCTACCCGTAGCACACCATGTGGTGATGCCAACAAGTACTCCACTATACATGCAGCACAACACATGCCATTTCTCCCCTCTCCTGGAGAAATAGGAACCAACTACATCATACTAGATTTAGATCTTGTCAGTGGCCCTCTGTGTGACAGTGATGGAGGACCTTCATATTCAGTTTGCGTTGTCAAATCCTCTTCGCTATGATGAGCATTGATTATAACCCCTCCTATTGAAGCTTTGCAATCATTGAGTAGTCCTTCAATTTCCTTGAATGAGAAGCCCCTGGTATTGATCTGCACCTCAGGACTCCCCCACCCCCAATAGAAGGTAACATAGGAACAACATTTGTTCCTTTTTAGTATTGCAAACTCAGAAATAAAAAAGACCTTTCCTGGAACTTTTCTGAAAAAGGGAGTATTACAAAATTCTATATCATTAAGATTAAAATTTATTTTTTTTATTGGTTGATTTCACATGGAATGACACTTGGCAAAAGATGAAGGAGCTGCATCTACTTTCTTGAAACAAGTCTTTATCATATCTTTCTTGTCTTTTATCATGTGCAGTTTAAAACATGTGAAGAATAACTTTTATTATCTTATCACCTCCTTGCCCTTTCAGTACAAGTCCAACTCATTTGTTTCCCACAAGCTTTTTTTTTTTCATTGAGGTACCTGAGAGTAAATGCAGAGTGGAAAAACCTGATTTATCTAGATACCAAAAACCTTTTTTTTTTTTTCCAGAGAATGGAGAAAGCTGTGTAAACAAGATCCTTATTTATTCTTTTGTTAACTGTTGAGAATGATGGATATTTTCATGTAAAGTAACAATTTTGAAAAACTTAGATCCAATTACTTTACAATTTTTGAAAGTCATAAAAAGATTTTGTGATCTTGTTGAGTTGTGAAGTCCATAAAAGTTATTAGGCACTTATAATGCTGTTATAAAACTCTAGTGTTCATTCCTAAAAATTCAAAAATAAAGTGAATGTCCTTTTTCTTCATTTCACTCAAAGTTACTTCAGAAGGCGAGCATGCTTATTGCTCTTGATGGACAGTGATTCCTCAGTTCAGAATAAACTGCTTCTCCTTCTGAAGGATGTCACTATGGCTTTTCTTGTAATAAATGCCTCTTGTATCTTCTTTAGTGATTCAGTCATGAATCATGGCTAATAGCAAGCCTCTAAGTGTCTACGAATTGTTCTGTAGCACTGTCAAAGTCAGAAAAACTTTGTCCTACCCAGAGATTAGGTTTGAGATGGCCTGGCAGTATTTATGACATTTTTAATTGAAATGTGATCTGATGTCACATAAATTTATGTTAACCTCATTTGTTGGTGCATGCTTTGCTGCTTTCTTGTTACAGGTTTTTATTGAGTAGTGTAGGACTCCCCACAGACTCATAACTCATGATCCAGCTTCCTATTCCATTTGTCCTTCCCACTGCCTGTTAAACTGAAAGCTTGGACATCAGTTTCACTAAATACGAATCCAAGTTGAATATTAAACTGAAAGAACAAATCCACATTACAGTGAGACACAGATTTCAGATGGAGTCTTAAAGTATTGCTGTGGCATTTGATCTATTTGGTGTGCAGTTACCTCTGAACATAGTGGCGGCATGTTGGCATCACGAGTTTTGCTCAGATCATATAACTTTACATTGGTATTAGTGCACAGATTGCTGTGAAAGGAAAAATGATTAATTACCCAATTGTGGCACTAAGATCATTTACTTTTTCTGCTCTAGAGTGGTCAATACCTGCATTACAGTGTAAATTCTAATAGCTTAGTATTCAGGCTGTCGACTCACCATGATAAGCTACATGCTCCCATTTCCTTGACGCTTATTCTCTCTCATCAGTAAATAGTTTAGAGAATTATGTATATATCTAAAACGTAAAGAGAAGATAGATTGCTACTTAGCATAAAGATGACATGTTAAGTTGGATACAGGCACAGTGAAAAGACCCTTAGGCATTAGATTTCAGCCAAAGCATTTGTCAGAAAAGAAAGTGAAACACACACACATTCATTCACACAAGCCAGCAGACCTCATGCACATATGACTGCCACCTCCAGCACCTTGGGCCAGAATACAACAGTCATGTGGAATGGAAGAAGCAGTCTATTCTATGTGATAGTTACATTCTCGTCCAAGCTGCCAGAGATGACAGTCATATGTGCTTGACGTGTGCTTGCTTGCATGAATGAATGTGTGTGTGTGCTTCTCTTCCTTCTTCTTATGAAGGCTGTGGCCAAAAGCTAAAGGTAAGTATCTTTTAATTGTGCTTGTGTGCAACTTAATGTGTCATCTTTATGGTAAGTAGCAATCTGTCTTTTCCTTGCATTGTTGATATTCCAACCTGAAGTTTCTATTGTTCTACAGCCCCATATGGTGTATTCCTCTTGCCCACCATGATTGAAAGTTCTCGTATCACAAAAATATGTATCCTCATCCTGTCATTAGATCTTGGACTTAGTTGTGTAGTGCATCTTCATCAAGCCCAATGGAAATGGGTGTTGATTCAGCTACCATCATCTTCGTAACGCTGTGTTGTCCAGTGACAACTCTGCAACTTTTTCCAGTTTCTTTATTTGTTGTTGAAAGACATGGTCCTTGTTAAACAATTTGTCTTTTCTCACATCATTAATATCCATTATTTGCTTTAATTTTATGAAGCTGGATGCAGCTGCTTCCCTTTGTCTTTTGATATTAGAAACTCAATAGTTTAAATTTCTTCTCTGTTATTCTTATGACTGTAGGAAACACTCCGTTCACATCTTCTTGCTTGTTGTCAGCATCATTAAAATTTGTTTCCTCTGAACACTTTAATCACATGGTTCAGATATTCAAACTGTTCATTCAGTGCCTCAGACCTCTTGTTTAAATCATTGTTTAAGCTTTCAAATTTGTTATTCATGTTCTTGTACAAGTTATTAATCAAGGCAGCCAGTCCTGTTCTCCACATTGGACTGATATTTTCCCTGTTATGAACAAATCTGTTAGTTACATCTACATGAGCTGGTACCGTCATTGAAACTGATTCTGTCTTTGATATCCACTGCACCTCTCTCAGCTGTTACAGTCACCTGTCAGATCCTGTCCTAGAATAAACTGGCACAAAAGTTAGCAAGAAGTTGTATCTCACAAAGCCAGTGCCATGTAGTCCCCAGTAGGTCAGTCTGTATGCATAAGCAGTCTGCCTGCAGTTGTACTGTGATACTGCGTAGGTTATGTGCCAGCAACTTCCCCAGGCTAATTGACTGGTTTGTGTACTGTTTATTGATTCAGCTTGGTCTGGTACATGCAAAGTTCATAAAATGCATAATCAATGTGTTTGATAGTGAATGGTGGACATCAGTTGGTGAGTATTATACCACCACAATAAACTTCTCTAATACATCAAAATGTTCTGCGTCGCTTGCACATGATGAATCTCTTATTTAATGATTCTGTTGTCTTAGATTCAGGCAGTCATTATTCAATTGCCATTTGTGGTTTCTAAAACTGTATCTCATAATGGTTTGCTGACAATAATTGTAAAAAAGTATGCACATTACTACACTTTAGTGAATCTCACATTTTTGCAAAATATAAGTAGTTCATTGAAAGGTAGCTATACAAAACATGAATCACCTTTTATTTTGATGGCTTCAGTGCTCCAGACACAGGCTGCTGTGGCCAGAGGCAGTGGTCACACATGTGTGAGTTGTAGTTGTATGAATGTGTGTGTGCTTTCTACTTCAGAAGAAGGCCTTTTGACTGAGAGCTAAAATGTATAGCAGTCCTTTTGTTGTGCCTGTCCACAACTCAACTTCTCCTCTACATGGTGTGCAGCAATCTATTCTTTCCCTAATTAACAGAATTTTGTCATTTAAAGTCTGTTTCAGTCACTGACTGTTGTTTTTTTGGTGTGGAACATTAATAGAAACTTTAATGATTGTAAGCTTTACTAAATTTGGTGTCAGGCATTATACCAGCATTTTCAGTCCTGTAAAGTGAAAAAATCCATCAACTAGACTATCTGAAGTGTATCTACAGTTTTCAAAATATATTTGCTCAGGAAAAAATGTTCTAATATCAACCAGTAATCACTAACTGTACTTTTATCTTCTCTGCTTTGTTTTTCTGTTTATCTTGAAATATATACTTACATTGCTATACTTTACCTACTTAAACAAAAGCTTGTTGTTATATTATCCTTTGCAGATATTCGATTTTGAATTAACACCAGAGGAGATGGAAATATTAAACAACTTGGACCATGGAGAACAAGGACGTATTTTGGATTTTGGCTTCTTCAAAGGGTATGTCTTTACGCTACCTGATTGTGAAAACTTTTTCAAATATCACGCAGTGTCACAGCCTGTATGTAAAGAGGCAGCAGCTTTTATGCTAGCATGTAGCCTTTTAAGCCTAAATAGAGTATAGACAGTATCATTAATTCTAGTTATCAGTGTCATCTATAAAAGTTGTTTATCTCTTTGATGATATTTATCTGGAAAGTTGTTCCCCATTTCGAAGTGTTCTTCCTCAAGATAGAAACTATGAAACACTGTGGTAGTACAATAACCATGGGACCATTCAGGCTAGTAATGAGCTATAGAACCGGAGGCATGGAACAGCCAACAGCCACACAAACAAAACATTGCTAAACTTTTGGACAGTGTTATTTTTCAGAGCTTATTATTACAAAATACACATTGACAGCTACTTCATTCCGACTGACTACAATGTAAAACATGGCCCGACAGTCCTTTTTCACCTGAACTAAAAGTATCTGATGTGATGAGATAGTAATATATTTAAGATTTGAACTGCTCATTCTGATCACCGTTATGGCAACAGTGGTTCTCAAGTAATTTATAACGTAATTGCTGCATAAATGCTACACAACTTCCCAGGGAGGAGAATAAAGTCTGTGCACTGATTAGTTCATTGTTCACCTTTCTGTATTTGGTAAGAACAATCGCAGATAGCAGTGACTTCACTTTTGGAAAGGCACATAGTAACAAGCGCATGGGTCCATGAACAGAAGTATGACAAAAATTGACAGGTTTTGTGAACAGTTTGGTGAAGAGCCACAAGGTCACAGGACTTTGATGATGTGGGAGAATAAATATTTTTGCCTAGGAAGTGATTTGGATGCTTCCCACTCCAGTCATCCATCAACTCAAAGGGAAATGTGCTGAAGTTGGTGTGTCAGTGAAGCATTCACCTTGCAAGTTGACCAGAAAGAGTGTTCCAGAACTTGGAATTAGCAGGAGCTCATTGCATCTCCACATGAAAATGGGCTTAGCTGTTAAAGTGGTGAGGACATGGAGATGTATCAAGCTGTATAGGGATAATGGTGATGTGCATACAGACTTTTGGGCAAATAAGTGTAGGTGTTATTAAAATTACAATGCAGTAATTGCATGTGTAAAGGGGTACACTGGTCACCCTTTATTGGGACTGTAGCTCATCTGGGTGACATGTTGTGTCAGGTGGAATGGGCGGTGGGAGAAAAGAGGCTTTGAGCATGATGGAGGGAAGGGTGGCTGACTACTAGGAGAGAAAAGCATAAGGGTATGGAATAGTAATGTGGCATCTATAAGCTCTACTTGGTTCGAGTATGGTGAGTTGTGTGTGGCCCGTGATAAAGTGATGAGGTGGAGGAGTAGATCAAGAGGGGGAAATAAAACAGAGGAGTGTGAGAGCATAGAATGTGTGGAGTGGGTATGGGAGTGTCATGTAGACAGGCTGGAAGAGGACATGTGAGTGGGGCTACAGAGACTGAGGCCAACAGGATGGTGGCACTGAAGCACGTGTTGTAAGGAGAATTACTATCCATGCAGTACAGAGCAACTTCTTTTGGGAAAGAGGGGGGGGGGGGGGGGGCAGATAGCATGGATTGTGAATGACCACAGCCAAATTGGCCATCAGCGACCATCCAGTGGTGAATATGGTGCTGAGCACATAACGCTTAACTTCAATGTTTGATTCACAACCTATTATCTGGAGACTGGATCTAAGCCCTCCAGTACCAGCTTCTCTACATTACATAAATGGGAATTGTCCTTCTGACATATCCATCAATCCTGCAAACCACCTGGCTTCAAATTCTTCTGGCTCTTGTCCCACACCATCATCCAACACTGTTCCCATGCAACATGCTTCACATATTCTACACTCATACTCTCCTCTACAAAGTCTTCATCTTCCTCTGTTCTATCTTCCCCTCTCAGTCCACTCCTTCACTTCATTGCCTGCCACATCCAACTCCTACTTACTCTGTGCTGAGCTCGCTGCTCCCATAGTCTCATCATTCACTTTATTCCTCTACGCCACACCCACCTGCCATCCCCTTCAGCCATCAGCCACCTTTCCCTCCAACCCTTTCTGATTCTTCTCACCTTCTTTCTCCGCTCACCCACTCCATCCAACACAATGTGTCAGACAGAAGGGGGGGGGGGTGTTAATTTGGGGTGATTTTTGAAGGAATCTGAGAGGAAAAGTAACCAGGTACTTCTAGCCACTTATAGATTTGATAGCAGTCATAAATTACCTTAGGCAAGTTGCTCAAGACTCACTACTGTCGTTATATGCTGAAGAGCAAAAGAAACTGGTACACCTGCATAATATTGTGTAAGGCCCCTGCCTCTCAGAGTTGTGTCTGGACACATTAGGTGTCCCATTTGACTCCAGCTGCACAATCCCCACACTGTTACAGAGCCTCCATTAATTTGAATGGTTCCCTGCTGACGTGCAGGGTCCATGGATTCATGAGGTTTGTCTGTATCTGTACACGTCCATCCACTCCATACAATTTGAAATGAGACTCATCTGACCTGACATCATGTTTCCAGTCATCAACAGTCCAATGCTGGTGTTGACAGGCCCAGGCAAGGCATAAAGCTTTGTGTCGTGCGGTCATCAAGGGTATGTTAACCGGGGACCTAGAAACAACGGAGAGGCTCCGTCCCCACCGCAGCCGCAGTGGTCCACAACCCCACGACGACTGCCGCAGTCCACTTCACCCCTCTGCTGTCCGCTGCCCCACACAGAACCCAGGGTTATTGTGCGGTTTGGCCCCCAGTGGACCCCCCCCCCCAGGGAACGTCTCACACCAGACGAGTGTAACCTCTATGTTTGCGTGGTAGAGTAATGGTGGTGTACGCGTACATGGAGAACTTGTTTGCACAGCAATCGCTGACATAGTGTAACTGAGGCGGAATAAGGGTACACGAGAGGGCATTCGGCTCCAAAAGCCCATATCAATGATGTTTCATTGAAAGGTTCACACACTGAAACTTGTTGATGGCCCAGCATTGAAATCTGTAGCAATTTGTAGAAGGGTTGCACTTCTGTCACATTGAATGATTCTCTTCACTCATCATAAGTCCTGTTCTTGCAGGATATTCATGGTACACTCGTGAAATGATCATTTGTGAAAATTCCCACTTCATCACTATCTTGGTGATGCTATATCCCATCGCTCACTTGCCGACTAGAACACCACATTCAACCTCACTTAAATGTTGATAACCTGCCATTGTAGCAGCAGTAACAGACCTAACAATTGCACCAGATGCTTGTTGTCTTATATAGGTGTTGCCGACCGCAGTGCTGTATTCTGCCTGTTTATGTATCTCTGTATATGAATACGCATGCCTATACCAGTTTCTTTGGTACTTCAATGTAGATAATGTATTAATTCAACAAGTAGGATTTAAAGTGACACATGCCTAGCTGGTAGTAAACAGATTGTCAGATCATAATCAGATAGCTCTGTTTGTAGTTCAGAAATACCCTAAGAAATCAGAGAGGCTGATTAAGGGCTGAACTATAGAAGATTTTTAAAGAAAGCTTAAGAATTCTGACTGGAGTAAGTTTACACTGAGTCTAATGCTAACTCTAAATTAAACATATTTCTTAAAAAGTTGGTACCCATTTTTGAAAGTAGTTTTCCCAAGGAGGTAATTAAATGCATTGATGGCAAGTCACTGGAGAAACCTAGGATTGCTACGAACATAACAGTCTCTTCACGAGGAAAAAAAATGACATGCACAAAATATTCAGAACAACTAATCACGCAGAAATACTTACTTATTATATACAGTACCGTAATGTATTACGAAAATTGCAGAAAAACGTCCAGGAGTATGCACACCTTGTGAGAAATTGACAGTTCAAGTAATAAAATTAATATCGAGTACTGTTAAAAGTGAGACAGAGAAGTAATATTTCTTTTAAAGAGAGTGGTAACATTGTAAAGGGAGATTCATGTGTAGCAGATATTTTTTATAATTACTTTTTAAAAATAGGTGAGAAAATTGGTGCAAATAGCCCAGAAGAGTCTATAAAACAGTGCACTGATGAAGCAATGCAGCAGACATTCAGTGAATTAAAAATTAACCTCACATTCTCACATCCCCATTTGAAAAAAGGGAGATCATAATCATTCCAAAAACAAAGTTTGTGTAGGGAGGACAAAATTTCCAATAAGACACTAAAAAGTTATGGCTCTATAATATGTACAGGGTGTACAACTTTGATTCCACCATTTTTTTTTTCAACATTTGAGACTTTAATGGAACAAATTTGTTACACAAGTATCATTCAAAGTATTTTCCATTGCTGGCCACTACTTTCTCCCATCTTTCGGGCAGTGTACAAATCCCGTGTCGAAAAAATTGTTCATCTTTTGAAGCAATCCACAAATCCATCCAATTTGTGACTTCTTCATGAGATCGAAAGTGTTGGTCAGCCAGGCCATGCACCATTGATCTAAACAGGTGATACCCAGAGGGAGCAATGTCTGAAGAATATGGCAGGTGGGGTAGGACTTCCCATTTTCACCATTTCCAAGTACGTTTTGACCTCTTTTGCAACGTGGGGTCGAGTGTTGTTGTGCTGCAAAATTACTTTATTGTGCCTCTCGCTGTATTGCTTAATGCTCTGCTCAAATCCATTAATTGTGTTCAATAACGAGCACCTGTGATTGTTTCACTTGGTTTTAACACCTCATAGTACACGATGCCGAACTGGTCCCACCAAATGCAGGGCATGATCTTGGAACCATGAATATTCAGTTTCGCCATCAACGTAGAAGCATGGACAGGATATCCCCATGATTTTTTGCGTTTAGGGTTATCTTAATGAACCCATTTTTCGTCCCCATCAAAAAGCGATGCAGAAATCCCTTCCAGTTTTGCCTCTGAAGCAACTGCTCACAAACACACAAACGTCTCTTGGTTTCAGCTCACACGGGATCCAAGTTCCTTCTTTCTGAATAATGCCCATAGCCTTGAGACGTTTTGAAATGGCTTGCTGTGTCACTGCCACTAATCATGCCAGTCTTCTTGAGTTTGCTGCGAGTCTTCACTCAGCAATGTTACCAATACTGCATCTTCGAAAACATTCTCTCTTCCACCACTATGCTGTTCTATGACATTAAAATCACCGTTCTTGAAGCATTGAAACCACCCATGACACGTTCTTTCACTAATAGCATCCTTACCATATGTACTTGAGAGCATTCAATGAGACTCAGCCGCTCTTTTTTTCAACTGAAACAAAACAGTAACACCTCCTGCAAATGTCGAGAATTAGGCTTGTAAACTAACATTTTCAATCAAGAACAACTTTATAATGCAGAGACAAATTGACTAATGTTTGAATGAGGTTATGTTGACCAAGATCCAAGCAAATTGCCTGATGTCTGCAATCCGTTTCTTTCAACCGCTACTTACCATTGTCGCCACCTATCGGCAAATGGTGGAAGCAAAGTTTTATACCTTGTAACATTCTTAGTCACTTGTGAAATGCGTGATTAACTCACAGTATACATGTACATGCTTTTGCAGAAATATATGTCAATAAAATTCTCTCGAACTTCCAGCTCTGTCAAGTGATTTATAATTCATGAGGTTAAAAATCAATGATCTGTCAGCCCCAAAACAGCCATGCCAGCCCGTAGGACAGCTGGTAGCATCACTATTGCGTCATCTGAACATGCACTGTGCCCAGGCGACACATTCAACGGCTGATTGTCCAGCTAGAAGAGTTTAACATAGGCTGTATAGTGGGTCTGCAGAGGCTGAGTATTCCTATTGTTGTGTTGTGTGCTATGCCAATCGTACAGACACCACCACTGGCTGTTGTTGGTGGCAACGCACACATAACGTGTAGTATCTGGACATCCAATGTGCACTACAAGCAGGCAGGACCAACAGATTGTGTACCACATGCAAACAGATCCCACAGTTATGGTGGGGGCTATTCAGTGTTCTGTCCTGCCTTCTATGCAACATCCCATAAGCACTAGTACCATTGGTAGGTGGTTGCATGAAGTAGGGTTTGCTGCATGCTGATTCTTATGATGCCTGTCACACACACTCCCCTAATGTTGTGCCCTACTTGACTCGTGTCACGACACTGATAGCTGCAGAGGCCCAGAATAATTTTAGATTTACTGGGGTAGTGACGTGGTTGCATTCCTGCATATTTTTTAATACATTATTTTATGTCATTTTAGCTGAGCACCATAACTATGTTGCTGCATTTATGGATGGCTCTAAACATGGGACTCCATTTGTTGCTCTGTTGTTTTCCCTGATCATGTCTTCAAGATCCAACTGTCTCAAGTCTTTACTATCTGCTATGCAGAATTATGCATGATCTTGCAGGCGCTGGAGGAGAAGAAGCGTGGTTCGAGTGCTAAATTCCTTGTCTGTTCAGATTCTCTGAGTGCCCTTCACCCTCTGCAACACCTGTACCCAGCAGATAAAGTAGTCCAGGATGTCACCAGACTGGGGAAGAAGCTGACTTTCTGCTGGGTACCAGGGCACATGGGTACTATGGGGAATGAAAAAGTGGATGTAGCAGCCAAGGAGGCATGTCGTGTCTTCAGATACTTCAGTGTGTGATGCTGTTACATGTTATGACCTTGCAGAGTCATGCGTCAATGGGAAGAATAGTGACTTGTAAATGACAACAGTAAGCTGCATCTTATAAGTTCACAATGCTGTCCTGCTGTACCTTCTTCCTCTCATGCAGGTAGGATTAGGTCCTCCTCATTCACCTTCACATAGGCCACAGCTGTATGATGTGTGGCTTCTAGCTCTGGTGAGAGAACCCTCCAATGTGTGGTGCTCTTCATGTATAGATCTCAGGATGCCACCTTTTATTAGTCTGTGTTTTATTTCCAGACCAAAGGGGGCAATTCATTTGTCAACAGATTTGACCCCTACTTTATCTGACTATCAAATGAATATGTTAAAATTTTGAAAACTTTGTGAACTGTTTCACTTGTTCCTTAAAATTTCAAGGTGATGTTTTTAAGGTGTTATTGGGGTGGTTGGCTCATCCGTGCTTCTTCTTAGTGATCACCCGTCACATAGTCCTGGGTATTTATTGTAGCTTTCCTCTTGTCTTGTTTCAATTCACATAACAGTTTTAGAACATCTGAACAATTTCATGATGTGAGCTAGTGTAGTTGTGTGGGTATTCACCGGTCAATTGGGAGAGAGTGAGTACGATTTTATTTCAGATTACTTTTTATTTCTTTCCTGACATTTTCTCCATTTCAACCGAATTCCTTCCTAAAAATTTCATTGTGGGTGCTGATAAACTCATCGTTGAGCACACCTAACATTCCCCCATCCCCACCCACCCGCGCGCACACACACACACACACACACACACACACACACACACACACACACACACACACCTGTCGTCAGCAACAATGGGCATGGGCCCCTGCAGGTTGACAGCAGTTCATCTTTAGTGAGAAGTCCCATTTATGCCTCAGAGGCAGGTCTTTATCTGGAGGTGCAGTGGGGGTGCGCCACGAAGAGTGGTCTCTCATCACAGGTCCTGCCAGCTTAATGCAATGGCATGTGAAGCAATATCGTATGGTGCCTGTTCATGTTAGTATGGTGTCAGGCCCCTGTGGTTGTAAATCCAAGTGTGCAGACATCACAGCATAGAGTAATAGAGATCTCAAGTGTAATCCTGCGATAGTGCATCCCATGTTGCTCGCTTTACACCATTAGTGTTCCTAAAGGGCTCCATGACAGCCAGACGGTATATGGATGGGGTCCTGCAAATGGTGGCTTTGCTGTTCGTGAACACCCACCCCCATGCTCTATTTGAACAGGACAATGCTTGTCCTCATATTTCTGCCACTTCCTGAGCATATCTTTGCAGCTGTGGAAACTCTTCCATTACCATTCACTTCGCCAACTCTCCCCTCAATCGCAAAATGGGGGATTACATGAAGCATGTCATCAGGACTCCATCTCCATTCCTCAATCTGGAGCAACTGCATGCTCAGGTGTGAGCAGCATGGGCTGTATTATCACAGGACTGCATCTGAGACCTGCAAAACTCCATGCTGCAATATCTGAATGCTTGGATTCACAACCTGGTGCTATACTAACATGAACATTTTGTGGCACAGTGAATGTTGGTCCTTTAGAGTTGAAAGTGTAATCATTTTGTAGATGTGGCACTATCTGCCAGTCTCTAAACAATGATCACAATCTGTCTTGTCCTTCTTTTTATTACAAACAAGGTGTTTTATGTTTGTTCTGTTGAAACATTCCACATCATAACATTTATCATGAACTTGATCTACGAAACAAGTAACTAACTAACTCACTAATGCCACACCCCAGATGAAGTGCAGTACATTATAGCTGCTCAGGACATTATAATCATATACAAGGTTCTACTGTGGCTGTGTTAAGAACTGAAAATCAGTTCACCAGATATAATGGTATGAACTTATTGAATCAACTGTTAATGTATCAGTGTATGTGTATGTTTATTCTTAACTACTTAGCTCTGAAGAAGGACCTGCCCAAAAGATTAGCAATGTTATCAGTATGCTTATTGACTACTAAGTATCTCAACTGTATGGTAAGATGATACTTTAAATCCTTTCATTATTTATAATCATTAAACAATGAACATTGTATGTTATGATCTAATTCTAATAAGTCTGTGCAATTTCAGGGTTGAAAACCATCCTGAGTATCCCTTCAAGGGAACAAAGAAAGATATTCATAATGCTGTCAACAATGTTTTCTCATCAGAAGAAAAACAGGTGGCTAAGCCACTTAATGCCCTCTGTGTGCAAAATGTTTGAGAAATTTAGTACAAGTAAGTAGAAAAAATATTGTTGTTGTTGTGGTCTTCAGTCCTGAGACTGGTTTGATGCAGCTCTCCATGCTACTCTATCCTGTGCAAGCTTCTTCATCTTCCAGTACCTACTGCAACCTACATCCTTCTGAATCTGCTTGGTGTATTCATCTCTTGGTCTCCCTCTACGATTTTTACCCTCCACACTGCCCTCCAATGCTAAATTGGTGAACTCATGTCCTACCAATCGATCCCTTCTTCTAGTCAAGTTGTGCCACAAACTTCTCTTCTCCCCAATCCTATTCAATATCTCCTCATTAGTTATGTGATCTACCCATCTAATCTTCAGCATTCTTCTGTAGCACCACATTTCGAAAGCTTTTATTCTCTTCTTGTTCAAACTATTTATCGTCCATGTTTCACTTCCATACATGGCTACACTCCATACAAATACTTTCGGAAATGACTCGACGTTAACAAATTTATCTTCTTCAGAAACGCTTTCCTTGCCATTGCCAGTCTACATTTTATATCCTCTCTACTTCGACCATCATCAGTTATTTTGCTCCCCAAATAGCAAAACTCCTTTACTACTTTAAGTGTCTCATTTCCTAATCTAATACCCTCAGCATCTCCCGACCTAATTCGACTACATTCCATTATCCTCGTTTTGCTTTTGTTGATGTTCATCTTATATCCTCCTTTCAAGATGCTATCCATTCCGTTCAACTGCTCTTCCAAGTCCTTTGCTGTCTCTGACAGAATTACAATGTCATCGGCGAACCTCAAGGTTTTATATCTTCTCCATGGATTTTAATACCTACTCCGAATTTTTCTTTTGTTTCCTTCAGTGCTTGCTCAATATACAGATTGAATAACATCAGGGAGAGGCTACAACCCTGTCTCACTCGCTTCCCAACCACTGCTTCCCTTTCATGCCCCTCAATTTAAACGATTTTGATAATCACTCTGTGAGTAATAAGTTAGCAAATATGTAACTTTTGAATGAAATGATGCAAGTAGAATTGATAAAAATTGTGAATACTTTGCAAATGTTTGAATGAAGAACTTCAGTTCTATGTTTCAGCTCATCACAGTGGATCATAACAGGACAGGCATTCGAGAACGCTCTCTCAGGGTATTTATATGATTAGATAAATCAAGAAATATACAGATGGCATAAAAATTGTTGAGAAATGAATGAGATATAAATGATTCTTCTGATGCATTAAATAAATGTACAGAAATTATTTAGTGTTTTAAACCTATCTCCTTGTCAAAGTTATGTGCAGTATAACTGAACACTTCACCTTCATAACACTCTTCATTGATGAAACATTACACAAAACAGAGTACAGTCTCTCATGTAAAAGCGATAATTTAACACGTTGACTGCCGCACACAGTCAGAAGTGAATGGCTCTCTCTCTTCATGACCCATGTTCTTGCTCTTAGATCTGGCAAGTCATGTAGTGTACCAGAAAAAAGAGTTGTTCAGAGATCCACCTCCAACAGTTCAAGGAAAAATTGTTGACTCTTTCTAATCAGTCCTGATAATGATTCTCTTTGCAAATAACACAGCATCTTATCACAGAATGGTGCTTTGTTTACAGGAGTTTCTTGGTTGCTGATGTATTTTAAAATGTTATACTTAGACTTTCAAGCTTTAAAAGTGGCCAGTATACTGCATTAAAGATATCATGAAGGAATTTATAAATGTTTCTACACAGCAGCAATAACATGCTGGCATCTTGAGAAGAGATGGGTGACATTGGCATGTGTGTTAGCAGTTAGCTGTTACATTTCAACGATCTGTCCCGTGATGCTTCCCATAAACGTTTACCTTGACTATTTTCTTAGAGTTGCCTTCTCATAGTTTCTTGATGCTGTGGACTTGTTATGCAGTGCCACCAACTCTCGCCATGTGACTTTGTTTCTATTTGCACAGAATAGAGAGCTGTAAGAGAGCAGTATAATATTCAAGCTGCAAAATGACATAACTGCCTTTTAAAGAATTCTTCTATATTTTGTTGCTCTAGTGAAACATTTATATACAAAGCACATCTCATATTAACTAGATCAACATTTTCAAAGTGAATCACATAACATCACAGAAGAGAGTGACATTTCTCTTCTGCTTTGTTTGATTGTTTCTGGGCATTGACATTGTAGGCAATGCCTCTTTCTCTCTGCCTTCCAAAACTTCATCAAGCAATGATACCAAAGCATAAGTGACCCTTTCACAGCAGATGGAGATGCTTGATCACTTTTGCACTTTGATGATGCCCTGTGCCCATGCTTCTTTCATCCTCTCTGTACGTATGTCAACACAAAGTGTGCTCAGTAGGAAGTTCTCTAAATACTAACTTCCTGAATAACGTTTTTACACAAACATCTCTCACCTGATCATAAGGAAAAGATGAAAGATGGTTTTTTTCCCCCTAGATGTACTACCACAGCACATGTTTATTAGACAGTTAGCAGTGATAGCTTTCCTGCATGTTTAAGGTGAAACCCCAACTCACATTCATGAAAGGCTGAAGAATATTTTGGTGTTGCTGCAAAGGATGTCAGCACAGTTAGACATTTGGTTTGATAATGTAAGCAATCATTCATAAAAGCTCTTGGTCGGCCCACTTCTGAAGTGACTATGTGAAATATGCAGTGTGCATATGACAGTACTCAATCAGCCTTTTGGGTAAAAGCTGATGAATTCTGTCACAACCTTTTCATTGCTAAAGGCACTATGATTACCACTGTTAATAAATGTGGTTCCTCAAAGGTTTGTGTGTAATGGTTATCAGGGACTTTGACCAGTTAGAATAAAAAGATGTGAAAATAATAGCCACCAGCTTGTTATAAAGCTTCAAAATGCAAAGAGAAATATTATGATCAAATATTGTCATCGGTATGAGAGTTTATTTCTTTGAATCTGAATTTAAATGGAGTATTTACTGGCTTAACACAATGATAGCAAAATAAACAAACAATTAAATAGTGAGAACTTTGCCATCTGGAAAAGTAATACACAGGCTTCAGTTATTAAATAACACCAAAGATGTAAATTCCACATAAAGGGTGATCAAAAAGTTTCTGTTTGAAGGCCGTGCAGTCCAGAATCGTTGCCATGAGCATTGAGGCAATCATCCCACCAATGCATCAGATTGAGGATACCATTTTGGCAGAACACCTTGTTTTGCTGTGTAACAAAGTCTGTTACTGCCTGCTGCACATCCTCGTCTGACATGAATCATCAGCCCTCCAAGGCCCTTTTTAAGGGACCAAAGGTGTTGATAATCACATAGGGAGAGATCACGACTGGAGGGCAGGTGCTTGAATATTGCCTGCTTGAGTTGGTATGACTTCTGCATTACAACATTTGCAATGTGGGAACATGTGTTATCATGAATCAGTAGCATCCCACGTCATGCGCCATCCCACAGTGGTGTTTTTTGACATACAAGCTGCTCCACACCCATTCTTCATTCTCCAGTGACTGTCTATTGGTCTTAGACTTTTGGCCAAGAAAAGAATAACAGCACATTGGTCCTGTATGGATGCATTTGGTAACAATGTCATCAACTTCATGTTTCTGCATTTACTGCATACACATCAGAAAGGCACAAATTCCTCACTGATCCTTTGCATGTATGCGAGTGCTTGTATGCCTGCATCGGAGTTGGGCTGTGTTGCATATACAGGGTGATTCACAAAGATATGCAAATATTTTAATATGCTATTCTACAAGGAAAACCAAAGAAAAAAGTTCCTATAAACATAGGTCTGCAAATGTTTAGTTAATGGAGTTATGGCTAATAAAATATTTTGCCTAAAATTTAGCAACTTCGCTAATATGAAGGCATCGCAAAATTGTACAAGGTTAAAGTAAAGCATGATTTCCATTTATTTTGTTGTTATTGATCAGGTAAATCTTACAAAACATGTCCCAGATGTGTATCTGCAGTAGTTTTCCAGAACACCAGAGAAGCAAATATTATTATACAAGTAAATTTGTTTACTTTCCATTATGAATGTAGAAACATTTTTTGTCATTGTTAGCAACCATTAGTGAGTTATTTCAATCATTTCCTAACCTTGAAATGAGTTAGTTTTTTGTATTGTTCAGTTAAAGAACACAATAACAACAGTGTATTTAAGTGAAACCACATAGTTGTAGTTTGTATATTATTTATGAAATAGGGATGCCTTTCAAATTTACGACAGAAGAATATGCCAATATGGTGTTTATTTATGGCAAATGTGATGGTAATGCTACAACTGCAATTAACAAATGCCACGTACTTTATCCAACTCAGAGGGTTCCAAATGCATGAACCAATAAAGGAGTATTTCAAATGTTACAGGAGACAGACTCTCTACCTATCATTCATAATCAGCACGAGCTCTCAATACATTAAGACGATGATGTGGATATTATGGGTGCTGTTCAATGTTGCCCAGGTCCCAGTACACAACGTATCTCTCAACGATTAGACATTTCACAATCTAAGACATGGCGTACACTAAAGTACAATAATCTGTATTCTTACCATAAACAGATAGTGCATCACTTACATCCAGGAGATCCATCCTTCACTTGGAGGTGTGCAACTGGTTAAATACTAATTGGCAGTTACACAAATACATTTTATTTACTGATGAGGTGCAGTTTACTCGAGATGATATAAACAGTTTACATAACGAGCATGTATGGTCTGAAGCAAACCCACATGCAACAGTGCAACACAATTTCCAGCACCAATTTAGCATAACTGTGTGGTGTAGTATAATCAACACACACTTTATTGGACCATTCATTTTCCCAGGACATCTAACTGGCCAGACATACATACAATTCCTTCAAGAGGAAATGCCCCACTTGCTCAAAGATGTTCCACTTGCTAGGTGATTGAAAATGTATTTTCAACATGATGGCACACCTCCACATTTCACCAATGCCACTACTCCACATCTAAATGAACATTTTCCCCAGAAATGGATTGGTCATGGTACTACATGTCCGTGGCAATCCAATGGATTTTTGTTTATGGGGATGGATGAAAGACATAGTTTATGAGGACAAAGTCGATACACGTGAGGCATTACTTGCTCGCATTTTGAATACAATAGACAAAATTAAGAACAACTCTTTTAAACTGAAATGAGCAACAAAATCTGTTCATACAAGTGCAGCTAAATGCATTGCACTCAGTGGAGACATATTTGAATATTTATTGTGAATGTACCGTGAAATTGTGTGTACACTATACCACTTCCTTAACAATGAGCTTTGTTTTTTCTGGTTTAACATGAATTCACATATGCTATGGTACTAATAAAAGCAGGTTATCTAACACATTCACACAGTTTCAGTTAACATTATTACCATCATTTTTTCAAAAGTAAATTGTCTACAACAAAATTGGTCCAAGTAGTTAATAAGTTACAAATTTTATGAAATTACTTCTTTGCTTCCCTGAATGTTCTGGAAAAACTACTACAGACAGATACATGTGTGGGACATGTTTTATTAGATTCACAAGATGCAGACCTATGTTTGTTGGATTTTTTTTCTTTAGTTTTACTTATAGAGTAACATACTAAAATATTTGCATAACTTCGTGAATCACCCTGTACCACCATGATCAGAATGAGTGTAACATTATAAAATCAAATTTTTAGATCTGCTTTTGGAAATAAGTGCATAATTTGTTTGCCCTTCAGGTATCATAGGATCCTTTTAACTAACATCAGCTGGTCTGAAAATTCAGCATTATGAGATTTTCTACTGTATAGCAGGAGTAGGTAAAGCATTACAGTTCCTCATGTTGAAGTGCTGTTTGTGTAATGAGTTTGATGTAAGCATACAGGTCCAGCCTCTTGTTGACCAGTTTCCAAACCTAAGAAAAAAGAAGCAGGTATTGAAGTAATTTTGAATTCTTCGATTAAATCACTGACAAATTCTTGAAGTTCCTCTTCACTGCGATCTGCCATCAAACCATCATTGAACTAAAGTGCAAAGAATATTTTCTTAAAGCTTATCTGTCTCATGAAAAGATATGGATCAGTGTTGTTCCTCTGGAAGCCCAATTTCGTGAGACGAATACTAAAGTTCTCATTCCAGCAACGAGGAGACTGCTTAGAGTCTGTATAGACTTGTCTTCAAGCAACACACTCTCCTAGACACCATCACTACATGTACAAGACGAGTTCAAAAAGTAATGGGAAATTTTGTTTCGCTAAAATTATCTCTATCTTTTTTATTAACAACTTTGTCCCCTTCAAAGTAATTCCCCTCAGATGTAACACTTTGATACCAGCAATTTTTACAATCTTGGAAATGCTGCTGGAACTACCTTTTCACTATGGCATTAAGCTCCTTCAGTAATTCTGATTTGTGTCGTCAGTGGTGGCATAACAATGCCCTTTCATAGTTTTCTGCAGCCTCAGGAATAGAAAGAAGCCACAGGGGGCCTTGTCTGACAAATACAATCACTGAGACAACTTAAAAGTTTTGTTCTTTGCCTAAAATCAGGAACAGGCACTGAGGTGTGAGCGAGAGCATTACCATGATGCAATTTCCACAAGTGGTTTTGCCACAATTCTGGTCATTTTCTTCATATTGCTTGTTGTTGTTCTTGTTGTTGTTCTCTTCAGTCCAGAGACTGGTTTGATGCAGCTCTTCATGATACTCTATACTGTGCAAGCTTCTTCATCTCCAAGTAGCTACTGCCACGTACATCCTTGAATCTGCATAGTGTATTCATCTCTTGGTCTCCCTCTACGATTTTTATCCTCCACGCTGCCCTCCAATGCTATATTGGTGATCCCTTGATGCCTCAGAACATGTCCTACCAACTGATCCCTTCTTCTAGTCAAGTTGAGCCACAAATTCCTCTTCTCCCCGGTTCTATTCAGTACCTCCCTATTAGTTCATAATCTAACCATCTAATCTTCAGCATTCTTCTGTAGCACCACATTTCGAAAGCTTCTATTCTCTTCGTGTCTAAACATAGTTATCGTCCATGTTTCACTTCCATACATGGCTACACTCCATACAAATACTTTCAGAAAAGACTTCCTGACATTTAAATCTATACTCGATGTTAACAAACTTCTCTTCTTCAGAAACGCTCTCCTTGCCATAGCCAGTCTACATTTTATATCCTCTCTACATTGAACATCATCAATTATTTTGCTTCCCAAAGTAGCAGAACTCATTTACTACTTTAAGTGTCTCCTTTCCTAATCTAATTCCCTCAGCGTCACCCAATTTACATTCCATTATCCTCTTTTTGCTTTTGTTGATGTCCATCTTATATCCTCCATTCAGGACACTGTCTATTCTGTTCAATTGCTCTTCCAGGTCCTTTGCTATCTCTGACAGAATTACAATGTCATCGACAAACCTCAAAGTTTTTATTTCTTCTCCATGGATTTTCATTCCTACTCCAAACTTTTCTTTTGTTTACCTTTACTGCTTGCTTAGTATATAGATTGAATATCACCGGGGAAAGGCTACAACGCTGTCTCACTCCCTTCCCAAGCACTGCTTCCCTTTCATGCCCCTTCACTCTTATAACTTCTAATGCTTTAGATGACAAGAAGCAATGTGAAGCTGGATTGCAAACTTCCCACCTCTCTTCCATAGGTTGACTTACTTGGCATGCACAGCTAATCTTCTTCTCTCGAGAGCCGGCCACGTCGACCTCCAAAAACTTCTTCTCCGAAGAATAATGCTGGTTAAGGGAATTTATCAGACTCTCTCTCTAGTCTTGAAATAATTTGGTACTTGAAGGATACTTTTAGTTCAGTCATAGTATATTTCAGCTTCCACAAAAACAAATTCACCATTTCTCAAATAAATATTCAAACTCATGCAAGTCAACCAAGTCGTCAAACATTAGACTCTATTAAGATACATTTACAACAGGGTTGGTTTAATAACCACCAGAAAATATGAACATATTTGCTTCTAGCAAGTCCAACACATGAATTACATGAAAATCTAATCTCATTTCTTCATTTGTTCTTAACAATCATCACAGTCACTAAACCAGCTAAGAGTAGCACATGCTCTCCTCTACAGTGAAACTCTATGGATTGTACAGCAGGTACTTGTCGGCCGCCGCGTCCACACTTTGCTCGTGAGTGTTTTTAAATCTGCACACACAAACATGCAATGCGCAATAGGTCGGATTCATCTCTCTCACACTTCTATTTAAAATATTGTGTGTTCGAGATGGAGGAAGGCCAAGTGGTTCTAGAATTTATGCGGAAATTCTCGAAGCACTAGAGCGGCAGGCCTCGTACTGCACACACTCTAGACAATGTGCAGAGCTCACAAATTGGTGACTGCTGACAGACGCATCGCAGTGAACGAATTGTCATGCTACATTGGGATAGGGTTAGGAAGTGTTTGCAGAATACTGAAAGTGTTGGCGTTAAAAAGGTTTGCGCCATGTGAATTCCCAGGATGTTGACAGTGGCTTAACAAAACTCAGATTGACAACACTGAAACAGCTGCCTTACAGTCCTGACCTGGCTCCATGTGACTATCATCTCTTTGGGAAACTGAAAGACTCTCTTCGTGGAACAAGGTTTGAAGATGATGACTCCCTTGTGCATACTGCCAAACAGTGGCTCCAACAGGTTGGTCCAGAATTTTACCTTGCGGGTATACAGGCGCTGGTTCCAAGATGGCATAAGGCAGTTGAGAAGGATGGAAATTATGTAGAGAAATGAAAATATTTTTCCTAAAGGATGTATCTACACACTGTAAAACTTTCAAACATGTAGAATAAAATACAGATTTAAAAAAAAAATAGTGTGCATTTCATTTGGAGTGACGCTCGTAGTTTATGTCTGTAGGAACTCTGGGCAACTGAAAGTTATCTTTTCGCCATTTGTAAACTCACATAAAACATAATATGGCTAGTGATACATAGAATTCAAACTTTCCAGAATAATTCCTATTAAATGTGTGACTTTTGTCACAATACTGTTCTTTTTCCCCAGGTCAGTACCTATACCTTACATGTGGGTTGACCCTATGGTGTGGCTGGTCCCGACGGAGGTTCGAGTCCTCCCTCGGGCATGGGTGTGTGTGTTTGTCCTTAGGATAATTTAGGTTAAGTAGTGTGTAAGCTTAGGGACTGATGTCCTTAGCAGTTAAGTCCCATAAGATTTCACACACATTTGAACATTTTTTGACCCTATGAATGCACTTCCTCTTTCCATTCTGGTAGGTGCGCCCCTTTATAAAACATCCCTATTCATCAGGCCACAGGTCATCCTATCTCTCTGTAGGTATGCCTGCCCTATATCCTTAGCAAATGCCAGGTATGTCCCCCTTATCCTTTATGAATAGGCCTCATGGTTCATTGCCCTAGTATACATCTTTATGTACACTATAATTAAATATTTCCTGGTAAAATGAAATCTATTTTACACTTTACTCTCACTTCTTAGTACCTCTTCTAATACCTTAGAGTCCTCTTCCACTTCTCGACTTCTGTAATTTTAGTAGATGAATAAGGAAAAGAGGGAAAAATAGATAGGTCCTCAAACGAGAAGTAAGAAAGGAAAAAAGGTAGATGTGGTCGCTAAGATTGAAGAAGAGAAAGAAGACAGCCCCAAAGTCAGGAAACCCTTCCCATCCCCCTTCCCCACAATCCA
The DNA here is from genome assembly GCF_021461395.2 of Schistocerca americana. Classification (NCBI taxonomy): domain Eukaryota; kingdom Metazoa; phylum Arthropoda; class Insecta; order Orthoptera; family Acrididae; genus Schistocerca; species Schistocerca americana. The sequence goes on along the minus strand of NC_060119.1, from coordinate 139,121,873 downwards.
TACCTCACCAGTACTTGAGTGAGAAGCCGGAGGAGGTATGATGTTAAATTGTCTCCTACAGAACGGAAATTCCCACCTTCACCCTTGAGGCCCACAAAGAAAATCTTAGCAGCGCTATGGAAACAGCAAATGGTGAAGAATCAGGCACACTTGTTTGTGAGGGTTGTTTGAAAGGTGTGATGTGTGTTTTGTGTTATTCATGATTTATCTGTTAGTGTAAATCATGCTTTTACCTACCCTACTCACTCCTTTCGAAATCAATACAAATCCTCCCGTCTACATCACATCTCACAAAAGGTATAAAACATTCTATACAAACTAGAAAATTATACACTACAGTATAACTGTTGCTCACTTCGTCACATTACATTATATTTTACACAGACTTAATATTCTTACTCCATTTATTTCATCTAGAGATCACTGTTTATATGTGATTCTCTTAAACCAGTCTTTATCTTACAGTCTTATCCAGTTTTATAAGTGCTAACAGTATAGCATAGTTTAAGATTTAGATTACAGAATAGTTTAAGATTTGAAGGGAATTCAATGCAGAAAAATTTTATTACAGAAGAAACACCGAAAACAACTCGGGATCCAATGGTCGTCATTCCGCCCATTAACACCAAGGGTTAACATCCCTGAGGGATAGATAACTCTGCCCGTATCCCATGGATTTGATATTAAGTTCACTTGAGCAAGTGCAGACCAGTACTTCTCGTTAAATTTTGTTTGAAAGTCTCCCCACTGCAAGACAATCACCACTTCATTAGGTAACACAACATTAGGTGACAATACACTTTTCTCTACTTTGTTTTGGATCAGTTCGAATTCCATCCAGAAGTTGTCTGTAACCTTGCTGGTATTACTAAGTTTGTAAGGAGCAATAGTCGAAATGTTTCTGGAGGTCACTCTCGCGGCAACTCTTCGACCCATCGTTTCATCATATGGTTCCTCCAAAATACATACATTTATAATATCAAAGTCAGATATATTCTTTTTGAAATTCATTCTACATTACCTACTCGTGAACTGAGAACTTGCGCACTGACACCTATAATTTGCGATTGAATAATCGACGTTAATTCCTTAGGCTGATCTACACTTTCTTTCAAAGTACTTAAACCTTGTCTTTACATTATTGTATTCATTATTGTACACATCTTTTAAAGATTCTAAATTTTCAATAGGTTTTGATTCTACATTATTATATTTATCTTCAATATCAAATTCTAACTTTTTTGTTAAATCCTGAAATTGATCATTCTGTGAATAAGTCCGTGAACAGTTGATTTATTTGTCTCCTTAAAGAACTAGTTGGTTCACCTTTGAAATCTATTTTAAAATTTTCTACTTTAGTAGTTAAAGCATCACATTCAGTTTTCAAATTTCCAGTGCCTTCACATAAATTACTTAAGTCTTTACTTTGTGAATCTACCTTAGCACTTAACAATCCTAAATTTCCATTCTGAACATCCAATTTATTATTTAATTAAGTATTCACTGAATCTAAATTAAGACTTTGAACATTTAAAACTGCACTCTGTGTTTCAAGATTCTCACTTAAAGTCACACTTATTTCCTTCCTTAATGAAGCACCCTGGTCATCTATTTTTCATTTAGTTGAGTATTTACTGAGTCTAATTTAAGACTTTGAGCATTTAAAGCTGCATTTAATTCCTTTCTTAAAGCCACTGAATCTGCACTTTGGGCTTTGATTAAATTTACTAATTCAGACCACTTCCTGACTCACTTTCATAGCTATGGCTGGTTCTCTGTGAATTATCCATATTTCTATTAAATTTAGATCTAGTTGTAATTTAACGAATTAACTCTAAGTATAATAACTACACCAATAAAAGTCACTATACTGTTTGTATCACTTCTTGCTAAGGTACTAAAGTTCTATTTTGCGCTCACCCGGCATAGAATTCTCGCAACATAGGTAAGCGGATGTGACGGCAAGTCAGCACTGGTGAACAGCAAGCTGGTGGCATCAGATGTTGGCGTCGGTAGGCAGCTGTGGAAGCAGGTCAGCACTGGCGAACCGCAACTGGTGCCGGCGGTGTCGGACCGCAGCTGGTGCTGGCGGTGTCGGATGTTGTTTCTGTGTTGGCATCACCACGATGTGTGTGAGAGTTGTATACTCCCCCCCACTGGATCTTCTTAGTTCAATTATTCTCACTGTATCTCTTCTTAGTATAATATGTCGAGGTCTTCTTTCTATTCTTTTAAAGTTATTACTTCCTTACGTATTCCCTTTTGTTGCATCCATAAATTTTTCCATTTGATTTTTGGTCTTAATCCAATTACACAAAACAGTTATCTTGTCTGATTATATCTGGTTGCTATGATCTTCTTCTTCTTCTATTTCTTCTCAAAATTCCTGTTTTTTCGAGTCCTTTTGACTGGTCACCACACACTAACGCTTTTTTGACTATAGAATGTGTGGAGTAAATATAGAAACTTTATGTTTTCACCAATTAACAATGTTTTGGGGTACACAGAATAACATTCTCGCATTCCACATCTGAATATCTCCATCTTCCTGTATTTCACTCACTTTTTGACCTTTACAAACACATTTACTTACATTTATAAGCGAGTTGGTTTAAGAACCACTTGGAATTATGAACATGTTTTGCTTCTAGCAAGTCCAACACATGAATTACATGAAAGTCTAATATTGTTTCTTCATTTGTCCTTAAAAATCATCACAGTCACTAAACCAGCAAAGAATAGCACATGCTCTGTGGATCATACAGCAGGTACTTGTCGGATGCTGCGTCCACACTTTGCTCATGACTGTTTTTAGACCTGCACACACAAACATGCAATGCGCAGTAGGTCGGATTCGTCTCTCTCACACTTCTATTTAAAATATTGTGTTCGAGACAGAGGAAGGCCAAGTGGTTCTAGAATTTACGTGGAAATTCTTGAAGCACTACAAACTGCCATCTGGTTTCTGTACAAATTGGAAACAGCCTTTCGCTCATTGTATTGGATCTCTACCACCTTCAGAATTTGAAAGAGTGTATTCCAGTCAACATTGTCAAAAGCTTTCTCTAAGTCTATAAATGCTAGAAACGTGGGTTTACTTTTCCTTAATCTATCTTCTAAGATAAGTTGTAGGGTCAGTATTGTCTCATGTGTTCCAACATTTCTATGGAATCCAAACTGATCTACTCTGAGGTTGGCTTCTTCCAGTTTTTCCATTCATCTGTAAAGAATTTGTGTTAGTATTTTGCAGCTGTGACTTATTAAACCAATAGTTCGGTAATTTTCACCCCTGTCAACACATGCCTTCTATGGGATTGGAATAATTATATTCTTCTTGAAGTCTGAGGGTATTTTGCCTGACTCATACATCTTGATCACCAGATGGTAGAATGTGTCATGGCTGGCTCTCCCAAGGCTATCAGTAGTTCTTATGGAATGTTGTCTGCTCCCGGGGCCCTGTTTTGACTTAGGTCTTTCAGTGCTCTGTTAAACTCTTTACACAGTATCATATCTCCTATTTCATCTTCATCTACATCTTCTTCCATCTCAATATTGTCCTCAAATGCATCGCCTTTGTATAGACCCACTGTATACTCCTTCAACCTTTCTGCTTTCCCTTCTTTGCTTAGAACTGTGTTTCCATCTGAGCTCTTGATATTCATACAGGTGGTTCTCTTTTCTCCAAAGGTCTCTTTAATTTTTCTGTAGGCAGTATCTGTCTTACCCCTAGTGAGATGTGTGTCTACATCCTTACATTTGTCCTCTAGCCATCCCTGCTTAGCCATTTTACACTTCCTGTCGATCTCATGTTTGAGACATTTGTATTCCTTTTTGCCTGCTTCATTTACTGCATTTTTATATTTTATCCTTTTATCAATTAAATTCAAAGTCTCTTAATGTCACCCAAGGATTTCTACTAGCCCTTGTCTTCTACCTACTTGATCTTCTGGTGCCTTCACTATTTCATCTCTCAGAGCTACCCATTCTTCTTCTACTGTATTTCTTTCCCCCATTCCTGTCAATTGTTCCCTAATGCTCCCTCTGAAACACTCTAAAACCTCTGGTTCTTTCAATTTATCCAGGTTCCTTCTTAAATTTGCGCCTTTTTGCAGTTCCTTCAGTTTTAAAATCTTATGTGCATTAATACGGTTAAAGATAAATTTCTGAATATTTTACTGAGTTTTAACATGTTACCCCATGTAATAGGTCCTACCCGAATAACACACACATCACAGACCCTCATAGATAATATATTCTCAAACACAGATTCCAATTAAGTGGAGGTAAATAACACTGACCTTGGTTTATCTGATCACAATGCTCTTGTGCTTACTGTTTTCCCAATGCCTGCGGAAGAAAACATCTTGCCACGCTTATAAAATAATTTTTTCTAAAGAAAACTGCACACATTTTGTTAACTGTCTAACCAATGAAAGCTGGACAGATGTGAGATCAGAATCAAGCGCAAATAATGCATGTAATACTTTTCTTCTATATTCATGTCACAATTTGAAATGTGTTTCCCTAAGAAGTTAGTGAGGTCCAAGTCTTCAGAACAAAAAGCACACAAACCTTGGGTAGCTACAGGCATTAGGATTTCCAGTATAACCATGAAAAGATTGAACCAAGAAATTAAAACTTCCTCAGATCCACAGTTTGTAGAATATGTAAAAACATACAGAAAAATATACCGAAAGGCAATAGCAAAGGCAAAGTTGCTATATAATGATAATTTAATCAGTAACTCAGACAACAAACCACAAATTATATGGGACATTGTGAGGAATGAAACTACTACCTTGGGAGAAGAGGAAGAAATAATACTCAAAAGCAGTGAAAATTGCAATATAGAAAAAGAAGGAAATGGCAAACTATATTAATAACTACTTTTTAAATGTACCACATTCACTAAACTTAAACTTCACAAAACAAAAAATAATACATGCTCCAAGGGTTGCCTGCAGCATGAATATTCCTTCAGCAAATGAACAGGAAGTAATTAGAGTGATTAGAAGCTTAAAACCAAAAATGGCAGCAGGTGTTGATGAAGTACCAGTCTCAGTCATAATAAGGACTGCCTTGCAGATTGCAAAACCTTTAGCACATATCGCAAATTTATCCTTTAGTGAAGGTGTGTTTCCTCAGCAACTGAAGATCTCAAAAGTGAGGCCACTATTTAAAAATGGAGACAGACATAAAATAGAAAACTCCTGTCCCATATCACTTTTTACTGCTTCCTCCAAAATATTAGAGAAACTGATGAAATTGAGTCACTAGTTACATAGACAATAATAAACTTTGGAATAGTAATCAACATAGTTTTCATGCAAAACGAAGCACAGAAACTGCAGTCATAGACTACACCCAATAAATAATTAAAAATTTGGAGAAAAATAAAAGTGTAGTAGGAATCAATTTAGATCTATCTAAAGTTTCGATACGGTCTGCCATGGAATCCTCCTTGATAAGCTGGAAGCAGTAGGTATTCGAGGAAGAGTTAAAATGTGGTTTGAGTCATATCTCAAAAACAGATCTCAGATTGTAGAGCTCACCACTGTAAATTCAGTTTAAAAAATAAAGTTAGTCTCAGAAGCAAAAGAAGTTTCTTTAGGAGTACCCCAGGGCAGCATCTTAGGGCCTCTACTCTTTCTCATATATGTCAATGATTTACAGTTACAATATGATACAGCCAAAATTGTACTATATGCAGATGCCACAAGTCTGATAGTGAGCGACTTTAAAAACTCGTTACAGTCAACTACTGACAAAATCGTAAAAAGTATTGAGACTTCGTTCAGTGCAAATAAACTTACACTCAATGCAAAGAAAACAAAATTACACACAGTTTGGTAAAATGATGCAGGATGAAGACATTAATCTAGAACTGGATGACAGACTAAGAGAGAGAGTGCATTTTACAAAAGTGTTAGGAATGCATATAGATGAAGCTATGAATTGGAAACACCATGTAAAATTTCTTACACACAGACTTAACTCAGCCTGCTTTGCACTGAGAGTCATTGCAAATGTTTGCACTCTAGAAGGCATCAGAATGGCATACTTTGGATACTTTTATTCTGTTGTCTCATTTGGAATAGTGTTCTGGGCCAGCTCAAAATCTAATTTGAAAGACATTTTTATTTTACAAAAATGGGCTGTTCGAGTAATTACCCACAGTCCAACACAAGCTCACTGCAGACCTCTTTTCAAAAAGTTAGGAATACTTACTCTGCCATCAGTCTATGTATTTAAATGTGTCTCTTAACCAAAGCTAATCTAAGCAGTCTCCACACAAATGCAGACTGTCACAACTATAACACAAGGAACAATAATAATCTCCAAATAAAACAAGTAAGAAGAACACGAACTCAGAAGCATGTAACCCTCATGGGCATTAAGCTCTAAATTGCATTGCCTCAGTACATGAAAGATTTAAAGGACATTACAAATTTTAAATTGGAACTTAGAAAATTTTTAATTGATAAATGTTGCTATTCGATAAATGAATATCTTGAAGACCAAGAAAATGACTTTACAAACTAACCTCCAAAATCATTTGTTTCAGCTTTTATTATACTTTACCATCTATAGTACTAGTTATATATTGTTACTGGGAAACAAATTACTATAAACCATTTACGTGGAAGGAAACTGTAAGTTGGCTGTCATTTATTATAGACAATTTCATTTTGTACATTCTATATTTTAATTTCTGTGTATGACAAATCAAATTGTAGGCAATTTCATTTTGTATATTCTATGTTGTTAATTTCTATGTATGAAAAGTCCAATATCATTTGTACGATGGCACGGATGCTAAATAAATAAAATAAATAAATCTACAGTTCATAATCAATAGATTGTGGTCAGAGTCCACATCTGCCCCTGGAAATGAATTACAATTTAAAACCTGGTTCCTAACTCTCTGTCTTACCATTATATAATCTATCTGAAACCTTCCAGTGTCTCCAGGCCTCTTCCATGTATACAACCTTCTTTCATGATTCTTAAACCAAGGGTTAGCTATGATTAAGTTATGCTCTGTGCAAAATTCTACCAGGTGGCTTCCTCTTTAATTCCTTACCCCCATTCCATATTCACCTCCTACTTTTCATTCTTTTCTTTTTCCAATGGTTATTAATTGTTTATGAATGTAAAATGACTCATTCCACATCATGACGACTTATCACGCAAAATGAGCCATGGAACATGAAAGTAACTAGCGCAAATGGTGCATAATTTCTGGGTAGCAATCCTTATTAGCCATAAGGCAGGAACTCATGAGTTGTAATCAAATAAAACAGTGAGAAGAACCTTCGCATGTGATTGAACTTGTGAAATTTTTTTCAGTCTTGGCTCTTCTGGAAGTTTCCATTTGGACAATTTAGCCTTAATTTCAACATCATACCTATATACCCATGTTTTGTCACCTGTTGTTACCTTCTTTAGAAGTTCTGGGTCATTGTTGACTTTATTTAGCAATTCCTGATTGATGTCTAAATGACATCATTTTTGGTTTAAATTCAGCAATTTTGGAACAAACTTTGCTGCTACTTGTTTCATGTCCAAAACACCCAAAAAATTGCTTGCCATGAGCCAAAGGATATACTGACATCATTAGCAAGCTTTCTGATAGTGATTGAGCTATTTCACAGAACCATTTTCTTTACTTTTTCCACATTGTCATATGCAACTGATGTACTAGGGCATCCAAGGTAGTTATCATCTTCAATGTCTTCTCAATGGTCTTTGGAACAATTATACCAACCATAAACTCTTGTAATTCTCATAGTAGATACACCAAAAGACACAAAGAAGATTTTGAGTGCAGTGCTGCACTTTATTCCATTTTCCAAGCAAAATTTAATGCAAGTTCTTTGATCCGTCTTTTTCATGTACTCGAAAATACATATAACCTATCCAACTGTCAGCAATAAGTGAAATATTCAAAACAGCTGAAAATGGAAACATATGCCAGGAACATGAGTACCAACAAGATTAAAAAACAGTTTTGAAAACAAATGCATAAAGCCCACAAAATTAAAAAATTCTCATTGCCTTTTGATCACACCTCGTGTATGGTTGCTTTCAAATCCCTATAAAGAAAAGCAGTTGAAACATCAATTAGCACAAGTTTCATTTTCTCACTTGTGGGGAGTATTCGAATGGTAGATATTCTAAGTACAGAATCAAAAGTTTGGTCATAGTCAGCTCCTCTCCATTGCAAGTAACCCTTAATTATCAGTCTTGCCTTAAATTTATTGACTGTGCCATCAACATTTATTTTCACATTGTATACCCTTCCATTAGGAATGGACCTCTTTCCATGTCATAGCTCAACCAGGTCCCATGTTATTTTCTTGAAGAACTTTTATTTGACAATCCATAGCTTCCTTCGGGAAATCCTTTTGAACAGACTTCAGTGCTTATATGTATGTTTCTGGCTTCTGGAAAAATGTTGAGAGATGCATCACATAACTGTTAAATTTTTGTGAAGCTATGAGAGTTAATCAATTATGCAGACCCGATACAGCTTTCTTACATGTCTCCTCCTCCTCCTGAGGGTGTTCATTTACATTCAAGAAACTGTCATTGTCATCAGTCTCACTACTAATAACAGTCTGATCCTCAGTCTGAAGTGCTGGATCCTGATTCACATTCCTTTCCTTTGAACCTTTCGGGCTCTTCAGTGGTCTCTCCTCAAAGATGACATCTCATGATTTAATGAGTCTGCACTTCTCTTCCCAATAAATTCTTTAACCCTCACTGTGAACATATCCAGCAAGAATTCCTTTCGTTGTTTTCCAATCCATCTTCCTTCTCTGTGGTTTCAGAATATGAACATGTCAGATGGAGCCTATAACCAGCAAATGTTTGTCTTGGCATACTATAGTTCATTTGGAGATGTTCCTAGAATATTGTACATCCCTGTTCAGTTTAGGATATAGGTTGCAGTGCTTGCCACCTCCAACCAAAGCTGTTGTGGAATATTTCCATGTAAATGCATTATGGTCTGGCAATTTCCACAACCAGCTGTTCTGTCTTTCACTGAATTCGTTGTGTTGTGGAATATGTAGCATTGTGAGATGCTGAATTATACTTCCTTAATGAAGAATTTCCTTTGGTTGTTTGTTGTCAAGGTACTTTCCATTGCCACATGGAAGCTCCTTGATGGTATGCCCAGCAGTTTCTGCTTCACCTATGAACTGAATTTACTTTTCTGTGACTCCAGATTTCTCTTGGATAAACTATAAAAGAAGAAGAGAGCACGTAATTCTTCAGACTTTTTCAGCAATATGTTGAATAATCAGGTCTACTGCCAGTTGTTTGCATCATGCATGCATGATATTTCAATGACATGCCTCATGTTTTCAGGGGCTCCCTGAGTCTCAGGGAGTGCCAGAAGAAGACAGCGAGTCGTGCCGTTGAAATATCGAGCAAGAACAACACAAACAACCAGCAGATGACCCATTTATTCAACATGTCAAGAAGAGAGCATGTTTAGAAACTGATGGTGGAAAGCTAACAAAATCTGCTGATAAATTGTCAGAGAGAGCAGAGAAGACAATGGATAGTGCACTTTGTTGGCAGTCATACACTTGAAGCATGTACATGAGTAATGCTGTATGAATCATTTTGCAGTTTTTAGGAAATCGACTTAGGAAATCGACAAAAACTGTTAATTCCATAGACTTATTGGATATAATGTAATAGCAGATATGGATTGTTTGTGCATACAGACTGCTGAAAATACATCGTTGTGCTTCTTAAAATGGCACTAAGCGTAGTTTTTTGAAAACAAGTAAGTATTAAAATGGAAAAATGCTGTATAGCAACAGATATACAGCATTATTCCAGATCACTCTGCTGTATTATTAAGGTTCCTAGAATCCAAAAGTTGTAAGCAAGAAAATTATAACAGGATATGAAGTAATATTTATTGTAAACTGATTATTTTGGTCTTAAAAAGATAATAGAACGTGAGTTTGTTGTCAAGCTGAGACATAAATCTGATACATCAGACTCAGTTGTCACACTCCAGGTTTTCGTAAAAAGCCTGTATTTTGGCTCCATAGATTTCGTCATGTCCAATAGATTGCTTTTCTTATCCTTATGACGTTTCAGTATACCACTATAGAGCAACTGGAAACCAGAATGCAACAGAATTTTTGTTTAGTTCATATTCACAACCAATGTTCACAATAAAATGTTATTCCCATGGACCCCAGCATATAGTGATTTCAACATATGCTTGTGCCTCAAGGATCGTCACCACATGGCTTCAACCAGAGCACACCAGTAATTTTCAAAGCAGGTGGAGTTTTGAAAATGAACTCCAGTGGATCCTGCAACTTTGAAATCTTTCATTTCATCCTGTGAATGGTTAGTTTTGAAGGATCGACAAAGGCCTAAGCAATGCTTCCATTCTAAAGAAACGATAACTATTGCCACTTTCTTTCGTATCTTGAACACTGCGAAGTTCCTGCTGCTAGGTAGGAAACTATGGCTCAAATATAAAAACGTCTGAAGCATTTCTGTAAAGTAGTTGCAGTTGACCAGATAGAAATAAAGGGCTAAAATACCCCAGTTATTGTTCTGCCCAACACAGTGGTCATACCATACAATCAGTTTGTGTTCCATACCTTCTTCAAGCATCACAAATTTAAGCAAACAGGAAACTAATTTGGCAGAACCTCTCCTTTTGGCAGATTCATCCCCCAAATTTACTGGGTTGTTTTTGCAGTAATGAACAGTGAAATCATATTATGATGACAGCTGTCTCTGGCAGAATACTGTGGCACATGCCAATGTAAGACAAAGTAATACCTGTTGTAGGACAATACATATACCATATATATTGTTGTTCATTTTAGCTGTTTCCATATCGTTTTTTTAGCACTTTGTATGGTTGGTCTGGTTTGGTGTGAGTAACTGACTCTCAAGTTCAATATTGTGTATTTCTGTTAGTCTGTAGCTGCGATCAGAAACAATCGATACATTCAGCAGAGATTGAGATTGGGGTACAGACATTCTTTTCAGGATTTTTTTCCTGCTGTAATGCCTCATCTGCTTCGGGAAACTCGAAATGTGTTCATAATCATAGCCCTGCATCATTTGATACGGCATGAGGTCTATTGAAATGTTTTCCATGACCGTCTTTAGCAGTGGTCATTCCATCTTTCAGTTTACATTGAAGAGTCTTTATTCATTGATGGGTGATGCAGAATATGTCAGGCAATGTTTTTTGAAACACTTCTTTTGACTGGACTTGGTATTTCAAAGCAGGTTGTTTCCATGAAGTATCGTCTGTTTTACCTTCCTTTTGTCTGGCTGGCGTGCCTATTTACATGGAATTTATCAAATAAATGGACTGCTCATTGTGCATCAAGGCATGATATTCCTCGTACAACTTTAACTTAATTTCCCAGTTTATGCCCTTGCATCATTGTTTTGAACACATGTCTGCAGTGTATAAATGATCCTAAATCATGCGGTCAATATTACTACTTAATATTCAACTGAATTATTATATTCTACATTCTCTTTTAAACATATAGCCATACTCAGAGTGTGTATTATATTTTTCGTCGATGATAATGACAACTGTAGTTAATTTTATTCATGTTACATATTTTTACTGTAATGTTTTCAGAAGATGCTAATAACGTGCATTGTTAGAGCCATGTACCTACAGGGCACATACGTCACTGTTCAGGGCACATATGCTACTCATGTATGTCCATAGTCTTTTATAAAAACTGTAAGAGTGTTATTCCAGTTACTTGCGTTGGAGGTTGTTTCACAGGAACTACCTTTCCTTTTCATGATTTATGTTCCAATCCAGCATCATGAAGCCTTTCCCTTTTAATATCCTGCCAATTACCAAAGTTAATTTTCCTTTCCTGCGCATTATTTGGAGATTTCAAACCACTTGCGGTAGGCATCAGGTTGCTACACTCCACCATTCTTGTAACATATCGCACTGTTCATGCAGAGGCGCGAAAACTCTGTCTGTCTCCTCACTGTCTAGTGCTGCCCTCGGACATTAAACAGGTCAACTATTACAGCAGGTGATGAAAACTACCTTATATAACATTTCTTCATGCGATTCTACAAAATGTGCCATAAAGAATTATTTGTGTGTACGCTTCACTTTCTGAAGAACAGCTAAGAGAAAAAGGGAGGAAATTGAAGCGTTAAGCAAAAAATTAAAAAGTGATCAAACTTAAAAGTGCTGCTAGGGTTGTCTTTCCTTTTTTTAAAGTGTTGTATAATCACTTGATTAAACTTCCATATATTTTTGCAACAATTTTGTGATGTGTTGATGTTAAATAATTTGTGGCCAAACTGAGTGGTGCTTTTTCATGCTGTGATCTAAAAATCAATATCATTGCTGAGGGAAATGTTTATGCTGGAAACTTCAGAGTCCTTGAAGAAATGTTTTAATACTGAGGTAAGGTATACTGTATTTTTAAGATTATGTATTTTATATGAAAAACAATTTGTTGAGGATTATTGTTTATGAAATTGCAAACAATTTACTTGTTTAAGGTTTTTATATCCACTTTGTTTACATGTAAAAAGCAACTCTTTGTATGTATAAGTTCCTTAAAAACTCCATTTTTTCCAAAAACAGAGTAGAAACCATGTTCTCATATACACACAATTGATTTGTCAGTTGTTTTGTCATCTCTAGACATTAGCATCCAATTATATGAATATAATAGAGGGAAACATTCCACGTAGGAAAAATATATCTAAAAACAAAGATGATGTGACTTACCAAATGAAAGCACTGGCAGGTCGATAGACACACAAACAAACACAAATATACACACAAAATTCTAGCTTTCGCAACCAACGGTTGCTTCATCAGGAAAGAGGGAAGGAGAGGGAAAGACGAAAGGATGTGGGTTTTAAGGGAGAGGGTAAGGAGTCATTCCAATCCTGGGAGTGGAAAGACTTACCTTAGGAGGAAAAAAGGACAGGTATACACTCGCATACACACACATATCCATCCACACATACACAGACACAAGCAGACATTTGTAAAGGCAAAGAGTTTGGGCAGAGATGTCAGTCGAGCTCTCTGCCCAAACTCTTTGCCTTTACAAATGTGTGTGTATGCGAGTGTATACCTGTCCTTTTTTCCTCCTAAGGTAAGTCTTTCTGCTCCCGGGATTGGAATGACTCCTTACCCTCTCCCTTAAAACCCACATCCTTTCGTCTTTCCCTCTCCTTCCCTCTTTCCTGTTGAAGCAACCGTTGGTTGCGAAAGCTAGAATTTTGTGTGTATGTTTGTGTTTGTTTGTGTGTCTATCGACCTGCCAGTGCTTTCATTTGGTAAGTCACATCATCTTTGTTTTTAGATATATTAGCATCCAATTAGATACAAATGAAAAATAGTCTTCTGATAGTGTACCTAACATTTTACAATTCAAAAAGATCAGTTAGTTCTGGATTATTTACAATATTTTCAGCCATTTCCCATTTCAGTTTTTTTCCTTAGATTTTTCTATTTCAAAATATGTGTCAGAATATCATATTCAGGAGCCTTTATGGAACTAAAGAAATATAAACAAAGATTGTAAACTTTGTCTTCAGAGACACCATCAAATATTTTGTGCAATTGTGTTCACACCTTGTAACCTGCATTGAGACACATTATTTTCTGCAAAGTTCCATACAGCACATTTGTGATTACAATTACTAAAGCAGTTCTATCTGGTTTATTGAAAATATGTCTATTCAGTTAAAGGAAAGAATCTCATTGATAAGTTAAAGTGGTCACTTTGAGGCTGACATAATAATCTGAGCTTAATTTTGAATAAGCAAATGTTTGGTGCTGCATAGAGAGCGTTGTAACTTTAAAATCCCATTAGTTCTGAAATCAGTATTGACATACAACAAATAATGCTAAAACAAAAAATATATATTATTAATGCTCCAGACTGCTCATCAGACAATGGTTTCTTGCAGTGTCTATAGCAACTGATCTCTTTGTTTTCAGGAGCAATGTATTTAGTTGACCTTAACACATATTACTAAACTTGCTTGTAGAATAATATTGTTCAATGGATAGTACCCATCAGGCCACTTGGTCATTAATTATTCCTAGTTCATAAATTTCTAACGTCGTCATTGTCCAGTGTGTTCATAGAGTGGCCTACTTACAAGGGAACCTCCCCATCGCACCCCCCTCAGATTTAGTTATAAGTTGGCACAGTGGATAGGCCTTGATAAACTGAACACAGATCAATTGAGAAAACAGGAAGAAGTTGTGTGGAGCTGTGAAAAAATAAGCAAAATATACAAACTGAGTAGTCCATGGGCGACATAGGCAACATCATGGAGACCGTCAGCTTAGGAGCGCTGTGGTCCCATGGTAGCGTGAGGAGCTGCAGAAGGAGAGGTCCTTGGTTCAATTCTTCCCTCGAGTGAAAATTTTACTTTCTTAATTTTTGCATAGTTATTATCTGTCCGTTCGTTCATTGACGTCCCTGTTCACTGTAATAAGTTTAGTGTCTGTGTTTTGTGACCGCATTGCAAAACCGTGCGATTAGTAGACGAAAGGACGTGCCTCTCCAATGGGAACCGAAAACTTTTGATCGCAAGGTCATAGGTCAACCGATTCCTCCACAGGAAAACACATCTGATATATTCTATACGACACTGGTGACGGCATGTGCGTCACATGACAGTAATATGTTGTCGATCCACCTAACTTGTACACTTGACGAATGGGTAAAAAGATTCTTCTACCTTGCCCGATTTAGATTTTCTTGTGAATGTGATAATCACTCCCAAAAAAGTGATGAAAACATAAGAGTTTGTCACATAAACTGAAAATAAAAAATTAAACTTTTCACTCGATGGAAGATTAGAACCAAGGACCTTTCGTTCCGTAGCTGCTCACGAGACCATGGCGCTCCTTCGTTTTCAGTTTCCTTGATGTTGCATATCTTCCCATGAACTACTCAGTTTGTATATTTTGCTTATTTTTTCACAGTTCCACACAACTTCTTCCTGTTTTCTCAATTGATCTGTGTTCAGTTTTTCAAGGCCTATCCACTGTCCGAGCTTCTAACTAAATCTGAGGGGGGTGCGATGGGGAGGTTCCCTTGTTAGTACAGCAGGTGCACATGTGTGTTACCACATTGTCTATTTCCCAACTGATACAAGATTTAGAGTGCAATGTACACCATCAATTCAGTTCAGTGGACTGCAGTAATCAGCTGCTCCATACACTTAATTATAGTCCCTGGTGTGTGCTCCTCTGCACCCACGATATCACCTGCAGCCTTTCGTTTATCTGCGGCCAGGCTCTCATTGGTAAATGCTACACGCTGCTGTGTTGCTATGCTTACCAAGCCAACCTACCCGCTCATCATGTTCTGGCTTGGACCTAAACTAATCACTTTGTAAACTATTAAATGTTCAATATCACACAAACAAACTTAGTTTTACAATCATTAACAAAACTTGGGAAAGCATCCACTGTCATGCTAGGCCTCTCAGCAGGAAGTATCACCAAGAAGAATTCCTGCTGGCATGTGGCTTTTTGGTAAAAACCCCAGGGTTGGCAAAGAGAAAGGTGCAATATATATGACTGCTTGACACTGTGTGCTGTGTGCGATGCTGTGCGTACCAGTTAACATGTCATCTGCTCGGTGGTAGCCTGTTTGTCATATCAGATGGGTGGCAAGTGCAAAAATGGATTTGTGCATCACCCCATAGTTCCCTCCTAGAGAGGTGATGATCAGCTGATGGATGGAGTGACTGCAGCCAGTATCAATCAGCACTCAAAGGTGTGCAATGATGATTGCGCGTGGTATTGTATGTGGCAGTCTCTGGAACATTATCTGGTGTTGGGCATGGGGGCAGTCACATGTTGCAGTGCCAGTCACGAAGGGGGGCATAATAGTATTGCAACTAAATTGTGGCGTCAGATGGGCTGCGGAATGTGTTGCAGCCTGCTGGCACCTGGGAAGGTGGTACAAGGCGGGTGATTCACTGTGCCCCTCACTGGAGGTATACTCCATGCCATAGTGTGCTACTGCCACTGTCTGTTGTAACCTCTGGCAGAAGCATGAATCATGTGCTGTCACATGAGAGTCAACTGGTGTCAAGAGGTTGGTGGCGGGTGTGTAGTGCAAGTGTCCCACAACCAAGGTAAGATGGCAGTGTGTGGGTCCAATGTCTGTGTTGTGGCAGCAGCAGGCATTGTGGGGAGCTCTGCCGTTGTAGGGGTGATGGAGGCAAGAGTGTAACACCTAGTTCAGAGGCCCACATGTTGGCTGACAGGTAGATGGTGGCAGCCAGGGTATAGTATACAGTAGCCAATGGTAGCTCAATCTCAATGTTGGATGGTGCGCACTGGCTGGGAATGTCCAGTGTACGCGCCAGCTCTAGAAGGTCAACAGAGACTATGGTGCGGTTACTGTGGAGCTGGATGGAAAATAATCTTCTCTGCTCTCTTGATCTGTAGGTGTGGACTGGCACTGTTGACAGAGGGGTGGCTGGTAGGTGTCCACTCGGATCGTAACATGAGTGCACAAGCAGAGTTCTTTGTGCACTGAGGACTCGTACTTGCCATGGCATCACAGGGGTACCAGAAAAAGGTGTGCCTTACAGTCTTGGAGCTGTTGAGCGAAGGTTGGAACTCAGCTGGTGGTCAGCGTAGTCTGGCACTTGATGAAGTCTTTCTGGATGATATTAAGTGTTTGCCCATAAATGATTTTGATGGCAGATGCATCCAGGTTGGCTTTGTGTGCTACACACAAATGTAAGCGAGCTAGCAGTAGGGTGGTAAACGAAATTGTATTATGGCATGTGAGGGTAGCTTTCAGTGTTCTGTGGAATCTCTCCACCATGCCGTTTGCAGCAGAGTGGTAACTGGTTGTGCAATGAGCTAGTGTGCCACATGTTGCGGCTAATGTTTTAAATAGGTCTGATGTAAACGGTTGTCTAATGTCAGCTGTGGTCGGGGCACCCAAAATGTGAGACCCAATTGTCCATAATAGCTGTAGCCACCATATCCACCATGAAGGCAGGCAATGGTATGGCCTCGAACCAACAGGTGAGCCTGTCAATGACAGTAGGTATATACTTGTGGGCATTTGGTGGTGGGCAGCGTCCAACCAGATCAATATGGACATGGGAGAAATGGCAGTCAACTGGGTGAACAAGGCAATTGGAGAGTAGATGTGAGAGCCTGCTTTGGCACATTGACAGGGGAGGTAAGAGCATTCCCAGATAATCCAATTCCATTGTATCCTGGGCCATATGAAGTATTCTTACTCAACAGTTGTGGATGCCAGAATGTTGGGTTGAGACAAACTGTGTGCATGTTCAAAAGCCGGCCAGCCAGAGTTGCGGGTACGTAGGGGCATATGTTTCATTAGGAACATATGGACAGTCAGTACTCCTGAGGAAATCACACCAAATGTATGATACCATACCAGGGATCATGTACAGTTGAAGGGTGAGTCCGATGTTGGGGGATCAGGTGCTCAGTCCGAAATTTGGGGTCAGCTGCACAGTCTTTGAAATGTGCAGTTAGGTGCTTGGGCAGCTGCCAAGGCAGGGCAGTGTTATCTAGGGGGACTTCAATGGTGCAGAAACAACTAAGACAGTTGGTAACAATATTTTCAATGTCTGCCACATGTTATATATCAGTTGTGAATTGTACATTGTATTCTTGTAGGTGAAAGTGCCGACGGGAAATTTGGCTGCTGTCTTTTTGCAGAAACCTATGGTCTGCGGTTAGTTCTAATGAATGCTGTAAAGGGGCACCCTTCAGCGGAGGGGTGGAAATATTTTATCACCTCATACACAGCAAGACGTTTATAGTCATATGCGGCCAACTGCTGTTGTGGCTCAGGCAGCTTCACTGAGAAAAATGTCAGTGGCTGCAAAGAGCCTTTGATGTGTTACTGTAGGACAGTGCCGATTGCAGATTGGCTGGATCATACCCACAAGGGAAAGGAGGTGTAATGTGTGTTGTTCCTCTATACAGTGTTTTCTCCAAGTATGTCAAATATTATGTTGTGCTGTCAGAGACTGTGAGCACTATCATCAGAAGAATTACAGCAAATTATCTACCAAGAGTAGGCAAGCTGAAAATACTGATGATAGACAACTCATCATACTTTACAAGTAACCATTGGAAAGGTTTCATGAACACTCACAACATTAAACATATACTTTTATCCAGGTTTCACCCAGAAGCAAGTCCAGTAGAGAGGATATTTAAGGAATTTTACAGATTTACCCGGACTTACCCTCCTCACAAACTCACAAGGTGCATCAAATACATTACCCCCTTCCAGCAAGTTGTTAACAATCTCCCGCATACCTCAGCCAGCTTTCCAACTACAGAATTGCTGTTTGGCAAAAGACACGTAGGCAGTTGGGAAAAACCTCTATCCAAGGTCCCTATGAAGGAAATATTGCATGAGAAGAAAATACATTGGGCACTGGTTAGCATAGAAGAAAAGGCAGAATATAGAAAACATTTGTATGGTAAGAAACTAGGATGCACTGTAGAGTACCATGTAGTACAAAATTACTCCTCAGAAGTCATACAATGTCGACAAAGTATGGTAAGTTAAATTTCAAGTGGCAACTACTGTACATGGGTCCATTTGTTATATCAAAAACCCCTCACCCAGGAGTCTTTAAATTAGTATACTTAAACCATGGTAAGGAAAAAGGGCTCTACCCATACAGGTCCTGATGAAAGATGACACCTCAAATTCTGTTGAGTTTATTACGAAAACAGTTGGTAACTGGTCTACCTTTAAGCTAGTCACATGTCTGAAGTGTCAGTAATTGGTTAGCATTCAGTGTTTTGCTCAAGAAAGATATATTTCTCATATCTTCTACTACAGCACCTTCTCCAAACCAATGCTCAGTATTTTCAATGAAACACAGTGGCTTTTTGTTGCATAACATTCTCAATCGGTTCTGGAGCTAACAAGAACTGGATGAACTGTCTACCTCTATTTCTTGTTGCCTGACTCTCATCCCAATGTGTGGCCAAAGATGGAAATGCTGTGGGGCTGTAAGCCCTTGCATTAAAATCTTGCTTTCTATCCACCGAGATGGCTGTGTTAGGACGGCCACTGGTATGGATGAGTTTAATTCATTTCATTGTGGATCATTTGCCGTGATGCTGCTCACTCTGATCAGAGAGTCTCCCCACACGTGCCACACATAAAAAAGAAGATTATCTGGCATAGTACCTACCCCTTGTAGAGGTTAAAGCTGAATACAGATGTGAGGATGGAAACTGATTAATAATTGCTTGAATAACTGGAAAAATTTATTGGAAGAAATAGTTGAAAGAAATTAGAAGGTAATTTATGGATCTGCGCACAATCCTGGGTGATCTTTAACTGATAACAGTATCAACAGACCTTTAATATCAATACATTCAAGGTCAATAAATATAATTTGCATTATGTACTGCTTCACATTAATTCCATTGTGTTTAGTCTTGATCGTGACATTTCAATGCAGGAACACTCCTCTGGATACCACGTAAATTCTTCCTGTCTCTATCGAACCTCTTGATGCAGGATCTCGGTGGTGAGTGAAATGATGAACAGATAGGAGTTGAGCTCTTAAACATGCAAATAAATATTGCTTTTCCAATAACTTTTTATAACACTTTTAATGAATGGTTGAAAGACACACTTTTAACAATGCTGGTATGGTGGATCCAAGCATATGTCCGTACACTACCACTTCTCAAAACAAAAGGGTGAAGATACAGGAATTAATAAATTTTAGTGTGTGTTTCTTACTTTGTTTCATACAAATATTTAACGATGTATCAAAACTTTATCCTTGCTACAAAAGAACTCTTTAATTTACCTTTGGCAGTGTCTTTAACTCATTCAGATTACATATAGCTTATATCTAAGAAAAGAAAAGAGCAAAAAAAATAATGATTCAATACACAGCTCAAGCGTCAGCAATGAGATCCCTGTGTTGTCAGGGGCCAAAACTATAAGAGTACATGATGAACGCCCCTCCCATGATGGATTAGCTACCATCCTGGATTTCTGTTGTGAACATAAATCCACTCTAATAGTTGGTGCAGCAGATCACAGTGCATAGTGGATAGATTATGCATAACACAAGGTGCCCTTCCCAGAATGACGTGCACTTCTGTGAAATTTAGTAAAGTGCAGTTCACACCTTAAAAAGGGGTCATAAGTAATTAAGCCAAACAGGTTGAGGGAGAAACGTTATGAAATGAGCTAAAACTGATGGATATCCTAATAATGGTCAAGTTGTCAGTGTAAAAGCTTCCCTAAGCGTAAGACTCCTTATAGTCACTTCTTATTACAGGTGAGGAATAACTGTGTGTTTATTCCAGTCCCAGACACTGGAGGGGAGAACATACCGCAGGAGCTGTTGAGGCAGCTATTAAGGATACACACTGCAACGAGTTACAAATGGTGGTGCAAGTCAGAACAAATGCTGTTTGTAATTTGGGATCTGAGGAAATACATGGATCACTTCAGCATGACTTTCCATTGATCCACAGTCACATTATAATAATCCCAAACCCACTATAGTCATAACTGACAATGCGTGCCTCTCATCCTATAGAAACCAAATGAACTTTGTAATCAACTAAACTGAAAGCTTTTTACAGGTTGCTAAATACTCCAATTACAGGTTCTTCCCTGACAAATGTTTGCAGTGCATAATCCACAAGTTCTTGTGTTGCTTAAGCAGTGGAATATTTTTTATTATATATATATATATATAGATAATCATCTTTGTTTATATATATATATATATAAAAAAACAAAGATGATGTGACTTACCAAATGAAAGTGCTGGCAGGTCGACAGACACAAACAAACACAAACATACACACAAAATTCAAGCTTTCGCAACAAACTGTTGCCTCATCAGGAAAGAGGGAAGGAGAGGGGAAGACGAAAGGATGTGGGTTTTAAGGGAGAGGGTAAGGAGTCATTCCAATCCCGGGAGCGGAAAGACTTACCTCAGGGTTTTTTAATTTAAAGGACGGGTATACACTAGCGCGCGCACACACACACACACACACACACACACACACACACACACACACACACACACACACATATATCCATCCACACATATACAGACACAAGCAGACATATTTAAAGACAAAGAGTTTGGGCAGAGATGTCAGTCGAGGCAGAAGTGCAGGGGCAAAGATGTTGTTGAATGACAGGTGAGGTATGAGTGGCGGCAACTTGAAATTAGCGGAGATTGAGGCCTGGTGGATAACGGGAAGAGAGGATATATTGAAGGGCAAGTTCCCATCTCCAGAGTTCGGATAGGTTGGTGTTAGTGGGAAGTATCCAGATAACCCGGACGGTGTAACACTGTGCCAAGATGTGCATCCCGCAACTACCCTCCCGACCTGGTACAGAAGCAAATAACCAGAGCCACTTTCTCAAACCCAGAACCTCCCACAGAAGAACCACAAAAGTGCCCCACTTGTGACAGGATACTTTGCGGGACTGGATCAGATTCTGAATGTGGCTCTCCAGCAGGGATACGACTTCCTCAAATCCTGCCCTGAAATGAGATCCATCCTTCATGAAATCCTCCCCACTCCACCAAGAGTGTCTTTCCGCCGTCCACCTAACCTTCGTAACCTCTTAGTTCATCCCTATGAAATCCCCAAACCACCTTCCCTACCCTCTGGCTCCTACCCTTGTAACCGCCCCCGGTGTAGAACCTGTCCCATGCACCCTCCCTCCCATGCACCCTCCCACCACCACCTACTCTAGTCCTGTAACCCGGAAGGTGTACACGATCAAAGGCAGAGCCACGTGTGAAAGCACCCACGTGATCTACCAACTGACCTGCCTACACTGTGATGCATTCTATGTGGGAATGACCAGCAACAAACTGTCCATTCACATGAATGGACACAGGCAGACAGTGTTTGTTGGTAATGAGGATCACCCTGTGGCTAAACATGCCTTGGTGCACGGCCAGCACATCTTGGCACAGTGTTACACCGTCCGGGTTATCTGGATACTTCCCACTAACACCAACCTATCCGAACTCCGGAGATGGGAACTTGCTCTTCAATATATCCTCTCTTCCCGTTATCCACCAGGCCTCAATCTCCCCAATTTCAAGTTGCCGTCACTCATACCTCACCTGTCATTCAACAACATCTTTGCCCCTGCACTTCTGCCTCGACTGACATCTCTGCCCAAACTCTTTGTCTTTAAATATGTCTGCTTGTGTCTGTATATGTGTGGATGGATATGTGTGTGTGTGCGAGTGTATACACGTCCTTTTTTCCCCCTAAGGTAAGTCTTTCCGCTCCCGGGATTGGAATGACTCCTTACCCTCTCCCTTAAAACCCACATCCTTTCGTCTTTCCCTCTCCTTCCTTCTTTCCTGATGAGGCAACAGTTTGTTGCGAAAGCTTGAATTTTGTGTGTATGTTTGTGTTTGTTTGTGTGTCTGTCGACCTGCCAGCACTTTCATTTGGTAAGTCACATCATCTTTGTTTTTAGATATATTTTTCCTACATGGAATGTTTCCCTCTATACACGTTAGAGGGGGGGGGAGAGGGGGGGGGTCCCACATTGGCTTCTGGCTAGGATATTCTGTGACATAAGGCAGCTTATTAATCTGTTGTACAGAATGTGTTAAAAGATTTTAGATATTACTGGTACAATACTATCAGGTATCTACTTTTGAGGTTATTTAGAATTACTTTTTGTGTACAGTGGCAGCATCCTAGAAATGTGTACACTCTCTAAATGCTGTCCTTCTGTGATGGCTTCAGTAATCATGTCAGTCAGGTATTTAATGATGAATTTGCATGACATATTTGATATACCATAGATGTCCTGGGTCTTGATGTTTATCAACTTATGTATGATACTCACTACTTCTTCCTCACTGGTTGGATAGAGTAGTCAGAGAATCGAATGATTCCAGATAGGAAGAATGAAATCGCTCAGCCCAAAGAAGCATTACTCACCATGTAATGTATCTATCATAGAACAGTGAACCTCTTACTAACTAGTAGATTCACAGTGACTCTGACACCTTGCTCCACCGTCTAGTTATGCATCACTGGATGGAATTCCAATCCATCTTTTCATTTGCCAGACCAGTGCAACCCACAATGTAATTTATGAATATCTGACATCCATAAACATAAAAAAATGAACATTACATGTGCCTTAACTACCACTTTCTGCACATTTACACTAAACCTCACTTTTTGCAAACTGTTCATTTTACTGTCAGTTTCAAGAATTCTTTTCACCTCCACTGCCTGTTTACTTCACTGTCTGCTTATAATAACTTGGACTTCGCTACAACTGGCAACTAAATAACTTGCTTCTTTCTTTTGGAAACTTTTATCTTTTCTTCAGTACCATACTTCATCCCAAAGTTACTTACATTAGCTTTTGCTACTGGCTTTGCATTTGTCTTATTACTAAACATACAGTTTTACAACCCTCCTTAATAAGATCACTAACTTCATCAACCATTTCATTTAACAATTGTAAACAGTCTGCCTCAATGTTCGCATAGGCATCAACATTTAAAGCAACAACTTCCAGCTCAGTCCTCAGATCCCAAATGTTAACATTATTTACATGCTCTGCATTTTCTCGGTCTACCACCAACCAATCAACATCAGCCTTATGTACTTGCGTTGTTCCAGAAACAATATCATTACCACCATTAGAAAAAATAACTATTACTTCTGACTTATCCTGGCAAAAATTTAACAAGCAACTTCCAATCTCATCTTACAAAGGTTTCTTAATTAGATTTTCATTCAATAACTTGTCAGTACCAAACACGTCTGATTTTGATCCAAAATTCCTTATTTTCAAAACAATTTTCAATGTGTCCATCTTTATGTTTAAATCTTTTAGATTAATTTCAATTACATCAAATTTTTGTCCATTTTGGCACTCAAATTAACAATGTCTTTTTTAAAGTTTTTTTTCTGGTGACACTACTATTTTTATTCATTTCTGCACTTGAACAACCAACACTTTTTTAATGACCCTTTATTTTTGTCATAAGTTCGTTATTATTGTCAACAATTGCTTAATGTTCTCAGCTACAGACTGCTCTCGTACCTCTTGACTTTCTTCATGCAATTCCCATGCAACATCAGGAAGCCATATCAATTCAAGATTGTTAGTTTTCCCCCCTCATATCAGAATAATCAATGGGTGAAGCCCTTGATGTTTCACCTTTATTCGACCATCTATAGTTTCATTATAGAAGGGTGACTCATCTCATTTAACCCACTGTCAGTTCTCAGTTTAACTTTTAACCCTTTTGCTGCTGTGGAAGTGTACACATATCCTGCTACACCATTCTGCAGGCATTGTGGACATGTATACACGCACTACTTGGATTTTTCTACTGTGCTATGGACATCTGAATGCATTCTGAGCTGCCAACCTGTCTTCTCACTGCTGTGGGCAAGTTCCTTCCTTATCTTGGTGAATAAAAAAGTTTCAAGTATTTATCATACAACATATGTAGCTCATTGTCCACTACAATTTGCAAAAATGCTTCTTTCAATATCTTGAATCGTTTATGGGTTATTATGATTTTTATGATCATGATGGGCACATTGCATGCAACCGTCCTGTGGATATAAAACCCAATAACTCAAGAACAAAATGAGATATTCTTCTGCTTTCAGTTTAAAAAAATCAATTTATCTTCATTTCATTCACTACAATGTATGAGATAAAATCAACCATATGCAAAGTTTATGCAACGCGTTTTTACCTCTGCAAACGCTTTAAAATTTTATGCACTGTTTTACTTAATTTGATGCAGCACATTAAGTATGACAGATAATGAAACGAAATTCAGTTGTTTATTGAGTGAAGATATCAGACACTAAGATGTGCAAAGACCAAACTTTTTCGCCTGATAATTCTTGAAAAACTGGATGATAATTATCTCTCAGCACAGGTTTCAGCATTTAACAAGTAGTACAGCCATAACAAAAGCCACCTCAGCACAGAATGCAAAGAGCACATCTGTTGTAGTGAAAGGGTTAACAATTACATTCTGTTCATTCACAAAATCATCACAAGTTTCCTTCTTAATGTTTGTTACCTGTCCCTAATTATTAAACATTTCATTGTTTTCCTCTTTGTCACTCACTTTGAAAAAAAAGTTTGATCACACTCAACAACAGTAACACTTAACTACTTTGTATTGTCTCAATGTACAATGTTGCTACCATCAGTATTGCTGTCTGGTAGAAATCCACTCTTATTTCTCCACTGTCATGTTAGACAGACAGGTTGACTCTTGTACCTATTAGTTATTATGCCCTGCTGCAAATGGTGCTGGATGCCCTCGTCCTCCTAGTGGTTGATGTCCTCTCTATTATGGCATCTGCTTCCTTCCACATCAGTTGTGCAGTGTCATATAAAACTTTGATTCTATCACCAAAAGTCTTTACTTGGTCCTACTCCATCTGGGCACCCTTTTTGTCACTTGAAATGTTTTTACTGTTCACTTTCTGGTACCGCGCACCGCGGAATTTGAATCCGCGCAAAACGTCATGGACGTCAAAGACCCATAGAGGTCTCTGCACCATCTGTGCAGCTGTGGCGGTGCGTGCTTCCTTGCCCGCTTTTAGTGTGAGAACGCCACAGCGGAACACATGGTTCCAGCGGCCAATAGCAGCGCCCCCGATAGCGTACTTAAGCGCCTGCCTCTCGCTCAGCCAGCCAGTCTAATCATGCGTACGTCGGTTGACACCTCACCTCACGTTAGACAGTTTACTTCCTTGTTCTGTGTACGAGTGGGCATGTTTGTTTCCTTGTGCCTATGTTGTTCGATCTTGTTGTATTCATTCTGTCCTTCGTTGGTCGTGTCCGTCCTCTCCCGTTGTGTTGCTGTTCACGGGCCTCTCCGCGGGTCCCGTCACGCTTTCCGTCATTGCTACCCCACAACCGTCCCGGTCACAGTTACAACACACTTCACAACTGTGAAGTGAAGTTTAGTTCCCACTTATCTCTAACCTCAGTTCCACTCATCCACAAAGTATACGTGTGTTCTTCACTGTCACTTCACTATTTTGTAAGTTCTTTTGACTGTGCCCACTCTGCAAAGAATTCCTCACCCCAGGAGCAACAATTTGTGATATTTGGTGCTTGATACTAGCAGACTTCTTTTGGCTAGTCAAACATGAATTTGAGCTATTTCCCTCCTGAACACAAGCCCAGCTCTTAACCATTGTGCCAATTTGCTCATTTTCTAAATCATGATGAACAGCTAGCTGTTACCTGGTTTTCCAGAGCAAGAGTTAGACACATCACCAATCACCAATGCCTTGTTTCATTACAAAGATGCTAAGTTGGGTTCGAGTTGAGCCATGGAGCAGAGCAGTTCAATTTTCAGTTCACAATATTATATGAAATGTTTTCATCAGAACTAAGAGTCCAAGTTTAAACACAAGAAAAACAGCCCCAGACCACTGCATTTCAGTGTTGCACTGTTGCACATTTGTAAACATAATTCTTTTAGAACTTCATATTGCTACAACTTACATAGTGGTCAGTTCTGCAGACAACGATGAACCTTCAAAATGCTCCAACCTGGTGAAAATATCACCAAATGTGTTTACATTATACTGTTCACTTGAAACTTCTACAATGACATACAAGTCGTTTTGAATATTTCTTCCATGGACTCACTCACATAGCTCAGACAGGAAAAACAGACACACATTGGCCACCTTCTTCTGTCAACAATATGTAATCAATGTCACAAACACCTGAAAGTGTTAATATTTACCAGCTTTTGCAGATATCCCACAATATGTTTGCTGTATGTAGTTTGTTTTTAGAAATGACTTTATATGCTGTTATGTTGAGCATTCTCTCTGTGATATCTCAGATTTTTTGTAGTGTGATTGATTAATGGTGTGCTTCCAGGAGTTCATCCGAGTCCCTGTTTCTTTTTTACGCTAAATATTTTGATAAATGACCTGACTGTTTTTTCAGTTGCTGTGGGTTGTGCTGTTGTGTTGTTGCTGCCTAGACTCCACCAGACAACAATTATTGGTCTTCTGCATAATTTGACTCTTTGTTTATCAGAACCTGCACTGATATTCTGTGAACCACACAATCTCTCAGCGTTTCTCAGTTTTGGCAGATGTGATACCTGATGGAAGCTTAAAGAATTGAGTCCTGTACCCTAAGCCCTGTCTAAATTGAAACCTCTGTCCTGGTTATCTTTACTAACTCCTTTATTTTTATAGACTCCTTAATTATGCTGTACAGGAACTCTGTGTTTAATCGCAATAGGTTTCAATGTACTTCATTTAATGATTATATTTGCAGCAGTACTCGGTGACAACTGATTTGGCTTGGTTTACTTAGTCACTGTGTCACATTTTGGCACCTACCTGTAGAAGTTTCTGCACTTTGTAGCTATACTCACAAGGGTTCACCTTCTGAAGACTTATGTAACAGGATTCTATGTCTAAATAAATGAAAAGTCTAACAGCTGCTTTATAGTTTCAAATAGAAAACTCTTCCTATTTTTATTTATGCCACATTTTCTACACATGATGACCAGGTCTTATACTGTTTAAACATTTCTAACAGGTAAGGGAAACTGTTATTTTGAAAATTATGCAAAAGAATATTAAATGCCAGGTCTTCTGCTAGTCTGTACATAAGTGACTATTACAAATTCTTACTAATGGTGGTAATAGCAGTTCATTAACAACCATGTGCGCAATTTTTAAGTACCAGTACATTACAGGTTGTTGGTACCAGTTTGAATTACCATGATCGACAGTTTATTATCTGCGTGTGCGTGTAGGCTGAATAAGAGAAGTAGGCTTGTCTCAGCTTGATGGAATAATTTATTAATGAAACCCTGGAGTCGGAACAGACAATAATACACTGCAACCGATAACTCGTGCAGAGGCATGATAAAAGTTCAGTACGGTAAATTATTCCATATCTAACACACTTGGATTCACACTTTCGCCACGGAGTAGAACGTGAAACAGAAATCAACAATCAAAGAATAAAACACAGAACAAATGTTGCTTGTGTATAGCGTCTCTGGCAGCGTCCAGCGGGAAAGTTTCGCAGCACTGTACTTTCAAACACCTGAGCATGTCAAGGCGCTGGACGATGACAGAAGATGCCACGTCAGCCCCCATGGTGGAAGCAGAGCATCATTCCAAATAGCGTGCTGGAAAATTGGCATGTCATCCATATCTTGAGGTGCGTGGTGGTGGGTCAACTGCGGCCCCCAGCTGCGTCTGTGTCGGCAACGACATTGATGGAATGATTGCTGAGTTAGGCAGAAGTCATAGTAGGTCAGGCGTCACTGCTTCCAGAAAGACGTATACCAGATTCACGTGGTCAATGGAGACTGTAGTCGGTTTCCCATTGATCAAGACGTCCAAGGTCTTGCTTCCTCTGATTACAACACGGTGTGGTTGGAGCGAGGGTTTAATACCTTCTGTTCATAACATGACGTTTGTGCAGAAGGGTAGGTCACGATGGACAAATGTGGCAGGAGTCCCGTGTCGGTGAGGTTGCTGCAGACGGAGGCGAGCCACATGTTGTTGCAGTTGTCGGAGAAATTCCGGCTGGTCACCCGTAGGGTTCAGCAGAGTGTAGGTAACCATGAATTCTCCTGGCAGGCGTAATGCTTCGCCATAAACCTATTTCGCTGAAGAAGCATCCAGGTCTGGCTTGAATGTGCTTCGGAGTCCAAGTAATACCACAGGAAGTTCTTTGGTCCATCCAGTGTCATGACACATTAGAGCAGCTTTTAGGGTATGGTGCCATCGTTCTATTAAACCATTGTTGGTAGGGTGACAGCTCGTCGTCCGGTAGTAAAGTGTGCCACAAAATTTTGTCAACTCTCAAAACAAATCAGACTTGAATTGATGTCCCCTGTCCGTCGTAATGTGCAGCGGGCAACCAAAACATGACACCCAGTGTGTGATGAAGGTGAATGCGATAGTTTCTGCCGTAACATTGTCCACTGGTGCAGCTTCTGGTCATCGGGTGTATCAATCAATCATCGTAAGTGTGTAACAGTGACCATCGCATGATGACAGTGGGCCAACAATGTCAAGGTGGACATGCGTGAATCATGCTGTCATGATTGGAAAGCTTTCTACCGGTGAGTGGATATGGCGATTTATCTTGCTATAATGGCATTTCAAGCAGCATCTCGCCCATTCGTGGCAGTCCGTTTGCATTCTAGGCCACACGTAGCGCATTGTTACTAAGCATGTCATAGCTCGTATGCCTGGGTGACATAAGTTGTGCAGCAAATGGAAAGCGTCCTTCCGAAATTCCAGAAGTAGGAAGGGTCTTGGCTTCGATGTGGACATGCCACAATATAGCTTTACGTCGCTTCCAGGAATGTCTACCAGCTGCAGGTCCAGCGCTGATTCACCATTTGACAGAATTGCTTGTAATTCCACATCAGCTTGCTGTGCTGCAGCGAGGTTGGCATAACCGATCGTATTGGCAATACTGCTGACTCTGGACAAACAATCAGCCACTACATTGTTGATCCCAGACACATGACATATATCAGTGGTAAACTGAGAAATAAACATGAGCTGGTTGTGTTGTCTGGGGGAACAGTTCATGTTGTTCTGATGGAATGCATATGTTAGTGGCTTGTGATCCGTAAAGAAAACAAAGTCACGTGCTTCTAGTTGCGGTCTGAAGTACTTGACAGATTCGTAAATGGCCAGAAGTTCTCTGTCGTATGCGCTCCAAAGTCTTTGTCAGGTTGTCAACTTGCGTGAAAAAAATGCAAGTGGCTGCCACGTGTCACTACATTGTTGTTGCAACACAGCGCCAACTGTGGTCTGGCTAGCGTCGACTACCATAGCTAACATGGCAGTAGGATCTGGATGTGCCAGCAGGGCTGCGTTGGCGATGCTTTTCTTGGCCACTTCAAATGCGACAGTCATTTTGTGAGTCCAAGTTATGGGCGTGTTACCCTTGGCTTTCGAACCAGTTAGTGCTGCAACTAAAGGTTCCTGTAGATCAGCAGAGTGTGGCAAATGGCGCGGAAAAAATTTAACATCCCGAGGAAACGCCATAGTTCCTTGGCTGTAGTGGGCCTCGGAATGCATGAATTGGCTTCCACCTTCTCAGGTAGTGGTAGCGATCCTGCTGCAGAAATTCTATGTCCGAGAAAGTCTACTTCAGGTTGACTAAAGACACATTTTGAGATATTGAGCATGATTCCGTAGTGTTCCAATCACTTGACTACTTCGGTTGGATGGTGGCGATGTTCCTCAGGTAACGACGAAAAAACCAAAATGTCGTCCAGGTATGCAAACACATAAGGTAAACCCTGCAGCACAGAACCTATGAAGCGCTGCCATGTCTGTGCGGCATTCCTCAGTCCAAAAGTCATGAACATGCTCTCGAATAAACCAAAAGGAGTGATGATGGCTGTCTTTGGAATGCCACGTTCGGCTACAGGTATCTGCGTGTAGGTCTTTGCACAGTCTAACACAGCGAACACTACTGAACCACTCAATGCATGATTGTAGTCACGCAACAAGGGTACAGGATAACGATCGGGTATTATCCAGCCATTCAGGGCTCTATAATCGCCGCATGGCCTCCACGCACGCTCCTCCTTTGGCACTAGACGTAATGGTGAGGACCAAGGGCTGTTGAGGAAAACCAGATTACACCTTCACGCAACATACAGTCAA
This sequence comes from Schistocerca americana, assembly GCF_021461395.2. Taxonomy (NCBI): domain Eukaryota; kingdom Metazoa; phylum Arthropoda; class Insecta; order Orthoptera; family Acrididae; genus Schistocerca; species Schistocerca americana. Next base: position 139,091,104 of record NC_060119.1, on the reverse strand, counting down.
ATTCTGCCTTTGCTATTTTGAGGCGATCTGGGGCTAAACGTCGGAGCCTACAAGAGGTAGGGGGTCCATCAGTAGTCTCAATATAATGGACAGTATCATGTCTTACCTCCTTAGGTGCTCCGGGTGATCGCATCAGGGCTGGAAATCCTCGCAGCAGCTCCGTGTACTCACCATCCACTACCTGAATTACCTTGGCAGTATGGACAGCTGCATCCCTATGGAATCCGGAAGTTGTTAGCCCGGTGGTGTTGTCGATCAGCCGAGAGTTCCTTATGTCAGGCAGCAGGTTGTAATGGGCGAGGAAGTCGGCTCCGATGATTGGTTTGGCGATGTGCGTGATGATAAATTTCCACGCGAAAGCGCGCCGCAACCCAAGGTCGAATTCCAAGCACATCGTGCCATACATCGTAATCTGGGAGTTATTAGCAGCAGTGAGGCAAATGGGCGCAGATGGTCGCTTCTGATGTAGCATGGTTTGAGGAAAGATTGACAAATCGGAACCAGTGTCTACTAAGTGCTTCCAGGTGGAGCATCGGTCACTCACAAACAGGCACCTGGATGTCAGACAGCAACCAGAGGAGGTGCTCACTTCGAATCGCCACTGCCGTTTGGGTAGGCGCAGGGTGTCGTACACTTACGTGCTTGCTCACCAAACTTGCGATGGTACCAACAGACTGTTTGTTCTGTCCCTGTCATAGTCGAGGCTGTCGATGATTGGCTGCATGAGCAACAACGGAATCAATATCGGCTCCTGTTGTCCGTGTCGGGGCAGTGTAACAGCTCACTGATTTGCCGTGATAATAAGTCCACTTTGTTGGCAAGAACATCATAATCCACGTGCAAGACAGTTGTCACCGCGCAGTCGCACGCCGCGGTAGCAGAGCAAACTATTGACGGCGTCATTGCCTCTTGGATCTTATCAGCTAATTCGGCCACTGCATCTAAAAATGCACCAGTCTGTGACACTATGATTGCCTTTACTGATGGTGGTAACCGGCTGCTCCAGATAAGTTGTCAGGACTGTACCTGCGTCTACTTTACTCCGCAGATCACGTAAGTACTGTGAAGGTTTCTTATCGCCGATGTCCTCTTGGGTAAGCACCTGCCGGATTCGATCTTCTAGCGAAGCGGACACACACCAAATTATTTCTGCTTTCAGTCAGTCGTAGCTGTTTGCTCCCGGCAGGCTAATTATGATGTCTTAAACCTCAGCAGTGTACTGGTGATCTAGTTGGCTGACTACCAGCGCGAATTTCGTGGCGTCGACTGTGATATCCGTATAGGAAAAATTTGCTTTGACTTGCGCAAACCACAGGGATGGATTGTGCAGCCAGAAGGGTGGCAGTCGCACCACTGGACACACCACAGAAGTATTTGTCGGCTCTGGTGGATTGGCCATCTCAGTTTCTTGCAAGGAGGAGATCACGTCGGGGTCACCACCTTGTCGGTACCGCTTTGAATTACCGTGATCTACGGTTTAACATCTGCGTGTGCTTGTAGGCTGAATAAGAGAAGTAGGCTTGTCTCAGCTTGATGGACTAATTTATTAACGAAACCCTGTGGTTGGAACAGACAAAATACACTGCAACCGATAACTCATGAGAAAAGTTCAGTAGGGTAAATTATTCAGTATCTAACACACTTGGATTCACACTTTCGCCACGGAGTAGAACGTGGAACAGAAATCAACAATCAAAGAATAAAACACAAAACAAATGTTACTTGTGTATAGCATCTCTGGCGTCCAGCGGGAAAGTTTCGCAGCAGCACTGTACTTTCAAACACCTGAGCACGTCACGGCGCTGGACGATGACAGAAGACGCCACACAAGTACACTAAATATTATTACTCTTCTCACAACATACAATAGCAATAATTGTATATATACTCAGAGTTTTACTCACATTCTAACAGATACTGTACACAACCTGAAACTGAGTTCACAAAATACTGCTTATGCAACATTATAGTGCAATATAATGGTTCCCGAGGCTGATGTAAATAAACACAAATTCATGATACATTGCATACTTTTCTGTAACTGAAAAATGGTGCTGAAGGAATAACAAAAGTAATCCAGTGGCACTGCTAAGACTTGTGAAGGCAAAACTGAGACTCAATATGAACTGACCAAAAAAAAGTCAAAGCTAAGATTAAAAGTAAAGTGACTGACACAGCATGAGAGTTGGCCTTATACACTAATGCTGGAATATTAGGTAATTTTGGTTATTCAGTTATAATTTGAAAATCCCAGAAGGTTAAAATGTTCAATCCTAAATGGCAGTCGCAACTATGGTCAAGTTTGGTTTCATAAATACTGGACATGAGCAGTAGCTATTAAATTGCACAAAACCAAACTATGTATACACAATGGGACTCACTGGATTATAAGTATGATATCCATACTGAATGATGAAATTTAGTTACTGAAAATTATGTAATTCTTAATTAGTGAAGGTCGTCACATAACATGGGTTTTATTGGTTGCAGGAACTTCAGATCAACGAAAGTATGTGACTAAATCCTGATGTTACAGCACTTTGGTCATAATCTGTTCCAAAAGTTGGGCTAATTGAAACCTTTAATTAAAAATATCTGATAAACTAATTAAGTTTGGGCAAATATAATTACATTACCAAAATCAGGGGAAATTCTCTTTGTAGTGAATGGTGTCTTTCTTTTGAATTTAATGTGTTAGCTCGCAATGCTTTTATGGATAGCTGGCTCTAGAAAATTTTACAATTACAATAACTTTTGAACTACTGCATTTTTAGTAAAACTAATTATTACAATACAATCAGAACAGTAAATTGCATGACCTGAATATAAGGTTTCGAAGGGGATTTCTGTTTATACAACACTGACATTTTGTGTAACATGCTCACCATCATGATATTACCATCAATATTTGAATAAAAATATCAGCAAAAAATTTTATGTATGCTTTAACTCAAGCATTAGGAGTGTAGATAAAGTAGCATGGTGTGGGCCAGTCCTCCTTTATTACAACTAATGTTCTATGCAACTCTCCTCCTGGATTTATTAAGATCTCTTCAGCCATCACATCCACCAGAGCTGGGAAATGCAGCGAATGTGCATTTCTTAACTCAATTTATAAGGCTGTGCCAGCCATCAAGTCCACAAGGGATGGCAATAGAATGTGTGTTTCACAGGGGCAGGGAAGCAGAGAATAATACCCTGCACTGACCACAAGAGTATTACCTGGCTGTCTTTTGCACATGTTGCTGAAGAGAAAAGAAAATTCTTGGGTATTGTTAGTTTTTCCCTTGTGATATATGTGGATATTATAGCAGTTTGTCTGATGTACCACCTGGTTTTGTGTCTCATCATATTAAAAGAACACTGCTGTCTGTTCTGTGCATTGGTTTTTACACAAAGAGTGTATTACAGTGATGTCAGTTCTAACAACTGAAAGTCCAGGATAGACTAACAACAATATTCTGCAAAGGATAGATTGCTACTCACCACGTAGACGGTATGGTAGAAGGCATCGAGTCACAGAAAGGCACACTGAAGACTGCTAAACATTGAAACTATTGGACAAAAAAGTACTTCGTACTCTTCAGAAACAGAAATAAAACACACACGCCCACACACTGGAGAGCGTGCAGGGCGTGAACAGCAATCTGGGGTATGTGCTGTAGGTATGAAGGCAGCATGGGCTATGGAGGGGGCGGATAGCATATTAGGGATGGGGGAAGATGAAGTGATACCTGTGAAAATGGGCAAGGATGTGGTGAAGACAGGATAGGACTGTTATGAAGAGTGTTCAATAAGTAATGCAACACATTTTTTTCCTAAAAGCAGGTTGGTTGCACTCAGTGTTCCAACACACCACATTATTTTCCACTCTTTTGACTACAAAACCTTATTTTTCAATATAATGTCTGTTCAATGTGATGTCCTTATGACACCTTACTGGGAATGCCTGTATGCCCACATTGTACCACTCTACTGGTCGATATTGGAGCCAATGTCTTGTTCCATCAATATGCTCCCCATCACCCATGTACTGCTTTCTGCAGAGTGCTTTCTTTATTGGGCCAAACAGATAGAACTCTGAAGTTATGACATCCGAGATGTAGTGTGGATGAGGAAGGACAGCCCAGTAAAGCTTTGTGAGTGCCTCTCAGGTGAGCAAAATTGTGTGGTGCCTTGCATTGTCACATAGAAAGACAAGTTCATTTGCATTTTTGTGGCAATGAACGTGCTGAAGTCTTTCTTCAAAGAAACACAATACACTTCAGAGTTGATTGTTGTGCCATGAAAGAGGACATCAAACAGAACAACCCCTCCAGAGTCCCAGAAGACTGTCACCATAACTTTACAAGCTGAGGGAGCAGCTTCGAACTTTTTGTCTGGAGCAGAAGTAATGTGGCGCCACTCCATGGATTGCCATTTTGTTTCTAGTTCAAGATGATGAACCCATGTTTCATAGCCTGGGATGATGTTTGATAAAAAATTGTTACAAAACAGTTTCACGATGTGCAAGCAATTCTGCACACATGGTCCCTCACGGCTCTTTACGGTCTTCTGTTAGGTGGCGAGGAACCCAGCGGGCACACACTCTTGAATATGCCAATTGTTGGACAAGTGTGCCAGCCTTACCATCAGAAACGTCCAGTTGTGCAGCAACGTGCTTGACTGTGATCAATAATTCACCACGAATGAGAGTGTTCGCAAGGTCCAACATTGCATGGGTCATGCTGTGTGCAGCTGGCTGGCACACAGGAAATCGGACACGTTTGTGCAACCTTGTTGTGATGACGACTGACACATCACCCAACAACTCACCATGGTTTTCTTGACTGAAAGGTCTCTATAGACATTCTGCAAGTGCCTATGAATATATGTGATGCTCTGGTCTTCAGTTAAAAGGAACTCAATGACAGCTCTATGCTTGGAACACATTTCTGTCACAGGCTTCATTTTCAAGGCTATGTATAGCACCACTACCTATTGGAACTTCCAAGAAACTATATGGGGTGAAGCAGGAATATTTCAAAATATTCCACAGCAAATTCCACATTTTTTCAACAGAAATTGGCACAGCAAAAAAAAAAAAAAAAAAAAAAAAAAAATTTTGCATTACGCATCAAGCGTCCCATGTAGGTGCAGATTTGGGAAGCTGTGCGGTGCTGGGTTGGGGAGGACATAAGGGGAAAAGACTGCAAGTGCACTGACAGAATACAGGGTGTTCGGAAATTCCCATTACAAACTTCTAAGAGGTGAATGAATAGACAATATTTCGAATTGGTACTCATTTCGGGAAACATACCGCTCCCATGCTACAGCCATTTGAAAACATGATTGCTGGGTAGGTATGTAAGAGGGTAGTTACGTTGGGGAGGGGGCGGGGGTGCCCACATCAGGTGGCTGAAGTCATTTGACGTTAGTCCTACCTCACTAACCTGGTTCAAGCTTCATCCACAAGTCTGTGAGTGTTAGAGCAGCATGGTTGCAGAATACACTGACATGATCATTTTGTATGGCGAAGCTCACTGTAATGGAAGAGGTGCTCTTTGCCTTTATGAAAACCATTATCCACAAGGTCTGAGTCCATTTCATACCCTTTTTGCCACAATTATGCAACAGCTTCGAGAAAGAGGTAACATCACCATCAGCTGGTGCGACTGTAGTGCTCCAAAGAGACACAGCACAACTTAATTGGAAGAGGTTGTAATGTAAACATCAGCATTTGTAAAAACTAATCAAGTTTTCCTTTTTTTTCATTAATAAGTGGATCTGTAGAACATGTAAAGCACTGGGTCACACAACTTTACTGTAAAAGTGTTTTTTCTCTCTCTCTCTCTCTCTCTCTCTCTCTCTGTGTGTGTGTGTGTGTGTGTGTGTGTGTGTGTGTGTGTGTGGATCTGATGGGTGCCCAACGGCAAGGTCATCAGGTCCCTTACACTTGTAAAAACAAACAAATGCGGAGATGAACTAAAAGTGTTGTACACACAGTCACTCTGTACCACATGCACTCTCACATGCACTAAAACCAATTAGGAGGGAAGAGAGCTAATCAAGAAATTAAAACACAGAAGAACTAAAAGAAAAAGCACAGGGAAACGTGACTGGCTGACAACTTACAAAAATCTAGGGTGAACCAGCCACCCTTTGACACATTAAGAACATATCTCTAAAATCTTGTTAAAAATAAAAATGTTTGACAATTTACAAAACTTTAAAACCATAACCACATTCATTTGATCATTACATACAATAGATGGCAGATCCGTCGGCAAATCTGCCGCAGTCCAAAGGTCGGCAAATAAAATGCAGCCCAATAAAATGTGGTGCATTGTGATCTGCATGCCACAAGCACCACAAAATGGGGGGTCCTCTCACTAGAGTAAGAAGCAATGTGTCATAGTGCTGTGGCCTATACAAAGATGAGTATGAAGTACCTCGTCCCACCAACGTGGCTATAAGGAAGTACTCCACGGTTGAGTTGTGGGCTTGATGACATAGAGCTTGTTATTGGTCACTGCCAGCCACTCATCTTCCCATAGACACACGACTTTGAACCTCAACAGTGAGGTGATAGCATCCTGGGGATAGCACACCAAAATACCAGAGGATCATGACACTCCTCCTTGGCTGCTCGATCTACCCTTTCATATCCCACAATTCCAATGTTCCCAGGTACCCAACAGAAGGACACCTCCTGCCCCAGTCGTCGTAGTTGTAGGATGGGATCCTAGATATTCTAGGTTACTGTGTCTGTTGGGTACAAACAATGGAGGGAGTAAAGAATCTGAGCAGACGAGGAATCTAACACCAGGAGAACGTCTCATCCGCTCCAGTGCTCGCAAGATCACATACAATTCTGCTTCAAAGACAGTAAATTCTGGAGGCAGCCTGACCTAGAGGAAACGATCCGGGAAAACGAAAGCGCAACCAACAGAGTCACCTGCTTAGACCCAACTGTAAAAATAGCTACACAGTCATGGTGCTCAGATAAAATATCAGAGAATATCGCATTAAAAATGGAAGCAGGAGTGCTATCTCTCCTGTACTGCACCAAGTTTAAAATCACTCTGGGCCTCTCCAGTAACCAGGGCGGCAGGCAGTTAAAACCCTGGATTTGGGCTCATACTGGCTCCACACCGAGCGATTCCAGGACACGCTGCACGCTGATCCCAAATGGCATCGTGGCTTGTGGATGGTTGGAAAAAAGACATTCCAGAGGTGGACGAGCAACAGTATGGTGTGCGGGTGAAGTTGGAGCTGTAAGGAACTTAAACGCCTGACGCACCATGAGGAGCTGGTGCCAGATGGTAAGTGGCAGTGCTCCCGCCTCAGCACAGGTTCTAGGTATGGGACTGGTCCGATAAGCACTCATGGTCAGCCGAATCCCCTCATGATGGACAGCATCAATGATACGCAAGTAAGGGGGCCTCACTAACCCATACACTGTGCAACCATAGTCCAGCCATGAATGCACAAAAGCCTGATAAAACTGAAGGAGACACACCCTGTCCACTCCCCAAGACCTGTGGCTAAGGCACTTGAAGATGTTCAGTGTCTTCAGGGATCTGGCTTTCAGGTCTTGCAGGTGTGATAACCACGACAATCGGAGTCAAAAATGAGCCCCATAAGCTGCACTGTGTTCCTAAAATGTAGGATGGTGCCCCCATATTCAAGGCAGGCAAACTAAAAAGACAACAAGAACAATTAAAATGAATACACACACACACAGAGCTATCTGCAGAAAACTGAAAACCCTCCTCTAACTGCCGCACAGTAAGTTGCAACTGACAGCTTGCCGTTGCAACACTGGAGGAAGAACAGAAAACAGCAAAATTGTCTACAAATAAGGAACACTGTTCAGGACTCCTTACCATACATGTGATACTGTTAATGGCTATGGCAAAGGGGGTAATCTTAAAGCACTGCCCTGAGGAACACCATTCTCCTGCCCAAATCGATCAGACAGCATGTCACCAACGTGGGTCCTAAAAAACCGCTGAGACAGGAAAGACCCTATGAAGATGGGGAGGTGCCCATGAAAGCCCCACTGATGCAGTTGTGTGAGAATACAGAATCTCCATGGAGTATCATATGCCTTACTTATATCGAAGAATATGCCAATACAGTGATGCTTACAGAGGAAAACCTGCTGAATAGCCATCTCTAGGAGGGCCGGATTGTTGACAGTGGACCATAATCTTCAGAATCCACACTGAAAGCGGCTAAGGAGTCGCCTGTTTCTAACAACCAGACCAGACAATGATTAACCATTTGCTCCAAGATCTTTCCTACACAGCTCGTTAAGATGATACTCCAGTAACTATTGGGACATGTGCAGTCCTTTCCTGGTTTGAAGAGAAGGATCAGAATTGCCTCCCTCCACGAGTTGAGAGAGTTGCCTGTCTGCCATATTAGATTAAAACATTTGAGGATTTCCTTTGATGTCACTGGCAAATGTCGAAGCATGCAGTACCGGATTTGGTTGTGGCTGGGTGCAGTGCAACGAATCTCAGTCAGTGCCAATTCGAGCTCCCACAGGGAGAAAGGGGAATTGTAGGCCACAGAAATGTTGGACCTGAAGTCCAACTTTTCCCTCTCTAAAGTTGGACGATAGCGACGAAACACCGGATCCTGGCTTGCATTGGCAGTAGTTTGTGCAAAATGTTCAGCCAGTGTCTGAGCAATGTCTCTGGGTGTTGTTTGGAGGCACCACTGTTTCAGCACTGCTGCTATCGGTAAATGCCTGAGTTTACCAGAACTCCTCTGGATGGCTTCCCATACTTTTATGTAAGAAGTGGAACGATTGATGGAGTCCAGGAACGCTTGCCATGACTTTTTCTTACTCTTCCCAATGACATTGGCCCTTGCAACTCAAAAGGACCTTTGGTTGTCTGCTGTTGATCAGCGTTTAAAATGTCGAAGAGCCGCATGCCTTTTCCGGATCGCAGAACAGCACTCATCCGTCCACCAAGGTACGGGTTGCCTCCTAAGATGACATGAGGACTGTAGGATGGGGAAGTCGGTGGCACGATGGATCATGCATTTGATGTGGTCCACCCATCCTCGGACACTGTCGCAGTGTTCGAACACAGCCAGCTGGCTGAATCGTGTCCAGTTAGCCCTGCTGACTATCCATTTTGAGGGCTTAACTTCATGTGGTGGGCCATTTAGTAGGTGAAGGCGGTTTGGGAAGTGCTCACTGGAATGAAGGTCGACAATGACCTCTCACTGAACAGAGTCGATGGCTGGGAATGATCCAGCAGCAGTAGAGGAATGTGTGTAAGTACCAGTGTTGAGGATGCACAGCTTGTGAGACATCAGTAGGCCCCCCAAAACCTCACCCTGAGGACTAGTCGAGCCCCACAGGACATGATGGGCACTGAAGTCTCATAGCAGGAGAAATGGTCACGGGAGTTATGCGATAAGATCGGGGACAGCCTCAGAGTCTATTGCATCTTGTCGAGGTAAATACAGTGAGCAAATAGTGATTTTTTGACACACATGAATTTGAACTGCAACTGCTTGCAGGTCTGTAGCGAAGGGGAGAACAGAGGAGTGGTGCATATTAGTGATAAACACTGCGACACCTCCTTTGGCTCTTTCCCCCAATAGGTGGTCCTTGCGATATAGCATATATCCCTGTAGCACAGGGACATCTGTACCTTTAAAATGCGTTTCTTGTATACAAAAGCACAAGGGACGTGCCTGTGCTAGGAATTTCAGTTCCTGCACACGAGTCCCGAACCCATTCATGTTCCACTGTTGTATGGAAGCCATGTCATCTGTGTGGTTTCAATTTACCCCTATCTTTGCACCAAGAAGGTGAAGCAGTTTGAGTGGGAGGAGTGGAGGGGCTGCCTGGCTCTAAGGCATTTAACTCCATGATATCCTCCTCATCAGTCAAATTGGAAAGAATGACGTCTGACAGCGTTTGAGACAGCTTTTGACCTGAACGTCGTGAGCCTTTTCCTGCACCCTGTCCCTTCGAGGACGAGGGGGAAAGGGGCATTGAGAGGCACTCTGCTTTTCTTGTACCTTCTGGATGCTCACTACGGAACTATTGTTGGTCTTTCCTGGTACAGCTGCCTGGATTACTTTGTCCTTACTCTTTTTCCCTTGATGTGTACACGTGCAAGTACAGGTGCTTGTGGTGGATACAGGCACACTGGGCGTTGTCTGTGTCGAAGCATCAGCCTTGGGATTAGGTTTCTGCGCCATGGAAGAATACGAGGTGGCAAAGACAGGGGCTTTCGTTGCCTTATATTCGTTTTTGGCTTCGGCATAGGGGATCCGCTTGGTCACTTTTATCTCCTGTATTTTGCATTGTTCAGCAAAAACAGGGCAGTCTCAGCTCCAGACTGGGTGGTTCTCACAGCAATTGATGCAGATCGCTGGAGAGGGGCAGTCAGTCCCAGCGTCATGAACGGATTTTCCACAGTTCCCGCAGATCGCTTCACCTCCGCAAGTCATGGTTTGGAATATAAGGCCAAACATTAAGTCGAAGGAAGCTTGCCATAAGATGTTCAGGCAGTATCGGAGAATTGAATGTGACAATGAAAGTGGCAGTCTTTTCAGTTGCTCCATTATTCCTGTGCATTCGCTGCTGCACATTGACTTTCCCTGGGATGCTCATTCTTGCTTCAGTTCTGCTACATCCATGTCCACGATATCTTGGCATGTGACAACGCCCTTACTGGAGTTGAGAGAGGTGTGCATCTCAACAACGATATCACAGTCACTACATTTCTGTGATTTCTTAAGAAGGTCTACTTGCTTTGACCTGTTAGTTCAAACCAACTATGCGCCATTATGCAATCGTTTTTTAGACTTTATGTTCCAGCAAGGCCTTCCAAACCCTTATGGATATAAAAGGGGGACAATTTTTCAGCTGTCCCCTCCTTCCTCTTTATCACCAGTAACACATTTTTATTCACGACTCCATGAGCTTTGTTACTCCAGTCCAAAGTATTCTTTTTATCAGGAGAGCTAGCCCCTCTCATTCTTTTGGGCGAATGGGCGTGAATACTCCCAGGCAGTACACCCTCCCCACTGGGAAGAGAAAAAGATGATTTCAAGGGTTCCATCTCAGTCCCACGAGCAGCTAGGGAAATAAGGGCCCACTCAGACAGAGCCTTGCGTGCCTGAGTAAGCCTTATACAACTGAGGTGCTGCAGGTTCCCCAGAGGTTGCCTGCTGCTAACGACTGTTTCTCCTCAACAGCCATGCATCCCATCAGCGCGCAGCACACCTTGAGATTGAGGTTTTTTTTATAGATCCTTATCCCATCCTTGTGACCCGGGCAGTGAAGCCAAGATCCCTATTCCCTGAGACACACAACATTCCACCACCGTGCCGTACGGTGGTCGCTCAAGCATGCCCAGAACTTACGGTGACAGGGGACTGGCAGCGTTTACCAGTCCCCAGCTCAGGAACCCCAGTGCCACCAAGGCCATACTCAGCAAATCAATGCTGAGCTCCTAAGGGCTAAAAGTGGTTGTGTTACCAACATGTTTTCAAATGGTTGTGGCACAGAAATGGTATGTTCCCAGACACAGGTTCCAATTCAAAGCAATATCTACAGCAGGGTTCCCAACGTGTGGTCCACAGACCCCTTTGAGGTCCGCCGGCTCTTTCTAGGGGGTCCGTGACCATCTTTCACCAAATCGTGTAAAATAATGAATAAAATTATTGAATAAAAATATAAAAATCAAATTCATCACTATTTTTTTTTTTCGTGTGAAAAACGTGTACTTTTACTTCAGGTCATATTCCCAAGCAGCCTTTGAGGTTCCTAAGTGAGAACGCATACACAGTTTAGTGCTGGAGAATGCAGCTTCTTTGATCGACTGTTTCGCAACAATATGGGGGTCGTTTGTGTGCCGGCTCACGGCACTAGATGCCATCAAACCTTTTACACATGGGCGGAGAGAGCTTTGTCAACCAATCAGAGCGCTAGCTGGCACGTATGCGGTCCCAGGCATGATTAAAAGTTAAACTTGCTTTGTCGGTGCACTATCTATTTCATAAGTCGATTTTTGACCAGTTTATTACTTCTAACATGAATCGGTGGCTGAAGTCAGGATCATTGAAGAAGGGTGCAGTCTCTCCATCACCTTCACAACAAGGGAAGTTTCCAGTTGAAATGGGAGGGAGGATGACCAAAGGAAGAACAATCACAAGAAGCTCCACAGCCGGATTTATTATGTGAAAATGCTGCAAGTATTCCATTGGTTGCAATATCCTGTGGAAGTGGAATAACCAAGAAGCGTAAGTACAACAAAAGCTATTTAGAAATGGGCTTTATGGAGACAAAGGAGGGCAAAGCTCAGTGTGTAATTTGTGCGCGAGTCCTTCCAAACAGTTCAATGGTTCCAGTTAAATTGCGCCGTCATTTTGAAGGTACTCACTCCAGCCTAAAGACATTGATTTTTTCAAAAGGAAGAGTGCTGAACTAGCTGCTTCTCAGCATTGCATGAAAACTCATGCAAAAACAATTAATGAAAATTCATTAAAAACATCTTTCTTGGTTAGTTATCGTGTGGCAAAAACCGGCAAAGCTCATACCACTGCAGAAAATCTCATAAAGCCGTGTGTTAATGATATTGTTTCTTGCATGCTAGACGAAAAGGCAGTAAAGCTTGTATCTTCAGTGCCATTATCAAACAATACTGTGAAGAGACGCATTGTTGACATGTCAAATGATCTGAAAGACACTCTTGTTTCTCGCATCCAACACAATTCATTTTCTCTGCAGATAGATGAATCCCTTGATGTTGCAGGATTAGCGATTTTATTGGTTTTTGTCTGTTATGAATATTCTGGATGTTTTGAGGAGGACCTCTTATTGTGCAGACCACTACCTGCCAACACAAGAGATGCTGAAATATTCCGTCTATTGGATGATTTTTTAAGGACTAACGAAGTTTCATGGTCTAATTGCAAAGATGTGTGTACAGATGGTGCAAAAGCTACGACGGGTCCTACAGTCGGAGCAATAACGAAAATAAAATAAAACGCCAAGAATTGCAGCAGTAGTTGTTGTGCTCTCCACAGATACGCTTTAGCTACGAAACAACTGCTTGTTTTGTTCAAGAAAGTTTTAGACGAATCCATTCAAATCATTAACTACATAAAATCAAGGCCGTTGAAGTCAAAACTTTTACTGTGTGAAGATACGGGAAGCCTTCATCGTTCTCTGCTTCCCCCCACAGAAGTGAGGTGGCTCTCATGTGGGAATGCACTCTCCCGGTTGTACGAATTAAGATTGGAAGTCTTAGCTTTCCTTTTGGAGCATAACACCAAATTAGCAGACCTTATTAATGATGAAAATTGGCAGTGTATACTTGCCTATTTGTCAGATATTTTCTCCAAAATAAACGAAATGAATATTTCACTCCGAGGGCAAAGTGAAACGAAGGTCACTGCTACCGGCAAAGTTCAAGCATTAAAGAGGAAAATCAATTTTTGGGCAGAGAGTGTCAAGGAGGGGGAGGTTGAGTGTTTTTCTCTTCTCAAGAAATTTTTGAAAAACAAAACATTGGCACTTGGGAAGAATTTGTTTCGTCAAATCCTGGAACATCTCCGAAGCTTGATGTCATTGTTGGGAGCATTATTTCGCAACAGCCGAAGATGAGAAGCTGCAGAAATACAAATGGTTGGTCAACCCATTCACTGTATCCAAGAAGCCGAACATTCTATCATCAAATGAATATCAATCAAGTTTTGACGTTGACAGTTACTCACACATTTGGATCCGTTTGGATAACAAGAAATATTACCCCCTTGATGAAAAGGCAAAACGTGTACTTCATCCGTTTGCCACAAAATACATGTGTGAATCTATGCTGCCCACAAAACTAAGTACTGAAGCTGTCTAGATGCGGAACCAGACATCCGTCTCCAGTTGTCAAGAATTGAACCCAACTTTTCAAAATTGTGTCAGCAGAGGCACCCTCAACCATCACATTAGGATTCCATTATTATTCCTACAGACTCAGCTATAGTAAAGAAGAAAGCATTTTTCTTCGTAGATGCTCAGTGAATGTACCTGAACTATAACTCTAGGAATTTTGTTTCTTGTCTTCTATCATTTACAAAATAATTATTAATTGAATTCTGTTGGCATTGATATTTTTGTTACGAAAATTAAAATGATCTCTAAAGCTAATTTCTTTTCTTTATAATATATTCCATCCTTTCAGTTAAAAATATGGCCTGCCTATACTTCAATTACAATTACTTGCTATTACTCTGACACTATATTGTGGTAACTGGCTGCGAGTCCAAGCAAATGAAGACTTTTCACATGCCACCTTGTAGATGGTAAACCTCCTCTGCCAGAATTGTTTCCATTGAGAAAAAAGTCTTATGTTCTGTGAAATGCTTTGTCTTCTTATATAGAAATAAGAGAGTCTGTTTGTTTTCCTAATTTGTTTACAGTCGAGGCTGACTACCATGATATAGTGTCCAAGTAGAAGTTGAAGTTGTCAGCTGTGGCTAAACTGTTGCCATGCCGCCTGCCAGTTGCCAGCTACCAACTGACAGTACACTGAAGCAACGCCGCCTGCTAGCTGCCGGCTATGGACTGACAGCTGCCGTTCAGTAGATACACAAAGATGTAAAAATAACTAGACTTTCCGAGCTGTTTACATGGGCAGAAAAATCGATTGTGGAACTGGAAAACGGCTTTATAAAAGCAGATTTTCAGAATCGATTTTGAAGTGTTTACCTGACCAACCAAAAGCGGAAGTGGGACAGACCAACCAAACGCAGAAGTGGGACATCGGCTAACGAAATCCGGTTTTGGAAAGACACACACACGACTTATGAAATATGCATGCTCCTTAAAGCGGAAGTGGGACATCGGCTAACGAAATCCGGTTTTGGAAAGACACACACACACACACACACACACACACACACACACACACACACACACACACGACTGTTATGAAATATGCATGCTCCTTACACAACAGTAGGCAAACAGTGGAAGTAAACAGGCCACAAGCAGCAGGTTGTCAACAGCGAACAGTTTGGGCGTGACGTAGATTGCTCTTGAAGGAAGGCAGCTCCAACGTGTGAAATGTCAATTACCAAGTAATTTTAATCAGGCTATAGTGTGTTGAACAAAGGGAGTAAATCCACTAGTAAGTGTCTGGATACAGTGAGAATTCAAATTGGATAATTAATTTCGAGTTGTTTTCATTCATCTCTAAACCGGAGACTATTGATACTTCAGGGGGGTGGGGGTCATTGGGAACATGGCACTTGCATATTAAGAAGCTTTCAGTTCCCATGGGTTTCACTCTGAAATTTAAAGTTACTGTGCTCTTGACTGACTAGGGGTCTGCCATGGATTTTCAACTGAAGAGGAGGTCCGCCAGCTGGAAAGGTTGGGAAGCCCTGATCTACAGTAAACTCTTGATTATCCACTTTGCAGATTATCCATGTAATATTTCTCCCATTTTTTTTCTTTTGCTTTAGCTGCTGAAAATTTTTCTTTTACCAAGGAGTGGTTGCCGGTGAACAATAATGTCACATTACAACACAATTGTAGTAAACAATGTGCTGCTCAAACACCTGAACACCTCAAGGGCTGCACTGTACTGTTGCGATGGATACTGCAGTCATTTGGTTTCTGTTAGTGCCAAACAAAGTCTGAAAAGCGAAAATGTGGTGTGCTGACAGTACAGCAGAAACCTGAAATAATACGCAAACCTGAAGGAGGCAGTATTGATAAGCGGAATCTGGCTGTGATTTACAATGTGGGTGTAACTACAATCCACAATATTTGGAAAAACAGAGACAAAATAATTCAGTTTGCTAGTAGTTCAGACTCATTTAAAAGTTTGTGAAAGAGGAAGGCTATGAAAATGTCCACATGTGCAAACTGATCACTATGTAATTTAATTGTGGATTATCCACAGAATTCGATTATCCATGGTATTGAAGTCTCCAATTACTGTAGATAATTGAGAGTTCAGTGTACTCAGATCCCTCCAAAAGTCCTAGAAGCTTGTAACGGTAATTTTCAAACACCCTGTAGAAGATATGCATAGTGCTGGAGTGGAGGCAGCAAAGTGGGTGGAAAACAGAGACTAGTGAATGTTGAGGCCAACAGGGTTACGGGAACAAAGGATATGTTGAAGGGAGGTTTCCATCCTACACAATTCCAAAAAGCTAGTGTTGACAGAAAGGACTCAGATGGCATAGGGTTTGATGTGCATTGTGTTGGGTGGCATGTTCAGCAACCTGATCGTCCAGCTTTCTCATAGCCATAGTTGTCTAGTGGCCATTCATGCAGATAGACAGCCTCTTAGCTGTCATGCCCACAGACAAAGCAACACAGTGGTTGCAACTTAGTTTGTAGATCAAACAGCTGCTGTAAGAGGAAGCACTGTCCATGATGGGATTGTGTCTACTGCACAGATATGAGACAAGAGGATGGAAGCAGGGCTGGAGTAAAGAAACAAGGGTATTGTGTAGCGTCCATGGGCATAGGGATACCACTGTGGAAGGGGAGGAGAGGATAGTAGTTGGGGTATTCCGCATTTGAGGGCATAACAAAAGGTAATGAAACCCTAGCCAAAAATGTGATTCAGTTGCTCCTGTCCTGAGTCAAGTGAGAAGTGCTCCATTGTGGGTGGACAGTGGGTATTTGGGAGGTGGTAGGGATCTGAAGAGAAAGGCATGGGAGACCTGTTTCTGAACAAGGAGGGGAGAATTATTTGCCTTGGTGTGACCCTAGGCATATTTTGAGAGGGAATACTCATTCCTACAGAACAATAACAATGGGTGGCTATGCCATAATGAGGGATCTTCTTGACATGGAACATTTGGTAGCTGTTGAAAGTGGAGATATTGCTGTTAGTTGGCAGGTTTGATGTGGATGGAGATGCTAATGTAGCCATTCTTGAGTTGGAGGCAACGCTGAGAACGGCAATTTATTGGGTTGAGGAGGACCAGATGACGCAAATGGTGGAGAAGGGGTTGCGGTTCTGGAGGAATGTGAATAGGGTTTCCTCACTATCGGTCCAGATCACGAAGATTTGATCGATGAATCTGAACCAGGTGAGGGGTTTGTTATTACGGGTTTCTAGGAAGGCCTCCTTTAGAAGGCCCATGAACAGATTGGCTTATGATGGTGCCATGCGTGTTCCCATTGCAGTACCACTAATTTGTTTGTAGGTTATATCTTCAAAGGAGAAGTAATTGTGGGTGAGGATACAGCTGGCCATGGTAACCAGGAAGGAAGTTATGGGATCTGGAGTCAACTGGGCAATGGGAAAGATTGTTGTTGTTGTTGTGGTCTTCAGTCCTGAGACTTTGCAGCTCTCCATGCTACTCTATCCCGTGCAAGCTTCATCATCTCCCAGTACCTACCGCAACCTACATCCTTCTGAATCTGCTTAGTGTATTCATCTCTTGGTCTCCCTCTACGATTTTTACCCTCCACGCTGCCCTCCAATACTAAATTGGTGATCCCTTGACGCCTCAGAACATGTCTTACCAACCGATCCCTTCTTCTGGTCAAGTTGTGCCACAAACTTCTCTTCTCCCCAATCCTATTCAATACTTCCTCGTTAGTTATGTGATCTACCCATCTAATCTTCAGCATTCTTCTGTAGCACCACATTACAAAAGCTTCTATTCTCTTCTTGTACAAACTATTTATCGTCCCTGTTTCACTTCCATATATGGCTACACTCCAAACAAATACTTTCAAAAATGACTTCCTGACACTTAAATCTATACTCGCCGTTAACAAATTCTCTTCTTCAGAAACGCTTTCCTAGCCATTGCCAGTCTACATTTTATATCCTCTCTACTTTGACCATCATCAGTTATTTTGCTCCCCAAATAGCAAAACTCCTAAACTATTTTAAGTGTCTCATTTCCTAATCTAATTCCCTCAGTATCACTCGACTTAATTAGACTACATTCCATTACCTCGTTTTGCTTTTGTTGATGTTCATCTTATATCCTCCTTTCAAGACACTATCCATTCCATTCAACTACTCTTCCAAGTCCTTTGCTGTCTCTGACAGAATTACAATGTCATCGGCGAACCTCAAAATTTTTATTTCTTCTCCATGGATTTTAATACCTACTCTGAATTTTTCTTTTGTTTCCTTCACTGCTTGCTCAATATACAGATTGAATAACATCGGGGAGAGACTAAAACCCTGTCTCACTCCCTTCCCAACCACTGCTTCCCTTTCATACTCCTCGACTCTTATAACTGCCATCTGGTTTCTGTACAAATTGCAAATAGCCTTTCGCTCCCTGTATTTTACCCCTGCCCCCTTCAGAATTTGAAAGAGAGTATTCCAGTCAACATTGTCAAAAGCTTTCTCTAAGTCTACAAATGCTAGAAACGTAGGTTTGCCCTTCCTTAATCTAGCTTCTAAGATAAGTTGTAGGGTCAGTATTGCCTCACGTGTTCCAACATTTCTACGGAATCCAAACTGATCTTCCCCGAGGTCGGCTTCTACTAGTTTTTCATTCGTCTGTAAAGAATTCGCGTTAGTATTTTGCAGCTGTGACTTATTAAACTGATAGTTCGGTAATTTTCACATCTGTCAACACCTGCTTTCTTTGGGATTGGGATTATTATATTCTTCTTGAAGTCTGAGGGTATTTCGCCTGTCTCATACATCTTGCTCGCCAGATGGTAGAGTTTTGTCAGGACTGGCTCTCCCAAGGCCGTCAGTAATTCTAATGGAATGTTGTCTACTCCAGGGGCCTTGTTTCGACTCAGGTCTTTCAGTGTTCTGTCAAACTCTTCACGCAGTATCGTATCTCCCATTTCATCTTCATCTACATCCTCTTCCATTTCCATAATATTGTCCTCAAGTACATCACCCTTGTATAGACCCTCTATATGCTCCTTCCACCTTTCTGCTTTCCCTTCTTTGCTTAGAACTGGGTTTCCATCTGAGCTCTTGATGTTCATGCAAGTGGTTCTCTTATCTCCAAAGGTCTCTTTAATTTTCCTGTAGGCAGTATCTATCTTACCCCTAGTGGTACTCGCTTCTACATCCTTACATTTGTCGTCTAGCCATCCCTGCTTAGCAATTTTGCACTTCCTGTCGATCTCATTTTTGAGATGTTTGTATTCCTTTTTCCCTGCTTCATTTATGCATTTTTATATTTTTCTCCTTTCATCAATTAAATTCAATATATCTTCTGTTACCCAAGGATTTCTACTACCCCTCGTTTTTTTACCTACTTGCTCTTCTGCTGCCTTCACCACTTCATCCCTCAAAGCTACCCATTCTTCTTCTACTGTATTTCTTTCCCCCATTCCTGTCAATTGTTCCCTTATGCTCTCCCTGAAACTCTGTACAACCTCTGGTTTAGTCAGTTTATCCAGGTCCCATCTCCTTAAATTTCCACCTTTTTGCTGTTTCTTCAGTTTTAATCTACAGATCATAACCAATAGATTGTGGTCAGAGTCCACATCTGCCCCTGGAAATGTCTTACAATTTAAAACCTAGTTCCTAAATCTCTGTCTTACCATTATATAATCTATCTGATACCTTTCCATACAGCCTAGCCACTTGTGATCGCTGCATATGTAGTGAAGAGCAGTCCCTCACCAAATACGACAAGGGTCTCACTGAGGTCTTCACAGACCAAAATTACCTTCACAACCTTGTTCAAGAACAGATCTCCCACACCTTGTCTTTCCAGTCTCCTACAACCTCCCACACACCCACTGTCCAGCCACAAATGGGCCTTCCTCTCGTCTCAGTATCACCGAGGACTGGAGCAACTGAATTACATTCTCCACTAGGGTTTTGACTATCTCCTGATGTGCCCTGAAACGAAGAATATCCTACCCCCTATGCTCCCCTCCTCCCATTTTGGTATTCTACTGCACACCAAACCTATGTGATACCCTTGTCTGCTACTATTCCATCTCTACTTCCAACTAGTACCTGTGCAATAGACATACGTACAAGATCTGTCCCTTACATCCTCCCACTACTACCTACTCCACTCGAATCACGGGCACTTCAATCCCATTAGTGGTGCCTCGTACAAACTTTGTGTGTTACAATATTACAAAAATAAATGGACTGTGTTTCACTATATCATCATCATAGGCAGGACTTAATATTGTTGCAAATATTCACTTTACCTAATGTTATGACCAAATATGTTGGTTATTTGTTTATTATTTCTGTTTTTTTAATGCATTAACATTTTCTAGATCTTTCACTGCCACTGTACCTCACACATCACTGCTTCCAAAAAAAACACTGAAAGCAAAAAAAAAACTGCATTGCAAACATCACACCCACAGATCCAACTCTTTTCATACTAAATTTACTCGTATACTCGCCCTCTTTTTTTAAAAAAAATAAATAAATAAATAAATAAATAAATAAAAAACACCACCTCCTTTTGACGTATAAGGTTAGTAAACCTAACTAATTTGAAAATATTAATTGTGTGTGTCTAAATTAAACTGTTTAAATATATTTAAGTTTTGTAATTAATAGTTTAACACTGATGGTAGCAGCAAGCATCAAACCCGTACAGACAATTTGCCAGTTTGTGCGCTCAACCACTGCGCCATGGTGCCAACATGTCAAGTATCGCTCAAAAATCCCTCATACTCTACTCGTAAATCTTTAGAGAGCATTGTACCTTTTCCTGCGGCCTACTCAGGTGAAATAATCTACATATTTGAAAGGGGCACCTACCTGCTTGTACTCACAGAGTTTGACCCAAATCAGTGAGTTCCATCCCATGTCCACCCACCCCTTGTTGGATCTAAATTTGGAATAGATCTACGTAACTCAAATTCTTACTTTCTCCTCCAATGATCTACTGGAAAACGGCCCCTTTCGCAGATCATTTACAGAATTCGAAATGCTGTTTGCGCAAGACTTTACACGCACTTTCAAAGAAAAATACAGACCTGGTGCGGTGTGCAGTGTAGCACTCTTAGTGCTGGCATCTTGTTATTGTGTTTTCATCCATTTTATTTCCATACCAGCTTCATTAAAAGAGAAACAGCATAACTTTGATTCACTTTCCGGCTTGCATTCAAAAAGAACCTGTGCAATTTTAGTTTGATATTTACACAGTACTGTGGCACATTAGCACATGATCATCATCTGCCATTGAATCCTGTGAAAGCAGCCATGTGATCTGCAAACTAAACTGAAACCACTGTGCTGTGTTGTATGTGAGTGTGATAACTAACAACATGATAAACTGGACAAGAGACAACTAGACCTCCAAGTCGCTGAACACTCTGCCCAATACAATGTCTTTTACATCCGATTGAGATCTGTATCCCTCCTACAAACACCAGCTCTTCTGAATTGTACTAGTGGGACCTCACCCTACAACATATCCTTTGTTCCCTTAACTCTCTCAGCCTCAACCTTCACTATTTCCCATTTTACACCTATTTACAACCTTTCTTGCTCTCACCCTAGTACTATACATCACGCCTTCTATTCTGCCAACGCACCTAGTCTTTTCTCCACCTCTCCTCTCCCTTTTCCGCCATCCCCCCCCCCCCCTCCCCCCAGTACAGTGTCCAGTGTCCCGACTCTACAGCTAGCAACCCTATCCTGTCTCCACTATATCCCTGCAAGCTCTCACAGACAGTATATCCTCTCCCCATCCCTAGCCCTTCCTTTCGCTAACCCTTTCTATCCCAGGCCACTCCCTTCTCCCTACTATTATCCACCAATTGCTGCTCATGTCTGATGCAGTTGCAGCCTACAGTAGGACCACAACAGCTGTAGACAGTGGCCATTTGTGTGTAACTTATCCTTGTGAGAAAGTGTGTATGTTTTCTATTTCCAAAGGACGACTTTTTTTGTCCAAAAGCTTAAATGTTTAGCAGTTCTTCTATTGTGTCTGCCTGTGACTCAGTGCATCTTCTACGCAGTGAGCAACAGTCTAACCTTTTCATAATGATGTCAGTTATCTGTACAGTATGGAGGAACGCTCAGTATTCAGGGATATGACAGGAACAATCATCTGAAGCAAAAGAAGTCCAGTGAACATGGTCTCTAAAACGCGTGAAGCAAATCTCTTCTACCACATGCTCTTTGCTTCCCACATCTTGAGACATGATAGTATGGGCCAAAACAACAATAAAAAATGTCCAGTAAACATGAGCTCTAAAGTGCACACCGTAAGAGCTACGAGCACACATTCATCTTCACTACTGTGAAACACTTCTCATCTACTGAACAAGTGCTTATAGCTCTTATGGTATGCATTTTAGAACCTATCTTTTACCGAGCGAGGTGGCGCAGTGGTTAGCACACTGGACTCGCATTCGGGCGGACAACGGTTCAATCCCGCGTCCGGCCATCCTGATTTAGGTTTTCCTAAATAGCTTCGGGCAAATGCTGGGATGGTTCCTCTGAAAGGGCACGGCCGACTGCCTTCCCCGTCCTTCCTTAATCCGATGAGACTGATGACCTCGCTGTTTGGTGTCTTCCCCCAAACCAACCTATCTTTTCTATCTGTTGTTGCTTTGAAGGGATGGTATCCCTGAATACTGACCATTCCTCTTTGGACTCCTTGTATAGGATGATTTTTTTTCCCCCTAGAGGATAGAGTATGATTCATGAGAGAGTTCTGCTCCAAATTGCATTAGTATTTCAGAAAGGGAGGGCAGAATCTGAAAAAGCAATTTTTTCCTTGAAAATAGGAAAAATTGCATTATGACATGTTTGCAATTTTTCCAGATTATGTATTAATACCTACATCCTTGATAAATGTATGATCTGCAGAATAAGTGTGATAGATCATCTCTAAAAAATGCTGTAACATGAAAGCAATGCATAAACACCCCCCCCCCCCCCCCCCCAGTTGTAAAAAGAACACAAGTACTTGCCTCAATTGACTATTACAACCTGGCGGGATATCTCCCACCTGTGTAATGTGTATTTTTGACAGAAATCCTAACAATAAGGCTTGAATCTGTGGGCAAAATGTACTCTGTAGACAAATACAAAATAAAAAGAATAATTATAATAATTTTAAGACTTACAGAAAAATAATGGTTGTGACACTCAAAATTTTTTTTAAAAAATTCAAAGAATGACAGGACACAGAAATTTATTGTTAGTAGATAATCAGAAACTGGAAAAATAACAACAATCAGAAAATGGGATCTTGAGCCAATATATATTACAACATAGTGTGTTTATCATTGACAACCGAGTCAAGAACAAATCACTGAGAAAACTGTGTAGCTAAATACACGCAAATTTTGTACCAAGACCGGGATTCGAACTTGGGTCACCTGCTCAGTAGGCAGATGCACCAAGTACTATGCCACCCTGGCACAGTGGCTTTTTATAACTGCACAGAATACCCTAGCATGCCTCCCTCCTCAATTCAAATTACCATTCACACCTCAGACCACTAGTATACTCCCTATACTCAAACAGCGTTACAGAGGCTCTCCAACTGCATAGAAATAACACCTCAGCATCAAACAAAATGGCAAATCCTGCCTGGAACCCAGGCATAGGTGCTTTAATCATACAAAACTATATGCTTCCAGAGATCTTTCCAAAGTCTCAAATATCTATTATGTATATGTGCAGACTGAAGCAACAAATGAAAATTTGTACCAAGGCCAGGATTTCAACCTAGGCTTCCTGCTCACTAGGCAGATGCACTAACCACTACACCATTTCGGCATAGTGGCTTTCCCCAACCGCACGAACTACTTGTTCACGTATTCTTTAATGTTACTTAAGATGCTTTGCACACACGTTTTGTTTATGTATTGTATTGGAAATGTGTTGTGGCTTGTATTTGCATATCATCTGCTTGAGATAACTGTTTAGCTATGGGCAGTGAAGCAGACAATGCTACGATGTCAGATCGAATTTTGTAGACACATCATTGCCAACTGCAGCTTCAAAGGGCCAGACTGAAGATTCCATGAACCCAAATTAACAATGGTTGAGAAGAGAACAACAATCTTGAATTTAAAATTAAGCCAGTCTCTTATGAGCAACTATTTTTGTGGTGTACTATGATTTAAGAATTGTAGGAGAATACTGCACAAATGGCCACAATCAGAGTTCTCTCCAGTTCACTTACTACAAATTCGTGCAACATGCCCACAGTGTATTATACTGTTTTATTATTCATCGGAAAGGCAAATGTAGGTTTAGACATCACTCTTGAGGAGTGACATTACACCACAAAGAATATGATTTTAAGCTTGCGTGCCAACACACCCACATGCCACTTCCCCCCCCCCCCCCTCTCGCCCCCCCCCCCCCCCCGTTCCCCGCCCCACACACACGTTGGCGCAATTGAGGCAGGAGGGTGAGGTGGGGTGGAGAGGAGATGTTTTGCTGCAGGAAACTTGAAAGCATAAAATGACCTGACATTGCCCGTAAACATCAATGAGTTCTAATGCAAAAAAGATTTTCTAAATGCATACATGGGTCATACGACAAGTTTTGCATTTCATTGTTTGAACTTATTGAAGTAGGCCTGTAAGACAGACCCTGGAGCATGGACTGTTTGCTCTAGAACACCTGATCCTAGTAATACTTCACATGCTCATCTTACAAATTAGATTTAACAACAAACACTCAGTGCTTAAAATAATATTTATTACCTTGAGACTCAACAGCTATGCAAAATAGATAAAATTAAATTAAATTAAAAAATACACGTAAACACTGCTTTACCTTCTAAGCATCTTGCTGTACCAAAACCCTTCAATATCTGGTACATGGGATTTAGTGCAACGCATTTTTGGCTGCAGTCTAACAGAGTTCTTCAGTTGTAATTGGCAAATTTTTATTATTGATAAAAATGTTCACAATTACACAGGCAACCAAACATATTGAGCATTCAAGAAACATTTTTGTAAAGTTGTACAAAGTGTTTGAGGAAAATTCCTGTAGAAGTTGTGAAGATTTTTCTTTGCTTCAGTGTGTGCTGAAATGAATATAAATACTTTCTATGTGAAGTACTTGGGGAAGAACATCAATGGCCACAGAAAAAAAATCTTCATATCTATCTTCAGGCCTGACAAATTATGAAATTATTGTTCTTCCTGTTAATTACACTTTCTGGTTAAAATGTGCTGCTTAGTTAGCATCCATCAGAAAAATTAATATTGGGAAGTGCCACAGGTCTACGACATTCAATGTTTGTCACGAATAAATAATTTAAATTTGAAAGCATTTGTTAATTTACCTGAATTTTACTTTTAGCAACAAATCGGAATCACAGAGTGACAAGTGGTATCAGTTAGGAACAACAAGCCACAAACTCACTCATTATTATTTTTGTCAGAAAGACTACTGATTCTCCACTTCCAAAAACAAAGCCATTTCTTGTCAAATTTCAAAAAAAAGATCCAGCGCTGTCAGACAAGTCAGTCAATAAACTGCAGTTCCCACTGGAGACCAAAGTGTTCAACTACTGTTGCAAAAAATGTTCAAGTACTGTTGCAATGTCGTTTTACATATCTTATTCCATAGTTTCTCTTTCACTGGTAATGCATACAACATCTACCAAATTCCAAGCACTTCCCTGTCATTTCTCATTATGTGTGTATACTGTGGAGTATCCATGTGCATGAAGTGAGTTGCCTGGAAGCAAGGACTAACAGTACTTTCACTATTTTCCATTGAACTTCAAAATCTGCTGCTAGATTATGAACGCAAGGCAACAAATTCTGCTAGAGGACAAACTGATTAATACTGTGGAACCAACTGCAAAGAGATCTCTTCAGTAGTTAGAATAAGGCATTACTTGATGAATTTTCCTGGAGTGAATGGTTTCAAATGAAGAATGATTTGGCGTGAATTTTTGTATTTTATCCTCTGCAAAGATTCTGTTCTTGGAAATATACATCTAGACTTTTGAAATCCTGTTATGGAGTGTGGTGGAGTGTCTTCACAGTTGTATCTGAAATCACTAATTACTGCTTTGAAATTTCAATTAATGACCTCATTATTAGTCAACAAAATGATTTTGCGAATTAGAATTTTTTCACATGATCGAGCATTCAATGACACACTGAACATTCAGCAAACACACCAGAAACAACTGTTACTTCTCATCCCAAGCAGCATTAAACCTTAAAATGGGTGCACCTATGTATAATAACATTGTCTTGTTCCATTCCATTGTCGTTTTAGAATTTTGAGCCCATATTTATTCCTTCATTATTGCTTCAGCTAACACAGTGATAAGTTTTGTTGTCATGTGTCCAAGTGAGCATCAGTAATATAACACAAACAGTGAGACAAAAAATTTACGTTCCATGGAAGCAAATGACCCACATTATGAGTCGGCAGCACAATCCCACAATGAGGCAGTTGTCAATGGAATAATTAGTAAACGAATAAGCGGTTGGCTGGGATATGATGCAACTGCACTGTTTAATGCTTTGAGCAGATCATTATAGTGGGGCTACACTTGTATGTGGCATCAAACTGATATAATGAAAGTTTATTTTACAATTATAAAATTAAACAGTTCTTAGGCTCATATACTGTAAGATTATTTTATGATTAAACTCTGACTTCAGTCATGCACGTTTACTTGGTAACAAAGAAAACTGTTCTTCACAAGCGTAGAAAGTACATCACCCTCCTGCTCGTGTTATGAAAAACAGATGGCCGCTTGAGGGTTAAAAGTAGGTATGACAGGTCTACTCTTTAACTACATTATTGTTCAGTTAGAAAACTGATTGCAATTTGATGAGCTCTCAGCCCCATGCTCTGACAGTCGCTCCAGGTACTCACCTCAGTGAGGGGCAAATAGTGCAGGGGAAATAGTGGTTCCAGTCAGCACAGGTTAAGTTTATCCAGATACAATTTGAACAAAGTAAAATATTACAAGTTATAAGGATGCAATTGCTCCAAACGAGTAACTTGTCTGACAAGTCATTATTTCTGAACAATGACTTTGCAGATGATTGCTACCAAAGAAATCAGGTAATTGTGTGTACATTCACGGCAATGTTGCCAACGGCAAAAATAACTGTGTTCGTTGGTACATTTGTTAGTGACTAACGTAACTGTAACTGTACTCCTTCTGACAGAATACTTCACAGTTTTAAATTTTGCAATAAATAGTAATTGTAGTAAGTAGTAATACTGTTATGCTCAGTAGTCATTAGTTGTGCACTTGATTCACATAGTTACCACAAGTAATGCTTTATAAGACAAATTGTAGTACTCATAAACAGTATGGTCTGAAAGACAAAACATGGGTTACTAAGAACAAATGTTAAAACAAATCAATAAGCATGACATAACTTTGCTATCAAAGTACGCAGGAACAGGAAACTGAACTGTCACCAGAAAATGTCTGCAGACGTACAGGACAAGGACATTGACGAATAAATTTTATTATTAACAAAATAAGAACTACACAATGGAAAACGTACTTGGTTGGTTGGTTTGGGGGATTAAAGGGACCAGACTGCTATGGTCATCGGTCCCTTTTTCCAAAGACAAAGAACACCCACAGAGAATAAAAACAAAGAACAGAAGAGATCACAGACGACACAGAACAAGAGATACTGAGACAAAGACAAGACAAAACAAACTAAAACCACACAGAGTGTGACGGTGGTTGGCCGACCATAGACATAAAAAGGAAAGGCCAACCACTGAGAAACACATTAAAAAATCAGTGTAAAACCATAGGCCAAAGGCCAGAATCAACACAAATCATTAAAAGAAAACAGAAACACTCAGAGTAAATGATAAAATCCCCCTGCCCGAATAAAACGTAAAACTGAGTCAGCCATAGTGGAGTCGTCTGTTAAAAGGGCAGGGAGCGTAGCCGGCAGCGCAAATGTCTGCCTGACCACAGCTAAAAGGGGGCAGGCCAGCAAAATGTGGGCCACTGTCAAAGCTGCCCCACAGCGACATAGAGGAGGGTCCTCCCGGCGCAGTAGATAACTGTGTGTCAGCCGGGAGTGGCCAATGCGGAGCCGGCAAAGAACTACTGAGTCCCTGCGAGTGGCTCGCAGGGATGACCGCCACACAGCCGTCGTCTCCTTGACAGCACGGAGTTTATTGCGCATTGTCAGTTCCCGCCATTCAGCGTCCCATAGCGCCAAGATTTTGCGGCGGAAGACTGCCCGCAAATCAGTCTCTGGGAGGCCAACGTCCAGAGATGGCTTGCTGGTGGCCTCTTTCGCCAGGCGGTCAACATGTTCGTTACCCGGGATACCGACATGACCGGGGGTCCACACAAAGACCACAGAGCGGCCGCAACAGGCGAGAGTATGCAGAGACTCGTGGATAGCCATCACCAGACGAGAACGAGGGAAACACTGGTCGAGAGCTCGTAAACCGCTCAGGGAATCGCTACAGATAACGAAGGACTCACCTGAGCAGGAGCGGATATACTCTAGGGCACGAAGGATGGCGACCAGTTCAGCAGTGTAAACGCTGCAGCCATCCGGCAAGGAACGCTGTTCGGAATGGTCCCCTAGAGTGAGCGCATATCCGACACGACCAGCAACCATCGAACCGTCAGTGTAAACAACACCAGAGCCCTGATACGTGGCCAGGATGGAATAAAAGCGGCGGCGGAAGGCCTCAGGAGGGACTGAGTCCTTAGGGCCCTGTGCCAAGTCGAGCCGAAGGCTAGGGCGACGAACACACCATGGGGGTGTATGCAAAGTAGCCCGGAAAGGAGGTGGAACAGTGAAACCCTGGAGCCCAGAGAGAAGCTCTTTGACGCGGACCGCTATTGTACAACCAGACCGCGGCCGACGTTCTGGCATACGGACGACCGACCGCGGGAACAGGAGGCGATAGTTTGGATGCCCGGGTGAGCTTAGTACATGGGCAGCATAAGCGGCCAGCAAACGTTGGCGGCGGAACCGCAGTGGGGGTACACCTGCCTCCACTAGTACGCTGTCCACAGGGCTGGTGCGGAAAGCACCAGTGGCAAGGCGTATCCCGCTGTGGAGAATCGGGTCCAGCACCCGTAACGCAGATGGGGATGCTGAGCCATAAGCCAGGCTCCCATAATCCAGACGGGACTGGATTAACGCCTGGTAGAGCCGCAACAGTGTAGAGCGGTCGGCGCCCCAGCGGGTGTTGCTCAAGCATCTCAGAGCGTTTAGAGGCCGCCAACACGTCTGTTTAAGCTGCCGGATATGAGGCAGCCAAGTCAACCGGGCATCGAAAACCACCCCCAAAAACCTGTGGGTCTCCACCACAGCAAGGAGTTCGTCGGCAAGATAAAGCCGCGGCTCAGGATGGACTGTTCGGCGCCGGCAGAAATGCATAACGCAGGTCTTGGCTGCCGAAAACTGAAACCCATGCGCTACAGCCCAAGACTGCGCCTTACGGATAGCGCCCTGTAGCTGACGTTCAACAGCTGCAATGCCAGTAGAGCTGTAATAAAGGCAGAAGTCGTCAGCATACAGGGAAGCGGAGACAGAATGTCCCACGGCCGCAGCAAGCCCGTTAATGGCTATTAAAAACAGACAGACACTTAAAACAGAGCCCTGTGGCACACCGTTCTCCTGGACGTGGGAGGAACTATACGAGTCCGCGACTTGCACGCGGAAGGTACGACACGACAGAAAATTGCGGATAAAAATCGGCAGAGGACCCCGAAGACCCCATCCATGAAGCGTAGAAAGAATGTGATGACGCCATGTCGTATCGTACGCCTTCCGCATGGCGAAAAAGACAGCGACCAGGTGCTGACGGCGGGAAAAGGCAGTACGGATGGCCGACTCCAGGCTCACCAGATTGTCGGCGGCGGAGCGGCCTTTACGGAACCCACCCTGAGATGGAGCCAGAAGGCCCCGAGACTCCAGTACCCAATGCAAGCGCCGGCTCACCATCCGTTCAAGCAACTTGCAAAGAACGTTGGTGAGGCTAATGGGACGGTAGCTGTCCACCTCCAGAGGGTTCTTTCCAGGCTTCAAAACGGGGATGACAATGCCTTCCCGCCACTGCGACGGAAACTCCCCCTCGACCCAAAGACGGTTGTAAAGATCGAGAAGGCGCCGCTGGCAGTCCACTGAAAGGTGTTTCAGCATCTGACAGTGGATGCCATCTGGCCCAGGAGCGGTATCAGGGCAAGCAGCGAGGGCACTGCGAAATTCCCACTCACTAAATGGAGCATTGTAAGAGTCTGGGTGGTTGGTGCGAAACGAAAGGCTCCGACGTTCCATCCGCTCTTTAATGGAGCGGAAGGCCTGGGGGTAATTCGCAGAAGCGGAACTCATAGCAAAATGCTCTGCTAAGCGATTGGCAATGACGTCGGAGTCAGTACAAACTGCTCCATTCAGTGAGAGCGCAGGGACGCTGGCAGGTGGCCGATAGCCGTAGACGCGTCGAATCTTGGCCCAGACCTGCGAGGGAGTGACATGGAGGCCAATGGTGGACACATACCGCTCCCAGCACTCCTTCTTGCCTTGGCGGATAAGGAGGCGGGCCCGCGCACGCAGCCGTTTGAAGGCGATAAGGTGGTCGAGGGAGGGGTGTCGCTTGTGACGCTGGAGCGCACGCCGGCGATCTTTAATCGCTTCAGCGATCTCAGGCGACCACCAAGGCACAGCCTTCCGCCGAGGGGACCCACAGGAATGGGGAATGGCAGATTCGGCGGCAGTAACGATGCCGGTGGTGACCGATTGAACCACCGCATCAATGTCATCGGTAGAGAGAGGCTCAAAAGCGGCAGTGGAGGAGAACAAGTCCCAGTCAGCCTTATTCATAGCCCATCTGCTAGGGCGCCCAGAAGAGTGGCGCTGTGGGAGTGACAAAAAGATCGGAAAATGGTCACTACCACACAGGTCGTCATGCACACTCCATTGGACAGACGGTAAGAGGCTATGGCTACAGATTGAAAGGTCAATGGCGGAGTAGGTGCCATGCGCCACACTGAAGTGTGTGAAGGCACCATCATTTAACAGCGAGAGATCGAGCTGCGACAATAAATGCTCAATGATGGCGCCTCGACCTGTTGCCACTGACCCACCCCACAGAGGGTTATGAGCGTTGAAGTCGCCCAATAGCAAGAAAGGTGGCGGCAATTGGGCGACCAGTGCAGCCAGGACATGCTGCGAGACATCACCATCCGGTGGAATGTAAAGACTGCAGACGGTAACAACCTGTGGCGTCCACACGCGTACAGCGACAGCCTCTAAAGGCGTCTGGAGAGGGACAGACTCGCTGTGCAGAGTGTGAAGGACATATATGCAGACGCCACCAGACACCCTTTCATAAGCTGCTCGGTTCTTATAATAACCCCGATAGCCACGGAGGGCGGGGGTTCGCATTGCTGGAAACCAAGTTTCCTGGAGAGCAATGCAGAAGAAAGGGTGAAGGCTGATAAGTTGACGGAGCTCAGCTAGATGGTGGAAGAAACCGCTGCAGTTCCACTGGAGGATGGTGTTGTCCATGGCTGGGAAAGGCGTGACGGGACTGGGAAGGCAGATTACGCCACTGGGTCACCTGCTGCCTCCGATGGAGCATCCGTGCAAATGCCATCCATTGCGTCCGCGGGACCGGCAAGAGCGAGGTCCTCAGCGGACGCCAGAATCTCCACCTCGTCCTCAGAGGCAGAGCTTGTAGGAAGCGGCGGGATCGGTGCCACCGCATTACAGTTGGTCTTGGGGACTTTCTTCTTTTTGTGCTTGTCACGCTGTGCCTTCGGCGCTTCAGGCTGCATGGGCTTCACTGGGTCAGTCTCAGGGACAGACGACGACCGCGAGGCCCGACGACCAGGGACTGGCGGTTGTTTCAACCACTTGCGGGCGTCCGCTTTTCCGCTGGTCGGAACTTGCGAAGGGAGGTCCCCAAGGGATCCCTTCCTGGCGAGAGCAGCCGAAGAAGTCTTACGCTTCTCCGGCTGGGAAGGGGGAGCTGATGTCCCCGAAGGTTGGGAGGGAGTTGCTCCTGAAGAAGATGGAGCAGGAGCAACAGGGTGTGAAGTGCCCCCCACAAGCAAGGGGGCCGGTGGATGCTGACCGATCTTAGAGCCGATTCGTGACGACGGGAGAACCGTCGTTGCAGCAGCGGCGTAGGTGGACGGCATTGCCACAGGATGGAGCCTCTCATATTTCCGTCTAGCCTCGGGGTAGGTCAGCCGGTCCAAGGTCTTATATTCCATTATCTTCCGTTCTTTCTGCAATATCCTACAGTCCGGCGAGCAGGGGGAATGGTGTTCTCCGCAGTTAACACAGATAGGAGGCGGGGCACATGGAGTATCGGGATGCGAAGGACGTCCGCAATCCCGACACGTCATGCTGGAAGTACAGCGAGATGACATGTGCCCGAACTTCCAGCATTTAAAACACCGCATCGGAGGAGGGATATATGGTTTCACATCACAACGGTAAACCATCACCTTAACCTTTTCGGGTAAGACATCACCCTCAAAGGCCAAGATGAAGGCACCGGTGGCGACCTGATTATCCCTCGGACCCCGATGGACGCGCCGGACGAAGTGAACACCTCGTCGTTCGAGGTTGGCGCGTAATTCATCGTCGGACTGCAGAAGAAGATCCCGGTGGAATATAATACCCTGGACCATGTTCAGACTCTTATGCGGCGTGATGGTAACGGAAACATCCCCCAACTTGTCACAATTGAGCAACCTCCGTGACTGGGCAGAGGATGCCGTTTTTATCAACACCGATCCAGACCGCATCTTGGACAAGCCCTCCACCTCACCGAACTTGTCCTCTAAATGCTCTACAAAGAACTGAGGCTTCACGGATAGAAAAGATTCCCCATCAGCTCTGGTACAGACAAGATATCTGGGCGAATACGTCTCAGTGTCACGCAATGCCTGTCGTTCCTCCCATGGTGTGGCGAGGGAGGGGAACGATTTGGGGTCATAAACGTTACCTTTAAAATGGGCTCTCGAACGCTTAGAGACTGCTGACGGCTGGCCGCCAGCGACAGATGATGTACCACGCTTCATTGCGGGTCATCCGCCCTGATGCCACCTACTCCGACCAAGGGCCCTCCCCACGGGCGCCACCCAGCCACAGCAAAGGCCACCTGGCAGGATGGCCATTGCCGGGAGTCCTGATGCCCCAGGGAGATGGGCATCTACTCCTTGGCATACGTGGGGAGTGAACGGCGCAGGCATCAGTAGAGCGATCCCTGTGTTGTCAGGGGGCTACAACCAAGAGGGTACATGGCGACCCCACCACAACGGACTGGCTACCGTGCTGGATCTTAGGTGCAAAAATGGCCAAGGTCGTCGTCACAGTTAAAAGAAACACTGCAGAGTGTAACGTGGTAATCGCTCAAGAGATCGAAAACGAGCGGGACACCATTGCAACGACGAGAAAGACGGCTATAGGTCTAATTGCACGAAGGATACAGTGCACCATGTAAGGTGCCCTTCCCCAATTGGCTCGCTCTTCGGAATAATTTAGATAGATGGAGGTCAAACCCGAGAGGGGACCATCACATAAGGCCGAAACGTTTGAGACTCCTTTTAGTCGCCTCTTACGACAGGCAGGAATACCGCGGGCCTATTCTTACCCCCGAACCCGCAGGGGGTGGAAAACGTACTGAACAGATTGCTACTCACCACATAATGGAGGTGTAGAGTGACATATAGGCTCATTCAAAAGTGGATTGTTGGAAAATACCAGCTTCTGCACAAAGTGCATCACAGGATATCACTCACTCACACACACACACACACACACACACACACACACACACACACACACACACACACCCCACTGCTGTCTTCGGGCACTTTGGAGAATAGTAATCTCAATTAAGGTGGACAGGGACATACAGAAAAGGTGGGGGGTGGGGACGGGATAGCAGGACAGGAGTGGGAGAAGATGCCGTAAAGTTGTCTAGGAATGCGCAGGTGCATTGTGGGACAGCATGGTGGGATACTGGTTGCGCATTGGGAGAGCTGTGCTGGGGTTAGGGGGAGAGGGGGGGGGGGGGGGAGGGGAGGCTCAGAGAGAGAAGCAGAGGGAAGGAAAGGACTATGCAGGTAAGCTGAGGGGCGCAGGAGGGGGGGAGGTGGAGGAGGAGGAGGAGGAGGACAGAAGGCATGCTATGCTAGTGGCCAGTGTGGGAACAGCGCAGGGTACAGACACACATGCAGGACAGGTAGTTGCAATGGTGGAGGTCAGGCAAGTTAGGGGACTGAAGGATATGTTGCAGAGAGACCTCCCACACATGTAGTGAAGAAACCATAGTGTTGGTGGGAAGCATCCAGATGACACAGTCTGTGAAACAGCGACTGAAGCCAAGCACATGTGTTGCACAGCATGCTCTGCAACTTGGTGGCCCAACTATTTCTTTGTCATAGTCCAGAAATGGTCATTCATGTGGACAGGCAGTTTGTCAGTGGTCATATCTATGTAGAATGCTGCATAGTGGTTGCAGCTAAGTTGGTAGACCACGTGACTGGTTTAACAGGTGTCCCTACCTTTGATGGGATAGGAAACACCTGCAACATGACAGGATTAAGTGGTAGAAGCATGATGTATAAAACAGGTCTCGCAGTCTGGGTTTTTTGCAGGTATATAAGTGATGGGGGTTGGGAGAAGTGATGGTCAAGGATACTGTATTGGTTGGGTGCCCAGTGGAATACCACTGTGGGAGGATACTTCTCATTTCAGGACACAATGTGATTCATTCCTAAGGAACCCACGGAATTTTACGGAATGAGAAAGAAGTGGCAGATGTAATATTAGTGTATCTGAATGACAAGTCAGCGGAATGTGTTGTGTCGTATACACTCAACTGTGTGCACAATGTGTATGAGGGGTACAAGAATGACGATATATGCTTCACAAGTAAAAGTGATATTGAAACAGATGTCAAGCAATGTAGTTCACCATCCCTGTCAGACAGGCAGCCATAAATCA
This sequence comes from Schistocerca americana, assembly GCF_021461395.2. Classification (NCBI taxonomy): domain Eukaryota; kingdom Metazoa; phylum Arthropoda; class Insecta; order Orthoptera; family Acrididae; genus Schistocerca; species Schistocerca americana. The sequence continues at coordinate 139,056,231 of NC_060119.1, read as the reverse complement.
TGTTTCCCATGAAATGCAGTAATTCAAGGAGCAGGTACGAAATATAATTACATACATAGAAAATCTGCAGCATAGGGAAAAGAAATTATGAACAGATTTTGGATAACACCGCAGCAATATGACCATATACTGCATAAGTAAAACTACGGAAGGCAGGACAATGCACACTTAAAACTGTTGTTTGCACATTTCCAGGATGCTCGATACATCTTAGAGGTTATGTATGATAGTGAGCTTCTATGCTATGTACAGCAAACTGCACATGACATACATTACTGTGATTGAATGAAAGCAGTGGATGGTTGCGCAAGTTCAAACAGCGCTAAGACAAAATTTCAAACAAAGCCTCAAGTTGACGACGCACAGCAAACTGCGGAACAGGCCTGAAAATTTGTAGACGAGGTAAACAAACTTACCCCATTGTTCAGTAAGGAATTTGTTTTCAACTCTGACCTATCAGGATTTGAAGAGGAATTGCTTATGAAAGAAACCCTGGAAATTGGAGGTACCAAGGGTGTTGTATTAACATAAACTAACATCAATGCCTCAATGCATTCATATACAATTATGTCAACTGTTAACCTGGAAGGTAAATTGACTGGAAAGTTATTTATTGTGCTGCGAGAAGTTGGATGTGCTCTGCACCTTACAATTCTCCCTTACATTTAATCTTGCGAGGGCTATAGGGAATATTTATGAGGCAGTAGGGAATATTTACGTCATAGCAAGAAAAAGTTGGAAAATGGGCATAAGAGAACAATAGCTACGGTATGAGCACTGCTTTTGCCCAGTAGCTGGTCAAAATAATTTGTTTTTGCTTGAGGCACAGTCTGTCAATAAAAATCATACACCTGTAAACTATCCATTCTGAAATGATTGAGAGATGGCACTTCATACCAACTGGAACCACTAGACAAATTCTACCTCAGATGCTTGTTTTTTCTGTGCCTATAAAACATGTTATTGCGCTACCTACTGTGTGCCTCAAGGGATAGCCAGTGTCACGATAAGCTCCACGGGAGACTGTTTCGCATTCGGTTGCATGCCATCGCACTCCCTGACTGGGTTGCCATAAGTTTCCCCAAGTGAAATTCCCTGATTTCCATATGGGTTTTCATATTTTTCCCTGACAAATTTCTAGATCTCAAGGTTAATTTAAGGTGTAAGTTGACAATCTGTTTTTGCAGCAACAACACAAAAAACAATAGTGCAGACAAGGAAATATCTAAAAAAATAGTTGCAAACAGATGGCACTTCCTGATGTGAGCAAAAAACTTTAGTACTAACACCAACCTCTTTTGTAATGAAGCGTTCCTAGATGGAGTAAGCAAGCCAAATGGTATACGCGTTTCAGTAAGACCACTGGCATTATTTTATTTCAATGAAATGAAGCACATTTGGTGACAAAAATATGCATTTCCTTGGAGTCGCGAGACAGAATTAAAATACCTTCACTGATTTCAGAAATAACCTCAGAAAAAAGTACGCCTCTTGAAAGAAGTGAAAGGCCTGGAAGAATTGTATAAACCAACACTGCAGGTGACCTTCAATGAAATGTTGGTTCTACTATATTCGTTATTGTCAGTTATTACCCACTGTGTTATATCTATCAATTCACAGGTATTGTGTGATTTTTCTTTTGAGAAATATATGAGTACATAGCGTACAAACCAACCGCAACTAACACATTTTCTTCTTCTTATTGTCCATACTTTCTAACATATAAACTATTTTTGAAGTGCCACAATGTACTGGAACGAATAAAATGTCTACAAAATGTCACACTGTACAACACACTTGCCATGAGACAGTCTCGATTCCTAAAATTCATCACCCACGGCCTCTGGCCAGCTGAGGAGCACCGCAGTCCTGTGTCCATGGATAAACCATGAAAATCCACAGCATCACACAACACACAAACAGACCCAGTATGGGGCAGATCAGTGAGACTAGATCCAATGGGCAGGTCCTGCACATTAGTGGCAACCGAATGGCTTTAGATCAGCAGGCCCAATCCATTACAGATACCCACAGAAACCGCCTCTGGATTTGGCCTTCACGGAAATCCATTACTGTGGTCAGCTATTCACGAGCCACAGAGGGCATGTTGATTAAATGAGACCACGATGATCAATCCATGCAACAAATAACTTGTTCAAATACTCTGAGCATCAATAACAATGAGGGCACATAGCAACTCACCACAAAGATGATTGCTTAGCTGCATAAAGGCAAACAGAAAAGACAATCACACTCTAACAACTAAATTTTCAGCCATAGTTTTTGTCAGAATATGAGAGCACAAAGTCATACAATCACTCAGACACAACTCAGGCACTCAAGACCACTGTTCTCCAGCTACTGCATCTACAGTCTCTGAGAATCAGATCCAAACAAACCACCCCTCATACCTCCCTGCTTCTTGTAGGCAGCTACTAGGTTAGGAGATTTTTCTGGTGGTGTTTTTTCTTTTTTTTCCAATTATCCCTGATATTTCACTGACATGTTGAGAACTCCCTGATTCCCAGAACCTATGGCAACCCTGCATCAGTTCTCATCACCCCATTACACAAATATGATTGTACAGGGTGATTATAATTGAAGTTAAATTTTCAAAGTGCTGTAAAAATAACACCACTGGTCAGAATTATGTCAAATTGCAACAGAATATTATTGGGGAAGGAGGAAAATGCATGGAAGAAGAAAAATAAATAGTTACAAAACATAGCAATAGATGGTGCTGTAAGCATCGTAATTTAATAGTGGTCGACTACAAATGACAAATGAATCGTACAACAATGCCTAAGGTGTACGTTTGATATTAAACAAACTGTACTACTAAGTGTGCGGGGGTGTACAGGTATGATACTTTTAGTTACATAAGCCCATCCGCCACAGCACAGTCATACCACAATGGAAGGGAAAAATAGGATTTAATTGTACTGAAGCCAAAAACCGCATAAAAAGTATCACTCGCATCGGTTTTTAATTGTCCTGAGCCCAAAAACCGCATAAAAAGCATTAATCAAACTCAAACCGGATAATTAATATCCATATGAGTGGCGTAAAACATGTTCAGTATGGTGTCCACCATTTTCTAAAACAAGTTGAAATCGAGAAACAGCATGTTCCACAACTGATCGAAATGTTTGCGGGGTCACGTTCAGAATGTGTTACGCAATGTGTGCCTTCAACGTTGCTAAGTTTGCAATTGGAGCACTAAACACATCTTTGAGATAGCCCCACAGCCAGAAGTCACACGGGTTAAGATCAGGTGATCTGAGATGGCCAGGCTGTAGGGAATGACAGCTGATAATTCTAGCATTTCCGAAATGGTGCTTCGGTAGCTGCTTAACTGGATTCGCAATGTGCAAGGTGTGCCATCTTGCATAAAAATCATCCCATCCATACATCCATGCTGTTTGAGATCTAATAGCACTTACTAGTGACAGTACAGGTAACAGAACGGGAAGCACCTGTCTTTTCGAAAAAATATGGCCCTAGACAAATGATGCCGTAAACCTGCACCCCACAGTAACCTTTTCAGGATGAAGTGTTACTAGTTGATCTGTATGTGGATTTTCTGTTGCCCATATTCGACAATTCTGTGTATTGACATATCCTGTTCGATGGAAGTGGGCTTCGTCTGTCCACAAAATCTTCCCCAGCCAATCATTGTCCATTTCCATGTGAGCAAGGAATCCTAAAGCAAAGCTCTGTTCAAAATGTTCATACGTGTGTGAAATCCTAAGGAACCAAACTGCTGAGGTCATCGGTCCCTAGACTTACACACAACTTAAACTAACTTATGCTAAGAACAACACACTCACCCATGTCCGAGAGAGGACTCTAACTTCCTGCAGGAGGGGCCGTGCGAGCAAAGGTCTCTCTTGCTGGCAGTTCAACAGGAAGCAACTCGCGCACACAGGTAATTTTGAGTGGATAGCAAATAAGGATGTTTTGCACTGTGCTCACGGGTATGTCCAATGTTCGGGTAATTCTCCATGCACTACATGTTTGTACACAACCACGCTCGTCTCCCCCTGCATTGTTGTGGCCACTGCTCCCACTGGCGTCGAACCAATATGTTTCCTCCCTCTACCAGTATGCACACCAAAAGAACCTGTCTTTTCGAATTTCCGAATCATTTTTTCCAGACCCCAGCAGTCATCAGACCAATGCCTTTTTTCAAACCCTTCAGTGTCCAGAACTTCTGCAGAGTGATGTGTGCACAGTCATCATTCATATAATACAGCTTTACAGGCAGAGCGCACATCCTGCATTGAGACAGTTATGGTGAACGTCGCAGACGCAAAAGGAAGAAAAGCCACATACCCGGCATGTTTGCACCAACTTCAATGGATCATGCGCATGACAGGTGTTTTCATTTACATATTCTGACACATACAGTGCCATATATTGATCAAGCTTTCACACTATTTTTTCTTCTTCTGCCCTTCTCTGATAATATACCGTTGCAACTTGACATTATTCTCACCAGTGGTGTTATTTCTACAGTGTTTTGAAAGTTTAAACTTAATTATAATCACCCTCTATATGAATTCTAAGAGCAGATACCTATGTGAACATCCTACATGGTTTGTAACTCCCATGGAGTTCGCCTTCAATCTTGATGGTGCAGACCTTTGTGATTGCTGTGGTGCATTATTTTTCATTCGGTGTTCATAGTGCAAGTTAATGGCTTGTTCTGCACTTTTCTTGAATGTCACCAACGTCTGTTTTGTGAAGTGTAATACATACATCCCATAGAAGGTTGATCTCTGCACCCCCCGAACAATAGTTTTCTGTCACCCTCCTGACACACATGGTGAGCCATTAGCAACTACTATTTTTCTGTCATAATTGTGAACACAACACTAATCAAATGAGCCTCACAAAAGATTGAACTTGCGACCTTGCACTCAAGGTTTCCTTGTCAAACAGCAGCTTCCCTTACCCCTATCCTGCTATCTCTCCCCTTCCCCATAGCTTCTGTCCCTACACTATCCCCTCCAACAGAGACCACTACAAACTGCAGTCAAGCCTCACCACCCATATGTGAGAGTCGCGCATATGTGAAGGCGCATGCACAGGCATGTGCATATCCACTGCCCAGCACCTATTCTATGTCGAGAGTATTAATCTATCCTCATTCATATTGTTTTCCATCCCAGATTTTTCCATTGTTCAAAATATTTTGAAACATTACCAAGCAAATGTCAAATATATAGTAACCCATAATGTGCAAGCATTGTATTCCACTGTGTGGCCTATTGGACTTGCAGTATTATGATGCAAACCGTTATTATAATAAAGAAACTACTGCAAATAGGGAAGAGGGCTACTTGTAAAGAGCTCTAATGAGTACGACAACTCTTTTAAGTTTGCACCTTTCACCTTAATTTCAACAAAAGCTGTGTGAGCACCACTTGGGAAGAAAGACTAACACAGAGATATCAGTTTATTAAGCAAAGTCTTACTATAGACTTAGCTTTAAGAGGAGAGAAAAATTTAGGGCTGTGAGGAAACAAAAAAATACTCTTTTTGCAGCCTTGGAAAGGGGCTGAAATTAGTGAATTGGAATGAAGAAAAATTTACCTCAATATATATTCCCAATATGAACTTTGATATGTAAGCTTATTATTTTATTTGCACTGACAGCAATGAAGACTGGAAGAACGTAACACAATAAGCACAAGACCAGAATTAAAGATTAATCATAGTAAGACAAAAACATGGAAATGAAGATTGGCATTATAATGACACGTATCAATTGTTGACTGTGGGTTCTTAGGGTAACTGAAAATATTTGTAACAAATGGATATACTGGGTGGTTATAATTAAACTTTCGCTAATTGAGAGGGCCAATGAAAACAAGCGATTTTACAGCAATGAAATATTGTGGAAACACATCTAAGGACATGCAGAAGAGAAATAGCAAATAAACCATTGAATGAAATACATCTTAATTTACACATGAGAGTGTAATATTTATTAACTGCATACCATGTTTACGTTCCAGGTTAGAATATTGATCAATGTGATGACCATCTGCATCCACGAAAGACCGGAATTACATTACAGACTGCTCTACTGCTGCCCGAAACATCTCAGGCGAACCATGGAATGCTGAGCTGTTGTGATAGAGCTCATAGACTGCTTGATGATCGCACATTGCTTCCAGCATTCTCTGCCATGGAAACAGTAACGTCTTTACCAATTTGTGGTGCAACTGTCCGTCAGCCTCTCCCAAGAGCAATTCCCAAATCGCCAGTTAATTTGATCTTCCGGATCACTCCTCAACAGTAGTGAAGAGAGATGACCTCTCCGTCATTCCTTTAATGAGTCAACACTCATGAAGATCACCAACACTATTACCGTTGTTTTGATAAAACAGCTTTAGAAATAAGGCTCTGCTCACCTTGTCCAAACCCATATTAACTGTCCGCAACTATAAATGCCACTGATGCATATGTTTCGACCGTACACCACTGTTCCGGCACTGGCACAACAGTAGTTCATGACACTAATACTACTAACAATGCGAATTAAGTTGTACACAGTCTAAACATCATTCCTGTGATGTTGGGTACCGATATGGCAAATAGTTTTCCATTTACACTGGCTCAAGTAGCAAATGTTTAATTAAAATTATCATGTATAATGAAAGAAATAAATGAATAAAGTTGTTTGAAGTTCATTTGGAAACTTGCCGTCGAATTCAAACATAAATTTCCAGTTGCCGAAGAAAATAAATATATATAACCAGAGTGTACTGCCAATAATTAGCTATATTAGAGATTTTTCCTTTTTATCATATTGAACATGTTAGGCAGTTTCTAGTAAGGAAATCTGTAGAAATATGTATTCCACACATTCCCAATAATACATTCTTCATTCTGTTGATTACATACCCCCTGCAAGCATTTAAAGCAGATAATATTAACAGCACCAAAAAAGTTTCAAGTTCCAACCCTTCATTGTCAAAATGAAAGTTTGATTTAGGCAAGAATGTAAAAAGTGTAAAATTGGAGTGAGTGTCAATATTACATAAAATATTTTAAGAACTTATCTCAAGCTTTTGAAATTAATTTCTTTTGTGGTATAAAATCGTACCTGTAGCTGAATAAGAGCTGACACACTATTCAGAGCTCTTCCATTTAATTTTACTTTCTATCCACACCACATGGTATACTTCTTTGGATTGTATTTACCTCTTAGGTGCTGATGCTGAGAGAGAGGACATTATAGAAAGGCAGTGCACTTGTGTGAAATATGCCAAGTCCCAATTTTGTTCAGAAGGTCCAGTGCTTTCACTGAATCACTACTTGCTTCTGCTACAACTGTTCCATATGATGGAAGTTGTGATCAGTTTCTTCTTCAATAATCTAACTATAACCTCTGGTAATGTTTCACTTCTAACAAATGTGACCTTTTTTTATCAAAAAATGCATATATCACTAAATAACACTACTGATATTCAACCAGAAAATTGAAAATATAAATTGCTTTTCCATAATTTTGCTCTCCTTGTTCCACATAATTACTATCATCAGTTGTGTTTGTTAATTTCTGTCAGCACCTCTTTATCCAAATTTTGTTTGACATGTTCTGCAATTTTTGACAAAATTTGCTTATTATTGTAGCCAGTCTGTGATGTCTATGAATGATGCACACAAATACTTTTGAATCTCTACTTGTAGGGGAGAGGGGGTAAAGGTAATTTGTATAATAAGATATACAATACTATAGTGTGGTACACATTAAATACTGAATCCACTAAATAAAATATGTACACATCTATAATCTATTTCTGTGATTTACAACAGATCATATATACACTATATAATTATTCTCCCATCATATACTTTGCTAGTTAGTTGGTAATAAACACAACTTTAATTTGCATTCTTTTTTGTGAACAGGCAGCATTATGAGAGTAGTAAACTTTCAGTAAATGGACTGTGGACATATATTTGTAAAATGTACATCACATTTAAATAAAACAGGCATTCCAGCCTCTATGTGTAGTTTTTAACTACATGTACTAATTTGAACCAAGCTTAAGAAAACCAATGTCATTGCAGGTCATTTTTGCTTTAGAACATTGACTGTTACAGAAGCTCTATAATAATTAAAATATTATTATTTGTTAAAATTTTGTTTTATTTAAAATTATATAACCTATTCATATATGCTATGTCATCAAAATCAACAAATGAAATTAAATACAAACATTCTTGAAACTTTTTCTCACAAAAAATTCCATAGGCTGGTCTTGTTTGGTTCATTTATTTCAGCACAACTTTAAAGATTATGGAAATAAATCATACAGAAACAGGATACCAGGCATTAAAGCAATGTTGAAGGGATGTGCATGTGATAATCCCCACATTACTGACTGTTCTTACCTCAATCATTTTTTGAACAAGTACAATTTGAGATGTATTACAGTTGATTATTTCCCACAGTTGTTTCTTCTTTCACTTCTACACAGTTTTCAAGATGACGTGTCAGAGAATCCTCTGAAGAAAATGACTGATGGCAATGGGGACAACGATGACTGGATGTGTGTGAAAACCTGTGTAATGCCAATGACCTCTTACGTTCATATCCTTCACCACACTGGTCACAAAAGTACAATTTGCCTCGTTCTGGAGTCTGAAGTAGTTCTACAGAAGACTCCACTGGAGACGTAGCCACAGGAACACTGCTCTGTTTAGGCAATGAATGGTGTACTTTTTTATGTTCCTCTTGGAAGTGTTTTGAGGAAAACTTACAGTCACATATGTCACACACAAACTGATCAGCAGAAGTGATTATTAGATTCTTTTCCAAATGAGGTACTTTAACTTTCATAATACCATCTTCTTTAACAGTTTTGGTCAATTCAACACCGTGTACATCAGCCACTACAGAACTTGTATCAATAGAGCCAACAGAACTACTTCCAAGCTTATCTGCATTGCTTGCATCTGTAACAAACAGGAAATTAAAAATATTAAGCAACAGAATTCTTCTAGGAGCAGTGGTACCAAATTTTATTTAATAAATATTTGTTGAAATATACTTGAGTTTTAATACTGAAAATTCGGGGCTCATTAGTAAGTTATATAGTACATTCCCATTCCACTGAACTTGCTGTCTGGTTTGTAATGACATTAATGGCATTAAAAACTGTTTTAAAATAAATGGTATTTTTACTCTCATTTTAAAATCCAGTAAAGTTCTTAGAAAGGAGATTATGTGGAAGACAAGAGCACCTAAATCTACATCAATACTCTGCAAACCTCTGTTAAATGCACGGCACAGGGTACTTATCATGTACCACATGCTAGGGCTTCTTCCCATTCTATTCACATATGGAGCAGAAGAAGAAGAATGGGTTCTTCAATGCCTCCATGCTCATTGTGATCTTGTCCTCTACAGGAGCAAACTGTAGGGGATTGTAGTAAATTCCTAGATTCCCTTCTTACTACTGCTTCTTGAAACTTCCTAATTACACACTTTCTTTAGTCTACAGTTTTCAGTATTTCCGTAACACTCTCCCATACTTCAAACACACATATGACCATTCATGCTGCTCTTATTTATATACATTCGACATTGACTGTTCGCCCTATTTGCTGTGAATCTGTCAGAATTCATTAACATTCTAGGAGGAGCCGTGAGCGTCTTGTAAGCAGCCCATTTGCTTAAGTTCCACACAACCAATCAATATTCTAGGATGGGTCACAAAAGTGTTTTGTAATCAATTTTCTTTGTAAACTGACTGCATTTTTTCAGCATCCTACTAATGAACTCAAGTCTGCCATCTACTTTATCTGGGTTTGAGGTTATATCATTATGCCAATTCATATCCCTACAAATTGTCACAATCCAAGCATTTGTGAGATTTGACTACTCTAATTGTGATTCACTGATATTGTAGTCCTAGGATACCATTTCTCTATGTTTTACAAAGTGCACAAGTTTTACACTGCTGTGCATTTCAATCATGTTATCAACCTTTGCAACACTTTCAATTTTATCACGATCCATCTGCATAATAGCGAGCTTTTTTCATACACTATTTCATTGCAGATAACTGCATCATCTGCAAAAACTCTTAGGTTACGATTCATATTGTTTGCAGGTCACTAATACAAAAAATGAATAGCAATGATCCCAATATATCTCCTTGGGGTATGTTCATGCAAGAGGGAATGAAATGATGGATGATCTCCAGCACAAAATGACTGCTAAAGATCTGCAATGATGAAATAAACAATCAGGTTGATACCAAAATAATAAAGACTTGAGAGAAATGAAGTCAATGGTGTGTGGGTGTGTGGTTAGAGCATCCCAAATTACAATTCTTGACATTCACTGACGCCACAAGATTTAAAAAAATATGAGCACAATACTGCTTGAAATGAATAAATTGAAGAAAATCTGTGTGTAGTGCTACATTAAATTTTCAGAAGTTGAGTGAACACAATTAAAATGAACAATTCTTAGTCAACAAGCTAAGAGCTGGTACTGACAGTCTTTAACAATCAGAAGCTCAGCCATGACCTTATTTATTTAGCATCTGACATAACCTTTAAATTCACCATGTTTAGTAATGAAATTGCACCCCTCATACACTTTTCATAGAATAATGTGTTTTGTCCACTCTACAGAACAGGATGAATTGCTGTGAATTATTATAGTTTCATACTGAATTAAGAGCGTCAAATTATCCAAATGAAGTGACCTTTCACAAAAACAGCTGAACGTTTATACACAAGATTACTGAGAGTACAAAACATGCATTTCTGGGTCAAAATTACAAGGTGTACAACTTTGCTTCTGCCATTTGCCGATAGGTGGCGACAACAGTAAGTAGTGATCAAAAGAAACAGATCGCAGATGTCAGGCAGTTAGTTTGGACCTCTGTCAACATAACCTCATTCAAACATTAGTCGATTTGTGTCTGCATCATAAGGTTGTTCTTGATTGAAAATGTCAGTTTACAAGAATAACTCTCATAATTTGCGGGAGGTGTTACTGTTTTGTTTCAATAGGAAGAAAACAGCAGCTGAGTCTCATTGAATGCCCTCAAACACATATGGTAAGGACACTATTTGTGAAAGAACGTGTCACGAGTGGTTTCAACTCTTCAAGAATGGTGATTTTAGTGTCATAGACCGGCAGATGCAGAACTGGAGACATTGCTGAGTGAAGACTTGCGCCAACCTCGAGAAGAATTGGCACGATTAGTGGGAGTGACACACAAGCCATTTCAAAACTTCTCAAGGCTGTGGTCCTGAGTCCAAGATCATGCTCTGTATTTGGTGGGACCAGCTCGGCGTCGTGTACTACGAGGTGTTAAAACCAAGTGAAACAATCACAGGTACTCGTTATCGAACACAATTAATGCATTTGAGCAGAGCATTAAAAGACAAATGGCCACAATACAGCGAGAGGCACGATAAAGCGATTTTGCAGCATGTCAGCGCTCGACCCCACATTGCAAAAGAGGTCAAAACATACTTGGAAATGTTAAAATGGTAAGTCCTGCCCCACCTGCCGTATTCTCCAGACATTGCTCCCTCTATCACCTGTTTAGATCAATGGCCTGGCTGACCAACACTTCCGATCTCATGAAGAAGTCACAAATTGTATCCATTCATGGATCACTTCAAAAGATGATCAATTTTTTCGACACGGGATTCGTACACTGCCCGAAAGATGGGAGAAAGTAGTGGCCAGTGATGGAAAATACTTTGAATGATACATGTGTAACCAATTTGTTTCATTAAAGCCTCAAATGTGGGGGGAAAAAAAACGGCAGATACAAAGTTGTACATGTTGTAATAATTTCAGTATTTTACATATTACACTGGAGAAGGATTGCAGTACAATTCCATGCTTTTAGCTTAGAAAAAATTTTATTTTGTAACTAGGTTTGCTGCTGCTACTTCTTCTTCTTCTTCTTTTCAAGGACTAACACAGTGTTCTGGAAGCAGATACTGAATATGTTATGTGTCAATGGCGAAGCTACACCTGACACCATGGTCAGTCTTAGTGCCATCAGCACACAAGAAGGTGTTAGCGCTAGGTTGTGTGCAAAGGTCGAGAAACTTACAGCAATAGACACATTCTGATTCCAATAATTCCCACTTCTTTCTATGCCTTCTAATGATCCTTCAACTCACTAGCTTGCAGTCATGAGCAATTTCCATCTGTGTGCTTCTTTTCATTGTATTTATACACTTCTTTCACATTTTATTTTGTCACTGAAGCTAGATCCACGTTTCACTTCCACACGAAGTTACTGGCAGAGATATTATTTTACAAAAATTAAGTTGAGTTAATATCATGTTTTCTCTTTCAAATTCCATTTAATTATTCTGTGTATACCATGATATCAGTTCCTTTCATCTGTCTACTACAGCTATAGTTAAAGCTATTAGCTACAGTGAAATAACATGAAAACTGTGAGAACATACAGAGCTATTCAGAACCCAAATGAAATTTTCATTGTGCTGCAGACTGTGTGCTGACAAACAACTAAGGTCACAACCTTAGAACACTAATAAGAAAAAGAAGTTAACAACTACATGTTAAGCCCAACTGATGGAAGGAAAGAGAACTAATAACAAGGACGTCATCTTGGAGAAAGGTCCACAAAGTATGCCGTAAAGACAGCAAAGGTCTCGACCCAAAGATTAAATATCTTCCGCCATATTGAACGATGGATGAAAAGTAGAACGTGGTTGACAGCCCTCACGTCATTCACTAAAGTGGTCGATAACACAGATGGCAAACATACATTGGAACATAAGTGGTTAAAGAAAGGGCATTCGGTCAGGAAATGTAGAACCGTCAAATGCTGATGACAATGAGTACCAAGTGGTGAGGGATCACCACTTAACAAATGGCAATGGCTAAAAAGACAATGTTCAATACACAACCTAGCTAAAATTATCTAGTGGTGAGAGGGCTGAGAGGTGGTCAGTCATGCGGCTGGTAGAGGTTTAATTCCCCACGGCTTGTTCCCATGAAGAAAAGACTAGTGGTGACGGCAAAGTGATACCATCTGCCTACAGATAGCAACATAGAGAGCATCCAAAGGAATGGAAGAGCCAATAGGCCAAGGTAGGAGGCCTTTTCAGCAGAATCGTTTCCCATCATACTGAGGTGACCACAAGAACATCACAGTGGCTCTCTCAACGGAGAGCTAGTGGAAGCTTTCTTGGAGCCGTAGCACTAAATGATAGACTGTGTACAGCCACAGTGGGGCACAGAGAATCAGAGCATATGACTCAATTAAACAGCCTGTGTCGCCAGATGTACTGGGCAGCCTGATAAGAGGGAGAAGAGCTCTACTATAAAAACTGAACAGTGTTCTGGAAGCAGATACTGAATATGTTATGTGCCAATGGCGAAGCTACACCTGACACCATGGTCAGTCTTAGTGCCATCAGCACACAAGAAGGTGTTATCGCTAGGTTGTGTGCAAAGGTCGAGTAACTTACAGCAATAGACCAAATCCAGAGTAGAGTCCCTGCGAAACAAATGATGTCGAAGATGAACACTGGCTGCCGTATGAAGCCAAGATGGTGAAGGGTTCACACCAATCTGGAACATGGCAGGTAGCATGAAGTTAAGCTGCCGAAAGCAAACACTGGGAGGGTGCGTCCCATACTGGCGGCCAAGGGAGTCACCGAAACAGAGGGCACAGGATGGGTGGCCGGGCATGGCAGACAAACGGCACATGTATCCACCACGCCAGTATGACAGTGGTAGTTCAGCATCTTCTGCATAGAGACTCTCAACCGAGCTAGTGTAAAATGTACCTGTGGCCAAATGTATTCCACAGTAGTGGATTGTGTTAAAACGGCATACAATGGATGAACATGCAGATGAATAAACAAAAAACCTTTAGTCTTTTTTGATTGGACAAGGGATTGGCACAAATGGAAGAGGGTGGTTCGATATGCTCCCCATGAAGTACCACGTAGGACACTGAGGGACTGGGAACAACATGCGCCCACGTAAGACAGGGGAGGACCACGAAAGATTCCTGTCAAGCAAAAGCCCAAGGAATTTCTGTGAACGGAAAGCACAGGCCCAAGATGTAAAGATGGTGGAAAAAACCCATTGTACCACCAGAAATGCATACATACAGTTTAATCAGTGAAAAAGTGAATGCCATTGTAAAGATGACCAAAACACTGCTGAAGATGCCCCGCAAGGAGACAAATCTGTGAAGAACTTTAATAGATCACAAAGCTGTCGCCAAAAACAGAGCTGGAAACGCCTGGTGGGAGACAGGCCATAATAGGATTAATGGCTGTACCAAAGAGGACGATGCTCCGGACATTCTCCTGGATGCAGGTGTCCGACAAGACAGAACCCACATGCACCTTGAAAACTTGGTCTTTTAAAAATCCCTGTTGAAAACTGGGAAGGTAGCCTTGGAAGCCCAGCATGTATAGAGAACGGAAGGTACCAGTCCTCCAGCAGGCATTGTAGGCTTTCTCCAAATTAAAAAACACAGCCAGTGTCTGGTATTTCCACAGGAAACTATTCATGACATGGGCTGACAAAGTGACGAGACAGTCAACTACAGAACGGCAAACTCAAAATGCACATCATGCAGGGATTAGTAGACTGTGAGACTCAAGCCACCATACCAGCCAGCCATGAATCATATGTTCCATCACCTTGTGAACACTGCTGATGCGATAGTATGTAGGAAGGAGAAAGTGATTGCCCGCAAGATAGAGATGCTGCACCATCTGAATGTTAACAATGTCCCATCCTGATCCTGGGGTGGAAGATCGGGATGAAGAGAAAGCAAGGTCTGCTCCCTCATAGTAAAGGCTAGGGGTATCACCCAAGCCTCCTCCAGTTATTTCCGAGGCAGGAAGGCAGGGTGATAGTAGGTGGAGCTAAAAATTTCTGCAAAACAGTGGCCTAAGGTGCTGGAGATAGCAACATGGTCCACAATGACACCATCTGCTATGGTCAGGGTGAAAACTGGGTAATGGACCTTCATCCCAGAGAGCACATGGAGGTTGCCCCACAAGATGGACAAGGGAGTGAAACTGTTACAAGAAATAGTAAGTGAAGTCCAACTACCTTTTTTTGTTATCCCGAAGACTGCGATGACACTGCACATGCAACTGTTTATAATGAATATGGTACACCATCGTAGGATGATGATAAAATATGGAGAGCATGTCACTGCACACGAATCGCGTTGGAGCACACCTCAGTTCACCAGGGGACTTGAAAACAGTGTGGAAAAAATGAAGTGTGGAACATTCTCTGGCAGTAAGGATAACATTCGTAAGGTACTCTACCTGATCAAAACTGGGGAAACGTTGTTCATCTAAAGTCGTCAGGGAAGAGCAAGGCTCCCTATCAGGCTGAGACAGCTTGCAATTCAGTTTAGATGTAGGTGGAGTAGGAGTCAGCAAATGGATAGCCCACAGAAAATAGTCGCTCTGGTACGTGTCAAAGAAAATGGACCACTTGAGATGATGAGCAAGATGAGCAGTGCAGAATGAGAAGTTCAAATGGGACTAGATGTAGGTTGAGTCTGAAAGGAATTTGAGAGGTCAAAGCAGTTACAATTTTGTTTGTTCGAGCCAGAAAATAATAGGATGCTGCAATTCCAAGAGCAGCCATAATTCCTCCTTTCTGGACCTTATGCCATGAACATTATGTTGAAAAAGGATCACAATACAGAACAGGGAGGTGGGAACAAATGAAGGGCAGTCACATCAGCGGATGCTGAGTGTCAGCTTTGAAAGACAATATTTACAGAGGTGTTAGCATACTCCCTGGATCAGCCTGCAGATCCCAGGGCAGAAGAATGGCAGGCAGTTCACACCAGTGAAACGGAATTCTTTCGGATGAGGGTATCACGTGGCAAAACCGTTGAAGATGATCTCTGAGACAGAGAAGGAGAAGACCATTTGCCTTTATTTTGTTTCTTAGAGGCTTTACGACTGGCAGAAGAAAACAGACAGCTGTTACTGGAGGGACATAAAAAGTCTTCGTGGGAGTATTCCTTTTGTTCTTTCCGGCCTGCTGGTTGTGTAGCAGGTGATTTCGCCACTGAGGCGAAGATTTGGTGCCTTGTTGCACAGCTGTAGGAGAAGGACAGGAAGCTGTTACCATGATACTGGGTGATTTTACAACTGCAATGCTGAACTGGAACTCACAAGTTTGAGTAGCCATGTTCTTCGTGGAGAGAGAGGAGTAGCAAGAACGGTACTGTGGCTGCTGGATGGTAACATGCACGGCTTTTGATACGCCAAAAACTTGCAAGCAACGAGGTAAGGTACTTTTTCCATCATCCAGATCTCCTGGACAGCCTGCTCATCTAGATACATGGTACATACATGGGAAGAGGCGGCATTGTCACCATCGCAATTCATTCAGCGAGGAGAAGGGGGTGGGCAATCATCCTCATGAGCATCCTTACCACAATTCAATTGACACATATGACCGTATTTTGACAGGGAATGTGAGTGTGGTTGCTACGTTGACACAGGTAGCAATGCACCGGGTTTGGAATGTACCATCGGACCATGATGATTTCATAGACTGCCTTGATCTTCTATGAAAGCACTACTCGATCAAACATGAGAAAGAGAGTTTTCATTACTCGATGGACGGCAGTGATGCCCCGATCAGAGAAGTAAGTTTGGATTTCTCCTTTGGTCAGACCATCAAGCAGATGGGTGTAAATAACACCATGCAAAGATTTCAGCATTTGACAGGCCTCAAAATGAACAGGATAGTTGTGGAGGAGTGAAGCAGAAAGCAGTTGTTGGGCTTGAAAATCACAGCTTATATCCAGAAGCGAAGTCCCATTACGTAAGTGAGAGCATGTTTTCATAAGGCCTGCAACTGCATCAACACCTTTCTGAATAATAAACGAATTAACTGTCACAGAGGACTGACTGCCTTCGGTACATGATACCATGAGGAATCCACGTGCAGTTGGGAAAGTCTTTGAATCTTTAGTTTCATTCCATTTACATTTAGTAGATATAGAGTGCGATGGTGATTGGTTCGCTGCGAAAAAATTCCTATGATTGCCATCATCTCCTATGGTGCGCCCCTTCAGAGGGGGGGGCTCACCCTCCTTAGGTGACTGTTCACGCCCCAGGCTGCACCTCCCGAACTCCTGACAGAGGGACCAATTGGCAGTTGGGAAGGTGACAGCTCAAGCAATCGCCTCTCCCTGGGTCTGGCCTGTACCAGGGGGTACATACAAACCCTAACTGTCGACCCGTGGCTGGGAATTGTGTGTTACCCAGTCACCTCTTATGCATCAAATGTGTGGGCTAGCCTTCAGGAAACCACAAGAAGGAAGAAGAAACAAAGAAAAAGAACAAATGCCGAAGCGGAGATGGAGGATGAAGGAAGAAAGAAAAACATATGAGGGACTGTTCTGATGCTGGCTATCAAAACTGCAACAATCATTCCTGAGAATATCCCAAGCATGTTCCCCAAAGGAGGGGAAAAAGAATAACAGGAGGATAGACATGCAGCACAGACAAGGAAGCAGTACTGCAAAGGCTGGGGCCTTGTGGTACCCAAGCATGAACCCACCAAAGCCCCCTGGTAGGAATACCAGCAGGAGTAGGCACATTAGAATGGGGCATATAACGAAGCGATGCATGTTACGTGTCCTTGAATTTGTTAAATGTGAGTCAATTGTGATGGTTCAGTGGTGATTTCATACCAAATACCACGTAAAAGATACAACAGACAGAACAATCCATGTGTGGCACAACATGATATGTGACACTAGCTGATTTTGTGGTGTGTAGAAAAGCTGCTGGTGGGGGCAATCAGCATAGCAGGTGGTGCCTGTGTGGAGGTCATTTGTCAGGAGTCCAAAGAAATCAATGAGTCTTGCAAGGAAAGAACAACAGACAGCACAGTCAACTGCCTGGAGCATTTTACACAAATGTCTAAGTGTCAAACCATACCAGTAGCAATTTACATGCTCTGAATACTTGGGACAGTAAGCTCTGTTCTGACTTTTGCAATGACTCGCAGTGGCTACTGCAGGAAGATTGTTCTTTGCAAAAGTTGGTTTTCAGTGACAAACACATGTTTCACTTGTATGGAATGGTGAAGCATCGTAATGGGTGGGTGGGTGCACGCACGTGTGTGTGTGTGTGTGTGTGTGTGTGTGTGTGTGTAGTGTGGCTCACATTCATGATTCACCTGAATGTTAATGGTTTTTTTTTCTTTTTTTCCCCTGTCCTGTCCTGTTCAAAAGTTTATTGTTCACTTTTCTTTGAGGAGTTATCATCTCATGGACATGCTGCAGCAATGGCTTATGCTGCAATTACAGCAAGGCAACGGAGACTTTATTGTGCAACAAGATGGTACTCCACCACATTTTGTTTACAACATTAGTGAACTGCCTTACAGTTGGATTGGATGTGCTTCCCTTTATGACTCTCCTCATCTTCAGGGACCCCATTGTCACCCAACTTAAATCCATGATGGTGTTATGTCATTGATCGTGTGTTACTGCCTCCAATGTCACTTAATTGGGAAGAATTGCATGGAGGGAGAATTAATGTGGTCACCAATAATGACCATGACGTGTTGGAACATGTATTGGTTATCATATTGATATTTGCCATGTCACAACAGGCGGCCTGTAACTTGAGTTACAAAATTGGGGAAATGTTTACTTTACTGATATGTGTGTATATTCAGTACATCTTTCAGTTTTTGCACAGTTGTATTCTGAAGCCCCAGAGGTAATTACACATAAACCTGTGTAAGTAAAATTAGAAAGAATTATTCAAATAAAATATTTCAAAGAAATTAGGAACACAAGAGTCTGTGTCAAAGAAAAGGAATAATCCTACTGTGGGAAGAGACTTGACATGTGTAATACCTGTACTCTGAACACAAAATGACAAGCTATAGAGTTCCTGTTAGAACAAAGAATGGCGCTATAGCAAAATCCAGGTCTCTTGCAATTTTTGAGCATAAGTATATAATACAGGAAACAACAGGAATGACTAGATGATTTCTTACTACCGATTCATGAGGAAACATAGCTAAACTAGTGAAAGAAACTGTTCTTCTAGATGCTCCTGATGGTTGCAACATCTCATTTTCTTCAGTATCCAGTTACTACTAGCCATGCCATAACGATTGACCACTGACTTTGAGCTCATATTCTGGTCATATTGCATTATAACCATCGATATGTTATACCTTGCCGAAATTGTGGAAATGTCTACTTTTATTTTTTTGTATGAATATTACATCTTTGTTGAAATGGGGGCGACATTTGCAGCAATATTTAAGAGAAACGTAATTAGGAGAAAAATTTCCTTTGCGTAGTTTAAAGATGCAACCATACTCAATTTCCAATCAAATCATCGTTGCTTTCCAATTAGTCATTTTTTCCTAATAATGGTGAGTGTAGATTGTTGCAATACAACTAATGGTGATACATATTAACAAGACAAAAAGAGTAAATGCAAGCTATGTTGTTGCTTTTCACAGCTGTTATGTTTTTACGCATGTAAATCTACATAAAGCACTAATATAACATCTTTAATTTATTTGATTTTGCATTTCTATGGGCTGTGTGCTCACGTTTGCTGTGTTGCCGGACCTCAGAACAGTATTTCCAGTTCACTGTTCACTGTTGCAATGTTTGCATTGTGCTTCCTGTCAGATAGGAAACAATTGTGCTCCCATTCGTTGTTGTGTATATGTGTGAGACATTGCTCATAACATAATCAGTTGCCTTGCACTTGTGTGAAACTACGCATCATTTACACAATTGTGAGAAGTCTATGGTAATTGTGCTTGTGCTTAATTTGAGGCTGAAAAAGAATACGGCATGAGCAGTTACGTGTCACAGCCAGTAAAGAGAACTTCTGAATGTCTCAGTATTAGTGAAAGTACAGTCAAGTTAATTTTGATAGAATATAGAGGAACTTCACATCTTGTATCACCAAATGAGAGTTCTGTAACAATATTATGAGAAGGAAAGTTGCTACTCACTATATAGCGGAGATGCTGAGTCACAGATAGCCCCAATAAAAAGACTTACAAATAAAGCTTTTGGCCCATAAGGCCTTCATCAAAAATAACACACACACACACACACACACACACACACACACACACACACGACTGCAGTCTAAGGCAACTGCAGTTCTGGCAGACGACAGAAGTTTGTACTGGATGAATTTACAGGGGAGTCATAAGAAGAGAAGTCCACGACTTCTACGTGGAAAAGTAGTTTCCAACAGTGGCAGCCATTCTGGAGAAGTTGAAGACTTAAGTTGAAGTTTCCTGATGAGTGAAACAACCATTTGGCATACCATTTGAAAATCGGGCTTCAGATAAAATACGTTCAAAACAAAAAACATGTGCTATGGAAAATAACTAAGTAGCAGGAAAAAGAGATCAGTTCCAGTGGGAAACAAGACACTTACAGAACACTGATGAGAGTTGATGTGGTGCAAGTCTTTCCAGAAAGTTTGGTTGGCAGGAGTAAAAGATGCCTTATGCATCAGAAAACGTATATGATTATCGCAGAGGAAGTGTTAAAGTGTGGAAAGGCTGAAAAGAAGGAATTCAAACAACGTCCGGTTCTGGAGAAAGGATTATAATGTGATATGTACAGAACAAAGATGGGTTCATGCAAAATGCTGGCTTACATTTTATTGGGCAGAAAGGAGGAGCAGATTATCATTCTGAAATGAATGCCAGACACTATGAAGAGTGGTTGACGAGCGTTCTTGAAAATTACCACACAGAACTGTGATTGTTTTAGATCAGACTCCATATCGCACAATGATGAATCCAGTATCACAAAATATATCTACAAAATGGAGAAAGGATTCTATTACTGAATGGATGGAAAGCAATAATGTAGAGCTTCCATCTAATGCCACATCATATGAGGAATTTACCAAAGCTGGCCTACTGGAACACCCACGACCGCACTTCAGGACACAGGAACCCCTTGGAAAAAAAACTGTGATCAATGGACAAGGAAATTTAACTTCTGTGGTTGCCTGTAGTGTATTGCGAACTGAACACCACTGAGGTTATTTAGGCATTTGTGAAGAACAAAGTAGCAAAGAAGAACAAGAATTTGAAAGTAAATGATACTTTACAGCTGTGTCCCCAAAGTGTCTGGAGGAATTCAGTGAGTCACATACACAAACAGTTATGCACAAAGAGCCCACTGTCTTGACACAGCAACAGAACCATTGCTGATCCAAGTAGATGACTGCAATGGCAGCAGCGAGACCTCAGCCAGAAGCAAAAGCGATTAAGGTATGTTTAATTTCAGTCATCATTCTTTTCTCCAAAATTTATTTGAGCTAATCAATTTTTCCATTTACTGTTGAAATGTGCTGTACAAATGCTCATTTATTGTCAGCCGCTTGCATATCGAGCATTTATTTGCAATTTCCCATATTATTTCCTTCTACTCGCAACAAAAACTGAACTTGGCTATGTTTTACTAGAATGTGACCATGAAATTACCATTCCTTGCTGACGAGCAGGTGCTTATGGTGCATTCCAACAGCGGCGGCGAACTGGTGCGACAACTATGCTCTACTATAGCCTCATATATATTGCAGCCACTAACACAATTGGTTTACAAACTCTTAACTATACACATAAGGAGTATTCATTAGTAAAGACATATGATGTAACCAATAGAATTTCAAGCCTAACAGTGGCTTTTCCATGACAATAGCTACAACGGTAAGCTGAAGTGTAGCTCCCTGCGTTTGACATTATAGCGATCAGAAAATAATGGAAATCCGTATGTAAATAAAACAGACTGATCTTTAAACTGTGGTAAGGAAATTTTTCTCCTACATTACAGTCTAATTTTTATGCATCCTTGAAGTTGACACTATCTGAAAAAAGCTAGAAAAAGCATGGTTTCTCTTAAATATTACCATGTATGTTGCCCCCATTTCAACCAAAATGTAATAGACGTTTTTCACAATTCTGACAATGTATAACACATCGACGTTCGTAATGCAGTGTGGCCAGAATATGAGCTCCAAGTCAGGGGTCAGTCATTATGAAATGGATAATAGGAGTTCAAATCAAAGGAGCAAATGCCACTTTACCAACAACAATACCCCAACAATGCACCCCTACAGAAAATAACAGCAACTGATTCATATGATAACATTTTATGTGAACAATTCCATAAAGCGATATAAAACAGCTGCAAACTAATAACAAAACAGGTAGTAAAGAAATAAGCAGATGGTGTCTGCTGACAATACTGCTGTACTATTTTTTTAAAAACTCTTGTTTGTCCTTTACATTAATACAGAACATTATCACTGAAATTTCAACACTACTATTCACGTTTATTGACTGTTGTGTTTTTTTAAGCCTTTACGTTTATCCTTATACTAAAAGTGGAACTGGACAGTGCAGAGTCAATAAACTTACTTACTTTTAAACCCGTGTCTTCTTCTAATACACAACTAGTAATTACTAGGGAAAAGATGCATAAGAATACATAAGAAATAAAAAATATAATTTACCTGAAGTTATTGCAGCTTTTGATGTACTGTTCATATGAATGGTCGAACTACTGGAAGCATGCTCTTCTCTATGTTTCTCATATTCTTTCACACTGGTGAAAAACGTACTACATATCTCACACTTTAGAGTTAGAGCACTTTCAGTATGTTGAACACGCTGTCTAAATAAAGCTTTATTATTTTTAGACTTTTCTGGTTTATGAATCTTGAGATGTTGTTTCAGTCGAATTCTTGTTGGGAATGCTTTTGGGCAGACCTTGCATGTATAAGGTATGGTTGTTGAATGCGTTATGATTGTTGAATGTGTTTTCGAATGAAGC
This sequence comes from Schistocerca americana, assembly GCF_021461395.2. Taxonomy (NCBI): domain Eukaryota; kingdom Metazoa; phylum Arthropoda; class Insecta; order Orthoptera; family Acrididae; genus Schistocerca; species Schistocerca americana. The sequence goes on along the minus strand of NC_060119.1, from coordinate 139,033,336 downwards.
AATAAGCGCTGGCGAGTCTTAAATGTGCGTCTGCAAATTTCACATTCATGACCTGTGGCTGCCGCATCCGTGACAGCCTTCAACTTTGAAAGACAATTCTCTCTACTGTGATTTGACAATTCTTCACCAGTGTTAAATATGGTGCTGCACACAGCACACTCATATTTACTATGCATAAGTATGTGGCGCTCTAGCTTTAGTTTAGATGAGAAGCTTTTATTACATTCTGAACATGAATTTTTTGCAGGTAACACTTTCTTTTTGCTACCTTGTTTTAAGAGTTTATTCTGAGTTTTCATTTTCAGCTTTAACAGTTTTTGTCTCTCTGTCATCAGTCGCACTTTAACACTACCAGATCCAATTTTTTGTCTAACAGAGCCACTGCTAGGAACACTTTCTTTAGAAGAGGAACAGCTGTTTGTTATTGGAACAGTCTTACCAGTGTCCACTTTGCTCTTATTTACATTACTCTCATCAACTTTGCTCTCATTCACTTTACTGTCATTTCCTTTACTCTCATTCCCTTTAGTGTCATTCGCTTTAGTGTCACTCATGTGAATATCCTTCACCATGGTATCATCCAATTTACTTTCATTCAACTTTTTGTGGTTTAATGTTGTTATATTATTCTCTTTAATATTTTTCATTTCTTCGTCTGCAACAGGCTCTGTCACCAACTTTGTAGCCTCACATGTAAGCTGTTTCTTTGCGTTTTTCACTAACATTTTTTTGTTATTCAGAATACTATCATTAAGGCCCATATCTTCTGAGATACTATCGTCATACGCTTCATCGTACCAATGGATTTCATAGTTGCTATCGTTTTCAAAATCACTCTCTTCAGCTGTGCTCTTCTTTTCGTGAGGACCAATCTTTACTAAATTTGGTATTTCTCCAACTGTAGCCATTATCCCATGAGGATCAGATTGTACTAATTTTGGGATTTCTTCAACTGTGATCGTTCTTTCATGGGGGTCAGTCTTCACCAATTTTGAGATTTCTTCAACTGTAGCCTTTGTTATATGAGGACCGGTCTCTACTAATTTTGAGATTTCTTCACCTGTGGGCTTTTTCCCACGAGGTCCAGCCTTTATTGATTTAGGGGTTTCTTCAGCTGTGGCTTCTTTTCCATGAGGAGCTGACTTTACTAATTTTGGGCTTTCTTCAACTGCAGCTTTTCTTCCATAAGGTGCTGACTTTATTAATTTAGGGCTTTCTTCAACTGCAGCTTTTTTTCCATGAGGAGTTGGCTTCATTAATTTTGGGCTTTCTTCAACTGCAGATTTTTTTGTGTGAGAACCTGACTTACTTAATTTTGGACTTTCTTCAATTGCAGCTTTTTTCCCATGAGGAGCTGACTTGATTAGTTTTGAACTTTCCTCAACTGTGGCTTTTGTTCCAAGAGGAGCTGGCTTTATTAAATTTGGACTTTCTTCAGCTGCAACTTTTTTTCCATGTACTGACTTTACTAATTTTGATACATCTTCAGCTATGGTCTTTTTTCGCTGAGGAGTTGACTTAATTAATTTTGGTGTATCTTCAGCTGTGGTTTTTTTCCCCTGAGAACGGGATTTTGTTAATTTTGGGATTTTATCGTCCTTTTTCCTAGTACTCTTAGTTTTAACTGCAGTCATAACTCTCTTTCTTTTCCTGGGACCCCTTTTCACAGTTTCAGACCTGCAGACAAAGAGGAGTATGAATAAATGATTTATACGGAACTGCTCTGTATGTACCACAACACACAAGTTAAACAACAAAGATTAGAAATAGCAAGGTTAATAAAGAAAATCGAAAGTTAGTTTGAAAACTAACTTGTCAAAATGCATGAAAATTTCATATAAAGTAAGTCCAGGTATTTATATCAGACCTTCAACCTTAAATTAAAGGTACCAAGTACTATGTATTTGTTCAAAGATGAAAATAATAGAATTGGATTACATAATACTGACACTCTGGAACACTTGCAGAGTATTTTCAACAACTACAACTATGGGACACTGTCATTAAGGAGTCTATAGAAATAAAAATGTTACAAAACCTTATAATAAGGGAAAAAGGTTCTATCTTGGATAGGATAAGGCTGTTTCTCAGATTGACATTTTGGGCAAGGGAAAAGAAATGTACATCGACGAATGAAGCTGGTGCCAGGAGAATATCTCTGAGAATGAATGGAGGTGAGGCAGCTTGTAGACCACTGATTGGTGCACCTCAAGGATAGGTGTATCTGTTACTGAAATTCTGAACACAAAATTGCCTAGAAACTTTGAAACAAACAGGAAAAACAAAATATCACTGAGAAGACCTAAAAGATGGACTCTTCACTATATTCTATAGTCACACTAGTCTTGATGTTATAGGTTCATTTACAATTGGAGGGAAAATAGACAGGAGAGGGGGAGAGGGAGGGAGGGGGGGGGGAGGAAGGATATGCAGTATTGCTTGGAATGTCATGATAAGTAACTTCCTGACAAATTAAAACACTTTGGCACATCTGGAATTCAACCCAGCATTGTGTCCTTCGGTGCAGCAAGGTGGCTGAACATCCCAAAACACATCCAACACTACAGAAGGGTTACAACACAAATTTATTTATTTACAATATATTCGATATAAACCACAAATAACTTTGTTCCCTGAGTCTCTCTCTCTCTCTCTCTCTCTCTCTCTCTCTCTCTCTCTCTGTTCCATTACCACTGGGCTTACAATACTCACTAGCAGTCGCAGAAGCACTGCTAGGTTCATGAAGTTCGCTTCGTAGTACATTCAGAAGCTCTCACTGCACGGTCGTCTGTATGTTTTGTGTGTTCGGAGAGTGATGATAATCTGAGGTGGAGCTCTGAGTATGGTGGCTTCAAGAGACGTGTGGACCAGTAACAACTGCAAGCAGCAAGGTGATGCAAATTCGCTATCATCTGGTGGTGTGTGTAGCGCCACCTGGTGGAATCTGGTTATTCCTCTCTAGCAGCGACAAGTTTAAATTTACTTATTTAGCAAATGGCTTACAGATTTATATTTTACAGTTAAGTTGATGCAAGATAAAATGATACGAATCAGCACAAGCAGATACATCTATATACGCAGTGTGAACATAAACAAAAGTGACAAACTGTGTGGACAGATTTCTGACTGGAACTGGAGGATAAGAGGTCCTGCGAACATGTGAAAACGTGAACATGTGTCCGGAAGTGCATCACTGCCATAGTAGATGGCACTTACAGACTACAATTTATCTGACCACTTTCCAAGTGTTAATTTGTGTTGGAGGCTGTGTGATTGATGCAGCACACTGTAACCAGCAGAATGGTCCAGTATTTATGTCGAGAACAAGCCAAGGTGGCCAAGCAGACAGAAGCGGTCAAGAGACAGCAGAACTGTACCAAAACAAGTACCCCCACAGCTATCAACCACATCACCCAACATTTCAAGTCCTCTTTGGGCATTTGAGTGATCATGGTTCTTTCAGACAGATGAACAAGCGGTGAGGCGGCAGACAGTGCGTACACCAAATCTGGAGGAACGGTTTCTGCAGGATACTGAGACAAAACCTAGTACAAGCTCCAGGCAAGTGGCCCGCCAACATAGTGTAAGCCAAAGTACGACTATATGGCCTCGCGGTCTGAGGCGACATGTCACGGATTGTACGGCCCCTCCGGCCAGAGGTTCGAGTCCTACCTCGGGCATGGGAGTGGTGTGTTGTTTTTAGCATAAGTTAGTACAAGTAGTATGTAAGTCTAGGGACCAATAACCTCAGCAGTTTGGTCCCTTAGGAATTCACACACATTTGAACGATTATGTGTATCCTGCATGACAACTGCTACTATCCCTATCACCTGCAATCCGATGGAGGCCACTTTGAACATCTGTTGTGATGGGGATGCAATACAGCTCTGAACAGTGTTCTGGAATGATTTTCTGTCATTGCATGGACACCGTCCATTTCCACACACGTTCATATGACCTTTTTCCCTCCATTTCCAATCGGGAATCCAACCCTGCAATTTGTCGTTTTTATTAATGTTCACCCTGTATATATGCATGTATAGGTAATAATGAAAGCTGGAGAACTGGCACTTGCTAAAGGAAGTTGTGAAATCCGTTTTCCATCATAATCCGTTTTCCATCATAATTTTGTACACAAAGACTCCAGCAAGGTAACTGCTGCAGATGTTACATCTACAATGTCTTTCCAGGTACCTATAAATTTTCTTTTTGGACAGTTGTTCAAAATGTGCTCTAGTGTTTGTTCCAATGTTCTGCAGTTACATTGGTCACTCCCCACTTGTGTAGCAATGCTTTGGTCATGGCAGGGCCAGTTCTGACATGATTGAGGGAGCCCCATATTTTTCTTGGTTGGTTTTTTTCATAGCATTGGATGATCAGATCTATTCTACCTAACTTCTTGTGACCATGGAAGGATGTCCGCTGACTCTCCGTTCATCTGTTTAAGACTGTAGCTTTCTGGGGCAAAGTGACCAGTGTTTACCAAGATTGGTTCCCTAGATTTTTAAATGGGTGCATGGTAAGTTGTTCAATGTTTTATGAATTGGTAAGTTTCTCAATCTTCTGGATTTCATCCATTCATGTTTTACTGCTTGTTGTCAAGAGATTTGGAGCTGCAATATTGGCAAGTACTGTCAACCATGGTATTGGTGTGGATTTAGGGGTTCCTGTCATGATCCTCTTCACGTCATTCAGATGGGTATCCATTTTGCTGACACGGATACTTCTATTCCAAACAGGAGAACAGCCTTCAGCAACAGGATACACGAGTACTTGTGCTGTAGTTCTTAAGGTATTTGCATTAGAAAACTAACCAGTATTATTTATAGTGGAGATTTTGCCCAAACTCTAATAAAGCAGAAGTCCGCTCATTCCACTTAACCAACAGAATGGCAAACAGAGTACTGAATGTAATCTTCCGCATCAAGAAATTACCACATACTCGACACCCAAAATATTTGAGTGTGACTCAACAGATCCCTGAAATTTTGAAAACATCTACGACAGGACAGATGCTAAAATCTAGAAATAAAATATTAAGGAATACTCATCAATTTAAATGTTTCTTCTGAGGAAAAGAGATTGGAGTGCGACATGCGCAGCGGGGTCAACACAGAGACCATCGGCACTGCACTCAAGAGCTTTGCCTTTCAAGGGAAATTCTTATATCAAATAGCTTTAAGAATGTGCTTCATGGGGCCTACTCATTGCTTCACTTTAGCAGTAGCTTTATGCTACAATTCTAATTAAGTATACACAATGCCGCTGTAAAAATGTTTACATTGAAAACTTCATTTGTTGTTAAAATCGCAACACACTGGTGACAAACTTTCTCAAGAGCGTACTGAGTAGGGGGATTTCATGTTACTTTCACAGTGAATGATGGAATACTTTTTTATTTCAAGACAAATGGCTCTGCGTATACTTGCTACTAGTTAAAAACCATTACATGTTCTGTCTTGCTTCTAACAACCACTGAGTTGACATTTTTGTCTGTTTGGTGGAGCAGGATGATAGTTTCGTGTGTGACAAATTTTTTTTCTGGGGGAGGGTGCGGGGAGGGGGGGGGGGGGAGCAGCTGCTCTCTCCTGACCATCATTCATCATTGGGTACATCCTTCTTTCTCATAATGTATTTTCATTGCCTGCACCATTATTTCTAGCAGGGTATTTGTATCATACACTACATTGTGTCTAGTGTTGCTGACATATTGATATGTGGTGCTGCCGTATTAACACTTGAACATATACACAAATGAGAGAAAGACGTGGTCTTCACCAGTGGACAAAAACATACTATAAAAGAAGTGGCACAAAAAACTTGCTGCAAGAGCTGAATACAGAAGACTGTGCTGGTTTATGTACCTTCATTGGGATATCATCCTCAGATTAGAAATGCTGCCAAAACTACATTTTTACACGATCTTCATTCCAGAGGATTGCATATTCATTTCACCTTTCAAAGCAAGCAATATCTGAAATAGTACCCAAAACTTGTGGAGCACTGGTGGAAGTCCTGTTTGATTATGTAAGGGTAAAGATAACTAAATGAAATAAACATAGTGTATACTTAATCTAATTTTTATTAGTCACACAATACTTGCACAGACCAGCACACAATATGACTGCTTCAATAGTGTTGTCTCTCACTACTGCATGCTGTGAATGTTAAAGGGGAATCAGTGTTTGTTGAGGTCCCAGCCCCAGCCACATCCACACACACACACACACACACACACACACACACACTCTGAAGGTCCCAATTTTTTGTAAAAGCCTCTCTTTGCCAAACATAGCACCTCATTTAATTTGTGTTTAAATTTCTGCTATGGTGCCAGTCACAAACCACATGAGATGTATGTTACAGATGATGTGATCTCATCTAATACTCTATTGTCCCACTTCTGTACTTCCTTTCCAGGAGCAGAAACGGACCACCTTATGCTGTTTCATTTCCCTTGCTTCTCATCCATCGAAGTTCCAGTAACTTTTTTGCGTTGCCACTTCTTACTGTCAAGTCTTCCAAATACAAAATCAAATGTGTTTCATATGCCAGTGACTACAAATTTTTGAGTCTTCAGCAGTGTGTTGCCATAATTTCTTGGCGTAAAATGCTGAAGCAAGGAATAAATACACTCTACAAGGATACTCTGAATCTTATGATTTAGAGGTGGATGAGGGGACCCATGCACATAAAGATGAGGTAACAGAGCGGCTATTATTACAGTGACCTAGTTTATACAGTGAAAAGCTTCAAACTCATATTTGTGACAGGTTTGTAAATCTCTATTTTAGCCCATAAGTAAGTGTACCATGGCAAAATAACTATGGATGAATATAAATATGGGAAATCAAGTATAAACCTGTGCACCTCTTTGTACAAGGAATCTATGGTTTCTTTGGGTTCCTAAGTGTTGTCACAAAATCACAAGCATTTATCTCCAAACCATTTTGTCTTGAACAGGATGTCTACACCACTGCCCAATCTCAGGTGGTGCTCCACCATTCTCTTCTGTTGGTATCTTACAACAACTGACAAACTTTTTTTTTTTTTTTTTTGCTCTACATGGCTGCTAGTGGTTTTTTCATTCCCTTTTCCCTGCAGAAAGTTGTTTTTATTGGGTATTTGCTTATTATGTTCTGTATACACCCCTCTGGTTGATACAGCAATATCATCTCTACAATTATTTACAAAACAAACACTATACCTAAAGACAAAGCCACAAGTCAAAAAGTAAACATAAGTTACTGCCATGCAGCAGTGATATATGATGGCCAGTCAGAAGCACTGTTTCCTTTGACTTGTACTGACACTGCTATTGCTAACCATTTTAGTTTTTTCAAACATCTTTGCACATCAGTGTCCCGTTAGTAAGCAGAAACATTGTTGCAAGCATCATTAAAAACACTTTGCAAACTCAGTGTGTACACAGCAAAATATATGGTAAAACCTGGATAGTGTATCTGCTTTAAGCACTGTCCTTGAATGGTTAAGTTCTACGTTTACATTGGATTCCAGTGAACAGTTTTCATGCACAACAGCTGCACCACTTTGTTGACAAGCAGAAATCCTTAACTGTTAAGGTTGTTACACCAGCTCCTTCTCCAGCAGATCCCACAAACTATAGCCATGTGTACCAGCATGTTGACTTCGAAATTCCACTGGCAGGGTCACAATACTGCTGATGCGACATGATGCAAGCCACCATCCCAGCACAGTGGAGCGTTGTGTTACCTCATCCGCACTGCCTGGGCCCCTCTATGAGATAAGAATCTGTGTCTTTTCATAACAACACCATGCCAATCAAGTATAAATACTTGCCATAGAGACATAACACTATCTGTCATTGACTGCTGCCAACACCAAGAACTATTCCACACCAGCTGTCAACCCGATGTGAGTCATCCAATCTCATCTAGTTGCTGGTCCATGAGCTGAGCCTAGAACCGATGCCATCAGAGCTTGAACTGTTGCATGCGCTCGTGTGTGTGTGTGTGTGTGTGTGTGTGTGTGTGTGTGGCAGGGGGAGGGGGAGTCAACAATGATGTTATCAGTGCCTATATGAAGATTAGTAGAAACAAATGAGATACAAAAAGCAATTTGAGATAATACTGCACTCACTCTCTTCCAGTCTCACCCTTGATCAGCCACACAGTCACACTAGCTCACATCTTGTAAAGGAGTGTTGAAATTGGTCATATGTTCCAAAAATACAAGTAAAAGAAGAAGAAAACTAAAATGGATTCACAGGAATACATGACTGATTTATCATTTACAAAAAAGACTGATAAACCATCCAGACTGACATAACATTAACTGTTGCCTTAATATATTAGGGAACAAGTCTGACATTGTGCAAAACTTAAAAAGACAAACCACATTTGTGTCATTGTCATTTAAAATAAAGGGCGATCAGTTCACAAATGACTGCTGCCCACCTGTCTGAATACAAAATACAGCCCACTAAACTGTGGCACGCAGATCCTGTGTGCCATATGCACCACACCTGGAAAGGTCCTCTCACCATGCAAGTAGCCATGCGTCATAGGTCTGTGTTCTCTGCAAAGACAGATTAAGAAGGATGTCATCCCATCTGCAGTTGTAAGAAGGTATGCCACTGGCACATTGAGGAGTTTACCGGATGCAGCTTATTGTCCGTCACTTCCAGCCATTCTTCTTCCCATCGACACATTACTCTGTACCCCAACGGCAAGGCGATAGCATGTACAAGGGTGACACACTGAAGTACCTGAGGATAACTGCATGCCAACTTGGCTGCTACATCTGTCATTTTATTCTCCTTAATACCTACATGCCCTGGCACCCAGCAGAGGCACACCTGTTACCCAGCCATTGTAGATGAAGGAGGGCATCCTGGACACTTGTGCTGGAGAGAGTGAAGGACACTCACAGTGTCTGAACAGACAAGGACTGGACTAGCTGTGCTGTCAATAACTCTTTCAGCTTTTCACACAAACCTTCGTATTCCAATGTCCAGTGTAACCTTACATCTTTTTTCAATACGTGCATGAGAAGACACATTATTTCTGAAAATTTGGGACAAGTTTCCCATAGTAATTCGCTAACCCTAAAAATGATGGCAACTCCTTTCCTGTTTGAGGAGTTAGAAAACATTGTTCGGCATTCAAACAGTCTACAGTTGAGTTGGCATAAACTGATTCCTGACAGCAGGCAGTGCTGTTGCCAGCTTTCAACTGCAAAGTGCAAATGGCTATGGGTGGAAATAGTAGCTGTCTACAGAGCTCCAAAAATGCCACAATGTTAGATAAGCATGTGCGACGGTATGACAACTGATGTACCTGTAATCGCTGCAAAACCAATATTTCTGTGTACCTTCCAAGCTCTTCTTTGGCACAATCACCACAGGTGCATCCCACAAGTTGGACCTTCCCTCAATAATACCCTTCCCATAATTGCTGGTTAATAAACTCTTCCATCCTTAGCTGTAGGTGAGGGAGTACCTGATATGTCTTAAGATACACTGCTGATTAAGACCTACTTTGGACTCTGTGTTGTGTCACTGTGGTCACTGGTAAGGACCCACAAGGATTAAGCAGGTCACAGATACTAATAATTCTACCATTGCTACTTCTACCATTCCTTTTACACACTTTACTTTCTTCTCACATAATGCAGTTACACTGGTGGCAGCTTGCTTTTGGCTAAGGTTTGACTTCATCTTACATAGATCCTGTGGTTCATCTTTCCGGAAAGACGAACCACGTGGCAATATGTCATTGACTACAGTTTTCACCAAATGGAACGATACTCCGAGTTCTGCTGTATGTTGTCCAAGGTCAATTTTAGAATGATGCATATATAGCAAATCTAACCCTTGGACTGCACCATAACTGAAATATATACAAGGCAAATCTTCCATATACTGCTGGGAATGGTTTGCTCCACCTGGAAACTTAGTATCACTGAACCCAATGAACGCACGTCATTACCTCGTACTCCGCATAACATATATTGTGGATGGTTTAACTGCGTCTTTCCCATTTAGTCCAAAGCTGCCACAGGTACGTAAACACCTATGTCTAGTAAAAGCTTGTGTTCCCTTCCATCTACCGTGCCAGTGAAGCAGAATTCCACTTGTGCACTGTTTCATTTGTGGTAAAATTCACTGGAAGTGCCATTTGGTTGCTGTGGGGGCTCCTGTTGCCATTTAACAGGTGGTGATTCCCATATCCTTTATTTTGCGTGAAGTTCCTTTCTTGATGACCAGTCTTCCCACATTTCCTACATTATATCTGTCCAGTCTCACCGTATGTGACCCAAAGATCCACAATCCACAGAAGTGGAAAAAATACTCTTCTATCATGGAGTTACCACATCTATTTTTTCCAAAGCTGTTGTTGTGTCTATGGCTCCAAATAAATCCTTAAGAAATTACGCATGTTCTTTCCTTGACACACTTCGTGATCATCCCCATAAAGAAGTGTCAAACACTCTGCTCTGCTTCTTGCAGAAGGACCCTATTCGTGTCATCACCGTCCATTAATTCATAAGCATTAACACTGAGTTTTCTTATTCTATCCACAAAACTTTTGACTGTTTTTCCTTGTCTCTGTGATACCCCATTAAACTGCTCAAGGTAGTACCTACAACTAGTCCTCTTATCTAGCATTGTACTAAGAATTTCCTGAAGACTTAACATGTTTGCAAATACCTCAGGTCCTCGTGGTACATTGCACGTGATTTTGCATCCCCTATTAAATGTAATTTGGTCATTTGTAACAAGTGTTCATCTGACCAACTAGTAACTCAGCCATAACACCAGTTACTGTGATGCCAGAATATTCTGTGAATTATCGACAATGTAAAATGTAAGACGATGTCTCAGGATTGTTGGCTGGGAGGTAAGTGCAAAGAACCAGTTCCTCGGCTGTTGTGTAATCTTCAGAGCAGTGGTATCAACAACATATTTTATTCAGCAGAATTCATACACCTGCAGTGACTAGTTTTGTGGCAGCACTGTTGACAATGGGCTGCAGAGCTGGTCCCAGCAAAGGACTCAGCAGCGTGCAGTGGCAGGGGTAATAGCTCTTCTCATTAAAACACAGCATTGTGGTGCAGTGGCCTTATGTAGTAACCATGTTTCAGTGGCATGGCCTCAGGAGCTGATGCAACACAGCTGGGTCAGCACTGGACATGACAGGCACTGGTGAGTGTGGCCCATAGCACCAGGTAGCAACTTAATGCGAAGTGTGCAGTGCTCAAAACCCAGGACCTCAGTGAAGAGTGCAGTGTCAGTCACATGTGGGGACGTATCAGCAGCACCAGGGTGCATCCATGCTGGGCAGGTGGCGGCCTAGCATTAGGTCAGATGCAGGAGGCACCCAAGTGTGAACTGTGAACCAAGGAGCCTTGGGAGTTGGTAGATTTAAGCATGCAGGAGACCTGGTGATGCTAGTTTTATGGCATTTTTAAGTGAGCATGACAAGTTTGTAGCTGTTTTTACCAATGTGCCTAAACAGGGGGACTAGGTTGGTTCCTCTGATATTTTCCCTGATTGTGTTCTCAATATCCGGCTGGCTCAAGACTTTTACTGTCTTCAGTGCAGAATTATAAGTAATATTCATCCTCTTCGCAGAAGAGCTTCTGTGAAGTCTGGAAGGTGGGAGATGAGATACTGACAGAATTGAAGCTGTGACGACTGGTTGTGAGTCATGCTTGGGTAGCTCAGATGGTAGAATACTTGCCTGCGAAAGGCAAAGGTCTCGAGTTCGAGTCTCGGTCCGGCACAATCTGCCAGGAAGTTTCACTATCTCTCTTGTTTTAATGCTTGTGACATAGCTCTTCTGTTCTTGTCCACCATGATGTACGGATGTATCTTGTATGTGACTAACAAATAACAAGTGGCTAGATAGTGGAAAAAAAGTATTTTATTTCTACAAGCTTCAAGTACATCTGTTCTCTATGCACATCATGAACCATCTGTCAAATCTTCAAATGCACAGGAATAATCTTCAAGATGATGACCATCTCATCGTCATCGGCATTGTTGTACTATGAGAGAGAAGAGGTAATTATCATTAATAGAAGAAAACTCCTGAAGTTAATTATTCATATCAGCATGTCCCACACGGTGCTTGTGTAAAAGAAGAAACTTTCAACAGGAGCTGTTGATTATTGTGTTATCATCATACCTACCTACCTCCCTCCCTCCCCACCTCTCTCTCTCTCTCTCTCTCTCTCTCACACACACACACACACACACACACACACACACACACCAAATTAATTGTATTTTTATACATCACTTTATCCAGAGATTCAGTGGGAGATGCACCTCTGCATCCCACCAGGAGAAGTAGTTATTGCCAGTCTTCTTTTATGAGTATCCGGGTATTAACCTGAAGTGACTTAGGGAAGCTGTATCAAGATTGTTGGACTGATTTAATTCCATGTGCTTGTCACCTTTTATGTCATGAATTAGATAATTATGTTGCAGTGGTATCCAGATGATGAATGTAGTAGTCTCATTAAACTGTCCCAAAAGTAATCACAGAATTCTCATCTTAAGACACATTGTAACGTTAACCAAAATCAATCAATTGTCTTCTCACATTTATGACACTCATCAAATATGTTTATTACCTTCCAAGTTTTCCACTCTATTGGGATTTTGTTCAGAAACCCATTTTATCATTCTTTTCTTTACATAATTTATACAATGTACTGCTGCATACTCTTGATTACTCACTCGGTTCTCAGTTCTCTGATCATGGCTATTTATCAGTTCTGTCATTAGATACACAGAGTCTGATATATAGTCTGCTAAACTTAAGGTTGAGATAGAGACAGAGGTAGAGATAAGATACAGACATAGATATGGATATAGATATCTACATCTACACTTTGCAAATCACTGTTCTGTGCATGATGGAAGGTACCCACTAGTCACTTCCTTTCCTGTTACATTAGCAAATAGAGCGAGGGGGAAACAACTGCACAAAGCCTCCATACGAGACCTAATCCCCCATATACACTGAAGAGCCAAAGGAACTGGTACACCTGACTAATATCATGTTGGACCCACGCGAGCACGCAAAAGTGCCGCAACATGACGTGGCATGGACTTGACTAATCTCTGAAGTGGTGCTGTAAGGAACTGACATGATGAATCCTGCAGGGTGCGCATAAATCCGGAAGAATAGGAGGAGGTGCAGATCTCTTCTGAATAGCAAGTTTCAAGGCATTCCAGATATGCGCAATAATGTTAATGTATGGGGAGTTTGGTGGCCAGCAGAGGTGTTTAAACTCGGAAGTGTGATCCTGGAGCCATTCTGTAGCAATTCTGGACATGTGGGATGTTGCGTTGTCCTGCTGGAATTGCCCAAGTCCGTCAGAATCCACTATGGTCATGAATGGGTGCACGTGATCAGATAAGATGGTTACATACGTGTCACTTGTCAGTGTCATATCTCGATGTATCAGAGATCCCTAATCACTTCAACTACACACGGCACACACCATTACAGAACCTCCACAAGCTTGAATTCCCTGCTGAAATGCAAGGTCCACTGATCCATGAGGTTGTCTCCATACCCGTACACATCCATTCGCTCGATACAATTTGAAACGAGACTTGTCCAATCAGGCAACATGTTCCCAGTCACCAACAGTCCAATACCGGTGTTGACGGGCCCAGGTGAGGTGTAAAGCTTTGTGTCATGCAGTCGTCAAGGGTACATGAGTGGGCCTTTGGCTCTGAAAGCCCATAGAAATGATGTTTTGTTGAATGGTCTGCGTGCTGACACTTGTTAATGGCCCAGCACTGACATCTGCAGCAATTTGCAGAAGGGTTGCTCTTCTGTCATATTGAACGATTCTCTTCAATCATCGCTGGTCCCGCTGTTGCAGATCTTTTTCCAACCGCACCGGTGTCAGAGATTTGATATTTTATCGGATTCCTCATATTCACAGTACACTCGTGAACTGGTCGTATAGGAAAATCCAAACTTCATCACTACCTCAGAGTTGCAGTGTCTCATCACTTATGCACTGTATATAACACCACGTTCAAACTCACTCACTTAAGTCTTAATAACCTGCCATATAGCAGTAGTAAATGATCTAACAACACATGTTGTCTTATATAGACGTTGCCACCCGCAGCACCATATTCTTCCTGTTCACATCTCTCTGTATTTTAATATGCATGCCTACGCCAGTTTCTTTGGCACTTCAGTATGTTATCCTCATGATCCTTACATGAAATGTACTTTGGCAGCAGCAGAATTGTTCTGCAGTTGGCCCCAAATGGAGGTTCTGTAGATTTTCACAATAGTGGAATTCTTGCGAAAAGAGCATAGTCTTCCCTCCACGGATTTCCATTTGAGTTTACAAAGCACTGCTCTAATACTTGTGTTGCTGATCAAACCTAATGGTAACAAATCTAGCAGCCTGCCTCTGAAATGCTTTCTTCCTTTAATCCGACCTCGTGGGGATCCCAAACACTCAAACAGTACTCAACAATGTGCAGCACTAGCATTCTACATAATGTCTCCTTTCTGCATTAGCTACACTTTTCCAAAATTCTTCCAAATTAAACGAAGTCGAGCATTTGCTATCCCTTCTATCAAACTGACATGCTCATTCCATTTCATATTACTTTGCAACATTATGCCCAGATATTTAATTGATGTGTAAGCTGCACTCTATTAATACTGTATCCGAATGTCGCAGGACTTTTCTCCTGCTCAACCACATTAACTTACACCTTTCCACATTTAGAGCAAGCTGTCACTCCTTACACCAACTACAAATTTTGCCTAAGTCATCTTGTATACTCCTACAGTCGCCAAACGACACCTTCCTGTACACCACCGCATCATTAGCAATCATCAGTGAATTGCTGTTCACTCTGTCCATCAAGACATTTATGTATATAGAGAATACAAGTGATCTTATCACACTTCTCTGGGGCACTGTTGATGATGCCCTTGTCTCTGATGAACATTTGCTGTCAAGGGTGACGTACTGGGTTCTTTTACTCCAAAAATCTTCAACCCACATGTACCTGGGAACCTAAACCGTATGCTCAGACGACAACAGTCTGCAGTGGGACACCATGTCAAATGCTCTTTGGAAATCTAGGAATATTGAAACTGCCTGTTGCCTTTTATCATAAGTTTGCAGGATATAATGCGAGCAACAGGCAAGCTGAGTTTTGCACTAGTGGCACTTTCTGATGCTGTGCTGGTTAATAGACAGAAGCTTTTACCTCTCAAGGAAATTTTTTATATTCAAACTCATAATGTGCTTAAGAATTCTGCGGCACGTCGATGTTCAGGATATTGGTCTGTAATTATGCGGGACAGTTCTTTTATCATTCATATACAGCATTTGCTTGTACTTTTTTCTAGTCATTTGAGACTTTTTGCTGCACAAGAGATTTGCAATAAATGCACCCTATTTAAAGGGTCAATGTCACAAACCACTCTCTGTAAAACAGAATTGGAATTTCATCTGGATCTGGAGACTACTTTGTTTTCAATTCTTTTTTCAGTTGCTGCACTATGCCATGGGTTCCAATTTCTACATTCTCCATGCGGGAGTCTGTATGATAGTCAAATGACAGTATGTTTGTGCAATCCCCCCCCTGCATGAATGATTTCTTAAACAAGAAATTTAAAATGCAAACATTTTAGGTTAGGCCTTATCATGACTGTTGTTTATTTCGAATGAAACAACAAGCTTTCTGTTACCAGTCATTGTTAACTTATATCCAAAAAAACGTTTTGAAAATTCAAACCTCCTTCATCAGGTGGATTTACACATGCTAGTATGGTATATGTGTGTGTTGTGTTTCAATTTTGGGGTTACCCTAACCTTCAAAACGCATTGTAGATACACACTATCATTCAACAGTTTTTGAACATTAGTGATTTGGAGGAAAAAATGCAAACTGAAACCAGAAATGTTAGAAATACTCATAAGTCAGATTCAGAATAATCTTTTATTGATACTAAATACATGCACTCAAATTTTACTCTCCTCAAAGAAGTCTCCTTTGGCTTTAATCACTGCTCTGCATACGCAAAACATTCTTGCTGTCAGCTTCATCAGGGTTTCCTCGGTGATATGCCACCATTCCTCTTGCAGTCTGGTTCAGAGGTGATGAACATTAGTAATAGGCCTTGATGTAGCTGCTCTATCCAAGTGATCCCAAAGCAGTTCAATAGGATTACAGTCGGGGGCAATTGGAGCAGCCAGGTCATAATTTTCAGTTCCTTCTTTTTTCTTAATTTGCCAAATATGCTTTACACAGTTCTGAAATAAGTTTAGGGTCATTATCTAGCTGTAGGACAAATCCCTTGCCAATCAAACGTCTTCCACATGGCTTTGCACGATACTGCAGAATGCAATGGTAATCCTCTTTCTTCACTGTTCCGTTTATTTGTACAAGGTCTCAAATCTTATCACCTCCAAAACATCCCCAGACCATGTAGGAATCCCTTCCATGCTTTAATGTTGGAGACACAAACGGGTTTAACAGTCGTTCACCTGGCAACCGGCAAACAAACTTGCATCACTTTGTGCCACAGACTTCACATCTACATCTACATCTACATCTACATCCATACTCCGCAAGCCACCCGACGGTGTATGGTGGAGGGTACCTAGAGTACCTCTATCGGTTCTCCCTTCTGTTCCAGTCTCGTATTGTTCATGGAAAGAAGGATTGTCGGTATGCTTCTGTGTGGGCTCTAATTTCTCCGATTTTGTCCTCTGCTTCAAATTTGGATTTGTCAGAGAAAAGTATTTTTTTCCACTGATTTGCGAAGTATACTTTTCCACTTATTTATCGGCCAATTTTCATGTTGTATTGCCCAATGAAGCCTCTTCTGCCTATTAATAGCCATCAGTACTGGCTTCTTAGCTGCCACACGCCCACTGAGTTTCATTGCCCAAAGACATCTTTTCACAGTACTTACACTCATCAGCTTTTCCCTATTACGGTTGAGTTCTGTAGCTAAATTTGGCACTGTTTTGACATAATTATGTTTACTTGTGACTACTATATATTTGTCATCATTTTTTGATGCGACTTTTTGCCTACCCTTTCAAGGTTGATCCATATCCTGGCCAGTATCTGCATGTGCCTGCTATGTGCAATGGACACATCCCAAGGAAATATGTTCTTGCTATGCTATTTGTCAAATAGTAAGACTGGCTGGACATAAGGACACAACTGCAGAACATTTTTCTGTCAACAGCTCCTTTCTTCATTCCGTTATCGATGCTTACACTGAGCACACTTCACTCTCTGATATCTCGTGCATAACTAAATGCCCCTTTCTTACCTCTAACCATGTTTACGAGTTTGCTGACATCCTATGAACGCCATCTAGTAAGGAAAGATTATATTATGCCACCACAATACAAAATTAATGCCATGCAAAGCTTGGATCCTGAAGAGTATAACAACGGAAAGTTATGTTTTGACCAATTTCATTTTTAAAAACGTGGAACACTACTCAAATATTATACTGAGCAAACACTGGGGAAACAATACAGCTAATTCTTATTTGAATCTGATACCTAGCTTTCTTTTTATCTTACTTTCAGGATGTTCAAAAACTTTTGAGCAATGGTGTAAATAAATGGTGACTGGTAATAGTAAAACTTGTTGTTTCATTAGATAGAAATTTAAAACTTCAGCTTTCCTTTTGGTGTATTCTATTGCTGCCCCAGACAGGTTGAAGAGTGACTGGGTGGAAGCCTTCAATCTGCTTAGTGATTTTACATATTATCAGAATTTTCTTGGGTTTTCAGCAAGATCTTTCACTAAGGTATGATGGTTGAAGTTGTATACTTCACGCATTGATCTTCTTACAGATGCACAAATTTCTACCAGCTTTTGCCTGCCTAACTGAGAATGCAACAATCTGTTTCCTCAGAATTTTTCCAGATTTGAGTATTAAGCCACAGAGGGCCCTTTCAATCTTTAAGCCACTTGGCACACTCAAGAGTGCGACTTAGTATCGGCTTAAACTTTGCCCTTAATCCCTATACATTCATCATACTGGAGTTAAAAACAATGTCCATTTACTGTCTAATTGGAATGCTAACAACTGTGTATCTGCTTTTTCTAGCATAAAAATTCTCTTGACTTTTTCGATGGATTTACTAGCTTAAGTAACCACTGTCGCTATGACGACGTCATGATCACTAATCCCTGCCTCTATACTGACACTGTTGATAAGGCCGTGAATTTTTGTACCTAAAAGGTCGAAAATATTTCCATTGCATGTGGGCCATCTAACTAGTTGTTCATGGTGTTTTTCAGAAAACAAGTCCAGAAGTACTCCACAAGACTGTCTGTCCATACCTCCTGCAGTGAATATAAGGACGTCCCAGTCTATACTGGGTAGGTTAAAATTGCCTCCGAGTAATACTGCTTGACCTGCACATATCCGCGCTACTGACCATAAACTTTCCATGAATGACTCTGCAACTGTCACAGCAGAATTGGGTAACAGGTAAAAACATCCAACAATTACGCATATTTCACGCAGATCTGTTATATACGTCCAGGTCATTTCACTGTCACACTCAAAGTCAACATCATATGGCGGAGATGCTGAGATGCAGATAGGCACAACAAAAAGACTCACACTCGCACGTGGTGTATGGTGGGGACAGCGGAGTGAAGTGCTGCAGGTTAGGCAGTGGGCAGGGGAGAGGGGAGAGATGAGGGGAGGGGGAGGGGTGGAAGTAGCGAAAAAGGAGAGAAATAAATTAAAAAATAAAAAAATAAATAAAAATAAAAAGACTAGGTATGGTGGTGGAATATCGTCTGTGAAGTGCTGGAATGGGAGCAGGGAAGGGGTTGGATGAGTGAGGACAGCGACTAACGAAGGTTGCGGCCAGGAGGGTTACGGGAACGTAGGATGTATTGCAGGGAAAGTTCCCAGCTGCGCAATTCAGAAAACCTGGTGTTGGTGGGAAGGATCCATATGGCACAGGCTGTGAAGCAGTCATTGAAATGAAGGATATCATATTTGGCAGCATGTCAGCAACACAGTGGTCCACTTGTTTCTTGGCCACAGTTTGTCAGTGGCCATTCATGCGGACAGACAGCTTGTTGGTTGTCATGCCTACATAGAATGCGGCACAGTGATTGCAGCTTAGCTTGTAGACCACACGACTGGTTTCACAGGTAGCCCTGCCTTTGATGGGATAGGTGATGTTAATGAACAGACTGGAATAGGTAGTGGTGGAAGGATGTATGGGACAGGTCTTCCATCTATGTCTATCACAGGGGGTATGAGCCATAAGGTAAGGGATTGGGAGCAGGGTTTGTGTAAGGATGGACGAGTATATTGTGTAGGTTCGGTGGACGGCAG
Organism: Schistocerca americana; assembly: GCF_021461395.2. Lineage (NCBI taxonomy): Eukaryota > Metazoa > Arthropoda > Insecta > Orthoptera > Acrididae > Schistocerca > Schistocerca americana. Next base: position 139,013,954 of record NC_060119.1, on the reverse strand, counting down.
AATACCACTGTGGGACGGGTGTGAAGGATAGTGAGCAGGACATTTCTCATTGAAGGGCATGAAGAGAGGTAATTGAAATTCTGGCAGAGAAAATAGTTCAGTTGCTCCAGTCCTGGGTGGTACTGTATTACAAGGAGAATGCTCCTCTGTGGCCGGACAGTGGGACTTAGAGAGGTGGTGGGAGACTGGAAAGATAAGGCACGGGAGAATTGTTTTTGTATGAGGTTGGAGGATAATTACGCTCAGCGAAGGCCTCGGAGAGACACTCGGTATATATCGAGAGGGACTGCTCGTCACTGCATATGTGACGACTACAGATGGCTTGGCTGTACAGAAGGGGTGGCAGCTGTTGAAGTGGAGGTATTGCTGGTAGTTAGTAGGTTTGATATGGACGGAGGTACTGATGCAGCCATGTCGAGGTGGAGGTCAACATCTAGGGAGGTGGCTTGTTCGGTTGAGTAGGACCAAGTGAAGCAATTGGGGGAGAAGTTGTTGAGGTTCTGGAGGAATGTTAATAGGGTGTCCTCACCTTCGATCCAGATAGCAAAGATGTCATCAATGAATCTGAATGAGGTGAGGTGTTTAGGATTCTGGGTTTTTAGGAAGGGTTCCTGTAGGTGGCTCATAAATAGGTTGCCCATAGCCGTACCCGGGATTTGTTTGCAGGTAATGCCTTCATAGAAGAAATAATTGTGCGTGAGGATGTAGTTGGTCATGGAGACTAGGAGGTGGTTGGTTTGGAATCCGTTGGGTGTTGGGGAAGGTAGTGTTCAATAACTGTAAGGCCTTGGGCACTAGGAATGTTAGTGTACAGGGAGGTGGCATCAATAGTTCTCTAATATAGTTACATTCCATCCCCTTATCTTCATTGTTTGATTCAAATTCAACATCAACAGCTACAGCACTTTTGGCAACTGCAATGAATATTTCCCCTCCTATGGCGACTAATCCGCCTTTGCGATATACACTCCACAACTCGCTAAACATTTTGGAGTTAAGGTTTCAGACAGCTCTCGGTCCCAAGAATAATTTGAGTGCAAGAAATTTCCTGGAAGGCAGTAAATTTTGGAACTGTGTTATGGATACTTAGATACTTTACTGTGAAAATGTAGATAGTCAAACCGTCTCCATTTTCTAAACAATCTGATTTCACTTTCTATGTTACCACCTAGCCTATAATGAACCCTTATGCACTCCACAAGAACTCCCCTACCTGCCTGATAGTGCACTGCTGACCTATCAAGGGGAGTGCTATAACTCTGCACCCTATAACACAGGTCCAGAAATCTGCAGCCACGACCATCACGGAGTCAACATAGCCTCTGGCAAAGAGCCGCTACTTTTCTACAAATCAGGACGTCTATCTAATTTGGGCATAATGCTGCAAATTGTGAGCTCTGCTTGCACCCTGCAAGGGAGACCAGCAGTCTTCACCGTTTCCACCAGCCCCAGTAGGAACAGAGGATGTCCTCAAAACTCAAGGCATCATAAGTGCATAGTCTGGTGCAGACTAGAGCACCCTGCAACCCAGTTCACAACAGGTGGGGCCTTCTCCACACACCAAGTGCACATTGGAATCTTTCCTGCCCTGAACATTATTTTCTTAAGGAGTTCCATAAGGTGCCTAACACTAGTGCTCTCGATAACTAGTAAACCCTTCCTCCCTTGTGTTTGCTCGGACCTGCTGAAGGAGTAGCCACCTAACTACTCACAGAGTGAATGGGCGAGGACAGACAGCCAGTCTCTACAACAACATACTGCCTCAAATGATGTGACCACGTAACAACCCACCATTCAACCTACAGAGAGTGCAGATCCTCTATCAGATATGCTGGAAGGTACCTTGACAGCAGAGCCTGTGGGCGAAACACGAGACACATGAGGTGTCCCACCATGCGACGTGCCATTTCTCCACTGCTGCCACACCCCAAAGCGACAGCCTGAAGACAGCTGACCGTTGCCATAAGCATCTCCTGCTGTTTGCAAATCGCAGCCAACTCCTCCTGCGTCCGCACATGGCACGTACACATCCTGTCCTTACAGTCACTATTACTAACATGAGAATTAAATATGAAGACAAACAGAAAAAGCTAAATACATGACTCCGTAGTCTCTAGGTGCTCCACCAATGAAGGCAGGCCGCTGATTAAGCTTCAGCCAGCAGTTACTGGCTGCCCACAAACCAAGAATGAAATCGCAGCGGTGCTACAGACTGCCGAATGCACACATTATCATCACTAGGAAGCGTTACTATTCCATTCAAATACAAGATTTGCAATGAGTTTAAGAATTAAACTTTGCAAGTACACAAAAACATAGATATAATTTAAGAATTAAACTGTGAGCACAAACACAGAAGCTAAATACGCTACTTGCTAGTTTCCTGGTGCTTCACCAACAACGGCTGATAAAGTTACACCTACATCTTCATCTATACTCTGCAAACCACTGTGAAGTGCATGTCAGAGGATACATCTCTTCTATCAGTTATTAGGGTTTCTTCCCATTCCATTCACATACGGAGCACAGGAAGAATGATTCTTTGAATGGCTTTGTGCTTGCTGATTTATTCTAATCCTATCCTCATGATTCATATGTGACCAATTTGTAGGGGCGTGTAGATATTCCTATAGTCATCATTTAATATCAGTTCTTGAAACATTGTTAGCAGACTTTCTCGGGAAAGTTGAAGTCTATCACGAGTCTGCCAGTTCACTTTCTCCAGCATCTCTATGACACTTTCCCATGAATCAAACAAACCTGTGACTATTTGTGGTGATCTTTTCCATATACGTTCAATATCTCCTGTTAGTCATATCTGGCATGTGTCCCACATACTTGAGCAATATTCTAGAACCAGCCGCACGACAGATTTGTACGCATTCTCCTTTGTAGACTGATTGCACTTCCCCAGTATTCTACCAATAAACCAAAGTCTACCACCTGCTATACCCACGACTGAACCTATGTGATCATTCAATGGAAAATCCAGGGTGGAATGCAACAATATTATGAAAAGGAAAGTTGCTATTCACCATAGTGGAGATGCTAAGTCACAGATAGGTACAACAAAAAGACTGTCAAAACTAAAGTGAATCACACAAGTTTTGGTGGCCGAAAATTGAAAGCTGTGAGTGAAGGCCCACGATTGCGCCTTCCGTATAGCTCCCTGCAGATGGTGTTCAGCTGCAACAGTAGAAGCGGAGCAGAACGAAATACAAAAATCGGCAGTGTATAGGAGAGGAGATACTGATGATCCTACTGCTAATGCAAGCCCATTGACGGCAATTAGAAAGAGTGGGACACTCAGGACAGAGCCCTGCGGAACTCCATTCTCTTGCATATGGGGTACACTATGGGAAGCACTGTCGTGAACTCAGAAAGTGCGGTGTGATAAAAAGTTCTGTATAAAAATCAGAAGTGGGCCCCGGAGGCCCCACTCATGCAGAGTAGCGAGGATGCGGTGTCGCCAAGTCGTATCATAGGCATTCATGAGATCGAAAAATATGGCAATGAGGTGTTGTCGCCGGAAAAAAGCTGATCGAATGGCATACTCCAGGTACACTGAGTTGTCGATGGTGGAACATCCTTGGTAATAACTGCCCTGGACGGAGCCAGAAGGTCCCCAGACTTTAGTAGCCAACACAACCGCTGGTTCACCATACATTCAAGCAGCTTGCACAGAACACTGGTGAGGCTAATGGGACAATAACTGTCAACATCTAGTGGGTTCTTCCCAGGCTTTAGCACTGGAATGATGACACTTTCCTGCCACTGCGATGGGAATTCACCATAGCTCCAAATGCGGTTGAAGACAGCAAGGAGGCGACATTGGGATTCCACTGACAGATGTTTCAGCACTTGCGAATGGATGCGATCTGAGCCAGGGGACGTGTCAGGATAGCTGTCATGGACACTGAGGAATTCCTACCCACTGAATGGAGCGTTATAAGGTTCAGGGTGGCGTGGATCAAAAGAGAGGTGTTGTCGTTCCAGCCTCTGTTTGAGGTGACAAAAGGTGGGGTGGTAATTCTCCGACGCAGAGATGCGAGCATAATGCTAAGCAAGATGCTCTGCAATTACGTCGGGATCGGCGGATACAGCTCCATTTTTGGAAATTCCAGGTACACCTGCTGGGTTCTGGTAGCCATAAAGTCGGCGGAGCTTGGTCCAAACCTGGAAGGGGGAGGTTCCTGTTCCAACGGTGGACACACAGCAATCCCAACACTCCTGCTTCCTTTGTTTGATGAGTAAGCGAACCTGCGCTCGAAGCCGTTTGAAGGCAATAAGGTTCTCCAGGTAAGGGTGGAGCTTATGGCGTTGGAGTGCCCGCCTAAGGTCTCTAATGGCTGCAGCGATTTCAGGCGACCACCAAGGCACTGAATTCCACCAGGGACACCCGGAAGAATGAGGGACTGCTGATTCAGCTGCGTCAACAATGGTATTTGTGGCGACATGGATCATTTCATCGATGGTGGCGTGCAACGGATATTCTATGTTGGTAGCGGATGTGAAATTGTTCCAGTCAGTCTCAGGAAGAACCCACCTGGGCATCCATCGAGATGAGGGACACTGCGGCAGGGACAGGGAAAGTGGTCACTACCACACAAGTCGTCATGTACTCTCCAGTGGATGGATGGGAGAAGGCCAGGACTGCAAACTGAGGGATCAATGGTCGAATATCTTCCATGTGCCACACTGAAATGTGTGGGTGCTCCTGTATGTAAGAGGCGAAGGTCGACGTTTGTTAGAAGGTCCTGAACATCTTTCCCACAGCCATTAACCTTGGCTCCACCCCACAAAGGGTTATGGGGTTAAAATCACCCAGGAGGAGGAAAGGTGGGGGTAGATGCGAAATGAGAGCCGCCAAAACGTAGGGTGGTGTTTCACCATCTGGAGGGAGGTAGACGTTACAGGTGGTAATTTCCTGTGTTGTCCTCACTCTGACAGTTACAGCTTCTGAATGTGTTTGAAGAGCACAGGTTCACTCCAGACAGCAGTAAGGACGGAAATACATATTCCACCTGACATTCTGTCACAGGCAGGACGGTTTTTGTAGTACCCCCAGTAGCCATGAAGGGCAGGGGTCCGCGTTGCAGGAAACCATGTCTCTTGAAGGACAATGCTAAAAGCAGGTGTACTGCTTAAAAGTTGATGTAACTCAGCCAGGTGGGGGAAAAAACCGCCGTAGTTCCACTGGAGAATGACGGTGTCTGTCGTCTGGGGTGGTATGGAGTGACCAAGGAGGCAAATTAGGCCTCAGCGGCACCTGTTGCCACCGGTAGTGTGTCCACATCCAGTACCATGGCATCTGAGGCATCAGCGAGAGCTAGATCCTCAGGGGATGGCAGAATCTCCACCTCGTCTTCGGACACACAGCCGTGGGGGAGTGCTGGTGTAGGAGGCACTGGAGGCTCACGTTTCTGTTCCTTATGGTCTTGTTGGGAGGGCTTCTCAGAAGTAGTTTCAGGGACAGAGGAAGACCATGAAGCCCTTCAACCAGCAGCCAGTGGCTCTTTCAACCACTGGCTGGTGTCCACAGGAGGGACCATTAAAGGTAGCGTCCCAAGCGACCCCTACCGCATAAGAGGAGCCGTAGGAGGCCGTTGCTTCTCCGGCTGGGGGGGAAGGGACCAATGTCCTGAGCATTTTGGGGGGGGGGATGCTCCCAAAGTAGAAGCTCTGGGAACAGCAGAAGAAGATGCACCCCCAGCCAACTGCACAGAGGAGAAAGATGGGTGGCCCGGAGTGCCCACTGGAGCAACCTTAGAGGAGGGGCGTAACGGCATCGATGGCGACGCAGTCGCGGCGGCAGCATATGAAGATAGCATGGGAACAGGGTTTAGTCATTCATATTTTAATTTAGCTCCGCGATAAGATAGCCTGTCCAGGGTCTTGTACTCCATAGTTTTGCGCACCTTTTGGAGTACCGGACAGTTCGGCGAGCAGGGGGAGTGATGCTGTCCACAATTCACACAGGTGGGAGGAGGCGCACATGGAGTATTCAGATGCAGCGAACGGCCAAAGTCTCTACATGTGGCACTGGAAGAGTACTGGGAGGACATGTGCCCGAGTTTCCAACATTTAAAGCACCGCATAGGGGGAGGAACATAGAGTTTGACGTCACACTGGTAAACCATAACCTTGAACCTTTCAGGTAATGAATCACCTTTAAAGGCCAAGATGAAAGCACCAGTGACGACTCTATTGTCTTTGGGTCCCCTGTAAACATGCTGGACGAAATGAACACCCCGCCGTTCTAAATTGGCATGTAGCTCCTCATCCGACTGTAATAGGAGGTCATGATGAAAAATATTCCCTGGACCATATTGAGGCTTGTGTGGGGAGTGACCCAAACAGGGATATCACCCAGCTTGTCACAGGCGAGTAACCTCCGGGACTGGGTTGGGGATACCATCTGAATCAAAACCAACCCACTGCGCATTTTGTATAGCACTGTCACTTCTCCAAACTTATCTTTCAGGTGTTCAACAAAAAAATAGAGGCTTCGTGCTGAGAAAAGAACACCCATCACTTCCGCTGCAAACTAAGTAACGTGGCGAGGTAAGGACCCTGTCACTCTGAAGCCCTACGTTCCTCCCAAGATGTGGCCAGGGTGGGGAACGATTTGGGGTCATATTCTGCACATATAAGTGAGCCCTCAAATGCTTAGAGACTGCTAGCGGCTGGCCACCAGCAAAAGAAGATGTACCACTTTTCATTGTGTGTCATCCGCTCTGATGCCACCCACACTGACCAAGGGCCCTCCCCATGGGTGCCACCCAGCCGCAGGATGGCCATTGCCGGGAGTCCCAATGCCCCAGGAAGATAGGCATCTACTCCTTGGCATACGTGATGAGTTAACGGCGCAGGCATCAGCAGAGCGATCCCTGTGTTGTCAGGGGGCTACAACCAACATCATACATGGTGGCCCCACCACAATGGATTGGCTACCATGTGGATATCAGGCGCAAAGAAGTCCACGGTCGTCGTCAGCGTATAAAGTGACACGAGATAATGGATGGCGGAAACTGCACACAGGAATGTATCCTCACCCAAGAGATGGAGAGTGAGCGGGACTGCAATGCGATGACGAGAAAGTGGGCTAAAGATCTCAATGCACGATGGATACAATGCACTATGTAAGGCGCCTTTCCCCAACTGGCTTGCTCTTCGGAAAAATTTGGAGGTATGGAGGTCAAACCCTACAGGGGACCATCACGTAAAGGCCAAAAGGTGTGAGACTCCTCTTAGTCACCTCTTACAACAGGCAGGATTACCAAGAGCCTATTCTTACCCCCGAACCCGCAGGGGGAGTCATCACAGGACTAATGGCAATAGTAAGAAGGATGACGCTCAGGATGGAACTCTAAAGCATACTGTTTTCCTGGATAAAGGTGTCTGACAAGGCAGAACCCACACATACCTTGAAAACTCGGTCTTTTAAGGATTGCTGAAGGAAACAGTGCATGCGGCCATGGAAGCCTCACGTGCAGAGAGTGTGGAGAATACCAGTCCCCCAGCAGATGACTTAGGCTTTCTCCAAATCGAAAAATGACCACAGTATGATATTTCCACAGAAAACCTTGCATGGCATGAGTTGACAAAGTAACGAGATGGTCAACCGCAGAATGGGGCACTTGAAACCCACACTGTGCAGTGGTTAGTAAGCTGCGAGACTCGAGCCACCATACCAGCTGGGCATAAATCACACATTCCATCACCTTGCAAACACAGCTGATGAGAGATATGGGGCAGTAGCTAGAAGGAAGGTGCTTGTCCTTACCGGGCTTAGGTATGGGTATGACACTGGCTTCACACCAGCATCTGGGAAACGTGCCCTCTACCCAGACACGATTTTACGTAAGGAGCAAAACTGCTTCCCCCCCCCCCCATCCCCCCCCCCCCCCCCCCGGCAACAGAAAGGTGCTGCAACATCTCAACACTGTCCGGCTCTGAGGCTGAGGGTAGGAATGAAGTGTAGCATGATCTAGCTACCTCATAGTAAAGGCAACATTGTCGCACACACAATCCTGAAAAGAGAAAGTTGTAGTAAAGGCAACATTGTTGTACTCACAATTCTGAGAAGAGAAAGGTACCTTACAAGCCTTCCCCACTTGTTTCTGATGGAGAAAGGCAGGGTGATAGTGGGTGCAGCTCATAATCTCTGCAAAACAGCGGCCCAAGGCATTGGAGGTATGAACTGGCTCCACTACGACATTGTCTGCTACTGTCAGGTCGGAAATTGGGAAATGGATCTCGATCCCAAAGAGCTGCCAGATGTTGGCCCACAGGACAGAAGAGGGAGTGGAACTGTCAAAAGAACTAATGAATGAAATCCAGCTAGCTTTTTTGCTATCCTGAAGAATGCAACAACAATGTGCAAGCAACTGTTTGTAAGATTTAGCCACCGTATGGTGATGGTTAAAAATGCAGATAGCACATCTCCAGATGCGAATTGTGTTGCGGCACGCCTCACTCCATCAAGGGACCAGGACATGGTGCGGTAAAGAGGAAGTGCTAAGACTAGAACTTTCTGCAGCAGTAAGGATAATGTTTGTAAGATATTCAATCTGGTCTTCGCCACTGGGAAATAATTTTCGTCGAAGGTCACCAGGGAGGAGTAAAGGCTCCAGTCAGCCTTAGAAAGCTGCCATTTGGGTGTGAACGTAGGTGGCGTAGGAGTCGGCAATCTGATAGCACACAGGAAATTGTCGCTCGAGTAGGTGACAGAGTAAACAGACCACTTGAGATGATGGGCAAGCTGAGCAGTGCAGAAGGATAGGTCCAAAAGGGAATAGGTGTGAGTGGAGTCTGAAAGGAATGCTGGTGCTCCTGTGTTAAGGTAGGTGAGGCCAAAATGATTGAGGTCAGCCAAGACGGCACCTCTCGGACAGGTTCTGGGCGAGCTCCAAAGAGGGTGGTGTGCATTAAAGTCACCAAGTTGCAGAAAGGGGTGAGAGAGTTGCCCATAAGCTGAAGGAAGTCTGCTCTGGTGACATTGAATGATAGAAGGACGCAAACGGTACAAAGGGAAAAGGTCAAGTGAGGAAGGAAAATGTGCACTGCAACAGCTTGAAGCTGAGTAGCCAGGGAGACTTGTTGACTATTAACATCATCTTGGATGAGCAACATCACTACCTCATGAGATGGAATGCTGTACTCAGGGGAAACGTCACAACAGACCAGCGTAGAGATGCAATTTTGTTTCCTGGAGGCAGATAATAAGCAGATGCTGCAATTAAAAGAGCAGCCATAAGTCCTCTGTCAGACCGAAGGCTGGGAATGTTCCATCAGAGGAGAGTCATATTGAGTAAAGGGGAGGAGGGAAAAATGAGGGGTGTCATCTCGGCAGCTGATGAGCGCCAGCCTTCGAAAACTCACTGGTACAGGCCACAAAAACTGGAGGATACTGCTCCATGAGATCTACAGAAGTGTAGGCACTTTCCCTCTGTCGATCTGCGGATTCCAGGACAGAAAAATGGTTGGCAGTGCTAACCGGTGACACGGAGGTCGGCCGGGCAAGGGTTTCGCGTGGGGCCATCACCGAAGAGGTTCTCCCCGACAGCGAAGGAGAAGACCATTTGCCTTTTTGGAGCCGTCCCAGTTGGCACAGGAAGACTCAGATGTTTGTTGGCTGGAGGGACGTAGGAAGTCTTCGCAGGAGTATTCCTTCTGTCCTTTCCGGCCCACCAGTTGGGTAACAGGTGTCTTCGCCCCGTGAGGGAAAGTTTCGTGGCTTGTTGCACAGCTAGAGGAAGAGACGAGCGTGCTAACATGACACTGGAAGATTTTACAACCACGGTGCTGAACTTGAGGTTGCATGTCTGCGTGGCCGTGTCCTTCGTGGAGCAAGATGTAGCAAGAGCAGTACTGTAAGTCAGTACTGTAAGTGCCAGATGGTAGGACACAGAGTTTGCGACTAGCCAATAACTTTTAAGTGACCAGGTAAGGCACTTTTTCCTTTAACCAGATCTCAGGGACAGCCCGCTCACTGAGATACATGGGACCACTCCGGAGGTGGTGGCATGGTCAACACTGCAGTTGATACAGTGGGAAGATGGAGGCCGACAATTGCCCTTGTGAGCATCCCTACTACCGGTTACACATATGGCCGTGTGTCAACAGAACATTCGAGTGTGGTTGTAATGATAACACTGGTAGCAGAGCATAGAGTTCGAAATGTGCGGTTGGACAGTGATAACTTCATAGCTTGCTTTGATCTTTGTTGGAGGCACCACTCTATCAAAGGTGAGAAAAAGAGTGCATGTGAGCACAAAGGCTACATCTACCTTTTTCATCATCTGATGGACTGCAATGACACCTTAGTCTCCAAAGCCAAAGTCCTATTTCATAAACGAGAGCAGGATTTCACAGGGCCAGTAATTGCATCAACATCTTTCTGAATAATAAACAGATTTACCGTAGCAAAGGACTGACAGTCTTCAGTACGTGAAAGCAGGAGGAACTGTGGTGCATCTGGGAAGGTCTTTGAATCGTTAGTCTCATTCCATTTACATTTGGTAGATGTTGACTGTGAAGAAGACGATTGGCTCATTGCGAGAAAATCCCACATGATTGTGAGCGTCTCCGATGTGTTCCTTCTGACTTGGGGCCCCTCTCAGAAGGGTGCACACTCGCCTTAGGTGAACGTTCACACCTCACATCAAATCTCCAGAACACCTGACAGGGGGACCAACTGACAATTTGGGAAGGTAACAGCTCCCTGGGCCTGGCCTGTACCAGGGATATGTGCAAACCATACCTGTCGACCCGGTGCTGAGAATTACGGTGCTGAGAATTACGCATTACCCAGTTGCCTGTTACACATCAGAAGTGTGGGCCGGCCTTCAAGAGCGCACTGGGAGGAAGAACGAAAAGAGGAACCTCAAATGTTGAAACGGACGGAGTATAGGAGAAGGGGAACGAAGAAAGAAAAGAGGAACGAAAAGCAGTAGAGAGACTGTTCCAGTGTCAGGCTACTGAAAATACAGAACACATTTCCAAAGACATCCCAGACATGTTCCCCAAGAAAGAGGAAAAAGGACAGCAAGAGGAAAAGATGTTGCTAAGGCTGGGACCCTGTGGTAGCCGAGCACGAACTTGCCAAACAGTGGCAAGCCTCCTGGGGATACAAAAAGTTTAGGTGTGTTATTGAGTCACATGTTTTTTGGAAATCAAGAAATACTGCATCTATCTGACTGCCTTGATCCAATGCTTCCAGTATGTTAGCTGAAAAGTGCAAGTTCAGGTTTACATGATCAATATTCTCAGAATCCATGCTGGTTGGCATGGAGGAGGTCATTGTGCTCGAGATGCCTCATTTTATAATATTAACAACTCTATGGAAATGAATGGATATTCGGGAATATGTTTTCAGAGGTCTCCCAGTTATGCACAGAAAGCTCGATGTAATACGGCATCAGGTCAGTGCGACAATAGTGCCAAGTGTTGCTGGACCGGCAACAAAAGCAGTTGACAGTAAGTGAAAAAGACTGTGTGTCAGTCAGGGTGCAGTCATAGTGGATTGTGGTTGTGGACTTCATTACAACATGGTCCAGTCTTCTCAGATGAGAGCACATTCTGTCTGAGTAGTGATTCTGGATGCAGCCTAAATGACAAGAGGTGGTAACATAAAATCCATCTAGGAATATGGTCACACATGATCATTTTGGCTATCCAGTTGTTATGGTGTAGGGAAGTATAATGCTGCATTCGCATACAGACCTCCAAATCTCTGAATGTGGTACGCTCATCGGTCAATGTCATAGTGACACAGTACTCCTACAGCAAGGGCCTTTTTCCAGGGGTACAATAAGCCGCAACTTAATTTTTATGGATGACAATGCATGATTTCATCGAACACCACACATGAAGCAGGTCTCGGTATGAGAGGAAATTCAGCAGATAAACTTGCCTGCCCATCCTCCTGACTTAAATCGCATCAAGCGTATGTGGGATGCTTTGGGAAGATGTACTGCAGCATGTACACAGGCACCAACGAATATCCAGCAGCTGTCAACCATGCTGTTAGAGGAATAGACACCCTATCACCAGAACTCCTTGCCAACTTGGTCGTCAGCTTGGAAGCAAGTTGCAGACCATGCACTGTCATCCATGGTGATCACAAACTGTATATAATAATAATAATAATAATAATAATAATAATAATAAACACCCATGTCCCACCTTTTGTAAAGTCCAGGTGACTTCATTGTAATTATTGTCTTTGAAGGAAAGTGTCATTTCTGTTGTCTTCTGTTCTATACTGTAGAAGTTCATTCCATGTATAATCTAAGATACATCCAACTATGTTCCTGCCAATGAAATAACGCGAAAATTACTTCTGTCCTTAAGTTTTGCACATCGATGTACTTTGACATTCTTTCAGTCATGTTATGCTTTTATGTATCTGTATGCTCCTTCATTATTTTATTTTTCACTTTCGGTGATTTGTTTTAGCAGCATGTTTCAGAATTGTGTATTTTATTGAGGTTTTGTTTTTACTGTGATATTGTCATTCTCTGGATTCCTACAAAGGCGCAATCTTTCTTTCTGTCCAGTATCAATCAAAGGTACCAAATATTTTAATAGTTGCAGTTTATTCAACATCATGAACTATTCCTGCTTTAGTAATGTTTACATTTCCTGATGTCTCGTACTGAAAATGGCCATTTTTGTAACACCTTTATTTTTAAATTTAGCATTAAAGTCTTACTATTCCATCCACAATTATCTATATAAATAAAAATTAAATGCCCATCTGCTGCTTTGCATGTTAACTGAGAATGGCTGAACTGATTTGGCTTTTTTTGTTAATAATAGTTGAATAAGATTTTTAAGGCAGGTAGAATTGGAAAAGTTATCTGGAAAATTGCACAATTTGGGAAAATCTGAAAGCGCTTTTTTTCTATGGTATTTTTGTAGGAACTCAAGACCACAAGTCACATTTCAAATGATGGATACGTGTAATTCTTTTCTGCTATGGTCCTGGAAAAGTTTTCAGGAAACAGAAATTCAGGACAATTACAAATGAAAGTCGGAAACTTCGGACAAACCTTAAAAATCATTACTGATCAATCAATATCACCAAACTAAGAGAGCTGGGGGAGGGGAGAGCAGGAGGAGATCGACAGAGAGTAAGGGGTGGAAAAGGAGGACAGAGTGTGGGGGAGTGAAGGAGATGGACAGAGATGGGGGCAGAGGAAATAAACAGAGAGGAGGGAGTAGGAGATGGTCTACTAGAATTGGAATAAATATATACCTGGGCAACACCAGGTTGTCACCTAGTTATTACATTTATGGAAATGCCATAATTTCTCTCTCTCTCTCTCTCTCTCTCTCTCTCTCTCTCTCACACACACACACACACACACACACACACACACACACACACACTAAGAAAATCAGATAAAGAGGGGCCATAGAGAATCCAAATAAATTGCTGCACAATTTAAGATAGATTAACATTTAGTAAATGTTATACCATCATCATCATCATCATCACTGGAGACATGTATCCAAGACCTGAATTACTGGAAAGGGGGGGGGGGGGGGTTTGAACAGGATACATAATTGAAAAAGATTTATATCTGAAAGTGGGGGCATCAGAAACTGTTATAAAGATGAACTTGTATGAAACAGCAGTTTCTAGCTGTGAATGATAAACAACCAGTGAGATGTGAGAGCTTCTGCCTGTACTAATACAGCTTTGGAAAAGGTCCAACTTCTCATCTTCAGTACTGAAATGTAAAAAGAAAACTAGACGGGACCTCTAACCTTTCATTTTTTGTCATCTTCAGATAGGTACTGTTTGAATACCTTACCTTTCCCATCATTTTGTCCCAAATTTTAGTGGTAATACATGCACATTGTTCAACATTTGCAAAACTTTTCATGAAAATTTGTTAAAATTTTTAGTGAACAATCAACTACCTCTGAATTTCTTCTTTTTTCCAAAATTTTCCTAATTCTTCATTTATCTATTTATCTCAAACTGAAATATTTCTCAGGCACCCTCCAATATGCATTTCTACTTAACTACATTATGTTCTCCTAGGTCAATATGTAATTCTTGTTATACAGTAGAGCTAAGAGATCTTTTAAGCATGGAAGGTCTTAACTGAATGTGTTGTAGAAGTCTGGTAATTGCATTAGTGAAATGACTGATACTGGAGCTCTACTTCTGAGTCATTAAGGAAGCAGTCTCCTACCAATTTTTCTGCCAACGAGAAAACAGTATAATGTAATACATCACTTAGGTGAAGTGATGTGTTGCATAGATTCTACTGAACAGATGAATCATGATTGCCATCCTAAAATTTTTTTAAAGTAATGTGTTAGTGTATGTATAGTATGCGTTCAGAAGAGTGACTAACACTGAATAAGAAAGGCAAATTAAGAGAACTAGAAAAAAAAGAGGGAAAAATACTAAGAAAAATTCTAAAAGTCTTGAGAAAAACAATGAAAATATAGGGATTCAAAGGAGAAATTAAAGATTTGTATAAAAATACAGAAAAAAAAACATCACACACACCATGAGGACCAGATAGCTAAAATTGTACGGACATTTAAAAAGAATAGAAGAAACACGGATTTCAAAGAAAAGTTTTGACATGTTTGATTATGTCAATAAACTAAAGAGAACTGTAGGATGGACAGAAGCAGAGAAGTAAAATGCAATCAAAACAGTTGTTGCAATTTTGTCATATGATGACACGGCTGGAGACTGTGGCTGTTATTTGAAGACAAATGTTGATGGTGTTGGGACAGCAACCACCCACAAATTTACTTTCATTTCCTTTATCCAAAGGGTACCGTTACTGGCTTTGAATTTTATGATTCATCTTCAGACGATTTACATGCTTTCCTTATATCATGTGGTGCATTTTTTACAGATTGTCGTGAAATGTCAGTTTGGAGCGTTTGTTTTCATAACATTCATCCAACAGATATGAATACATTCCTACTGCATTCTTATTGTTGCACACGTAAATTTTTCTCACTGAACACTTTAGATTTGTCACTGAAAAGATTTCTACCATGCACCACATGTTGTGATACATACAAAGAGCTTACAAACATATGAGTACCAAAGATGCTATGATATATCAAAACATTTGAAGACGCCCTATATAAATGCCTTTTACACTAATACAGAGACATTTATTTATTTATTTATTTATTTATGAGTGGATGCTGTTATATTAATTATAAAGTTGTTCCTTCTTTTTTTGTACTGTATAGGTAAAACAGTACAATATGTTACGATATATCACAGCATCTTTGATACTCATGTGTTTGTGAGTTCTTTATGTATCTAAACATGTAGTGTGTGGCAGAAATCTTTTCAGTGACAAATCTAAAGTGTTCAGTGAGAAAAATTTGTGTGTGCAACAATAAGAATGCAGTAGGAATGTATTCACATCTGTTGGACAAATGTTATGAAAACCAACGCTCCAAACTGACATCTCACAACAATTAATCTGTAAAAAAGCCACCCCGTGTTATAAGGAAAGCACGTAAACTGTCTGAAGATGAATCATAAAATTCAAAACCAGTAACGGTACCCTTTGAACAAAGGAACTGAAAGTAAATTTGTGGCTGGTTGCTGTCCCAAAACAGTTGTTATCAGAAGAAATCATATGTGACAAGAATCACTTCAGGCTAGTGATAGAAAGGGCAACATATGAAGAAGATAAGCCAAACCTTGACCACAGAGAGTGGACAGATGATTAGAGACAGGCAGTTGGAGAGAAAATGAAGAACTGGAAAGAAATGAAGAAACAGAAACATCCTAAGTCTCAAGTTGTATGCGCTTCCACAGCTGGACAAATTCATAGTTTTTAAAACAAGTATGCTGTTCGGAAGTTCCTTTCCTTTATCTGCATGTATTCTGAAGTGGGTGGAGCAGGAAATCTGCAAGCTGGGAGATAATAGCACTCTTACTATGTTTTACGGTACCTGCTGTTTTGGGCGGTTTATTTTGTGGCATCAGATCCTGCCTTGGAAATATGTTGCGCACCAAAGAAGAACTACCACGACAATCGCAATGCATCACAAGAACAGCATAAGTAGTTTCTGCTGTCATTCGAAAGAGAACGAATGTCAACTAATACCAAATGAAATTGTAACTGATACAGCTCATTTGTCAGAAGGTAGTGTACAAGGTGTTTGAGTACCATAGTGAATCAGTCAATACACAGCTGTTAAAGAAGAAGGCCTCAACGTCATTTCTTGGAAGACAGAGACCTTTTCAGCTTCCCTCTCAGAAAAAGTTGTAGGAGGAGGCGAAGTCTATATTAATGAAGACATAAAAGGTAATTCTGACTCAGCAGTATACACACAGAACTTCAGAATTATTAATAAACAATGAGTAGAAATTTATTTATGGGTGTAGCACATCATGTAACACATGGACTGAGTAGAACATCTCAACTAAAAGACATTCAATTGCAGAGTGTCTTGGACTACGAAGTGCTACCGAAAAGATCCTTCAATGCTATGACATCAGCCATTTGTATTATGACGTTAACAGCAGCCTTTACATGAAGCGGTAATTCCCTATTCCAGCTGCTGCTACTCTTCCACCAGTGGTGAGAGGTGACACAGTATGTTGCAGCAAATCCAGTGCAGTGTGTGGGATGGCAGGCATAGATGTGAAGGTGATTGATGGACTTGATGCATAAGACAGCAATCCTCCACTGTGTTGGTCACACAATTGTTGAGAAGCTAAACTGAAATACAACAAAGAGTTAGCATGGAAGAAGTTGTCCACATTTCTGGTAGCAGATGTGTTGTGGTTTTATGCACTTGCTTTATTGATGCCGTGATATTCTGTAAGTTCTGTTTCGTTACATATCTTTGTAGGCTTGACATTGTTTCCATTGTTCCATAAAATTTCAGGCAGACTGATGGATGGCAGTTGCTTGCTGCAACAATTTTTGGTGGAGACTTATCTGAGCATCTTCAGGTGTATGCACCTGAGAACACTGTGCTGAAATACTGTGGCAGAAGTTTTTACAGAACAGTCTATGTGCTAGGAAAGTTTTAAATCTCACTCTGTTCCCATTTTTCATACAATGGACCATAAAATTTCTTTCTTGAGTGAAGATACAGTATTTCTCTGCTGCACCAAGTTCAAAATTTGAGTTGCAGTAATAATCTATAAAAAGAAAAAGAAACACTTCAAGAAGAAGGATGCATTTAGGTGAAGCAACATGTCAATATAATCCAGATGAGATATTACTATTATTTCAATTAATTTAAAGCATTCAGTCATTTGAAGCAGTGAACTGTTCATATTAAACAGATATACTGCAGATCATCTTTAAATTAATAGTCGCTGATGATGGGCAACCCCTTATCCATTTATGGCACAAGTCCAAAACATCAGGAGAAGGATAGATTGCTACTCTCCATAATGATGACATGTTGAGACACACACGGGCACAATGAAAAGAGTGGTAAACACTTAGCTTTCAGCCAAAGCCTTCTTCACAAGAGAAAGTGCACACAAATTCACACAAGCAAGCACACCTCATGCACAAATGACTGCCATCTCCAGCAGTTCACACCGGATTTGGCCAAGAGCTTAAAGTGTAACAGTTTTTTTTGTTGTGCCTGTCTATAACTCAATGTGTCACCTTTACGGCGAGTAGCAACCTATCCATTTCCTAATATTGTTGATATTCCAACCTGGAGTTTCCATTGTTTTATTCTGTCATGTCTTTTTTTTTCCACACACAGATTTTTCAGTGTCCTCAAAAAAGTCTCACCCCAATAAAAGGATAATTAGATCTCAAAGTACATAAATTACAGAAGGATTTCTATTCTTCAGAAGGGAATGTATCTATGCTTAATGTTAGTGTTTGGAATAAAGAGAGAGAGAGAGAGAGAGAGAGAGAGAGAGAGAGAGAGAGAGAGAGAGAGAGGGAGGGAGGGAGGGAGAGGGGGGGGGGGGGGGGGGAGACTACAGCCATAGAACAAATTCAACAGTACTTATCAGCACAAAAACCAAAATATCTATGTTACCAAAAATTTTTAGAATGTCAAAAAACATCCATACAGCTAGTGTCTTATTAAGAACTAAATGTGTGTGAATGCTGTAAAGAGACATTTGTTATAAAGTTCATTTGTAATCTTTTTCTTTGTAACTCAGTATTTTCAGGAGTGATGCCAATGCGTTACAGAAACTGTGTCTTCTTCAGGAAAAGTCATATTTTCACCTGCCTGTACGTAACAATCATAACTATACATAATGTTGTCCATATGGCTGATACTCACTGTATTATTGTGGTTTCCTCGGTCTGCAGTGCTATTGATGGTGGCTCTTTTTCTTTCCGTTGTACTTTTATTATATCTTCGGCTGGAGGTGTGATGACTTTGGCAGATGTGCTTTCCAGAACAGTTGATCGTTCCTTCGAAAGAAAATTAAAACATCTCGTAAGTTAACGTTTCACTATATTCTCAAGTCAATCAATCTTATATCTTCTACAACATGTTTCCAATTGTCAATGAGTGACTCCATGTCGAATGGTCTAGTTTTAGAGATGTGCCCCACTGAGTCAAGTCAGATTTTGTTCTAATTTTGTGTGAAGGTCTACTAATCAATCTAGGGAAACATCATAAAAAATAATCAACTGATATAAAATTTAACCATTTTTTCCCTCATGCAACTTTTCGTATAGTTTCTTTGGAAAACTGGTGGATTCATATAGTGAAGAAGGCCTGCCCAACTTTACTTTGGTAATTTAGATGTTGGAGGCTTTTCTCTTGAACAACAGGAAATGATTGTGTGTCATTCCAACCTGGGGTTCAGTGATGTACCTATAACTTGTCTTTAATGTAAACCTATTTTGCAGACAAAATCTGAATCTGCAAAAACCTTGTTGTTGTTCATTTAAACAAGGTTCAGTCAGACAAAGAAAGTATTCAAACTGTTATCTGGAACTGAGTATTAAATCAGCTTAAGATAAAAAATAGAATAAAAGTTATTTTATTTTTTAGCCCTGGATCACACAGCTGGCATCATAATCTGTTATGACTCCTTACAAATCCATCATCATCATCATCATCATCATCAGATGATGATACTTGAACACAATGCATAATAATCCAACACTGTACAACTGAACAGGTCAGGTGAGGTGCTCACGGTATTGACGAATAAATATTGTTTGTTTGTTTTGTTTTGTTTTAGGGTGTAAAAACAACTAGGGTCATATGCTCCCATGTCAGAACAGTAGAACACAAAGAGAGGAGTTAACAACAACTACCCATTTATCTCAAATGACAGAAGAGAAGATAGCTAAAAACAGGGACTTGGAGAAAGGTCTGTAAAATGCGCCATAGAGAAACAGACATCCTGAACTAAAGATTAAATGGCCTTCGCCATATTGCTATGACAGATAAAAAGTGAAACGCCGTCAATAACCCACGCATCAGCCAACAACTCAGACGGCAAACACAAATGAGAACGTATGTGGTTGAAAAGAGGGCATTACATCAGGAAACGGCGCACCATCAAAGGTTGAGCACAGTGAGTACAAAGTGGTGAGGAGCACCACTTAACACACGGAAATGGCTAAAAAGACAAAGCCTGATGTGCAACCTCCAATCGGAATACCTAATTTTAGATATAAATTAATAGATATTAAGATAGATGTAAGGATATAATAAAAGTACAACGGAAGGAAACTGAGCCACTAGCAATAGCAATGCAGACCAAGGAAACCACAATAATACAGTGAATATCAGCCATATGGACAACATTTTGTATAGTTATGAGTGTTACCTACACACAGGACCAACCAATCGAGCTCCTCATGGCAAGAGGGCCAAGAGAAAAGACAAAGCCCGACACGTTACCTAGCTAATATGATCTCCTCGTGACAAGAGGGCCGAGAGGAGATCATCCGAGCCACTGGGAGAGGCTTAATAATTGTTCCTGTGAAGGAGGACCCATGGTGATGCCACAGGGACATCTCTTGCTGACAGATGGCAGCACAGAGATCATCAGAGGGAATGGAAGGACTAGCGGGCTTGAGGTATGAGGACTGCAGCCTCGGCAGCAGCGTCAGCAGCCTCGTCTCCTGTCAGGCTGATGTGACCAGGAACCCAAGAAAATCACACTGGCTCCATCAAGAGTGAGGAAGTGACAGATTTCCTGGACCCATTGCACTAAGGGACGGATGATGAACAGCATACTGAGGCTCTCAAGGGCACTGAGAGAGTCAGAGCAGATGGCGCAATTGATAAGCCTACATCGCCGCATGTACTGCATGGCCTGATACAGGGCAAAAACCTCAGGTGTAAATTCTAAGTGGAGTTCCGGAACCTGATACCGAAGAATGTTGGTACCAATGACGAAGGCACACCTGACACCACTTTCAGTCCAAGAGCAATAGTGTACATAAAGGTACTATCGTGAAGTCCCGTGTGAAGGTTGTGAAACTGAAGGCGATAGAGCATGGCTGGAGTAGTGTCCTTTGGAAATGAATGAAGGCCATGGTGAACACAGGCTGCCACACGAAGACAAGGTGGTGAAGGCTTCACACACACCGGAAAAGTGGCAGGTAGCATGAGTTAAGATGCCGCAGCAAGAGCCGAAAGTGAACTCCAGGAGGTAACATAGAGGGACACGCCTCATACTGGCGATCAGAGGAGTCATCGAAGGAGGAGGCGTAAGATCGGTGGCCACGCATGGCAGACAAATGGCATGAACATATGCTGAGGTGAAAGTCACAGTGGTAGGACAGTGGTAGTTCAACAGCTTTGGCATACACACTCCTGATCGCACTAGTGTAAAAGGAGCCAGTGGCCAACAGATGCCACAATGGTGGATGATATTAAGACTGCATTAAGAGGGCTGGACGTGAAGATGACTAAATGAAACACCTATAGTCTAGTTTTGAATAGACAAGAGACCGGTACAAATGGAGGAAGGTGGTACGATCTGCTCCCCAAGAAGCACCACTGAGGACATGCAGGACACTGAGGGACTGCATACAGCAGGCTGCCAGGTTAGGACGCGGAAGGACCAACCAAGCTTGCTATCAAGCACGAGCTCAGGAATTTCTTAGTTTCAATGAACAGAAGAGCAACAGGCCCAAGACATAAAGGCAGTGGAAGAAAACAACTGCACAGCCAGAAATTCATACAAGTGGTTTTGTCAGTGGAAATGTGAAAGCCATTGTCAATGCTCCAGGAGAGAGACAATCGAGACATCGCTGAAGACGCCACTCAGACAGCTCCAAGGACAATGACAATAGATGGTAAAATTGTCAACAAATGGTGGGAGACAGACCATTATAGGGTTAATGGCAATAGCAGAGAGGACAATGCTCCAGATGTAACCCTGAGGCACACTGTTTTCCTGGCTAAAGGTGTCTGACAAGGCAGAGCCCTCACATACCTTAGAAACTCGGTTTTTTAAAAATTCCTGAAAGAAATGGGAAAGGTGGCCATGGAAGCCACACGTGCAGAGCTTACAGAGGATACCAGTCCTCCAGCAGATGTTGTAGGTTTTCTCCAAATTGAAAAATAAACAGTCACAGTCTGGGATTTCCGTAGAAAACCATTCATGTCGTGGATGGATAATGTGATGAGAGGGTTAACTGCTGAACAGCGTGCTCAAAATCCACACTGTGCAGTGGTAAGTAAATTGCGAGATTCAAGTCACCGTACCAGCCAGGCATGAATCATATGTTCCATAACCTTGCAAACACAGCTGGTGAGAGAAATGGGGTGATAGCTACAAGGAAGGTGTTTGTCCTTACCAAGCTTAGTTATGTGTACGACAACCTGGCTTAGTTATGGGTATGACAGTGGCTTCACACCAGCATCTGGGAAACGTGCCCTCTGCCCAGATGCAGTTGTATGTACGAAGCAAAAACTGCCTGACCGCAAGAGAGAGGTGCTGCAACATCTGAATGTGAACATCTCCTGGCCCTGGGGCGAAGGATCGGGATGAAGTGAAAGGATGATCTAGCTCCCTCACAGTAAAGGTGGCACTGTAGCACTCATATTTCTGAGAGGAGAATGGTATCACTCGAGCCTTCTCCACTTGTTTCCGATGGATGAAGGCAGGGTGATAGCAGGAGGAGCTCAAACTCTCCGCAAAATGGCAGCCCAAGGTGTTGGAGACAGCAACAGGGTCCACTGTGACATTGCCTGCTACTGTCAGTTCAGAGCCGCTGGCCCACATGACAGAAGAGGGGGTGGAACTGTTAAAAGAACTAGTGAATCAAATCCAGCTTGCTTTTTTGCTACCCCAAAGAACACGACAACACTCTGCACACAACAGTTTATAATGAATGCAGTTAGCCATCATAGGATGATGGTTAAAAATGAAGAGAGCACATCTCCGCATGCGAATTGCGTCACGAAACGTCTCAGTCCACCAAGGGACCGGGACACTGCGATGTCAAGAGGAAGTGCGAGGAATGGAACATTCTGTGGCAGTAAGGATAACACTTGTAAGATATTCCACCTGCTCATCGAACTCGGAAAATGTTGTTCGTCAAAAGTCACCAGGGAGGAGTAAAGCCCCAAGTCGGCCTTAGTAAGCTGCCATTTGGGTTTACATGTAGGTGGGTTAGGAGTCAGCAGAAGGATAGCATACAGGAAATGGTCGGTTGAGTATGCATCAGTGAGAATGAACCACTCGAGATGATGGGTAAGCTGGACAGCGCAGAAGGATAGGTCCAAATGGGAATAGGTGTGCAAGGAGTCTGTTAGAAACGCTGGTGCTCCGTGTGAAGGCAGATGAGGTTAAGTTGACTGAGAAATTCAGCTAAGAGGGCATCTCTCTGGCAGGATCTGGGAGAACCCCAAAGGGGATGGTGTGCATTTAAGTCATCGAGCTGCAGACAGGGGTGAGGTAGCTGCCCAGTAAGCTGGAGGAAGTCTACCTTGGTGACTCTGAATGGTAGAGGGATGTAAATGGTACAAACGGAAAAGTTCAAGTGAGGAAGAAAAAGGCAAACTGCAAGAGCTTGAAGATGGGAAGTCAGGAAGATTGGTTCACTACGAACATCATCTCATGTGAGCAACATGACTACCCCACGAGATGGAACGCCATTCTTGGGAGGAAGGTCAAAATAGACTGCGAAGAAAGGCAAAAGCTCAAAGCAGTTGTGAAGATGCAATTATGTTTCCTGGAAGCATATATCAAGCAGACGCTGTGATTCTAAGAGCAGCCATATGTCCTCTTTGGTTGATGGGAGGCCACAAACGTTCCACTCGAGGAGAGCCGTAACAAGGAAAGAAGAGGAAGAAAAAAATAAAAGTATGTCACCTTGGCAGCTGCCGAGTGCCAGCCTTCAAAGACTCACTGCTACAGGGTGTAGAGACTGGACGATCCTGCTCCATGAGATCTACAGAGGCGGTGGCACCCTCTGTTGATCTGCGGAGTCCAGGACAGAAAAACGGTTGGCAGTACGAACCGGTAACACGGAGGTCGGCCAGGCAAGGGTTTCGTGTGGCGACATCGTTGAAGAGGATCTCTTTAGCAAAGGAGAAAGCTGCTTGCCTTTTTGGAGCCTTTCCAGCTGGCGAAGGAAGTCTGAGATGTTTGTTGGCTGGAAGGATGTAGGAAGACTTCGTGGGAGTATTTCCTCTATTCTTTCTGCCCTACTGGTTGGGTACCAGGTGACTTCGCTCCGGAGGCGAATGTCTGGTGGCTTGTTGCAGTGCTGGACGAGGAGGCAGTGATGTTACCATGACACTGAGCGATTTCACAACTTCAGTGCTGAATGTGAGGTCACATGTCTGCGTGGCCATGTCCTTCATGGTGCAAGATGTAGCAAGAACAGTACTGTAAGTACCAGATGGTAGAACAAAGTGTTCGCGACTAGCCAATAACTTGTGAGCGACCGGGTAATGCACATTTTCCTTTATCCAGATCTCCTGGACAGCCAGCTCATCAAGATACTTGGGACAATCTCAAGAGAAGGCAGCATGCTCACCTTTGCAGTTGGTACCGTGGGGAGGAGGAGGTGGACAACTGCCTTCGTGCGTACCTCAACAACAAGTTACACATTTGGCTCGATGGAGACAAGACATTCGAGTGCTGTTGAAACAATGACGTTGGTAGCAGCGCATCAGGTTGGGAATGTACGGTTGGACTGTGATAACTTCATAACCCGCTTTAATCTTTGACGGAAGCACCACTCTATCAAACGTGACAAAAAGAGTGTGTGTGGGCACTAAGGATGCATCTATGTTTTTCATCATCAAATGGAGGGCAATGACACCCTGATCATAGAGGTACATTCGGATTTCTGCCTTGCTTAGACCGTCAGGTAGCCTGTTGTTGTTGTTGTTGTTGTTGTTGTTGTTACGGTCTTCAGTCCGGAGACTGGTTTGATGCAGCTCTCCATGCTACTCTATCCTGTGCAAGCTTCTTCATCTCCCAGTACTTACTGCAACCTACATCCTTCTGAATCTGCTTAGTGTATTCATCTCTTGGTCTCCCTCTACGATTTTTACCCTCCACACTGCCCTCCAATGCTAAATTTGTGATCCCTTGATGCCTCAGAACATGTCCTACCAACCGGTCCCTTCTTCTTGTCAAGTTGTGCCACAAACTCCTCTTCTCTCCAATTCTATTCACTACCTCCTCATTAGTTATGTGATCTACCCATCTAATCTTCAGCATTCTTCTGTAGCACCACATTTCGAAAGCTTCTATTCTCTTCTTGTCCAAACTATTTATCGTCCATGTTTCACTTCCATACATGGCTACACTCCCTACAAATACTTTCAGAAATGACTTCCTGACGCTTAAGCCTAGTGTAAATAACACCACGGAAAGAATTCACAGTTGTATGGGCCTCAACAGGAACAGGGTAGTCGGGGGGAAGCGGTGCGGCAAGCAGTTGTTGTGCTTGAGAATCAGAAGTAGTCTCCAAACATAAAGTGCCACTGCGTAAACAAGAGCAGGATTTCACAGGGCCAGCAAATGCATTAACACCTTTCTAAATTAGAAAAAAATTTACCAGCGCAAAGGAATGACCGTCTTCAGTATGTGAAATCACAGGGAACTGTCGTGCAGCTGGGAGGGTCCTTGAATTGGGAACTTCATTCCATTTACATTTGGTAGATGTGACTGCAAAGATAATGGCTGGCTCATTGCGAGAAAATCTCCCACGATTGCCAACATCTCCAATGGCAAACTCCCCCCTCAGAGGGGGGCTCAGCTGCCGTAGGCGATTGTTCACACCTCTGGTAACAACTGCCGAACACCTGACAGAGGAGCCAATCGGCAATTTGGGAAAGTAGCAGCTCAGGCAATCACCCCTCCCTGGGCCTGGCCTGTACCTGGGGATACATGCAAACCCTACTTGTCGACCCAGGGCTGGGAATTACGCATTTTCCAGTCACCTGTTACATGTCAGACATGTGGGCCAACCTTCAGGAGTGCACAGGGTGGAAGAAGAAAAAGAGGGGCATCAAAACACCAAAGCAAAGGAAGAATAGGAGAAGGTGAATGAAGAAATGAAAAACAGTGGTGAGATTGTTCTTATGACAGCTACGGAAAATTCAGACCATTCCCAAAAACACACCAGACATGTTCCCCACCGGAGGAGAAAAAGGATAGCAAGAGGATAGACATGCAGCACGGAAGGTACAAGACGCTGCAAAGGCTGGGGTCCCTTGGTAGCTAAGCATGAACCTGTCAAAGAGCGGCAAGCCCCCTGGTGGCATGAATAAATATGTAATGCGTTCAGCTGTCATCTGATAACAAATTTTTAATAAGTCAAAATTGGTGACAATACCACTCATGTAACAGGAAGGTGACAAATTAAAAGAATTTTGTTTATGAGACAGTCATTGTGCACCCCTTCAGTAGTTCGCCAAAACTATGTGAACTGGACTGCTACACTACCAGCTTTATCTGAAGAACTACAGCTGATGGAAGCAAGTCAAAAGTCAAACACCCGATTTAGTTCCTTTTAAGCTTTCGTTCTTAAAATTCAGAAGGTCAATAACCATGACTGAAAAATTTATGCCAAATGTCAAGTTATCCATGTATAAAATGGAATAAGTATCCAAGCAGCTAGTCGATCTGACTCTAAAAAGTCACAGCAGCCAGCAGGTTCGCAAAAACGGAGTATAAGAACTGTTCTGCTCACACACAGCTGTTGTCGGCTTTAAAGAGACAAAAAACTCCTACTCATGATGAAAGCCACTGACTTATGAAGAATGTGTATATATCTTAAAAACTGCCTAACTCTGATTACTGAATGGCAGTGTCAGAGTGAAGCTCTTGTGGAATTCTGTGAAAGGAAGGAAGGCTGAAGTTTAACATCCCACCCAAAGGAGCTCAAGCAAACAGAAAGTTTTCTTTTAAAGGGGGGAGGAGGGGAAACTGAATTTTCTACTGTCTTGTTAGGAACCATCTGAGCTTTCACTTGTCATTTACAGCAAACAAAGAAAAGTAAGTTGGACAGACAGAGGTTTGAAACTTAACACCCATGCCAATACAGGTATAGTGTAAAAACAATGTACTGCTTCTGTCACTACATGTTAATGATAAATGCCCTGACAGCCCACTTGAGACAGCAGAAAGCTTGCACTAGAACACATGTTCCCTTTCTGAATTCCAAAGAAGCAGCAAAGCCATCTGAAACTGATTTTTCTTAACCCTGAATACCATTAGGCGATGTAAATGTAACAGATGGTTACCAAGAGCTTTGCACAATACTGCCATTGCCAACATTAGCACAATAAATAGCTTATTAACTTTACCTGCATTACCTCCAAAGACAATGATAATGTGTGTGTGTGTGTGTGTGTGTGTGTGTGTGTGTGTGTGTGTGTGTGTGAGAGAGAGAGAGAGAGAGAGAGAGAGAGAGAGAGAGAGAGAGAGAACAATCCATATTCAATTAGGGAAAACTAATAACTTAAGTGTAAATACTCCAATTTTAAGTATGATTCAAGAATCATGCCATGCCACATCACTGACAAATAACTACCAGACTTTACCACTGGGTATCATTACCTGGTAGTGACATAGAGCTACCAGCAAGCTGTTACATTTGTGTGCATGAGATGTTGGTCCCACATCTTCAGACTTGTCTGATGACTTATGGAGCGAAGAAAACAGATGTCAACAGGAGTACAAGTGTAGCTATTGGGTTTTGCCATTTCTTTACTCACACGCAAAGACTCACAAAAATTTGCTGCCATTTATCTAATCATTACTTATTATATAATGTTAAGGTTACATATTTTATCATGTATGCAGTCCGTCATCTTTGGAAATGATTTTGACGCAACATACATCATAATCAATTTCCAATTGGTGTGTGTGGTATGGTAAAATAGGAAATCTCAAACATCTAAACAAAAATTTTGATTCCTACAGATTTTAATTTATTTAATTGTGACAGAAATTCAGTAAGAAAGGTTGGTTCTAGTGCACCAAGTGATACAAAACTTTAATCATCAAAGATCAGTATACTACCAGTTATTCCTGGACTCTCATCAAGTGTTACAAACTCATAACCTGCCTGGACTGCTAAATGCACTAGCGCATGCTTCCAGGACACAGGGAGGTTGGTTGGTTGGTTGGTTGGTTTAAAAGAGGGTGGTGGGAGGGGGGGGAGGAGGGAAGGAGGGGGGAAGGGACCAAACCACGAGGTCCTCGGTCCCTTGTTCCCAGTAAAATAATTACATGAGGGAAAGAAGAAAAGAAAGGAGGCGTACAGCACAATATAAGGAGAAAGGAAGAACTAGAAGAATGACAGGAGGACAACAAACACTGCTATGGACGAAACAGGAAAGAAAACCACAGAGAGAAGCAAGAAACAGGTAGAAAGGGTAAAAACAAGAGAGCAGACGAACACAGATGGCCGACCACGAGAATAAAAAGGAAAAGCCAGCCACACTGCGACACATTAAAACATCCACCCTAAAAGCATTTGAGTGGAGAACACAAAGGGACAAAAGACATGTGCTAAAACTTATATACAATGATAAAACCCACCTTCACGTATAAAACATAGAACTAAATTAGCCGATGAGGTGTTTCCAGTTAAAATTAATGGCAATGAGTCTGGTGACTGAAGAGTCCGTTGCAGGGCAGCCAAAGGACAGCTCACCAAGATATGGGCCACTGTCAGCCGGGCGCTGCACCGACACTGAGGTGGGTCATCATGGTGCAGGAGGTGGCCGTGTGTCACCCAGGCGTAGCCAATGCGGAGCCGACAGAAAACCACAGAGTCCCTGCGAGAGGCCCGCATGGAGGACTGTCACACATTCGTAGTCTCCTTAATGGCATACAGCTTGTTGTGCGTGCTCAGGTTACGCCATTTCATCTCCCAAAGGCAAAAAACCACGTGGCTTAGTACTGAATGCAGGTCAGTTGGAGGGTAACCGATCTCCATAAGCGGTTTCCGCATATCATGTTTGGACAGCCTGTCGGGAAGTTCGTTGCCTGGGATTCCAAAGTGACCTGGGGTCCAGACAAACACCACTGAATGACCGGACCGATCCAGGGCATAGATGGACTCCTGGATTGTCGCCACCGAAGGATGACGAGCGTAGCACTGGTTGATAGCTTGTAGGCTGCTCACGGAGTCAGTACACAGGAGAAATGACTCGCCTGGGCATGAGCGGATGTGTTCAAGAGCACGAGATATAGCCACCAGCTTGGCAGTGAAAACACTACAACCATCTAGCAAGGAATGCTGTTCAATATGTCCTCCACGGACATACGTGAAGCCGACATAACCATCAGCCATCAAGCCGTCGGTGTAAACCACTTCGTGGCCTTGTTACAAGTCAAGAAACGAGAGGAAATGGCAGCGGAGAGCTACGGGGTTAACTGAGTCCTTAGGGCCATGTGAAATGTCCAGGCGAAACCACGGCCTTGGTGTACATCATGGAGGTGTCTGTGAATGGACCTCAAGTGTAGGTGGTAAAGGCAAGGACTCCAGTTGTGAAAGAAGGGATCGAACACGAACCGCAATCGTAAGCCCTGACCTGGGCCACTGATGCGGGAGATGAACCGCTGTGGGTGGGAAAAGGAGACAGTGATTCGGATGCGCAGGAGAACTACGAACATGTGCAATGTAACTAGCAAGCAGATGCGCACGCCTAACCTGTAATGGAGGGACTCTGGCCTCCACAAGGACGCTGTTTACCGGACTTGTCCTAAAAGCTCCTGTCGCTAGAAAACGCCACAGTCAAGCACTGGGTCGAGTAAACGCAATGCTGAGAGCGTCGCCGAACCATAAACCAGACTCCCATAGTCAAGGTGGGATTGAACAAGGGCTCTGTAGAGCTGCAGCAGCGTAGAGCGATCTGCACCCCAGTTAGTGTTGCTCAGACAGCGGACGGCATTGAGGTCCTGCCAGCACTTCTGCTTAAGCTGATGAAGGTGAGGATGCTAAGTCCATCAGCCATCGAAAACCAGTCCTAAGAATCGATCTGTCTCCACTACAGTGAGTGGATCGTCATTAAGGTGAAGTTCTGGTTCAGGATGAATGGTATGACGCCGACAGAAGTGCATAACACACGACTTTGCGATTGAAAACTGTAAACCATGGGCTAGAGCCCATGACTGCGCCTTGTGGATAGCTCCCTGTAGACACCGCTCAGCAACACCACTACTGGTGGAGCAGTACAAAATGCAGAAGTTGTCTGCATACAGAGAAGGTGAGACTGACGGCCCTACAGCTGCTGTTAGACCATTAACAGCCACTAAAAATAGAGAGATGCTCAATACAGAGCCCTGCTGGACCCCATTCTACTGGAAATGGGGGGAACTATGGGAGGCACAAACTTGGACAGAAAAGTACTAAGTGACAGGAAATTTTGGATAAAAATCGGGAGCAGGCCTCGGAGACCCCACATGTATAATGTTGCCAGGATATGTTGTTGCCAGATGGTGTCATACGCTTTTCGTAAATCAAAAGAGACAGCAACCAGATGTTGGCACCTGGAAAAGGCTGTTCGGATGGCAGACTTGAGGGACACAAGATTATCAGTGGTAGAGCGACCCTGGTGGAAGCTGCCCTGACATGGAGCCAGTAGGCCACATGATTCCAGGACCCAACCCAACCGCCGACACACCATACGTTCTAGCAGCTTACAAAGAATATTGGTGAAGCAGATAGCTCTCCACATCAAGCGGGTTTTTACCAGGTTTGAGCACCGGAATTCTGGTGCTCTCCCACCATTCTGATGGAAAGACGCCATTGCACAAGATCCGGTTGAAGATGAAGAGGAGATGTCACTTGAAGACAGACGAGAGACTGAAGAGGAGATGTCACTTGAAGACAGATGAGAGACGTTTAATCATCTGACTGTAGATCCGATCTGGCCCAGGAGTTGTGTTGGGCCAATGAGCAAGGGTGCTGAGGAGCTTCCATTCTGTAAATGGGGCATTATAGAATTCACTGTGGCATATAGTGAACGAGAGGCCTTTCCCTTCCAGCTGCCATTTGAGAGTGTGAAAGGCTAGGGGTAATTCTCAGACGCGGAGGCTCGAGCACAGTGCTCAGCAATCGCGTTTGCATTGTTAGATAACACACCATTTATGTTAACACCGGGAACACCAGCTGGGGTTTGGTACCCGAAAACACGTTTGATTTTTGCCCAGACTTGGGAAAGTGACGTATGGCACCCAATGGTCGAGGCTTACCTCTCCCAACACTCCTGCTTGCATTCTTTGATAAGTTGGCGAACACGGGCACAGAGCCGTTTAAAGGCTATGAGGTGCTCCAGGGAAGGGTGGTGCTTATGCCACTGTAGAGCTTGCTGATGCTCCTTAATTGCTTCAGCAACTTCCGGTAACCACCAAGGGACTGCCTTTCGCAGGGGGCACCATAATGAGGGAGGGATCGTGTTTTCTGCCACAGAAACGATTGTTGTAGTCACCTGCTCAACCATCACATCGATGTTCCCATGTGGGAGAGATTCAATGGTGACAGCAGAGGTGAAAGTTTCCCAGTCCACCTTGTTTCAAGCCCATCTAGGCAGGTGTCTGTGGGCCAGACGCCGGGGCACTGACAGGAGGATGGGAAAGTGGTCATTACCACACAAATTGTCATGTGCTCTCCAGTGGATAGATGGGAGAAGTCCTGGGCTGCAAATTGATAAATCACTGAAATGTGTGGCGGCCCCAGTACTTAAGAGGCAGAGGTCGAACTGAGACAGTAAAGTTTCGACATCTCTGCCTCTGCCAGTAAGCACGGTGCCACCACACAAGGGGGTTATGTGTGTTAAAATCTCCCAAAAGTAGGAAAGGTTTAGGGAATTGATCAATCAGTGCAGTTAATACGTTCAGAGATACTGCACCATCTAGAGGAAGATATACATTGCAGACAGTTATTTCCTGCGTCGTCCTTATTTTGACAGCCACAGCTTCAAGACGGGTTTGAAGGGGCACAGTTTCACTACAGACTGAGCTTCGGACATATATACAAACTTCACCTGAAACTCAATTATAGTCGTTACGGTTCCTGTGATATCGCTTATAGCTGCGGAAGGCACGGGTCCACATTGACGGGAACCAGGTTTCCTGGAGAGCAATGGAGAAAGCCAGTATAAAGCTGAACAGTTGCCGTAGCTCAGCCAGGCGGTGGAAAAAACTGCCGCAATTCCACTGGAGGATGACGTCATCGTGAGACTGGGAAGGCATAAAACATTCAAGAAGGCAGTTTATGTCTCAGGGTCACCTGCTGCCACTAACGTTTTGCCTGAGCAGTCTACGAGGTGTGGCTAGAAAAAAACCGGACTAGTACTGGTGAAACAATAGAACGAATGCAATAAGGCTGAAAGTCGCGTGGCCTGTCACGTGACTCTCGCTCTGCCTACTGCTCGAGTTTCATCTGCCTCCTGCACTCAGTCTGCCCGTGGCGTCTGTTTTAAGTAGTTGACGTTTTGTCTGTGCGTCGGAAAATGTTGATTCTACAGAAAGAACAGCGTGTTAACATCAAATTGCTCCTGAAGTAGGTGGTGTGGGAGCAACAGGGATGGAAGTCCCCCCCACCGTCAAGGGGCAGGTGTAGTATTCTGGTTCTGAGAGGCAACAGGAATGCAAGGAACTGATGGGGCAACAACTGTTCTCATACGGCGGCATAAGAGGAGGTCATAGAGACAGGATCTAGGCGCTCAAATTTCCTCTTGTCCTCAGTGTAGGTCAGTTGGTCCAAGGTCTTGTATTCCATGAATTTCCCCTCTTTCTGTAAAATCTTGCAGTCTGGCGAGCAAGGTGAATAAGGCTCTCCACAGTTGACACAGATAGGAGGCAGGGCACATGGATTATTGGGATGTGATGGACGTCTACAATCTCGACATGTGACGCTGGAAATACAATGGGAAGATATATGGCCAAACTCCCAGCACTTCAAAGCACCGCATCGGCTTCACATAACAGCGGTAGACCATCCCCTTGACCTTCTCGGATGGACACGCTGGATGAAATGAACACCTTGCTGCTCTAAATTGGCACGCAGCTCGTCATCAGTCTGCAAAAGAAGGTCCCTGTGGAAGATAATACTCTGGACCATACTTAAGCTCTTATGTGGCATGATGGCAACAGAAACATCCCTCTAATTGTTACAAGTTTGTAAGGTCTGTGACTGGGCAGAGGATTCTGTTTTTATCAAGACTGACCCAGATCACATTTTGGACAAGCCCTCCACCTCCCCGGACTTGTCCTCTAAATGCTCTACAAACAACTGTGGCTTCATAGAAACAATCGAGTCCCCATCAGTTCTCATACATACGAGGTACCGGGGTGAATAAGGTTCACTGCCACCCTTAGCCTGGCGTTCCTCCCATGGTGTGGCTAGGGAGGGGAATGATTTAGGGTCATACTTACTTGTGTTGTACTGAGACTTTGAATGCTTAGAGACTGTTGGTGTTTGATCACCAGCAACAACACCCTATGGTTTCCAAATCAACGACCTCCTTCCTAGCTGCCATGACCAACTATATCCTCACCCACAATTACTTCTCCTTTGAAGGCTTTACCTACAAACAAATCCAGGGTACAGCTATGGGTACCCACAGGGGACGATCCTATGCCAACCTATTCATGGGCCATTTAGAGCAATCCTTCCTAAAAACCTAGAATTCTAAACCCCTCACCTGGTTGATGGCTACATCAATACCTCCATCCATATCAAACCAACTAACCACCAGCAATACCTCCACTTCGGCAGCTGCCATCCTTTCCATACCAAGAAGTCCCATCCATACAGCCTAGCCACCCATGGTCGTCGCATCTGCAGTGACGAGCAGTCCCTCTCAGAATATATGGAGGGTTTCACTGAAGCCTTCACTGACCATAATTATCCTCCCAACCTCCTACAAAAACAAATCTCCGTGCCCCATCCTCCCACCACCTCCCAAAGCCCCACAGAGCGGCCACAGAGAAGCATTCCCCTTGTAGCTCAGTACCATTCAGGACTGGAGCAATTAAATTATATTCTCCACCAGGGTTTTGATACCTCTTGTGTCCTGAAATGAGAAATGTCCTGACCACTATCCTTCCCACCCCTCCTACAGTTGTATTCCACCATCCAACGAACCTACACCATATACTCCTCCATCCTTACACATAGCCCGCTCCCAATCCCTTACCTCATGGTTCATACCCATGTAATAGGCCTAGATGGAAGACCTGTCCCATACATCCTCATACCACCACCTACTCCAGTCCAGTCACTAACATCACCTATCCCATCAAAGACAGGGATACCTGTAAAACCAGTGATGTGGTCTACAAGTTAAGCTGCAATCACCGTGCCACATTCTATGTAGGCATGACAACCAACAAGCTGTCTGTCCACATGAATGACCTCCAAAAAACTGTGGCCAAGAAACAAGTGGACCAGCGTGTTGCTGAACACGCTGCCAAACTTGATAGCCCTCATTTAAATGACTGCTTCACAGCCTGTGCCATATGGATCCTTCCCACCAACACCAGCTTTTCTGAATTGTGCAGGTGGGAACTTTCTCTGCAGTACATCCTACATTCCTGTAACCCTGCTGGCCTCGACCTTCGTTAGTCACTGTCCTGACCCATCCAGCCCCCTCCCTGTTCCTACTCCAGCACTACACGACCGTCATTTCACCACCACACTCAGTCTTTTTATTTCTCTACTTTCTGCTACTCCCCCCCCCCCCCTCCCAACCTCTCTCCTGCCATCCATCTAACCTGCAGTACTTCACTGTCCGCCACCCACACCATACTATCCCTCCCCCTCCCTGCCCTGGCCTCTCCTTACTCCTACCCAGTTGCCACTCCCATCATGCACTGGTGCTGCTGCTTGCAGTGTTGCTTCAGTTGCCTGAGACTGCAGTCGTGTGTGCAAGTTGCAATTGCCAGACTGTGTGTGTGAGCGTTTGTGTATGTGTGTCTATTGTTGACAAAGGCCTTACTGGCTGAAAGCTATAATTATGTGAATCTTTTTGTTGCACCTATCCGTGACTCAGCATCTCTGCTGTATAGTGTGTAGTAACTTTCCTTCTCTAATATTGAAAACTGATAAAATGTCAGTGTAAATGTTAATGTTTATGTTACCCTCTTTTCCAGCAACATCACCCCTCCTTACAGAATTTTTAATACTGCACAGCCCTTCCATTTCCGACTCTTCCTGCAATTCTACTCTCCCTACATTCATGAGGTCCTTGCACAAGACAACATCAATACCTAAGTTCACGATGTAAAAACATTAGTTATTTAGTAATCCTCCGGTTTATCGTTCTTTGTAAATTATTTGCATCACCAAACATGACAAGATTTCAAATGCCCATCATCTACAGTCACTTGCATCCACAGATAGCAACATTTCATCAGAAGTCAAACAACTGTTTTTTTTTTTTTTTAGAATAATGGCAATTATGACTTTGGTTGTTACCTTAATACTTTCACTTCCTAAAATTACTTCAGAGGTAGCCAGCCAAACTATCTTTGCAGGTTGGGCACTGGTACTACCTGATGCCATATTTAAACCAATGGATAGGTTTTAGAATTAGTAGAAAGCACATAATTTCTATAAGAGGCTAGAAAAGTATATGTCCATGCAGCTTGGCTGAGTAAATTTATACAACTTGGATGTGATGTGTGTGCTCTTAGTTACCCACTAACAACCTTTGCCATCCACTCAAATGGAGCACTGTACTGTACTGTAATAGAAGTTGAAGTACTGTAATAGAAGTCTGAATCATTCTCATGGTACATGGAGCTAAGATTTCTATCACTTGTGACACACAAAATTCTTCCATCAGATCAAATGGAGTCACTGAAGTGTGTAGATAGGTTATGGTAGTAGAAGCAAAGCAACACTGATCGACCCCTTGCATAGTAGACTCATGCTTGCCAAATTCAATTGCTGAATGCTGAGGTGCTCGCCCATGACATGTTGAAGGAGACACATGTAACTTATGTGCTACAGACCTCAAGAGCATTATCCCTTGGAATGCAGTCGTCACTAGGGGACCACTCAGATTGTCTACCACACAGTAATGGTAACAGTGTCACTTTAGAAAGTACTGCAATAGGTCATTCACATGAAATTCAGTTTCACAAACTAAAAAACTACATATCGTGGAACATCGCTTAACGAGTACCTCCCATAATGCACAATTCAGGTAACGAGCAAAACAAATTGTAAAAAAAATGATTTGCCTAACGGGCGATGTTTCTCATAGTGAGTAACGATGATTTAGAGTGACATCACCAGCCACTCACACGCAGAGGGGGAAACGTTCGACAATATGAACACCTTCAATCATCAGCAGGGGCATATGAACAATGTCTTTAGGACATACCGCAGTCTGTGTTTAGCACTCCTCTCCGCTACCATCTTAGAGCAGCTTGTGATCACACGTTTTTCTAAACTTAATGCCCCTGAAAATAAGACCGCAAGAAGACAACCATAAGAGAAAGAAATGATCTTATAAATGAAACGTAAAATCATTGAAAAATGTGAATGTGGCGTGAGCATTGCTAATTTTGCACGCAAATAAAATTGGTCTACATCAGCTATTTGCACTCTCCTCAAGAACAAGGACAAAATTAAAGAGATAGGTGCTTCAAAGGGAGTGAGAAGAATATCTAAACAACGGTTTTCATATTATGGATGATGTCAGAAGGTTGCTGTGATATGGATAAATGAAAAGCAACTGCAAGGCGACACTATTAACAAGAACATTATTTGTGAGAAGGCGAGAATGATTTTCACTGACCTCATTAAGATGATGCCAGGATCATCGGTGGTGAAAGAAGGGTTTAAGGGAAGTCGTGGGAGGTTTGAGAAGTTTGACAGAACTGGCATCCACAGCGTCGTGTTGCAAGGCAAAGCAGTCAGCTCAGACACAAAGGCAGCAGAGAACTTCATCACCAACTTCAAGATGCTAGTAGATTCTGAGGTTATTTGCTGCAACAGGTTTTTAATAGTGACAAGAGGGTCTATTCTGGAAAAAAAATGCCGAAGCATACCTTCATAACAGCAGAGGAGAATGCATTGCCCGGTTACAAGCCAATTAAAGGCGGTCTCACACTGCTACTCTGTGCCAATGCATGTGGTGATTTGAAAATTTACCATTCAGAAACTCCACAAGCCTTCAAGAAGCTTGAAGTCCAGAATAGCAGGTTAAATGTCACGCGGAGGTCCAACAACACGGCTTGGGTGACAAGTGATCCTTTTTGTGATTGGGTCAAGAAGAGTTTGGTCCCCAGGTGAGAAAATATTGCTTAAGATCAATCTGGCACTCCATGTCTTGCTTGTTATGGACAACGCTCTTGCCCATTCTCCAGGCCTATAAAACCACCTCCTCGAAGAATATCAATTCATCAAGATCCTATTTCTGCCTCCTAACACCACTCTGTTACTCCAACCCATGGACCAGCAGATTATTTCCAACTTTAAGAAGCTCTATATTAAAGCACTCTTTGAGCGTAGACTTGAGTTGACTGAAGTGACCAATCTCACTCTCACACAGTTTTGGAAATATCATTTCAACATCGTTGCCTTCATCAAAAGATCAAAAAGTTGTGGGAAGGGGGTTACCAAGAGAACTCTAACTTCTGCTTGGAAGAAGCTTTGACCAGAGTGCGTTGTTGAATGTGACTCTGAGGCATTGGAGTCGGTGCCTGTGGAGCGTGTCGTCAATGAGGTTGTGTCTTTGGCCAAGGGCATTGGATTAGAAGTGGATAACAATGATATTAACGAGTTTGTGGAAGATCACAGCCAAGAACTGACCACCGAAGAGCTTATGGAGTTGTAGTGTTTTTCACAGCAGGAAGTTGTGGAGAGGAGTTAAGAGGAGGAGGAGGAGGAGGAGGCAGTAACAGCAAAACAGCAATCTTCTGGTACAATAAAATAAATACTGAAAGCAAGGGAATTGGCTGCTTGTACATTGAAAATTATCACCCCAATAAAGCAGTGGCTACGCACGCTACAAATATATTTGACGATAATGCTGTGTTGCATTTTCACCAAGCACTGAAGTATCGGCAGAAACAAATGACTATAGATAGTTTCCCAGTAAAAAAGAACTGTTATGTATCATGAAAAATAAAGTACATAATACGATGTGTGCAATTTTCTTTGAATAAATGGCATGAATAAGAGAAAACTTTTAATATTTTTTCTGTGTGGAACACATTATCGATTTTACATTAATTTATATGGGATAAATTGTTTTGCTTAACAAGTGTTTCACACTACAAGTAAGATTCTGAAATGAATTATGCTCATTATGCGAGGTTCCACTGTACCAAGGTGACAAAAGCCATGGGATAGCAACACGCAGACAGCGGTGAAAAAGGGCAGTGCATCAATGAAGCTGTCATTTGTGCTCAGGTGATTCATGTGAAAAGATGTCCGACATGATTATGGCTGCACAACACAAATTAACAGACTTAGAATACGGAATGGTATTTGGAGCTAGACACATGGGACATTCCATTTCAAAAATTATTACGGAATTCAATACTCTGAGATCCACAGTGCCAATAGTGTGCCGACAGTACCAGATTTCAGGCATTATCTCTCACAACGGCCAACGCAGTGGCCAACGGCCTTCACATAATGATTGCTTAGAACTGTTAGTGTTAACAGACAAGCAGCAAAGCATGAAATAACTACAGAAATCAATGTGGGACATGCGACAAACATATCTGCCAGGACAGTGTCGCAAAATTTGGCATTACTGGGCTATTACAGCAGATGACTAGTACAAGACGCTTTGCTAACAAAATACCTGCAGCACCTCTCCTGGGCTAGTGACCATATTAATTGGACCCTAGATGACTGGAAAACTGTGGCCTGGTCACAAGAGCCCCAATTTTAGTAGGTAAGAGCAGATGGTAGGGTTCGAGTGTGGCAAAGGCCCCACAAAGTTGTTAACAAGGCACTGTGCAAGCTGGTGGCAGCTCCACAATGGTGTGGGCTGTGCTTACACAGAATGGACTGGGCCCTTTGGTTCAACTAAACCAATCATTGACTGTAAATCGTTATGATCGGCTACTTGGAGACCATTTGCAGCCATACACGAGATCATGTTACAAAACAATAATGGAATTTTTATGGATGACAGTGCGCCATGTCACCAGGCCACAATTGTTTAAAGTTGGTTTGAAGAACACTGCAGACAATTCAAACAAACAATTTGATCACCCAGATTGCCCAACATGAATCCCCTTAAACATTTATGAAACATAATCAAAACATCAGTTCACGCACAAAATCATGCACCAGTAACATTTTCGCAATTATGGACGGCTTCGCAATTATGGACGGCTGTAGAGGTAGCATGGCTCAATATTTCTCCAGTGGACTTCGAGACGTCCAACAACTTGTGGCGTCCATGCCACGTCAAGTTGCTGCACTACACCGGACAAAAGGAGGTCCGACAAGATAGTATCCCATGGTGCAATATGATCAAATGATCTAAAGACAGATGTGTCCCATGCTTACACTCATTAAATACAGACCACATAGAAATCTTCAATTCATGACAAAGCTTTGTAAAGTCACCACCAGTGAGAACATCTTTGAAGACACTAAAGGAAATTATTAATAAGAATTCACATTTACAATGCTGCATTACATGAATGTTAGCCTTGCATCTTATTTTTGTTGCTGTGGTCTTTAGTGTGAAGCCTCATCATCCCTGCACATGTCCACTTGAAACTTTATCCAGTGAACTATTTAAATGTTTCAAAATAGGCCTACCAATCAGCTGAATAAAAAACAAAAGACAAATATTTAATATTGGTTGTGCAATGGTGTCCAAAATTTATTTTTGTTAGGAGATGTAATTTTTTTATGGTAATTGTTATATAAACATTTAAAACTTGAATTCTTCCTGCACCAAGGACAAAATTAATAAAAGGTTTTATAAATAAAATTAAATACAAGCAAAATAAGTAAAAATATAAAAGTAAAATATAACAATTGCAGTAACAAGGTTGAAAATATAAAAAGGAGAAAAGAAACAAATTAAATACACGAAAATTTTTAGTGTCATAAGTTCAGAGACTCGCATTGAAAAAATAATAAAAGTAAATAAAAATGTTAGCAATAAGAAGTTCATAGATTAGAAAGTAGACTGCAGCCAGCAGGACCAAAGCCACAATTTTCAGCATATCAGTCAAATAACAAGTAGAAGCTAGGAGATTCTGTCATTTTGAAATCAGCACTATATTAAAAACTCTAGTGGATCACAAGAAAATTGTAAGTCCTTTTTTATCGATTACTCAGAAACGAAGACTCAACAGGGTGAAGATTGTGGGTGCATAGTTGAGACCCCAACCTACACCACAAAATAGGTGATTTCAAGAAGTCAGTAGCACTGCTGGGGACATCTACTTGTCTGTGGGTCGCAGGAGTTTGTCA
The DNA here is from genome assembly GCF_021461395.2 of Schistocerca americana. Taxonomy (NCBI): domain Eukaryota; kingdom Metazoa; phylum Arthropoda; class Insecta; order Orthoptera; family Acrididae; genus Schistocerca; species Schistocerca americana. Next base: position 138,974,085 of record NC_060119.1, on the reverse strand, counting down.
AATATATCAATCATCTTGCAGGAGCCTTTACAGATGGGCAATATTGTCATACTGTAACTGCAATCAAGTCAAAATCCTACAGCAGGATGACGTACAACATTTTCCACTGATGATGATGAGATCCCATACTCCAGGGAGCGTATGGGATGATATGGGAAACCCACACCGCTGTATTAGGCAAGGTCCTAGCAGAGGTGGTTTGCATTGCCTTCCTCCGACCATAATGGGGATGAATGATGATGAAGACGACACAACAACACCCAGTCAAATAATCGAAGCCTGGACCTTGTGTGCAGGAAGCGAGAACCCTACCGCAAGACCATGAGCTGCGGAAGCATATACATTACGAACACCTATGTACAGGCAAAGCAAAACTGAATTCCGGGTTGGATGGGCTGTTACTTATATGAGCATCGAATATTCCAAAATATACAAACATTACAACAGAAAAGAAATTTCGAGAGTTTTTTAGAAATGATAAATATTAATTAACTACTGGTGGCAGGGTTTCAACAGTTGATCTGCAGCACGTCAAGCACTGTGCAACACTACACGCAGCACAGCTTGTGGCACTTATGCCTCCCCTGGAGGAACAGTGAGTGGCTGTTTCAGTAGATCTCATAGGAGCCAATTCCAGCACTCTGGATCTAGACCTTATCACTGGTCCTCTTCATGGCAGTGTTAATACATCCTCACGTTCTGTTCACGTTGTAAATTCTTCTTCATTATGATGAAGCACTAAAGGAACCACTCCCATTGAAGCTTAGTGATTGTCGAATGGGTCTTCAGTTTACTTTATACTGTGGACGTTAACAACGTCTCTATGTTTTTATTCTTCTTGGTAACCTATGACATTCCTTGACTTCGTATGTAATATCAAACAAGTGACAAAAGACACGATACAGTACAAAGTAAAGTTTTAGTAACTTTTCCGATAGTCTCAGTTTCTGCACAACCAAAGAATGTAGAAAGTACACAGCTTTCTTATTATAAGGACGATGTTATCATTTTTAAGTTTTCACCTTTCTAGCTTTGAGGAATGAAATAGTGAAGGCAGCAGAGCATCAAGTAGGTAAAAAGACGAGGGCTGGTAGAAATCCTTGGGTAACAGGAGAGATACTGAATTTAATTGATGAAAGGAGAACATACAAAAATGCAGTAAGTGAAGCACGCAAAAGGAATACAAACGTCTCAAAAATGAGATCGACAGGAAGTGCAAAATGGCTAAGCAGGGATGGCTAGAGGACAAATGTAAGGATGTAGAGGCTTATTGCACGAGGGGTAAGATAGATACTGCCTACAGGAAAATTAAAGAGACCTTTGGAGAAAAGAGAACCACTTGCATGAATATCAAGAGCTCAGATGGAAACCCAGTTCTAAGCAAAGAAGGGAAAATAGAAACGTGGAGGGAGTATACAGAGGGTCTATACAGGGGTGATGTTCTTGAGGACAATATTATGGAAATGGAAGAGCAGATAGATGAAGATGAAATGGGAGATATGATACTGCGTGAAGAGTTTGACAGAGCACTGAAAGACCTAAATCGAAACAAGGCACCAGGAGTAGACAACATTCCATTAGAACTACTGACAGCCTTGGGAGAGCCAGTCCTGACAAAACTCTGCCATCTGGTGAGCAAGATGTATGAGACAGGTGAAATTCCTTCAGACTTCAAGAAGAATATAATAATTCCATTCCCAAAGAAAGCAGGTGTTGACAGATGTGAAAATTACCGAACTATCAGTTTAATAAGTCACAGCTGCCAAATACTAACACCAATTCTTTACAGACGAATGGAAAAACTGGTAGAAGCTGACCTCGGAGAAAATCAGTTTGGATTCCGTAGAAATGTTTGAACACGTGAGGCAGTACTGACCCTACGACTTATCTTAGAAGAAAGATTAAGGAAAGGCAAACATACGTTTCTAGCATTTGTAGACTTAGAGAAAGCTTTTGACAATGCTGACTGGAATACTCTCTTTCAAATTCTGAAGGTGGCAGGGGTAAAATACAGGGAGCAAAAGGCTATTTACAATTTGTACAGAAACCAGATGGCAGTTATAAGAGTCGAGGGACATGAAAGGGAAGCAGTGGTTGGGAAGGGAGTGAGACAGGGTTATAGCCTCTCCCCGATGCTATTCAATCTGTATATTGAGCAAGCAGTAAAGGAAACAAAAGAAAAGTTCGGAGTAGGAATTAAAATCCATGGAGAAGAAATAAAAACTTTGAGGTTCGCCGATGACATTGTAATTCTGTCAGAGACAGCAAAGGACTTGGAAGAGCAGCTGAGCGGAATGGACAGTGTCTTGAAAAGAGGGTATAAGATGAACATTATCAAAAGCAAAATGAGGGTAACGGAATGTAGTCGAATTAAGTCGGATGATGCTGAGGGAATTAGATTAGGAAATGAGACACTTAAAGTAGTAAAGGAGTTTTGCTATTTGAGGAGCAAAATAACTGATGATGGTCGAAGTAGAGAGGGTATAAAACGTAGACTGGCAATGGCAAGGAAACCGTTTCTGAAGAAGAGAAATTTGTTAACATCGAGTGTTGATTTAAGTGTCAGGAAGTCATTTCTGAAAGTATTTGTACGAGTGTTGATCTAAGTGTCAGGAAGTCGTTTCTGAAAGTATTTGTATGGAGTGTAGCCATGTATGGAAGTGAAACATGGACGGTAAATCCCCATTGGTTAGTTATCACACAATAGGCACTGAAGTCTGTTCATGAGTTTTCACAGTTTTAAGTTTGAAGAAACAATTGTTTGTGCTTCCTGGTACATGCATATACTGAAAGGAGGAAAGAAGTAAGGAACTATATATCAATATTATGACAAGCATAGTTACTATTCACCATTATAGTGAAGATGCCAAGTCACAGGCAAGCACAACAAAAAGACTGTTGCAAAGTAAGTGTGCTTTCAGCTGCCAGAGATGGCAGTCATGTCATGTTTGTGTGTGTCTCATTGGATTAGGGAAGGAAGTCGGCCGTGCCCTTTCAAAGGAACCATCCCAGCATTTGCCTGGAGCGATTTAGGGAAATCACGGAAAACCTAAATCAGGATGGCCGGACGTGGGATTGAACCGTCGTCCTCCCGAATGCGAGTCCAGTGTGCTAACCACTGCGCCACCTCGCTCGGTTACAAAGGCCTTGTTGGCCGAAAGCTTAATCTGTGACAGTCTTTTAGTTGTGCCTATCTGCGACTCAGCACTTCTGCTATATGGTGAGTAGCAACTATCCTTCTCATAATATTGTTAACATTCCATTGGACTGAATTTTCCAATGTTTGATTTAAGGTACTATATCTGTTATATATACACAAAAGAATGCATCAGCTACAACTATATCTTTTGGGAACAAACTAGCTCTCCTGAAAAGAGTTGTCACAGGAGGTCACGTCTCTGATAATTGATTGGTGCATATGTTTGCTTTCAGTCGTGTGTATGTAACAAAGAAACGAACAGCACTAAAATTTGTCAAGATTTTCTGCATCAATATAAACTGATAAAAAAATAAGAAAAACTTTTGATAGATGTTGTTCATATGTAAATTGCTTAAGAATTTCATCAAAAACGAAAAGGAATGATAATTCTTGCGACTGTTGATACAGTTACTCTTAAGTATGTGACATTCCCAGAGTGAAAAATTATGTCAGCAAAAATAAAATAATTACAGGCCAGCAAATCAGTAACTCTTGTTGAATGTGGGGTAAGGGAAAGTTTGTAACTGACCTCTCTAATACAAAAAATTAAGTGCACGGCGATGACAGAAGGGTATTACAAGGAAAGAAAACTAGCACTGCCCTTTTCAAGGAACCAACATTTGCCTGGAGTAAATCACAGCAAACCTAACTCAGGATGGTGGGATACAGATCTGACTGTCATCTTCCCAAATGCGAGTACCAGAGAGAACAGAAATTAACTGCTGACATTTTCCAGAATAAGCAAATATAACAAAAATAAGGAATTAAAAGAACGTTGAAAAAATTATTAATACTAAATAACAAGTAATTGCTCGTGGTTGTTTTTGAACTGGTAAACTGCAGCACGCCAGCCAGTGAAACTATCCTCTAAACGACTTTACACATGCAGCACAGCTCGCAGCAATACACAGTCTATGTCATGTCTTCTTGTGACACCATCAAACTCTCTGCCTAATGTGAACTAGTCACTGAACATTAACCCTGTAATTACTTAATACCCACAGGTCTTGAAAGTCTCAAAACACATTCATTATCAGAGCCTTAACTACCTCTCGATGTTCATTAAATCAGGATTATTCTACCCACAATGCTACCTTCATCACCCATAGTAGTATTCAGTTGCTCATTCAACATACGCAACATTCTAACCCTACAGCCAATCCTGCACCACAGAGGTAATTCCCTGCAGATAGCATAGGTGCAAGGCTCCACCTACAAATTTTTTCACCATTTCCTCCCACATTCCAGTCACAGGTATATCCTTTTATCCAGGATAGCGTTATGTGTGACAGCAGCTATGTTATACACTAGCTGTGGTGCAATTGATGAACACCATTCTCCATTCTATGTTAGGATGACAACTAATCAATGCTCATGTGCGCCCCCCCCCCCCCCCACCACACCACACACACACACACACACACACACACACACACACACACACAGTAGTAATGATTACACACCACTCGCTTCCAAATTAACCAAGTGAGGTGGAGCAGTCATTAGCACACTGGACTCACGTTCGGGGGGACGAGGAGGACAACGGTTCAAACCCCAACCGGTCATCCATATGTAGGTTTTCCGTGACTTCCTTAAATCACTTTAGGCAAATTCCGGGATGGTTCCCTTGAAAGAGCGCAGATTTCCTTCCCCATCCTTTCCTAACCCAAGCTTGCACTCAGCCTCTAATGACCTTGTTGTCGACAGGATGTTTAACACTGATCTCCTTTTCCTCCTCCTCCAAATCTTCCACTTACATATCTTTAACCTGTCGCCTGTTGCCATATCCTCAACATTTTTCTAATTGAACATAGATTGAAACTTATTTTGTATTATTGTGTTGCTCACAACTGTCACAGTATTTTTGTGGTTTACTGTACAAAATTGACCATTTGGTTTTGAAATTAAAAAAAGATAGCAAGGCTGACCAATAACTACCTTTAACGGATGACATTCTAGTACTGGCGGTAGAAAAACGTGAAACAGAAAGCAATACTGTTCACTATCAGTACTTCACATTCCTTCTTCAATAAGGAAAAGAGGAGGGAGGAGGGGGCGGGGGGGAGGGGCTGGTTGGGATTGGAAGCAGATTTCTCAGACTGTAAGAGGTCTTTCCCATACCCTCTTGACGTATTTTCTGTACAATTTGCCTCCTTGTCCTTTTGCACCAACATATAGCCCAAAGAAAGGAGCAATTCAAATTCTGTGCATTCTGATTTCTGAAAGTTACCTTTATTTATGTCACACACTTAAATACATTGAAATAACAATTAGGATATGTGATCGGAGGCTTTCTCAGCATATATGATGTCTGAAGGGTTCTCGGGTGTCGTCGAATGCATCAACACCACCTGATGCCGGCAGAACAGTTATTCGCCAAAATATCATGGGCATTCAGTGATCGTATCTGGCTGGACACCCGAGAACCCTTCAAACAACAATTAAGATATTGGGTCGGATACCACCACGGATGGTTCATAACAAATGGAGCTGCATTTTGCTCATTAAGTCCTGATTTAGTTGATACCAAAAACTGACACACATTTCGGATGAGCAGGTAACATTTTATAGCTCTATTTTTGTGCATCTTACTGGCTGACAGTCTCACCCAGAACCAGCGTTAGTAAATGTTCTCCATGTCATCTGAATCAGTTCTAAATAAACTTTTGAGGTAGAGGATGCATCCGGCTGAACTCTGTATTTAAATGTATGCTGGAGCAATTGAAAATTATTTGTTTTTTACAGATAATGCTTTTCCTCGCAGAGTTTAGTTGGTGGACAACATGCAACAGAGAGAGACTTTTACTCTATGTGAGCAACATGATCGCTGATCACGGATCTAATTGAACAGTTCTGGGATCCACTTACAAGATGCAATTATTCCCGCACGTTCCTGAAGGGTTCTGGACCTTAAGATTGCAGTAAGTGCGGAGTGGCAAAATATCCCTCAAGCATATGTCACTGCCATGTCACACTGGTGTGTCTATTGATCACACACAGTAAATACACATTGTAGAACAATGCACTAATAAAATGTGCTTCATCTGTTAATGAATTATTAAACTGATGAAAAAATTATACCTTCTTAAGGTGAGTCATGTGGGGTGGAATTACTGAAAATATGTCACTTGTATACTGGAGATAATATAGCTAACTTATGTTTAACTTTCGTGCAGTATGTCTTCTTATCATCTAAAGTCTAGAACAGGTGCAGTGCCGGCCAAGGAGTTTTTCTTTTACAGCACGTGGGTTTGCTATAAGTCAATTTTAGACTTCCAACTGAACAACGGTTTTAGGTAATCAATGTGAAATTATAAAAGTGTTCAGAGGACTCCAATGTCGGTGATGTCCTTTGGGCATTATCTGTGACTGACTTAAATATTGGTGCATTATTTTAACAGTCTTTCACTACTTTTTTAGAATGCTGCTTGTTATGAGAGACAGGTCTGTAGTGCAATATCAAGTGACTGTTTGACTGGTAAGTTGGAAAAGTCAATGAATGTGATGCAGCAGTGTTTCCCAGAGTTCTAGATTAAGTTGAGATGTGGTAGTTTAGACGTGACTTCGATAAGCCAATATATGTTGTTTTATGATACAAAGCTTAGCTGCATTTACCAAACAATTAAAGTAGCAAATAGTTACTCAGAAGTTATGACACTTATGAAATACATACCATACTACATTGCACTATCATTATTTAATACTGCAATTTCACTGACTTTTTTGTCACTAGGAATTGTGCTTTTATACTATCGGGGTTTAAGCATTGGCTTCCACACATCATCAGCTGAACTCTGTTCATTGCTCTGCCATTAGCCATGCACTAACTTCCAACTTCATACCACACAATGTGTAGTACTAACTTTGCTGCACTAAACATTCAAGTGACAGCACAGCCCTCGATCTCGACCCTACCCCTTCGATAAAGCAATTATTTTCATAACTACATTTGATAAAACTACGAATATCCACAGATGGGAAAAAAATCACAACACAATGGAGATGTGCAACGTAAACAAAAGTTAGAAGGCGTGTTTATGCACATGAAAATGATGTCTATTCAAATTTCACACCAGCTGCATAAGAGTGGTGCTAGTAGTGCGACTATGAGAATGCAAATCTGGTTTGGTTTAAACACAAGCTGTAACGGTTATCAACATTAGTTACCTTTGAGATTGGACATGGTGAGTTGATGTTGGTCGAGAATGCCTTTAAGGTGACAAAGACACCATTATCAACACCTCATTCAGTTTGAAAGACGTCGTGTAATAGGGCTACGAGAAGCTGGATGTTCCTTCTGCGATATTGTGGAAAGACTTGGTAGGAATGTAGCTGCTTTCCACAACTGCTGGCAGTGATGGTCACCAGAATGCACTGTCACTAGATGGTTGGCATTCAGACAGCTGTGTGGCACTACCAAAAGGAAAGACCACCATGTTCAGTGTTCGGCCCTGGTGCATTGCACTGCATCTGCAGCAGCAATCTGAGAAACAGATGGCGCCACAGTGACACAACAAACTGTTACAAACTGGTCACTTCAAGGATAGCTCCGAGCCAGAGGTGCAGTAGCATGAATTCCAGTGACCCCAAACCAACACCATTTGCGACTTCAGTGGTGTCAAGCGGTAGCTCATTGGAGGGCAGGGTGGATGTCTGCTGTGTTTTCTAATGAAACCTGGTTCTGCCACAGTGCAGTGATGGCCATGTGTTGGTAAGGAGGAGGACAGGTGAGCACCTGTAACAAATCTGTTCATGGTCTAGACACACTGGGCCTACACCTGAAGTTACAGCCTGCAGTACAATTTCATATGATAGCAGTAGCACTCTCGTGATTATCCCATGCAACCTGACTGCAAATCTGTACTTCAATCTGGTGATTTCATCTGTTGTGCTTCCATCTGTGAAAAGCATTCCAGTAAGTGTTTTCCAACAGGAAATGCCCATCCATATACTGCTGTCATCACCTAATAAGCTCTACAGTGTCGACATGATGGCTTGACGTGCTCAATCACCAGATATGCCTCTAATTGAGCACATATGGGCATCATCGGATGACAACTGCAGCATCATTCACAAATGGCATTAACCATCCCTGTACTGAACAGGCATGGAACCCCATCCCACAAACTGATGTCCGGCACTTGTTCTACACAATGCATGCATGTTTACACTCAACATTCTGGTGGTTACATCGGATTATTAATGTACCAACATTTCACACTTGCAATGGCTTATCTTGTGCTTTGATTAACCTGTGATCTTGTAACATTAATCACTTAACTATGTTGCCTTGATAAATTCTTTCATGGAGTTTCTTTACTCTATGGTAATCATTTTTTGATGGTGTGATTTTTTTTCCATCAGTGTAGTAAGCATGCTGTCATGAAAGCTTCTGTAAACCATCTGATACTTAGCGTATTAAAACCTATCATGTAGATAAGTTATTGGATGAAAAGCCAGGCGCAAGTAAAATATTAGGGTATAAAATAAACCGACATACTAAGTGATTAAATGGAAAGCAATACAAAATCAAAAGTCCCCTATTTTTTTTTTTTTTTTTTTTTTTAGTATATGATAAGTTGCTTACAAAAGGTGCCCAAATGAACAGTTAACAAAAGTGTAAAAAGAAAAAAGTACGGTATGCAAAAAACTATATAGTCTTCTTATGTTTCTGCAGTAAAGAGTAAAAGATACTACTGCCACAGCTTTTAACTCAAGTTATGCAGATATCTCAACACAGCATAAAGGAACATATGGAAGCAATCAAGTAAGAAACTACATGAAAGCTTTTCTTCGAAATCCAGACATATTCTACTCCATTTCTCATGATTTTGCCTAATGTGTGTGCACTGCGATTGCAACTTCCATTAACTAAACTTTTTGGGTGAACTCGGGCATTCAATACCACTCATCTGCTTTGACTTGCGGCATAGCTGTGTTGTGTTGGGGATGTCATGTTCATGCGGTACACTTATAATGTTTGCAAATGGTGTACTGGAGTGTGTAGTGGCACACACTAATGTAGGATGTTTACATTTGTGAGTGGTGTTAATGATGTACTACTAGAATAATTCGTGGCAGTCTGTTTTGTGGCAATCTGTTAGTTATTTTGAGTCTAACAGTTATGAGCAATAGTCATTTCTGGGTTGAGAAGCATTAGTGTAGGTATTGTTTATGGTTGTAGGTTTAATTTTATGTTTCATATTTTATTAATTATGGATGTGACAAGTTCACAAGTAGGTCCCTGCCTTTCGCAATTGGGCGGGGGGGGGGGGGGGGGGGGGGGAGATGACATGTTGAGCACAGTTACATTCCTACAATTGATTGATTTAATTGCAGATTTATGATTGAGGAGAAAATGTGAGCCTAACCAAAGTTGCTGCATCTTGGCCAAGTGACCAGCATATGTGACATTGTCAGCAGAACAACATACGGCATTCTATGTAGAGGGATTCCAGGTTTGGGAATTCTAAGCTTGCTATTCAAGAGCTCGTGTGGATGACGTTCTTTCAGCTAACACTAGCTGTTGCTAGATCTATATCTCACCTGCACATAACAGTGTGGTTCTTGGATATCAAAGTGTGTCTTATTCCAGCTTTATTTGAATTTGCTGGTTGTGTTGTTAGTATTTATATTTGGTTGTGGGTGACAGGAATCACAGTTTGTTTTACTTACATTGGTGCAGCAATGATTTCAATATTCACCATATGAGCGAGTATTGGTTTTGCTGTACGGTACCAATAATGTCTTACACTAGTATTCACAATTTTTCACTATGTGTATCGATCCTGTTCTTAGGTATTCCATAGTATGATCAATTTTAGGATTTTTGTAGTGGTCTCAGCTTGTCAAGTTGAGCTATACGGCTCAACTCTGGATGTTGATACTGCATTTTGTTAGTACAATTTATTTTAGGATTTCTGTATTGATTTTATGCCATATTGTGTTTTTGCCACTGTAGTGTTTTGTATATTTTACTCTTTATGTGATTTTGCTCCTGCTGCATCAGATTTTAGTTTGATACCACCAAAAACCTCCACTTTCCCGTGGTAGTTTTGTTAGCTTCAATATTTATTATAAATAATTAGTACAATTTTGTATTTGATGTTTACATTTTCACACCATGTAAACGTCTAAGGTTATTGATCACCATCTCGAAACCACGTTCTTGTACATTGCATCCTGGGGCTTGGTATGATATTGGTTAAAGACAATAGATGGTGGTATCAGATGCCCCGTAAGTTGATGTTGCATTATGGGATTATTTCTTGGATACAGTCTCATGGCACGGGAAAAAAATATGGACATACCTCCACCAAGCACCTGACGAGCTTTGAAATAAATTACCACAGAAAATGAAATGCAAAGTATATTAAAGGTAGTGCCTCATTCCAAATTTCATTTCTAACTTTGGTTGCAAATCAAACAACACAATGGAAGAACTTAACTCACTCGTGGTAGTGGTCTGCAAACTTTTTCTTGAGCTTTAATAGCAGGATGGGAGGTAAAATGAAATCACTCCACTCTATACACAGACTGCTGCACTAAGAGGAGCTGCATGGAAGGAGGAAATTTCACCGTCCCCCTACAATTCTGCCATTTCACAAATGCTCTGCAGCAAATTTCAGCAGTCAACGTGGACAATAACATTTCTTCCCAAATCAGTCCTAGGACCTACATGATGGACCTTAATTATTTCGTCATTTGTTCTAGAACAAACAGCCCTAGCTCAGCACAATAAAAACACAGCATTCCACTGCAAAAGTTGACGCCTCGAGGCTTATCCGACTCCCCAACCCTCCAATGTTGTTTGTGGTTACAGACTGATATACTGTGGAGCCACAGGTTTGGGTAAAGCTGTCAGATGGCAAAGTCAATAAATGTGAATTGACTAGAGACCTAGTAGGTAAAATATTCACTTTAATTTTTGTTAGAAAAATGAAATTGAACAGCAAATTGAGGAAAGAATAATTACATAACGGAGAAATCTCTGACAAGTATATTTAGGCATATCTTCTACAACTATAAAAGAAGGAAAGGGGAGTTTACTTTGCAACTTCCAAGCTACATTATGGCCCACTTGTTTCTATCACGATTAATGTATTGCATATGGACACAACATGCACTAAAATACACTAGGAGATCCCTACATAAAGTGATATAACATTCCTTAATTTGCCTTCCATTTTCAGGTATATATAAAGAAACAATTAGATCAAATCTTGGTAGTGATGGATTCTACCCAACATTAGAAATGACTTATGCATTCACAAAGCTGAGTACACGTCTCATAATTACATATTAAATACGGAGCAAATATTTCCAACAACAAACTTAGGTCTCAACTGTACTACAGAGTAATCTGTTACCCATGTTCACTGGCTATGTCAACTTACAATCAGCTCTACACCAACCAAGGCCTCAAGGTATTTTACACATGACTGTGACCACAACTAATTTCCCCAGAGTGTGGAGTGGAAGGGGAAACCATCACACTGGAGCCACATTTAATGTCCACTATAGCACTACAGCTTATGGTACTCTTCAACCACTACATACAGCAGTGTGTGGACACAAAACAATATAAGATGAATTTATATCTCTTATTAACATAATTTCTTTTACAATTTATGAAATATATTTTACTAAAATACATTTTTAATGATTTACTGATGTATTAATCTATTCTTAACATTTTGATTGCAACAGACTGAACAAAATTTTATTAAATAATTAATAAACACAATGGATTTTTGCTGAAATTTGACATGTCACAAGCATTTTTTCTTTCTTTCTGTTTCTTTAAAAATAGATGCCGTCTGAGTTTCGATTAATCTGCTTCTGTGAAGTGCTAACCTATATTAGCGTACACTGAATAACACATACAGGTAACCTTGGACATGAATTCATGAAATATTAACTTTCAAACATCTTGTCTACATCCCTGTTGTTGACAAGAATGACAGCATGTTTACTGCACCATTCTGACTTCTGAGACACCTTCCTACTATGCTTCATGCGTTTCTACTGTGAGAATTGTAAGCAAGAGCCTCGATTACATAAATATTTTTATGAGGCCTGTTATATTTACTCAACCGGCATAGTCTGTCTACTGGCAACAAATTATAACGCAAACACTGGTAGAGATCTTAGCTTATTCTTTTGTAAGTGCATGCTTGTCTCCATTAGTAGCCTATATCAATGTATGTACTACTACTTACCATGACGTTTTCTTTGGTAGAAGGTAGGCCTACTTCAGCCGAATCCTTGGGAGCTGCAATGCCCAAAAGATCCCGTAATCTTTTGTCTGAGGCTAAAAACTCTTTTCTTACATCGTGACAAAATGTCAATTTTCGCACACACAACTTGCAAACCTGCTGTGGCAGACCGTCGTCCTGCACTACTTTCGTTGGCATAATGCTATTAATCATAACATCTAGATGTATTTTTTCCGCTTCATAACTAAAAATTGGCATCACTCTTTCACGATGAGTAAGCTTTGAACACAAACGGCACAGCAACTGCACTCTCGGAACTGCATCACTCGATTCAACATTGGTATCTTTATTCAGATCGTTTAATCTGTTTTCAAAATCGCAAGTTTCACTTTCATCCTCATACTGCGTAAATGCGTCGATACATCTTTTTTCTGTTTGCGTTTCTAGCTGCGAAGTATGGCTGCTATTTTCGGGTAGTAGACACAGCAGTTGCTCTGTTACGGCATCAATCTGACGATGCCAGTTATCAAATGATTCAACATTGCATGAAAAAAGTGCTCCACTATTACACTCAGAAACGTCTGTTCTTTCAGATTTCGAATGTATATCATTCTTATGGATTTCTTGAGTTCTAAATGGAGGAATGTTGAATACAGTAGGGACAGCGTTCCTCACAAGCGAGCGTTTCTTTTTGTTCACAAAACACTTTTCTTCGAAATGAAGGGCACAAACAACATTGTTCTTCAAGGCGCTAGGTGGCCGCTTCAACAGTTCTGGGTCACCAATGTTTGTAATCCATTTCTTGGCACTATTAAAAACAAAAGAAATCATGAAGAAAAAATAATATAACAAGTATTTAGGATGTGAAAACCATCAACAAGTTTATAAATACATTTCAACACCAACATACCTGATAGGGTTTTTAGGAAAAGTGAAGAACGGTAGATCAGGACACTTATCTTTAGTGCGAAAGCAATTACGAGCTCTACACACGCCTCCCATTACACAACTTTTATGTCATGTAACTTACAATCTCATTATTTCATATTTCGAGCGCTATGTCGTATAAAATCATTGATATACAAACTACGTGCCAAACGAACACACGCCAACTACAAGTCCACCAAAGATTGTTGACTCAAATTAATACAAATGGCCAGACAACATGGCGGGAAGTGCTGTTTCGTAAAAGCTTAATATCAAGTGGCTAAATAATATGCTGCGAAATTCCGTAAAGTAATCGATGTTTACCATAGCCGTCCCAATATAAGATTCAAATGAAAAAATTAAGAAAATTTGTGGACACATTCACTTATTCTTAAAAGTCTATATTTCACGTCCTACGCAGTTTTCTAAATGATTTGTTAGTCACGCAGTGAGTAGTTCTAGTTTATTGCATTTCTTCTATATTACACATTTAATTACAAAAAATCGAAAATTTCAGCACATTATCTACCAAACAACTGTGCATTAATAGCAAATATGTTGACTAACGTAATGATAAAGGTATGAGTACACAGTGCAACATGATTACTGTTTGGTACTTGCAGTTGCTCCAACTTATCTAGCACTAGCCAAGGGAGTATTCAGTGCGTCTCGAGTGTCATCTCCGTAATACAAGAATATCTCCTTACATGTACTCAGTATACAATATATACGTAGTATTGATTTATGATTATGAATTATTCTGTAACTTTTGCTTCGCCTTAGCATTGCTGATGTCGCTAAACTCAGGCAGAAATTGCTTAGCTGCTTTTTCGAGGTAGAACACCTCTGAATATGAGCAATGGCGAACAGCCTATAATGCTAACGAGCCACACTCAAAAAAGTTATGAATAACTTTCCGCAAAATCACAAAAATTTAGAAGAGATGGTAACCGGTACAGTTTAATATCGTGAAGATACTTCCCTTTTAAATAGTCTTTTAATGAAACGTGAGAGAGAATACGAATTTCATGAATTCTTTTGGAACAGTGTGGTCAGTCTTATGTAGAGGCTGCCCCCTGAAACTTACTAGACATTTTGGTATCAATTTGAATGAATCATTACAGTGATAACCACTGAAATTAACGTTTCGAGAGTAGCTGTTACCTAAAGCCCAATATTCAGTATCCTCAATGACAGGCCACCGGCATCGAAAGACGAGATCCCAAATTTAGAACCCAGTAAATACCAAATGAAGCAATATACTAATACGACTGTTTTTCCATATCTTGATGTGTCACTAGAGCCGTACAGAAACATGATTGCATTGTGCATAATATAAGCTCACAGTTTCGATAAGAAGACAGCCACCATAATGAGACTTTCCATTATTCTGTGACACTCTTCTAAGAATACAACAAGGATCAATGCAAAATTGTTGTATTTTCTTTTCGTACGCTAATCAATACGAGCATTTCCAATATATACCATAATGCCTTGCAGATCAGTGAACACCAATAATCACACTGAAAAGTCGAGAATCGGGCCTACAAAGGGACATCAACGGAAAACAGCTAATTTCAAACGATGCTGCTAAGACTGACAATAGTCTCGTTTAAGGAATTCACCTAACATTCACCTAAAATGTTTAGTAAAAACACTGGAAGTATAAAGCAAGATATGGATTCGATATTTATTATTCAAAATAACAGTATAATGCACGATTCATCTCATCCACGTTTCGTAATCAAAGAGTTATAACTATCCTACAAAGAAAACTGCATGCAGAGCACACGTGTGAAGCATCCTAGGATACTGCACAAGTGTGTGGAGTGTGGAACCCGCATCAAACAGGAATACTAAGGGATATTAAACATATACAAAGAGGATCATCGCAACTGGAAGAGTCTTGAAGACAGACGAAGAAGCGTTTAAGCAATCATTTGTCCCACACTTTGTACGTTTAAGGAATGGGAGAAAGTCCTAATAATTGGTACAATGAGAAGGGTCCAATCCATGGACTTTACAGTGGTTTATGGACTTTAGACATAGATGAATGATGATGTGCTAAATGAGGCTAGAATGTGCTTAACAGCAAATTATACCTTTTTTAATCAAGTCAGAAACGTTTTAGCGTATAATAATATTTATGGATCTTTTTAAGAATTTTACATCATTACCAACACATTTTTCTTTGTTGCTAAGATAAAGTTGGTATAATCATGTAGTTTCAAGGCTATTACAAAATACGAATAGCCTTGGATAGAGCTGTTTCCAAGTAAATGCTCAACACTCACTCTAGTGGATCGTTGTAAGAGCTTCAAAATTGTTTTACATAATATCTTAATAAACAAAATAGTGCTGGTCCTGCTATCATTTCTTATTTATGTAAATAATAAGCCTTCTAGTATTATGGGTGATTCTAAAACATTTCTTTTTGCTGATGATACCAGCTTGATAGTGCACCAAGTTGTGAGTGATGCTAACACAGTATCAAATAATATAGTTTAAAACATAAGTTTCTCTCAATTAATACAAGGTAAAAATCCAATTTGCATTTGGAATACAGCTCCTTGACTCTTGTACAGAAAGGCATGCAATATTCCGCTGTATCAATTTTCAATAAGCTGCCACATGAATTCAAAACTCTTAGCAGTAATCCACGCACTTTCAAGTCCAAACTGAAAAATTTCCTCATGACTCACTCTTTCTAATCTGTCAGGGAACTCCTGGAAAAATCAAAAAACTAAGCTAATTACTGTGTTCCATTGTTGATTATGTTTACTTAAAATTGTGGCTTGTCATCTACATAGGATTCATATATGTCCCATTTTATCTATTATTACTCTTTTGTTATAATTTCGTTTACTGGCTCATTCCATGACTAACGACAACTGCTCCTCAGTTTGGTCCTGTGGAACACGACATACAAAATAAAATAAAATAGTCTAGGACTACTTTGTCAGAGTTACAAATGTCTTCCTCTGGCAAAAGAAATTAATAAGATGCATTTTTGGTCTATAAAACACTATCTCTTGCAAAAAATACTTCACAAAATACAAAATCTTATTGTCTCTGCTTGTACATACTCTAAGTTCTTGTCAATACCAAAGGAGAAGGCATATATATGTCTGTTCTTGTAAAACAAGGAACGGAACCGTGATAAATGTCCTCTGAACTAGACTAAAAATAATTTTGCACAGATTTGCGTGCTGTTTCTGAAAAAGATACCAAAAGGTATCAAGTAACTGCTACAACAAAATTAAAATGGCGATGGAATCATGGCTAAAATACAGACCTTCTAGAAAGTTGATGAATTCATGCGTAATAGTGTAAATGATATAATAATATAATGTGAACTAAATACTGTACAGCATAAGGTGTAAATTGACATCTGTCCGAATTAAATTTGTAACAATACATTCAGTTGTAACATTATACTCTGTGAGCAAATGGCTTACACCAGACATGTCTCATGCAACAGTAGTGTTGTCTTCAGACCAAAAACCATTTGATATGAACTGATTAAATAATTAGTTAAATCGTATTACCACATTACTACATCAGAATCAATATGAAATAGGGACTGTTTATTCCATACAGAGGCAGTGTAGTAGGCTAATAGCAATGTAGGTATGTGTTAGCAAGCCATCACAGCTAACTGAAGTCATACAACATGAAATGCATTTTTCAGCAACTCATCGGGCAGAGGACCTGCAGAGTGACCATATCATCACAAATTTCCATTTGTGTTCAAAGCAAAAAAAAAAAAAAAAAAAAGAAAAAGCTGAGCAATGCAAGGTAATTCTTTTCTCACTCAATTATCTACCACCAGAAATACTTATCCATGAGACAAATGTCTTATCTTTCTGAATATTCCAGCTGCCTAAAACTGATCAATCATCAATTGAAAAAAAAAAATGGATTGAGTGTTGCCCTAGCTTGTATTGTTCCAGCTAGAGGTTAGATAGGGTATAATTCTTTTTATCAGGTAACATACTATTTTCTAGCCTTTTGATGATGTAAAATATCAGAGAGTGAGATCACAATAAAAAAATTCAATATCTATAATAGAATACATCCTTGCTTATTTTTACTGGCGCAATTTTATTACATTTCTTGCACAGTTCATATTATCAGTAACTTAGCTTTTCTATCCCCCACAATTACTGTAACTGTTAATAATATACTTATGAAGTTTTGCTTGCAGTGGCAGCCAAATTGGCTCTGAAAACTCCTCACTCATTATTCTCATTGATTTTAACCAAATTAAGTAGCAGTGGTATTCAATATTTCAAGCAAGCTGTAGACGATGAATTCACACCATAGCTCTCCAAATCTACTAATCTTGTAATTCTCTTCTTCTACATTTTTTTCTTTTTGAGAGTACTTCTACATAACAATGCTCTAACAGAAACACAGTTGTCATCTGCAATAAGAACTGTCATAAATTTTTCTACAAGAATTGAATAAGATGATTTCCCAAAAAACAGAAAGAAATTCTGTTCACAAAATGACATGTTAGTTGTGATATACTACTGTGGAAGGATTACAATGATATATTCGTATAAAATTAATCTATGTACCTCTTCAGTCATGTGTAAGAAGGACAAATCAGTATGCTGTATCTCCTCAGGCAACTAACTATTTTTCATCATTAATAGCGAGTCAGTGTCAGAGAAGATAATTACATCACGTGAAGAATGCAATATTTGTAACTGAAGGTCTGAGTACCATAAAAAGAACTCCTCTTCAATCTTAGTTATTGTTAAGAATTTCCACTAGATGGAGGCACTTGAGTGAGAAGTTCCCAAACTGGCTAGAGAGCTGTTTGAATGATTTGTGTCCTCACTATCTAAAAGTATTCATTAATGGCCTCCTGAACAGTATTGTAACTGCTTTTCCCCTGACTCATACCTTCAAATGATACCTCAAGAAGAAAACGCATCAACAGAATCACAGGGTCGTGTGTCTATAATCGAAAAGAGACAGTATTGCACAAACGCCCAGCGTCATAAGGACAATAGCCCATATCTTTTTGCTTCAGAAAGTACTGGCTGGAAAGATCCCTCGTGGAGTGATCAGTGGCGAGCACTTTTCAGAAAACTGGGGCAATAGTAACCTTTTCCAAGAAAGTGTGATGTCCTAAGTAGAAATAAATGAATTTAATTTTCGTGGAGTGTTTAGCAAAATGTATGTAACGTTGTGAAATGACATGAAGTGAACCAAACATACACAGGGTGGTCCATTGATCGTAACCAGGCCAAATATCTCACGAAATTAGCGTCAAACGAAAAAACTACAAATAACGAAACTTGTCTAGCTTGAATGGGGAAACCAGATGGCGCAATGGTTGGCCCGCTAGATGACGCTGCCATAGGTCAAACGGATATCAATTGCGTTTTGTTTTCTATAGGAACCCCCATTTTTATTACATATTCGCGTAGTACATAAAGAAATATGAATGTTTTAGTTGGACCACTTTTTTCGCTTTGCAATAAATGGCGCTACAATAGTCACAAACATATAGCTCACAATTTTAGATGAACAGTTGGTAACAGGTAGCTTTCTTAAATTAAAATACAGAACATAGGTACGTTTGAACATTTTATTTCAGTTGTTCCAATCTGATACATGTACGTTTGTGAACTTATCATTTCTGAGAACGCATGCTGTAGTGGCGTGATTACCTATAAATACCAATTTTGCAATAAATGCTCCAAATTATGTCCATCAACCTCAGCGCATTTGGCAATACGTATAACGACATTCCTCTCAACAGTGAGTAGTTCGCCTTCCATAATGTTCGCACATGCATTGACAATGCACTGACGCATGTTGTCAGGCGTTGTCAGTGGATCATGATAGCAAATATCCTTCAACTATCCCCACAGAAAGAAGTCCGGGGACGTCAGATCCGGTGAACATGCGGGCCATGGTATGGTGCTTCGACGACCAATCCACCTGTCATGAAATATGCTATTCAATACCGCTTCAACAGCACGCGAGCTATGTCCCAGACACCCACCGTGTTGGATGTACATCGCCATTCTGTCATGCAGTGAAACATCTTTTAGTAACATCGGTAGAACATTACGTAGGGCCAGCCACGGTGGCCGAGAGGTTCTAGGTGCGTCAGCCCGGAACCGCGCAAATGCTACGGACGCAGGTTCGAATCTTGCCTCGGACATGGATGTATGTGATGTCCTGAGGTTAGTTAGGTTAAAGTGGTTCTAAGATCTAGGGGACTGATGACTTCAAATGTTAAGTCCCATACTGCTCAGAGCCATTTGAACATTAGGTAGGAAATCAGCATACATTGCACCATTTAGATTGCCATCGATAAAATGGGGACCAATTATCCTTCCTCCCATAATGCCGCACCATACATTAATCCACCAAGGTCGCTGATGTTTCACTTGCCACAGCTGTCGTGGATTTTCCGTTTCCCAATAGTGCATATTATGCTAGTTTACGTTACCGCTGTTGGTGAATGACGCTTCGTCGCTAAATAGAACGCGTGCAAAAAATTTGTCATTGTCCCGTAATTTCTCTTGTGACCAGTGGCAGAACTGTACACGACGTTCAAAGTCGTCACCTTGCAATTCCTGGTGCATAGAAATATGCTACAGGTCCAACAGATGTAGATGTAGCATTCTCAACACCGACGTTTTAGAGATTCCCGATTCTCGTGCAATTTGTCTGCTACTGATGTGCAGATTAGCCGTGTCAGCAGCTAAAACACCTACTTGGGCATCATCATTTGTTGCAGGTCGTGGTTGACGTTTCACATGTAGATGAACACTTCCTGTTTCCTTAAATAACTTAACTATCCAGCGAACGGTACGGACACTTGGATAATGTCGTCCAGGATATAGAGCAGCATACATAGCACATGACCGTTGGGCATTTTGATCACAATAGCCATACATCAACACGATATCGACCTTTTCCGCAATTAGTAAACAGTCCATTTTAACACTGGTAATGTAACACGAAGCAAATACCGTCCGCACTGGCGGAATGATACGTGATACCATGTACTTATACGTTTGTGACTACTCCAGGGCCATCTATCAAAAAGCGAAATAAGTGGTCCAACTAATTTCTTTATGTACTACCCGAATATGTGGGTTCCTATTTTAAAAAAAAAAACGCATTTGATATTCGTTTGACCTATGGCAGCGCCATCTAGCACGCCAACGTCTGGTTCCACCTTCAAGCTAGACGAGTTTCGTTCTGTGTTTTTTTTCGTTTGATGCTTATTTCGTGAGATATTTTGGCTCAGTCACTATCAATGGACCACCCTGTATACACAACCACTAGTACTGTCAATAAAAGACTTCTGCTTGTCGCCGTAATTCTGCAAGTGCTGGACATGTACTGAAGAGACCAAATATGCGACTACTGAGCTACATATTGAAGATAATTGTTATTATATTAAGACCATACAATCTAACAGTTACTTTAGCCACTGGCAAAAAAAATTGTAGTAGGGTGACACACAGCATGTAAACTAACACTGACAAACTTTAAAACCTGGACACCTGAAAAATAAAATGATCTGAGTGCCCATGACTAGACATGAGCAGTCTCGTCAAGGGTTTCTTATTAGATCAGAGGAACATATACGTACATTAAGGTACAACACACACATTACAATATAGGTTATGTGTTTGGCAATGTAGGTAATCTAATACTAATATTAATAATGGTAATAATAATAATAATAATAATCTTTTAGCATCTTTCAATCATTTTGTGCCATGCTAAGCACTGGTTACTTACGAAAAGACATACTTGATTTAGGTAGTGTCATATGGAAACGAATGTTGATCTCAGCTATGCACAAGTAGAATGAAAATCTTGTATTATAATTAATAGCTCATCACTTTTATGCAGACACACACACATAGATCACAATGTCACCATTTCACTCTTATCACACTTGTAATTTCTCTCAAATAGTTACCACTGCTCTTCACCAAACTCAGCCATCTAGGAGCTGTGAAAACAATTGAAACTTTAATGCCTTTTATGAAGAGTATGATAGAATGCTGACTTTCTTTGGTACATTTGCTGATTTAAGCAAATTATTCGATTCTGTCTCACTTAACATATTTGTTGCAAAGTTAAAAATACTGTGACATTAAAGATAAATCACTACACTTATTCAACGCTTATTAAATCTTAAATTTAAAGAAATAAGTTACATAATCCATTTGTAAACATGCATAAATCATTAGCACTCCCAATAAAAAGAGGAGTACCTCAAGGCTCCATAGTTGGATCTGTCTTATTCATTGTCTACATAAAAGCTGTTTCGAATTATCAAACATTTAAGAGCGTACTTCCAACCCTCGTACAAGTTAATCGGAAAAGACATTAAACAGCCACATAAAAAACATGAATCATTACAGGGATTGAAGTAGCTTGTGAAAGGGAAAGGGGAATGTATCTGTTGGCAAGAACAAGTGGATATTCTGCAGTAGTTGCACACAACAAATACTTGTCAAAATTACTAACAAAAGTTATTAAAAAATCAAGGAACATGCACATAATGTCAGAAACTAGTAGCTCTGACAACAGATGTGAGGATATATGGAATGTAGTGAAACTAGAGACAATGCCACCTAAAATGGTAACATCACTATAGAGCTGAAGGGAAGAGCTATAAATGATAAGTGACAGGCACCAAATATGTTTAAAAATCATTCGATAAACACAAAAGAAATTAAAGGGACTAACAGTTCAAGAGAAAAATCATAGTAGTATGTTGAAGAAACAAGTCTCAAAAACTTCAGACACATGAATGTGTCATCAAATTCTTCTGAAATTAAGAAAATTACATATACTCTCAAAAATAAAAGTTCATCTGGATTTGACAAGTGTTTCAAGTAGCAAAGTAAAGATTTGTTAAGGTTATGACCCAAGTGAGTAGTGTTGAATGGTGTCTCCCATACTGTGCAGAACACAAACCTATTTGACGAAGTGTCCTGGAGGCAGGTATTTCGGGAGGCACGTGCAGATGGCAGTAACAGCAAGCAGCAGGGAGTTCACATGGGACAGAAACCAGTTTGTGTTTCTTAAGTGCGCAGTGAGTGGCAAGCAATGTCCGTTGAAGAAATTAGCACACTGGAACAAGAAAAGGCCAGAAATTTACCAGCCTAGCCATTTTCAGTATAAAAATAAGTCCATTGGAAGGAACGTTTGTTGTGAAATAGTAATGAAGCTTAAAATTAACATAAAGTAAATATTTTTATTGTGTTATTCTGTTCAGACAAAGTAATTCACAAACAAGTGTCGCACAGTTTTTGCCACTAGTAATGTTAGATGCAGCTGTTTATACTATTTTCGTTGAAAATATTATCCAAAAAAGCAAAAAAAGTGTTGAAATCACTTAACTTGCGCTGATGCGAGCGATACAGTTCAATGGAAATTGATGCAGAGTACTCTCAAGCTTGCATCGATCGCTTTCAAAACGTAATCAAATGTAAATGTGGACATTTTAGTGCATTTATGGAATTTATCAGGATTTGATCGTAAATTCACATGCATGGTATTAAACTCTCCAAACATTTCTCTGTTTCACTTGAATGCTTGGACCTTACTTTACACTGAATAAATGTACTGTCAGAAATGTACTTACTTCCACTATCAAATTGAATAACAATGCATCAGATTCTATTGTTCGCCTGATCTCGGCAAGATGCTACCAACCACACTGCCCAGGACACTACAGCATCAGCCTGCATTATGTCATCGAGTGTGCTGCCTGCTCACAGCCTAATGAATCACTAACTACATCTACATCTACATTGATACTCCGCAAGCCACCCAACGGTGTGTGGCGGAGGGCACTTTACGTGCCACTGTCATTACCTCCCTTTCTTGTTCCAGTCGCGTATGGTTCGCGGGAAGAACGACTGTCTGAAAGCCTCCGTGCGCGCTATAATCTCTCTAATTTTACATTCGTGATCTCCTCGGGAAGTATAAGTAGGGGGAAGCAATATATTCGATACCTCAACCAGAAACGCACCCTCTCGAAACCTGGCGAGCAAGCTACACCGCGATGCAGAGCGCCTCTCTTGCAGAGTCTGCCACTTGAGTTTATTAAACATCTCCGTAACGCTATCACGGTTACCAAATAACCCTGTGACGAAACGCGCCGCTCTTCTTTGGATCTTCTCTATCTCCTCCGTCAACCCGACCTGGTACGGATCCCACACTGATGAGCAATACTCAAGTATAGGTCGAACGAGTGTTTTGTAAGCCACCTCCTTTGTTGATGGACTACATTTTCTAAGCACTCTCCCAATGAATCTCAACCTGGTACCCGCCTTACCAACAATTAGTTTTATATGATCATTCCACTTCAAATCGTTCCGTACGCATACTCCCAGATATTTTACAGAAGTAACTGCTACCAGTGTTTGTTCCGCTATCATATAATCATACAATAAAGGATCCTTCTTTCTATGTATTCGCAATACATTACATTTGTCTATGTTAAGGGTCAGTTGCCACTCCCTGCACCAAGTGCCTATCCGCTGCAGATCTTCCTGTATTTCGCTACAATTTTCTAATGCAGCAACTTCTCTGTATACTACAGCATCATCCGCGAAAAGCCGCATGGAACTTCCGACACTATCTACTAAGTCATTTATATATATTGTGAAAAGCAATGGTCCCATAACACTCCCCTGTGGCACGCCAGAGGTTACTTTAACGTCTGTAGACGTCTCTCCATTGATAACAACATGCTGTGTTCTGTTTGCTAAAAACTCTTCAATCCAGCTACACAGCTGGTCTGATATTCCGTAGGCTCTTACTTTGTTTATCAGGCGACAGTGCGGAACTGTATCGAACGCCTTCCGGAAGTCAAGAAAAATAGCATCTACCTGGGAGCCTGTATCTAATATTTTCTGGGTCTCATGAACAAATAAATTGAGTTGGGTCTCACACGATCGCTGTTTCCGGAATCCATGTTGATTCCTACATAGTAGATTCTGGGTTTCCAGAAATGACATGATACGCGAGCAAAAAACATGTTCTAAAATTCTACAAGAGATCGACGTCAGAGATATAGGTCTATAGTTTTGTGCATCTGCTCGACGACCCTTCTTGAAGACTGGGACTATCTGTGCTCTTTTCCAATCATTTGGAACCCTCCGTTCCTCTAGAGACTTGCGGTACACGGCTGTTAGAAGGGGGGCTTTTTCCAGAGAGACTGGAATATGCCATTGTAAAATGCCTCTTTGAGAAGGATGACAGGAGAAGTGTCAATACCTACCGATCCATTTCGCTAGTGACTTAATTTTCGAAAAATTTTGAGAGGGTGATGTATTCTAGAATAGTAACTGAGGAACACTAATACCCTCAGCAACTCACAGTATGGATTCCAGAAGGGTTCTGCTACTGAGAATGCTATTAACTTGTTCCCTCACCAAATTTTACGTGTGTTAAATACAAAATAGAGCCAGTTGATATTTTCTCTGTCCTATCTAAGGTAACTGAATGTGTGAGTAACAGTACTCTCCTAGATAAACTACAGTTTTGTGGGATTGATGGTGTAGCCAACTACTGGATAATGTCATATCTAATGAAGTGAAAGCATAAAGTAGTAATTAGTAATGCAACAAACGTAGTCTAGGGACGATAATCTGACGTTGGAGAAATCACGTATGTGGTCCCCCAAGGCTCAACCTTAGGTCTGCTATTGTTCCACGTGTCTGTAAATGATCTTCCATCTAACATGCAACAAGTAGATTTAGTACTGTTTGCAGGTAACAGTAGTACTATAATCAATCCAAGCACACACTATGAAAGACAAAAAAAGTAAACAAGATTCTTATAAGTTTCATTGACAGGTTTTCTGTGAACAGTATCACCTTCAATTGTAAAAAGACACAACATATTCGTCTTTACCTGTCTAGAGGTACTACATCGATGATAAGTGCAACACATGATCAGAAAATTGTAAATAGGATGGAACACTCAAAATTTATAGGTGTCCATATTGATAAGAATTTAAACAAGAAAAAAACACATTTTGGAAATTGAAACAACTTAATTTAGCCATATTTGAACTTACAATCTTCGGAAATCTACAGGGGAGACAAACCAGTAAGTTGATATGTTTTGCATATTTTCATTCAATAACGTCATATCGAATAATGTTCTTGGGTAACTCATCTTTAAGAAGGAAAATGTATGTTGCTCAAAAACATGTTCTAAGTATCCATCTATCCATGATAATCTTATAAACATGTTTAAGGAGTCGAGAATTCCGATTTATGCTTTGCAATATATTTATTTCCTCAGGAACTTTGTTGCAAATAATCCATTGCAGTTCAAAAGAAACAATGTTGTACATTATTACTATATTAGAAAGATAAATGACATTCATTACTAAATATTAAGGTTGTCTTTAGCACAAAAAAGTGCACAGTGCTGCAACTGAAAGTTTTATAACTTACCCCACAAAGTAAAATCTGAAAACAAGCTGAAAATGTTTCTCCTTGACAACTCCTTCCATTCTGCAGAAATATTTCTATTATTGAAGTGTGTAAAATGCGATAGGCAATAATTATTAGCTCACATCTGTATATTTAATGATATTAATGGTAATAAATGTTCAGCATATAGCCATATTTTCAAACTACAAATTAATTTGCCATATGAATATAAAATGACTTGTTCCGCATCTTTACGATTTATTGTGCAAATGATTCATGGAACATTAAACTAACTAACTAACCAATGAGTGTGAGAACTCAGTTTTCAATTACATCACTCAAAAGGCAATTTGAGTATGGCACAAAATGTTCATCCCATTTGCACCTTCTGATGCAATTCCCTTCCTGCACTAATGAACAGCAAATTCCGTTTGTCAATTCTTGTTTCAATTTCGAAGCACCATTTCTGTATTTTGGTTTTCATGTTTGCAATTTTCTGGTGTGTGTGATTTGCAGTTCCAAACAAATCTAAAAAGAAATCATTAGCAATAATTGCTGAGTCTCTTAAATTTCGAGCATGTTTGTGGAAATACAAAAACGAGTGCTGCAAACACAGAAGTTTAATGACCAAGGATTGCCCAAAAGTGTGGATGACGAGTGGGTGATTTGCATATCACATAAGCTAAAATAAGAAGTATTTGCTGTGCCTACATAAATGGATACAACAAAACAGGGACCAAAAGATTGGTTTCTGGAAATGTATGGTTGTATATAAAATAAATTCCACTTTTAAAACTTATCAGGCATTGTAATGTGTATTCAGGAAGAAATCGTGCATTTCTTTAAAGTTTGTGAAAGTTGTACAAAAATGTTAGTGCTGTACTTTGTCAATACAAAATATTAATTATGATATGCTGTATAGTTAGTGCACATCTCGGATGACAACAAAATGAGGTGGATTATTATCTCATCATTCAAGGTGTGTACCACACTATCCAATAACATGGTGTGTGTATCTTTATTCTAAATTGTATATGACCATAACTGTGACAACATGGTATTTATTTTAATAGGAACCTATTACTTATATTATAAATTAAATGTTGCTGGCAGTTAAAGGTCAGCATTATTTGTTGGTGCACTCTGATCCATTACATACTTAAACAATACACTGCACATAGGACAAGCAAAATAGAGAAAGACAGACAGACAGAGAGAGAAAGAGAGTGAGAGAAACAGTACTGTTCCCAGAAATTATGTTTGAAAGTATTTTTATGTCACTGCTATTTTAAATCAGTAGGTGGGCTGTTGCATAATTTAACTGTTATCTTCAAAGCACTTGAATGACCTAATACTGTTACAGGCTCAGATATGTGAATATTAATTGTGTTTAATGTGTTGTGAAAAATATGTTTTTACTTTATCATAGATCTCAAGCGCTGTTTAAAAGACACTCATCAGCAAACAGATACACTCATACATACAGAAACAGGTGATATAGTAAATAATTTCTTAAAATTACCATTGATTAGTTATCTGTGAATGCTCTCATCTTCAATTTTAAAAGGCAACATATTCTGTTCTCTATATCTAGGGGTACCACAACAATGAAAAGTCTAACATATGGTGAGAAATTAATAAATAGAGAGGAAAATTCAAAATCCTTAAATGTCCTTATTTATGAGAATTTAAACTGAAGATAAGACATTTTGGAATTCCTAAAATGACTTAGTTCAGCCACATTTGCACTAGGAATCATTGTAAATGTTGGGTAGTGACAAATCAGTAAGCTGAGATATTCTGCATATTTCCATTCAATAATGTCCTGTGGAATAATGTTCTTGGCTAACTCATGTTTAAGCAATAAAATCTTCATTGTTCAGAATCGAGCTGTAAGAATAATACACAGTGCTCCCACACGATCTTCTTGTAGACATCTGTCACAGTAGTTGCGTGTTCTGACTACTGTAATATTTATTACCTCACGAAGTTTGTTGTAAGTAACTCGCTCCAGTTCAAAGTGAACAATGATGTATGTAATTACAATACATGAAGAAAAAGTGATACTTATTACCCTATATTAAGGTTCTCTTCAGCACAAAAAGTGGTACACAAAACTGCAATTAAAAGTTTTGATCACTTAATCAGTGATATAAAAAGTCTGTCAGACAGAAAAATAAAATCTAAAAATAAAAAACTATCTCTGTGCCAATTTCTTTTATTCCTTAGAACAATTTCTGTTATTGTAATGACTTAAAGGTAGTTGCAGGAATTAATAATTCACCTTTGTGTACTTAAAAAAAACATATAAATGTTCAGCATGTAGCAATAGTTCCAAAATAATTTTTTATGTGAATATAAAATGACATAGTCCATCCCATTATGATTTATCGTGCAAAATGATCTATGGTTCATGAAACTAACCAACTAACTAATACCTAAAAGTCTTGTTGGCCCTTTATTTTCAGCTGAATGAAGTGTTGTCCAGATGTTTTACAGAGAGCTGTGTCTTCCCCGAGGATGAGCCCTTACTGAACTAATGATTGGAAGTGTTCATAATATGTCTTAATCACAGCTGACTTGGCTGCACTTTGATTTAGCGCAGAAAGAGCAGAACAAGCTGTTGAAAGCTTTATTCCAAGAGCTTTCATATGACAGCAGCATTTTAAATTGGTTTTCATCGATATTCATAGAACTTTAGTTTCAGAACTGATGTCAATTACATATTGCCAATCCATGGCATTGTATCAAATTCTTGTAGAAATGAAGAAGAGTGGAGACTGATAAAGATAGTTATTTTTTTGTATTTATTATTAAGTTATTTTTTGACATTAGCTAGTAATCAGACACACTGAAAGGAACTATAGAGATCCTAGCACAGGGCCTTGTGGTACTCTGTACTTCATTGGTAATTTATTAGATAGATGTGTATTGTTGTAATGTCGTTTTCTTCAATGTTATCGTACCTTAATATCACCATTTGCTGCCTTTCTTCTATGCAAGATCTTTTCCACTGATATCGAATCCCTCTGATGACATCTTCCACACCATCCAGTTCTTCTAAATACTAATAAATAGCTGTTAATGCAGACTCAGATTTGCTAAATCCAAGATGACTTGGACATTATATGATATTTTTTGTAATGTAACTTTGTACATTGTTTCATGTATTTTGGAGGAAACACTGAGTTACAACACTGGACAACAGTTATTTAGATTAAAGTGCCCCTTGAAAAGGAATATGAAAATGGAAATGGATTAGTAATTGGTTGAATAGTTGGAAAAATTGATTTGAAAGAATAGTTGAAAATTTTTCAAGGTAATTTATGAATCTGTGCACAATTTTGAGTGAAACTTTAACTGATACCAATATCAACAGACTTTTAATATCATTACATTCAAGATCAGTAAACATAATGTGCATTATGTACTGCTGTTTCCAGTAGTGTGGTAGCAAATAATCACTGCAGCTATTGAAATTGTCGACCTATCATATGAAGCACAATATTTGTAGTATAAGTAAACCAAGTTTAACAGGTGCCTGTCAAGTCTGAGTCTTACCTTCACATTAATTCCATTGTGTTTAGTCTTGAGTATGACAATGTTGATGCCGGAACACTCCTCCATACATGGCATGAATTATTCTTGCTTCCACCAAACCTCTTGATGCAGGATCTCGGTTTGCGAGTGAATGATGAACGGATAGGATTTAACCTTGTAACCATGTGAGTAAATATTCCTTTTCTAATGATTTTTATAATAGTTTTAATGAACAGTTAAAATACACATTTTTAACAATGCTGGTACGAAGGATCTAAGCAAACCTCCATATGCTACCACTTCCCAAAACAAAAGTGTGAAGATACATGGATTAACAAACTGGAGAGCGTAGTGCAGCCATATAAGCATAGAGTGTAGCAGCTTCCTACCTTTTCCACTGAAATCAGCATTCCTGGCTTGTCTCGTTTATAGGCAAAATTTAATTTTAATTTGCTCTTTCAATGTTTCTAGATTCCCAATCTCTAATCTCGTGGTCATGTAACAAATACAATGTAAGTTTGATCAGTTCCTTGTAACAATAATATGAATCATTTATCTCGAAAAATTTTATCTCAGAAATTGAAAGGTCTGTTCATATTTCGCTTGGCACTATCCTTTACACAGTCGCCATTGAACAAGTATATGGAAATGGAAAGTGATTAATAAATGTTGAATAGTTGAAATAACTGATTGGAAAGAATAGTTGATAAAAATTTGAAGGTAATTTTTGAATCGGTGCACAATCTTGGGTGAAATTTTAACTGATACAAATACCAACACACGTTTAATATCATTACCTTCAAAGTCAATAAAGAAAGTTCTGCTGCATCCAGTATTGTGCGCTACCAGATAATCACTGCAACCATTGAAACTGTCGATCTGTCACAGGAAGCACAATATTTTTAGTACAAGTAAACCAAGTTTAACAGGTGCCTATTAAGTCTGAACGGTATGGATAGTGTCTTGAAAGGAGGGTATAAGATTAACATCAACAGAAAAACGAGGATCATGGAATGTAGTAGAATGAAGTCGGGTGAAGTAGAGGGAATTAGATTAGGAAATGAGACACTTAAAGCAATAAAGGAGTTTTGCTATTTGGGGAGCAAAATAACTGATGATGGTCGAAGTAGAGAGGATATAAAATGTAGACTGGCAATGGCAAGGAAAGCGTTTCTGACGAAGAAAAATTTGTTAACATCGAGTATAGATTTAAATGTCAGGAAGTCGTTTCTGAAAGTATTTGTATGGAGTGTAGCCATGTATGGAAGTGAAATGTTGACGGTAAATAGTTTAGACAAGAAGAGAATAGAAACTTTCGAAATGTGGTGCTACAGAAGAATGCTGAAGATTAGCTGGGTAGACCATATAACTAATGAGGAGGTATTGAATAGAATTGGGGAGAAGAGGAGCTTGTGGCACAACTTGACTAGAAGAAGGGATTGGTTGGTAGGACATGTTCTGAGACATCGACAGATCACCAATTTAGTGTTGGAGGGCAGCGTGGAGGGTA
This sequence comes from Schistocerca americana, assembly GCF_021461395.2. Lineage (NCBI taxonomy): Eukaryota > Metazoa > Arthropoda > Insecta > Orthoptera > Acrididae > Schistocerca > Schistocerca americana. The sequence continues at coordinate 138,943,236 of NC_060119.1, read as the reverse complement.
AAAATCGTAGAGGGAGACCAAGAGATGAATACACTAAGCAGATTCAGAAGGATGTAGGCTGCAGTAGGTACTGGGAGATGAAAAAGCTTGCACAGGATAGAGTAGCATGGAGAGCTGCATCAAACCACCATCAGACCACAACAACAACATTAAGTCTGAGTCATTACCTCCACATAAATTCCATTGTGTTTAGTCTTGAGTATTACAATATCGCTGCAGGAATGCTCCTCCATATACCGCTTTAGTTAGTATTGCCTGCACTGAACCTCTTTATGCAGGAGCTCGACAGCGAGTGAAAACATGAATAGATATAATTTGACCTTAAAACCATGCTAATAAATATTCCTTTTCTAATAACTTTTTTATAATACTTTTAATAAACAGTTAAAACACACATATTGAACAATGCTGGTACGACGGATCCAAGGACACCTCTGTGCACTACCACTTCCCAAAACAAAAGTGTGAAGATACATTAATTAACAAATTGAAGAGTGTGTTTCTTACTTTGTTTCTTGCAGATATTTAACAACGTATAAAACATTATCCATGCTACAAAAGAACTCGTTAACCTACCTTTGGTGGTGTCTATAACTCATTCAGTTTACATATAGCTTATATATAAGAAAAGGAAACAACAAAAAATAATATGATTCTGTACACCTCTTTTTTAATACTTTAGTTAATTTAGCTGTTTTTAAGCTACTATGTTCCATCTCATAGGGATATGTTTACTGTGTACATTATTGGTTTTATTACTATAATCAGACGATTTTTTAGAGACTGTACATACTGTGGTACACCATACAAACTACGAAAAAATATTGGTTTCTAAGCGACCTCAATATTAGCTTCTCCTCTGTCAGTGTGATATCTTACTTCAGAATAGCATTTACATAATTTGGTAGACAAAGTATATCTGCATGCTATTTTGTATTAACTGATTTCGTTTATTACTGTGATACACATTAAGCTAATGAGCTATTTACTGTTTAGAAAGAAATATTTTTTATTGTGTCTAATCTGTGCCAGTTTCTGATATGATAATCTTGTTGATAACTTTTCTCTTATATTTTGCATTTAATACATAGTTATCGTTATTATTTCTTTTAGTTTCTTTTATTATCTTGTTGCACACTTGGACATTTTTTAACACAATTTCTGAATTCTGGTGTACGACTATTTTGTTTTATGAAAGAGTAGTGACTTTCTTGTTACTGGAAGTTACAACATCCCATTATATTCAATATTTCTTAACTATTTCTGTTATACTTTTTTCCATTGTAAATGCTATATGACGACAATGCAAACGTACATTGTGTAAACGGTCGGAAATGCTATTTATTTCACTTTTGCTGAAGATATTTTCCCACATATCCCTTAGCAACAAAACTTAAAAACTCTGATGTTGTCATCACTGATGTCTTTGTGTCCAGTTTTGTTAGTTTTTCATCCCTATTTTGTATTAGCATTCAGTTTAATTGCCAAAACCTGAGCTTCATGGTCACTGTAGTTCATATATATAATGTTGCAGTTTAATGAAGATAACATAGTTTATAAAAGTCTGGTCAAACGCAGATTTAGTTTCAGTAATAATTCTGGTTGGTGAGTTGACTCTTTGTATACACTCGAAACAATTGACTACATTTAACTTCTCATTTCTATGACTTGAATCTTTTAAAAAGTCTGCATTTAAATCTCCACGAATAACTTCTTGTTCCTGTCATATTTTGTATTATTAAGCAGCCTATTAAACTCTGCTTTGAATAGTTTTCAGCCCTGTATAAAGTGTTTCAACAAAGGTATTAAGAGCTCCTAAATCAGCTACACATAGTTCAAAGTATTTACATCTTGCCAAGTTGTGATACTTTTCTACTGCTGTAAATTTGAAATAATCTTTGACAAAAATAGCTGTCCCATCACATTTACTATTGTTTCTACAACCATTGCTGACAAGTTTGTATCCAGAAGGCACAGGTTACGTAATGTCGCCACTGCAGGTATGAGCACATGATAGTTAATTTATATGGGAAAAGTATATGACATTTCTGCAGTGTGATGTTAGTGAGTAAGCAAGTATTATTGAGTAATTAGTGAATGATGATGTGTAGTTTCACAGTAGTCACTTAATTCAGCAAATGGTGAAAATAAGTATTCGAGATTTGCTTTTTTCATTCAGAAACGGATTACAAACGAATTTTCGTATTCGGTTGTTAATTCTTATACATACATTAGTAGATTAGTTCCCACTACTTTGTTCTCATACACTGTATAGCCTGTATAGATTTCGTTCGGTTTTCTGTAAATAAATTTTTGTATTGTTTATAAATTGTAACACTTCCTAAATTTTTCGCTCTAATTAAGGTTATATAAGTATGGTCTTTCCCAAATGTACCTCTGACCAAGCAGCAGTTCCAGTAGCTGGAGTCCAAAGGTTTTGTTAATCATGCCTTTTGCGTTCTTGCAATGATGTTTTACATTGAAACTTTCACCTTTTAACATGTATTTTTATCTCCCCATTAGTTTTTGAATTTCCAGTAATGCTACACACATACTTTTATTTATTTGTGATATCAGTTTTTGTAGTCCTAAATTAAAAATTGCCTTCATAGTGAGACACTTACTAAAAGCCTTTCATCCCCTTTTTCACCCCCTTATGAATGGAATTTCGAACAAGCCCTTCTTAAACGATGCCTATTGTATAAGACCCACTCCCTCTCCAAATTTCAAGTTTCTGGCCCAGTGTGGGCTGGCCAATGATGATTCAGTGACTCATTCTGGCCTATTTCACCTTCTTGGGTGTCGAATTTCCAAAAACAATGAATCATGTATTTTTTTCATTTCTAACTGAGAAGGCAAACACCAAAATTCAAAGTATTAGCTTTCACAATGCCTTTTTAGTGAAAGATTTTCGAAAAGTATCTCATCCCCTATTCCACCCCCTACTGGTTGAATTTCCACAAACACTGGAAGACATTTTTTTATTTGTAACCAAGAAGTCAAAAGCCAATTTTCATACATGTAGCTTTTAAAATACCTTAGTATTTTTAATAATAAAATATTTTCGAAAAAACTTTCATCCACTGTTTCACTCTCATAGGGCTTAAATTTCCAAAAATGCTGTAATGCATATACTTTTATTTCTCACCAAGCAACCAAATCCATTTTTCATACATCTAGCTTCAAAATTGCCTTAATAGCGACATTTTTCAAGCTGCCTTTCATCTGTGTTTCAGCCCCTTAGAAAGGTAATATCGAAAATCCCTTCTTAAACGACGCCTATGCCTACAGTGTAAGAGCAACACCACCTGCAAATTTTAAGTTTTTAATCTTAGTGCTTTTGGACGGGTGGTGATGGGTCCATGAGTAAGTCAGTCAGTCAGGATGTAGCCTGTTTCATCTCTGGAAATTACGTACTATCATGAAAAATACCAAGCTGCACCGAGAAGTATTAAAAAATTAAATGATTGTTTTGTAAGCAGTCCCATTATCAGACAATGTTGTTAATAGTTTTTGAAGCATGCTTGTGTACAAAGCCTGAATACTTTCGTTTCATTTCAGAGACTTCCATTTTTTTAACAGCTGCACTGTCTGAGCCAAGGCCCTACAATCTCATAAGTGCTCTATTGTGAACAATGGGCAAACTGAATTGGTGGAAAAGTTACACATGGACTTTGAATGTATTTATGACCCCTTTGATTACAACACAGTTTCTTTTAAGTGATGTCACAAACATAAGTTCATTTAAGTATGTAACTACAAGATAGCTTTTCTACATATGAACAAGCAGCAGCCAGTCTTGGTTGTCTGATTTATTTTATATGCTATCAGAAGTTTACCATAATTGTTTGCTCCTAAATGAATGCAGCTTATTACATTAGTAGGAGTGTGAAATGTTGCATCTTGTTGTTTAATGCTCCAAATTTATAAAGTGAAATGTGTTTGGCATCACAAGTTTTTTCCAGTATTTACTAGACTACATTAACACTGGTTCATGCTGTACACTGTATACATGTCAATCTTGTGTACAGACAATACAAATATTGGAAAATGCATACTTCAGTCTACAGGTTAATATGTGTTGTTTTTTCACCAATACCTGAGCTATTTTACGGCATCACAAAATGAAACGTTTTGAGTCTGATGTCTATCAGTGTTGTCAAAAATAACAGCTATTGCCGAAAAAAGAATGTAAAGTCAGCGACATATTCAAGTGAGTGATATGACTGAAAGTCTCTATATAGTTTTCACCTACAGCTTGTTATGCAATTTACACTCTCCATTATCCATGGACACAAGCAATATCTACAGCTCCATGAAGCCTAGACGTATACTACACAAAGAAATTTGTACTTTCCATTGTCTCTAAACAACAGGAATACCTACCTCGCTATGTGAGCTGTCAGACTGGAGTCCATGAAACAATATTTTCATTTCTTAACTACATACCTAACTACATCTACAGTAGCACTGAAACAGTAGTTGTTAGTATAAGTATAAAAAAGGGTGTGATGTCTCTTAATAATGATTCAACTTTCCCATAACATCAAAATTAACTCTACTGTTACTGCTCACTTGGAAGTGCATTAACATACAAAACATATGAAAATATCCACTTATCTGTGAAAGGCAGTATTGGTTCCCTTGTCGACTTTATTTGAGTAATTAAATATTCTGCAATTCTTTAGCATTTTACTTCACATAGGCTAGTAAGTGTAGGTAGTACAGTTACAACTAACAAATGCTGCATGTATGCCTCAATAAATACATAATGTTCAATTTGTATCCTTACAAGATGCTACACACTATTACCTACCAGACTCTTACTATCACAGTTTGGTCCAGTTGAAGGTTCAAAGTATCCCATAAGTGTAACACCCTCAGGAAATGCAGTTTTTTTACTAGATCTTTTATCTGATTTCAAAATATCAGTCTCCATAATAATCCTATGTTTCCGACACTGTTCTGGAGTTGAAAAAACAGAGTTAATTTGCATCTGCAAACTGGGTACATCAGTTATTTCTTAGGCATTCTGTTTATCATGCAACGAAAAAACATGATTCTTCATAACAAATGCAAACACTGATACATGACAAATGATGCTCTTTTCTCAATGAGAATCTTCATGGATCTATTTAATTTATGCGATGATGCATTTCAAAAATTTGCAAACTCTTACCAACACTTCGCTACAAAATCCCTTCTGAATATTAGCAGTAAGGGCCACAGTACCATGAGCAGATCGCAGAGACTGCAGAGACATCTGTCAGTTTGTACTAAATCATTAAGCTGCCTTTCTTATGTCATGAAGAATGTTCGTCATCATAAAACCTGATATCCTGGCGACCATGAGTGGGAGGTTTGATATTGCGTTTTTATGCCTGTATAATCTCTGGACAGTTTTTGTTTTGCGTTAAGTGCAATATTGAGTGGTTCCAATGTGCCTCTCTAACAACCTTCATTGAATTTTTGGTTAGAACACCTTGCAAGTACCTTTGTTACCATTCATAATCAACGATTACAGCACCATTTTATGATAATTACCTATGTAATAACTATTTTTCAATGAAATGAAAGGTGAGGACTGGCTACATTCAGGAATAGAAAAACATGTGTAAATCATTGGGCCACTTTAAAAATACTCATAACACATCATGGCAGAAAAAAGTGCATTAGACAGATAGTTGTTTAATTTGTTTTTATATTGCAGAGTGATGCTATAATATTGGAGTTCTCCTCAAGTCATCCTGAAGAAGAAAATCTAAAGAATTTGAGGATGTACCCTAAGATTACATCCAGTCACTTTAGAGCATATAGAAATGACCTGGCTACTGTACCACACATCACTTAAACGACGGATGTTATTCTTTCTAATTTAGAGAAATACATTCAAAAAGGCAATGAAACAAATCTGCTGCTTCCACTAATTTTAGGAAAAGCACTCTGCAATGTACTTTACAGTATTTTAAGAAGTATTTATGCTGTTATGGATACTTATGTTTACCAACAAATCCTATCTCACAATTACTACATTTCCCTCTGATTTCCCAAAACATGTGTAAAGTTAGACATCCAAAAAGTTATAAGCTTTCTATTCTAAAATAATGTACAGAAACGAACATATCAAGTTCAGAAAAGGAAGAGAACATGAATATGTTTGATGTAGAAATGCAACATGCAGAAAATCCCTGAATTCACTTGTTGCTGAACGTAACTCAAGATTGGGACCTTTTATGACAATGATATAGACAGTATTTCAAAAATTAGTGTAATTTAGTTTGTGAAATATTATTGTAGAGCATCCAGAGGCAAGCATCTGTGCAATGCTTTAACTTACAAAAATTGTATCCCTCACTGATTACATAAATGTTCCCATTTAGGTCATCGATATAAATCTTCACTAATTGACTCATTATTTATCAATATCTTTTTCCATAGTTGGAGAGCTCACTTCAAATATTAATACCACTATTAAGGGAACATGCAAATGTCCTTTCTATCTTCAATTGGGATTTAATTAATTCAGGTCTTAATTGGCTCTTAAAATACCATTGCATGCTATTTACTTCACTTCTGGTATCGATAAACTTACAAATTGGGACTCAAAAATTATCTTTGACTTATTCACGGAATTTTGTCGTTGATAAAATTGTTAAATTATTGAAAAATCTCCAGGGTATCTTTACTATTAGATTCAGAATGGCAATGGCCCACAGTCTGCTTGGGAACAATTTATTTGATTTAATTCTCTGTGTTAATATTGTCATTAATTGTATGAATATTAAAGTTAAAAAAGACAATCAGAGTTCAGAACAAATAGAAGTCATTCCAGGTTCTATCATATTTAATGAATGAAAATTAATACTGCAGTAATTGATAACTGGAATTAAACACTATACCCAAAACAAAAAGCTTCCACATTTAGCTATCATACATTTTATAACAGTTTTGAACTGGAAATGAAATTCTGAACGATAATGTCATCTTAAAATTGAACTCTTTCACTGAAATTGTTCTGCATAACTATCTAAATGGAATGGTCATTTGCATCTTTGTTTGTCCCTTTTATAACAGAGTTCACTTGAGGAGCTTTGTTCTCTTTCTTTTACTTTAAAGTGATCATAGAAAAATATTTATGATAGTCACTACTTAGATGATAAATATTCCACATATTAATTAATATATAATTTCATCTTAATTACAGTAATGATGACTTGAATAAAAAGAAGGGGAGAAATTCCTTTAAATATTGTTGTGATGCTATAAGAGCACAGATGGTGGTGTAACTGATTCCACTAATTTATATTACTAAATTTCTATAATCAATTTTTACTAAAGTTATTGTATGAGGACATGCAGGAATAGATCAGCTGATGTATGTATTCTGTTTACGTACTTGGTGCATCATTTCTGTCATTTATTTGAATCTCCTTCACCCATTTCAATTGCAATTCTCTCTGATTAACAAGGTTTGGGCAAGTTTATCATTACTTTTTCAAAACCAGTAATAAAAGATGCAGTTGTGTTTGGCTACGTGGTGTGTGGAATCAACGAAGACACACAGGCGGTTTACAATGATAGAGGAGAGAGCCATGTGGTTAGATGCTGAACACCATAGGCGACACCATTTTAAAGTTTTTTATATTTTGACGACTATGTGGAGATGCACCTTGGAAGACACGGCTGCAACAATGGAAGTAGCCACAATGTTTTAATTTTATTATCCATTTTATTGTGCCTGGTGCATGTTCCATTTTAGCGAGTTTTAACAGATTCTTTTACTTTTTATTATTCTGATGATGGAAGCTTGACTTCTGAAACGCGTCAATCTCAGTGTTTTACACTATAAACAAGTGGTTGAGCCGATATATTTTTTAACATTGACATTCACAACCACGACCTCTCATTCAGTATGGATAAAAACAGAATACTGAAATTCCTTTATATCTAGTGCAGATTGGTAGTGTGTCACCCATGTTAACCAAGCTGTGATGAGTATAAATAGATTGAAAAAAATCTGTCCACAAATATATATGTCGATATTACGAGGAACAATCAGCAAAATATTTGCCAAAAGTGAAGCAAGCTGGAGGCAGTTCCAAAATAAATGGCCAGTTTGTCTCAAAAGTACAATACGATAGTGATTGAACATTATGTAACACAAAAACCAGTTATTATCGCCTGACTTGAAAAATGGGTATGGAAAAGGATCAGCAATTTGTTGAATTGAATCATAAGAAACTTGGCGTCTGAAATAACCAACGAATCCAAAACTTACTTGACAGGCAGGGAACAAAAGGAAAAGAGAGGAAAGAATATCTCAATTTATTTTTAGATTATTTGGAGGTGTTGTTCACATATATAGATCAATTTGTGACCAAAAAGCTTGATAATCTGTCCCTCCAAAGAGTGCTGGAAGTCACAACACCCAAACAAGAGACAGGTGTTATTCAGGAACCCGTCACAGGAAACCACAACGAGTTTCACACTCAAGTCTTGCAAAAAATAAACAGTTGTAGTGTTTTGGAGTATTTGTAAACATCCCAACACACCATCGCAAAGCCATCAACAAGAGATGCCCGTGAGTAAATTGAATAAGGATAAATGTACTGGGAAAGGGAAACTGTGTGTTTTCCTTTCTTGTATGCAGTGATTGTGGAACAGTGGTGGAGCTGGTGAAAAGGAAACCAGTAAAAATGGTATTACTACCACTGGTCATCTGGGAGTCATTTGTGCCATAGTGCAGCAAGTGCCTGAATCTGAGAGCCATGGAATAAATGACAGACCAACAAGGCCATAATGAACAATTCAAGAGTGGTAGTTGTTTTTCTGGTTTCTCTCTCTTGTCCTACAGTAATCATATGCGGACATTTGAATGTACTCAAGGGAGTGGTATTATTGTAGCAATTGTTATCTGCATTGTGAAAAGTAATATTGAAAATGTTGGGCAAAGTATTCCCTGTTTGTGAGATGTGGTGCTATTTATTTAGTAGCACAATAGAGAGAACTTGCGGAAGCATTCCAGGGATCTTCACCGCAGTTGAATAGACACGGAGGTGGCACAGAAAAATCCGGACTACCAAAAAAGAAAAAAACTACTCTGAGAAGACAGGATAAGGGTAATACTCCTTTCATCTGGCAGTGTATTGAGGTCAGCAAAGTATTACCCTGTTATATCGGTCAGGGACGCAACTTCCCACTAGTCCCAGTTTAAGACCCACCACAAATCTTACAAAATAAACAACAGTAGGAAAAGGAGGAAAAATACACCCCACAGTATACATAAGAAACTGAAAGAAAATAAAACTAAATGGCAAACAAGGGAATATCTTTGGTGCATAACTTACAAGCAGGATTAAACCAGTTTTGCACTGAGATAAATGGCATGGTGAAGTGGGAAAACGTCTTCATATTTGCAGATACTTGTGTAAGGTATTATGGAGACTCAAGTAAGGTTTTCCTCATATAAATGAGAAACAAATTTGTTGAGCTGCAAACAACTCCTTAGTTTTGTATGTAGCAAGCAAGACATTCATCTAGTATCCACTGCACTCTGCCCTGTAGATGGAATCACATCCCAAAGATAAAATTCACGCAAAGTTAGATGCAGGCTGTTCCACCTTGTAAGCGACAATGCAGCCAACATGCAGCCCATATAATTATGCTATACTGGAGCGAAATACTGGTCGAATGGTGTGCAGAAGAAGCTTTGCAAACAAGTGTTCAGCCTTGAACCTTATAGTGTAAGGAGAAGAAACCTAAGCAAGTACTGTTTAAGTAAGACAAATACGAGAAAAGGTATACCAAAGAGTGATTTGTTAAGAGCAATAAAAAGCAAACCACTCATAAAATAAGAGAAAAATTGACCACATTGTTAGTCCTAGAGGTATTTTTATTGATAACTGACTGTGATAATCTCATTGAAGAAAATCAAAAAGTGATGCAAAGTATTCATGCATTGTGAAATGACGGTAAAAACTGGCAGTGAGTACAAAGAATGTGTATATCGTACAGGTACTAATTTTTAAACCATGTGGGTGAATTTATTGTTTTCAGTTTCTCTGTGTTTCATGGTTCACAAAATGCAAGGATGAGCTAAATTCATCTAATGCAGATAACATGATATGTGTAGCTGGTCATTAGATGAACATGCCTGGTGATTTTATGACTGCAAGAAGTTCAATTTCAGCTGACTGTATAATTCTTTAATTGTGAAAAGTATAAAGTGTATTATTTGATCTGTAATCAAGATTAGTTACCATCTTGTTGTTGAAATGGATACATAGTCTATGTCCTGTCTTTTTAATACAACATTTTAAGTTATAATAAAAAATTTTTGAAACTACAATTGGAGCTTCTGTCTGTGGTTTTGAACATTATATTGCATGTATACGTATTCTACAGATTCTGTAGATACCTCTGGTATTTTCTTCAGTTTTTTCACTGAAATTAACTAGAAGAAGTCAGCAATAATTTACTGCACTTAGTTGACAATTGTAACGCTGTAACCCTCCAATTAAGTTCCAGGTTAAAGATTAAAACCTCTGGGGTTCAATCCCCGAGCCAGTCTTAGGATTTTTAGTTGCAGTTTACTGTTTCTTTCGCCTCTCACAATGTGCATTAAAGGAAAAAAATGATGAGCTGATTTTAGGCATATTGCTAAATTATGAAAATCGGGCTTTTGTCTAGTGCTGTATGTATAACCAAGCACACATTTTGATTTAGTTGCAGGGAAACTAATTACATACCACTTACATACAACAACAGCGACAGGAACCAAATTTTTGGGCTGAGGTAGCGAATAAACACGTTATTAGACCACATTTAAATGCAGCTGCACTATAACTTACTGCATTAGTCAGTTGAAAGACTGAAGGAAGATTTTCAATGAAATACTACACTTGAGTACACGATCAGCCTCTCTGGAAATACTGGGCAAAAAAAGTAGGTGACCCAACAATTTCCTTTAATAGCTTGGCCTGCTACTGGAATTTAGTCAAATGCATACTAAAAGTAAGTTAGTGCATGATTGTGTGGTCCACAGCGCTAACCAGAGATTATCTAAAAATAACAATAAAGCTAGTGAGCCTGTGTGTTATGTTGGTGAGTTAGCAATGGTTAAAGTTCACTCCAGAAGTTCAAAATTCAATAAAGAAACTGGGACGTTTTTCCATCTGTATAATAGACTACTAATAAAGAGTGAGATACCACATCAAAAAGTCTTGTTACTGGTAAAGCATATTATGACAGTCATTAAAGGAATATATAGTGTTGACTATGTAATACAGTAAGATAATGTACAAAGTATAATATTAGTCATGAAAGTCTTTTTTGTTTTGCAATTCCTTTACAGGCTAGTAGTATGTAGTAACATTTTTCTCTGACAAAATTGTCAGTAATTTAGAGATTTACTGAGCATTATTTGAAAAACAGATTTGATAAATAAAAATTATTATGAAAATTAGGCTTTCATCTAGTGCTGGATGCGTAACCAAGCACTCATTTTGAATTAGTTGCAGACACACTAATTGTGTCCTAATTACATACAACAGCGACTGGAACCACATTTTGAGCTGCAGTAGCGAATACACATGTTATCAGTTCTGAGATCGAGAAACATCTCTATCCTCTGACCCATGGTGCTAATTCCCATTCGCAGAGAAGATCCAGGGGAGGAAGGGCGATGGCACATCTATTTCCTGGGACTATCACATTTCATTTCTTTGTTTCCTACTTTCTGGTTTTTTTCTTCTCTACTCCATTTCTTGCCCCTCTGAACAAACACCGATTTTAAGCCTATCTATCCAAACATAGATTTCAGTTTCGCAAACTCCTCTTATTTCCATTTAGTTTTCATTAATACATGTTATAGAAGGGTTGTTACAAAATCATTTAATGACTTAGTTGCTGAGAGAGTGCAAAATCATTTGCAGTTAATACTAAGTGTAATTTTTGTAAGGCAATGTTATACATAAGATGGAAAGTACTTAAACTCATATGTTTTCTATAGAGTTTCAGTACTTCCTGAAAATCATGAAAAAGTGATAGTTTAGTATAATGGCTTATATTACCTTATTAAAATGGAATTGTGCTAACCTAAAGCTAAATAATGTTTCCGAGAGTTAAATTTTGAATTATATGCAACTTTCATACCAGGTGACACTGAAATATCATAAACCAGTGTAGATGCATAACATATGAATTGTGGGCACCCTGGTCATGTGCGGAATAGTGGTATCTCACTATCGTATTGTACATGGAAGCAAGTTCTTGTATTATTATTATTTAGCTACTATTGTACCTAAAGCTATGCAAGACAGTGTACTGAACGCTGAAGCAAGTTCTTGCACCAGTATTATCTAGATACTGTTGTATCTAGCTTGCATGAAAATGTGTACTGAACACTGAAGCAAGGGTTGCTCAGGTACTATTATACCAGTATCTGCTGGAAGGAGGCACTCCAAAACTGATATTAGAGTACCCACTTCACGTGATATTGTATATTGCATTCTATGGACCACGTGGATGACATTGAACTCAAGTGAAAAAGCTTTAACACAGAGTTGCTCTAGAAGGATTACTGTAGAGATATAAAGCTTAATATACGAATAACTTGTGGGAATGCAGCCAGGTTATGTCGTCAAAAACTGCTCATGTATCGACAGAAGCACACCATGCCATTTTGAAGGCAAAACTGCAGCAAGTAAGTGCTGTGCAACAGAATCCAAAACCTCAGATCTCAGAGAAACACTGGAAAGATAGTACTCACACATTCTGTAAACACCACAGCCTAACATAACAGTTGTGACACTCCATCTCCTGTTTGTTACCCACAGCGATTGAGCATGCCAAGCGGTCAGGAACTTATACTGTTGAGTAGGGCGAGATCTTGCGAAAACTAAAGCTAATCGTAATTGCTTATCTTCGCCTGTAGAACGGTTTTTGCAAACGAGAGCGTCCGTAGTGCAATAAATTGCAGAAACAAAAAGAAGAAGACACCATGTTTGTCTTTTATTTTTTTAGGTTTTCTAACAATCCTAGGTGTGAACGGCTACATTACCAAACAGTTTATTTACGATTTTCTTGTAACACACAGATATTTACTGGACAAGGTCATATTCTTTATGAACAAAAAAATCGCTAGTAAACAGCACAAGACCTGACCTTTTGGAAAAAGGCATCGTATAGCTCCTAAAAGACGTGAAGTTTTCTTCGCTATGCATCCAGTCAAATCAATGATGTGGAATATAGATTATTTTTAACATTGCTGACAAGCTCCACAACTGTAGCTGAAGAAGAAACCACACAGACATGATAATAAAAGAATAAAAGGAATAAAACTGCTTCCCAACACAGAAGAAATCAATTCCACAATTGTTGCCACATCTGCTTTCGCTTTTGACACTAAAGTAATTACATATATAAATATAGTTATTAGAAAGTCGAGTGAAGTGTAAGACTAATATGAAACATTACGCTCCCTAAAAAGTTGTTACATGTCGAGGAAAGTGTGTGCCATAATAAGAACAGACAACAAAAGAAATATATTCTTCTCATGCATGAAATATGCATTATATGATCTTGTTTCCAGAGGAGTAAGCTGCAATTATACATATAATCAAATGTATTTCTTCATCATCACATTGTAGTTCACATCACTGAATCAAGCAGACTCGACTGTGTTTACATGTATTTCATGATAATTTAATTTTCTTAGGTTAGTGGAGGTAGCCCAGGTGTGTTGCATTGTCCTGATGGAACTTGAACTTCCCGCCATTTTCTGTGGAGGAGGGGGGAGGGGTGGCAGGAGGGGTTTACCAGTGGGTGAGAGGTTAATTAATTGATCGATTTAGTTAAGTAGTCAACCAAACTGATAAGAGTGAGAGGCATTATTGCAATAACTCAGGTCTGAAAGTGTAACAAGAGCAGCGAAGGGTGATGTTTCCTGAGGGGGAAGGGGAGTGGGAGGGGTGGGGGAGCAATATTTTAAGTGCCTGGCAATCAAAAGGAAGGATCCTTTTAGCAGAACAACAGGTTAAGTACCTGTCAATCGAAGGAGAACAGTAGGTTAAGTACCTGTCAATCAAAGGTGAACAATAGGTTTGGCCCTGAGTGCGTACCTGCCCATCATGTAGGCAACCCGCACTAACCAAATGCGCCACAACAAACATTGCCCTACTACTAACGGCATGTCCCAACGTATCATCAAATTTCCCCCTGACCAACACATCAAGGAAGGGATGCCATACTTTTCCACCTTCACTGTGAAACAAATATTCGGGTGGATTGAATTCAGGAGTGATGAAAAGTTATTCTAATTCTCACTGCCATGACGCCAAACAACAAAAGTATCCTCCATATATATCTGAAAAGACACGCAGGTTTCAAAACCGCAGACTCCAAAGCACATTCTTGGAAGTGTTCCGTAAACAAATTGACAATAATAGGTGACAACGGGGTTCCCAACATAACTCCATCTGTCTGCTCCTAGTACTGGTCATTGCATAAAAAGTAAGTGAAGGCCAGCACATGTCAAAATAGGTTCGTTAATTCAGCACCAAACCTAGTCTCAATCAATTGTAACAAATCAGACACAGGAGCACGAGTGAAGAGAGAGACCACACCACAACTTACTAGAATATGAGAGTCATTGAAACACATTCACTCTAATCGATATAAGATATAAGCCAAGTTCTTAATGTGGTGCTCACATTAACTTACCATTGCGCTCAACAGAGTAGCGAAGTGTTTTGCTACACGATGTGTCACAGCACCAATGTTACTCACAACTGGACAATGGAGAACCCCTTACTTGTGCTGAATCAAACAGTAAACACTGCATATTTTGAACGTTGCATGGGGGCTTAATTATTATTAAATTTGAAAATCATTTTTTTATTTTTCGTAGCTGTATGTCCGATTACGCTGTATCTCGTAAACGGTTGGCCCTGACTAGTCTTAGTACGCAATCTGACTGCATAGAACAACAACAAAGAATGAAAGAAAATTTCCATTAACACAATTAATTAATTAATTAAGTCCCCAGCAACTATAAAACCTACGAAACCAAAGCACAAGTATAACTGTTCTGTGTGTGGGAGTGTGACTCAACGTACACATCTGGCACGGTTCTTCTTCAACAAGACAAGATATTTCAAATACCATTTATACTGACGTGATAAAAAAAATTAGAAATACTATAATTGCGCAAGAAACCCAGAATTACATTCTAATACAAGAACACACGCCAGATGATTTGTTGACTGAACCTGTAATGACACATTATTTAAGACATTGAGATAATAAAAAGAAAAGGAGAAATTTTTTTTCTTTTACCTTCATATATTGACGAAAATCACTCTAATCATTACAATATATCTCCACACCGACTCTCTACTACCACATCTCAACAAGAACTCTCCACCACGACCTCTCGACAAGCACTCTTCACTAGCACATCTCAACAAGCACTGACTACTACGAGTTCTCCCCAAGCACTGGCAGTGAAGGCGGCTGAATAATACTCTTTGGCGCAATCTCTGGCGCTGTGGCTCAGTGTAGCCACCTTTCAACGTAATCTTGCTTTTCCAAACCAATGGTAATATTGTCCTTGTATGCAGGTAAAATAATAATATCCAGCTCAACTCTAAGTGAACATAAAGCAGCCCTCTCAGCCGCTGTGATATTTCTCTTGGGTGGATGTGCCTCAGTCAGCATATGACATAACTCCTTCACAGCCTCCTCTGCAACATCAGGAGGTAGTTTAAGAACACCCTGTTCAACAGGTAGCTGAATTTGTGTTGGGTACACACAAGAGTTTTTTTTTACATTAGGCGACTTTCCATCCAATTCAGATAAAGATAGCTGTGGGAAATCCAGAAGTATCAGTGTAAGATAGAAAGAAATGCCTCACACCAGTGACAGTTTCAAAAACGTAACGGTAAACAACTGAAGCATTCGCAACAGAGTGCAAACGTTTGAAGGGCTCATGAAAATTAGTGAAGCTCACTTTATAAAGGAAAACCCAGGAGAATTGCCCAAATTTAATCCTTATACCACCGAAAAGATGAATGAAAAACACCTAAAATCAGTAAAACTGAACAAAACTCCAGGGCCTGATGGAATCCCTGTCAGATTCTACACTGAATTTGCGGCTGAGTTAGCCCCTCTAATAACTATAATCTATCGTAGATCCCTCAAACAGAAAACCATGCCCAGTTCTTGGAAAAAGGCACAGGTCACCCCCTTCTACAGGAAGGGTAGCAGAAGTGATCCACAAAACTACCGTCCAATATCCTTGACATCGATTTGTTGTAGAATCTTAGAACATATTCTGAGTTCAAACATAATAAGGTATCTTGAACTGAATGACCTCTTCAGTGCCAGTCAGCATGAATTTCGAAAACATCGATAATTTGAAACCTAACCCCTACTTTTCTCACATGACATATTGAAAGCTTTGGATCAAGGCAATCAGCTAGATGCTGTATTTCTTGGTTGCTGAAAAGCACTTAACTCAGTACCTGATGCTTATTGTCAAAATGATCATACGGGGTATCAAGCGAAATTTGTGAGTGGATTGTGGACATTTTGGTAAAGAGGACACGGCATGTTACGTTGGATGATGAGTCATCATCACATGTAGAAGTAACTTGAGGTGTGCCCCAAGGACGAGGATGTTCAGGCTGTATATTAATGATCTTGCAGAAAACAGTAACACTAAAAACAGGCTTTTACTAGATGATGCAGTTATCTACAATGAAGTAGTATCTGAAACAAGCTGCATAAATACTCACTCAGATCTTGACAAGATTTCAAAGTGGTGCATAAGTTAGCAACTTGCTTCAAATTATCAAAAATGCAAAATTTTCCACTGCACAAAACGGAAAAAACGTAGTATCCTATGACTTTAGTATCAATGAATCACTGCTGGAGTCGGCCAACTCATGCAAATGTCTGGGTGTAAAACTTTGTAGGGATATGAAATTGAATGATCACAAAGGTTCAGTCGTGGGTAAAGCAGGTGGTAGACTTCAGTTTATTGGTAGAATACTGGGGAAGTGCAATCAATCTACAAAGGAGATTGCTTATTAATCAGCTCATACAACCAGTTTGTGAGTATTGTACAAGTGTTTGGGACCTGTACCAGATAGGACTAACAGGGAATACTAATGTATACAGAGAAGGGCAGCACTAAGAGTCACAGGTTTGTTTAATCTGTGGAGAGTGTCACAAAGATACTGAAGGAACTTAACTGAAAGATAGACATAAACTATCTGAAGAAAGTCTTTTACTAAAGTTTCAAGAACCAGCTTTAAATGATTACTCTAGGAACATACTACAACCCCCTCCACATCTCTCACATAGAGATCATGAGGATAAGATTTGAATAATTATTGATTGCAGGAGGCAATCAAACAATCATTCTTACTGCACTCAATACGTGAATGGAACTGGGAGAAACCCCAATAACTGATACAATGGGACCTACCTTCTGCTGTGCACCTCGTAGTGGTTTGCAGAGTATAGATGTAGATGCAGAACAGAACTAATAAAATCAACCTCTGGCACACGCTTGGGAGTCGGAGCAAAATTTAAACCTTTCCCTAGCACACATAGCGCTAAGACTCCTATAACCTGAGCTGAACTGTCCGCCATGTTTTCCCCAAAGTATAGGATATTCATACTTGTTCACATATGAGTCATGATGCGAGTGGAGACTCCTAATTAATGTATTGAAGGATTCGTCGTAAATATGGGTGACCGATCAGCTGTGAACTGCACCAACTATTTCAAAAATGGTTTTCTTATGTTTAGATTTGCTAGTTACCTCGAATGAAGAAAAATTTGGGCCATAGACTGCTGGAGAGAGAATTGGAACCAGCTGGAGCTCAGCTGTATATTGTAAATACAGTAAATAAAGTAGTTATAAACATGAAACCAATTGTATGAAGCAGCGTTTCTTCCCAGTCGAAAACTGTAGTGAAGCAGTTTGTGTCAAAATTTTTCGATTCCTGAGATATTTTCGCAATTGGAAAAGTGGTGAGGAATATTTTTGATGTATTTACGCATCTTATCATAAACATACATACACAAACTGAGTAATACTTAATCCCATTTCTTATGTAGGCATGCTAGAATGAGCGATAATCCAGTTATTTTTATTGTAGATTGGGCATTGTGAGAGAACCTGCACAAGTAACATAATCTTCAAAGAACAAAGTTTTTACCAAAACTCATCAAGCAACAAACCTGTCATGAAGTACATAAAATGAATACTGGTTAAATGATAGATGAAATTATTAATAAAAATTCGTTCACTGTGAGATGAAACCATAGTTTCCCCACCTCTGTACAATATAAATGTGGCATTTGTTTAAGTGTCCATATACATGTGATACTAGCAATTAGCCACAGGTCGTTACTGCATAACACTCATATTTGAAGACGTTGGTACCGAGTTCTTAACTCATTACATTTAATATTTACAAACTACTACGCAAGTTCCGAGCCAACACAGCCGTGTAATATTACATTTCAATTTTTGCTGTTATATGGTACAGGCATTCTAAACATCTAAACATTTCTGTAATCATTAATTACTGTTTGGTTCATTTCACACAAGCAATATCAAATATTTTATAAGAAACATTGTAAAAAGTTGCATGAATAGGTTAACAACCCACGAGGTAAACAATGCTGAATCCTCAGAGATGGGAACAACATGGCAGACGATTCAGCCTGTTATATAGGAGCTCTAGGTAAACTGCATCGTCAGAAGCATTCTCCACGAGATTTACCACAGGACGTCGAGATATAGTATTCGACTCCAAGCCATGGAAACGTTGAAACTTCGTCAAATGCCAGGAGGATACAGAATGCAATTCCCAGTTAGACTGAGACCATGAAGCACCGTCCAAGGAAAGAATGAAATTTTTGAACCAACGACTAAATGAAGCTGAAACAATTCCTTGGAAATCAAATCTAACTGAGGACTAGTGCGATGGATCCTTTCATGGACAAGACTAGGCCAGCACATTGCTTGATTCGATTGGTGGCAGAAGAATTAATATGATGACAGCTTTGGCAAACGTTCGAACAATATTTTGGTCCCTGATAAGGCACATTGCAGTCTTACTCTACTGCTACTAAGTTTATTCAAACTCCGCAAGCAACAATACATTTCCTCCCGGTAGAGGTAAACAATGTGCGACCTTAGTTTCTCCCAGCATATATAATGTTCAAATAACTTACGGGAATGCAGCCGGGTGACTCAGGCTGATATTTCTACAGGAGCGCTATTGTTTGCAGTGTGTGTGTGTGTATATGTGTGTGTGTCACCTTTAGAGAGTTTCTCTGGGAATCGAGGTTTTAAATTGCTTTGCACAGTGCTTACTTGCTGCAGTTTTGCCTTCAAAATAGCAGGGTGTGCTCCAATCGAAATATCGGCGTTTGTCGACGACATCACCCGGCTACATTCCCATAAGTTATTTGAACATTGTTTTTGCTGGGAGAGACTAGGGCCTCATAAAGTTTAATATCTTGGCAGGTGCTTTTAGCTTCTACTAGTGAGCTTAAATAATCACTGCTGTTTAATAGATGGAATATGGAATTCTGTATTTCAAAATATGCACCAGTACTGATTTTCCTCTGGAATACAAGGTCTACAGAAAGACGAAACAAGGGAGAAGTGGTGGACATAAAAGTTTTTTGAGTGTGGTACCGTATTATAATGTAATAAATTATACTGGAGAAACAACGTTTCGGCCACTGTAACCCTGGCCAACAGAATTAAAATTATATTGCCTAAATATTACAAAATAATACTTTCATAAGTATCCCTTTTTATGTATCTGAGTCGTTTATTCTGCTGTTGAATCAGAACATACTCTCCATCATCTTAACAACTGAAAAGGAAATAATGAATGTATCATTGTTCAAGAATAACACTTCGAAATCTGATGATGTTTTGCCCAACTGTAAACTGTACATTACAATGTGTACACAATAACATTTAAACACATTAATATGTGGGTTGTCCAATACTCAACAACACAACTGGGTGAGTCCAGTACATTAAAAGATGGAAACATTATGTATGTGGAACATAAAGGATGCTGTCATTGTAGTGCTGAGTAGTAAGCCAGCAGTGGACCTAACATCTATAATTGGTCAAAAATACCGACCACCGCTGCGCTCGTGCTAGGTTCGCTTGTGAGACAACAAACGAAATTAGCGACTTGTGTGTCCGCAGCCAGGTAGAATTTTGATCCCAGCATTAATAAATACTTAAAAGTCACGATTTGTGGACGTCTCCCACTGACTAGATGCCACTGGTGTCCAAACACGTGATGCCAATAAACGATCGAATTCTGTGAATTTTCAACTTTTGCGGCGTAATTATTAGTCCATTAAATTTCGGGGATACAGCTGGGCAGATACACACATCAAAATAAATCCAGCGTCACCTCGGTTCCGAGAGTTCCGGAACCTGTACAGAAAATTAGACTAGAGATCAACATAAACATCATTCTGCCCTTTTTATTACTCATGAAAACTACACATTGCATATTTTACCACCATCAGCGAGACCTTGAGAGGTGGTGGTCTAGATTGCTGTACAAAAAATGGTTCAAATTGCTCTGAGCACTATGGGACTTTACATCTGTGGTCATCAGTCCCCTAGAACTCAGAACTACTTAAACCTAACTAACCTAAGGACATCACACACATCCATGCCCGAGGCAGGATTCGAACCTGCGACCGTAGCGGTCGTGCGGTTCCAGACTGTAGCGCCTTTAACCGCTCGGCCACTTCGGCCGGCCATTGCTGTACACACCGGTACCTCTAATACCCAGTAGCACGTCCTCTTGCATTAATGCATGCCTGTATTTGTCGTTGCATACTACCCCCAAGTTCATCAAGGCACTGTTGGTCCAGATTGTCCCACTCCTCAACGGCGATTCGGCGTAGATCCCTGAGAGTGGTTGGTGGGTCACGTCGTCCATAAACAACCCTTTTCAATCTCAGGCACGTTCGATAAGGTTCATGTCTGGAGAACATGCTGGCCATTAGAGTCGAGCGATGTCGTTATCCTGAAGGAAGTCATTCACAAGATGTGCACGATGGGGGCGCGTATTGTCGTCCATGAAGACGAATGCCTCGACAATATGCTGCCGACACGGTTGCACTATCGGTCTGAGGATGGCATTCACGTATCGTACAGCTGTTACGGCGCCTTCCACGACCACCAGCGGCGTACGTTAGCCCCACATAATGCCACTCTAAAACAGCATGGAACCTCCACCCTGCTGCACTCGCCGGACAGTGTGTTTAAGGCGTTGCCTCCAAACAGGTCTCCGACGATTGTCTGGTTGAAGGCATATGGGACAGTCATCGGTGAAGAGAACGTGATGTCAATCCTGAGCGGTCCATTCGGCATGTTGTTGGGCCCATCTGTACCGCACTGAATGGTGTTGTGGTTGCAATGGTAGACCTAGTAATGGACGTCGGGAGTAAAGTTGTCTATCATCCAGCCTCTTGTGCACAGTTTGAGTCGTAACACGACGTCCCGTGGCTGCATGAAAAGCATTATTCAACGTGGTGGCGTTGCTGTCAGGGTTCTTCCGAGCCATATAATTCGTAGGTGGCGGTCATCCACTGCAATAGTAGCTCTTTGGCGGCCTGAGCAAGGCATGTCATCGACAGTTCCTGTCTCTCTGTATCTCCTCCACGTCCGAACAACATCGCTTTGTTTCACTCCGAGACGCTTGGACACTTCCCTTGTTAAGAGCCCTTCCTCGCACAAAGTAACAATGCGGAGGCGATCAAACCGCGGTATTAACCATCTAGGCATGGTTGAACTGTGGCGAACGACAGTGATTTTGAGTGGTCGTGCTAAAAGCAGAGATGTTCCAACGAAGCGAAGTGTGACAGCAGATGGAACCCCTTTGGTTCCTTGATTATTCCTAGTTTTTGTATTTGACCGATTCGTGTTGGTTTCTGGAACTATTTTGTTTGTTTTCGTGTGATTGCTAATTTGATTGTGTTTTGTGTATGCAGTCAAACAATAAAAGCCAAGTAACACTCTCAAGAAGTTGTGCATTATTTCAGCAATATATATTAGTAACTTCAATAGTGACCCCGATATTACGAACACGAAAATTAGCTCACAAGAAAAAGTGACCACAAGAATGGAAGGGGCTCGATCACGTACAGAAATTGGACGGAAGGAAGACAAAAGCAGCAGAGTTCAAGCAACTCCAACTGAAAATTCATCCGTGCCGTTTCGCAACAGCGGCGAATCAGATACAGGTTTAATTTCGCAGGTTGCTCTACGTTTATAGCCTTATTGGCCACAGAACCCGAAAATTTGGTTTGCACAGGCAGAAGCAAATTTCCTGTATAGTTGAATAACAAACGAGAAAACAAAGTTCGCCCATGTGGTAAGCCAGTTGGACCAAAACTGCGCACCTATGGTGGAAGATAATTGTCTGAAAACTGTTACCAACATCTGAAGTCAGAACAACGGGTTTCCAGGTCGGTTGAGCAACAAATCCTACATTTATTGCTTCACGAAGAGATGGAACACAAGGCGCCTTCGCAATTTCTCCGACGCCTGAGAACCTTCGCAGCGGATACGGAAATGCCAGACTCAATGCTGCGAATGCTGTGGACAAGTCGCCTGCCTACCTGTATCAGTGCAAACCATCGTACATTCACGCGTGGAATTGAATTTAGATAAGCTGGCAGAGAGGGCTGATCGAGTACAGGAAACAATTTCACTTCCGCTACCACCAATCACAGAGCTTCCACGACGTTATACTGCAGCGTCAACAGAGGTGGCCGCAGCAACACTGCAGAAGTACCATACAGATATACAGGACGAATTGCAGCAGTTTTCAAATGCAGTACGGCAACTGTCATGCCAAGTAGAGACGTTAACAGTGCAGCATGGGCAAATGGAAGTTTACGATAAAGAGAAAAAGATTCAGAGACGTCGGAAAACGTTTTCTCAATCACCAGTTAGGAGCAACAGCCCGAGCCCACATCGACGTCAATTTTGTTGGTATCACGAGCATTTTGGTGAACGTCCAACACGATGCTCACCACCGTGCAATTACCCAAACTTGTCGAGCGGCCAGCGGCTGCGGGAGTTATTTACAGCGCCAACAAAACAATTTATTCTCGCACAGACTCTTTGTAGCAGACAAACTTACTCAGTGCAAGTTCCTCATAGACACAGGGTCAGATGCTTCTTTATACCCGCACAAGATGTTACGTGTTCGTGTGAGGGTGAAGCCCATGCCCTTACAGTTTTCTGCAGCAAACAGATGGTTCAAATGGCTCTAAGCATTATGGGACTTAACATCTGAGGTCATCAGTCCCCTAGACTTAGAACTACTTAAAGCAAACTAACCTCAGGACATCACACAAATCCATGCCCGAGGCAGGATTCGAACCTGCGGTCGTAGCAGCCGCGTGGTTCCGGATGGAAGCGCCTAGAGCCGCTCGGTCACAACGGTCGGCTGCAGGAAACAACTCGGTGATTAAGGCATTTGGTGAAATAACTCTGCAGTTAGATCTCGGACTGGGGAATGAGATATCAGTGGCAGTTTATTGTAGCTGATGTAGCAGAACTAATAATAGGAGCAGACTTGCTAGCGAATTTCAGGTTGCTGCCTGATGTCAGGAATGGCTGTCTAATCGACAATACTTCCGGTTGCAGTACAAGAGGCGCCCAGCTACCTTATCCCATGAAACGGGTGCGAGAAGCATTCGTCACAAAGAGTTTACGCAGCTGTTTCTACACTTTCCCGAGATGGTTACACCATAATACGAGAAGAAGACGTGAAACATAATGCGCAACATTTCATCAAAACCACACCAGGTCCACCAGTGTCTGCACGGCCACGGAAATTACCACCTGACCGCCCAGTAATAGTAAAACAAGAATTTGAGAAATTGTTGAAGAAAAACATCATTCGTCCGTCTGACAGACCGTGGGCTTTGACGTTGCTTCTAGTTCCCAAGAAAGATAAAACGTGGAGACCTTGTGGCGATTTCCGGGCACTAAACGCAAGGACAATACCAGGTAGGTACCCGGTTCCGAATTTACAGGAGTTTAACAATTTGCTAGCGGAATCACATGTGCTCAGCGTAGTGAACTGTGCGAGAGCTTGTATGCAAATTCCAGTGGCGGCAGAAGACGTCCCAAAGGCAGCTATAACTACCCGGTTTGGCCTTTTCGCATACATGTATATGCCTTTTGGACTTAAAAATGTAGCCCAGACATGGCAAAGATTTATCGACGAGGTTTTGCGTGGCTTGCATTATTGTTTTGCTTACATTGACGACATTCTAGTATTTTCTAAAACTAGAACCGAGCATGAGGATCATCTGACACAGGTTTTCCAACGTCTCAGTGATTATGGTGTGACCATTAATTTCAAGAAGTGTGTCCTAGGACAAAACAAAGTGACTTTTTTAGGTATTTAGTTACCGCAGCAGGAATTACTCCAACGCCGGAGAAGGTGCAAGCGTTACAGCAAGTATAACCCCCGACCACATACCAGGAATTACGAAGATTTCTAGGAATGGTAAATTTCTACAGGTGGCACTTACCAGGGACGGCGAAGAAACAGGAGCTGCTGACAGCAGCACTCGCAGGTACCAACGCTAAAGGAGAGCGCAGAATTCAGTGGTCTATGGAAATGCAACGCTCGTTCGAGGCAGTGAAACAAAGTGTAGTTGACACAACGCTTCTAGCACACCCTGATCCGACCGCACCAATATGTTACTTTTGCGTGGCAGCCTTTGGAATTTTTTTCCAAAAAATTAAATGCGCGGCAAAGAACTTGGAGTGCATATGATCGTGAGTTGCTGGCAGTTTTTGAGGCAATCAAATATTTCAGAACGTCAGTAGAGGCCAAAGACTTCACCGTTTTCGCGGACCATAAACCCTTAACGTTTGTTTTCACACAGCGAGGCAAACACAGTTCTCCGAGGCAACACAGACAGGTTGAATTTATAGCTCAATTCACAATCGACATACGGCATATAGCAGGGACAGACAATTTTTTAATAGAATATCTTTCCCAAATAAATGGCATATCCCCAACTATTAACTTTCACGAGAGTGGCACAAGAGAAGGATCCAGAGTTGCAGCATTTCCTCTTGAACGAGAATATGGGGCTCCATCTAGTGAAAATTAGATTGCCGAACTCGAGTCTCAAAGTTTGGTGCGACGTCTCTACAGGAAGAATGCGCCCATTTGTGCCAACAGACCAACGCAGTCTAGCATTTCATAGTGTTCACGATCTGGCCCCTCCTGGCATCAGGAGCACGGTCCGCCTGGTGACAGAACGTTTCGTATGGCCCAGGGTAAGCAAAGAATGTAGGAGATGGGCGCAAGAATGTTTGGCCTGCCAAAGAAGCAAAATTGGTCGGTACGCCCATCATCCGTTAGGGACTTTTCCTGACAGTTGTGAAAGATTCGCTCATGTCCATCTAGACTCAGTGAGACCATTACCGCCCTCAGATGGTTTCTGCTACCTTCTTACGGTAACTGATATACCCGTTGGGCGGTAGCCATTCCGATAGCAGTCATTTCAGCAGAAACGACAGCAAAGACCTTCACGGGCGTGGGGATAGTGCGTTTTGGATGTCCTGTACATGTAACCACGGATAGAGGGGGACAGTTTGAGTCAACTTTATTTCAACAGTTACCCAAGCTGTGTGGAATGAACCACCACAAAACTACCAGTTATCATCCCAAGAATAACGGTATTGTTGAAGGATGGCATCGGACTTTAAAAGCAGCTCTTATGTGTCATGAAGATAAATGGACACAGGCTCTGCCTTTGGTACTACTTGGTTTGCGCACTGCTTACAAGCCTGATTTAGGCACGTCTACCGCAGAAATGGTGTATGGCCAGAATATCCTCGTCCCAGTAGGCTTCATTGAAGACAGGAGTCCTACGACAGGAGAATTTGATACATCACCTACGTTCATAGCGCAGTTACGATAAGAGTCGCGTCTGGGCACAATTCCAGGCATTAGGCATGGACATCAGCCAACTTTCATGCACAAGGACTTGAGCCGTTGTACTCACATTATGTTCATATCAGACATCGTCAAACTACTATTGCAACAACCGTATTTGGGACTTTATGAAGTTTTGGGCCAAAACATGCATACAACGGAAATCTCCTACAATGGGAAGTCAACAGTGCTGTCAAGATGGCTCTGAGCACTATGGGACTTAACATCTGAGGTCATCAGTCCCCTAGAACTCAGAACTACTTAAACCTAACTAACCTAAGGACGAAACTTCCTGGCAGATTAAAACTGTGTGCCCGACCGAGACTCGAACTCGGGACCTTTGCCTTTCGCGGGCAAGTGCTCTACCATCTGAGCTACCGAAGCACGACTCACGCCCGGTCCTCACAGCTTTACTTCTGCCAGAATCTCGTCTCCTACCTTCCAAACTTTACAGAAGCTCTCCTGCGAAACTTGCAGAACTAGCAGAAGTAAAGCTGTGAGGACCGGGCGTGAGTTGTGCTTCGGTAGCTCAGATGGTAGAGCACTTGCCCGCGAAAGGCAAAGGTCCCGAGTTCGAGTCTCGGTCGGGCACACAGTTTTAATCTGCCAGGAAGTTTCATATCAGCGCACACTCCGCTGCAGAGTGAAAATCTCATTCTGGTAACCTAAGGACATCACACACATCAATGCCCGAGGCAGGATTCGAACCTGCGACCGTAGCGGTGGCGCGGTTCCAGATTGCAACGCCTAGAACCGCTCGGCCACCACGGCCGGCCAGTGCTGTCAATAGAAAGAGTCAAGCCAGCTTACATGACTGCTGACTGTAACGAAGAACCTTATCCAGCAAACAAGCCAGCACCGAGGATACCGGAGGACACAATTTCTCTTGTGCCTCCACCGTCCAGTCAGCAGGCATCGCCCACACAGACATAGACGATCAGGTCGGCGGGTACGCTTCAAGTAGCCATACGTCCCGGGTGCTCCGCACTTTCAGCAGGGAGGCTGTGTGGCGAACGACAGTGATTTCGAGTGGTTGCGCTAAACCCAGAGACGTTACAATGAAGCGGAATATGACAGTGCACGGAACCCTTTTGGTTCCTTGATTATTCTTAGTTTTTGTATTTGACCGCTTAGTGTTGGTTCCTGGAATAATTGTGTGAGTTTTCGTGTGATTACTAATTTGATTGTGTCTTGTGTATGCAGTCAAACGGTAAAAGCCAAATAAAACTCTCAAGAAGTTCTGCGTTCTTTCAGCAATATATATTAGTAACTGCAGAATACAGACAACGCGAGCCGTGTACCTCCTTCCTGGTGGAATGACTGGAACTGATCGGTTGTCGGACCCCCTCCGTCTGATAGGCGCTGCTCAGGCATAGTTGTTTACATCTTTGGGTGGGTTTAGTAACATCTCTGAATAATCAAAGGGACTGTGTCTGTGATACAATATCCACAGTCGACGTCTATCTTCAAGAGTTCTGGGAACTGGAGTGATGCAAAACATTTTTTGATGTGTGTAAAACTTACGCTGATATTTCTGCCGCTTATATCAGTGGAAGAAATTTTATTTGCGCGGGTGCATGCACTAAATTTAATGGACTAATCGAGTTCAGCACTGACTACATTCTTTGTGACAGACAGGCCTATTAAAAGAAAAGACAATTTGCTGTTTTACAGAGCACAATTTTCTCCGATGATCGCAAACAATATACGTATGTCGTACTAAATGTTTTTCTGTGTAGTTATAGTGTAGACACGTTAACGTGACAAACAGCCACGAGAGTAAACAAATATGAAACTTGACTGCCCGAGGTAGTGGAGGGGTGCCGTCGGGACTCTTTCATTTCAAAAGCAGAAAAGAAAAACGGGCAATCCGCAACACAAATTATTCCGTTATGGCTATTGCGCAAATGCTTGCTGAGAGATTGTGAGTGCCATAAATGAGATAACTCAGGCTCGACATCTACCGTTATCTTACACAACCCATAGTTCAAAACACCTCCATGTAAAGCTGTTACGTTATAGTATCAGCACTACAGTCACATTGAGTTTTTAGATGACATTCTTTTCACAAAGCCGTTTGTCGAACGGAAACATTATAAGAAAATCGCTGTATACGTTATTTATCAATGCCATTATGAATCATTAAGCACTAACTTTTTTAAAACAGAATGTTTATTTGTTCATTGCGGCTTTATCTGATACTCATTTGTTTTTATCCTAGATCTGGAGCGTAATATGAAAGTCTCTCTCTTGCTCTTACAGCCTACCTATTTAATTGTCAAACTGCACTTGTGCCCGTGTGTTTCTGTGTACTTGATATTTCGCCAAATTCTCCGTTTCATCTGTACCGCTGTCTTTGCTGGGAATTATTTTCATATGTACTGAATAGAACATAGTCAACACGGAGAAAATGTCGAGAGGAAATCTCAGCCGTTTCTAAGAGCCATTGATTCACAAAACGTGTTTTCAGCGCTGTTGCTTGGAAATTGGTGGTAAGTCCCTATGGGACCAAACTGCTGAGGTCATCGGTCCCTAGACTTACACACTACTTAATCGAACTTAAAGGTTGGCCTCTGTAATAAAAAACTGAGTGGAAGGATAAACCACCGAACTTGAACAGGATGTCTTGCGACGTCCGCAACGACCAAACACAACGATCCAAAAAAAATAAAAAAAAACGCCTCCACGCGCTATTGTGTTCTTGGTACTCTGTTGCATGTCACTAGACTTGTTCCCAATGCCGAATGACGGAGAAAATGTTTCAAACTTTCATTACTATAATCCGTTCATCATAAGAATAAACCTGACGTAAATAAACACAAACGTGATGATTGGTCAGAAGCCGTAGCACACGTACACTGGTGTTGTTACACTCTTGGAAGTGGGTCCCACTTATGTATTAGAAATCTTATTACTAAGTCACGTCAAATGAAACGTTAAGATATTCAAATGTATTAACAGCCATCAACATTTTTCTTAACCACGCTTTAGCTAAGTAGTTTTTATTTCAAAAATGTAAACAGTCACAGCCTCTGCAGCGTTGTGTTCTGATTGTCGCACTGTTAATGCGCAGTGTGAAAATGGCTGAGGCTGCTTTCAGTTCCGTGATGAAACACACGCGTGGAACACGGTTAAAAAGTGCCGATAAATAGGCTGTTCTTAGCGTTTTTCATAAATTTACAGCTTTGAAGTTTTCCCAACGTTATACAGGGTGGTCCATTGATCGTGACCGGGCCAAATATCTCAAGAAATAAGCGTCAAACGAAAAAAACTACAAAGAACTAAACTTGTCTAGCTTGAAGGGGGAAACCAGATGGCACCTATAGTTGGCCCGCTAGATGGCGCTGCCTTTTTATTCTATGTTCCTTGACGCTGCCATAGGGCAAACGGATACCAACTGCGTTTTTTAAAACAGGAACCCCCATTTTTATTACATATTCGTGCAGTACGTAAAGAAATATGAATGTTTTAGTTGGGCCACTTTTCTCGCTTTGTGACAGATGGCGCTGTAATAGTCACAAACATATGGCTCGCCATTTTAGACGAACAGTTGGTAACAGGTAGGTTTTTTAAATTAAAATACAGAACGTAGGTTCGTTTGAACATTTTATTTCGATTGTTCCAACGTGACACATGTACCTTTGTGAACGTATCATTTCTAAGAACGCATCCTGTTACCGCGTGATTACCTGTAAATACCACATTAATGCAATAAATGTTCAAACTTATGTCCGTCAACCTCAATGCATTTGGCATTACGTGTAATGACATTCCTCTCAACAGCGAGTAGTTCGCCTTCCGTAATGTTCACACATGCACTGACAATGCGCTGACGCATGTTGTCAGGCGTTGTCGGTGGATCACGATAGCAAATATCCTTCAACTTTCCCCACAGAAAGAAATAAGGGGACGTCAGATCCGGTGAACGTGCGGGCCATGGTATAGTGCTTCGACGACCAATCCACCTGTCATGAAATATGCTGTTCAATACCGCTTCAACCGCACGCGAGCTATGTGCCGGAAATCCATCATGTTGGAAGTACACCATCATTCTGTCATGCAGTGAAACATCTTGTAATAACATCGGTAGAACATTGCGTAGGAAATCAGCATACATTGCACCGTTTAGATCGCCATCGATAACATGGGGCCCAATTATCCTTCCTCCCATAATGCCGCACCATACATTCACCCGCCAAGGTCGCTGATGTTCCACTTGTCGTAGCCATCGTGGATTTTCCGTTGCCCAATAGTGCAAATTATGCCGGTTTACGTTACCGCTTTTGGTGAATGACGCTTCGTCGCTAAATAGAAGGCGTGAAAAAATTTGTCATCGTCCCGTAATTTCTCTTGTGACCAGTGGCAGAACTGTACACGACGTTCAAAGTCGTCGCCATGCAATTCCTGGTGCATAAAAATATGGTATGGGTGCAATCGATGTTGATGTAGCATTCTTAACACCCACGTTTTTGAGATTCCCGATTATCGCGCAATTTGTCTGCTACTGATGTGCGGATTAGCCGCGACAGCAGCTAAAACACCTACTTGGACATCATCATTTGTTGCAGGTCGTGGTTGACGTTTCACATGTGGCTGAACACGTCCTGTTTCCTTAAATAACGTAACTATCTGGCGAACGGTCCGGACACTTGGATGATGTCGTCCAGGATACCGAGCAGCATACATAACACATTCCCGTTGGGCATTTTGATCACAATAGCCAGATATCAACACGATATCGACTTTTTCGCAATTGGTAAACGGCCCATTTTAACACGGGTAATATATCACGAAGCAAATACCGTCCGCACTGGCGGAATGTTACGTTATACCACGAACTTATACGTTTGTGACTATTACAGCGCCATCTACCACAAAGCGAAAAAAGCGGTCGATCTAAAACATTCATATTTCTTTACGTACTACACGAATATGTAATAAAAAATGCGGGTTCCTATTTTAAAAAACGCAGTTGAAATCCGTTACACAGCGCCATCTAGCGGGCCAACCACAGCGCCATCTGGTTTTCCCCTTCAAGCTAGGCGAGTTTCGTTCTTTGTAGTTTTTTCGTTTGATGCTTATTTCGTGAGATATTTGGCCCGGTCACTATCAATTGACCATCCTGTATACACTGTAGTACATAAACAAACCCATACTGAACGCATAGCGCCGGTGGTAGCATTATGAAAAATGAACCAATTACGGTTATTAGTACGTTAGTTCTAATCTCACCACTGTCTTTTTTTTGTCGTTCAATTTGAAATACCTACATCTCGTAATGATAAAACTCATCATCATTTTTTATGAATAGTGCACGTCTTCTTGTTTCTAATTACATGTTGGAAGCGAAATTCCTGTTTCCATTTCAAATACAAATTTTCAGTTATCGATGTTTTCTATAAGACTGTTCATAAAAGTTGCTTAAATTAAGAAAACATAACAATTAATTTTAAGACAAAAATCCAAAACCAAATCCTCTTTATTTGGGCTATGTCCAACGTTTTACATCACAGACGTAGATAAGTATCGTACAAACATGAAAATCAATCATTTACACAGCATCGAGCACATCATACAGATGCTGCATTTTTACATTTGCTGCTGTACCATTACAATATGAACCCAACAGAACTGATCTGGAGCCAAGCTGCTGGATTTGGCCCGAGAAATAATTAGACTGTTGCGCTGCTTGAGGTACTGGAACTAACGGACGCAGTTTTTTCATACGTCACTGCCAAACGCCGGCGGGATATGGAACGGCTCGCCACAAAAGAAGAAGAGAAAATGCTGCGCGTGGTTGGCTTTGTGGATTCTATTGTTGATAGGCTCTTTATCAACGTAGCAGGTGTAGCTGCCCTTTTTCTGTTTTCGCTTTTCCGTCTAATAGGTGAAAGTTTGATTTTATTTTTTACACACTGACTGTCATTGAAGGGTTTTACCTTTATTTAATATTGTCCCCGCTAAGTATCAGTTGGATTACTTTTAAAACCCAATGTTAAACGTGGGTCACTAAACGTATAGTATTCCCAACTCTGAGAGAAAAAATCTTTAGTAGCTTTACTCCCAATGTTTACAGACGACGATGCTTTAACCTTTCGTTCAATTGTTTTAGTTACGAATCGCTAGTTTGTTCTTGGCATAGATCACGTAACCTTAACGTTTATTAATCCAAGTTAAATTAATGTTCAAGATTCCCGCTAACATCAGAATGTTAGATAATATCCTGAAACTTTCGGTAAATAAGTTATTTCTACTTAATATCCGCAAACTGTCATTAACTATGATCACTAGTCGCGTGAAGTTAAAGTTTCCCACTATCACAATTGAAAGTCCGAATCCGGTTAAAATTCTTAATTCAGTAGAGTGTTTATATATTCACCCGAATTGACATTAAAGCCAAAGAGATTACTATTCACCTTCCCGTTTTCTATTCCGATAAATGTCCAAATTAAAGTCTTGAATTGACAATCCTCGAAAACAATCTCGTCACGATCTATTCTTGATCCCCGTTTAATAAAGTTCTAATTGTCGTTCTCTAAAGCTGTACGTCCTAAATAACTTCCAAACTAGAACAGACTAGGGACTGGAGTATCGTAATTATAACGTATGGCTATTTATACTTTAATAAACACTATCTTTGGTGTCCCAGACCTACGATCCATGACTATAATATTGATTTTCTTACGTATTGGAATAACTAATATTTTCTACTGTTTTCCCCTTTTCCATGTTTCTAAAATTTATAATTAAATTTTCCTTTTCTTTTCTTTTGCTTTCTATACTAGATATTTCCCTCTGTTTGTTTTTTATTTATTTTTCGTAATTACTACTTGAGGAGGGACTTGGGCCATTTTGTGAATTGATATTTTAAGGACATGGGAGCTAATTTGGGAGCTATTTTTGTTTTTTCAACACCGAGAGGCGCTGTAGGTGTTACACAGGTGACACATAACTGAAATATATTTCTCGGATTCGGATAAGGAAGGAGGTAAGAGACTACCAGGCGACTGACTGTAATACCTTCAGTGGCTTCAATATTTAACTGTACGATGAAATCCTTCAATACTCTCTTACGTTACGCACAGGTAATGCAGAAAGTTTATCCTGTGATTAAGTCATAAATTTTCATCATTCTTGTTTGTAATTACAATAGTACGTTAGCTAAAAACGATAATGTGTTGCCGTTTCCGTCTAATCGTCTAAGGAGTGTATTGTGGGAGATTTGCAGTGTATTATTTCATTAAATGACATTCGAAACTGTATTGCTCGTCTCTTTTTACATGTAAACTGCAGCAGACTAGCTGCACCAGTTGACCGGCCAGTGCTGTCCAAGTCAAATGCGCCGGTAAAGCTGTTGTCCCGTATTATCGCTAAGTCGATGTGCTCGTGACGCACAGCACAAAACGTGCCCTTATTGTCGTACTTGACAGTACTCGAGACAGCTTGGCTGCCGTCCCTTGTGAAATGGAAATCCAATGATGTTCCAGCAAACGCGGGGGAATACATACTGTAATGTTTATTATACATCAGGTTTATTATGATGAACGGACTGTAGCGTTCCAAGTTTCATATGTCAAACTCTTTATTGGTTAAAGAGTGAAGTCCTCCGGAGTCAGCTAAAGCTATGAACCACTTCCACGTAATTCCAATGCATACAACTGACTTCTTTTATTTTAAAGATACTACTGGAACATTATTGTCAATGTAGATGTTTAAGATCTTCAAATGCAGTACGTATCAATCTCAAATAGCCATTAAAATTCTTGCTCTCAAACAGAAGAATGGAAAATGTCAAAAGTATTCAAAAGACGACCATGGCTGATGTATGCGAAGCCATACTTCAATAGGCGCTTCAGTCTGGATCCGCGTGACTGCTACGGTTGCAGGTTCGAATCCTGCCTCGGGCATGGATGTGTGTGATGTCCTTAGGTTAGTTAGGTTTAAGTAGTTCTGAGCTCTAGGGGACTGATGACCCATAGTGTTCAGAGCCATTTGAACCATTTTGAACCATACTTCAACTGACCTGTTAATGATGTTGCTATTTCTTCCTCAATAGCACAGGGGGTTCTGCAGTAATGTTGCATTTCCTGATGCGTTTTTTTTTTTTTTTTTTTTTTTTACGTCAGTGTATTTAGAAGATATCAGAAATGGTTTTTGTCGACTGCAGTTATTGCTGTATTCCTGTACTTTTATTATCAGAAATAAAACTTGAGCCTCGGTATTTTGAAACAAGAACTTCCTTACTGGCACATGCAATAAGTCAGTTCCTTGGTATGCCACACAGAACATTCTTAAAAGATTATTTATTTTCTAATTTGTTACATTATTTTTTGCACTGATGAGATAAGCAGCATAAGTATGTGCTATCAGATTACCTTCTCAATATTTTGGATACAAATAAGTAATCTCCAGAAAGACATACACTGAATCCTGACAAATATGAGACATGGCACTTGGTGGGGTATCGACACCACGTCGACAGCAAGTGTGCATGCAAAAGAAACGCAAAGTAAATTCTGTTCCAGAGAAATTACGACTTGAAAAAATGGAAATAAATGTGATCTCTCATTCTGAATCTGTACCCAATCCTCCTGCCAGTCCACACAGGAACCGTGGACGAAACCGAAGGAATCGCATTTCAACCGCTCTTCTCTCATAGATATGCAACTAAACACTTCGTCAATCACAATTCAGACAATGACAGTCTTTCGCAAGTCAGACCAGATAGTCACATTCAGAGGACGAAAGGCAATCTGTCCGTCTCACAGCAGATTTGCAATCAGTCTGCATCATTTCAGTCAGATACGGGTGCTTCAGTCACGACGATTAATCGAAATACACTCCTGGAAATTGAAAAAAGAACACCGTGAATTCATTGTCCCAGGAAGGGGAAACTTCATTCACACATTCCTGGGATCAGATACATCACATGATCACACTGACAGAACCACAGGCACATAGACACAGGCAACAGAGCATGCACAATGTCGGCACTAGTACAGTGTATATCCACCTTTCGCAGCAATGCAGGCTGCTATTCTCCCATGGAGACGATCGTAGAGATGCTGGATGTAGTCCTGTGGAACGGCTTGCCATGCCATTTCCACCTGGCGCCTCAGTTGGACCAGCGTTCGTGCTGGACGTGCAGACCGCGTGAGACGATGCTTCATCCAGTCCCAAACATGCTCAATGGGGGACAGATCCGGAGATCTTGCTGGCCAGGGTAGTTGACTTACACCTTCTAGAGCACGTTGGGTGGCACGGGATACATGCGGACGTGCATTGTCCTGTTGGAACAGCAAGTTCCCTTGCCGGTCTACGAATGGTAGAACGATGGGTTCGATGACGGTTTGGATGTACCGTGCACTATTCAGTGTCCCCTCGACGATCACCAGTGGTGTACGGCCAGTGTAGGAAATCGCTCCCCACACCATGATGCCGGGTGTTGGCCCTGTGTGCCTCGGTCGTATGCAGTCCTGATTGTGGCGCTCACCTGCACGGCGCCAAACACGCATACGACCATCATTGGCACCAAGGCAGAAGCGACTCTCATCGCTGAAGACGACACGTCTCCATTCGTCCCTCCATTCACGCCTGTCGCGACACCACTGGAGGCGGGCTGCACGATGTTGGGGCGTGAGCGGAAGGCGGCCTAACGGTGTGCGGGACCGTAGCCCAGCTTCATGGAGACGGTTGCGAATGGTCCTCGCCGATACCCCAAGAGCAACAGTGTCCCTAATTTGCTGGGAAGTGGCGGTGCGGTCCCCTACGGCACTGCGTAGGATCCTACGGTCTTGGCGTGCATCCGTGCGTCGCTGCGGTAAGGTCCCAGGTCGACGGGCACGTGCACCTTCCGCCGACCACTGGCGACAACATCGATGTACTGTGGAGACCTCACGCCCCACGTGTTGAGCAATTCGGCGGTACGTCCACCCGGCCTCCCGCATGCCCACTATACGCCCTCGCTCAAAGTCCGTCAACTGCACATACGGTTCACGTCCACGCTGTCGCGGCATGCTACCAGTGTTAAAGACTGCGATGGAGCTCCGTATGCCACGGCAAACTGGCTGACACTGGCGGCGGCGGTGCACAAATGCTGCGCAGCTAGTGCCATTCGACGGCCAACACCGCGGTTCCTGGTGTGTCCGCTGTGCCGTGCGTGTGATCATTGCTTGTACAGCCCTCTCGCAGTGTCCGGAGCAAGTATGGTGGGTCTGACACACCGGTGTCAATGTGTTCTTTTTTCCATTTCCAGGAGTGTACTTATGAGCAATTGATAAACCCTCAGTTTAAAAAATCACACCTTTACTTTACGGCCTACAGCGGCGAAGTGTCTTAGTTCTTGGAACGTGTAGGCTACTTCGCAAGCAAAATATACAGGGTGTTCGGAAGTTCCCGTTACAAACTTCTAGGACTTGTAGAGGGGAGGGAGTACATAATATTTTGAACAGGAACGCATCCATGGAGACGTCATCCAACGACGCTACAGAGCGTCAAAGCTATAAGCGCCGGCGCCTGTAAATGTATGTATATAGAGGGTGATTCCGTGGTGATGTTGCAAACTGCCAAGGATGATGGAGACAGATAACTGCATCAATTTGAGGTAAGGGTCCCTCGTTCTAATACCTCTCACAGTGGAATGTTGTTGCTAAGAATGTAGAGTAAGCAACTTCCAGAGGTTGTACTAAGGACAAAAAAAAAAAAAAAAAAAAAAAAAAAAAAAAAAAAAAGTTCCCAGTAAATATGGGCTCTAAGAGGCTAAGAGGCATACCTGAGGCGCTCTTTGTTCATCTTCGCTAATGTGGAAAACATCTCCTCTATTGAACAAGTGCTCATAGCTCTTAAGAGATGCATTTTGGAGCACATGATTACTTGGACATTTTTTTCTTATTTTGGTACTGTCATCTATGACAGTTGCTACCCTACAATCTTAGCCACAATAGCACTGGTACATGTATTCCACTGTCGGAGGTATCAGAACAGTTTCCGCTTGTAGCTTTCGATTCTTTCGTTTCCGATACATGGTCCCTTACCTCGAATTGGTACCTTCATACTTCATTGTTGAGGCTTTTCGTGGCCATTTGTTGACAAACTGCCTATTGGCTTCTGTCTCGGGTTCTTCGGCCGACGTTCATCTAATGATTTTTCTGACGTTTCGCCAACGCGAGTGGCTGGTATTGTCAAAGCTTCACCCTCCACTGCCGGTGGTGAACTGGAGCCGAGCTCGCGGCCGCAGACTATATGTGCCTGGTGCGCCAACATCCGAGGGCTTCTCCGCGGTCATTTCCGGTGCGGTTCTCCTCTTGCTACCTGCGACGGTCGTTCGCTGCAGTACGGGAAGCCAGGATCCGTTTACCTTAAGGCTTTCCTCTTTCTTGTTGAAACTGTTCGCGTGTTTTTGTATTTTTACAGCTTCTCTGAACAAGCGCGTGTGATAGTGCTTCTTTACAGCCAGAAGTTCCGTGTCGGCGAATTTTATTACGTGGTCGGTCTCATTCAGTGTGTGCTCTGCCACGGCCGATTTCTCCACCTGCCCCAACCTGCAATGTCGCTTATGCTCTTTGATCCTGGTGTTAATTGATCGTCCAGTCATTCCGACATAAACTTTTCCGCATGTGCATGGTATACGGTATATCACCGACATTGCAAGTGGGTCCCTTTTCTCCTTCGCCGTTCTAAGACACTCTTTGATCTTCCTTGTAGGTTTGAAAATCGTCTTTACGTCATTTTTGCGCAATATACGATCGATTCCTCACTCTGGGAATGTATAGCAGAAAGGCCGTACCCGGCATTTCTTTTTCTGTTTCCTTACTTCGCCGAGTGTAATTTGTGGAGTACCCATTGCTCCTCA
The DNA here is from genome assembly GCF_021461395.2 of Schistocerca americana. NCBI lineage: Eukaryota > Metazoa > Arthropoda > Insecta > Orthoptera > Acrididae > Schistocerca > Schistocerca americana. The sequence goes on along the minus strand of NC_060119.1, from coordinate 138,905,340 downwards.
GAACACTTTGCAGGTGTTGTATTTCTCGTTTGAGGGCTGCGGCTCACATATCCGTCCTGCTCGCGTTACGAGCGTACTAATCATGCCTCTTATCTGGCTCGGGTTGTGGTTTGATAGTTTGTGCAGATATCGGTCCATGTGTGTCGGTTTTCGATACACGCTGTTCAAATGGTTCAAATGGCTCTGAGCACTATGGGACTTAACATCTGTGGTCATCAGTCCCCTAGAACTTAGAACTACTTAAACCTACCTAACCTAAGGACATCACACACATCCATGCCCGAGGCAGGATTCGAACCTGCGACCGTAGCAGTCGCGCGGTTCCGGACTGAGCGCCTAGAACCGCTAGACCACCGCGGCCGACGATACACGCTGTGTCCCAGGTTTTCGCCGTCCCTTGTGACCAGCACATCTAGAAATGGCAGTTTCTTGTCCTTTTCTACTTCCATGGTAAATGTTATGTTGGCATGGAGGCTGTTCAAATGTCTTAGGAAGTCACCGAGCTGTTCTTTACCATGGCTCCACACCACGAAAGTATCATCGACGCACCTGTACCACACCTGAGATTTGCAAGTAGCCAAGTCCTGTGCCAGTGCTTCGAATTGTTCCATGAGGAAGTTGGCCACCGCTGGACTAAGAGGACTACCCATGGCGACGCCTTCCAGCTGTTCGTAGAAATCGCCATTCCACGTGAAATAGCTCTTGGTGAGACATACATGGAAGAGGTTTTTGATGTCTTGCGGGAAAATGGAACCGATGTGCTCTACAGCGTCACTGAGTAGCACTTTCGTAAACAACGAAACAACATCAAAGCTGACCAGGATGTCGTTTGGTGCAAGTTTCAGTTTCTCCAGCTTTTCAATGAAATGTCCTGAGTCCTTTATGTATGTGTCGGTCTTCCCCACGTGTGGCTGGAGCAGAGAGGCCAAGTGTTTTGCCAGTTTATAGGTCGGTGAGCCAGGAACACTAATGATCGGTCTCAGTGGAACGTTGTTCTTGGGTAATCCATACAGCCGAGGTGGTAGGGCTTCTGCGTTGCGCAGGTTTCTCTGTATGTCCGCCGGCAGAGAAGACGCCTTGATTAATCGACTCGTATTCCGTGTGATGCACTGTGCCGGATCTGCGCTTAGTTTTCGGTACGTCGTCGGATCTAATAGGTCTCGGATCTTTTGCTCATAATCTTCGGTCGTCATTACGATGGTCGCATTCCCCTTACGGCAGGCAGTACCAATATACTCTTGTCGGCGTTGAGATTCTTAATGGCTTGTACCTCATCTTTCTTCACGGTGCAAGCTGGTGGTTTTGCTCAGCGCAGAATTCTGGCTGTTTCAGTGCGTATTTCCTCTGCCCTTTCACAAGGAAGGGTGCGAATGGCTGCTTCGGTGTTGGGAATGATGTCCTCCATAGGTATAGTTCTCGGGATGATAGCGAAATTCCCTCCTTTTTGAAGACCAGTCACTTCCTCTTCGGTCAATTGTCGTTCAGTGAGGTTGACACTGTGTGTGACATGTCGGGAATCGCCTTGTCGGTCTGCTTTCAGCATCTTTCAAACTTTTTCTTCTATCGCTCGCTGCAGCGCTCGAGTTCGTTCTGCATGCTCCTGTGAATGATGCTGTCGATCTTGTCCCAGTCGTCTCGATGCATTCTGCTACTTAGTTGATAGAAAATGTCCAGAAGTTCCTGATCCGTTCTTGCCAAGTCTCTCCGTGTTGTATGAATTCGCTCACGAAGAAAAGCTCGTTCCATTCTGTCGTAGATACGATGTGCTTGGGTGGTGGTGAATAGGCGCTTCATCTCAAGAACTTCGGTGTAGCACATTCATCTCGACACCGTGACAGAAAGGCGAGAGATGACATTAATCGCACTTTCTTCTTCCGTCGTTGGTCAAGGCATCGGTACAATCTGCAAATCTCCTCCCCGTAGAGTCGTAATACTAAATTGTTAAGGCTTTCGTGGCCACTTGTTGACAAACTGGCTATTGGCTTCTGTCTCGGGTTCTTCTGCCGACGTTCATCTAATGAACTGGCTACCAGTTTCTAAGCAGAAATTGAAATGGAGTAGAAGGAGTTGCCCTGGAGAAATGATTTTAAATTATATTTAAAACTTGCTTCACTGCCTCTGAGAATTTCATGTTGTTGGGCAAATGATCAAAACTCCTCTCTCAGCCAAGGACAGCTTTAAGACTGGGCCATAAGGATCATTTTTCTCTCTAGTGTTGTACCTATGTACGAGGGTGGTTTGAAAAGTTATCGGAATCGCCACGAGAGGTCAGCGCTAGCGCAACGAGTTGTTCACGTGATATTCATTGGACTGTTGCTTGTAAACGCGTGCTACGTCACTGCTCTTGGAAGAGAGCTGTGGCGATGATTTGGTTGGGTTGTTGTTCCCGCGTAGTGATTTGCGAAGATTGAAAAAATAGAGATTCGAGCAGTTATTAAGTATTTCGCCAAAAAAGAAAGATATGAAAGCAAAGGACATTCATGCCGATTTCCATAATACACGGGGGACTCTGCTCCTTCATATTCAACTGTTGCCAAGTGGACCAATGAATTTAAAATTGGTCGGGAGAGCTTAGATGATGATCCGTGCAGTGGTCGGCCAAGATGTGTCACTACTCCAGAGATCATTGCAAAAGTGCACAAAATGATCATGCTGATTGAAAGTGCGTGAAATTGCTCACGCTTGTCAGATGTCATCTGAAAGGGTATATCACATTGTAACTGAAGAATTAGAAATGAAAAAATTATCTGCAAGATAGATGCCGCGACTCTTGACGCTGGATCAAAAACGCATGAGAATGGACATATCGGAACAATGTTTGGCCCGTTTTAGGAGAAACGAACAAGGTTTTTTGCGCCAGTTTGTGACCACAGATTTGACTTGGGTGCACTACTATACCCTAGAGACAAAACCACAGTCACAGCAGTAAACATACTGACTCTCCACCACCAAAGAAAGCAAAGACAATTTCTTCGGCAGGAAAGGTCATGGCATCAGTGTTCTGGGATGCGAAGGGGATTCTGTTTGTACATTATCTCTCCACTACGCAAATAATTTATGCTAACCTTCTGGACGAATTGCAACAAAAGATACCCGAAAACAGGCAAGGTTTAGCAAGGAAGAATGTCATCTTCAGCAATTTACAGACTTGTAGTTAAGAGGGTTCAAGTCAACAATGTGCTCAGTGTATTTAGATGACATTATTATATTCTTCAGAATAACTGAGGTACACACTGAGCAGTTAACAAGTGTGCTGTCAAGACAATAAGCGGCCCACTCGAGGTTAAAATTAGAAAAATATTTGGTTTTTGATTAACGCTGATACCTGGGACATATTACTAGCTTGGCTGAGGTAAAGTCAGATCTGTGACTGATGTACCCACTAATGAAAAGGAACTGCAGAATATTCAAGGCAGGAATTTTCTATCAGCAATCTGCCATGGATTATTCAACACTAAGAAAACCATTAACAAGGTTGTTAAGAAAAGGAGTAACTTTTGAATAGACTACGGAACGCAAGACTATAATGCAAAAGATGCATGTGAATCATCTCATTTTTTGAGTCTGTGGAATGAAAGCTGAATCTAATCTAATCTCTGTGTTAAAGAGGTCCCAATTGCTGATATACCTTAATTTTGAGAAGCTGTTAACAATGTCATATGACACATCGGATTTTGTTGTAGGTGATTTCTGAGTTAGGAACAGGGTAAGAAACAAGAACCAATTGGTTATGCTTCTCACCAAATCAATAAGGCTCAATTTAATGATAACAAAACACAGAAGGAATTGTCAGCCTCGTTGTTTGGAATTAATTACTTCAAATGCCGTTTGTATGGCAGTTCACAGTGGTAACTGACCACACTGTCTTTTTATGGCTACTGTATTCGAAAGACTGCCAGTGGTACCTTATGCATTGGATATTGAACTAAAGTAAGTATGATTATGATGCATGCCATAAACTGGGGAAAAATTAAAGAAATCAGAGCTCATATGAAAAGATTTTAATGTTAAATTTTTCCCATGCATTGCTCAAGACTAATGGTTGAGAAATAGCTTGAAGTTGATTCAGTGAACTCTCAGCCAGGCACTTAACGGTAAATTGTGGAGTAATCAAATAGGTGTAAATGCCCTTCATCAAAATTCAGATGCCATAAGCAGGAGAGTCCGTGTAGTCCAAGCTGATGAAGTGCTTATCACAGAGCTGAAAGAGGCACAAAGAGAGGATGCTAATTGTCGACAGTATCCCACTCTCCTGGATTTTCTATCTGTAGATAGTAATTTCAGTCCCCTTACTTCCTTGAGCACATGTTTCCTCCAAAGATTTGTCTTCGATTGATCCCAGTACACCAGCAAGTTAACCAGTAAACACTTCATCTGGATGTACAAATGATTATCAACTTTGACAGGCTTTTAAATGCATTGGCATGTGGTGTATAGATAACGAAGAGGTGGGGCTTAGGCACTGGACAAGATGGTCACCAGTGTTATTGCTCCACCCCTGTTATACTGCTATCACGTGCAGCCAACTGCTAACATAACAAGTCTAGATGTCAAGTGGCCCTGAGTGCATCACACTTTGCCACATATCAATACTGACAGCTGTATCCATGACATGTGAAAGGAAAATGATTCTAACTGGTTAAGCTCTAGTCATCAATGTGCCAAAAATACATGGCCTGCTTTATGCATTAGATCCATTTAAATTGCACAACTCTTGGATATACAGGCAAGTTTAAGATGGGGTAGGTACCTGTCAATAGTTTTGGACAGAGGTCCGAAGTTGCTTTAAGTAACTGATGCATTGTACATACCCCTGTAATGGATGATTTAAAGCTACACAAGTTAGAGGACAATACTTCACCTCAACATTTTTTTAAATAAAATAGGTCACTAAATAAGTCCAAAACTCCTTTTCAGCTGATCAGCTGTCCAGTTTTCACAGCTTGATTTTTCAAAGAGTCCTGGATCTTTTTGTACCTGGTTAGTATTGGAGGAAATTGCATATTCAGTGTGCTAGTAACTTACTCATGTTTTTCCATGCATGGCCTATTTGCATACTGAAAGGAAGACTTGTCAGGGACTCAGCTGAGAAGTCCGCATATGACAATCTCTGTGCCACCTTTTCATTTATTGTCAGTACACACTAGGTCTAGGCAGACAGCATTTATAACATTCTTTAATTACCATACACAGTTAGGCCCATCCTTATACACCCAAATGGGTGTCCTCCCTCTTTCGTAGTTTTGAGATCTTTTCATATGATTGTTTGACACTTTTGGCCATGATGCCATACAACTGACAGCACAAACACACTGACACCTGCACTCACAAGGTTATTAATATCCATTTTGGGCTATGGCAGAAGTAGTTTTATTTTCCAAGAGTAGGTCACAGGAGCCCTTGTTGGGACGTGCCCCTAGATTGCTAGCGCTGTCTCACCTAGCACATTTTGTGACTGTAATGAGATTTGCTACAGCTCAGGTAGCACCACTAACCCACCACTAGCTATATGTCTTAAGTGAGCTTGCTTTACACATTGCACTCTCTGTTATGCATTTCTGTCTATCCACATGTTTGAGCCTGTCTTGGAAGCAACTGACAAATTTTTCCTTGTCACTGCCAGATTTTTGAGAGCTCAAAGTACCTGACAATGTTATCAGCAAAGGGAATAATTTGCTTTGCTAATGGTCATTTCGTTATTGCATGACATGTAAGGAACCTGTGGCTCATCCTGCACTGTGATATTTGGTGTTCTAACTACTGTTGCTTTTGATACATTATTGTACTTGTGACCTGTACTCTGACTACTTGTGTTTAGTTTTGTTTTGAACTTCCATACGCCATTGTGTATCTCTGATGTTGTTATGTAAGGACTTACATGATAATATATTTTCATGTAAAATGACATCTCACATTGTCTTGTAGCATCTGCTGCCCCTATATCCTCCATGTGCCATTGTACTGCTAAGCAGCAAAAGCAACTATTTTTACTAGCTTTCGTGAATTCACTACACACAAGGCCAGGGAACAGATTTTCTCTGGAAAGAGTATCTTGGTGTAGAGAGCCAGCTGCCTTGACAACTGTGAACACTCATGCCACCCTTTCCTGTTATGTCAACAGCAAACAGCTCTCTCTTTGAGTCCCTAGGGGGTCATCATAGTCATATCTACCTGGCTGATAATGTCAAATATACTATACCTCATTTGCAATGTTTCCCCTCATATGAGTATACTACATACTACATACTTACTGTCTTCTGAAAACTTTAAAAGGGCCTGCTGCCAAGCATTCAAATTTAACTTTACCATATGCCATTATGTCCTTAGTTTCTCTGACCTTCCTGTGACTTCTATACATTTTTGGCATATATGGTCCAGAGAATAAAACGATGTCAATTGGAAAAATACACATTAAATTGATGCAGAATTTGTAAGATTTCCTTCAGCTGTTGTCTAACATTGTTCTTTTACTAGTTAAGCATTATGAGGAGACAGACACACACTCATAGTAAACAAGGAATGAGTTTGGACTATCTTTCATTAGGGCAGTTTCTTTACTTTGTTGAGGGGGTCAGACCATGACCATCTATTCTGTTGAAATAGGTAGGTGGATGCTTATTTTTTGATTCCATCCCTATCTGTTTCTTATCCTCTGCTGTGCTACTGAGACTATCCTCAATTTTTTCTTCTGCCAAAATAGGGTAGCTCCTACTAAACCCTTCCAGCTCTACTGGCTTTGCTGTCTCATCTTTTCTCTCATAATTTCGAGGCACCACACCCTCTCTTGTCAGAGTGTCCAGCTATTACTCCATTCCTGTGGATTTCCCATCAAGTGTGATATTTGTTCTTTTGTGCATAACCAAGTAAGTGATCAGTAGTGGCATCTTGTTGCTGAATAATATGTTTCCATCATCTGCATTTGCACCTGTCCAAACTCTCTCCCCAGTTTGTGATTTAAGAGCAGGTTCATGTACCCTATCTTATAGGAATATACTACATATCCCTGTTCCATTCTCTAATTTTGAATGGGTAACTGACACACTTTCATGCCCATTTCTCACTTGTGAACTCCTGCTTCCAGTTCATTGTAGGGCAGGCAGTCCTAGATAGTGTGCAATGTGATGGATTGCTTGAAACTTTATGGGCTGGACAGATGGTCACTTTTTAACTCTATCCAGAATATCCTTCCCACTTTCTCCAAAAAAGAAAAAAAACATTATTGTAACTTAAGATCTTATAACTGTCCTGCCACGAGCCTGGCACAAAGCTTCTCAGCAGTAGCCTTTATCTAAATTACGTTGCAGACACTGGTTTCATGTTTCCCTGCCTTCTATTCTAGACTGTGGTGCTGAAATTGGGCCTGACACTGTAAGCATTTCAGATTATATATGCCAATTCTGGGTTCTCGTAAGAACCAGGGTTTAATGCTGTCACTTTATTCATGAACATTTATGTCTTGCTGAAAGCTAGTAGAAATCTATTATCTTCTTACAGCTGACACTCAACAAAAAACAGGTGAGCCCGCACCTATCAGCAGCTTTAAGCCAACGGTGGTCCTTCCCAACTATTCCCTGCCTCTACCACATCCATTGCTATGAGACTTACGAATTTAGTCAATCAGTGAGTTGAATGTGTATGAATCTGTGCCACTGTGAGTCTATTATTATCGAGTTATCTCCACATCTACAGGGTGTTACAAAAAGGTACGGCCAAACTTTCAGGAAACATTCCTCACACACGAATAAAGAAAAGATGTTATGTGGACATGTGTCTGGAAATGCTTAATTTCCATGTTAGATCTCATTTTAGTTTTGTCAGTATGTTCTTCCACCTACGCTCAATGGAGCACGTTATCATGATTTCATACAGGATACTCTACCTGTGCTGCTAGAACATGTGCCTTTACAAGTACGACACAACATGTGGTTCATGCACGATGGAGCTCCTACACATTTCAGTCAAAGTGTTCGTACGCTTCTCAACAACAGATTCGGTGCCCGATGGATTGGTAGAGGCGGATCAATTTCATGGCCTCCACGCTCTCCTGACCTCAACCCTCTTGACTTTCATTTATGGGGGCATTTGAAAGCTCTTGTCTACGCAACCCCAGTACCAAATGTAGAGACTCTTCGTGCTCGTATTGTGGACAGCTGTGATACAATATGCCATTCTCCAGGGCTGCATCAGCGCATCAGGGATTCCATGCGACGGAGGGTGGATGCATGTATCCTCGCTAACGGAGGACATTTTGAACATTTCCTGTTACAAAGTGTTTGAAGTCACGCTGGTACGTTCTGTTGCTGTGTGTTTCCATTCCATGATTAATGTGATTTGAAGAGAAGTAATAAAATGAACTCTAACATGGAAAGTAAGCATTTCCGGACACATGTCCACATAACATATTTTCTTTCTTTGTGTGTGAGGAATGTTTCCTGGAAGTTTGGCCGTACTTTTTTGTAACACCCTGTATATCTAGCAGTCTCCACAGGTAACAACTTACATTTCTTCTCGTCTCCTGAATTCATTGTGTGAATTACTTCACCATACAACATCTTAGTGTTGTTAGCATATAACCCCATAGTTTGTTGTGCCTACCTTCACAAACTGATATCGACACATGAGGCTTGCAGATGCATGCACTGCTCCACCTGCATTCACAGCTGTGCTACTGGTCATAATGAGAAATCTCCATATTTCTGCATCAGATCACTAAGATGAGTTGTTGTGCTTTATTTACTTTACTAATCACCATTGTCGGAGTACTACCATACCAGACCCAACCATCCAAGTCTGGAATATTGTTTGAATGAGTGAGCAACTTGCAGTATACACCGCATCATGCAGTGATCTTTGCTGAAATTAACTTTATGCTCTTTCAAGAAGAAGGAAGGTTGACAGATCCTATGAAAGTTTCTTGATTCGTCTTAAATCTTACCTCTGTTATCAAATGCAACTTTAGAACTGCTGTTCTGTTACCTTAACCTCTCATATACCCAAACTGATTGTCATCTAACCACTCACAATGTTCTTTTCTATTTTTCTGTGTATTAGTCCTGACTACAACTTGGATACATTAGTTGTTAAGTTGATTCTGTGATATTTTTTGCACTTATCTGCCCTTGCTGTCTTTGGGTTTGTATGGATGATATTTTGTGTGTACCTTCCTTATAACTATATTTGTCTGCCTGTCTTCTACGGCTGTTCTTTTTAGGGATGTAGTCATTGCAGTAACTACAGCGTCATAAAACTTGAAACACATATCATCATTCCTCAAAATTTTCGTATCTCACTTGTTTAAACATCCAGTCTTTCAGGTGACTCTTTTGAACCTTAGCATATCTTCTATCATTACTAAATTGTGATGTGAATCTGGATATGCCTTACAATCCAATATCTGATTTCAGAATCTCTGCCTCGTCATGTTGTAATGCGGCTGGTATCTTCCTTGTCTTCAAGCTTTTTCCAAATATAACTCCATCTGCAGTGATCCTTGAAGAGTGTATTTGCTACTACCTTATGACATTTATTGCAGAACTCAAGGGGTCTTTCTCCTCTTTCATTCCCACTACCAAGCCTGTATTCTCCCATGACTCTGTCTTTTCTTCCTTCCCTGTCTATAATGTTAAAGTTCCCCATGATTATTAGATTTCTGTCTCCTTTCACTTACTGAATCACCTGTTCAGTGCCCTTGTATATGGAATGTTTCAAATTGATTCATATGATTTAACGAGAATATATGTTTCACATGCATGCACACACAGCCTTGGGGTACTTTTTGCTATTACATTTTTATTCAAAGTTTTCAATTACCTTTCACTAAGATTCAGTGTGTGCTCCACATGAAACATGATAAATATCCAAATTATAGCCAAGCTCATCATGTACATTTACAACTATCACTAGAGTTACTGCAGTCACTGATTTCGTTATATTATGTTGCAGGTCACCCAAAGTTGCTGGAGTAAGGGAGAGGCACATAGACAGAATCATTCACTAACCCACTTTAAAATATCACATATCTCAAGATCAGGCAATCTTGGTGAATAATAGTGTAAAGTGAGGTCTATACACTCTTTACAGCCAACCAGTTGTTGAGGTAGCTCATTGCTAAGAAATGCTCTTACATGGAAATGACAGTGCAGTGATGCTTCATCGTTTTGGAAAAATGAAATTTCTGCATCTTCTCACAATTTGGAAAAACACAGATGAATGAATGAGTGTGCCAGCTGCAACAGGGAGATTTCTACTGGTAACTACATGAACTGCCAACTTACAAATGGTGCCAAAGTAAAAATTTATTTCCAACATATAATTTAAAATGCACTCCAAGTTTCCATCTTCCTTCATGTTGAAGATATAGTCCTGTGAAATCAAATGTATCTTCTCTCTCTCTCTCTCTCTCTCTCTCTCTCTCTCTCTCTCTCTGTGTGTGTGTGTGTGTGTGTGTGTGTGTGTGTGTGTGTGTGTGTATGCGTGCGTGTGTCATCATCTTGCAGATGATAAAAGATCCCTACTCACAAGCAAAGATGGATGGAGGATTTCAGCCCACCTACCTGCCTGCTTTCTACAGTTAGTGGTGTTTGTTTTATCACTGATGAGATCCACGGTGAGCTTTGGTGATTGATTTGCTCATGTATGAGTCCACAGCTTTGAAGTAATTTCTGGCTAAAACCATACTTACATGCACTGTAGGTTGTCAGAATTTGTCTTATACACATGACCTTTATGTCATCATATAGTATATAACTGGCAAGATGTGGTGTGCAGTCATTTTCAAATGCAGCCATGTCAGTGAAATGTGTGTTGTTATAGCTCAAAACTTTACTAACTCAGAACAGAGTCCTGTACCCACATACACATTTTTAAATTTAATGACACACATCTCACTTACACAACTGCATCTGAAAAGTGGCCACAGACTGAAACTCACCAGTTATGTATGACATCCGACATCGTGTCACAAAGTTCATCTGTTTAAAAAAACATTCTGACCAAGTACAATAGACATAAAAATTGTTTTAGCATTTAGAAACTGCTATGTCGTTGCTTATGAGTTTAGGAATAGCTTCAGTGATGCCATTCATACTGCAATTTAAAACATTATATGATCTGGTTTCATTATCCATTTCTGGGGTATTATTGGTACAAGCAACCCCACTGTGCTCAAATGTGGCTTTGATATCCTGAAACAGTTGATTCATATTGACTTCATACAGGTTTGCCTATTATGTCTCAGCACTCTTTTGGAAATGATGGGTGGCATGGAGGACTCTGGAATGGCGGTGTTGGTGTACCTTGTTTGGGTTCTGGTGCTGGATCTGCAGTTCAACAGCGAATGTGGAAACTTATGGATTGCGTTAAGGAATTGGAGTAGAATGGTAAGGCAGGGAGGAATTAAGGTTCTGTGAGGTAATGTTCCTGGAGGTCACCATCGTATGTGTGGAATTCCAGCTTTCTTGGCTTGAATTCTTCCCACAGATATTTATTGAAGTTCTTGATCATTGTTTCACCCTGCTTATTGTGTCACTATTGATTATGAGTCTACTACTCAGTTTATGTCAGATTTTGTTTGTCCAACTATGATTGGGGGAATCCTAACACAAAGGGGATTGTTTTCAAGGCTGTTGCTAGCGTTAACACTGTTGTTTTCTTCTGAGGTATAAATGTTTTTTATCTCACTGTAGTCTCAATATGACACCAACACACACTATCACTTACTGGCACCAGCACATTGGGAATGAATTTATTATTCTCCTGAGGTTTTGCCTTTTGCGTCCATTCAAACTTGTTTTGTGAGACTAGCTTAGGTCTGCTTTTGGGGCTGTAACATATACCAGTATGTCTTGCTATTTGTTTTAATTCATCTATTATAATTATACTTGGGAAAAGTAACTCAATGATCATGTTCCTCTATGCGAGACCCAGATGAGTCGGCTTGCAACTGATTTTTGTCCAAACTGCCTAGATGATACTTTAGGGAAGGGTGCTGCAATGGCTGCTTCTGTCAGTTATGCTCTGAAATCTCTACTTCACGATGAGATTAATGTAACATAATATCTGAATGAAAGTGATGCAACTTTTCTTTACAGTGGAGCATGATAAGTCAAATTTAAAGTAAGAGTAAGCTAGATGGTGCATATACAGGGTGCATCAAAAAAATACATACACACTTTGAAGCATCAAAGAAAATTTGTTTCCGGTTCTACAATGTTAAATTTCTGGAAATGAAAAGCTTAAAGTACAATTGGAAAAATAAATGTACTTTGCAAATGCGATTAATGTTCAAACTGGTGGCCTTCAGCATCAATACATTCCTGAGTATGAGTCACCACTGATTCCGTACATCGTACCAAAGTGTCAAATGAGATTTCTGCGCACAGTGCCTGAATCTCATTCCAAAGTGTGTCCAGGTTATGTGGTTTACATTTGTACACCTCATCTTTTACTGTGCACCATAAGAAGAAATCCAGTGGCGTGAGGTCTAGACAGCGTGCAGGAAACTCGATTGGTCCCCTGCGTCCTGTCCACTGGCCTGGCACATTGTGATCCAGGTATGCTCGTACGTCCCTATGATAGTGCGGCGTGGTGCCATCTTGTTGGAAATAAAACTCATCATTACCGTATAATGCACGAATGGTGGGGAATATGGAGTCAGCAAGCAATGTTAGGTACGTTTCTCCAGTAACAGTACCTTCAAAGCGGAAAGGCCCAATGAGTCCCCTTGTAGACAAACCACACCACACATTTACACCAGGCAAATTCACAGCCTTTTCAAATGTAATATGAGGATTATCTTCAGCCCAGTACACACAATTGTGCCTATTGACAGTTCCATTGAGTTTGAATTGGGCTTCATCCGACCAAATTGTGCTACCCATAAATCCCGGTTCACATCTCACCATCTCCTGAACCTAATCACAAAATTCTAGCCTTCGATCTGGATCCTCATCACTTAGTTGCTGCACTAGCCTTGGAATGTACACACGAAACTTGCCTTTCTTCAGAATGCGTAGCACACTACTAGCACTTACATTACTCTCACATGCTGCTTGCCTTGAAGATTTTTGAGGCGAACGCTGAAACTGTTCCAAGACCGCAGTTGTGTAATCATCACTTGTAGCTGTACGAGGTCGCCCTGATCAACCTTTATGCACATCACACTGTTCCACGAATTTCGAATTTGTCTGGTAAACGTGTAATTGTTAACCTTGAAGGTGGTTCTGTATCATACTCACTTCTCCACTGTCTTTGAACCACAGCTACATTCTCAAAGTTCCAGTACCACTTAATTATCTGCTTCTGCGCTTCAAAGCTCAAACGCACGTCCACCATGTCGCAGTTACTTCCTTGCCACTGCTACCATCTGTTGAAGAGACATAACATTACTTTCTCACAGATATTTAACCTTGTAGAATGGGAAATAAATTGTCTATGACAGTTCAAAGTGTGTATACATTTTTTTATCCACCCTATGTAATATTGGAGGGAGAAGGAAGGAAAATGAGGTTTTCCATTCCACTGACAATGTGGTCATTAGAGATGGAGCACAGGCTTGGATTGGGGGAAGGATGGATATGGAAATTGACCATATTCTTTTGATAGGAACGATCCCAGCATTTTCCTTGATCATTTTAGGAAAACCTCAAAATCTCTGAAACTGGGCGGCTGATAGCGATTTCAACCAATATTCTTCTGAATACAAGTCCAGTGTGTCAGCCACCATGAAACCTTGTTCGTGAATTATGAAGAACTTTTTGCATGCACAGTCAAGTGTTTGCCAGTTGTTCTGTGTTCAGTTGTAGGATATTCAAAAACAGCTATCTTATATTTAACACACACTGATATGTTGTTCAGTGCTATGAGACCCAATCTCAATATAGCGCTCAGTCTTACATGAAGGACAACTGTTCTGCATGACTGTCACACAAAAACCAAACATGACAGTTTTACTTCATTTTGTCTCAACATTATGCCTCAGTGTATTTGCAATGAGCTCACTAATACGGAGTCCCGAAGGGATAGTAATGTCTGTTGTGATGCCTAGGTGTTTCTTTTTTTTACCTAAAGCTTACGTTGTATGAACAGTTCTATTTCCACATCTTCTGGCTCATGTTTCTACATTTTAGTCTAGTTTTAGCTGGTCTTAGATCTGATCTGCTAGAGGATTCACCTGCGTTCAAGTTTCTTAATGTACTTAATACTTAATATTCATTAGGTTTTTTCACACTGTAGTCTCAGCATGACATCAACACACACTATCATTCACTGGCATCAGCACATTGAGCAAGGATTACCTACTACAGATATTGTGTAGCAGAGGTGAAGCACAATTCTGATTCTGTATCTGCACATATCCTCTGCAATCTACTGTGAAGTACATTGTATAGGGTACCTCCCATTGTACTACTCATTAGGGTTTCTTCCTATTGCATTAACTTACGAGATGCATGAAGAATGACTGTTTAAATGCCACTGTGACTGCTGTAACTATTCCAGTCTTGTCTTTGATATGGTGCAATATATAGAGGATTGTTGCATATTCCTAGATTCTTCACTTAAGGCTGGTTCTTGTAACTTTGTAAGTAAGTTTTCACAGGATAGTCTTCTTTGTATACATCAAGCTCAACCTTACTTGTTAATCCTATTTGGTATGTGTCCTACACACTTAAGTAGTTTTCTAGGATGGATTGCACAAGTGTTTTGTAAGCAGCCTCCTTTGTAAACTGATTCACTACAAGTGAACCAAAATTTCCACCTGATTTACAGACAACTGAACCTTTGTTACTATTCCATTTCATATTCCTTCATATTGTTACACTCAAGTAGTCATATGAGTTGACTGATTCCAATTGTGACTCTTAGAATGGAATATCAACTATGTAGGAAAAGATGGATTGCTACTTATCATAAAGAAGACAAGTTAAGTTGCAGAGAGGCTACATGTGGACATCTTTTAATCATGCCTGTCTGCAACTTGATGAGTCTTCTTTATGGTAAGTAGCAATCTGTCTTTTCACACATTGTTGATGGAACACTAACTTGTTTTTGTTTCTTGAAGTGCACAATTCTACAACCTGGCTGTTTGTACAGCTTTTATGAGACAACTACATCAGCTGCAAAAATTCTAAGGTTACTATTAATATTGTCTGCCACCTCTTTAACATATAACATGATCAACAATGATTGCAAACAGACTTCCCTGGTCCATAGATGAAGTTACTTTTCCATCTGTTCATGGCTTTATGTACAAGATAACATGTTGTGTCCCCCCTACCAAGAAATTCTCAATTCAGTCACAGATTTTGCTTGATGCCTCATATGATCATACTTTTGATAATATACATAGGTGTGGCACAGAGTCAAATGCTTTTCAAAAGCCGAGAAATATTGTACCTATTTAATTTCCTTAATCCATGACTTTCAGGATATCACAGGAGAGAGTGTGATTTGGGTGCATGATCTATGTTCTTTGAGTCCAGGTGGATGGAATGGAGGATGTCATTCTGTTCAAGATACCCTTTACATTTGAGCTCAGAATATATTCTAGGACCATGCAACAGCTGGATGCCAGATATAATGTACAGTACTTTTGTGGATCAATTCTGCTACCTCCTTTTACATGGGCATTACCTGTGCACAATATTTTGTTCGAGGGACCTAAAGTATAACATAGTTGGTAGAGAGACTAATTCAGCCACAAATTCTCTGTAGATATGACAGGGGTTCCATGATGTGGTGGAGCTTTATTCAGTTTTAGTGATTTCAGCTGTTTCTCAAAACATTGCGACCTACAGGTACATCAGTCATCTTAGCAGTAGTGCAAGTAGTTAACAGGGGCAATACTCCTGGATTTTCATTTGTAACAGAACATTTGAAAACAGGGTTTACCATTTCTACCTTTGCCTTGACACCATTAATTTCAATCATTTGTGACTGTCAGGACTCTAAAATTGGTGCCACTATGAGTCATTACATATGAACAGAATTTCTTTCGGTCTTATGAGAGGTCTTTCGATGGGATTCTGCTATGATAGCATAACACTTTTGACAGGCAAACATGACTCATTTAGTGTTTCTCTGTCAACGCCATGGAGGATCTCTTGCACCACAAACTTTTCTACTTGGAACATATGTATCCAGTGTTTTGTTCAATGTTCTGAACTTTAGCCGCAGTTTCGCTACCTGTCCCTGTGCAAAGCTGAATGTTTCAAGTTCCTCATTGAGATATGGTACTGTCTTTTTATCTAGTTTGCTCAACAAATAAATCTTACTATTGTTTTTTAGTTTCCCTTTGTACTTTCGTTATTGTTGCTACAACTGTCTCATGGGCACTGATGCCAGTTCCAATGTGGACATCCTCAATGTGGTCAGGTCTAGTTGTTGCCATCAGATGCAATATATTTCCAATGTGAGTGGGCTTCTGAACTACTTGTTCAAGGTAGTTACCAGATGAGTCATTTATTATTGTTGTGCAGGATATCTTGTCACATTTATGACTACAAAACTGTAATTTTTCCAATTGACTGTTGGATAATTAAAGCCTCCTCGAATGATCAACATATGGTTGAAGAACATACCTACTAGCAAACTGAAGTTTTGTCTAAAGTTTCCAGCTACTTCCACAGGTGAATATTATGGTCAGTAGAACCATTTATAAGTGTATGCCCACCTTTGAGACCGAGTCTTGCCCAAAATATCTTGCATGCAACTGCAATTTCTATCTTGGTGGATTTGATTTCTCATCTGCTGCAATAAATACACATATCCAGTTCCCATTAACCTAGCCTTATATGCTTAGATTTACACTGAAAATCTCACTGCTATCAATTTTGAGTTTCAATCAATTTTCAGTACCTAGTAATATGTAAGTTCCGCTGCTTTTTAGGATTGCTTTACACTCTAGCACTTTGTTGTGAACACTTTGACAGATGATCACTAGGATCTTAATGATCTCATCAGTGAATGGAGGAGGGAAGGGGGACTTTTCTTTGGATCTTACTCCGATGCTTGATGGTATTTTACAGCTGTTAATCTCTGAACCGGATGGGAAATTGTTTAATGTAAAAAAAAATCTTATATTCACCCCGTACACAGCTATCTGAGTAACAACATCTGATGTGTAGCGCATGCTTGACACATTTAGAGGAAATCTAAAGTTCTAACCCTATGACACAAGTCCAAGAAGTTGCAGCTTACCTTGGCCTTTGAAGTCTCTGGTTCAAGGCTTCCACTTGACTCAGAATCGGGAGGCCATGATCAGTCCTTGGGACAAAGCATCAGATTGTGAACTTTGTTGAAATTCTTTAAGCAATGCTGGTCTTGTCAACCCTCTATGCCAGTCACTGAAGTGAGTCTTTCACCTTAGAGTGCAAACAATAGGAACAGTTTGATCCAACATTCCCTACAGCCTCCAGTGGGTTACACTCTGTTCCCTCAAGGGTCACAAGAATGGCCTCTTCAAGATGTTGAACAATGAATCCAGGCATATATACTGAGGGCACAAGGTGATGATACCCTAAGACGCACTTCTGTCACACCACTGTCAATCAAGTGGATGAGTGGTACTTCATATAGGGGAGACAGTAACCACAGGAGAGGATGTTACTTGAGGCACCTTTGTTTTTCAAAAATATCATTCAAACTGTGGATGCACTGCTTCTGATGCAACATTTTATATAGCACTAAATAACTCACTTTAAACTAAGCTTGCTGGTTTTCTTTAAATTTGAGGATCTGTTATGCTTACAAGGTTTACAAGTCATTAAGAACTAAACAAATTAGTACCCTATTAGGGGATTTGTGTTAGGATAAGAGAAAAACTTAGGTTAGATTTATTGATTCCCTGAAGGTACTTCGAACTATTTTCCAAGGTTAAGATTACTAAAAAGCTCAGCAAACTTGAAAATAGAAGACATTTACAATAACTACAGATAAAGTGTATGGAGATATATATAACCGTACACCAGGATGAATGCCCACCACCAAACTGTGGCCAAGAGCAAAGTAGACCACACTGTGGCACAACATGAAGCTGAACATAACATGCTTGATTTCAGTAGCTACTTCACCTAACCAAGGCATTTGGATTCTCTCCTCCACCACCAGCTTTCCTGAGCTGCGCTAATGGGAGTTATCTTTACAACACATTCTCTGCTCCCGAAATTATCCCCAACTCAACCTACAGTAACATATTGTCCCCACCTTCCACCCAACAGTTTCCACGCCCTCTGTCCTATCACCTCCTCTGCATTCTCATCTCCAACTGTCTTTATTTTTCACCCTCTGCCAATGCACCTTCCTATCTTTCCCTGCCCCCCTCCTTTTTCACTCTGTTTACCCAACGTCTCTGCCCCACAATCTCCTGATGCTGCACATGTTGGCACTCTAGTCCCTGTACACTCCATCAGAAAGCACTCCTCTCTTCCCCCTGCCACCCCCTCTAGACTGCTGCTTCCATCCCACACTGTAGTTGCATTCTGGTTCAAAATGGTTCAAATGGCTCTGAGCACTATGGGACTTAACTTCTGAGGTCATCAGTCCCCTATAACTTAGAACTACTTAAACCTAACTAACCTAAGGACATCACACACATCCATGCCCGAGGCAGGATTCGAACCTGCGACCGCAGCAGTCTCGCGGTTCCAGACTGTAGTGCCTAGAACCGCTCGGCCAACCCGGCCGGACCAGTTGCATTCTGGTACGAGCTGCTGGAGTTGGCAGTCATGACTGAGTCAGGTGTGCTTGGTTGTGGGAATGAATGGTGTGTGTTTCTCTTTTTCTGATGACGGCTGTCACGGAAAGCTGTTGTGTAAGTGTCTTTTAATTGTGCCTGTCTGCAACTTAGCTTGACATCTTTATGGTAAATAGCAGTCTATCTTTTCCTGTGTTGTCGATTTTCCTACCTGAGAATTCCATTATTTCATTTAAATTATGTATATTTTACATGTATACATGGAAATCAAATATACTCATTAGATAGATCATAATATGGCCAATATATATACAGGTGATAATACTGTTATAGCTATTCATCTTGTACATTTATGACCTTGTGGGCAATATTAATAGTAATCTGTACTGTCTGAAAAAAGCTGCATTAATATTCAGTCCAATTTTGATAAGATTTCAAAGTGGTGCAAAGATTGGCAACTCGCATGATATGTTCAGAAATGTGAACGTAAATGTAGACCTTAGGGGAACATTCAACACTGACAATTGGAATAATCTAATGGAAATGTTAAAACTGATTAAACTAGATTATAGTGTCAGAAGAATAATTAAAGAACTATACAAAGAACAATCAATGACAGTAGAGATAAGAAATACACAAAAAGGAGATGGAATCCTCAAAGGTGACAGTATACAGTCTATCCTCATCCTCATTCAGCAGCTACATAGAACATGTAATGAATTACTACAAAAAATACTGTACAGGTATCCGAATAAATTGAGAAAGAATACAGATGCCTAGATTTGCAGATAGAATAGCTATGATAGCTCCAGATGAAATAAATCTCCAAAGAATCTTAGAAGTTATGGCTATAGTACTAATGGCTGAGTACAAAATGGAAATTACTCAAGAAAAAAGTGTGCTCTAAGGAACAAGAAGAAATCAGCATTGAAAGTAGAAGAAATAAAATAAAACAGGCAAAATCATACAAATGTTATGAAAGCAAAATACTTACTGATGGAAGAAGCAAAGAAGACATAAAACAAAGAATTAAAGAAAAAGAATCATTTTTCATAATTAAAAGAAATATGTAAGTGAGTAAAAGGGTGCTCAGAACTGCATTTGACTCATAGTACTGTATGATTGTTAATCATGGACAATCAGCAAAAATTGATAGAAATTTCTTGAAGCATTTGAGATATGGTGCTGGAGACACCAGCTAAAGATAAAGTGGACAGATAAAATCACCCACCAGGAAAACTTGCAAAGAACTGGTAAAGAAAGATTATTTAGGAAAATAATAGGGTGAGGAAGACACTGGTTGTTTGTTCATTTAATAAGAAATGATCAGTTCCTTAGAAATGTCACAGAAGGAACACACAATGGAAGACAGCCTGAGGAAGACAAAGACTGACATTTTTTATACAAGTTATACATAAGACCCAATTGTCAGATTCCAGTGGATCAGGCATGATGCAAAGAGAAGAATCAGAATTCCTCCAAAACCCTAAAGAAGAACGGAATATTTTACATGGGAATGCTCAATACCAAGATGCTATGAAACTAGGTGAACTAATTCACAACTGACAAACACAACGAATAAATTCAATATTAAACTACTGGATGTACAGGAAAATTATTCTCAGATGATAACCACTTTGACTCAGAAGACATACAAGGCAAAACTGGCCTTAACCATTTAGGGAAAAATCTCAGACTGTTTGGCACACTATTTATAGGACACAAATCAATACTGGACTCTGTAACAGATTTCACCTTAAAATCAGGAAAATACTTTTCCTGTCTCTCAAATATTTTTCATCAAAGAAAAACAGGAAAAGTACCACAGGAATCAAAGTCAGCCCTAATAGTCATTCTTCACAAGCAAGAAGACAAAGCAGACCCACACAGTACAGAGAAATTTTGCTTCTAACCATCACATATAAAATGTGTGAAACCCTCATATAGATTCACAGATAGGAGAATACCAGGAGGGTTCAGGAAGGAAAGATCATTCAGTGAACAGGTCTGGTGCCCAGGAACACTATTAACATTGAGAAAGTCCAGGAACACCACAATAACATTTGTTGGCTTCAAGAAGATGTACAGTTCCATAGAGTGAAAAACATCTGCAATACAATTGAAGAAAATAAGCTAATTCAGGAAGTATTAACAAATACACTGATGAGCCGAGGAAATTGGTACACCTGCCTAACATCATATAGGGCCCCCACAAGCATGCAAGTGCTGTAACACAACCTGGAATGGACTCGACTAATGTCTAAAGTAGTCCTGGAGGGAATTGACACTATCAGACCTGCAAGGCTGTCCATAAATCTGTAAGATTACGAGGGGGTGGAGATCTCTCCTGAACAACACGTTGCAAGACATCCCAGAAATTCTCAATAATGATCACGTCTCGGGAGTTTGGTGGCCAGTGGGAGTGTTTAAACTCAGAAGAGTGTTCCTGGAGCCACTCTGTAGCAGTTCTGGATGTGTGGCATGTTGCACTGTCCTGCTGGAATCGCCCAAGTTCGTCAGAGAGCACAATGGACATGAATGGATGCAGGTGACCAGACAGGATGCTTACATACGTGTTACCAGTCAGAGTCATGTCTAGACATATCAGGGGCATCATATCACTCCAACTGCACATGCCCCCATTACAGAGCCTCCCCCAGCTTGAACAGTCCCCTGCTAACATCAGGGTCCATAGATTCATGAGGTTGTCTCCATACCCATACACCTCTATCCACTTGATACAATTTGAAACGAGACTTGTCTGACCAGACAACATGTCTCCAGTCATCAACAGCCCAATTTTGGTGTTGATGGGCCCAGGAAAGGCATAAAGCTTTGAGTCATGCAGTCATTAAGGACACATAAATGATTGAAATCTGTAGCAATTTGAAGAAGGGCTCAATCGTCGTTGGTCCTATTCTTGCAGGATCTTTTTCTGGCCACAGAGATGTCAGAGATTTGATGCTTTACTGGGTTCCTCATATTCACAGTACACTCATGACATGGTCATACAGGAAAGACCCCACTTCATCACTATATTAGAGATGCTGTGTCCCATCCTCGTGCACCATCTAGAACACCACATTCAGACTCTCTTAAATCTTGATAACCTGCCTTTGCAGCAACAGTAACAGATCTAACAACTGCACCAGACACTTGTTGTCTTATATAGGCATTGCCGACAGCAGTTCCATACTCTGCCTGCTTACATATCTCAGTATTTGAATACGCAAGCCTATACCAGTTTCTTTGTCACTTCAGTGTACAACATCCAAAGTTAAATGTTTGGGAGAGATCTCATAACCGTTTAAAATCAAGACAGGAGTGAGACAGGGATATAGCCTGTCACAGTTTGTTCAATTCCCTTTTAGAGAAAATAATTAGAATGTGGGACAAAGGATTGAGGGGGGGGGGGGGGGGACAAATAAGAGGAGAGACAGGGAAAGAACTGTCAACATAAATATCTGGCCTTTACTGACGATATAACCATGATAACAAATAACATAAAATAAGCCAACAAGAGTTACTTAATTAGTTTCATCCTCCATGGATCATTTGCATGATAAATTGTAAGGATTGTCAAGGAGAAACTTTTTTCATTTTGTTTTCAAATTTTGCTTTGCTGTCTGTCAGACCTTTTATATCACTGGGTAAGTGATCAAAAAGTTAGTTGCATCATTGTGTACCCCTTTTTGTGCTAAAGACAACATTAATGTGGAGTAATTAATGTCAGTTTTCCTTCTGGTATTGCAATTATGTATGTCACTGAATTGCTGTGGTTTATTTGCAAAAAACTTTACAGGAAAATAAATATACTGTGGAGCAGTAGTCAGAATAAACAAATGTCTACAAGATGATCATATGTAGCACAAGATATCATTCTTACTGCCTCTTTTTGTGCAATGAAGACTTTCTTTCTTAAAGATGAGTTCCCCCAGATCATTTACATATATGAGAAGCAATAATGAACCTAAAATTGAGCAGTGGGGATCCCCTTCAGTAATTTATCCAGTCAGAATAATGTCCCCAGAGTACATTGATTGCATTCCTTAAGTACAACTTCCTGCAGTCTTTTGGTTAGAACTGAACTTTATATCCAATGAAGAAATCACCACAAAGGTACAAAGAGCATACAGACTTATAAGGAACCACTGCAACAGAAGAAGTATCTCCATCAATGGCAAATTTATGTATATATATTAATAAACTTGCAGACAATATTAATAGTAACCTCAGATTTTTTTGCAGATGATGCAGTTATCTATAATGAAGCTATCTATAACGTCTGAAAGAAGCTGCATACATATTCAGCCAGATCTTCATAAGGTTTCAAAGTGATGCAAAGATTGGCAACTTGCTTCAAATGTTCATAAATGTAAATTGCGCACTTCACAAAATGAAAAAAAAAGTAGTATCTTATAAATATTATACCAACGAGTCACTGATGGAATCGACCAACCCATACAAATACCTTGGTGTAGCACTTTGTAGGGATATGAAATGGAATGATCATATAGGCTCTGCCATGGTCTAAAGCAGGTGATAGACTCCAGTTTATTAGAAGATTACTGGGGAAATGCAAACAGTCAACAAAGGAGACTGCTTACAAATCACTTATGCAACTGGTTCTAGAATATTGTGCAAGTGTGTGGGACCCATACCAGATATGACTAATAGGGGATATTGAACGTGTGCAGAGAAGGGCAGCATGAGTGTTCACAGGTTTGTTTGACCCGTGAAAGAGTGTTATGGCGATGCTGAAAAAACTGAACTGGCAGACTCTTGAAGACAGACATAAAATATCCTGAGAAAGTTTATTGGCAGATTAGATTGGATTAGATTTAGTTTTCATTCCATAGACACAAAAATGAGAAGGTTCTCTTGGGTGTGGAACAAGCCAGAAGTATAACATAAAAAACATAAAACATGTGAATATAATACTACTATCCTGATCATTTGGCAAGTGATTGTCAAAATACATTACAGTAAACTGGAAATGTTAATAGTTATAGAAATACACTGTCAGAATGAAACATATTTATGCACCTTAGTAAATTTATCATAAACAAAATACCTAATTGTGACTGTTGTGACTAACAAACATTTTTAGTTAAGTCGGTCTAAGAGTTTCTGTTAAGATATTCATCTATAGAATAGAAGTAGCTGCCTAGCAAAAAGTCTTTCAGGCTCTGTTTAAACTGTGCTTTATCTGAAACGAAGTTTTTAATGGTTGTTGGCAATTTATTGAAAATACTGTGAAAGATCTGTGGGCTGGTTCAGAAAGAGGGGATCACAATGAAGAAATCGACAAAAGGACTGTACAAACAGACAGAAGTGATTACAAACAATATCAGGAAAAGAAGGGCAAGTTCTATGCTCAAATACGTAGGATAAACGATGGCAGATTGACCAAGAAGAACTTTACCATAGTGGCGACGAATACAGCGGAAATACACTGGGTAAAGGTACACATGGAAGACGTCAAGAAACTAAACATCTCCTCAGAAATCATGACAGACAGCGTAAGCACACAGCAAAAAATCGGATAACAGAAATTTGAGCAAAGGCCCAGAGACGAAGAAAACGGGAAAGGAGTGGGCAGAAGAGGGGAAGAAGGAACACAGTGAATATATGAGAGATTTCTGGAACGAAAGAGGCAGAAAAAATGTGTGTGTGTGCACGCGCGCGCACTTCTTTAATTTTCTCCTGTGTGTGTTTCTTCCAGTGTTAGTGTTCAGTGTCATAAACCCATTCTCACATAGATTTTCGTTTGACGTTATTTTAAAAATGCCGCCAGGAAAAATCTGACAGCGGAATCCTGAAGCGGCAGCTGGCGCCACAAGGCTCTAGCGGGGGGTGCCAGTTGTAAGTGTCTGTGGAGCCCCAGCTTTATTCAGAAACTTTATCATCTATTATTTTATTCATTGGCCGACGGAGGCATATCATACACCGCAACTACACTAGAGAACTATTTACAATAGAGTAGGATCGTCGCGTTTTGAATTATGTTAACTTGACTGTACAGTAAAATTTTCATTTGCGCGGTTGGCAAAGATGATGTAATTGGAAGCAGTCTTGACGTTTTGTAAGCTTGGTTTCTCTCGTGACGTCATGTTTCAGTTGTTTTAGTGCTACAGGCTGTGTCGGGTGTTGTGAATGTGCGGTGCAGATAGCTTTTAACTGGAGTGACGTTTACTAATATGTGACAATGGCGTCTGTCAAAGTAGCAGTACGGGTTCGCCCCTTCAATCAAAGGTAAAATCTGCTTCAAAGATAAAAACAATAAAGCGTTTGAACTATTTAAGAATTAATGCTGTGTACCGTCTTGCTGTTATTACTGACATAGTCGTCAGTTTCAATATTTCATTATAATTTCATCTTTCTCGTTATTTTCTTCTGCGGCTTCACATTTTATTTTCATTCACCAGGGAGATTGATATGGACGCCAAACTCATAATTCAAATGGATGGAAAGAAAACAAGAATTCTGAACTCTAAGGTTAGT
Organism: Schistocerca americana; assembly: GCF_021461395.2. Lineage (NCBI taxonomy): Eukaryota > Metazoa > Arthropoda > Insecta > Orthoptera > Acrididae > Schistocerca > Schistocerca americana. The sequence continues at coordinate 138,880,145 of NC_060119.1, read as the reverse complement.
CAAATCATCAAAATCCACCATATTTTGCTTCCTCTATTATATTGCATGAAACTGCCTACTTGAGTCGTCATAAATAATTCCATTCGCCCTAACAACAACTTGTTATCTTGCTTCATTTAAGATCAGTTACTTAACTATGTCCTAACTTTTTCCGGTCAGAATAATACACTCATAGGCCCCTGAGTAGTCTCATTTAATGACTGATTTCACACATTCAAGATAAAATCAACTGGATGCAAAACCAGACTGAATGCTCCTTTTTTTAAATTTTAATCAGTCTTATCCAGAGTGCACTAACATATTTGCTGTAGATCAAATTCCTGTCTGGGTCAAATGTTTGCTTATTTATTTCTAACTCATGGTATCACTTTAGGAAGTTTTCTCTAAAAGTACTTACCTGAAGTGTACCTTTATATCGAAGTGAAGTTTGGGTGATAAACAGTACAGGCAAGAAGAGAATAACTTTCAAAATTTGGTGCTAGAGAAGAATGCTGAAGATTAGATGTGTAAGCAAGGAGACCTAACTATGAAGAGACACATCTTACTGCATAAAACTGGGAAGGAAGAAAGGAGCACCATGACAATTTGCCTTAAACAGTGGATAGGTTGGTAGGACACATCTGAGGCATCATTGGTACAGGAAAGAAGTGAGGTAGTAAAAATTGTAGGATAGTGCAAGGAGGTTCAAGTGTATATAGATTACCAGTAGCTATACAAAGATGAGGAGACTTCTACTGAATAGACCAATATGGAGATGTCCATAAAACCACTCCAAGAAAAACTTATTCTTTTACATCTTTATTAATTCTACTGTGCTGTATGTAAGCCATCAAATATCCTGTTAAAATTAATTCAGTCTTTATATGCTACATCACAAGTTTTGCATCGAATTTTATATTATACATGAGCTTAGAAATCATTCAGGCTGAATGTCATGTGTCGCTGCATATATACTAGATGGGTTTGTTTTATTTCTGGTTGGAGGCCCTTCTGTATATGAGTTTTCATAAACTGCGTAGGCTCTGACAGTAGTTGTATAGATATTTTGTAGTTGGTATGTAGGCTAATGTCTTTTAGGGCTCAATTTATCTGAAGAAACTGATCTAGTAAGGTTGTGGTACATTGAGGCTACAAATCAGTTCATCAGTAATCTCAGATAATTTTTGTTTTGCACTGAGGGCCAATGCAGTACATAATTTTTCTGTCAAACTTTGAGTTGGAGTAAAATTTATGTTTATCATTCCGTTTTAGAGGAAGTGCAACATATTTTACAGAATTATATTGTGGCCCTGTCGGTGAGTGCAAGACGGCCAATCCAGTGGTACACAGTTTGATCCCCAGTCGGTTCTAGGATTTTTTTCTGTCACTTATCGGGTCTTTGACCTCTTGCAATGATTTATGAATGTGAAAAAATGCCCGTGTTTCAGAGTCCTTGTCAAACTGTAGGTCCCTCTTCAACTGGCGGAGAAAATCAATTTGAAAGGAGGCAAGGGCATACCACATCCAGTAGGTATACGACCAATAAAGCACTGTGATGTTTCAACAAATATTTGGGCTCAAAATAACTTTGCTTTTACATGTTTGAAATTGTGGCGTATGTGTTTTTGCCGTCTGTCATAAATAGAGGTAGACAGTTATGTGAAGTGACCCATTTGAATAACATAAAAGCTACTCCGCAATCAGACCCAGAGGACCCATTGATGCTGACTGAGTGCCAAGTCACTGTCTGTCATATGGGGTTGTTGGGATACAGTAGAAGGGGAATGGAACAGTACAGCACTTTCCTGGCCACTGTCAGCTCTCCAGACTTTGGAGCTGCTTCTTCGTAAAGTAGCTCCTCAGTGTGCCTTGCGAGATTCAGTTCTCGCTGATCAAGAGAGCCTCCCTGGTAGTACTGGGAACTGAACCCGGGCCCTCTGCATGGAAGTCAGACCCACTGACCAATCAGCTAAAGAGGACAAGTCGACTATAGTTTAGATATTTTTAAATTTTCAAGTCTGATAATCAGACTAATATTGTTTAAAGTATTGTTCAGCTGAAGACATCTACATCTACATGGATACTCTGCAAATCAAATTTAAGTGCCTGGCAGGGAGTTCATCGAACCTTCACAATTCTCTATTATTCCAATGTCGTATAGCGCGCGGAAAGAATAAACACCTATATTTCTGTACGAGCTTTGATTTCCATTATTTTATCGTGGTGATCGTTCCTCCCTATGTAGGTCGGTGTCAACAAAATATTTTCGCATTCGGATGAGAAAGTTGGTGATTGGAATTACGTGAGAAGATTCCTTCGCAACGAAAAACGCCTCTCTTTTAATGATGTCCAGCCCAAATCCTGTATAATTTCTTTGACACTCTGTCCCATATTTCGCGATAATACAAAACGTGCTGCCTTTCTTTGAACTTTTTCGATGTACTTCGTCAGTCCTATCTGGTAAGGATCCCACGCCGCGCAGCAGTATTCGAAAAGAGGGCGGACAAGCGTAATGTAGGCAGTCTCCTTAGTAAGTCTGTTACATTTGCTAAGTGTCCTACCAATAAGACGCAGTCTTTGGTTAGCCTTCCCCCCACAAGATTTTCTTCGTGTTCCTTCCAATGAAGAGATGAAAACGTGTATTGTACATCCCAATAATATATCAACAAAATGCCACAGATTTTTCAGAAATTATAATACAGTAATTAAATATTATGACGCCCATTGTCTGAGTTATGAATGACAATGAAGCACTGATTCAAAGCATAAATTTATTATGCCAGTTTTTTTTGCAAATATGATGTATCTGAAGCTATTTGAATTACCATGTTACTGATCAGACATGGCATATAAGACATGACAGTTTAAAACACGACACACTGCCACCTGAATCCTACTACGTATCTTTCATGGGAGTGCTGTTGCCATATGAGGCATCTGACATGCCTCGCAGATGGACTCGCAACTTCAGATAGTTGCTGGTTACTTTCCTTACCCCCGAATTAATCCATTACTACCCTATGATGCTGTGGTGCTATAGTATCACTGGCAGAATGAATGCAATGGGGAATTGGGATTTATCACCATTTGAGGACTGTTAGCCATGGTGGGCAGCTGGACCATGTATTGCCCACAAAAATCCTTTGTCTGAATTCGAGTCCCATTCCAGTTCTGCACCAAGTTTTAGTTAGTTCCATTACTGTATGCTAAAGTGTAAAAAATTCTCACCCATGATCAGTTGCATTACTAAATAAAAGGTCAGAATTCCTTTCTGATACTTTTACCTTACCTGAGATGAAACAAACAATTGATCTGTTGTCCTCTTTTTTTCTTTCCTTTATTTTCTTCGTGGTAATGTGAAAAGATAGCTATGACGAACTGAATTTGAACAAGTACTTACAAGGAAGCTCTGAAGCGTGGTTAAAGCCATTGATGTCAGCAATTTCGATCAATGGACATTCAGCGTCTTCAGAATTTTGACTAGTCATAGTCGACTGTTGACTGTCGACCACTTTGATGCCTGTATGTAAAAATGTTATTTACATGTGTTTTAAATTATTGGGAATGGTTTAATAAGTTTGAAAGTGTGGGGGAGTATAACATGTTGACCATATTTCATTTCTGTCATCTAAGAGTGAGCATTCTACATTAGAGGGAAACGTGTAGAGTACGAAACGGGACAGTAGAAGTTATTCAAGTGTGTCACACAGGTGCTGCTGAATGATTTTTTTTTTTTATCATTTAGCATTGACTGTTCAGTACACTTTGCCTCGTCAAGTCACTGGATCTGCGTAGCGGCACAGAAAGGGTGGTTTTACTGACACACCTTTCTCCCATTCCAATGAAGTTTTACAAGCTTCTCACAAATCTTGATACACAATATTGGACTATCTCTTTGCTCTCGATGTAGAAAATATATGATTGTTGTATCTTTGATCATTTGCGTGTGATTTGAGAAAACTACAAGAGATAGGCGGAAGGTCGGTATGGGCACAGTATACAACGCTATGTGATCCGTATTCGGCTGTTGATGTATGGGCATCAACGAACAGAACAGCTGAGATATGTTGGGCCAGTGCGTTTTGACGCAGAATAAATAGATTCGTGTCTGTTTATCATAGGCCTGCCCGTATTTTACGCGACTGGTTGAAGAAAATCTTGAAAAAGTGGACAGGAACATGGTTGTTTAGTAGAGTTAAAAATGCTCGTTGCTTCAGAAACTGCCCATAGGACTCTGTGTTTCATATTGTAATGTTGAAGAGTGAACACGCTGATTCGGTTACCTTTCGTTCTTCGATGAAGAATTGAGGGAAGTTTCAACAATTTAACCTCTTTCCCACTTGAGACAAGAAATGTTGGGCAATTTTCCTCCCCGCCCCCACCCACTTTAACTGTGTTCTCGGTATATCATGTCGTCAACAGTTGACCTAACCCGGGTCTAGAGAATACCGTAAACGGCCCCTATCCAGCTGCGCGGCGTTCAGTGAAAGTCAAAATGAGATAGTTTGGCGTTACAGGCCTACAATGTGACCATGTGACCACAGAGAATTATAAATATTTTATGATTGTTTACCTTTAGCTTGTTTACGAAGAACAGTTTGAGAATTAACATGAAAAAGCTGTATCCATCGGGGCGTCACAGCGTATCGTGGTTGTTAATTGTGGAAACATCGTTATACTATATCAGCATCCTGTAACAATAGCTTACTACAACGCGTGGCAGCGCATAGCATTTATTAATACTATTTGTGAGTTGTTGGGGATTGTTTGCTGTAGGCTAGTGAAGAACGGTCGCAGTGCTACGGATACTTACCGACGTTGTAAGGAATAATTCAACTGGGTGAGTTAAGTTACCATTTCTCTGGCAAATCGAATCAATTGTGGATGTATGCAGCTGGGCCTAAACTTTCCGTGCAAACCAGTTCCACCGGTGTCACCCAACACCAGGCCGAGATGGCCTTCCACACGGTGTTCGCGACTGTCTGTGTATAGTACGTGTTCTATGGTCCTGATGACGTCGCTGTGTTAACCATACGCTTGATGTTGTTGTTGTTGTGGTCTTCAGTCCTGAGACTGGTTTGATGCAGCTCTCCATGCTACTCTATCCTGTGCAAGCTTCTTCATCTCCCAGTACCTACTGCAACCTACATCCTTCTGAATCTGCTTAGTGTATTCATCTCTTGGTCTCCCTCTACGATTTTTACCCCCCACGCTGCCCTCCAATGCTAAATTTGTCATCCCTTGATGCCTCAAAACATGTCCTACCAACCGATATCCCGTATCAACCGATACGCTTGATAGGTTGCAAAAAAGAAGTATTACGAATCTTTTCTTCTGCATCCGCCCGTCGCTGGTTGGTGCGTTGGCTTCTGATTCGTGACATTTTACTCCGGAGAGGTCACTATATTTGATTGCAGTGCTTGTGGCAAATATATTTTCAACACGAAAATTTTCAACGGGAAATCTGGTGAATTTAACTTCCAACCTGGTGTTAATTTTCACTGATGATAATACAAATGTGTTGTGTTTCGTCCCAACTGATCCCTAGGTTTCTGGGGTGCACGTTTTGTGTTGCAAGTGATTCGTCCATTTTTAGTTTTTCTACAACAGCATTAAAATACTTAAGAATTGTAACTAAGATGAATTTTAGACCTACCCCTCTCATAATAGTTTTAAACATGCGCTAAAGGCCTCATTTTGGTACACCACCCAAAAATCACCATAATTTTATAATTTCCATCAGTTGGTCTCCTTTGCATTCGTGAGTAGGGAGCTGGAAGAATGTGCTGTGACAAGTCTAATATTGTTATGTCGACCTCCACGCAACCTTTGTGTATAAAGCTCTTAGTTTTCACTTTTTTCTTTTTTTTCGGTTCTGAAAGAAAGTGCACTACAAATCTAAATTCACTTATCAGTTCTTGGACGATTGAGATGGGCCAGCATATCTAAAACTTTTGCACCTGTTCAGAATAAAGCAATGAATATTCGTCTCGGCCCTCGTCTGTGCCCATTCATAACGCACTCTGTCTAGAAGTAACATTGCAGATTCGAGAGACGTTGTACACTTGGATGCACATCAGTGTTTCACTGCGATCGTCCATTTCCGTACTGGATGTTGAAGCATACCAGCTCGTTTTAAGGATCCTAAATAGTGAACCGAAGACTTACCACTTTGTATACAGATAGTGAATTTATTTGAACAGCCCTTTTCACACACGAGCACACTGCATTCCTAATAGTTAGTATATATGACGAAGTTGATATTTATGTAGTTGTTAGTACATGATTTGCAGATAATTCAATGTTGCTGCATCAAGCTGCGAGCCGCGGAGACATTCAGTTACTTAGGACAGCAGTTTGCTATGGTAACTGTTACAATCAATATTGTATGTAGTTAACATATTGCATACACAGTTGTGAGTGATAGAATTACACATGGAGTAAAGCCCGCCTTGGTTTAACGACTCTCCACTGAGCATAACGTGTGACTATTTACTCCCAGGCCTCACTAACTTGAAAGATTATGGAGAACTACTTTGTCTGTACTAAATCTTGTACATTTTTGATGAATTTAAAATTCAGGGAATGTGCAGTTGATTATTGAAACTCAGTCTTTTAGATAGCCTTTAAAAATAATCATTGGCGTTATTAACATGGAAGCCGAAAAACGAATACACTGCCTAGCTTCTCTAGTGTGTCCCTTGACATTTCTAACTGAAGAGTTCTTTAGTTGTAACAGTGGGTTTTCGTTCACCCAAATATGTTATTTTTATACATGACAGGATCCAGACAGATGAAACAATACGCCATTTTACTTGTGTATTTGTTCTCCGACAAGTCTCAAATACTTTCCAGTCCAGAATAATTTTACGGAACTACGGCTTCAAATGATTACAAAAATTATTGTCGACAAGCCATGAATTATGGTTTTTTTAGTAAGTGCAGAAAATAGACTCTTTATGATCCAGAGTATACGGATACATTTTACGTAATCTTTCGTTCACGGCAGTTTTCTTTGCGGGAAAATAAATACATTCGCTTCCACTCGCAATTTCAAATCCGACATTCCAGAAATCTGCAGTAAACTGAAGTTTTCGTGTTTGTTTATTTGGCTGAGTATTCAATATGCAACGTATTAATGCAACACGCTATATAGCTTGGAACTCGGACACGAAACACCGAGGAAGTTAGATTCGTATGACACGACAGTTTTGCCGTGAACTGCATCCTTTAGATGGTAGGCCCTAAGAAAAACATGAGTACGCCACGTTAGTCAATTAGTGCAGTTGCTAAGAAGACCGCAGGTAAGAGGTAGTAGGGGGCTCAACTTAAGCACATGCCGACCCGACTGCGCACGAGCATAAGAACGGCTTGGCGAAGAATAATCTGTCAGCCGAAGGAGTGCAGAAATTCTTTTTTGTGTGTCGTTTTTGCAATGGGGCGTTTTTACAAGCTGATTTTTACGATTATTTCTTTCCCTTTATTTTATTTCAAACGTAATTTTAAGTCCGTAGTGTGTGAAAAGTCGCGGCCAAGCCTCCTCTTTTACGTGTTCCTAGACCGTTGCAGCGTTATGTTATGTAACACTCATTATTAAGGTGGCTGCGACAGCAAAAAAAAAAAAAAAAAAAAAAAAAAAAAAACAAAGAAAACAAAACCTTATTCGTACCCAGGAAGCGAGAATTGGAAAATTGAGGTTTTTGGCCATCACAGGGAAAAGGATGCGACACTTCGCGAAACACGGTTATGCGGATTAGATTCCCGGCCCTGCATGTAGTTTTAAGAGGGTCGTGCTTGAGAATTGGTGTGAGTTGTGGAAAGAAAAGAATGCAAAAGATGGACTTACAGGCTACAAAAGACTCCCCCAAGCTAAAATAGACAGCCTGCAGTCTTATTATAAACTGGCAATTCAAAGAATCGAAGGTGATTGAAATTCCTTATGGAAAATCACTTCGGTCACATTTGTTTCATAAAATATCAACCTATGAAGAGCCACATAATGAGTTCTGCACGAAGGTACATAAATGTCACGGGCTGATAACTGATATATAGAGATCCTGGACACACACTCATCCATTTGCCATTGTACAATTCTGCCACCTGGGTCACAAATGTCACAGATGACTCGATAGCTTTTCTTCATAAGTGTCTACACGACAGGAAACAGAAACCTCAATGGGTCTCTTGCCCATTGTAACAGTCAGCATTTGTTTGGTGTTAAAAGGACACATGTACATGTTTTATAGTGCAGTGCAAACTTTTGCTGCAGGCTCTTATTAGGAAGAGGTCAAGACTTTCGACAGTTAGGCGTTCATCCAGAGTCACATGTCCGGGATTATTAAAGAACTATGTAGAAGAAAACTAAATAAAGCCTTTAGAGAAGGTGAAACGATAAAACACTCTCTGTTCTCCAGCCGCGACGGTTCGACGAGTGTCATGCTCATCTTCTGTCGAAGTGTCGAATCATTGCGAACCTCACCCTATTTATAGTGATGGGCGCCCCCTCCTCTCCCTGCCCCCGCCTCCTCCTCCTCATCCTCTTCTTCCTCCTCTTATCCACGGTCTCGATGCAGCCACTGGGCTTCACGACTTCAGATGATGATTACGAGGTGTGATCAAAAAGTAACGAAAGTTTTATTTTTTTATTCATTCATCAGCATCAACTTCAAAGTAATCCCTCTCAGATAAAATACACTTGGTGCCAGTGCTTTTTCCAATCTTGGAAGCGCTTCTGAACTCACTTGTCGTTATGGTATTCAGCTCCTTCAGCGTTTCTGTTTTTATCTCATCGGTGGTGGTAAAACGACGTCCTTGAATAGTTCTCTTCAGCCTCGGGAATAGAAAGAAGTCGCAGGGAGCTACGTCCGGCGAATACGGTACCTGAGCCAACGTAACGGGTTTGTTTTTTGCCAGAAACGTCACGAACAAGCATTGAGGTGTGAGCGGGAGTATTATCGTGATGCAACTTCTAGTGGTTTTGCCACAAAACTGGTAGTTTTCTTCGGATTGCTTCACACAAACGGCACATAACTTCCAGGTAGTATTCCTTGCTGATCGTACGAAAAAAAAAAAAAAAAAAAAAAACCAGGAACTCATGGTGCGCTATTCCTTTCTAATCGAAGAAAACAGCGAGAAGAACCTTCACATGTGATCGAACGTGACGAATTTTGTTTGGTCTTGGCTCTTCAGGCAGTTTCCAGGACGACTGAGCCTTGGGTTCGAGGTCATACCCCCCCCCCCCCCCCCCCCGTATACCCTTATTTTTGTCACCTGTCGTAACCCTCTTTAGTAGTTCTGGATCGCTGTCGACTTCATTCAGCAGTTTCTGAGAGATGTCCGCGCTACGTCGCTTTGGTCGAAATTCAACCGTTTCGGAACAAACTCTGCCGCTACCCGTTTCACGCCCTAAACACCCAAAAATATTGCTTGGTATGAGCCAAAGTACATGCTGAATTCGCTAGCAACCTCTCTGATGGTGATTCGGCGATTTTCCAGAACCGTTTTCTGTACACTTTCCACACTATCGTCAGTAATTGATGTGCTAGGGCGTCCAGAGCGGTCGTAGTCTTCAGAGTCCTCGCGACCCGCTCGAAAATGTTTATACCACTCGTAAACTCTTGTCGTAGTCATAGTAGATTCGTCAAAAGCCGGAGTCAACATTTCGAATGCGGTGCTGCACTATATTTCATTTTTCAAGCAGAATCTTATGTAAAGCAAAAAGATTTTCGAAAGCAAAAATTCGCCGTGTCGACACACGTATAAACTTTTCGACTGTCAAAAATAAACTGAATACTCAAAACAACTGAAAATGCAAACATACATCAGGAACATGTGTACCAACAAGTTTAAAAAAGGTTTTGGAAATCAAGTGCAGGGTTTAGCCTACGAAATTAAAAATTTCCCTTTACTTTTTGATCACACCTCATATGTTGCTCGTTGGAACGGCGCGGTTTTTATCACTGCCAGTCTGCCACCCGGATGAATAACGTAGCTTTTCACCTGGATTATATGCCAGGAGTGTCTACATTCTAATCTAATGTCAATGCATGTTATAAAGAAAAGGACAAAATGAGAAAGGAGATAAGAATGAAGAAAAGATTAAAGTGAGGGAGCTTTCTGTGCATCTGGACGGTGTAGGGATAGCCTATATTTTCTTTCGTAGCTACCTCCGCAAAAAAATATTTTTGCAGGTAAACGTCATTCAACGAAGTGAAATTTTTACCACAGAGCCCATATCTCACACATCGGTGCCTGACCTTCTATTAAGAGGTGTCATCAGTCAAAAATGTTCAAATGTGTGTGAAATCTTATGGGACTTAACTGCTAAGGTCATCTACATCTACATTTATACTCCGCAAGCCACCCAACTGTGTGTGGCGGAGGGCACTTTACGTGCCACTGTCATTACCTCCCTTTCCTGTTCCAGCCGCGTATGGTTCGCGGGAAGAACGACTGTCTGAAAGCCTCCGTGCGCGCTCTAATCTCTCTAATTTTACATTCGTGATCTCCTCGGGAGGTATAAGTAGGGGGAAGCAATATATTCGATACCTCATCCAGAAACACACCCTCTCGAAACCTGGCGAGCAAGCTACACCGCGATGCAGAGCGCCTCTCTTGCAGAGTCTGCCACTTGAGTTTGGTAAACATCTCCATAATGCTATCACGCTTACCAAATAAACCTGTGACGAAACGCGCTGCTCTTCTTTAGATCTTCTCTATCTCCTCCATCAACCCGACCTGGTATGGATCCCACACTGATGAGCAATACTCAAGTATAGGTCGAACGAGTGTTTTGTAAGCCACCTCCTTTGTTGATGGACTACATTTTCTAAGCACTCTCCCAATGAATCTCAACCTGGTACCCGCCTTACCAACAATTAATTTTATATGATCATTCCACTTCAAATTGTTCCGCACGCATACTCCCAGATATTTTACAGAAGTAACTGCTACCAGTGTTTGTTCCGCTATCATATAATCATACAATAAAGGATCCTTCTTTCTATGTATTCGCAATACATTACATTTGTCTATGTTAAGGGACAGTTGCCACTCCCTGCACCAAGTGCCTATCCGCTGCAGATCTTCCTGCATTTCGCTACAATTTTCTAATGCTGCAACTTCTCTGTATACTACAGCATCATCCGCGAAAAGCCGCATGGAACTTCCGACACTATCTACTAGGTCATTTATATATATTGTGAAAAGCAATGGTCCCATAACACTCCCCTGTGGCACGCCAGAGGTTACTTTAACGTCTGTAGACGTCTCTCCATTGATAACAACATGCTGTGTTCTGTTTGCTAAAAACTCTTCAATCCAGCCACACAGCTGGTGTGATATGCCGTAGGCTCTTACTTTGTTTATCAGGCGACAGTGCGGAACTGTATCGAACGCCTTCCGGAAGTCAAGAAAAATAGCATCTACCTGGGAGCCTGTATCTAATATTTTCTGGGTCTCATGAACAAATAAAGCGAGTTGGGTCTCACACGATCGCTGTTTCCGGAATCCATGTTGATTCGTACATAGTAGATTCTGGGTTTCCAAAAACGACATGATACTCGAGCAAAAAACATGTTCTAAAATTCTACAACAGATCGACGTCAGAGATATAGGTCTATAGTTTTGCGCATCTGCATCCCTAAGCTTACACACTACTTAACATAAATCATCCTAAGGACAAACACACACACCCATGCCCGAGGGAGGACTCGAACCTCCGCCGGGACCAGCCGCACAGTCCATGACTGCAGCGCCTCAGACCGCTCGGCTAATCCCGCGCGGCTGTCATCAGTCCGAAGATGATTTTGAACACCACAGTGCTTTACTACGCAAGGTGCTGTTGGAGCTGGTATGTCCATGCCTTGCTCCCATCTTCGAACTGACAATTCAGTCTGTTACAGCGGCAGGATCTACTGTTGAACGTAGACACCGAAACACAGTCGAGCTTAACATTTTTCTCAACCAACCATTGCCAGAGGTGAGAGAAGCGATGAGTGATATTCTGTAAAGAAGTTAATTTTTATATTAACACGCTGGCTGCGATGGACTGCCGCAACATTTGAAGCACTATGTGCCCCAGGTGCTGTAGCAGTGCCGGCCGGCCGGGGTGGCCGAGCGGTTCTAGGCGCTGCAGTCTGGAACCGCGTGACTGCTACGGTCGCAGGTTCGAATCCTGCCTCGGTCATGGATGTGTGTGATGCCCTTAGGTTAGTTAGGTTTCAGTAGTTCTAAGTTCTAGGGGACTGATGACCTCAGAAGTTAAGTCCCATAGTGCTCAGAGCCATTTGAACCATTTTTTTGCTATAGCAGTGCCTGCAATGCACCCGACGGCTGTGCAAGTCTTGATTTCCACCTTTGTTTACCTCTTAGCTGCGGTAGATTTTTGTGCTAGTTCACTTGCAGAGGTACTGGTGAACTCTCCCCTCACGTTGTCGTCTTTCAACTAATTGCACTCAGACAGTACACGAAACTCTTAATGCTTTCATACTAACTCAGAAAGTGCAAAGAAATGGAACTCCTTGCTTTCCTATGCTTCGAAACGCACCACAAAATACGAATCAGTAGTAAATAATATGGTTCACTCGTGTATAACAAGAATGTATGAATTTATCGTAGTTGTAAATATATGTGTGTGTTTAACCATCCTCACTTGTCTGTAAATTGTATACTGTCCAAAGCACAATAAGAAAAGTCAAATGCGTGAGAAGCATTCAGAGCCTCGGGCGTTCCGACTGCTACTGTATATGTCGTCCACAGCATTCAAAAGATAAACTACTGGAGGTATGTGGTTTATATTGTGTCAAGAACAGTAGTAAATTCATTATAGTTATACTAACTAAAAACCACACATATTTGACATTTTTGGTGTAGGCTATGCAACCTTCAGTTAACAAGAGGTAAGAACGACCGTATTATGAGAGACATGTTGTAAGGGAATGCTTAATTCTTTCCATAACGGCATTCTTTACCCTTCTCCTTAGCCGCGTAAGGTGTCGACTACATAAGGTTGCATAACAGCATATTTTTCTTCCAGTCGTATTGAGTGCTCAGTGCGGTCGCGGTTCCTAGAGATCTTGGCTAGCTTCTAGGATCGTTTCTTGCACTGAGCTAGTGTATTCTCTCTGCTGAAAATTCGTGACGGGCTGAAATTACGTGCCAGACCGGCACTCAAGTTGTGATTTCTATATTTGTGAGTTGTCCGAGTATACCACATTAACAATTCAGAGTGGGAATTGCTCAACTAGAAATGCACTGGCCGTGAAAGATAGGGGCCAATGGCTGAGCCGCCATTCTGCATGTAAAGTCTTGTGGTATTGCGAATGTTATATACGTGGCCGCGTGTTGTGAGTCTTGACGTCAGATCGCTAGTGAATCGCACATACGGATCATTGGATCTCTGATACCGGACATCATATCTGCTTGTAGCCCTACTAAAAACTTCGACAGTTTTGAGCTTGTTGCTGAAGTGTAGAAAAATTGATTCTGGATATTGTATATTGCGTTGAAAACCAAAGACTCGTAAGAAAAACTCAAAATATATTATTGGAACTCAGTGCCGCATGTGATAGTAATGGCACGTAGCCATGTATGGAAGTGAAACATGGACGATAAATAGTTCGGACAAGAAGAGAATAGAAGCTTTCGAAATGTGGTGCTACAGAAGAATGCCGAAGATTAGATGGGTAGATCACATTACTAATGAGGAGGTATTGAACAGAATTGGGGAGAGAGGAGTTTGTGGCACAACTTGGCTAGAAGAAGGGATCGGTTGGTAGGACATGTTCTGAGGCATCAAGGGATCCCCAAATTAGTATTGGAGGGCAGCGTGGAGGGTAAAAAATCGTAGAGGGAGACCAAGAGATGAATATACTAAGCAGATTCAGAAGGCTGTAGGCTGCAGTACGTACTGGGAGATGAAGCAGCTTGCACAGGATAGAGTAGCATGGAGAGCTGCATCAAATCAGTCTCAGGACTGAAGACCACAACAACAACAACAACAACAACAACAACAACAGTGGGTGGGGTCAAATGGTGGCCATTGAGCACATGGTAAAGGAAGCCCACGATATTGTGTTGTCAAAATCCCTTCTCGAGTGAACAAGTATTCAGTATCTTGCACGAACATTGTAGTACGAGCTATTGCCAAAGTGGATGCCGCCAAAGTGAGATCTAGTGGCAATTTCCCTGTGTTGAACAATTTTGACTGTCGTCCAAAAGTATGTTTGAGGCCTCATTTCACGAATGGATACTGGGTATATTGTTACCAGTCAGGAGACATGAGTATCAAAGCAATCAATTTCACTTTGCGAGGCGAAGGTGAAGGAAGGAAGGAAGGAAGGCATATTTGCACTTAATGCCCCGTCGACGCCGAAAACCACTTCATCATCTGGACCGAGCGATATGGCTGCAGTGGTAAGACATTGGACTGTGGTATTCGGCCATCTAGATTTAGGTTTCCTGTGATTTCCCGTAATCGATTAGGACGAATGGTGGGATTATTCGTTTGAAAAGCTATGATGCATATCCTTCTTCATCCTTCCCCACTCCGAGCTTGCGTTCAATCTCTAACGACAGTGTCGCGATGGGGCTTCCTAATCTTCCTTCTTTATTAGCTGAGAAAGTTGTGGTGAAAATTATACCGACACATTGGTGTGATATTTATCGATCACCTAGAGAAAGAGGGTACTCTGGATATTAGTATTAAACTTCTGAATTCGGTATCTCGCACAGGGTATTGTATTGTAACCGAGGACCTAGAAAAGACGGAGAGGCTCCGTCCCCGCCGCAGCCACAGTGGTCCACAACCCCACGACGACTACCGCAGTCCACTTCACCCCTCCGCCGCCACACACTGAACCCAGGGTTATTGTGCGGTTCGGCCCCCGGTGTAAACACCCCCCCCCCCAGGGAACGTCTCACACCAGACGAGTGTAACCCCTATGTTTGCATGGTAGAGTAATGGTGGTGTACACGTACGTGGAGAACTTGTTTGCGCAGCATTTGCCGACATAGTGTAACTGAGGCAGAATAAGGGGAACCAGCCCGCATTCGCTGAGGCAGATGGAAAACCGCCTAAAAACCATGCACAGACAGGCCGGTTCACCGGACCTCGACACAAATCCGCCGGGCGGATTCGTGCCGGGGACCAGGCGCTCCTTCCCGCCCGGAAAGCCGTGCGTTACCGCACAGGGTACTGTTGAAAAGTCGAGTTCATTTACCGAATAATAATACAGTACTCACCAAGTTACTTGAGAGTCGCTGAATTCCTATCGAGTGAAGAAATTATGGTTACCAAGACTCGTGTATTTGTAGAGCCCGAGAAATCGTATTTTTTGGAAAGTTTTATAATCTTTGACAAGTGCTGAGCTCGTATCCAGGGCGCCCATAAGATAGTTTTTAGGGGAGGTACGGAATATTTTTAGTACATTAGTGTTTGGCAAAAGTGAAACATCAAGACCGAGAGCTGTGATTACATTGAAATTTGTTGCACCGATAAGGGTCAAGACACTATACAAATAATTAGCATTACAGACCTGTAAATGCGCCGTGACCATGGAAATTCGGTACGGAGCTGCTCCACAAAGTGCTGCAGTCTGAGCCGCTAGCCGTCGTGGCAAGGAATCAAAGAGCGCCTGAATATGCTGCTGGAGAATACTCTGCCACGTGATTTGTAGTCGCGTTCACAGAGCATCATCTGTGGCTACAGGACCTGAACGAACAAGTTGCCGATCGACTATATCCCAGACATGTTCGATGGTCTACATAAAAGTCGAACGGGCAGGCCAGGGAAACAGTAGTATCCGTTACGCGCTCCTCGCCTCATGCGGCTGGCCGTTGTCCTGATGAAATATGGCATGTGGAGGGCGGGCAAGAGGGTCAGTGCCTCGGGCTGTAAAACCTCCCTGATGTAGCGGTTGTTCTTCAGATTGCCCTCAAGGTGTGGGAGGCGAGATTGCATGTTACAGGCAACAGCGCCCCAAATCATCACACTTGGGGTTTGTTCACTATGTCGCTCGACGATACAGTCTGTCCGATTGCGTTCACCACGGCAGCGTCGAACGCGTATGCGGCCATCACTTTAGGACAAGTTGAAGCGGGACTCGTCCGAAAAGCTGCATTTTGCCATTCAGCACGCCAGTGTCGGCGTTCACGTGCCGTTCCGTCGTAACACCCCCACATGCCGATATTCCACCTTTTGATGTCGGCGTGGCATAGTGGCACGTGGTTGCACGTTTCCATTTCGTATGACGGCTCCTCGCCGACTGACCGTTGTGTAACACTGACCTATCCGGTCACACAAAAGAGGGCTCTGTTGGGTCTACGTGCGCGTGCAAGCGCACGCCACCTCTCTGCTATTTCAATCACTTATTATTGTTTCACTGTTCTACAAGTCCTCTTATCGTAGAGTGTTGCAGACCGTTGCCTCTGAATCTTTCACTTTTTGGGAACAGTAGTGTATTTTGGAAGAGGGATGGCGACTTGCAAGTAGCTATAAAAAAAGTTCAATTTCCAACTCTGTTAAAACTTCTACGTAATACTGACTTTTAAATCATTTACGCGAAAGAAAAACATCTGATAACGCGATATTTTTTCCTTACGGAAAGAGCTCGTAGGAGGAGGGGATGTGGGGTGGGATGGGTTGGATTGGGTTGAGTTGGGGCACGGCCCAACTTGCTCCCCGGCCACGGGCGCACTTGGCGCTTATTACTAAGGAATCATTTTTCGTGGCGTCATTGTGCGTGCGCACGCTGCGACAGATTTTTTATGAAAATCGAAGATCTGAATGACGATAGTTCATTACAGACGTCTTCTTGTTCTCCACGAGAAGGAAGACACAGCACAGTTCCTGCACAACCTCACCGAAGACATAGTACATCAATACTGCAAGAAATGATTGCAGATACTGTGTGGTCTCTCCTGGGCCCTATTTTGAAGACTACACCAGCGAAGTGGCGCGTGATTATTGCATTTTCGACTCGCATTTGGGAGGACGGGTATTCCAATCGTCGCCCGTCCACGCAGATTTAGATTTTCCACGATTTCTCTAAAGCTCACAAAGGCAAATACCGGGATTGTTCCTTCGAAAGGGCGCGGCTCATATTCCCCATCCTGCTTACGACCCGAAGCTTTATTCAGTCCGTAATGAGCTCATCGTCGATGGGACATAAAACTGTAGTCTTCATTCATTGCCGGCCGGAGTGGCCGAGCGGTTCTAGGCGCTTCAGTCTGGAACCGCGCGACCGCTACGTCGCAGGTTCGAATTCTGCCTCGGGCATGGATGTGTGTGTCGTCCTTAGGTTAGTTAGGTTTAGGTAGTTCTAGGGGACTGATGACCTCAGATGTTAAGTCCCATAGTGCTCAGAGCCATTTGAAGCATTTTTCTTCATTCATTCATTTATTCATTCATTCTTTTGAAGACGTCCAAATGAACATATTTGCTAAGTTCATAAAATTTCAGCACCAGTCTCGTCAATTTTGCGTCATATTTCATGCGAGACACTTCTCTGCAGAGTGTACAAACACAGTGCATCCATTTGCCTCAACAGCTTCTACTCGGGGACCCTATAAAATCTCTTGTCATACTTTCAATCATCGTTTCCTTCGCGCCAAAAAAGCTCCCTCATTACTCATAGTGCGCCAGCCACTTTGCAATGCAACGCATTTTTAACATCAATTGTTGATTACACAGTGTTAATCGGTTGTCTAGGAATGGTACACGCATTTTATCTCGACACATTATTTACTTACTACAGCAAGCAAGTCACATATGAACGAAGTTTGGTTGAAATTATTCTAGTGGTTCCAGAGGTAGGGTGGAACATATACACACCCACGCATCTGAACCGTTTATATGGTGTATACTGTATTCTCACATCTTTCAACGTCCTAAGCAATCTGGCATAGCATTTATCTTCCATGAAGTGGCACAATAGTCTTGTGTTTGTAGTATACTAGACCAAGACGCATGCAGTGCTGCCTTTAGTAAGTATTTGTAGATGCGTGATATATCAAATGACTTAAAAATGCTGTTCTGTAAAATCCCCAGGAGCATTGAGGCCTATTCAGAGTGATAGTCACTCAGGATTAAGGGTCTCCTGGTCTTTCCTGTTCAGGGCGTGGACGAGATAAGACATGGTGTGATCTTCAAAGATCTGGGATAAGTGCAGTGTATCAGATGAACCTGGTTACATGAAGGTAGTAATTTTCTAGTAAGCGAGTGTTTCTTTTTTATCACCTTTAAACCCACTTCTGGCAGTACGGACATGATAGTAGAATCAAAGGAAGTTAATAGCATGTCCACAGAATGAAGTAGAAAACAGTTCACACTGCGTTTTTCATGCAGCTAGCCTCCTCAGTGTACCACCAAACTCTGCGCTCTGAACAAGCGAGAGTACTGGGCATCTGCTACGATAATCGTATGCCAGTTGCATGACATCAGCAGCAATGGCTGTAGATGTATTACCCAACTGTGACATTTGAAAATCTGCACCAGACTGGGACCCAAACCCAGACCTCCCACCCATCGCAAGTGGCCACCCTAACCACCTCAGCCCACCAAGCACAGTGCTTGGTCCAATCCAAACCTCCACACATCACTGTTGCTTCCCACTATCATAATGTCATGTACCACTTTAAGCTCATAACATTACTTGATTTCTGCTCAGGAAGAGTGACACTACCATAAGGAATTAAGTCCATTTTTATAATTGTGTGCTTTGTCTCGGTCATGATACTTACTTATGATTTGATTATCAGCAACTTTATGAAATATTATTCCAAATCTGTTAGTGTATGCATGTGTTATGCCCATGGTCTCCTCCCAAACTTCAGACAGATTTAAACTAAATTGACACAGAAATAGCAGGTCTCACAAATTTCAGCACTATATCCTCATATCTTTTAATGTTCTAAGCAATCCGACATAGCGTTTATCAAACTGGCATAATAATCTTGATTTGTAGCCCTACTTCCAATATGAGCAGAGATACAAGCAAAATGTGTTTTTCCAAGCCTCTGGTGTATCGGCTGCCTTGCACGACAGGCATGCTGAGTGGGAACAGTATCAGCCTGCCAAATCAATCTGCATTGCATAACAGCCTACATGTCAGGGGCAAGAAACGGTTTTCCAGACCCTGACATGTGGGCTGCCCTGCATATCAAGCAAATTGTGTTAGAGTTGCATCGGGGTGCTCTATCGACATGTTTTGCATGGCGGCCTATGCATCAGGGTCAAATAAATGATATTCAAACCTCTGATGTATAGTCTGCCCTGGGTGACGTGTGTTGTTGGAATAGTAGCGACCTGCTTTATTGAACTGTATTGCAGGGCCTACATGTGCTGATGACCAGGCTGGGGACAGATTGAGATGGATGGTGGAGGGGATGGACAGAGTGAGGGGTAGGAGGAAATGGGCAGAGAGGAGGGAGGAGAGGGAGAAGCATGTGGATGTGGAAGGTGTAGAGGAAAAGTGGGCAGGTGGAGACAGAAGAGGGAGAGATGGGATTGGAAAGAGAAAAATGGAGGAGGGTATAGTAGGAGGGAGAGTGACAAAGGTAATGTAAGAGAGAGGACATGAAGATATGGTCAGAGAGAGGGGGTATAGGAAATGGACAAAGAAAAGGGGAAAAGGAGATGGAGGGAGAGAGAGTGGGGAGGAGGAGATAGACAGATAGAGGTCGCAGGATGAGGAGGACATCCAGATGGAGCAAGAGTTGGACACAGAGAGAGGGAGGAGGATGTGTGTTCATTATTTGTGTAGAATGCGTACGTAGGTGAAGCTGCTGGGAAAAGGCTAGTTATTACACATAAGGAAGTGGACAGTTCATATGGACAATTGGATGGGATCGAGGAGCATGCTAAGATGGCCAAGGTGGCTGGCACGACTGCTCTTAATTGGCATGAGGTCTGGGTTCGAGTTCCGCTTCGGCACAGATTTTCACATTTCACAATTAGGTAATGAATCTATACCCATTACAGCTAATGTCATGAAATTCGCATTGAGCGAAAAATTTGGAACAATATTTCCTACAGCTGCTGATCACCAACTGACATGTAAGCAACTGCCATGAGAATCGATGGGCTTCTGCATCAGTAATATGATGGACAGACTGCTGTTAACTGTTGCATTGACAGTACCAGACACGAAACCGATACTTTCCTCTACTATCAGCATTCCCTATCCACCGCAAACGTAACAGCAGTCTTTTCCCCACATTTACACGTCTATACAGTGCAGTAATATGGCAGTGTTCAACAACGGACAAATACTGTCTTTAGCAAGATGTAGTCTCCTCTCTCCTGGCCCATCACGATCTATAATCTACATCTTATAATATTTCATCACACTGGATTGAAGATTGATGTCTACCTATTGATTACAACTTCCTTCGTTATGCTCTGCTGCTGTATCCTAAGCCCACGACATCCTGCTGCCATCCTGAAACGTCTTATTTCGCTAAGTGCTGACCTTTTTTTTTTTAATTTGTGTCCTGAACTGTAGAAACTGAAGAGTTGCCATAATGTATGGGTATGAGTAACACAACATGGCGAAAGAATAAATTACTCCAAGGAGATTTTTCCCGTGCAGAATACAAGCAGCGTACCGTGAAAAAGTACCTGAGTATAGATTCGAATATACAGCGTCCAGTCGCTTTATTGTGACCACATGTCAAAAGCTTAAATGATCACCTTTTTCAGCGCACACGTGCAGGAAGAAAATCAATGAAACTCTGGAACGTAACGACAGGAATGTGGAGCCGTGCCGACTCCAGTGCTGTGGTCAGCTTCACTGCATTTCTCTCTTGAGCATCCATGGTAGGAGCAGTCCCACAGATTTTCGACTGGGTTGAAATCTGGGTAGACTGGTGGCCAGGGGAGTAGGGTAAATTCGTCCAGGTGCTCTTCGAACCACGCACGTACACTGCGAAGTATGTGACACGTTGCATTTCCGTGCCCGTAGATGCCATAGTGCCGAGGAAAAAGGCTCTGCATGTGGGGGTGGATATGGTCCCTAAGGATACGTGCATAGGCTTGTATTGATCCACTGTGCCTTTCAGAATGACGAGATCACACATTAAATGCACTCCCCTCCCCACGACGGCAGCCTAGGTCGGGTCTCCCGATGGCGTTCCGCGTTCTTTCCCTTCTCTCGTCACTCGAGTCCTTTCCCCTTCCTCCATCCTTCCGACCCTCTTCTTCTACCCCTCCTTGGTCCCTCCGTCGCTTGCGGCTTTGCTTGGATTTGTCCTGCGACTTCAAGTCCTCTGTTCCACCTGCCAGTCCTCGTCAACAATTCATGGCTCTTCTTGCCTCGTTTATCTACACCAATGGTTCTGTGGTCGCTGGACGCAATGGGTTTGCTTTCATCCACGGCGACTACGTTGAGCAGCATTCCCTGCCTTGTGGGAACAGTGCTTTCACTGCGGAGATGGTTGCTCTTTATCTTGCACTCGCTCAACTCCTGCCCTGGGGAGTCATTTGTCATATGCAGTGACTCCCTGGGTGAATTGCAAGCACTCGACCAGTGTTTTTCTCGGGAGCCTTTGGTGCGCGGTATTCAAGATGCTGCTTTTGCTCTCGCCGAGTGTGGTCGTTCAGCGACGTTTGTGTGGACACCGGCATTGCAGGAAACTCGTGGAAGAGACCTCCGGTCTGCCCTACATCGCAAGGTCCGCGATGTCTGGAACTCTGAATGGTCTGTCTTGAACACGCCAAATAAGCTCCGCGTGGTAAAGTCGTCCACGGCCGTATGGAACTCATCCTTGAGGGGCACGGTAGGGACTCAGTTGTTCTCTGCCGTCTCCGAATTGGACATACGCGGTTGACCCATAGTTATCTCCTTCGCCGTGAGAACCCGCCCAAGGGTCGCTGTGATGAGGGCTGACAGTGGTCCATCTTCTGATGGACTGCCCCCTTTTAGCCCCCTTGTGGCAGTCCTTTAATTTACCATCTGCACTTCCTTTAATTCTAGGTGACGATGCCTCTATAGCTGACTCAGTTTTACGTTTTATCCGTGCAGCTGGGTTTTATCACTCACTCTAGTGTGGGCGCTCTCGCACGACTTCTCAGGCTACACCCACCCCGGCGACTTTTAATTGTATCGTGGATACCAAAATAGTGTCTTTTATGGTAACAAGTTGTGTTGGTACCTCTATCAACCCTTTCCAGCTGGAGGTTCTTTGTTTGTAGTTGAGTGGTTGACCTTTCACCTGATCTATCAACCATTGTAGTCTGTTTTACTCTAGTCAACTATTTGCTCTGCTCCTTTTAAGTGTCCTCCATTTTGTGTTATTGCGGTGTTCATTTTAGCTCTGTACCCCTTGGTGTTCCCTCCCTGTATAGGCCTTTTACAAGTATGTCTGTTTGGAACAGGGGACTGATGACCTCGATGTTTAGCCCCCATTAAACCCCAAAACCAACCAACCAACACATTAAATACCACGAAAACATTCCCCAGACTATAACGCACTCTCCAGGACCCTACCGACGATTGTTGCAGGACGTTTGCTTTCAGTCCGATGGAGCAAGAAAGTGACTAATCTAAAAATGCCACTGAGCTGATGTCCAGTAGTCAGTATGGTTGCTTGAACCAGGCGCCTTCTGCAGAGGCCTATATGCAGCAACGATCGCTGAACGGCCGTGGAGGAGACACTGTGTACAGCCCCTTGGCTCATCTGGGCGATCAGTTGCTCAACAGTTGCACGTCTATCCGCCAAAGCACATCTCCGCAGCTGACGTTCACCCCTGTCATCTATTGCCAGTAGTGCACCACAGTTGCCTCCACGCCGGTTTTGGATAGCGCCATTTTGCCATGCACTTCATACTTCAACCACGGCGGGACGCGAACAGTGTACAGACTGCGTAGTTTCGGAAATGCTTCCAGTCTTGGCCCGAAAGCCAGTGACCGCGCCGTTTTGGATGTCAGATAAATCGCTCCGTTGTTGCATTGTGGCAACGACTGCAGTGTTTTTCGCGTCCTTACGACTCTCTTTATGTACCCTCCACTGCTAGTGCTGTTACCTGCCGTCTGCGACGGGTAATGCACGTTGACATCAAACATAGGCGGTGACCACATTACTGTGACTGGACCGCGTATGACTGATTATTGTGCAGGGTGTTTTTTACACGTTGCGTCAGTCTTGACTTTCTAGCCTAAGCAGAAGTTGAGTGGACGTGTTAGCTTTAGGCGGGATGGCAGTAAAGCGCTTACCAGTGACTCATCGGGGCGCACTTGCAGTAAAACCGGATAACGGCGTGTGCACACGCGACGTTAAGTCCTAGGTGCTGACACGTGACATTCAGCGTCACTCCAAAACCCGACAGTTCCTCGTTTGCCTAAGATATTTTCAGAGTTGGCTCATTTTGACGGAGTGAAAAAACGTTAAAAATGTCGCGTCGCACGCTCTCATTAAGCGAGTTAAAGTGACGGTAAAACCCTGTTGTATAATTAGGGTAATTGTCTAAACAACAGCGTTACCTTTGTGATTGTAATGTTGCGTTTCTTAATAAGACTGTACATGGTGTGGTTTTTCGCTGTTCACCTACATAACCTAGTCCAAACAAGAGACAAAGAGGCACGCCCTATCTTCGTACGAAATGTTAACAAATGTGGTACGAGACCTCCTACAGTGGCATATCTTTCTACAGTGTGTCAGGCATGCGCAACGAACGGCCGGTTCTTAAGAAGTTCTTGCAGCCCAAAACTACAAATAACATAAATAAATTTAGGTACAGTACATTCGAACTATGCAAACGAGTGTGAAATGTGTGACAGATGATACTTCCCATTTTAGCTCATATTAGGGTTTCTTACCGCCCCATTCACCTATCTTCCCACCATACATCCGTCTCCACCTTGATCCAGTCTCCTCCTTTCTTTCGCACGCACTCCTTCACATCTTTCAGATACCTCTCTCTTGTTCTTTTTCCCTTCCCTTTCATCTCGTGTATCTTCGTGGCTATCCTCTTCGCCATTCGCTTAACATGTCCACACTCTCCAATTTTTGATTCCTCTATCCTATCCTGTAACAGTTCCTCCTCCTTTAATCCCCTGATCGTCTCATTCCTTAACATTTTATTTTGCTTCTTCCATTACCCAGGTCTCAGAGGTATGCGTCAGTATCGGAAAACAGTGCGCCCCGTATATAACCCCCAGCTGCATGGATAAAACGTAAAACTGAGTCAGCTATAGAGGCATCGTCACCTAGAATTAAAGGAAGTGCAGATGGTAAATTAAAGGACTGCCACAAGGGGGCTAAAAGGGGGCAGTCCATCAGAAGATGGACATTCTGACTCCATATCGGGCTTCTAACATCCTACCGGAAGGCTTCTGCTGATCTCCCCCGCTCGTTTATTTCTCTGTCGTTTTTTCCATTCTCCTGTATTAAGCTTCCCAAAAACTTGAAACTTTCCACCTTCTTCAGTAGTTCTCCAGCAGTTGTTATTCCACCCGTGACTCTCCCCTTCTTCCTGACTTTGATCATCATTTCACACTTACTTATGCTAAATTTCATCCCATAACCTTGCACTATTCGTTGCCATACTTCTAATGGCTCCTGTAATTCCTTCTCCCCGTTTCCCCGAATCATCAAATTGTGTACAAACACCATTGTTCATCCTTCCCGCACCAGTTACTTGTTCCATTCTTGTCGTTATTACGTCTTGTCACCATAGTGAAGAGCAGTGGTGAAAGTGCACCTCCCTGTGTCAAACTATTCTTCTGTTCCATCCAATCTGATCCCTCCTCTCCCATTTTCAAACAGCTCACATTCCCACTGCACATTTCTTTTAACCTCTACATTGTTGTTTTTCTACTCCCCTTTTTTGCAAGGACCTCCATATCTTGTTTCTACATACACTATCATATGCTTTTTTCGTATCCAGGAGGGTCATCAGAAGATCTGTTCCATATTCATTGCGGTGCTCCTGTATCTGTCTTACTGCGAAAATAGATCTACTCTGGACACACCTGCGCTGAACCCATTCTGCTCTTCTCTCATCCTTCCTTCTGTTTTTGTCCCGATTTTAACTCATCCAAACCTGATGCTTTCCCCCCTTCACCTTTCTCACTGCATTTTCCCAGTTCGCTCCCTGTTAAGTCCTTTTCTGTTTGCAGTTCCTCTTTCTCAATTTTTTTTACCCCTCGTCCAGGTCTCCATCTGCATTCAAGGACTCTTCAAATACTCCCTTTATATGATCTTGAGTTTCTCCTCGTTTTCCATCTCTTGGCCACCTTTATTCACCATGGGAACATAGTCCATCATATCATTCCGCCTCCTGCTTTTAATCGTCCTGTATAGGACTGTTTTTGAACCTTCATTGTCTTCGGCCATCATTCTAGTCCAGTCTTCTCTCTTCTGCTTCTTGCCTCTATCTTTCTTGTCCGCCACTCTCCTCTTGTCTCTACTGCCCTATTATGTTACCATACTGTAAAGGCTCTATTCTTCTTTTGCACTATATCTTTCTTTTCTTCATTCCACCATAACATTTTCTCTCAACTCTTTTGTTGCTTGTCCTGCCACACACAATTACCTCCTCGTAAATCTACCCCATTCCTCTTGCACCGTTTTTGGTTCATCCATTGGGAGATTTTCCTTCACAGTTCTAAGGTACTCTACTCTGATCCCTTTTTCTTTCAGCTTCCATACCATGATACGCGTACCCTAATTTTCTGTCCCTTTCCTATGCTCGGCCCCTCTCATATTCATTATTAGCAGTCGACGGTCACTTTCCAAGGTTTCCGATGGTATTACTTTGATATCTGTGATGTTCCGTTTCATTTTACTATTGTCGAAGCTATAATCATCTACCGACTTTCTATACAAGTCGCTACTGCACGAGGTAATCGTCTGGCTCTCGTTTTTTTTTGGACCAGGAGTTCCTGACCAACAGACCATTCCTTTGACAGAAATCCAAACTGTCTTTCACCTTCCCATTTCCACTGCCCCTCACCCCCTCTGGTGCAAGCATACTTTCATACCACTGCCTTTCTCTTTCAACATGTGCGTTTAAATCCCACCGTTATCATCATTTTCTTGCCTCCCATCTGTTTCTACATTCCCTCTTTACATTCTTGTTTTTCTACAGCAGTGCAGCTTACTTGCACGGTCTTTCCTTTCAATGATATTTTTATCTTCACCATCCTATAACTTATCCTCTCCACTACTTCTTTTAACACATCTCTCACTACTACTCCTACTCCTACTCCTTTCTCCTTCTATCGCGATTCCCATTCCAGTATAATTGTTAGCCTTTCCTTAATTCCCTTCTTTCTTTTTTCTCCCTTGTTTTTGCCAGATCCAACAAATCCAACTTCCTTCTTTCCATCACATCCACCATCTCCTCCTACCTTCCCAGCCATTCTCTATATTCATTATTCCAAATCGTAATTATGTTTTCAACCGGATCGTCAACTGCTATACCTATCCGTTCCGAGGGTCGTTCCACTCCTGAAAACAGAGGGGTTAACCGCTGCTGGCTTGCTGCGTTTATCGTAGCTTCACCAGAGCCCCCGTTAATCTTAACTTTTCAGATTTCTTCTACCACCTTCACATCTACCGTAGCGGCCCCGAAATATATGCAGTTCCCACTGTACTGCGCGCCAGCAACCAGTCCTCTACGTCATTCCATTGCCCGTCACTCACAACGGGGACGGGGGATTGGACTTGTTCAACTTGTGGGAGACATTCCTAGATTCCTCACTTAGTGTAATAATATTCCTAGCTATTGGTTCTTGAAACTTTGTAAGTGACTTTCGCGGGATATTGACATCTATCTTCAGTCTCCTCCAGCTTAGGTTTTCAGCATTTCCGTGACAAGCATATCTGTGGGTCAGACGAACCCGTGGAGAATGTTCGTGCTACCCTTCCTGGTATGTTAAACATCCTCCTTTAGTTCCATTTAGTATGGTTACCACAGGCTTTAGCAATATTCTACGGTGAATCGTACGATTGCACCAATCTTCTTTGTAGACTGATTGCATTTTCAAAGTTATAGGTTATTCTAGCATATCTCTGGAATGTTTTCAGCAGTTTCAACTAAACTTGCCGGCCAGAGTGGCCGAGCGGTTCTAGGCGCTACAGTCTGGAACCGCGCGACCGCTACGGTCGCAGGTTCGAATCCTGCCTCGGGCATTTGATGTGTTTGGTTAGGTTTAAGTAGTTCTAAGTTCTAGGGGATTGATGACAGTAGAAGTTAAGTCCCATAGTGCTCAGAGCCATTTAAACCAATTTTTTTCAACTAAACTTGGCACGCAAAGGAGACAAGTACCGTGTTGGTAACAGACTCCCACCAACTCTATTTGTCGGGCGGGGAAGTAGTTACACATAAGTATAGTCCTGGTTAGAGCAATGACTTACTACCTGGAAAAAATGGACAAAGACACACATAGTGGCCTTGAAAGTGGAGTTTAATGTGATTGTTCGGCTGATTGGTTGTATTTCTGATGACTTTTAATCCCTATCAGATGGGGTGGAAAAATGGTGACATTAAAATAGAACTCGAAAACGCGTGGAGCAATTTCAACCAAACTTGGTTCACATACGACTGGAAACCACATGCTGTGAGAAGAGCATGTCTAAGGTTAGCAGAAGCGGTGGGAAGGAGTATGGCGTAAGTGTAGCAATGTCAACGAGACGTGGTAAATTACTGTGTTACTGCGTGCGGAAAAAAAAAAATACTGTTGGCTACGACAGTTGTAGAACCGTTAGGGCAGTGTGCTGGTGCCAAAGAGTGACATGTGAAAATAATCGAAAACGAACGATGTTAGCGTCGAATCAATATTTTTCAGGGAAACTCTTGGAGCATTTACAGCCAAACTTGGTATATATAAGACTGGAATACGTAAATAACCGGGGATTGCCAGATAAGCAACTAGTTGGAATAGATTTATAGTAATTCAGTTAACAATAAACGCTTACAAAGTCATAACGAAAGTGCTTTGTATAGTGAACCAGTGAAGTGGCGGGGGGGGGGGGGGGCGTAGGACTGGTTTTAACCTTTTAACCCCTCAGTACCTCAATAAATTTCTTCATGGAAGAAAAAAATAAAAAATTATGTCGCTCTAGAAGTCCCCGAAACACTCGGGAGATGGCAGCACATGTCAGAAGCGTTGGTAGCTTCGTGTAGAATCTGCACCTACCGACACTGGTGCTCGAAAACAGTTATTTAACCTTACACTTATTACAGTCGCACTGATACGATGCGAATTCGCGACGCCCGGCGTTACGGGGTGAATATTCTTTTTATTTCGGCTTGTACGATGTGGACGCCACCGCGATTAGCAGGTACCAGTAAACCTCCGAGTCCTTGAAAAATCAAATTCCCGCGTATAAAACAGCTTGAGACGTTTGATTACAAATGAGTTTGCCTTTAAGCATGTAAGCAAGAAACACTTTAGGAAAGATTTGAAATTTCGCTTAAAGTTTGTTGGGAGTTGTTAAGTTCTCTCATTATGAAACACTAGATGAATATGATCGAGGTAACTTGCGCTCCATTTTAAGCGAAAGCTGGTTTTACAGGCATCCCAATGTTTATGCCGTCTCCTGAAGCAGCGGCAATAGCGTCGCGTGTGGAGCGTAGCTGCCAGCCTCTTCGCGGACAACTTCCAATACGTTTCACTTATTCACTCCTTCCACCGTTAAAATACTATTACAATGTGTTAGCTGTATTTAGTATACAGTAATATATGATCTTAAACGCGTCAAACGTTAGCTGATGAGCAGCTATTAGCTGATGAGCGGCTACATTCTTCACTGCAAACTTTTCAAAATATGCGCCGTGTTTTAGATTACTTCGAAGTATCACAATAACTGTGGACACTAACGAAAAGAAAAGCAGTTCATTATCAAGCTGCAGTGTCGGACTATGGGATGCGGAAAAATCAAAATATTTTTTACCTAATACTTGGAGAAATGCATGGTGCATACACACTGTGCTATCTTACAATATATTTATTCACAACCGGTTTCAGTCATCTTCACATTGGAAAGATATTGTGACACCTTCATATGACATACATACTATTTAATCCGAAGAGACGCCATAGCTGACTTGCAAGCGTCAGAAAAAGATACTTCTCGCCACAATACCGGCTTAAGCCAGCAGAAAATATTGCAAACATGAAACAATGAAAGAGCAATAAGTGCACAGAACCATTGCTCAGGCCCAACAACGGTTGTTGTGTCAGCTTAGTAGTGCTGCGCGCTTACTGCTGTTGCATGGTTTAAAGTTTTCAATGTTTTCTGCTGGCTTAAGCCGGTATTGTGGCGCGAAGTATCTTTTTCTGACGCTTGCAAGACAGCTATGGGGTCTTTTCTGATTAAATAGCATGTATGACATGTGAAGTTGTCACAATATTTTCCCAATGTGAAGGTGATCAATGACTGAAACCGGTTGTGAATAAATGTATTGTGAGACGTCTGGGGTGTGATGAGACGAGAAGTGACTCGTGCAGCTCGCCAACCAACAACTCTTACAGAACTACGTGAAGAGTCGAGAAGGCTTGGCATAACGTATCCAAGGACAGTATTCGCCTGCATTGCCGCCCGTAGAGACTACAGAATGTAATAATATGGATGTTTCTGCACGGGTAGATACCTGTTAATTCAGAACCGCTTGTGCTATTGGTCTGTAAATGTAATCATTTCATGTACGCCATATACCCTGTTGCAACAATACACCTTGAGTGAATTATAGACCTCTAAAAAGGTTTACTAATTTTTTCCGGCAGTGTATCATTTTACGATACACAGTTCGGGAAATATAACGTCGTAAACATTTAGGTACCTGGAAAGCCAGCTTTTGCTCAAAGAGGATCGCGAATTACAAAAACTATACTCATCCATTGTTTGATAATGAGAACATTTAGCGAGTTTCAAACCTTTTGTGAATTTTTTTCTCACATACTTAACGTCAACTATTTAACACAGTGCCTAATTTGTAATCATGCGTTCGAAGCTCATTTGTACATGGGAGTTCGACTCCGTAATGATTCGAGATGGTTTTTGTAAAAATCGTTAATGGTTTTTCAAAACATTTTCCTTTAAAATTAACACACTTTTGCCTGTGCTCATACATATTCTGGAAACTATTTTTCCACTTGAATTAATGGTATCTTGAAAACTAGGTGTTTGTTTCATTTAAGGGGGCAAAAGTAAGTCGTTAGGTGATGTATCAGGTAAAACAAATGATTGCACGTTGTTATCTGCCCCCTGATGCCAGGCTGTCTAATACCACTTCGGTGACATGCGCGTCTTAGTGATACAGGTGAGACTGAATTAGTAGGAGAGCACAAACATCCAGTCCACGAACCAAGAAAATCTCCGACCCAGCCAAGAATCGATTCCGGGGCCCACGACCTAGAGACAGGTAAATACTGGCAGTCATACAAATAATTCTATGCTTTTCTTCACCAAATATTAAATTGTTTGAGTTGGCATCTGACAACTGAAACTGTTTCGATGGAGAATCTTACGTCGTCCTCGGTTTCCCCCAATTTCATCGATGACTACGGAGCGAGGTGGCGCGGTGGTTGGCATACTGGACTCGCATGCTGGAGGACGACGGTTCAGCCCTCTGGAGGACGACGGTTCAACCCGTGTCCGGCCACCCCGATTTAGGTTTTCCGTGATTTCCCTAAATCCCTTTAGGGAAATACTGAGATGATTCCTTTGAAAGGGTACGGCCGATTTCCATGGCAATCCTTCCCTAATGCGAGCTTGTGCTCCGTTTCTGATGACCTCGTTGTCGACGTGACGTTAAATACTGATCTCCTCCTCCTAATCGGTGACTGTTGCATAGCGTTCTACATTAACTGTGCATAGCGTTCTACATTAACTGTTCAATCTTTTAAAGCAGTGGCCGCGACATGCCCAGTGCAACCAATGGCACAAGCGATATCATTTGCTTATTCGGCTGAAGAAGATTCATTAGCGAAATTCGTTCATTTTCATTGGCATACTACAGTGTAGTATACTATACTATGTAAATTCCTGTCGCTCCATCGAATATTGCCTAAAGACTTCTCCTCTTATCCATTTGTTTAGAGATGTATAGAAACGTTGAAAATGACATGGTGAGGAATGGGTGAGTAACGACTGCTTTTTATTGTCAGTTGAACGAGATACTCAGCATATGAGAACATTA
Organism: Schistocerca americana; assembly: GCF_021461395.2. Taxonomy (NCBI): domain Eukaryota; kingdom Metazoa; phylum Arthropoda; class Insecta; order Orthoptera; family Acrididae; genus Schistocerca; species Schistocerca americana. The sequence continues at coordinate 138,849,019 of NC_060119.1, read as the reverse complement.
CATAAACATTTACTAATGTATACCAAAATTGTTAACCGTCAGAGCGTTATTTTTCGTCTTATTGCGATTTTGTGCCACCTTTTGAATGTATTGCTAAGTAATTTCATTCAAAGATGATTACATTGAAGCTACTGGATCCTCACAACTAGACGAAAAGGGGCGCCGTTGACTACGAAACCTCGTGCATCCCTCAGGAAAGCCTAGTTGTGTTAGTTACATTTGGGCTTTCCAAGATTTGCCTTTAACCTTCTTCCTTTGACTACTACTCCTGGATTTAACGGATGAAGGGACTGATGACGCGGCAGTTTAGTCCCTTTCACTCCAAACCAACCAACCAATTAACCAACCCACCCAGCCTCAGATAAAAGATAGGCTATTTACTATTGGCAGGATACGTAATTGAGTTAGTAGATAGTATTGACAGCTCTCTTGGATTGTTTCTGGTCAACGTTGCTGCCTATAGAGACTCGACACCGTGAGAAAACTGTTGTGTAACCCAGTAAGGCACGGAAAATCGATGCTTGTTGTAGTGGCGCAGCTAACAATGTATTCACATGCAACGTGATACGCATAAAAAACGGGGAAGTCCGAATATTGTCCAAATACATCAGTGCTGCATCGGAAGCATGTCGCAGATCCGGCAACTCTTTGGAAGTTGTTATGCCAGGTGCTAGAGCAAACTCATGATGCGTCTTCGCAATAGAGGGGGACAGCAACGGGTTGAGCTTCAGTAGATAATTCTGAGGATAATTACTTCACCTGCACTAACATGTATTGACACGATCTCTCAGCAGTTCATTGTAAATAATGTGTTCGTGATGTGTCCAGTGTCCGTGACAGTTAACTTCAAATCAGTCAAAATTCAACACCATGTGCAAAATTCGTAACAGATTTGTTTAGAGTGTGCGATACCGTTTAAGGGATGATTAGTAAACTTCAATTGGAGAAAGACGGTGGTATAAACGTAAGACTCTGAGAAACGGTCGTCGGAAATAAATTGACCATCGCACCAGTGAATCGAAGGAGTTATCTGAATGGGACGGAAATCGGTAGATGTGATGTACATGCACGGACAAACAAATGATAAAATGGGATTATTCATTAAAGAGAAAGAGCTTCACAGATTTAGCAAGTCAACAAAGCGATGGGCTACCTCTGCACCCTATGCAAGCAGTTAATCAGTTTGGCATCGACTGATGGAGTTGTTGAATGTCTTCCTGAGTTATATCGCGCCACATTCTATCCAATTGGTGCTTTAGAACGTCAAAATCCCGAGCTGATTGGTGGGCCTTGCCCATAACGTTTCATACGTTCTCAGTTGGAGAGAGATCCGGCGACCTTGTTGGCCAAGGCAAGGGTTGGCAAGCAGGAAGGCAGGTGGTATAAACTGTCGCCGTATGCGGGCAGGCAGTATCCTGCTGAAATGAAGTCCAGGATGGTTTGCCACGAAGGGCAACAAAACGGGGCATAGAATATCGTGGTCGTACTGCTGTGCTGTAAGGGTGTCGCGGATAGCAACGGAAGGAGTCCTGCTACGAACAGAAATGGCAACCCGGACCATCACTCCTGGTTGTTGGGCTGTGCGATGGACCACAGTTAGCTAGGTATTCCACCGCTGTCCGAGGCATCGCCAGACACGTCTTCCCTGGTCATCGGGGCTCAGTTTGAAACGGGACTCATTACTGAAGAAAGTTCTACTCCAATCCATGAGATTCCAGGCCGGAGACCTGTCTGGAGACAATATGTATAAGGACCGCGTGGGCGGAAGAAGATTGGGAAACTAAGAACGAAGTGCTCGGATTAAAGAGAGACTAAGACAGGGATGTAGTGTTTCGCCCCTACTATTCAATCTGTACACAGAAGAACCAATGACTGAAATAAAAGGAAGGTCCAAGAGTGGGATTAAAATTCATTGTGAAGGGATATCAGTGATAAGAGTAGCTGATGACATTGCTCACATTTCTCAGTGAAAGTGAAGAAGAATTACAGGATTTTCTGAATGGAATGAACAGTCTAATGAGTACAGAATATGAATTGAGAATAAATCGAAGAAAGACGAAAGTAATGAGAAGTAGCAGAAATGAGAAACTTGCTATATAATCGGGGATCAAGAAGTAGACGACGTAAGGAATTCTGCAATGATGGTTGGAGCAAGGACACAGAAAGCAGATCAACACAAGCAAAGAGGGCACTCCTGGACAAGGGAAGCCTGCTTGTATCTAACATAGATCTTAATTTGAGGAAGAAATTTCTGAGAATATACATTTGGAGCACAGCGTTGTATGATAGTGAAACATGGACTGTGGGAATACTGGAACAGAGGAGGATCCAAGCATTTGAGGTGTCGTGCCACAGAAGAATGCTGATAGTAAGGTGGACTGATAAGGTGGTTCTACGTAGAATCGGCGAGAGAAGGAATAAATGCGAAAACACTGGCATGAAGAAGTGACAAGGTGATAGGGTATTGTTAAGACTTCGGGGAATAAGCTACATGGTACTAGAGGGACCAGTAGAGGGTAAAAAGCGTAGAGGTAGACAGAGATTGGAATACACCCAAGAAAAATTAAGGGCGTAGGTTGCAAGTGCTACTGTGAGATGAAGAGGTTGGCGCGGGAGAGGAATTCTCGCACGATTGTTTTGTACAAGTGTTCTTTGTTAGAATGACTGCATTTCCCAAGTATTCTACCAATGAACTGAAGTTTGCCACCAGTTGCGCCTATGATTTGAGCTTATGTGATCGTTCCGTTTCATATACTTACTAATTGTTACACCGAGGTATTTGTATAACGACCGAGTCCATTTGTGATTTGTTGATACTGCTGTCATAGGATAATACGTTTTTTCGTTTTGTGAAGTGCACATTTGTAAGTTTCTGAACCTTTAAAGGTTGTTGCCAATCTTTCCATAACTTTGAAATCTTACCAACATCGGACTGAATTTATGTGCAGCTTTTTCAGGCAGCTGTTCGTTGCGGAAGTCCGAGGATATTATTATAGTCTGCAAGGCGATTAATAAAAAAGCCTGAACAGCTACAGTCCCAATACATATCCCTGGGGTACAGCTAAAGTTATTTCTAAGTCTGTGAAAGACTCTCCATTCAAGATAACTTGCTACGTCCTCCATACCAAGAAATCCTCAAACCAGTGACATCTTTTTTCTTCTTAGCGTTAATCCCATCTAATACACCGTCTGCTGTATTCAAGATTTGGCCGATTTGTTTGATTTAACTTCGTCGCCGGATGTCCTGCCTGTCTCCGCAGCTGCCTATTATCTCAGGAAGAGAAGTCTTTTGCGCCACCTGTCTGTGAATCGTGTAAACTGTGCTCCGCGTGTGACTGTATTTTAACTGTTCGTGCATCGAATTGACTCAGGTGGAATGTGGGGACCAGCCCAGCTTTTACTTAAACGAGCGGGGGAGAGCAGAACAAAAGAAAGGGAAAAAAACCGCTGGCCGCGCCATTAGCCGCACAGATTCGGTCCGGGTGTGGTTCACCTTCCTCTCTCGCTAGCTAGCGCGCTGCGAGTTTTAGGTATACGAGCAGGCCATAAGTTTCGATTTATGCCTCTTACGATCGCACGTTCAATAATAAGCGTAAGTGTGGTACTGTGTCAAAAGCTTTTTCGGAAATCAAGGAATACTACCTCCATCTGCTTTTATCCGCAGCTTTCAGGATGCCTTGTGATAAAAGTGCGGGTTGAGTTTCACATGATCGACGTGTTCAGAATCTAAGCCGGTTGGCAGTCAAGGTGATCGTTCAGTTCGAAATGCCTCATTACGGTAAGGCATCCAAAAAGTTGCAGACTGTATTGAATCGTTAAAAAACCATCCAAAAACCAAGATCGCCCAAAATATTTGTTTATTTAATACATCCAGTTTCAACGGTCTTAGCTGTCATCTCCAGATCTTAAACATTTTTGTAGTAAAAAATCACTATTTTACACTGACCTCATGCACAAGATGTCAAGTGAATAAAACTCAGCACATTATAAACGTTTGTCATCGCTAAAATATTTAAAAATACACATCATCTTGTCCAAAAGGCCATGTCGATATACATATTGCTCATAGATGCATGTTAATGGTACAAATACGGTATACAATAGCGCATCTGTTTAGATATGCTGGACACGTACTAAACGGTGCAAATCCCACGTCAAATGGCGTACAAGGTACAACTGATATACATATCGCTCAAGATGCTTGTTACGTCATACAAATAAGGTACAGAATAGCACATCTGTTTACATATGCTGGACACATACTCGTACTAAACATTGCAAATCCACTTTAAATGGCATTCATGGTACAGCGTAAAATGAACATACCTTACTACAAAAAATTGTTTAAGACCGGAAGATGACAACTAAGGCCGTTAAAACCGGTGATCTTGAATAAAAAATATATTATGTGATCTCCGCTTTTGAATGATTTTTTAACAATTAAAACAGATCGCCCTTCAGTACTCTCTTATGTCTTGAATAAAAATACTTTCATACATTCTTAGGGATGGCAGACGATCCCGTCACAAATAACATAGACTGCGTTGGTAGATGTAGTGATCTCACCGTCTTGAATCATTATCCAAACTGGAAACGCGGTGCTTTCTATTGCAACTGTTGCATACCGACATTGACGTTCAAAGTATTTATTTCACATCTGAACCAAAGAGGGTCAGTTGCCAAGATAGGAGGGGAATGCCGGAGTCTACATCTACATGATTACTGTGTGGACATCACAATTAAGTGCCTGGCAGAGGGCTCATCGGAATCACCTTGAAGCTGTTTCTCTACCGTTCCACTCTTGAACAGCGCGCGGGCAAAATGAAATAGTTTCGTGGCGGGCTCTAATTTCTCGTATTTTATTGTTATGATCACATCCCCCTATGTAGTTGAGCGCCAGGAAAATATTTTCACACTCTGACGAGACAGTTGGTGATTGAAATTTCACGAGAAGATCCTGCCACAACTGATTGCAACCTCAATTCGCTTTTATGTCCGTGGCATTCTGTCTCCTACTTCGCACTAATACAAAATGAGCTGCCCTTCCTCGAATTTTCTCGAAGTCCTCCGTCAACACCATCTGATGCGGATTCCACACCGCACAGCAGAGCTTTAAAAGAGGGCGGACAAGCGTGGTGTAAGCAGTCTCTTTAGAAGACCTCTTGCACCTTCTGTGCCAGTAAATCGCAGTCCTTGATTTGCTTTCCCCACGAAATTATCTATGTGATCGTTCTTATTTAAATTATTCGTAATTGTAAGCACTAATTATTTAGTTGAATTTACAGCCTTAAGATTTGTGTGACTTATCGCGTAATCGAAATTTAGCGGATTCCTTTTAGTGTTTATGTGGATGATTTCACACTTCTCATTATTTACAGTCAGTTGCCACTTTTCGCACTAAACAAAAATCTGGTCTAAATCATTTGGCAATTCGTTTTGATCATCTGATGACTTTACAAGACGGTAAATGACAGCATCATCTACAAACAATCTAAGAGGGCTGCTCAGTTTATCTCGTGAATCGTTTATGTAGTTCAGGAAAAGCAGAGGGCCTGTAACACTTCCACACACGCTAGATGTTACTTCTGTTTTACTCGATGACTTTCTGTTAGTTACTACGAATTGTGAGCTTTCTGACAGGAAATTACGAATCCAGACCCACAATTGATGCCATACTCCGTAGATACGCAATTTGATTAGAAGGCGTCTGTAAGTCCATTCACTCGAAATACTGAGTTGCATTCGAGCACATTTCTGAACCAGAAAGAAAACCGTGCTGTGTTGACTCTACAGCTGCGCACCTTGCAGAGCAGGCAGTCATAGTTCTGCCGCTAGTCATCGTCGCACTGTTGAAACTTGCGACGACTGATAAGATAGGATGCACCTATGTTGTGTCTTTCTTGGAACGGCGTCAATGGAGAAGAATCCGGGGATTCTCAAAACTTGCACAGTATATCGGCAGTACAAAATAAGATATGTGCAAAAATTCTTGAAAACTTGTATGGAAAGAGAACGACAGAAAAACGACTGACAGTTTTGTTCGAAATAATTTCAATAACTCAGCTCAGATTAGACTACCGCCACCACCTTGGTATCCTTTTGAAGAGGGAATATGAATTTTTTTGACTTTAGTGCTGCAGCATTGGTAACTCACGTCGCGAACTGCGCACGCTCTTAATCAACCCACTATTTTCGATTTAATGGATTTGAGACGTGTCCATTAACGGGATCATATTTCAGGCCCTAATTATTTGATTCGTGTGAACCAAATGACGTTTAGAAGAGGAATGTAGTGTCTATGTGTTACAATTCATGCTGGGACGAAATTGTGTATCTCTCAAGTTCAAAAATGACCCGGAGCTGTGAATTTGAAAAGTTTGATAAGTTTCCATTTTTTTAAAAGGTCACAAAATATGAAGGCAAGGGAGAACCAGCATTACAAATCTTGCACGAATGCATGGAGCACAAAATTATGAGGATAATTTCTTCGAAAACGTTACGCCCAGACCCACTGCCGCTAACAGGCAACTTAAGCCAGCTACGAGAATATAGACTGTACGTGATGCGCGTAGGTCAAGTATGGATGTAGATTTTGTTGCTCGCGGGACGGAGGGTGTAATTCAGGTGGACACGAACCATCGAACCATTTGGACCTACGCCAGTACCCAAAATGGCGGCCGGGACGCTAAACTCGACTTGTAGCACAGACGAGTTCGCCTGTTTAAAAATGTGTTTTATAGAAATATGCTATACAAGACTGACGTTTTCACTGGATATGTGTTTTTTCCCCCACAACTAAAGGTATAGCATTCCCGATCGCGGAACACAATGAAGAACTCCCTGTTGCGCGCGAGGTCGTCTGTCTGCTCCTCCAGTGTGACTAATTGGAGCTGGCGTGACTTACGTCCTGCACGCATCGTGCTCCGGTGGTTCCTAGACATTACCCAGGCCCAACCGAGCTGACATATTGCTCTTCGCTGGTCCTGGAAACTTAAGTAGAACACTGTGCCAGTATCATGATCCCTCTAACATAGTATTTAGAGCACAACAGAATGCTCTAATATGCGCACCACATTTGCAAGTTGGAAAAGAAAGTGCTCAAAAAAAGGTTTGCTCCATTAGCATATCTCCGAAAGTTTCTGAGCTTGTACTCAAGGGAAGCAAGGAATGGAAGGATAAGCCTCATGAAACTAAAGAACAGTAATTTTACTTAAAGAAAATGATGTAAATAACTACAGAGATTTATCTCTGTTGTCAGGGGGCTATAAAATATTATCAGCAGTATCACTAAACAAGGTAGAGGCAACACTTGATAACCATTTGGGAGAATATCGGAGTGGATTTAGAAAGGGCAGATCTTGCTCAGAACTCTGTTCAGCCTAAAGTGCATAATCCGTCACACACTTACAAACTCTAAAGACATAGTTGTAAAATTTACAGATTTTAATAAGGCGTTTGATTCGGTTGATAGGGAAACACTACAGTCTGGAACCGCGCGACCGCTGCAGTCGCAGGTTCGAATCCTGCCTCGGGCATGGATGTGTGTGATGTCCTTAGGTTAATTAGGTTTAAGTAGTTCTAAGTTCTAGGGGACTGATGACCTCAGAAGTTAAGTCCCATAGTGCTCAGAGCCATTTGAACCACAGGGAAACACTAGATGAAGTGATTCGAGAATGTCGCTTTAAATCTAAACTAGCAAACCCTATTCGTGAAACGCCTACAGACACCAAACCAAAGGAGAGTTTCGCACTGAAGGATCTAAGCCATTCAGAATGTAAACAGGTGTAAGGCAAGGTGACGGCCTGTCTCCACTCCTCTTCAATTGCATCCTAGAGCAAACAGTAAGAGAACGGAAATAAAAACTAAAAGAACATAAGCTATCACCAATAAGACAGAGGACTACGAACACAAATTCGATGTCTAACATTTGCAGATAATTTTGGATGCCATTCTTTTTGAAAACCCTACAGATGCAGAAATACAAATCAGTCTCTTAGAAGAAATAGCCAACAAAGCAGATCTAAGAATTTCCGGAGAAAAAACAAAATGTATGACAAACATAAAAAACTGTCCAGAATCCTAGTATCAAATATTGTGCGGGTAAAGGGGGTAATGAGTTTAAATATTTGGGAGAAATGATTCAAGAAAATGACTTAGAAAAAATTGCTGTAGAAAAGAGAGTACGTGAAATGGAGGTAGCGTATGGTATAACCAGGAATACTTACAACAAAAGGTCTCTGTCAAAAAATTTGAAATTACAGCACAACAACAGAGTAGTAAAACTATAATGACTTTATGCATGTGAATGTTTTGTATTGAATTACAAATTGCACAACCTTGAAGTACTAGAAAAAAGCATTATTCGAAAAATACTCGGTCCGCTGGGAAATACAGAGGTATGGAAATTAAGAAGTAATGAAGTATATCGCCGCGCAGGATTAGCCGAGCGGTCTGGGGCGCTGCAGTCATGGACTGCGCGGCTGGTCCCGGCGGAGGTTCGAGTCCTCTCTCGGGTATGGGTGTGTGTGTGTTTGTTCAGATGGTTCAGATGGCTCTGAGCACTATGGGACTTAACTGCTGAGGTCATCAGTCCCCTAGAACTTAGAACAACTTAAACCTAACTAACCTAAGGACAGCACACACATCCATGCCTGAGGCAGGATTCGAACCTGCGACCGATGCCGTCGCGCGGTTCCAGACTGTAGCGCCTAGAACCGCTCGGCCACTCCGGCCGGCTGTGTGTGTTTGTCCTTAGGATAATTTAGGTTAAGTAGTATGCAAGCTTAGGGACTGATGACCTTAGCAGTTAAGTCCCATAAGATTTCACACACATTAAAAAAAAAAAGTATATCGCAACATAGAAAACATAACTAAAACGCTGTAGAAGAGGCGACTGTTATTTTTTGGACATTTATACAGACTGAACGGCAACAGGTTAACTAAACAGATTTTTAAATGTCTTTGAGACAAGAAGTCAACAAAAGCCTCGACTCAGGAAGTCAAGAAAGATTTGGAAATAAACAACATAAGTGAAAAAGATGCAACAAAAAGTGAGATTTTTAAGATGAAAGTGTTAAACATGGAAGAAGAAGACAGGTTCAATTGGTCTGAGGAGAGAAAGTATACATAGTAAGAAGATGAAAGAATTCTGAAGGAAGAAGAAAGAAAAACAGGGGGGGGGGGGGGGGAAACACTGAAATTGGCACGTGGTGCTTAGATGACCCAAACGGAAAAAGAAAGAAGAGCAACAAAACAGTGACCCAAACGGAAAAAGAAAGAAGAGAGACAAACAGTAACCAAAATAAAAGCAGTCTTCGAAAGGGCACGTCTATAAAATGAAAAACTGCTCGTGTGTACAATGCTTGATTCGACGTGGTACGTTGTCCACAAGACGGTGAAAACGCAGCTGTTCAGTCCTTTCATGCGCTTGGACGGCGGCCGTCCCGGGCTCATACAGTGCAACGACTGACTGCGAATTCCACCTGGTGCACATGTCTTAACTCGTCCATGTTCTAGGCGTGTTGTTCTCTCTGTTGTATACATGAGTAGGAACTTCAGTATCCGTGAACATCTGATACGACAAAAAAGCAAAGGAGGACATCAGCCGACAAAACTACGCCAAATCGGACAAATCACTCATGACAGACAGTGCACTTATATTTTTTCTTGATTTCAAATACTACAGAAATATTTGTTTTGTAAATAAATACCGCCTTTTTCTGCTGCAATGTATTTTATTTCTTCCAGACGCGTTTCACATTTTACTTTAAGCCATATCAGTGAAATAGATGGCCGACCCCTGTGGCCGAGCTGTTCTAGGAGCTTCAGTCCGGAACCGCGCTGCTGCTACGGTCGCAGGTTCGAATCCTGCTCGGGCATGGATGTGTGTGATGTCCTTAGGTTAGTTAGGTTTAAGTAGTTCTAAGTCTAGGTGACTGATGACTTCAGATGTTAAGTCCCATAGCGCTTAGAGCCATTTGAACCATTTGAGTGAAATAGTTCTTCGCGTTTTTGGTTAGCATCTGCGTTTCGTCTCATGTGGTCACATGCTGGAGGTCACACTATAACTTCACTTACGAAATATAAGCACGTTTTCATGTTAAGGCAAACGATATGAGAATTGCGATGAAAAAAGTTCCTCGCAATTTTCATATCGTTTGCCTTATTGCTAGTGATTTAAAGTCCTAACTTTTGTGTGTTCACTTTATGTCTCAAGTTCCCAAAATATCGGCGAATTTATTTTGTGTTTCACGTGACGAAATGGCTCCTTCTCGTGATATAGCAGGAAGTGACGTCACAAACCTTGTAGAGTGCCACGTAAACGTTAGCTAACTCGTCCAGTGTGACGACAGTGTAAGCGCGAGTACCTTTCGGAGATGCTCAACAAACTGCAGTAGCAAAAGCTACAAGAGAGCCATTGAGTATTATGGCGAGTTTGACTGTTGAAATTGGCAAGTTTGACTGTTGAAATTCCAAGAGTCTTTCTTCTTTTCCTTGTGCATCTGACCCACATCGGCGCAAGGTCGGCAGGGTTATTAACGGATTTGGCATGGTTAGTTTCAGCTGTGGCCGGATGCTCTCGCTTTCGCCAGTGCGTTCCAAGATTCGGGCAACATATTACTTCGCCACCCCCCGCGAAATGACCACGACGGGGAAAGCAGGGAAATTTTAGCGCAAGCTGAGGTTTATCGACAGTTACTCTTCCCCCTTATCGTTCGCGAACGGAATGGGAGAGATGGAAATAGGTACTACTACCAGAAGTACCGCACACCGTAAGTTGACTTTCGGAGTTACTCGCACGTATCTGTGGAAAACATGATAGGTAAACATACTGTAAAGGCACACCGCCACTGAATTTTAAATTAGTGAAAGTAGCGTGAAAGGGTGTGTTGTTTAGCGAAGGAGCATACGGAACTTCGTATTTCAGAACGAAAGATAATAAAAAAAACTATTGATATGTTAGTAGTAAGAGGGCGTACTGAAAATTATTGCCGCCGAAGTTTTTACAACAATTTAAATAAAACAAATGTTATTAACGTTCTACATCTTTATTCTTCATGGCTACATATTTATTTCTCAACATAGTCACCCTGGCGACGAACACGTTTCTCCCAACGAGGGGCCATTTTATTGATACCGTCAGTGTAGAATGTCGAGCTTTCTTGATGGAGCCACAACCTCACCTTTGTTTGCACTGCTTCATCACTAACAAAGTGAAGTCCTCGAAGAGGTTCTTCAAGTTTTATAACAGATGAAAAACGGACAGGGCCAATTCGGGACTGCGTGGAGGATGATCGACGACAGTGAACCCAAGCGTTTGATTGTTGCACATGTCGCAGCCCTCGTGTGTGGTCTGGTATTGTAGTGCTGAAGGAGGGGTGCTCCGTGTGCGGACGGACTATTCTATGCTTTAACTTTTCTGAGGAGTGTCTCTCATGCATCGACATGTTACTCGGTAAAATTCGGAGCCCTCTAGCGACACAGACTTGCAGCTCGAGTCAGCGAAACGGGAAAGTCGAGCGAGTAATGTGCATCAACAGGTAATACTTCCACCAATATTAAGAACAGAATAAAAAATTCGGAGGCATAACTTTTCAGCACGCCCTCATCTTATTGAGACCAAATAAAAACTTGCTTGATTACTGCGATGTTCCGATCAAGCGGCAAAATACGAAGCGTTCGTTCGAAAATGAGTGCGTGACTTAGTGTGGGAATCCCCGTCCATCAAGAAGAGAATGGTGGCAGTTCTCTTCCTCATAACGGGAATGTAGAAACTTGTGGTCGACTCTCAGGCAAGTTTCTGGGAACTGGTACGCGGAAAGATGCCAGCCTCTAGTCGTAAACGCTCTTAGAGCCATTCGTCTCGCGTCCAGATCCGTCAGTTCATTCTTTCTCAACGATAGCGCTGCCGCACGATAAAAATACGTGTAGGCCATTTACTACCGTAGAGTCCGAGTTCTCGAACAACGGTTCTGCAGCGACGACCCTTAGCCGTGTGACACTACTTTGTTTCCACTACAGACGATACAACTTAATGGCCGACACTTTTCTGGAGTCATAGGAAGATGGATATGCGCTGCTAACACATAGTAATCGAGGGTAGAAGTTGTTCGGCTATTGAGGTCGAGGTGGTTTGTGTCCGGTAAAATTTATTTAAAATTTTAATCTTCAATGTTAATATAACGCTGCTTAACTAACTACAAAATTTTACCTTAAGTGTGCCGCGCGGGATTAGCCGAGCGGTTTAAGGCGCTGAAGTCATGGACTGTGCGGCTGGTCCCGGCGGAGGTTCGAGTCCTGCCTCGGCATTGGTGTGTGTGTGTGTGTGTTTGTCCTTAGGATAATTTAGGTTAAGTAGTGTGTAAGCTTAGGGACTGATGACCTTAGCAGTTAAGTCCCATAACATTTCACATACAGATTTACCTTAAGTGACAACGGCGTCGAAAGTCTGCAGACTTTTAGCGCTTTTAATATAGCTCGACAAAGCAAAGTATGTGAATGGCGAGGGGGCCAACACTGTGTGGCAAGCTTCAGAGGGAAATGTTTGCGGAATTTGGCGTAAAACGTGAAATGAAGCACCACTGTTTCATTGTTTATGTGCTTCCTTGGCCGTGTTTGTTGTGTTTGTAAAACAAACACGAAGCCCATGTTTGCTTTTCTATTTGTTTACCTGTCCTTCCAGCCCTTCTATTCGATTACCCTAAATACAAACCCGTCAACTGCTTATAATACTTCGTTTTCAGTTTGCTCAGTTTTATTTTTGCTTTGTTTGTCGTATATTATTTTGGTTTTATTGTGTTTGAAGTTCTGATCTATTTTGAAAATGGCTGTGTAAAATTCTTCCATTCGCAGTTGAAGTGCTTACAAGACTTACAAGCAGTCGTTCTTCCCACGCACAATTCGTGAATGGAACAGGGAAGGGGGGATCAGATAGTGGTACAATAAGTACCCTCCGCCACACACCGTAAGGTGGCTCGCGGAGTATAGATGTAGATGTAGATGTATATATACAAGAGAGATGCAAACAGTACAGTGTCATCTGCAAAACGAATGTTCTGTTAAAACGTAATCCTTCTTCATTTTCCCAGTTTAAGTACCTGAAAACTTCGTTTAGGTCGAATGAAATAATTCGCACTGGTAAACAGCTTTTATTTAACGTCACGACTGGTTTCGCACCAATTGAAGATGCATGCTCAGATGACGGCAAAAAATCGCAAACAACAAGGAGGAGTTGTGTCACATAAACGAAATTTGGTAGGCATGTTTCTAGGTTTGAAAGATGATAGCTATTCAGATTTCGGGCCAGTCGCATAAGACTGGCGCTAATAGCGCCACCATGGGGATGCGTATGATGTTTGCTTTCAATGCACGCTGTAACGGTGATGAGCGAGCGTTGAGATTGGACGTGGTGAGTTGCTGTTAGTCAAGAATGCCTTTAAGGTGACAAAGACGCCATTAGCAACACCTCACTTAGTTTGAACGAGACCGTGTTATAGGGCTACGAGAAGCTGGATGGTCCAACCGCGATTCTGCAGAAAGACTAGGCAGGAATGTAGCCAATGTATATGACTGCTGGCAGCAGTGGTCACGAGAATGTACGGTAGCAAGAATACTGGACTCTGGACGACCACGTGGCACTACCGAGAGGGAAGACCATCGTGTCCGGCAGATGGCGGTGGCGCACCGCAACAGCAATTTGAGCAGCAGTTGGCACCACAGTGACACAACGAACCGTTACATATCTAGAATGAGATTTTCACTCTGCAGCGGAGTGTGCGCTGATACGAAACTTCCTGGCGGATTAAAACTGTGTGCCGGACCGAGACGCGAACTTGGGACCTTTACCTTTCGCTGGCAAGTGCTCTACCAAGCACTTGCCAGCGAAAGGAAAAGGTCCCGAGTTTGAATCTCGGTCCGGCACACAGTTTTAATCTACCAAGCACATGCCCGCGAAAGGCAAAGGTCACGAGTTCGAGTCTCGGTCCGGCACACTGTTTTAATCTGCCAGGAAGTTTCGTTACAAATCTGTTATACCTCAAGGACAGCTCCGAGCCAGACGCCCTGTAACGTACTTTTCACCGATCCCAAAGCATCGCCATCTGCGACTTCAGTGGTGTCAAACGAGCTCGCTGGAGGGCAGGGTGGAGGTCTATTGTGTTTTCTGATGAAAACTGGTTCAGCGTCGGTGCCCGTGAAGGCCGTGGGTTTGTTAGGAGGAGACCGGTTGAGGGCCTCCAACCAACCTGTCTGCATGCTAGACACATTGGATCTACACCTGAAGTTACCGTCTCCGGTGCGAATTCGTATGGCAAGAAAGAGCATTCTTGTGGTTATCCCATGCACCCTGACTGCAAATTTGTTCGTCAATGTGGTGATCGACCTGTTGTGCTGCCAATCATGAACAGCATTCCAAAGGGTGTTTCCCAGCAGGTTAACGCTCGCCCACATACCGCTGTACCCAACATGCTCTACAGAGTGTCGACACGTTGCCTTGGCCTGCTCGATTACCAAATCTGTTTCCAATCGAGCACATATGGCATATCGTCGGACGACAGTTCCAACGTCATCCACGACCGGCATTAGCCGTCCCTGTATTGGCAGACTTAGCGCAACAGGCATGGGACTCCATCCCACAAACTGACGTCTGACACCTGTATAACCCCGATGTATGCACGTTTGCATGCTTGCATCCAAAATTCTGGAGGTTAGTCTCGTTATTAATATACCAGCATATCACATTTTCACACTGGCTTATCCCGCACTTACGTTAACCTGTGACCGTGCAATGTTAATCACTTAAATATGTTACCTAAACAAATGTATTCACGAAATTTTATTACAATACGTTAATTATTTTTTGGTGTTGCGACTTTTTTTCGTCAGTATGTTTAACAAATGGTTAAAATGGCTCTGAGCACTATGGGACTTAACAGCTGAGGTCATCAGTCCCCTAGAACTTAGAACTACTTAAACCTAATTAACCTAAGGACATCACACACATCCATGCCCGAGGCAGGATTCGAACCCGCGACCGTAGCGGTTTCGCGGTTCCAGACTGAAGCCCCTAGAACCGCTCGGCCATTCCGGCCGGCTATGTTTAACAGCTCGTAGCTAAACTGATTGTGACTTTGAATAAAAGTATTTTACAGCCAGTTTCATTCAAAATGAGGAAATGTGTTCCAGATCGTCCGCAATTTAAAACTTTGTTTAGAGTTGCAGAAAATAGACTTAGTGACATGTAATCAGTTTTACCGACCTCTTTCAGTCTTGAATTTCCTATTGTCCGGTTGAAGTGTAATGGAAGCTGTAGCAATGCTATATACCGTTCAGTAGGCTAACATTGCTTGAATCTAACGCTTTGTTCTTCAAGACTCCTTGGTGAGAATTCAGTTGAAAGTGAGTCAAATGCTATTTCAGAATATGCAACTTTCAGGCGACAGAAAAAAAATTCCTTGCTGTGTATAAATTTCTCGCCAGAGTTCGACGAATCTTGTGCGGGGTGATTTAATGAATAGATAACTTTAGTCCGAATGATTAAAACACATTAAGTGTTCCGTAGTTTGTATGTTTATCATGATAGTTGGTAGTCCATTCCGGATAAACGAAGTTCTGAATCTGCTTTGCTTACGAGCCCTTCTACTTTTCACGTATATTCACTGTAACATCCCGGTTTTTGTCGTCTTGTGAGTTTCAATTACTGTAGCTGGAAATCGTTATTAGTCGGGACTTGGAAGTGCGCCGCGCGATAACGTTGAAGATAACACTCGCTAGGGACCTTGTTCGCCAAGACTATTGCAGAGCAGTTGCTCGAAACGCTGCTGGAGCGTGCACAACTGGCACTGGAGTTAAGCTGGCAAAAGCCGACGACCGGGAGCGGATGTGAGCTTACGGTAGCGTGGCGTGACCAGGTTAACACGCGGACGGGCAGCTGGGGCGCGCGCCTCTGTTGTCTCACATTGTCTCCCGTCGCTCCAGTCTGCTCCGTGAATGGGGCGTGTGGCGCCGGTCGCCAGATACTGTGTTTAACGGATGCGCCGGATCATAATCCAGAGGTATCGGGATACGAACTCGAGTCAACCCTAGGATTTTAATTTGTCACCTGATCACTTCTTTCAACTTTGCAGTGTTTTTTAACGTGCTGCAGAATTGCGCCGGGGTTCGGACTCAACGTTAAACTGTAGGTTTCCACATAAATATGTATGTTCTGTCCATGAAATATGTTTTTACAACTGCACTAAAAGTTCATGCACAGGAACTTTTGTAGGAGATCGATTTGTGCTATTTCTCCCACATAACTCTTACATGGGGAGGCCACGACGTTTGGAACGCGGATTTACTGCAAACTTCGTACACTCGTAGTACTCCATGAGGACAACAAAATGTGTAAGCAGTAGCGCGAACTTCTCAAGCGTTACTGAGAAAATCGTAAATTTACTAGTCTATAGTTATGAATATTATATTATTTGTGATAATAAAAATTAGTAGACTGCCAAATAACATTGTAAATTTAATAAAAGTCCATCCGATTACGCGTATTTTCCCCATTATATCAATTGTAATATAAATAATAAAGAAAATGACTGTGTTGAAAATAAAATTAAAAAAAAAAATACTGACGAACGGAACTCGATCCAGGGATCTAGCGGCTTGAACTCCAACCACTTTTTTTTAAAAAAAAAATACACATTTTGTTTTATATTGTTCGCTGAATTTGTTCAGGGCGGACGTCCGATGACAGCCGTTCAGTTTTTTCGTACATCCGTTCGCTCAGTTTTTCTATTAGAAAGGAAAGCTAACGCTCTGACAGAACACGCTGAGCTATCGTGTCGGACCACTCGGGTGTAGCCACTTTATGGTTAAAATAGCCACGCACAGTTATATATTTGACGACCGAAATTATCTTGCGATTTTCTCAGTAACGCTTGAGAAGTACGCGCTACTGCTTACACCTTTTGTTGTCCTCTTGGATTACTACGAGTGTACGTAGTTTATAGTAAATCCACGTTCCAAACGTCGTGGCCTCCCCTTGTTAGTGTAAGACATACATATATTCTGAAATCGCATCTATAGTACAGTACGAGCCCTGTATTTTTTGCTCCCTGACTGACAGTTAAAGTTTTTCCGTACAGTCATGCACATGTGACAGTTCCATGAGCAAGTGTATATAGAGTGTTTAGTACAAAACATTAAAAGGTTTGTTTCTTTGGTGCTTCTGGTCAGGTGTGAGATTTTAATAACATAGTATTGCTATTGTTCGGGAAAGCAGTTCCATGTCATGCACCTTATAATTTAGATGATGACTGTTGACGACCGTGCAGAGTACAAAAATGCATGGCACGCGACGGTACATAAAATGTATTAGTGTGATGTTCATGTTTCGTCTCTTCTCTTTTTTGTTGTGTGTTATGCTTTTTAGATGCACTTGAGAATGGGCAGTGCTCGAAGCTAGTACTGCAAATAAAATGTTTTAAACACAGGCTAGTGGAATAATGTCCTCTTTCAAATTTATTGAGGCTATGGGGCCCACCAGAAGCAAATGACAAATTTTTATTGATGCAAGTAAATACGTAGAGCCCGCCCGGTTGGCCGTGCGGTCTAACGCACGGCTTTCCGGGCGGGAAGGAGCGCCTGGTCCCCGGCACGAATTTGTGTCGAGGTCCGGTGAACCGGCCAGTCTATGGATGGTTTTTAGGCGGTTTTCCATCTGCCTCGGCCGCTGCGGGCTGGTTCCCCTTATTGCGCCTCAGTTACACTATGTCGGCAATTGCTGCGCAAACAAGTTCTCCACGTACGCGTACACCACCATTACTCTACCACGCAAACATGGGGGTTACACTCGTCTGGTGTGAGACGTTCCCTGGGTGGTCCAACGGGGGGCCAAACCGCACAATAACCCTGGGTTCGGTGTGGGGCGGCGGTGGAGTGAAGTGGACTGCGGTAGTCGTCATGGGGCTGTGGACCACTGCGGCTGCGGCGGGGACGGAGCCTCTCCGTCGTTTCTAGGTCCCCGGTTAACACACAATACTATACAAATACGTAGAACTCAAGAAAACTGGTGTTCCAAGACAATTACATCACATGCAGCTACAGGAAATAAGAAAAGATGAAATTAGTCAGTTATTACGTCATTAAAGAATAAAGGCTCCCTCGGGTCTGATGAAATTTCTGGTAGAATTATGAAGACCAGTGCACCATAAACTAGCGGTGTACTTAGTTCGTCTGTGCAACGAGTCCTTCAGGCGTGGTCAATTTTCTGACATACTGAAATACTCGTTAGAGAAACCACTTTATAAGAATGGTGAAAAAGGTAAACCTAGACAATTACAGGCCAATTTCTGTACTACCTACGTTTTCAAAAATTTTTGAGGAAGTAATATATAGGAGAGTAGTGGCACACTTTAGTACACATAATCTTCCGTCAGACTATCAGTTTGACTTCAGGAAGCAAGTATCCACAGACAGTGCTGTTTATTCTTTTCTGTATGAGGCTTCAGCGGGGCTAAACGGTAGGTTAAGGACAGTAAATATTTTCTTTGATTAAAAAGAAATAGATTGTGTGGATCATCCAATATATTTGCAGACGCTGAAACGATATGGGATCAGGGGAGCTCAGTCGTGGTTCACTTCAAGTAGGAAGCAAAAAGATGTCGTCCAGTGTAAACAAGCAAGGAAGAAGTTTGAATCTGACTGGGATCGTGTAAACTGTGTTGGGAGGGTGGCGAAATGGGGGGGAGGGGGGGGGGGACGACGACAGGACAGCTGGCTATGTTCCAGGTTCGAGAGAACCTGGGATCGGAGAAGCCAGCTTAAGGAGATAATGGGAATAAAATCACATTTCTGTATGCTTTTTTATTTACATTAGTTAACTGCAAACACTATCATTCACACAATGGACCTACCATTTATACTGTATCACACAAAATATACTGAAACTAACGGCCATCAACCTCAATGGAGGCATGAAATGGATGAACAAGATTCTGACACACCCTGAGAAATATCCCTGGTGTGTTTCGAATCACATCACAGGCAGCTACAATTCTGGAAACTTATTCCATCTGCTGATCCACTGGAGTCTCAGACACAACTGATTTTAGGATATACCCGTAGGAAATAATCAAGAAGATTAAGGTCAGGTATACTCGCAGGCCATGGAATAGGACATCGCTTCCAGTCAGCAACCAGGAAATACTGTACGGTTACTGCTCCATCGTATTCTACCGCACGCCTCTGAATAGCACTGACTAATGAACGGGTCTGTCGTTGATTCATGGCACGTGCTATCGTGGGACAATGTGATTACGATACAAAGCAGCCACCTGATAGACAAATACAGTAAACAAAACCTGCATCATGTCCGAAGATCGCCCAACAGTCAGTGAAAGGAGACCATTTTAAAATTGTAGGACTGAGGGTAGATAGAAGACTGTATTGGAAGTATGACATTCAAGATCTTACAATAAACTGAACGTTGCCAGCTTGACTATAATAATTATCTCCCCTGTCTGACACAGTTAACACGAAGGCTTGCTTATTTTGACTCTAGTATCTCGTATGGTGTATTTTGGGGCAATTCTGAAACACTGACAAAGAATATATGTAGCGCAAAGCGGGCGCTTAAACTGATCTGCTGTGTCAGTTCGCGAACTTCTGAAGGCCTTTGTTCATGTGTGCCGAATTTCTAACTCTACCGTCGCTGCAGCGGAGGATACATATGGGGGGGGGGGGGGGGGCGCGGCCACCTCCCCCCCCCCTCTCCCCCGGTGGCTGGCCTTTTACCACCCGTGCCGCCCTCGCCAGTTGCCCGCACGCTATTCGTGCGTTTGTTTCTTTAGTCGACTCGAGTGAATCGAGTTATCGTGTAGTTGTACTTTCCCATGTAGCACGCGCGTCCGCGTCATCGTATTTTATAACGTTTTGTCTGGCACATAGATAGCTAACACATACCTACCAGAAAAGTCGCGGCCATGCTTGTGATCTCGATACGTTATTCTGTCTGGCATTTGTTCGAGAAAAGTCGCAAATATTCTACTGTTTTCTTGTACAGAGAACAGACTATTCGCCGAGTAGGAAGCTGGTTTACATTCAGAAGCAGAAATATGAAGAATGAATAAGTAAAAAGTGTGTGTGAATTCATCATTTAAGGAAGAGAACCATAATTCTACCTTTTTTATATCATAAGATGGCATTGTCTTGTATATGTATATAATCAGTTGAAATAAAACTTTGTTAAACTTTGCATGTGACTCGATTATCTTTTATTATGGTAAAAGTAAGGGTAACTTAAGATACCGTTAGCGCCACTGTCTCGCTGACTGCATATTCCACCATAGGATTTGTTGTTGGCAGTATTGTCTTATTCAGCAGAAACTGCAGCATTCATTCAGTGAACACGAGGCGGATAAACAATATGCACTTGGAGAAAACATACAGAAAGATGTACATTGTTCAGCAGGTTTCAGTTTCAATAGGCTTCCAACAGTGCTGAAAGAAGATTGAGTGATAAACTCCAGGTATTCAAATCTGAGGTGGAGTATTTCCTTGCGGCATGCTACTCTTTATTTTCCACAGCAGTTCTTCGCAGTAGTTTAGAACTTTTTTTCTTTGATGTGTTCTTTATTCGTTTACACTGTCTTTTAGTGCTTTATTAATTCTTTGCGTTTGTTGATAGATTTTCTAATTCACGTGATGTGAACTATGTACTAACTCTTTCTTTGACAAAGGATCTCTGGCTCGGATTGTCTCACCTAACCCGGCGAAAAAACAGTACAAAATAAAAATGTGGACGACGGGCCAGGGATCCAGGCGTTGCTCCAGCCAAGCACGTGTTGTTAACTGCGTCACATTATTCGATGCGATAGAGAAGTGACGTAAAAATAGGAATAAAACTTAAGTCAACGACAGGCAGCAGCACCAGACCTACGAGTTTTCTCTGGAAACAAAACGAATCACGTTTGTTGCTAGTAATTTCAACAATGTCGACAGGACTGGAACATATCTCAACTCTTCAGGGGAAGATGTCACGCGTGCGTGTTCAGCCTGTTCCCCTCGTAGACCCCGCTTTCGCGATGTTCGCGTACCTAGATGGCTGATATCTACTGTCCGTGCCGTATTAGATTCAACCACGGAAGCTTTCCACCGCACTGGAATTACTCCAAAGCCGCTCTATAACTGTAATAACACTACGGAAGATGAAATCAATTATATTCTATTTGCATGTCAAAGTGGGAGAGGCACAGACAATTTTTTTCTACAACAATTACGTCGTCTGAAAGCAGAGTTACCGACGAGTGCCACCATTCTACTTTCTTTGAAAGCGCTGCATATACCAAAGAGCTTTTCAGATTTTTACAAACTGCCAAGAATCTTTGTAATAATAACCCTGCACTGGGATCCATGTTAACTGTTGTTAATATGTATTTTATATTTATAGGTAGTAATAAAGTAGTAGAGCAAAATAATTGATGATGGTCGAAGTAGAGAGAATATAAAACGTAGACTGGGGATGGCAAGGAAAGCGTTTCCGAAGAAGAGAAATTTGTTAACATCGAGTATAGATTTAAATGTCAGGAAGTCTTTTCTGATAGTATTTGCGTGGAGTGTAGATCACGTAACTAATGAGGAGATACTGAATGCAATTGGGGAGAAGAGGAATTTGTGGCACAACTTGACTAGAAGAAGGGATCGGTTGGTAGGACATGTTCTGAGGCATCAAGGGACCACCAGTTTAGTATTGGAGAGCAGCGTGGAGGTTAAAATCGTAGAGGGAGACCAAGAGATGAATACATTAAGCAGATTCAGAAGGATGTAGGTTGCAGTAGTTACTTGGAGATGAAGAAACTTGCACAGGATAGAGTAGCGTGGAGAGCTGCATCAAACCAGTCTCAGGACTGAAGACCACAACAACATTTATAGGTATTTTGATTTATACTCTGAACAGTTGTATTTCTAGTGCTCCTATTTTTCCTTTTATGTATTAACTTGTGGTGGCCTGTAAAACTGATACACAGCATGTTCAACACTTCCGTTAAATGTTAACCGTTAATGCTGATATACCTGTATCACTGTTATGTCATCAATTAATAGGCTGTACTACATGTCTCTTATTTAACGTTTAGCTGACTAAATGGCCGTTGGCTGCCAGAGGCCCAATAAATAAATAAGTAAATAAATGCTTGTAATATTGGGTTCTGACGTGGAACACATGGAAATTCTTTTGCTTCATGAAAGCCATATTATGAATAACGATTTTTACTATAGCCAATAAACACTTGATAATCTACTAACTAATCGTGACATCCGCATAGCCTTTATTTACTTACGCCTTTACTTTTTGCCTGGTGACATTAGCGCTCTATTGTTGTTGTTGTGGTCTTCAGTCCTGAGACTGGTTTGATGCAGCTCTCCATGCTACTCTATCCTGTGCAAGCTTCTTCATCTCCCAGTACGTACTGCAGCCTACATCCTTCTGAATCTGCTTAGTGTATTCATCTCTTGGTCTCCCTCTACGATTTTTACCCCCCACGCTGCCATCCAGTACCAAATTGGTGATCCCTTGATGCCTCAGAACATTTCCTAATAAACGGACCCCTCCTTCTAGTCAAGTTGTGCCACAAACTTCTCTTCTCCCCAATCCTATTCAATACTTCCTCATTAGTTATGTGATCTACCCATCTAATCTTCAGCATTCTTCTGTAGCACCACATTTCAAAAGCTTCTATTCTCTTCTTGTCCAAACTATTTATCGTCCATGTTTCACTTCCATACATGGCTACACTCCATACAAATACTTTCAGAAATGACTTCCTGGCACTTAAATCTATACTCGATGTTAACAAATTTCTCTTCTTCAGAAACGCTTTCCTTGCCATTGCCAGTCTACATTTTATATCCTCTCTACTTCGACCATCATCAGTTATTTTGCTCCCCAAATAGCAAAACTCCTTTACTACTTTAAGTGTCTCATTTCCTAATCTAATTCCCTCAGCATCACCCGACTTAATTCGACTACATTCCATTATCCTCGTTTTGCTTTTGTTGATGTTCATCTTATATCCTCCTTTCAAGACACTGTCCATTCCATTCAACTGCTCTTCCAAGTCATTTGCTGTCTCTGACAGAATTACAATGTCATCGGCGAACCTCAAAATTTTTATTTCTTCTCCATGGGTTTTAATACCTACTCTGAATTTTTCTTTTGTTTCCTTCACTGCTTCCTCAATATACAGATTGAATAACATCGGGGAGAGACTAAAACCCTGTCTCACTCCCTTCCCAACCACTGCTTCCCTTTCATGCCCCTCGACTCTTATAACTGCCATCTGGTTTCTGTACAAATTGTAAATAGCCTTTCGCTCCCTGTATTTTACCCCTGCCACCTTTAGAATTTGAAAGAGAGTATTCCAGTCAACTTTGTCAAAAGCTTTCTCTAAGTCTACAAATGCTAGAAACGTAGGTTTGCCTTTCCTTAATCTTTCTTCTAAGATACGTCGTAAGGTCAGTATTGCCTCACGTCTTCCAGTGTTTCTACGGAATCCAAACTGATTCTCCGAGGTCGGCTTCTACTAGTTTTTCGATTCGTCTGTAAAGAATTCGCGTTAGTATTTTGCAGCTGTGGCTTATTAAACTGATTGTTCGGTAATTTTCACATCTGTCAACACCTGCTTTCTTTGGGATTGGAATTATTATATTCTTCTTGAAGTCTGAGGGTATTTCGCCTGTCTCATACATCTTGCTCACCAGATGGTAGAGTTTTGTCAGGACTGGCTCACCCAAGGCTGTCAGTAGTTCTAATGGAATGTTGTCTACTCCCGGAGCCTTGTTTCGATTCAGGTCTTTCAGTGCTCTGTCAAACTCTTCACGCGGTATCGTATCTCCCATTTCGTCTTCATCTACATCCTCTTCCATTTCCATAATATTGTCCTCAAGTACACCACCCTTGTATAGACCCTCTATATACTCCTTCCACCTTTCTGCTTTCCCTTCTTTGCTTAGAACTGGGTTTCCATCTGAGCTCTTGATATTCATACAAGTCGTTCTCTTATCTCCAAAGGTCTCTTTAATTTTCCTGTAGGCAGTATCTATCTTACCCCTAGTGAGATAAGCCTCTAAATCCTTAAATTTGTCCTCTAGCCATCCCTGCGTAGCCATTTTGCACTTCCTGTCGATCTCATTTTTGAGACGTTCGTATTCCTTTTTGCCAGCTTCATTTACTGCTATTTTATATTTTCTCCTTTCATCAATTAAATTCAATATTTCTTCTGTTACCCAAGGATTTCTACTAGCCCTCATCTTTTTACCTATTTGATCCTCTGCTGCCTTCACTACTTCATCCCTCAAAGCTACCCATTCTTCTTCTACTGTATTACTTTCCCCCATTCCTGTCACTTGTTCCCTTATGCTCTCCCTGAAACTCCGTACAACCTCTGGTTCTTTCAGTTTATCCAGGTCCCATCTCCTTAAATTTCCACCTTTTTGCAGTTTCTTCAGTTTTAATCTACAGGTCATAACCAATAGATTGTGGTCATAGTCCACATCTGCCCCTGAAAATGTCTTACAATTTAAAACCTGGTTCCTAAATCTCTGTCTTACCATTATATAATCTATCTGATACCTTTTAGTATCTCCATGGTTCTTCCATGTATACAACCTTCTTTCATGATTCTTAAACCAAGTGTTAGCTATGATTATGTTGTGCTCTGTGCAAAATTCTACCAGGCGGCTTCCTCTTTCATTTCTTAACCCCAATCCATATTCACCTACTACGTTTCCTTCTCTCCCTTTTCCTACACTCGAATTCCAGTCAGCCATGACTATTAAATTTTCGTCTCCCTTCAGTATCTGAATAATTTCTTTTATTTCATCATACATTTCTTCAATTTCTTCGTCATCTGCAGAGCTAGTTGGCATATAAACTTGTACTACTGTAGTAGGTGTGGGCTTCGTATCTATCTTGGCCACAATAATGCGTTCACTATGCTGTTTGTAGTAGCTTACCCGCATTCCTATTTTCCTATTCATTATTAAACCTACTCCTGCATTACCCCTATTTGATTTTGTGTTTATAACCCTGTAGTCACCTGACCAGAAGTCTTGTTCCTCCTGCCACCGAACTTCACTAATTCCCACTATATCTAATTTTAACCTATCCATTTCCCTTTTTAAATGTTCTAACCTACCTGCCCGATTAAGGGATCTGACATTCCACGCTCCGATCCGTAGAACGCCAGTTTTCTTTCTCCTGATAACGACATCCTCTTGAGTAGTCCCCGCCCGGAGATCCGAATGGGGGACTATTTTACCTCCGGAATATTTTACCCACGAGGACGCCATCATCATTTGATCATACAGTAAAGCTGCATGCCCTCGGGAAAAATTACGGCTGTAGTTTCCCCTTGCTTTCAGCCGTTCGCAGTACCAACACAGCAAGGCCGTTTTGGTTATTGTTACAAGGCCAGATCAGTCAATCATCCAGACTGTTGCCCTTGCAACTACTGAAAAGGCTGCTGCCCCTCTTCAGGAACCACACGTTTGTCTGGCCTCTGAACAGATACCACTCCGTTGTGGTTGCATCTACGGTACGACTATCTGTATCGCTGAGGCACGCAAGCCTCCCCACCAACGGCAAGGTCCATGGTTCATGGGGGGGTAGCGCTCTATTATACCCACAATAAACTTGTACGTAATTAATTATAGGAAATGAGAAGTTTGTACTGGACGACACACAAATACAGGAGCAAAACGGTAATAATAAACGAGGAATAACAATAATGTTATGATGTTAAAGCTAATGGATGTTCTAAGACAAACGAAAAGTACGTCTGGTCTCCGAGTAGAGAGCTGTTCCAGAAGCGATGACTAATGGAGCCACAGCTTTAGGAGACTTCTGTTTTACATATAGGCACAGCCAGAATACCAGGCTGATCAGATTTAGTATTACGATAGCTGTGAGGTAATAGGTTAGGCAATAATTGAGGCAAAAAGTGGCTTGCAATCTGAGAAACCAGTAAACACCACAGTGTATGATAGTTAAATCACCGAACTGAGCAGCGTATATGTGAAACGATACGACTGATGAAGACTGCTTACGTAAATCATGCAAGTAACCATACTCTGTTTACTACAGTTTTTACACATCCCTTGCTATGGCGAAGTACATCACGATCATAAAGCCACGGACGAATTCTGTTGTGCAGTCTCTCTCTCTCCTACAAACAGTGCTGTCTGTTGCTTTGACTGCAAATACTAACTAGGTATTCAAGATATTTTGTTCGTTGTCCGCTGCTGTACAATACAAAGTGGTTGGAGAAAATACCATGCCTACGCGCGTGATGAGGAATGGTATTACCTTCGCCACCATAAACACCACTAGTAATAAGCCAGCAAATTGATGTATACAGAATATGAATACTGATCAATACGATTTCAGGCAGCTTGTTCCAAAGAAACAGCTCCAATTCATTGAGAGAGGCGTGGGAGAGTAACGACCTCTTCATTGTTTTCTGCTTTCTAATACAGACTATCGCTATTATAAAATATCGATCTTTTTAAAAAAAAACGTCGATTTATTTCGGCGACATTATTTTCACAGATATACCGATGTGTAGACATCAGAATGGCAATATCGAATGTATTATATTTTTTTTCGAAATTTTTTGTAAATATTTGAAGTTGTTCTTTTGAAATTGTAGCAGAAAAGAATTTTATTTTCACTCTGTGAAGGAGTCTTACTACTTTGTGAGCTTTCATCACTAGTCTTTCTCTTTGACTGTCTGAAGCAAGTATAGGTGGCACGAAATTTATAACACAACTAATGTGCTATTTGCTCACATCGCCATTCTTCAGAGAGAGTTGCTTAAAATGTTGAACAAAAATCGAAATGACAAAATTGGTATTTGCGGTGGGCGGAGTCGTGTGAGGGGAAGTTGGTTGGTTGGTTTGGGGAAGGAGACCAGACAGCGTGGTCATCGGTCTCATCGGATTAGGGAAGGATGGGGAAGGAAGTCGGCCGTGCCCTTTCAGAGGAACCATCCCGGCATTTGCTTGGAGCGATTTAGGGAAATCACGGAAAACCTAAATCAGGATGGCCGGACGCGGGATTGAACCGTCGTCCTTCCGAATGCGAGTCCAGTGTCTAACCACTGCGCCACCTCGCTCGGTGAGGGGAAGTGCTGACGTAATCGGCGCTCGTCGCTACCAACAGAAACTGCAACGTTTAGCTTCATCACGAAATTTTGACACTGCAATTGCTAGGTCGCGGGCATTGGCAGAAATGGAAAAAACAGGGAATTAGACATAAAGTGTACCGGACAAATCCTTGCGTGACGAAACCGAACGACGGACCCATCGGTCACCTTTTATTGTCTATACAAGGGCGATATACTGGAGGGCAATGTTATGGAAATGGAAGCGGACGTAGATGAAGATGAAATAGGGGATACGATACTGCGGACGAATTTGACAGAGCACTGAAAGACCTGAGTCGAACCAAGGCCCCGGGAGTAGACAACATTCCATTAGAGCTACTGACGGCCTTGGAAGAGGCGGCCATGACAAAATTCTACCATCTGGTGAGCAACATGTATGAGAGGCGAAATACCCTCAGACTTCAAGAAGAATATAATAATTCCAATCGCAAATAAATCAGATATTGACAGATGTGAACCGAACTACCAGTTTAATAAGTCACGACTGCAAAATGCTAACAGGAATTCTTTACAGAGGAATGGAAAAACTGGTAGAAGCCAACCTCAGGGAAGATCAGTTTGGACTCTGTAGAAATGTTGGAACACGTGAGGTTATACTGACCTCACGACTTATCTTAGAAGATGGATTAAGGAAAGGCAAACATACGTTTCTGGCATTTGTAGCTTTTGACATTGTTGACTGGAATATTCTCTTTCAAATTCTGAAGGTGTCAGGGGTCAAATACAGGGAACGAAAGGCTATTTACTGTTTGTACAGAAACCAGATGGCAGTTACAAGAGTCAAGGGGCATGAAAGGGAAGCAGTGGTTGGGAAGGGAGTGAGACAGGGTTGTAGCCTATCCCCAATGTTATTCAGTTTGTATATTGAGCAAGCAGTAAAGGAAACAAAAGAAAAGTTCGGAGTAGGTATTAAAATCCATGGAGAAGAAATACAAACTTTGATGTTTGCCGATGACATTGTAATTCTGTCAGAGACAGCAAAGAACCTGGAAGAGCAGTTGAACGGGATGGACAGTGTATTGAAAGGAGGATATAAGATGAACATCAACAATAGCAAAACGATGATAATGGGATGTAATCGAATTAAATCAGGTGATTCTGAGGGAATTAGATAAGGAAATGAGACACTTAGAGTAGTAAATGAGTTTTGCTGTTTGGGGAGTAAAATAAGTGATGATGGTTGAAGTAGAGAGGATATAAAATGTAGACTGGCAGTGGCAAGGAAAGCGTTTCTGAAGAAGAGAAAATTGTTAACATCGAATATAGATTTAACTGAAACTTCCTGGCAGATTAAAACTGTGTGCTCGACCGAGAAAGGCAAAGGT
Source organism: Schistocerca americana (assembly GCF_021461395.2). Classification (NCBI taxonomy): domain Eukaryota; kingdom Metazoa; phylum Arthropoda; class Insecta; order Orthoptera; family Acrididae; genus Schistocerca; species Schistocerca americana. Next base: position 138,820,488 of record NC_060119.1, on the reverse strand, counting down.
CCCGAGTTCGAGTCTCGGTCGGGCACACAGTTTTAATCTGTCAGGAAGTTTCATATCAGCGCACACTCCGCTGCAGAGTGAAAATGTCATTCTGGATAGATTTAACTGTCACGAAGTATTTCTTGGAAGTGTCTGGAGTGTAGCCATGTATGGAAGTGTAACATGGATGATAAATAGTTTAGACAAGAGAATAGAAGGTTTCGAAATGTGGTGCTACAGAAGAATGCTGAAGATTAGATGGATAGATCACGTAACTAATGAGGAGGTACCGAATAGAATTGGGGAGAAGAGGAATTTGTGGCACAACTTGACTAGAACAAGGGATCGGTTGGTATGGACATACTCTGAGGTATCAGGGAATCACCAATTTAGTATTGGAGGGCAGTGTTTAGGGTAAAAGACGTAGAGGGAGACCAAGAGATGAATACACCAAGCAGATTCAGAAGGATGTAGGTTGCAATAGGTACATAGAGATGAAGCAGCGTGCACAGAATAGGGTAGCATGGAGAGCTGCATCAAACCGGTCTCTGGACTGTAGACAACAACACACAACAACAATGGTGTGGATCCTCCTACAGCACAAAGCATTAGACGACGGCATGAACAGTTCCGAGAAACATGTTGTCTGTGTAAAGGCAAATCATCGCGTCGTCCCCGAGTGTCCGACACGGACGTCGAACGCATCCGCCATATTTTGACAAGAAGTCCGCAGAAATCCATTCGCCGTGCAGCTCAGCATGCCCCCGATTTCCGTGTGGCGTGTGTTACGTCGACGTTTGCACATGAAACCATACAAAATTCAGCTACTGCAAGCTATTCGTGAAGGTGACAAACAACAACGTGTTGAGTTCTGTAATTTCGTTCTTGGCAAGATGGAAGATGACAGTTTTTCTCCAAGCTCTCCAAAATGTAATGCGTTTTGTGCAGTTTCACGGGAAAAGGTGTATGGCCCTTTCTTCTTTGCCCGAGAACGCTATTACAGGAAGCACATATTTCGATATGCTTGAGAAGTTTCTTTTCCTACGCTTGGAGACTGATTCGATCGACTTCATTTACCAACAGGGGCACCGCCACACTGGCATCTGGAAGTGCAGCAGTTTTTAAATCAGAGGATTACTGAACGATGGATCGGTCGCACTGGAGTAGATGATTCAGCCTTACATTACTGATCTTCAAGGTTCAAAATGGTTCAAATGGCTCTAAGCTCTATGGGACTTAACTTCTGAGGTCATCAGTCGCCTAGGACGTAGAACTAATTAAACCTAACTAACCTAAGGACATCACACACATCCATGCCCGAGGCAGGATTCGAACCTGCGACCGTAGCGGTCGCTCGGTTCCAGACTGCAGCGCCCAGAACCGCACGGCCACTCCGGCTGGCTGACCTTCAAGGTCACCGGACCTTGACTGTATGTGATTATTTCTTGTGGGGGTTTATAAAAGACTCTGTTTATGTGCTTCAGTTAACAACAACAATTTGTGAAGTGAGACATCGCGCAACAGCAGCTGTGGAACCTGTAACTCAAGGCATGCTCGCTGCTGTGTGGGAATAATTTGAATAGCGCATTGACCTATGCCGTGCACCTGAAGGGGGACGTATTGAACACCTATGAAAAGGTATGAAAAAAAAAACTTTTTAAGTTTCCCGTTAATCAAAAAACAAAATTGATTGTATATGTTTATTAGTTTCAGAAATATAGACGTGCCAAATCGGATAATACATTTTGATACTCCCAGTATTCCGAGGTACCATAGATGGATAGCCCATATTTTGTGCTATTACATTGCTTTGAATTCAGCTGATTTCAGAGAGGCCTGGCAATAACATCTCTATTGCATTGACGTCACTGACAGTGTGTCCTCTGCACGCATACGGAGCTCAGCAGTCTCGCTATGCTTGTCTGATCACTGTAAATAACTATCATTCTTTAACTCTTCGAGCCCCAACAATATGAAAAAAATATAATTTTAAAATTTTTCTCAAAATTAATCTTCACTATCGTTGTAGACTACGAATACAAGTAGAAATTGGCAAAAAGTAAACACCATATTATTTAAAGAAGGTGGTTTCACTTAGGAACCACATGGGCCTACATTTTTCACTCACCTTGCATCTCATGTATTAACTAGAAAACAAATTAGCTTTTTTCCTAGACACAATCCCACATCTGAAACTTCTATGAATTTGTAATGCATGAAAAAAATTATAGTTGTAAATAACAAGCAAAAATTGCTCTAAAATGTAATGCATTTTGTATCAAAACTACACACTGCTCCACTGGTTTCCATTCAAAGCCACTCATAGAAGCAGTAGTACAAACTTAAATTTATGTTATAATAACTTTAGATATGCTTACTTTCACTGCCAATGATCTCCTCAGTAAGGCTACTACATATAAAAAAAACGCAGGCACACTCTCCTGAAATCACGTTACACAACTCCGCACCGACTGTTGCTTTCAACACTGTGACTGCTACAATCAGCATTCGTAAAGTCTCTCAGTGTAGCACTAGATGTCTCTGACTTGCAGCTGCAGCGGTGGATTCTGGCAGAAACCACTGGTATTCAAAACTTTAATGGTGTCATGTCTTTTACTATCTTTAATAGTCTACCTTCACCTCTCAGGAATCATCCAACCCCGTATTGTGACAGTACGATATCTGCAGTAAGTGATAGTAATCACATTTGTCTTTGTATGTGCAAAATTGGAAAGAAATTGACGACCTGTGCCGCCTGAAAATAGAATTTCCCACAAAAGCTTCCATTTTGCTTTCTTTGAACAGCCCCCTTTTTTGGTCTGCCGAAATAACCTAGTTTTTACAACGCACTTCTTGGGATTAATCTGTAACAGTATTCAACCATAGCGATGAAGTTTTTCCATCAGTATTATTGTTATTGTATTGCCTCCGCCCTTTTTTATTGTTTCTGTACCTGACAGCTATTTTTGATGAATCTGCACTGTCGTATTACACCTGACATTGAACTGAAAGTACAGCTGGCATCAACACAAAAGTTGATCTGAACAGCACAGTGAGATCCATTAGAGGTTGTATGTCATTGCCTCCCTCCGACCTTCAACTTACTGTGCACAAATATGCATGGCACGCGATTTTTTAATGTATCGACGACGGGCATCTATATCTGTTACTACAGGTAACTGCTACGTTTGTTTAATGTACATCCAATCTAATTGTATGACGTTCATGTTTCAGTTCTTCTCCTTTTTATGGTGTATTGTTATGTATTTTAGATGCACTTGAGGATGGGCATTGTCCGGTATTAGTACTGCAAAAAATGTGTGTTAAACGCAGCCTGGTGGAGTAATGTCCTCCTTCAAAAATAAGATTTAGATTTACCTTCCCGGTTATTACGAGAAGTGATTATTAAATATTTTGCACAACTCTCGTGAATCACAAACCTTTCATTCTCACTCAAGAGAGGGGTAATATGTAGTAATGCACACGTATTCTGCCGTGATACCTCCTTCACAGTTGTCCATTTGATATTAATTTTGTTCTGAGTGCTTACTACTCTCTCAGACAATGATTGCCCTCTGTGTGATGATATAGCTGCTGTTCCCTTCTACATATTGCAGTGCTCTTAGTTATCGGAATCGGTTGCTTATTAGTACTGCATTTTGTTTGATCGGAAAGTAATGTTAAAGAAAGTATATATTCGTCGTTCAAGTCGTCTGGATTGTAGACTTCTTGCGGAATTAACTCTTCGAGATAAGCTCTATACCTCTGGATTACAAGTGGACCTATATCTGTAAGTAGTTGTTTCCTGCTTTGGGATATGATTATGTGTTGATGCGTATCTCTGTTATTATCCGTGAATCATAGTCCGACAGGCTATTACTAAATTTTCCAGAAATAAGTCACAGCTGAATGTTTCATGACGCAGAGGCAGACTTCATCGTCAGTGTTTATCCAGCAAGGCGGGGAAGGGTAACGGCGAAAAGTACTTGATTTGCGCCATTGTTGTGGATTGAATTTCAAACGTCTCTTCGCAGTGGCTCGTAGAATGAACGCTGTTTGAATTGATACGTCCATCTGACGGAAACGTGTGCGTACTGCATCTCAAGTAGTTCAAAAATGAATTATCGTGCACTTTTTACGTTGCTACGCCCTGACACGGCAACAGTTGGTGAAGACAACACGTCATATTATGGTTGATGTGAACTAAAATGAGATACCTCTTTATTAAATGCGCTTTGCAGTTTAGTATTTAAGAACACTCATTTTTTATCCATTATTGAAGTTTTTTTTAACTAGCCTTGTACGTTACAGTCTTCGCAGGTGTCTAAGAATTCTTCGTGTATCACGCAGCGTTCTTCTTTGGATTTCAGCGTGATGACAGGCTTTTTCCTTCGAATTCCACATACTTAAAAACTAATGGTATCATTGAGAAGCAACGTGAAACACAAATTTCGTCTCAGCAGTCGAAGCAAAGTTTCATGCTGCCGGCGGCGGCAGCTGGGGGAGGGGGGGGGGGGGGTACAATCAGAGAGTGAGAAAGAAACTGTGGTTGTGTTAATTTTTGTAATGAATGTGCAGCAGCTTGTGAGTCGCTGTCGCGGGAAAGGTCGAGTTTGTTTCTGTTGTCAGTCCCCTCCCCCACTGAGAGACGCATGTGCAGCCCTCCTCGGAGCGCATGCGCATTCGATCATTTCACTCGTAACATGTGATTACGTAACGCTCTTAGTGGGCAGCCCGAGCGATGTGCATCCATGCCGAACTGTGAGAAGGCGGTTGGAAAGAGATCCTTGCGTAATCCAGAGGTGCACGTTGCGAGCCAGTGACCGTGAAGGTTACGGTTACCATCCGATGTGTGTCCCACGCTTAGCTTCTTCATTTGTGATTGCGTCTTTTCGTCACTTTTAGGTTCTCTTTCTTAAAAATTAGACTATTTTGAGGGACAAGGATGATGATAAATTGCTTTGCTCATACATAAAGATTCACGCTGCCGCGAGCATAAGTTCGGAACTGCAAAGACACTACGGCAAATGAAGAGTGGAAATGTCTTGAACATTGTGAGTGCCAAATTTAAGATTGCTCAGAACAAAAAAAAATGTATCTCTTTTCGTACGTATTTGTATCCAAAACTCTGAGAAGGTATTCTGATATCACAGAATAATGCTGCTCATCTCATCAGTGCAAAAAATAATGATCAAATTACAAAATAAATAATTTATTAATAACGTTCCAAGTGCCGTACCGAAAAACTGACTTTTGTGTCAGTAAGAAAGTTTTTGTTTCGAGTACCGTTAAAATTGAGACGCTTCATTTTATTTGTGATAGTACTGGTACAGAATACATCAGTAATGTTTTAATTAGTCGAACTATATTCAACGAGAATCGTTTCTGATATCTTTTAAATTTTTCTCAAGCGAATATTAAATTCAAGAAAAAAATTTGTCACCAATTACTTACTTCTCCTGTTGCTGTAGATCACCCTGTGCTGTACAGGAAGAAATGGCAACATCAACAGATCTTTCTATTTTGCAACTGATATTATCATCTTTCAGATGAAGCAGGACATGGCATGCATCAGCCACGGTGTTTCGCTTATTGAATACATTGACATTTTTCCATTCTTCTGTTTCAGAATAACACTTTTATATTACTGTTTGGGCTGGATGAGTCCGAGGGTCAGTCGTATGCACTGAAATTACGTGGAGTTGGTGAATAGCTTTAGGTCATTAGGCTGCTGAACAATCTTGCGAAACAAAGGCCTTGCTTAATTATGTTCCCCATGATTTGGCACTTGGAATAAGTCTAGGGATTTGCAATTTTAGATGTATTGAACTTCTGGGTATGCGTTTTTTTATGTTGTACTCTCTTCGGAGAGAATTTTACTTTAAGTCGGATGAGGTAGTGATCCGATTTGATGTTCGCACCTCTTCGGACTTGAATGTCGTGGATGATTCTGTAGTCGGCGTAGGAGATGGCAACGTGGTCGATCCGATATTCATTAAGATGTTGGATGTTTTCTGTTTTTGTAGTTTTCTAAAGTGGGTGGACATAACTTTGAGGTTGAATTGTTGGCATATGTATTTCTTCCTTTTATTCTATTGCTACACGTGATAGCAGCACTGAATTGTCTTATTATTCTTTCTCCTTGGCTAGTTCTGTTATTTACGTTAGCTGCGCCTCTGGTGGTGGATGACTGCAGTACTCTTTCAGTTCTTTGTATTTTCATCCGCATTCTTCGTATACTTCCTTTAGCTTTCGCACTATTAGCTTGCGTCGTCCTTGTGGCGGACTAAAAGATCCTAATCACCAGCAAGAAGAAGAGTATACAGTGATTTACGCTACCTTCTGTAGATACTCCCATTCTACAGTACTTTCCCCACCCCGTTACCACGTTACTTTACGTAGATTATAAAGTAAAGACAGCACCATAGGAGACTGGGTATTATGGAATCTACTTTTCCTAGTTTAATCCTACTTTTAAGCATGCACAGAATTGCGATATAGCTTTAATGTATGAGTGTGATACAAGGGGCGTTTGAAAATTCCGTGCAAAAATAAGAACTACTTACATGTTTGGGGTGAACTTTTTTTATTTTTCAACATAGTATCCTTTTAGACTTATACACTTCACCCAACGCTGTTCTAATTTGTTGATCCCATCCGAATAATAGGAATTGTCCAAGCCTGCAAAATAGCTATTGGTTGCTGCAATCACCATCTCGTTTGAATAAAATCTTTGTCCCGCCAGCCATTTCTTCAAACTGGGGGAGAAATAGTCCGAGGGAGCCAAGTCTGGAGAATAGGGGGATGTGAAACGAGTTGGAATCCTATTTCCATCAATTTCGCTACCACAACTGCTGAGGCGTGTGCTGGTGCATTTTCGTGATGGAAAAGGACTTTTTTGCGGTCCAGTCGCCGGTGTTTTTCTTGCAGCGCGGATTTCAAACGGTCCAATAACGATGAATAATATGCACCTGTAATAGTTTTACCTTTTTCCAGATAGTCGATGAGGATTATTCCTTGCGAATCCCAAAAGACAGTCGCCATAACCTTTCCAGCCCAAGGAATGGTCTTCGCCTTTTTTGGTGCAGATTCTTCCTTGGTAGCCGGCCGGAGTGGCCGAGCGGTTCTAGGCGCTACAGTCTGGAACCACGCGACCGCTACGTCGCAGGTTCGAATCCTGCCTCGGGCATGGATGTATGTGATGTCCTTAGGTTAGTAAGTAGTTCTAAGTTCTAGGGGACTGCTGACCTCAGAAGTTTAAGTCTCATAGTGATCAGAGCCATTTTTTTTCTCCCTTGGTAACCCATTGTTTAGATTGTTGTTTGATCTCAGGAGTATAGTAAGGTATCCATGTTTCATTCACAGTGACGAAACGACGCTTAATATCCTGCGGATTCTTCCTGAAAAGCTGCAAACCATCCTTGCAACACTTCACACGATTCCGTTTTTGGTCAAGCGTGAGCAATCGCGGAACCCATCTTGGGGATAGCTTTCTCAGGTCCAAATGTTTATGCAAAATATTATGTACCCGCTCATTCGCGATGCCCACAGCACTAGCAATCTCACGCACCATAAGTCTTCTGTCATCCATCACCATATCAGTGATTGGTTTTATTAATGATTTCTGGAGTCGTAACCCCCACAGAGCGTCCAGAACGTTCAGCATCACTTGTGCTCGTATGACCACTCCGAAAATTTTGAAACCACTTATTAACTGTTCTAATCGAAGGTGCAGAGTCACCGTAATGTTAATCAAGCTTCTCTTTAGTTTCCTGAGGCGTTTTGCCTTTCATAAAGTAATGTTTAATCACAACATGAAATTCATTTTCATCCATTTTTTGACAGTCACTCGACTTCCTTGATTCACACAATGCCAAACACGAAGAAATAGACCAATATGGCTTAAACTTGGTGTGCGTTCTTTCCAAAGAGGCTGCTAACTAGACATGACCTCGATGCGCGCCGGTGATGCCATCTCTTGGGCTTTTCAAACGCCCTCGTATTCCAGTATTTGTCATGGTGGCCACAACCCACTTTGTGAAACTGTCATATTGCTGTTTCAGATCCACGCAGATGAATGAATAATTCGTTAGGTCGTTAGCTGTTTAATTTTTCTTGAGATACCGTTATTCGTAACGTAAATATCCCAACTATGAATCCTACCTACTAATACTAATTATTCATCGTTTGGTTTTCACTCCTTAGCGGTAGCCGAGTTTGCAGAGAAAAATGCTCTCCCACGTTTGGGCACAAAGTTATCTGCATGATAGGAGAACCTGAAATCCAGTAATAATAATAATAATAATAATAATAATAATAATAATAATAATAATATGTTTGCATATGTGTCGTAATCGACATCACGTTCTAAAGGTGATACCTTGTCGTTGCAACAATTGTTCTCTGTTTTTACGCTTCATTGAATTTTGTCATTTTGTTACTTTTATAGTAATTTCCGTTATTTTGCCGTGACTACCGCCTGTACCTGCCATTTTCCACCAAATGTGTTTATTGCAAACTGTTATGTCTAAATGCGTGATAAGAAATGATTGCTCTTTTTTCTCGCAGATAGTAGTCACCTAGCTTTCATTTCTAATTTAACGCGTTTTAAAAACTTCTTTACTGGATTCCTTATCCGTCCATCTGGCTTTCATTAGTGATCCATATTGCTTCTAGGCGTCCCTTGTCTGTTGGCAAGCATCCAGGTTTCACAACCATAAAACAGCGCTCTGCATATAACCGGTTTCACAAATTGTTTCTTCATTTCCATAATATGTAACAAGTTTACTTATTTGTTTGCTTGTGATTTTAGACGCTAGCATGATTAGCGTTGGCTGAACAGATTTATTGTCTTTATCGAAAGTCTAACTTGCTGGTTTTCTTTTCTTTTCACACGTGATACTTCATTACCTGGCCCGTTGACAGACCTCTAGTGTATCCATGTGCGATGGCACTCGATTCGGAAGCGACCGTCCGAATTCTTGTGTGGGAAGAAATGTCCATCGTTTTTAATTGGTTAGCGAGCGTGGGAGAACTTGCGCACAGTTTCTTATCACCAGAGTCCGAAATAATGTCGTGGGTTAAATTACTGATTAGGTCTTCCTTCGGTTACTGCACGCGCGCGTTCGTGTGTGTGTGTGTGTGTGTGTGTGTGTGTGTGTGTCTTCGAGACAGTCGGTGGTTTGATTTTGTCTCGACATTTTTTTGATTTGCTCGGTATTTATCGCTCTTTTCTAACCGTTGACAAAAATGTAGCACAATATTAAGTTCCCTTTCAGTTCCGAAATATTGAACCTATTGTAAACACATTTTATTGCTCGCTGAGTCTGTACTTTACAGCTGAACTAACATCGGAATCGCCTGTGACCGCATACTTCGCAGTTCGTTCAGAATTTCTCCGTCGCAGTATGACACGAGTCCTCACATTCCGGTCATCTGAGTGCAGGAGACGAATCTGTCTGCGCTTACTCTGACATCAAGCGGCGCTTCCTGAGTACTCTTCCCAATAATATACTGTCTTCCTCCGCTTCCCTAACCTTCATGTACTTTCCGAGTGCCAAAATTAACAAGTTTTTAGATCGATCTCGGCGCTGCATGTTTTGCCTTCGATGCGTCCACCATTGTACTGTCGTGCCTACAATAGCAAAATGTACCTGGCAGAGCGCTGGGACTCACGTCGCGCCAATGAACTATACAATACTGCTCTCGTCTACGGGAAACTGTAGTGTCCACCGACTTCCAACAAAGTAAAAGGTGCACAACTTTGCTTCCGCCGTTTGTCCGATAGGTGGCGGTCGAAAGAAACAGATCGCAGACGTCAGGCATTTAGCTTATACCTCGATCAACATAACCTCATTCAAACATTAGTCGATTTGTGTCTGCATCGTAAAGTTGTTCTTGATCGAAAATGTCAGTTTACGAGCCTAATTCTCTCATTTGCGGGAGGTGTTACTGTTTTGTTTCAATATGAAGAAAACAGCAGAGTCTCATCGAATGCTCTCAAGTACGAATGGTATTAGTGAAAGAACGTGTCGTGAGTGGTTTCAGCGCTTCAAGAACGGTGATGATTTTAACGCCGTAGACCGGCATTGTAGTGGAAGAGAGAATGTTTTCGAAGACGCAGAATTGGAGACATTGCTGAGTGAAGACTCGCGTCAAACTCAAGAAGAATTGGTACGATGAGTGGTAGTGACACAGCAAGCCATTTCAAAACGTCTCGAGGCTATGGGCATGATTCAGAAAGAGGAACTTGGGTCCCGTGTGAGCTGAAACCAAGAGACGTTGAACGGCGTTTGTGTGTTTGTGAACAGTTGCTTCAGATGCAAAAACGGAAGGGATTTCTGCATCGTATTGTGACCGGGGACGAAAATTGTGTTCATTACAACAACCCTAAACGCAAAAAATCATGGGGATATCCCGGCCATGCTTCCACGACTCCAAGATCATGTTCTGCACTTGGTAGGACCAGCTCGGGGTCGTGTACTATGAGGTGTTACAACCAAGTGAAACAATCACAGGTGGTCGTTATCCAACGCAATTAATGCGTTTGAGCAGAACATTAAAAGACGAACTGCCGCAATACAGTGAGAGGCACGATAGAGTGATTTTGCAGCACGACAACGCTCGACCCCACGTTGCAAAAAAGGTCAAAACGTACTTGGGAATGTTAAAATGGGAAGCCCCTCCCCAGCCGCCGTATTCTCCAAACATTGCTCCCTCCATCACCTGTTTAGATCAATGGCGCATGGCCTGGCTGACCAACACTTCCGATCTCATTAAGATGTCACAAATTGGATCGATTCGTGGATCGCTTCAAAAGATGAACAATTTTTTCGACGCGGGATTCATACACTTCCCGAAAGATGGGAGAAAGTAGAGGCCAGCGATGGGAAATACTTTGAATGATACATGTGTAACCAATTTGTTTCATTAAAGCCTCAAATGTTGAGGAATAAACGGCGGAAGCAAAGTTGTACACCTTATATAAAACTAGATTTAAACGTTTCCGAAACTTTTTCTCGCTTTAACCGTCATAAAAAGTCTAAAGGAAAGAAGTTTGTCGCTAGCTATATTTCGGATGTTGGTTTGCTAAAAATTCCGCATCATACGTGACATTTTAGTTTATTTCTTCGCTGCTAGTGACTCTGTTGGCAACGAAGTTCGCACACGTTATCGACATGTACTAGTGAAGCCAACTATAAAATTATATTGTTGTACGACATATAGCTTTGGGGATAAGGTGTGATAAATATTGAGTAGTGCGAAAAACCAACTTTTAAAAAAATCTTAAGTATTTATCTAGTTCAGTGGCGCACAATCTTCTTTGAATTTAAAAGATGTCAGAAGTTAGTTCTCGTATCACTCTGTAATGTACAGTTGTCAGGTTATAAAAAGCAGTATTTTCATTCTTTACGTCTAGCGCGCACCGTCCCGCGCCAAGGACAGTTTCACGCAGCGTCGTGCGGCCCGCAGAGGACAACGAAAGACGCAAGCATATTCCGCAGCACGCAGCGATAAATTTTCATACGTAGGAAAACGTAGCTGAACTCCGCAACACGTCTCTCGATGCGCAAACTCATATTTTTAAACCATTTTACCACCTAACGGTCTGTCAATTCACTTAAAATTTTAGATGCATCCTGTCCTTGATTTTACAGCTTATGCGTCTTTGTTTTTATCTTTTTTTTCTCAACCTTGTCCCTTTTAGGAATATACACATTCACCAACATCATGACCGTGTCTCTTTAATCTTCCCAGAAAAATAGGTATGGACACGCTCTATAAGATATGTCTTTGGCTCTATGATGACAACCTCATTTCAGCAAAAATATTTTACCTGCGAGCTATTTCTTTATATTTGAGAATAAAAAGGAATTGCAAGAAGTCACATCGGACGAATACGGAGGTGCGGCAGCAATTCATGAAATGTTACAACGCCATCCCCAGATGCTTTTGACGGCGCGTTGTCGTGGTAAAACTGCACTCTCTTCTTCGCCACGTGGGGACGTGTTCACTCCAATTCATTATCAAAACGGTTCAGCATCTCACTGTAGCATTTTCCAGCGAGCTTGCTTTCTTTTCTCCAAAAGTCTGTTGGTATGAGGCCCTTCACATCCCAGAAATTCGACGTCATAACTTTTCTGGACGATGGCACCATATTCGATGGAGCAGATTCATCGGAAGGAACCTCTCGCTTTGATTGTTGATAGGTTTTGCTGTCAGCAACAGCAGCACTCATCGGGTCGACAAAAAAAAAAAAAAAAAAAAAATTACTCGTTGACACCCTTGCGGTCTCTGCTTCATCATGCACTTTCGTTCAACGATCTTCGAAAATCCTGTTGCGAATGTTACACATGGAGGCACACGACGGTAACATGTCTTCAAATACTAGTGGTTATTGAACTTGGCGTAGTATTGTCATCCGGCCGGGATGGCCGAGCGGTTCTAGGCGCTTCAGTCTGGAACCACGCGACCGCTACGGTCGCAGGTTTGAATCCTGCCTCGGGCATGGATGTGTGTGATGTCCTTAGGTTAGTTAGCTTTAAGTAGTTCTAAGTTCTAGGGGACTGATGACCTCAGATGTTAAGTCCCATAGTGGTCAGAGCCATTTGAACCATTTGAGTGTCGCAACAAATTTTGCATTTCATTAAAATGATCAGTAGAACCGAGCCACATTATTTTGAATACAGTTTTTTTCTTCTTTTGCATTCGGTAATATTCATGTTGTTGTTGTCGTCGTCGTCGTCGTCGTCGTCGTCGTCGTCGTCGTCGTCGTCTCTAGTACGAAAACTGGTTCGATGCAGCTCTCCATACTACTCTATCCTGTGCAAACCTCTTCATCCCGAAATAGCTACTGCATCCCACATCCTTGTGAATCTACTTACTGTATTCATCTCTTGGTCTCTCTCTACAATTTCTACCCCCCTCCCCCCGCAATTCTAATCCCCAATGCTAAATTGGTGATCCCTTGATGTGTCCTGTCAATCTAGCGCATCTATTTGTCTAGTTACGCTACAAATTTCTTTTCTGTCCAGTTCTCTTCAGTATCTGCTCATTGGTTACAGGATGAACGCATCTGACTATGAACATTGTTTTGTAGCATCACAGTTCAAAAGCTTCTATTCCCTTCTTGCCTACCTGTTTATTGCGCATGTTCCATACAAGACAACACCTTAGACAAATATCTTCAAAATAAAATTTCCCAGCACGTAAAGACTCTTCACTACTTCGTCCATTATCTGTTATTTTGCTGCCTAAATTACAAAACTTATCTACTGCTTTTAGTGTCTCGTTTCTTAATCTATTTCCCTCAGTATCGCCTGAGTTAATTCGACTACAGTCCATTATCCTCGTTTTGCTTTTGTTGATGGTCATCTTATATCCTCCTTTCAAGACACTGTCCATTCCGTTCAACTGCTCTTCTAAGCCATTTGCTGTCTATGACAGAATTACGATGTCATCGGGAAACCTCCAAGTTTTTATTTCTTCTCCCTGAACTTTAATTCCTATTTCAACTTTTTCTCTGGTTTCCTTTACTGCTTGCTCAATCTACAGATTAAGTACTATCGGGAATAGGCTACAATCCTGTCTCACTCCCTCTTCAACCACTGCTTCCTTTCATGTCCCTCGACTCGGATAACTACTGTCTGGTTTCTATAGAAGTTTTATATAGCCTCCGCTTCCCTGTATTTTGCCCCTGCTGTCTTAAGAATTACAAAGAGCATTGCTGTCAACATTGTCAAAACCTTGCTCCAAATGTACAAAAGCTGCAAACGTAAGCTTCCCTTTCAGTGACCTATCTTCTAAAACAAGGCGTAAAGTCAAAAACTGTGTTGAGTTTGTGCCTATTGCATTTTATAGCAATTTTACGTAAGCGGCAATAAAAATGACTCCTTATAACGTTTCCGGCGCCAACAGTCTGCCCCAGGAAGCTGCATATCTATTCTCGTTCTCTTCATCTGCGTTTATACTCCAAATGCCACTGTAGAGTGCGCGGCGGAGAGTACTTCGCAGCTCTGTTGACGATTTTTGCCATATTCCATTCTTGTATTGAGCGAGGATGAAATATTTCTGCACTCCCGCAGATCTCTCTTATCATGATCCCTGCGCAGGATAGACATTGGCGACAGCAGAATTGTTCCACACTCTTTCTTCAGTACTTGTTCTAAATTTACGCAATAATTTTTCGCAAGAAGAATGTCGTCTTTCTTCCTAAAATTCCTATTTAAGTTCTCCGAGCACCTATACTCTGAATTCGTTCGATGTCTGTCGACGTGCCAACTTGATAGAGACTCGAATCGGTGGAGTAATTCTATAGACCTGGTCGCACTAGCATCATGTATGCGCTTTCTATACAGAGTGGTCCATTGATAGTGGCCAGGCCAAATATCTCACGAAATAAGCGTCAAACGAAAAAACTACAAAGAACGAAACTCGTCTAGTTGGAAGGGGGAAACCAGATGGCGGTATGGTTGACTCGCTAGATGGCGCTGCCATAGGTCAAACGGATATCAGCTGCGTTTTTTATGGGAACCCCCATTTTTTATTACATATTCGTGTAATACGTAAAGAAATTTGAATGTTTTAGTTGGACCACTTTTTTCGCTTTGTGATAGATGGCGCTGTAATAGTCACAAACATGTGGCTCACAATTTTAGACGAACAGTTGGTAACAGGTAGGTTTTTTAAATTAAAATGCAGAACGTAGATACGTTTGAACATTTTATTTCGGTTGTTCCAATGTGATACCTTTGTGAACTTATCATTTCTGAGAACGCATGCTGTTACAGAGTGATTACCTGTAAATACCACATTAACACAATAAATGCTCAAAATGATGTCCGCCAACCTCAATGCATTTGGCAATACGTGTAACGACACATCTCTCAACAGCGAGTTTAACACGAGAAAAATGTGTGCGAAACCGCTGTCGAAAATTCTCGTGATAGAACAACTTGGTTTTTCACTTATGATCCAGAAACTAAGTGCCAATCCTTGCATTGGAAGGACCCAACTACCCAACTTCACAGAGAGCGAAAAAAGCTCGAATGGTCTTCACAGAATTGTGTATCTTCACTGGTTTCCTGAATTTAAAAGTATTAAGCAAAATTACCTTGAGATTCTTGCTCAGCTCCGTGGGAAGAGAAAAACTACCCGAATTATGGGAGAGCAGGTGATGGGTTCTGCATTCAGACAACGCCCCGGCTAATACCGCATTGTCTGTTAAGAGGTTTCTAGGCAAGTCCAGCATCCCAGTGTTAGAAGACCATCCACCTCATTCGCGTAGCCTAGCAGCATGTGACTGTTATATTCCCCAAGCTCTAATCTGCATTAAAAGGAATAAGGTTCCAGTCCGTTGAAGCAGTGAGGGGAAAAAAGAAGGTGGCACGCGTCGTCAATGAGCTCAGAGAGGAAAACTTCCAGGACCAGCACTGTTCACTGTTTCGATCAAGGGAAAATTCACATGGAGCATTGTAGAGATAGCGGGGGGGGGGGGGGGGGGCGGCGAGTATATTTAGGCTGGCAATAATAAAATATGTATGTTTTTGAAATAAAATGTTTTACAGCAATAGTCCCAAGCCACACCTCGTATTTAA
This sequence comes from Schistocerca americana, assembly GCF_021461395.2. NCBI lineage: Eukaryota > Metazoa > Arthropoda > Insecta > Orthoptera > Acrididae > Schistocerca > Schistocerca americana. The sequence continues at coordinate 138,804,913 of NC_060119.1, read as the reverse complement.
AGAGGATTATTCATTACCGTAACAAGTAAGTCACAAATTGTCCCAGACTTTCGGCATTTTCTTACGATCAACAATCGACATTGATTTTCTGTAAACAACGGCATTGTCACTGCTGACTCTCTCCGTAGAACGTAGTGTCAAAATTTTTCACTTTTAAGTCAAATGCGAAGTTCATCGTGTCTTAGAAGCACTGCTGGCCTCAGTGTTGACTGTTTTTACTCTGCATAATACGGAAAGTCGCCCAGCTAGCTAATTATGTTTGCAGCTGTAGAAGAAGCGTTGCTCCACAAGTTACATCACGAGCCGTGAAAGCCACTAGCGCCCTATAAGGCCGACACTCTTCCAACTTGTTCGTCCAAAAGAGCTTAAGTGCGCGGCGATGCTGAGAGCTGGTCTGTCCGGTCCCTCGAAGGGATTAATCGGCTTACTTTTGAGCAGCGTGAATTTTTAACAGGGCTACGCGTGTTATCTTGTCCTTTGGCACAACAATGTATATTCACAGAGTGTGAGTTTTTTTCTGCCTCCTTTTTGCGTACTATAGCTAGACTGCAGAGATGTAGAGATGTACGGATATCGAACATTCAAGGAAGGGAACGTCGAATTAACAGTCGTAGCGGGGTACATGTAGGTTCTCAGCAGAGATCTTGCCGTTGTTCAATCAAAATCATAAAAAAGGTGTGTTAAAAATAAATGACGCCCAGAAATAAGGGGTATTTGAAAAGAAAATTAAGGGGTAGAGATTGTGACACGTCATTTCCTGGCCACTCTCGTGTGCTGGCCCTGTCCGCTATTGGCGCACCTGGGGCAATATCCGGCTGCAGGGAAGAAGGCGGTTTTTCTTCAGCCTGGAGCTGATGACACGGACTTTTCCTAATCCTCCGAAATGGGTTGTGGCTGGAATCTACTTGGCGGGCGTACAGGAAGAGTAATTTCCCGTCGGCCGGTGCAGAAGTAGTTCTTAATATCTGCCAGGAGGCAGCACCTTGCATAAGCGCTGTAAGCAGGAGCAGAAAGTGGCTGTGAGAAGGTCTACATTCAGATCCTGATTCTGACTGGCGAGAGGTGTTAAATAGCTGAATGGAGTGGTTCCTGGAGGTCGTGGAATGGAGGAGGTGGTGGCAGGCATCCCTTCGTAGGATTGAGGTGGGAAATCGGAGTTTGTGTTTTGATGTCGTTACCATTTCGTATCTCTGGAGTTACTACTGATCATTAATGATCAACGAGGTTACTTTTCCGGTAGCGAAAGCCTATAAAACATTCCGGAAGTGTGTTTACGTGCACGGGCGTCGAATTCTGCGTAGGCACATTCCTGATTTTCTCGACGAGTGTTGCGCATTAGGGTGAGCGAGCTTGTTCGGTAAGAAGAGGTCTTAGAGCAGAGCGCTGGAGCCATTAGCTAGCTGGAGGTGACACTGGGTAAAAATGACTCACCTTTCTAGGATTGATTAATGCCAATAAATTTAATTTGTTTGTGTACAAATTAAATTTAATTTGTTTGTGTACAAATTAAATTTAATTTGTTTTTGTGTACAAATTTGAGTGTGGTGTTCTTGCGTGACTTTTTGACATTCTAATTGTATTCATGTTTTGTTGTTGTTGTGATTGTCGGCGGCTCTTGCTAGTAACCAGTTGGAGGCAGTGTGTAAGGCTGTTAGCGATGAACATATTCCACTCCACTGTCGTTCCTGAAAGCAGTTAGGTAGCTACAGGGCTTTTAATTAATGTCTTTGTAGTTCTGAGGAGTCTCGCAGGGAGGGATGGTGGTTATAGGTGAAACAACCGGTTAAACTGCACTATTAAACCGCCCAATATAACAGGTTTCTGAAATAACCGATTTTTCTGTTGCCGTTATTTTGCAGCAATAAACGCAGACTTCCAAAAATGATAAAAAAATACTTATCACGGTGAAGGAATAGGAGACCTCGATTGATATCAGATTGAGGCTGTGGCAGAAATGTCACGTGTCGAGTGAAGATAGCGAAGATGGACAGCTATGCGGCAAGGGCGGGGGCGTGAGGTCACCAAGTTGACGGCTGTACCCGTCGTCACTTTTGGATGGTGCCAATTTTTCACCTTGAAGCAACCATAATATTAAGGGTTCAGTTATTATCCCAAATTGAGAACACCTCAATAAAATTTAGGTATACCAATCAAATTTACCGTCTCTTCCAAGGGACACTATGGACGTTTTCACCTTACATAGATGTCGCAAGTTTGTTGTGCCTCCTTCCGTTTTTAAGCTTTTAAAGCAAATGGAGCATTGTACGTTAGTATTATCGCACTTCGCAACATACTTTCAAAGTAGGGATGATGCCGTTTTGCAGTACTGCGAATGTCCGAGGACGAAAGCGAGGAACTACCGTATAGATCATAAGTGGAGGAGTCTTACACACTTCACCTGCACGCGTACCGTCTAACAGGCCACATCACACGCCAACAGATTATTCTCAGTGGTGCTGCACCGATTTGTATGTCATGCTTTTGTTCAAATGGTTCAAATGGCACTGAGCACTATGCGACTTAACTTCTGAGGTCATCGGTCGCCTAGAACTTAGAACTTCTTAAACCTAACTAACCTAAGGACATCACACACACCCATGCCCGAGGCAGGATTCGAACCTGCGACCGGAGCGGTCGCTCGGCTCCAGACTGCAGCGCCCAGAACCGCACGGCCACTCCGGCCGGCCATGCTTTTGTTGCTAGTTTCTAACTAGAATAGCACTGATTGCTTCTCCCATTTTCTATAATAACCCAGTATTTTAAGCAATGCAGATTTTACGAAGAAATATAACTCGTTCGTAAAAAAAGTTTTATTTAAAAATTAAAAATAAATTTTAGCTCTGCTGCTATGGCAAACTGATATTCCGATTTCTTTACCAGATGTCGGTAAAAAATGAAAAAGCTTGTTATAAATTGAGACGAAACAAGTCCTGAAAAATACCGTTATTCAGAACTAAAGTACCGGTATCGGTTTTAACCGGTCGGTTTTCCTCATGTCTAGTAGCGGATCAAAGTGATGCCCCCGACCCTTGTTTAGATACATTTGATAGTGTGTCGTAGAGCAGAGACAAAAGACAGGCGGCCACCAATAAATATTTGTCATTAAAACTGTGGACCACTAGCGACTGATTCTGCGCCAGCGCCTTACTTGTGATGTATCGTCACTCCTGTTGTTTCTGTCCTCTGCTATCATCTAAACGAGCGATCTGGCGTTATGGTCAAACTCTGGCCATGACAACGTGATTACGGCGTTTCAGATCCCTGTCCGGCCATCCAGTTTTAGGTTTTCCGTGGTTTCCCTAAATTGCTGAATTCAAATACCAGCATGGTTCCTTTGAAAAGGACAGGGCCGATATCTTTTCCAGTCCAAGATTGTGCTCCGTCTCTGATAACCTCGTCACCGATTAGCATTAAACTCCAATCTTCCTTTTTTTTCTTTTGGCTTATCATCTATGTGGATAATCAGTCTCAGGTACACGTATTTGGTAGATATAATTTAATTTTATTTCACATCGTATGCTAGGTCTTTTGAGGTATTACGAAGTAAGACGAAAACTTTAATAAAGTTTGTTCATTAATATAGCGTCCGTAAACTTCGAACGACAGTGTGAAAGCGCAGCCGGTCGGTGTGGCCGAGCGGTTTTAGGCGCTACAGTCTGGAACCGCGCGACCGCTACGGTCGCAGGTTCGAATCCTGCCTCGGGCATGGATGGGTGTGATGTCCTTAGGTTAGTTAGGTTTAAGTAGTTCTAAGTTCTAGGTAACTGATGACCTCAGATGTTAAGTCCCGCATTGCTCAGAGCCATTTGAACCATTTTTTATAAAAGCGCACGTCGATAACACTAGTGCTGCATTACCCATGCGATTTCCTCGTCCATTTTGAAAAATGACAAAACATTTTTCAGAGCACTTTTGCGATAATACCATTACGTATTACGACGTCGTTTCCTAATTCCTTGAAAGTACCATGTATTCCCGGGATGGCGGCGCGGGGTAGCCGAGCGGTCTGTGGGGGTCTTGCCATGGTCCGCGCGGCTGCGCCTGTCGGAGGTTCGAGTCCTCCTTCGGGCATGGATGTGTGTGCTGTCCTTAGTGTAAGTTAGTTGAAGTTAGATTAAGCAGTGCGTAAGCATAGAGACCGATGACCTCAGCAGTTTGGTCCCATAAGACCTTACCACAAATTTCCGGTTCCAATGCCCGGGATGATGGAGACGATATCTTGTATTTAGTGTCGACAGAACGCAGAGCACGAAGTATTTTTTGCAGCGGAACAATTCTTTTGGAAAAAAGTAACCAGTTGTCGGGTTTTGTTATAGACCTTTTAGTTTCAGTACAATGATATACATTCTGCGGTATATGTTTTGAGATGTAAGTATTGTAGCTGTTCTGCGAGTGGTTTTGATACCGTTTTGTCACCGCGAAAAAATAAAGTTACATAATTAATTTTTTGCTCGTTTACAGGCACATGTTTGTAGTTCTATTACACATTCAAATCGCCACACAGCTTGAGCAGCCAAATCAAAATGGCGCAGCTGATTGATAACGGCCGGCCTGTGTGGACGAGCGGTTCTAGGCGCTTCAGTCTGGAACCACGCGACCGCTACGGTCGCAGGTTCGAACCCTGCCTCGGGCATGGATGTGTGTGGTGTCCTTAGGTTAGTTAGGTTTAAGTAATTCTAAGTTCTAGGGGACTGATGACCTCAGATGTTAAGTCCCATAGTGCTCAGAGCCATTTGAACCATTTTGATTGATAACGCGGAGGTGGGCGGCGCCATTGTTTGCCCTTCTGTAGAGGGAAAACTACGTTACTGCGGCGCAATGATTTCGTTGTGTATGAGGACTACATACATGCGCATGTAAACGAACAAAAACTGAATAACTTAACTTTAATTTTTCCGACGAGCTTAATCGACCTCCTAGATTGAAAACGAACAGTCATAAAGTGACATCTGTCCCCCACAGAAATACTGTTTTCGTAAGTTACGCAGGAGCAAAGAAATACTGGATTTTGGTAATGTTGATGAGCCGTTTAACCTGAATACACTATTTATGATGGGGTATTTATGATCGGGTGATCATCCACTTTTACTTAAAACTGCAACGAACAAGTCGGCAATTACAGGCGTTTGTTTCCGAAACCAGGCTCATGATCAAATGCTGCAGCTTTTCAGGGCTAAGTCTGCAGACAGGTACATTTGCGTTTGGCGCACAGTTGCGACCGTCGGCGGAAGTCGACACGATGGCCCTCGGGCGCTGACCCACTTGGCTGTGTGGTGGCCGGTGACTCAGCCCTGTGTGGCGGTCTTTATCGGCTTACTCCTATGCCCTCGGATTATAAGATCGAAATCCCGTTTCACTTCAAATGTCTACAACCAAGGCGCGTCTAAAAAGTTTGGTAAATTGACAGATTTCTAAACGGAAACGCGTGTTAAAACTGCACATATGCACATGCCTCTAGAGACCCACGTCGGTAAGTAATCGTTGATTACGTTGAAAACTCTTAAGCTGAATCAGATTTTTGTGCTTCCGACGCAGTGAGGATGACGACTCGTTCCGTCGTGGAATGGATCAGCGCGCAAACATCAAGTTTGTCACAGACCGCGGAAAACAGCGGCGGAGACGCATGCCATGTCGGTGCAAATCTATGGAAAAGAAGCAGTGAGCAAAAGGCGTCTTTAGGATTAGTTCGTTTTGGGACGGAAACTGTTGATAATACACTACGTTCGGTTTGACCGCCACCAAGCATGACAGACAATACCGAGCTAAACGGAGGGACACGTGGAATTCCCTGAAAGATTAAAACTGCTTGCCGGGCCGCAACTTTAATCCCGTCTCGATCCGGCTTGCTGTTCGGTGAAAACAGCTTTGATTTCAGAGGATCTTTAATTCCCTTACCGCCCGTGTGTTAGAACACAAAGCTCCTTTCCGTCAATATCGCATATTCTGTACAACGCTTCGGTCTATCCCGGTAAGTTTAATATTATTTTATTTACTGTTCTTATACAGGTTCTTTCCACATGACGGGAAGAAAGTAGTTGATAAACAAGTAACAACTATTTTTTTTAACTTTAACCGCAGATTACTAAACCCTCGTAAAATTTACGATTGCAGATGGTATATCTCACTGGTTCCCGCCAATCTGGACTCATCAGCGACAAGTGCTCTTGCATACCTTCATGGAAAATATAGTTGCTAACAATGGCTGAATTACTTATTGTCTGAGTCTCCAGCGGTTTGCCGACGCTGGTGCTCTTATAAATATCACGAATGTTCAGCAATGGTGAGCCTGTTTTGTAATAGTCGACATACTTGTTTTATCGCTTAGAATTTATATCATCGTGGCACCGCACGTGAAGTACCAGGCAGTCACAGTTAGAAGAGTGTTTGCTTGTATCACATAAGCCATTTTAAATGCTAATCTCTCCTTTTACTGCGGAAATTAGCACAATATCGGTGGTGTGAGTTTTATTTTGACAGTAACATACTGGGTGATTTGGTCTAAGAAGCTTATAAAGACACAGACATTGGTGCATTTAGTGAAGAGGAATATTTTATTCGAGAATGTAATGTTGTGTGCACAGATGACAGTGATGTAGAGCCAGACGATGAAACAGAAAAATGAGGAATCGGATGAAGAATCCCTGTGCGACCGTGAAAGAAAGCAGAGGACTCACTACTCATTTTATGTGTACAATACTCTTGCACTCGCAATAATCACAATAATTTGTAACATAAACTGTATGTGCTTTTCCAATAACATTTCGTGCAGTAAAATTGTCTTTATAGGGTACAAAACTAGGCATGTTGTATTTATTTTGCATGTAACATACCACTCATGATCTAGTAATTGTAATTAAGTAGTTATGTTAAGTCCCATGGTGCTTAGAGCCAATTAAGTAGTTCATAAGCCATAAATTATGACTCCCCTAGAATAAAATTTGGAGTAGTCAAATTTACGATGGTTTAGTGTTAACGTATCATTGCTCCGCCCCCCCCCCCCCCCTCTTTAGTGTTCTAAGATTAAATTTCTGACCAAGTTTGCCTTCCGGTCCGGATCGCAAGTTTAATCTGTCAAGAATTTTCACAGCAGGCTGAAAGATTAATTCTGGGAGAGTTACAGGTAAAAAATCGGAGACTGTCTGATTCACACCGGAGAAAGTGGGGGTTCAGCAAGCATAATAGTAATACTATTATTAGAACGCTGGACTTGGATACGAGGGGAGCGTAGCGCTACACCTGTCCGTCCATCCCGTCTGAACTAAACGTTTTCCATGCTTTCCCTAAATCACTCAGGGCGAACGTCAGAACAGTTCCTTTGAGAAGGGCACGGCCGCTTTCCTTCCCCACCGTAAAAGTATTACCAGAGCTAATATCCCACTTACAATAACTTTAGCGCCGACAGAACTTCAAACCCTAATCTTCCTTTTTACCCCTGATCGACGTGCGCAAGTGTTCCCCGTATCCTTGAACCACTTTGAGCATCAAATTACCCTTCTTTTTTGTGCGGCGTGTTCATACGAGTTCTTAAGACTATGTGGGCGTTATACGCTCCCTCACAGACTGAATTGTATTAGTGACTGTGATTTGAGGAGGCCATACAGCATCTTAGGACAAGTTAGTCGCAAGATTAAGACACTGGCGATGTTGTCATTAACTTGATAAAATCCTGATCAGGCAGCATCATCTGCTGTTGTACATACTGTTGCAAACCGAGCGAGATGGCGCAGAGATTAGCACACTGTACTAGCATTCGGGACGACGGTGGTTCAGATCCCCGTCCCACCATCCAGATTTGGGCTTTCCGTAATTTCCCTAAATCGCTCCATACAAATACTGCGATGGTTTCTTTGAAACCATCCTTCTCCATGCTTCCGCAATCCGAGCTTGCGCCGTCTCTAATAACCTCGATGTCGACAGGACGTTAAACTATAACCTTCCATTTCTGCATCTATATCATACTCCGTAAGCAATCTAACAGTGTGTGGCGGACGGTATTTCTGGTATCACTAACGGATTTCCCTTCCCTGTTCCACTCACGACTTGCGCGAGGGAAGAATGTCAGTAGAAGCCTCTGTACTGCTTCTGATTTCTCCAATTTTCTCGTCGTTTGCTGTTACGTGACGTATGTGGTAGGAAGTAATATGTTGTCTGACTCGTCCCGAAATCTCTCGGCGATGCACAACGCCTCTTCTCTGACGTCTGCCAATGGAGTTTGTTGAGAGAGCCTGTCTGTAACGCTATCGCGCCGACTAAACAATCCCGTGATGAAACACGCCGCTCATCTTTGGATCTTCTCTATCTTTCTATCAGCCCTGCCTACTAAGTATCCCATATTGATGAATAGTACTCAAGAAATGATCGAACAAGCGCCTCAGAAGCCATTTCCTTCGTGGATGAGTTACATTTCATTAAAATTCTTCCTTTGAATCTGTCTGGCTTTTTCTACTATTTGTTTTCTGTGGCCGTTACAAAAAATGGCTCTGAGCACTATGGGTCTTAACATCTATGGTCATCAGTCCCCTAGAACTTAGAACTACTTAAACCTAACTAACCTAAGGACATCACACAACACCCAGTCATCACGAGGCAGAGAAAATCCCTGACCCCGCCGGGAATCGAACCCGCGAACCCGGGCGCGGGAAGCGAGAACGCTACCGCACGACCACGAGCTGCGGACTGGCCGTTACAGTTGAGGTCGCTCTGGATTATTACTCCTTGAAATTCTGTTGTAGATACTGTTTCCAGCAGTTCTCATCAATAGCACTGTTGTACACTGAGGGCCTTTTTTTATGTTTTGGCAATGTGTTACATTTATTTACGTTCAGGGTCAGCTGCCAGAGTCTGCACCAGTCCCAATCCTGTGCAGGTCATTCTGCAAATCGATACTGTCTTCTACCGTTGCTGTTGTCTCAAAGGCAACCCCATCATCTGCGAACAGTCTTTAAGAGCATCCGACGCTTTCTAGTAGATACATGGTGAACAGTAACGGTCCTATCCTTGGGGTACTCAGGACATTACATCTGTCGATTTCCTTCCTGTTTCAAAACGTTCGATAGAATACTCTGATACCATTTTGCAGTAGTCAGATACCTCTTGCATTCAGTGTGTTAACACCCTTCTGGGGAGCAGGTCGGATCTGAGATTCGTCGATAAGGAACGGCCCTTATCGATATGTCACACACTGAATTTGCTCTAGTTCGAGAACGGGAAGTGACGCCAGCAGTTGATACAATTCTTAGTCTTGACTGACGAAGCTCTTACACGCAGACATCATAACACCTGACGAACGGCTTTATGATGATCATTCTTGGAATATCAGCCTAAGGGTATTTCTTCTTTCTTGAGGTGCAGTCGCAGCTTTTTACTGGATGTAAAGATACGAGGATGCCTAGTGTGGTGACAGTGCTCCCGTCGATACGTCACAGTGAATCAGTGGTTAACATCCGATTTTCTTTTCGATATGTGTAGTCTATGAGATCTGCCTATGATTATTCCTTGTTTTTGCGTAACGAGTAGTCACAAGATGCCCCTGCTGTAGCATACTGTCCCTTAGTCTGTGACTTTTCCCCGTCGTCTGGTCCCCACTGCCCGTCACTCCTCTCCCAGTGCCTGTAGGTTGCAGCTTCTCTAGAAAAGTGCAACGAAAGCAGTGGCTTCCCGTTTATATCCCCTTTTGTGATCGATGGGAGTTCTTGATACTCAGCCATAGCCGGAAGTTGGAAACTCGTACATGTTTTAGTTCATGAAAATCGTGACGTTATCATGGTTCTGCTCTAAACCGTGTTACGTCAACGTGACGGATCTATACTAAACGACTGTGCTAAGGTGGTCACCGGAGGCAGTTGCAGGTTGCGTGTGTAACACCATCCAGGGGCAACAAAAATTTGGTTTTCAGTATTCTGTGTAACTGTTGACCGACTTTAAAGATTTTGGATGTCAGAATCCACTCATTAACCGTACGTTAAAGGCTTAACACAGTAAGACAACTACCTGGTGGTTGTGATTAAAGTGCAGCTAGTCCAGTGTGAGCTGTAATTATTGCATGGCAGCGAAACTCGGTTAATGCGGAACCGATTTACGTTATAAAAAAATTAGTTCTGATTTTGGCCACCTGTTTTCCAAATCTGGCACTGTATAGTATATCGTCGACGTTTCCGGTGCGCATATTGAACAAATTGTGTTAGCGGCGGCGGGTAATAATAAGATCAGACTTGTGCCTTTCTCACTTGTTTGACCTTTTCTGCCCACGTCCAGTTCTTAATTCATTTCATACAGAAACATTCCTGTTTGTCTTTATTGCATTCAAAGCGCCACATGTGCACCTTGGAATAAAATTGGAACTATTTTTTACGGCTTAAATCAGTTCAGTATTAACGCATTAGAATACCTACCAAGTTTCGCTGCCATACGATAATTACAGCCCTTGGGCGCCTTGACTAGCTGCACTTTAATTATAATCGTCTGGTATTAAATCAACGTCAGGCATGAGGTTTGAATTTACTCTTTACTGATAACTCTATTTGCAGTGCATTAGTCCGTGATTGAATAATCCGAACCTGATTAAACCAACATAATTATGGTTTTGCGTCTTTAACCGTGAATGTTTTACGTGTGTAGCGTGAGATATGTAACACATTGACTCACGTATAAAGTAGTCAGACGTTTGAAACTGTCTTATACATGGTATTTGGATGCTTTAAAGAATCGGCGGTGGGGTTAATGGTGAATGTCTACTGTTGTAAACAGGACGCGTTAAGCTATTTGAAACTGATAGTACCCAAACATTCTACGACCTTTTAGTCTAATTTTATAAGGCATCATCATTTTTGTAGATGATATTTTACGAAACGTAATTTTTAAAGAATGATTTATTCACGCATTCATCAAATGTTGCCGGCTACAAAACACAGAGACGATAAATCTGAAATCGAAAAGGCTGGAATGAGTGAGGGTTAAAAATGTCGAACTGAAAATGAAAAAAAGGAAAATAACTCAAATAATTTGCACTATTATTTTAATTGTAACGATATGTGATTGCCGTGCCACATAGGTGCCACAGCAAGTATTCTGAGGGCGTACAAACGCCGGACACCCCTTGGCTTCTTACAGATCTGTGGTTGGTTTGTTGATTTGGGGGAGGGGACCAAACAGCGAGGTCATCGGTCCTATCGGATTAGGGAAGAATAGGGAAGGAAGTCGGCCGTGCCCTTTCGAAGGAACCATCCCGGCATTTGCCTGAAGCGATTTAGGGAAACCCCGGAAAACCTAAATCAGAATGGCCGGACGCGGTTTTGAACCGTCGTCCTCCAGAATGCGAGTCGAGTATGCTAACCACTGCGTCACCTCGCTCGGGACAGGTCTTTGGAACCTACTGATAACGTAACTAGTGTAGCTGTTAGGAATTTATAATTCCCCAGGAAAAAGATGTGCGAGGACTGTTAACAAAGGGCTATACAGCACTGGGATACAACGGCAGGTCTGCTGGGATAGATGCCAGTCAGAAGCATGGGACGCAATGGAGCCCCCCCCCCCCCCACCCCCCACCCACCTGGCATCTTCCTGGGTGTGGCAGTTCTGCTGGCAGAGCGCCGCCACGAGGTTGTGCTGGCAGGCCAGTCGAACAAAAGATGGCTCACGACCGCTCTCGCACCAGACGGGCATCCAGCCCGTACCTGCCGCTCACCCGTCCACGGGAGCGCTATGGATAGTTTTGACGCCGAATCTTTTATCTGCAAGATTCAGATGAGATTAGCAACTTCGGACACTCCATCTCAATATTATTCAGAACGCGAACTGGAAAAAAAAGTCGTGTTGGGAATTACGAGCGTCAGAAATGAAACTCAGATCGCAGAATAAGGCTCTCCGCATTACAATCACGTTCAAACAAGCCACAATAACAAACTTTCTGGACCCTGGCTGGCTGGAGATCGTGGAAATTATCGATCCTCAATTTCCTCACAGCCTGTTCCCGATGATCCACTTCAACAGCTTTGCACCATAGACAAAGCACGTTTACCATCCGGGCTTTGTTAGCTTTCATCTAAACCTATTTCCAGACCGAAATATCACAGCTACATCTGCTGCTGCAGCAAGTGATGCTTGTGGGCCAGATTCATCGGACACGCAAAAATGATTTTAAGAAAAAAGATGTGTAAAGAAAGGAGGTTTCTGACTTCTTGTCTGTAACATTTGTAAATTTAATTTTAGTTTATTAGAACGTACTTGTTAGAAAAAACTGAAGAACAATTCTATGTATACTTTGCAGTTGCAACTGAAACTGTAAATATTATTGCAGACAACAAATAATTAGGTGCCGGGTACAAAGCTCACGAAAATCTTTTCCTCTAGTGAGATTACTTTCTTTAAAACAGTGACCATTCTCGTCAGTTAACCTCGGGAGACCTCCACTACCTCGTCAAATGAACAGAACGACATTCTCAGGATAGTGGAAAATTTAGCACTGTAATTTCTTAAATCATTATAAAGCTTGTCAAATAACCCTTAATGTAACGATCAGCATTGAAGGGATGTGCTCAGAACTTGTTTTTCTGAATTCCCTTTTTGTTTCAAACTTGCACACAAAGCTTGTAGCTCTTCCACTGAGCGGAGACTGAAGGCGTCTCTTTACTGCCAGACCTGAGCACTGCCAGCATACCTGTCGTAGGGTCCCAGTGCGGTAGGGCCCTAATAGGCAAAGCATATAGACCGTGCGTCGGTTTGTGTCTATATTGTTTTTACGCTGTATAATTTATTTTTCTTCTCGGATGGGCCAACTAAGGACCATGTGCCAATTTCAAGTCCTAATTCTTTTTTCTTTTCTTCCGGTACTCTTTCATCTCTACACTATTTTTTTTCTTTCTGTCTACTCAACATGTAATTTTCCTGCTTTGAAATGCTTCCATATTTAATACTTTTTCCGTAAACTCTTCTATGTCTGTTGTTTCTTCATATTTTGTTTTTTTTTCTTTTACATTTTTCGCTTCATGCATCAAACTTGCTATTGATGTTTTATTCCACATAATATTTGAAGGTTTTGGGTAATTTACTGTCTTGCATTCCATATATAAACGCAAAAAAATCTCATGGTTTCTGATATGTTATCTATGCTCCGTTCCGACTTCCCGGGCCTAATGTTTCCTTAATGATTAACCATTTTGTTGATTATAATTATACGTTGTCACACGTTCGCACATGGAGAGTCTGGCTTCAGTACTGTGGTGTAATGCCCTATTTTTTGAATCTTTACACAGGCATTTTTTATTGTAAGGTCTTTAATTATACCATTGCCTTTCCCATTTTATGTATCTTTAGGTCCTTTTCCCAAACCATTTTCCGGAAAAATCTTCTCAAGATACTTAAATGTTATAACCCTCTCTATCTGGCAATATCTGTTTTAAGAAATTTCAGTGCACTTTTAGTCTTCGTTAAATTTCTAAGAGTTGCATACCACAGTCGGTAAAAATGGAACCATTGCAGGATAATTTTGTTGCACGTCCATATGTAATCTGCGGTCTCTTGGCGGCTGAAAAAATTTGAGCTCCTACGGTAGCGCAATCAAAAGATACGGTCATTTATGACAGACATCTAGTATCCATAACACGCAAAAATTATCGAAACTCTTGTTCCCGGGACGGATACACAACCTATAAATGTAATTAAGTTGGTACGGAACCCTCGGTGGCCGAGCCCTACTCGCATTTACCCTGATTTTTTGTCTTGTGGACAGTCTTAAGGCACGCTAATTGCAAAATGGTTGATGTGCTACAATATCTGTTTCTATTGGGCGATTGTAGTCTATTCAAAGACATGCTTTTATTCTACCCGTTTATTGCACGTACAGTTTGTCGGTCCTCGTCAATGTCGAACAGTTTTTGGAAACTCGCAATCTCTGAGGTAACGGAATGCTGCCTCTTGCCGATGTAGCAAAAACGAGTGTCTTTTGCTAGTTCGGTGCGAGCAGCTTTTCACTTACAAGGGAACCTCCCCATCGCACCCCCTCAGATTTAGTTATAAGTTGGCACACTGGATAGGCCTTGAAAAACTGAACACAGATCAGTCGAGAAAACAGGAAGAAGTTGTGTGGAACTATGAAAAAAATAAGGAAAATATACAAACTGAGTAGTCAATGCGGAAGATAGGCAACATCAAGGAGTGTGTGAGCTCAGGAGCGCCGTGGTCCCGTGGTTAGCGTGAGCAGCTGCGGAACGAAAAGTCCTTGGTTCAAGTCTTCCCTCGAGTGAAAAGTTTAATTTTTTATATAATCAACTTCGCTCCCCAAAATTCCAGGACATGTTCAGATTTGCTTGGACATATGAAGGATTTGACGGCCTACGCACGGAAAAAACTGAAAACGTTAAAAACATGACAGAGCACAGGGAAAACTGTGCGACTGTGAAACTGTTGCATTCATTTGTTGCAGTTTATGTGACAAACTCTTATGTTCTCATCACTTTTTTGGGAGTGATTATCACATCCACAAGAAAACCTAAATCGGGCAAGGTAGAAGAATCTTTTTACCCATTCGCCAAGTGTACAAGTTAGGTGGGTCGACAACATATTCCTGTCATGTGACGCACATGCCGTCACTAGTGTCGTATAGAATATATCAGACGTGTTTTCCTGTGGAGGAATCGGTTGACCTATGACCTTGCGATCAAATGTTTTCTGATCCCATTGGAGAGGCACGTCCTTTCGTCTAGTAATCGCACGGTTTTGCGGCGCGGTCGCAAAACACAGACACTAAACTTATTACAATGAACAGAGACGTCAATGAACGAACGGACAGATCATAACTTTGCGAAAATAAAGAAAATAAATGTTCACTCGAGGGAAGACTTGAACCAAGGACCTCTCATTCCGCAGTTGCTCCCGCTAACCACGGGACCACGGCGCTCCTGCGTTCAGATTATCCTTAATGTTGCCTATCTTCCGGATTGACTACTCAGTTTGTATATTTTGCTTATTTTTTTCATTGTTCCACACAACTTCTTCCTGTTTTTTCGATTGATCTGTGTCCAGTTTTTCAAGGCCTATCCACTGTGACAGCTTATAATTAAATCTGAGGGGGGTGCGATGGAGAGGTTCCCTTGTTAGAGCTGTTGTACGACAGCACACTATGAACGTTAGTCTTATCGCGTGCCACTAATACTGCCATAAATGTAGTAACGACCCCTTCGCTGACGACATAACTCATTACCGGAGCTTCGGAACGATTTTGGGTGTGTGCGCTAAAGTGAACACCTCGTTGCCGTGCATTTACGTAATGGATGGCCAGATGTGCGGTAGCTATTGATGCTGCTGCTGCGCAAGGTGGGCGTGGGTGGCAGGTGTGCCGCGCCTGCGTTGAGCGCCACGTAACGATTGCCGTGGGCGGAGTTTCTGCGGTTGCTGTCGAGTGCAGAGCGCACCTCGCTCGTGAGTTATCCGCAGCGCTGCGGTGCTCTGTCTGAGTGCGGCTAACGTCGCACGTACACTCTCTGGTCTAGAGTGTCCGGACACCGGTAAGCGATCATTAAAATGCGATGTGGCCACCCTTTTGTCTTTGTGACAGCTTGGGCTCTGCTGGAGACGCTGTCAATGACGTGTCTTGGACGTATATGGAGGGATGGCAGCCCACTCTTTCTTAAGAGCCGAAACCAGAGAAGGTAGTGATGTTCGACGTAGGGCTTCGGGGCAAAGTTGACGCTCTAACTTATCTCAAATATGTTCCATTGGCTTTCGGTCGAGATTCCGGGCAGGGCGGCAGGCCAGACCATTTCAGGAATGTTATTGTCTGCAAAGTATTGCCTCACAATGCTGCTTCAAGACAGGGTGCATCTTCATGTTAAGACAATCAGTCATCGAGTCCGAACTGTCCGTCCAGTGCATCCAATAGACAGAGCTGTAAAACGTGTTCATACACTTCCTTTTTCAGCGTTTCCTAATGCGCAATAAGAGAACCGCACCACAAAGACATCCCCATACCGTGACACCACCACCTCTGTACGTCAGTGTTAGCACTACAAATGATGGCCGGTAACGTCCCCCAAGCATTTGCCAAATCTAAACCGTTTCATACAATTTTTAAAGGATGTAGTGTGCTTCATCACTGCAATTCACTCGTCTCATCCTCTGTGCACTGGTGATGCTCTTCACACCGCCTCAAGCGTCGCGTACTCGCTTCCCGGGTTCGATTCCCCGCGGGGTCAGGGATTTTCACCTGTCACGAGATGACTGGGTGTTTCTGTTTCTTCATCACTTCATCATCATTCATGCAAGTGGCAAGATTGGTGTGAGAATAGGTTAGAAATTCGTACGGGCGCTGATAACCGCGCAGTTGAGCGCCACACAATCTAAACATCACCACCATCAAGCGTCGCCCGGAAATAGTTGCAGAAACGTGTGGCTTATGAGGAGCTGCTGGACCATCGTACCCCATTTTTTAACTCCTTTGTGCTAGCTGCGCTGCCGATAACACTCTGAAACTCACGAATGATTCCTTCAGCTTATTTCATGCGATTTTTTACAATCATCTGCCGCAGTCCCTGTCTATCAGTGCATAAGATCTTGCCTGGTCTTGGTTTAGTTGTGGTTGCTCCTTCGTGTTTCCATTTCATAGTCAAATCACCAGCACTCGACTTGGACACCAATAGAAGCGTTGAAATATCCGTAATGGATCTGTTACTCAGGTGGCATTCGAGGACCAGTCCACGTTCGAAGCCACTGAGCTCTCCCCATCGACGCATTTGCCGTTGCTGCTTCTCTCCTGACTAGTGGGACCGCTCTGGCTTCTAGTGCTCAGTTCTGCTTTACGTAATAGTATCCGGATACTGTTGATCAGGTAGTGTATGATCGTATTAAAACTACTCTTCTTAAATAAATACTGTTGTACCAAACGAAATGTTGGACTCATGTTCGAGGGGAGCGGGTTCGAATCCAGCAGTGCAGATTTGAACCTTCCGTGGCATCCATAAATCAGTTCAGGTGAATACTGAAATGTCACTATCGACAGGGCAGCAGTCGATATTCTTTCTATCCCTGCTCCAATTGAGCGGGTGCACCATCTCTAGTTACCTGGCCGCCGACGAGACATCACCTTCGTTTCGTTATTGAGAAACACGGTGACTACAGCTGCAATCGCGTTATTTGTTGGCATATTACTTTATTGTGCATTGCCCTTCGGTCTGGGGAACTCAGAAATCTGAAATAAATGAACGAAGTCCGGCGCATATCCTCATGGTCTCGTTTAGTAAGTGCGAGAGAGTTGCGAAGATGCTCGACAAACTCCTATAGCTACAAGAGAGGCGTTACGCATAGCGGGGATGTGTACTGTTTACATTCACGAGAGCGTTAGTTCTCTAAAACGTCTCCAACATACTACTTCCTCACACATACGTGTGGCGAAATGACGATGACGAGAAAATTAGGGAAATTAGAGCTTATGCAGAGGCTTAACAGCAGTCGTTCGTCCCACGCACCGTTTGCGAAACAAACAAGGAAGAGAGAAAGTCGTAGCAAAAGCACCCATCGCCACGCACTACAAGGTGGCGTGCGGAATATAGACGTAGATTTAGACCAGTTTCGGGCACCCGAATGGCCATTGACAACAGGATACATGTTCTGAGGTTTGAAACATCCCTTTCTTGTGCTGTCTGGAAAGGTACAGCGTACTGGAACTATTACCTCGGTCGTTGTAAATTTGTGGTAATTTCTAAACACTTTCGATGGCATTCTGCTTGCTTCTTTCTACTTTTCAAACACTTACAGGTGTAACTAATGCAAACTACGTTGTGTAATATTTTACAAGCCTTCAACAGTTAAAATAATCTCAACAAATGAACGGTTGTAGTTTGAAGAGGGAAAAAATCCCTCCTTTTTAACGGGCGAGTGAAGTAAAATAGCTGCTCCCCAGTAGCCACTGAGAGAGATTGCAGCACTAGATTTCGAGAGAGCTCGGTTCAGATCCGCGTCAGACTATAAATATTTACATTTTCCGTAGTTTCCCTAAATTACCAAAAGGAATTCCGGAACAGTTCCTGCGGGAAAGACGGCGCTGTCTTCCTGCTTCTCCTATCTCCTAGGCAGTCCAGTCTTGTACATTTGCTCTCCCTATGTAATGATCTCTTAGTTAACGCAACATTAAACTTTTTTCGCCTCGCAGATTCTCTTTAGAATGGTGGACGTGATCCCCATTGAATTACAACTTTTCACCAGTTCTTAAACGATAAAGTTCCCAGTTTCGAGCTCGTGCAGTGGTTACACACTGGACTCGCATTCGGGAGGACGGCTCGTACGCGAAGGATCCATTTCTGTAACAACCACACACTCTGTCCGCTCGGATGTGTTTTGGAGATGCTCGAAGGAGCCTTGCATGTGACGGTGAATGATGAAGATTTTGCTTTGAGAACACGTTTCAAGTATGCACGTTCGTTTTGAGAATGTGCTGTCGATAAACAGCGCAGTGTAGGTACAAAAAGGCTATCAGGTTTGGTAATGGAACACTGTAGGAAAAATGGTTCAAATGGCTCTGAGCACTATGGGACTCGACTGCTGAGGTCATTAGTCCCCTAGAACTTAGAACTAGTTAAACCTAACTAACCAAAGGACATCACAAACATCCATGCCCGAGGCAGGATTCGAACCTGCGACCGTAGCGGTCTTGCGGTTCCAGACTGCAGCGCCTTTAACCGCACGGCCACTTCGGCCGGCCAACACTGTAGGACTCTGCAGAAATCTTAGTGTGACTTCCTGAACAGTGCCAAGGTCACTGAATCTTCCGTCGGTTTTTGGTAGAACAACATTATAATAAATGAAAAGCGCTATTTTAGAACAAAAGGAAACTAGCGCTTTTCGTTTATTATAATGCCAAGTTACATTGCGAATGAAATATGGTACTGTAGAGCCTCCCCTAAATCTTGGGATAATTGGTATATACCGCATGCCCAAAAGGTCCCGAAACTGATTCTATTCCTGGCGTACAAGCGACGTCAGTGTGGTAAATTCGGTGGTAGCGTGCTCTAACAACAGTAAACAAATGTGCATTTGGCTAGTCATTTGTGAGCACGCATGTTATGTTGTGGACGTGTGACCGTAGTTTGTCAGAATCTCTAAGACAAGTGTGCAAGACATTCCTCAGAACGTTTAGACTTTAGAAGAAAAGGAAAGTATGTGCAAATTTTGTCCCGCACGTCCTGATGCCCAAACAAAAACAACGACCGTGAGCGCCTGCCGCGACTTGATTGAAATGAAAAGACGGACAATTCTTTTCTGGGAAACTTCAGGGGTGACGAAATTTGGTGTTATCAATTCGAACCCGCCAGTAAACGGCAAAGTCCAGAAATTCACACGAAGTATCAACACTGTAGCAACATAACTATCATTCGAGCCAATGTGATGCGCGAGTTGAACGACATCCCGAAGAAGGTCTTTTCTGACAGTTTCACATGGCAGTATGAACGTTCTGTGCGTTGTACTGAAATTTTTGGGGGGGGGGGGGGGGGGAGGGGGAGACTATGTAGAACACTTGAAGTATTAAAACGTCTTAACTTCCTATGTTTTTTATTGATCCAGTCTCGAAACTGTTTGGATTGACGGGGATGTCACACTACATAATTCAAAAGTGCTCAATCCTAAGTCGGGGCTAGTATTTTCCTGTGACTTATCGTTTGGTTTATCTCTGCAGCGTGTTTCGTCGGCCACATTAAACCTTAGATCACCCCTACAACAGGCTTGGTAAGTCAGTTCAGGTGTCGGAGAAAGCCAAGAGGATACCATCTCCAGTACGAGTAGACCCTTGCCTATTACTGCACTGCGATGTTCAAACCACTGTTCAAGCTGCTCGAAATCGAAGCATATCTCTTTCGCGGTATGTACGGTGATCGGATCAACACATGCGTTCGTGGCTGCTTCACACTGTACGGGGTTGCCTTAAATGCGTATCAGTGGTCGCCGTAATTACAAGTGATAAAACATTGATATGAATATACTGGCTACAGGATTACAACTCATGGGTGGAATATCGGAAATAGTTTATGCCTTCCTTTGATATGCTCAACTTTCAGGCAAACAAAGCTTCGTGATACCAGCACTCCTGGAAGACTGCTAGATCACTGTTTACACCTCACTATACTCTAACATAAATTTTCTTATTTTGGAGAACAAACAGCCTGTGGTGAAAGTGATATTTTTCAACTCGTATATAACTGGGGCCATGAAAGAGTGCCGCAAAACTGACTCATACAGAGAATTCATCGTAACTAGATTGCCTTTCAGTAAATAGTCGCGTGTTTCACGGAAGATGGCGTGTGCTTATTGCAGTTTAAACGTTTGAAGGTTGTTATGCAACAAATGCAATGGACACACGCAAAGTCATGTTTTCGTGCTCTGGAAACCCTGAAGAAAGGCGTGCTGTGTGAAGCAAAATGTTATGAAAATCTGTTTCAGGATATCGAGGAGTGTGGAAGCCAAAGTCCTTCGTGCAGAAGCTGCGAAGAACAGTTTCGACATTGGCTGTGATGGGACTACGTAACAGGTCACTGGCGCTTTCATTTATAGGTCACAGCGATCCCATCACTTTAAGGGGCCCAGTGCAGAATCTAATTGCTTTCGCGTGACGCTTCGATTCTACTGTCCTGAAAAAGTGCACAACAGCAGATATTTCTTTGCACTAAACAACTGTTCTTTTGTAAGATGCGTTGAACATACCTGCCAACGAGCTTCAGGGCTTCCACAACTTTTATTGGTTCAGACAATTATAATGTAAATCATGGTTTTCAATGTGTTAGTTTTTAACGCCAGGAGCTAAGGTACAGTTATGATAAGCGTTTACTGAGTAAAAAAGAGTTGTTTCAAAATGTAAGAAGCATATGTTCCTTGGAGTATCTTCTGATATCGCTGTAACATTTCTCTCACTCGTCAAGTACAAACATGAAATATTGTAGAATTCATGAAGTTTAATAGAATTTGTTCTAAAAGCGATATTTTCCGGGAATATTGCTAGCTATGTAGATACTGAAAAACCTTTCGCACCTGGATCATGATTGTCTTATGTATGTCAATAGAATGAATAGCAGATAAAATGGCACAGTTTTCACTCGTAACAACAGTCAAAACAAATACGAAGTTCAAAAATGGCTCTGAGCATTATGGGACTCAACTGCTGTGGTCATCAGTCCCCTAGAACTTAGAACTAATTAAACCTAACTAACCTAAGGACATCACACACATCCATGCCCGCGGCAGGATTCGAACCTGCGACCGTAGCAGCAGCGCGGCTCCGGACTGGAGCGCCTAGAACCGCACGACCACCAAAATACGAAGTGCAGCTATTGATGATGTAATGTGATTTTCGAACACTAGCATCACTACCTTCAGTGTCCACAATAGCGGTTGTAGGTTTCCGAAATATCTTCGAAAGAGACCAAGCTGGAACGTATTACTTGATCAATTATCTTAGTGCTGCGAGTTAATGTCGCGTCCATGCAGTGCCATCTTCATCACAATGCGGATTCGGTAACTCCTTCCGAATAGGCCTCGAAAGGCCCAACAGTACCGACCGACTGCCTTGTCACCCTCAGCCGATAGGCGCCAGTCTAGACGGATATGGAGGGGCGAGAGGTTAGCAAACCGCTCTCCAGACCGTTGTCAGTTTTCGTGATCGGAGCCGCTGCTTCTCAATAAAATAGCTCCTCAATCGGTCTCACAGTGGCGGAGTGCACCCCGATCGCCAACAGCGCTCGGCAGACTCGGACGGTCACCCATCCAAGTGGTAGCCAAGCCCGACAGCACTTAACTTCTGTGATACGGCGAACCGGTGTTCCACTGCGGGATTCGGTAAGGCATATTCTTATACCTCACGCGTATAAAGGGTACATAATAATAATAAACCTGATGTAAACATTACGCCATGTATTCTTCCGCGTTTGCTTGAATCTCACTGGATTTCGTTTCACGTGGAGCGGAGGCCAAGTTGTGACGAGTACAGTCAAGTAAGATCATAAGGATACGTTTCCTGCTGTGTTACACGAACATATACTAGCGATAATGTGTGGGACAACAGCTTTACCGGCGCATTACGCTTGGACAGCACTGGCCAACCAGCGGGCCAGCCTGCAATGATGTGAGCAGTTACAGTTCAGACGTAAAAACAGAGGGGCAAAGAAACAATATAGCTTCGAATGTCATTTAATTTTTAAAGAGAATGAAATAATATTCGGTAAAACTCCAGCACTACCGCACGCTTCGTAGGTGACCAGATGGAAAGCATAAAATATTCTCGTTCTCACCTGACATAGTAATCTAATTACAATCAAGAGAGATGAAAATTCCTAACTTAAACACAGGGTAATTTTTCTGAGCGAGCTATGTGTGATACAGAAGCATACTGCAGGGATTTCACCGTACTGTTGAATACTGAAGCCACTGAGTCAGTCGTCTGGTAATCTCTTAGCTCGTTTCTTATCCGAATCTGAGGAATAGATTTCAGTACTGGAACTGTCATCTGCTACGTTCATATCGAGTCTATCAACAACAGAATCCACGAAGCCACCCAGACGCCGCATTTTCTCCTTTTCTTTTATGATGTGCCGTTCTATATCGCGCCAGCGTTCGGCAGTGACATCTGAAAAAGCTGCTTGCGTTTGTTCCAATACGTCTGGCAGCTTAACAGTCTTGTTATTTCTCGAGCCAAATGCCTTAACTTGGCTCCAGATCAGTTCTGTTGGGTTCATATTGCAATGGTATAGTGGCAAAAGTAAAAATGCAGCATTTGTATGATGTGCTCGATGTTGTGAAAATGATTGTTTTTCATGCTTCTACGACACATATCTACATCTGTGGTACAAAACAATGGACATAGTCGAAATAAAGAGTATTTAGTTTTTCATTTTTTCCTTAAAAATTAAATTATGTTTTCGTAATTTAAGCAACCTTCATAATAGTCTTTCGTAAAATATCGATAACTGAGAATTTAGTTTGAAATGAAAACAGGAATTTCGCCTGCATTATGTAATTAAAAACAAGAAGACATGCGTTATTCATTGAAAAATGATGATGAATTCTACAATTACGAAATGTAGGCAATTCAAATTAAACAAGAAAAAAATTGACTTACTCGAGACTTGAACCAGTGATCCATATAGTGAACTGCATTTTCAAGTTAACACGCTACTGATTTTTTCTTTTTTGTTTTTATTTCTTCTTTTTTATTTCTTTTTTGTTTTTTGTTTAACTTCGGTGATCGGACGAGAAACGGGTATTTTTTCTTATTTTTTATTTCTTTTTCCTTTTTTTTGACGAGAACCAGTGTATTTTTTCTTTTCTGTTATCTTTTTTGTTCCATTTCTTATTTTTATTCTGTTTATTTGCACGTGAACCGGTGTATTTTTTCTTCTTTGTTTTTGTTTTATTGTGCTATTCTTTTTGTTGTGTTCTCTAATTTACTTTCCAATTGGAACCGCATCCTGTTACTCAGTACTCTCACTGTTTCTTTTTTTATTTTGTATATATTTATGAAGACTGATTCTATTTCACCACATGACGTAACTACATATTAAGAATTATCTCACCTAGAACAACATGAAGGACACAAGTATGAGATAAGGATGCGAATCATCGAATCTTGATTGCGAGACTGAAAGAACAATTCAGAGAAATAAGAGGGGCTCACACACGTCACCACAGGAAAAATTAAGAGTAGAGTAGTTTCGCATAAGAATGATGCAGCTGATAAGAGACTAGCAAAGAAATAGCTTCAGAATTGAACAGTCAATAACGCGTTGATCCACTTCTGGCCCATGTGCAAGCAGTTATTCGGATTGGCGTTGATTGAAAGAGTTGTTGAACACAATGCTCCAAATGTTCTCAGTTGGGGAGAGATCGGGCGAACTTCATGGCTAAGATAGGGTTTGGCAAGCGTGAATACAGGCAGTAAATACTCTCGCCGTTTGTGGGAGGTTATTATCTTACTGAAATGTAAGGCCTGGATGGCTTGCCGTGAAAGGGCACCAAAATGGTGCGTAGAATATTGTCGACGTACTGCTGTACTGTAAGGGTGCCGTGGATATCAACCAAAGCGGACCTCCTATGAAATGAAATTTGAGCCAACACCATCACTCGGGGTTATCGAGCCGAATGACGTTCTACGGTCAGGTTGGTATCCCACCGCTGTGCAGGATGTCTCCAGACACGTCTTCGCTGGTCATGGCTCAACTCGAAGCGGGACTCATTACTAAAGACAATTCTACTCCCGCCAGTGAAGTCCACTAATCGAGAACATTTGGTGCATTATAGTCAGGGTCACCCAACTTGGCGACAGGAAGGGCATCCGGCCACACCTTAAATTAACCTTGCCAAATCCAACGATAACCATGTCGACCCTGCGAAAAGTGCGGGACGAAGGCAGAAGGAAAGAGAGAGTCAGGGCCATCCAACTAGTTCAGGATTTTTACAATCTAACGCACCAACTGGACAGAATTTGGCACGATATCCCTGTGGAGGATATCCAACAACTCGATGAAACAATGCCAAGCCGAATAACTGTTGCGTGAGGGCCAGAGATGGACCAATGCGTTATTGGCTTGCTCAGTTCGTGAAGTTCTGTTTTTGAATAAATCATCCAATTTTTCTGAAATTATAATAATTATGTGTCTGTATATGTACATCACGTGTACCTAAGTATTTCGAGACTTATGCCAGTTTCTGCTTAACAACGGCATTTTCAAGTGCACTTCTGGGTGTTGTGAATAGTGGATTTTTTTTACGTCTTATTTACGATCAGTAACGTTCTTTTATAAAGTACATTTTTACTTACGTCTAGGTGTCTAGTTAACGATCATATGGTATGCAAGGGATGTCTGTTATGAAATAATATTATTATAATCACGTAGTTTTTGTAACATGGGATTTTTCGTGCTAATTATTTGACAGCTATTTGACAGTTGGGTTCCTTAGATGCTGTATGTTTACAGATGTTTCATCTTTGGGAGTCAGGGATGGCGTGTTTTTTGAGTAGATATTATTTGCTTGAAAACGTTATTGATCATAAGTGAGACGTAAATAAGATCCACTATTCATAACACCCACTAGTGCACTTGAAAATGGCATTGTAAGCCGATGTAGTCAAGCTTGTTGTGCAGATATCCCCAAATCAAAGCAGATAAAGGTTACACTAAAGCTATTGGAACTGACGTCTTCTAAAATATCAGATTTTCACTTAGTTCATGCTGCAGACCCTGCTGACAAAAGGCACAAGTTTTAGTTATCAGTGTAGTGAAATACAGTAGCTACCGAAAGTTTGGGATGCAGGCACAGAATACAAAACTGTGAGTGAGCGGACACACGCACACGCGCGCACACACACACACACACACACACACACACACACACACACACATTTGTTCGTCTTCCTTTACAGAAATTTAATTCTACTGCTGGAAGCGCTGTTGTCTTGTAAAGGTGTCACGGATGACAAACGAAACGGGTCCTGTCACGAAAATACTTGGCACCCCAGACCATCACTTCTGATTGTCGGTCTGTATGGTGGGCGACAGTCACGTTGGTACCCCGCCACTGTCCGGGGCATCTCCAGACACGTCTTCGCTGGCC
Source organism: Schistocerca americana (assembly GCF_021461395.2). Lineage (NCBI taxonomy): Eukaryota > Metazoa > Arthropoda > Insecta > Orthoptera > Acrididae > Schistocerca > Schistocerca americana. The sequence continues at coordinate 138,779,332 of NC_060119.1, read as the reverse complement.
ATCGAGGATCAGTTCGAAGCGGTACTCGTCAATGAAGACAGTTCTTTCCAGTCAATGGAATTCCAAGCCGAAGACATGTCTGGAGACGCCCCGATAGTCCTGACTGTCGCTCGCCATACAGCCCGACAACCAGGGTGCCATTTCTTTTCATAGCAGAACACCTTTGGTTGTCATCTGCGGAACCTTACAGCACAGCCATACGTAGATGATATTTTATGCCCCGTTTTGCTGCCTTTCATGGCACGCATCATGGGCTTAAATATCAGCAAGATAATGCCCGCACACGGCGAGAGTTTCTTCTGCTTGTGTTCGAGCTTGCCAAACCCTGCCTTGACAAGCAAGGTTGCCGGATCTCTCCCCAGTTGAGAACGTGTGGAGTATTATGGGCAGGGCCCTCCAACTATCTCGGTAGTTTGACGATCTAACGCGCCAATTGCTTGGACAGAATTGCGCGCGAGATCCGCCTGGAGGACAATCAACAACTCTGTTCCTTAATGCCAAGCCGAATAGCTGGGTGTATATGGGCGAGAGGTGGACCAACGTTTTATTGACATGCTCAGTCTGTCAAGCTCATTCTCTTGAATAATCATCCAGTTTCAGTACATGTACCTCACTTTTATCGATTTCCATTCTATTCCTTCGTGGTGAATCTTTTTTTTTCTCGACTTAGAGTACACAAGGAAATAAATATTATATTGCACCTATTGGAATTGACTTCTCATAGAACTTACCCGATTTATTGAAAATTATGTCCGTTTTTCTGGCCGAAATCTAACCGATATACTGAAGCATTGCTGTCATCATATGTGTATGATGTTGACGACCTCTTTTGTCGTGTTGTATATTTTGTTGTTACGAATATTTGTGGAATGAAAAAAGGGTAGAGAGTGCAAGCGCGTCCTCTCTAGAATAAAGCCAAGTGCCCGCTGGCGGGCGAATTGCCATCAACCGTGTCCCGTGTGTACACTCAGCATGCTTTGAAATTTAAACCGGTTACAGTAGGCCATCAACTCTTGTCCCTTGTCGACCAAATTTTGATGATAAACGTATGTCAAACCGCTCTTGATCGAGCGAAGCTGTCCTGGTGTGCGGTAGTGACCTCGGCGTCGCAGGCACGACCAATACATTTACCCTCTTACCTCTTTTCTCGCATTTTTTTAGTGCACTGCTGCAGCTGTTAGTCAAGGCTAAACCTTATTTCCACATTTCCTAATTAACATGCTGTACTTGTCGGGTAAGGAGGGACACGAAGAACACCTTGGCATCTAGCCGTAGGTAGCTTAGGTAACGAGACGTTGTTTGTCCTATATTTTTTGTAAAACCGGCGCTGCTGTGAGTATTCTAGAAAAAATCTAAGTAAAACCTGTTTTGCATGTGATCTGTTGCAGCACTTGCTTCTAGCCAGTAGTCTTATCCGGTAGTATAAGCTGCAGCCGTCCTACCGGTTCTGATTCCGATCTGGTGGTTTTTCTATTTGTTTTTCTGTCTTTTTTATTCTGCACCCCTTAACTGGTTCTCTCGCCTAGTCCTCGCACGCTGGCTTGGTAAGTTGTGTATTGTGGTTGTGTCGAGGCATTATATGCAACCCACTGAATAAAGTGACACAGTGATTAAGGTAAAAGTTTTCGAAGTCGCAAGTAGCAGGGATCAAATTTCCTTTGTCCAGCCAGCCTGGTTTGGGGTTTCCTGCAGTTTCGTGAAATCACTTTGGCGAATGCCGATATAGATTCATGGGAAACCACGGCCCCTTCCACTCGCCCACCTATGCGCTGTCCCAACTAATGTATATGTCGACGGGAGGTTCATTTTCCGTCCACGAGAATCTAGAGGGACTTCGTGAAAATTATGGAAATTTGTGGTATGGTCGTATGCGACCATACTGCTGAGGTCATCGGTCACTAGACTTCCGCACTACTTAATCTAACTTGAACTAACTTACGCTAAGGACAAAACACACACACACACACACACACACACACACGTCCGAGAGAGGACTCGGACCTCCGACGGGGGAAGCCGCGCTGACCGTGACAAGACGCCTTACACCGCGCGGCAGACTTTGTGACCCTTCATAAGTTTCTATATCGTCTTCGAGGATGTCATTTACTTGAGTGTTCGATAAAGCATTCATTCAAGACGCTGTTGCAAACTAGGGAATGCTGTGTTCGAAGATACGCGTTCCATGTCTCGGCTGCCTTTTCGAGGACTTTCCTCTCTCTGTATTCCATACAACTACATACATAAGTTCTCGCGCTGATGTTTCATTAGCTTGGCCTTGTCATTACTATATTTCAATAGCCCCTCGTGAATATTTAGAGCAAACGTCTTCCCTTATAATCTTTGTACATAATCGTTTTATACAATTCCGACTGTAGCAGCTAGTTATTTATTTGCCCAAATTCGGACAATGATCGGTGGCCGCGATTCGGATATCTGTCTCTGGCAAGGTACTAGGGGTGGTTTGCCGTTGTCTTTCTGCATACTCCGAAGGCGAGTCAAATAATAATTGTAAATGTTTTTAATATTTATTCTGTGCGTGTGGCACAAAGCTGTTTCACTATTCGATATAATTTTCTCCGCTCATAATGCAAGGTAGCCAGCGTTTGCGAAGTGCCTGAACTCCCATAGCAAATAATTCATTTGGAGGTCTGTGCGGGCAAATCGTAGTGTGCTTATTGGCAAGAACAAACTTGATGTCCAGTACTTCTTGGAGTGCTGCTTTGGAGTGGTCAAAAGATGTGAAGAGCGCTTGCAGAAAGATCTAATGAGTGTAGTGAATACATAATGCACTCAAAGTGCATTCAGGAGTGTAATTGACACAAACTGTCATACGGTAAATGTGAGCAAAGTTTCAAAAGAATAGATGTATGGCCGGCCGTTGTGGCAGAGCGGTTCTAGGCGCTTCAGTCCGGAACCGCGCTGCTTCTACGGTCGCAGGTTCGAAGCCTGCCACGGGCATGGATGTGTGGGATGTCCTTAGGTTAGTTAGGTTTAAGTAGTTCTAAGTCTATGGGACTGATGACCTCAGATGTTAAGTCCCATAGTGCTCAGAGCCATTTGAACCATTTGAACAGATGTATACAGCAATATACGTGATTAATATTTTATTGCAGGCCAAACATGATTTTTAGCAGATCTGAGCGTGAAGCATTGTGGTCGTCCTTCGCAGCGAGTATTACTCCAAGATGACAACTTTTCGTCCCTCAAACAGGGCCACTGATGACCGCATTGGGAGTTGGTTTGAATGAAGAGAAAACAACCGCTCCTTAAGAGATTTCTTCGTCTCTGGTGGGTGACCGTTTACACTGGTTTCGTCCCGGGCACTTTCTTGGTCGACGCGCGTGGAAGTAGTTCACATGCATTAACACGTCGTAGTTTTTCGGGACTCACGTGCTACGGTACCCATCCTATAGGTGCTCGGCGTTTTCGATCAGTTGTGCACAGTGTAGTGTGCTGAACCGTGACTATTGTTTACAAATTAATTGTTTACAAATTACTCTGTGGTTTCTAGCAAGATGGCTTTAACGGCTGCACTGTTTTGCGGTGTAACAACGCGTTGTGCCGTATCTAGATAATATGCATCATTCATGGATGCCATACGTTTTGCGTACCTTCCGCATCACTTTGTAGACTTGTGATAAACATGTATCGCCATAGTGGAGCATAATTCCGTGACGGACTTCAATAGATTTATCTACGATAATGTTGGATGATGAAGAAATGAATTTGAATTTGTGCCTCGGCGGGACTCGAACCCGGGTCTTCTTACTTATTAGGCAGAAATGCTACCCATTACACCACCGCAGCACTATGGTTAACATTGCTGCACGAACTACCGAAGTCCAATGCCCTCGCCAACACTGTAGTACACCTAGAGAGCAAGAAGACCCGGGTTCAAGTACCAGCCGCGCCACAAATTTTAAATCATTTCTTCGCTTCCAACATTATCGTAGATAAATATGAGACTTAAATGTCTAAGAGAAGGTTTAATAGATTCAATAGCAGGTTTCCTCGGCGCATTTCAACGATGAAATCTTCTCCGGTGATCAGCCGAGTGGTGACTTCGTCTTGTCGCAACGTTTCCATGAGTGTCGCAACGTTTCCATGAGTGCCTCAAGTAAAGACGACGCCACGAGCAGATTTCATCAAGTAACAAAGCACAGGAACAATTTGTTAGTGGTGTGTCCAAATTCATATTATCGCAATACCAACGTTTATAAATATTCATGATCCTGCCAACTGGTGAACGTCCAGCATACTGTTGGGAGCAAGCTTATCAACTTCTTGTCTGCACGCGCTGTTTTTCACTTTTTTATTATACGTTTTACAGTTTTCATTTGATTTCATTCTCGTATAACAAGTGTTAACTACGTCACTGTGTCCTTTGGGTGACTGCTGATTGCCTGGATGGCTGTAATGTTAATACGGAGGGATGTAAAGAGGAAGGTAGGATGAGAGAAGTAAAAACTGATTCCGGCAAATTGCCTACCCCTTTCGATTAGCGCCTAGGCGCTGCCGGGATTAACTTCCCTATCAGACACACAATTTCATCAACGTAGGGACTTCTCCACACATGCACCTCGATTCTAAAACTATTTGTTTATCAGGACTCGTGCCTGAATTTTCAGCTATTGCGGTCAGTCGTTTGCCAACCATTAAAGGATAACCTTGAGGGCCAAATCAAAATTTGAATGTGCCGTAACTGTCGTATTTTTGACTTAAACTATTGCTGACGTATTTTGTTGGAAGGAAAGGAGTTCGCACACTTACAACTCAGTTTATTGAATAGTAAACTTGTAGCTACTGTTCGTTCGTAGTTAACAACAAAAATTTGTCCGGTCCAAATACTACCAATTGCGAATTCACTCACTGTTTCAATAACTTTAAACAGTATCTTGATTCGGACACTACGTTCTTCAAAAATCAAATAGCCTGATGTACCATTAGCGAGAGTAATTCCTTTACAGCTCTGTTTTCTCGTTCGGAGGGCTCTATGGTTGTCAGTGAGGGAGCATTTTGCTCTAAGTCATGGGAGTAATAGTTCACGAAAACCGCGATAAAACCGAAATGCGGTCGCGTAGCGACGACGTTAATGAGCTCCGCATCTCGTTTCCCTTCCCCTCTTCACGTAACCGTTTGCGGTTTCATGGCATGTTTTAGTCTGTCATAAATCCTGAGCGTAAAAGGCAACCGACTGACTGTCTTACATCATTTCGTGCGTTATGCTGAAAGTCCGTTATGACGCGTCATTTACTGTGCTTCCATAAGAACGCTTAATGTTCCCGCCAGCTGTTTATACGTGTTTTTCCACGCTTTGCTAATTAATTTTGAAGTTCTACTTTACATTTATTTAGAATTAGATGTGAATGCGTGATTCTGTACGTTAATCAACAGTTGCATTAACAATGTAATCTACCGATATTTTTTTTACACTGAAGTGCTGCGGAAACGAATAGGTATTCACCTGTTTTACACACTTCTGAGAACTAAATGCCGGAGTGTGTGACGCAGTGAATCGAGCAGTGGAGACAGCCCGTACACTTGTCTGAAAGCACGCGTTGGCTGCGTTGCCCCTTCAATAGAGGTACGTAAGGACAATGAGAGCTCGGTAGTGTAAGGCCATTGTGTTCCGTCCGGCAACGCTGTTGTCCCCTGCTCCCGTTCGCCGCTCACGAAGTTATTTTAATTGACCCAGATCTGCATCCGTGGTCGAAAAATCGCCTACCACGAGGCATGTGAATCGATTTGTGAAGTTCGAAGAAATTTTCAGCTTTAATTTCTCAAGGCCCTCCGGGTGCTTGGGGAAACATGTCCCTCTGAATCCGCCCCTATGCTACTGTTCAAGTATTCTTAAGGTGCTACACTACTGGCCATTAAAATTGCTACACCAAGAAGAAATGCAGATGATAAACGGATATTCATTCGACAAATATATTATACTAGAACTGACATGTGATTACATTTTCACGCAATTTTGGTGCATAGATCCTGAGAAATCAGTACCCAGAACAACCACCTTTGGCCGTAATGACGGTCTTGATACGCCTGGGGATTCAGTCAAACAGAACTTGGATGGCGTGTACAGGTACAACTGCCCATGCAACTTCAACACGATGCCACAGTTCATCAAGGGTAGTGACTGGCGTATTGTGACGAGCCAGTTGCTCGTCCACCATAGACCAGACGTTTTCAGTTGGTGAGAGATCTGGAGAATGTACTGGCCAGGGCAGCAGTCGAACATTTTCTGTATCCAGAAAGGCCCGTACAGGACCTGCGACATGCGGTCGTGCATTATCCTGCTGAAATGTAGGGTTTCGCAGGGATCGAATGAAGGGTAGAGCCACGGTTCGTAACACATCTGAAATGAAACGTCCACTGTTCAAATTGCCGTCAATGCGAACAAGAGGTGACCGAGATGTGTAACCAATGGCACCCCATACCATCACGCCGGATGATACTCCAGTATGGCGATGACGAATACACGCTTCCAATGTGTGTTTACCGCGATGTCGCCAAACACGGATGCGACCATCATGATGCTGTAAACAGAACCTGGATTCATCCGAGAAATTGACATTTTGCCATTCGTGCACCCAGGTTCGTCGTTGAGTACACCATCGCAGGCGCTCCTGTCTGTGATGCAGCGTAACCGCAGCCACGGTCTCCAAGCTGATAGTTCATGCTGCTCCAGACGTCGTCGAACTGTTCGTGCAGATGGCTGTTGTCTTGCAAACGTCCCCATCTGTTGACTCAGGGGTCGAGACGTGGCTGCACGATCCGTTACAGCCATGCGGATAAGATGCCTGTCACCTCGACTGCTAGTGATACGAGGCCGTTGGGATCCAGCATGGCGTTCCGTATTACCCTCCTGAACCCACCGATTCCATATTCTGCTGACAGTCATCGGATCTCGACCAACGCGAGCAGCAATGTGGCGATACGATAAACCGCAATCGCGATAGGCTACAATCCGTCCTTTATCAAAGTCGGAAACGTGATGGTACGCTGGTACGCATTTCTCCTCCTTACACGAGGCATCACAACAACGTTTCACCAGGCAACGCCGGTCAACTGCTGTCTGTGTATGAGAAATCGGTTGGAAACTTTCCCATCTCAGCACGTTGTACGTGTCGCCACCGGCGCCAACCTTGTGTGAATGCTCTGTAAAGCTAATGTTTTGCATATCACAGCATCTTCTTCCTGTCGGTTAAATTTCGCGTCTGTAGCACGTCATCTTTGTGGTTTAGCAGTTTTAATGTGCGTGAGTTTTGGGATGCCTACGTTGCATAAATAAGGGTCATACCCAGCGATCTTTGTATCGAAGCGATATGCGACTTTCGTAGCCCGCGCTCTTGCCAGTTCGGATCTACACAGAGCACTACATGCTGGACAAGGTTCAAGTGCTGCCACACAGTCGCCGCGTTTGGACTGCTTGCAGTGTGTGACGTGAGCAGCTGCAAAGTGCGAATTACTTGTGACAAGTGCACCTTTATTGTCACTTTGCGTACCTTTTATACACGCACGTCTGGAAGGGGGAACATACGCTACTGGAAGCCAGCGTGATTCGTGGTCCAATCCAAAAGCACAGTCAAGGGAGACGTAGAGGCATCCGTGATTGATTTACTTTGGCGGGCGGCTATCAGCAGTTGCAGCGTGTTATCTACCCGAGTCACTGTTGAGAGGTTTGGAATAAAGACTTCGGCGCACAGATTGACTGCACTTCTCTTCTTCCGCATTTTCCAGTATGGTGATGAATATTCACTCACTCATCTTTGCAGCTGAAATAGTTGCTGTCGAAATATCGGCTCAACGTATTGACGAACTAAATAGCCAACCAGAGTGCGGAAATTTAACGATCGTCGTTATTGACCGGAAATCGTGAACGTTTCCACAAGCAGTGATTTTTAGCTGCTTGCGTTATTGGTGATTTTGCCGTCCGATCAGCATAATATACGAGGGTTGGAACTTAAATAGTGGCAACTATTTATTCACAACCGATACAAAACAGTTATATGTTTGTACCCGTTACTGTCCTTCAAAGTAGTCACCACCGTTGTGTAGAACCCGTTGCCAGCGATATGGAAGGCGTAGTATACCGTTAGCAGAGCCTGTTCTGTTGATGGTGCGAATGGAGCCTGTCGAATATCTGGAACAGTTCTGAAGCGAATGCCACGAAGTGGTTCCTTCATCTTCGGAATCAAATCAAAGTCACAAGGACTTGGAGCAGCCACATCTTGCGCGGTATGCGCCCGCGCATTGTTGTGCAAAATGATGGGTGAGTTGCGCAGAAACTGTCGCCGCTTCTTTCGAAAAGCTGATCGCAGGTGGTGCTCCAAAAACGAACAGTAATACTGTGCATTGAAGGTCTGCCGTGGAGGAACGTAATGCGTTGGGATAACACCATCACAGTCGTACACGAGAATCACCATAACTTTCACTCTGACGCACTTTCGACTTTCGCAGCGACCCATAATGACGCCATTCGTTGTACTGGCGTTTCAGGTTTGGCTCGTACGATGTGGCCCATGTCTCATCCAGAGTTAGTATACGGCTAAGAAAGCCTCTCCTTCGCGTTCATAGCGCTCCAAGTGCGTCTGAGCAGCGTCGTAACGCATCAATTTCTGCATTTCCGTCAAGTCATGCGATTTCCGTCAAGTCATGCGGAACCCATCGTGATGCAATTTTTCGCATGCCCAGGCGTTCCTTCTGGATGCGAAGCACACTCGTATGCGCTAATCCGGTTTCGTGGGCGAGCTCACGAATCGTATGGCGTCGACCACTGTCCACTAACGTGGCAACAGCATGTACTACTTCTTCAGAGACGCTATGACGACCTGCCCGATGCATGTCTGCCGCAGTTTGCCGAGCTTCGTTGAAAGTGCCACTGTTCTGTACGGCAATGCCGATTCCCCGCACGCCTCTTGAAGACCTTGATGACACTGTCATGCTATACGACCTCTGGCACATTCAATCTTGATCCAACTCCGTTGTTCCTGTTTCGAAAACATAGTGACACCGTTACGTTAGACCGCTTGCTCACAAGTGACTGTTTCCCTCGACTATGCGCACGCCGGTGACGTCGGACGGGCGAGTCCATTTGCTTGGAGGTAAGTAAGGTAGGTATGTCAACAACGCGACAATAGTAGATTCCATTGCATAGTGTCTCCACAGCAGTGTTGCCACAATGTAAGTTCCGACCTACGTATAAGCAGCACTCGCGTGTCCCCAGAAACTGGCAGGAGCTTGTGTCACGGGACGTGCGGCCCTTTTCGCTAGTTTTATTATACAGCGCTAAAAACAAATAGTAAGCATGCATGAAGTGTTCTGTTGATGTTAAGAATATGTTTTATTCCTTCTCACTCCTAAACGCGTATCGTCAGTTAAATCTCAAAATCTGTCCCGCAGATGAATGGTTGATCAGTGCCATCAGATATTAGTTAGTATCCCACGCTTCAACCCAACCCCCGCCGCCGCTGCTCCCACCACCGTCACCAACATTAGGGCTTAACTAAATTTTAAAATGAATTTTCTTTGAACACTTTCATTTTTAAAATGATGAAAGATATTTATGTGGATCTTTTATTAAGCCAAGAACTAGTAAGTCAACGAGACAGTTGATACTGCCTATGTCTAAAAAGCTTTTACATTTGATTTGTTGTCAGTCAGTGGACGTAACAACTCATGCTTCAAATCCATTCAGTTCCTTGCTTTCTTTTTTCCATTGCTATCGTAGTGAAAGATCTGCTTCCACAACCCACAGCACTTCCCCGTAGACTGTAGTGCTAGTTAAAACTTCTTCTCAGATAAGAAAGCTGACTGTCCATAGTGAGTGTAGATACTTGTTACAAAACGCTTCTCGTGCACTACTTCTCTCTTTAGCGGAACTTGCTTCACCTTCACCCTGTAATCCCCATAAAAAATCAAGCAAGGTAAAATGTGTGCGCCTTGTCTGTAAATCACTTGACTCCTTACTTGCAGAAATTTGAAGACTTCACACTGAAACTTCCTGGCAGATTAAAACTGTATGCCGGACCGAGGCTCGAACTCGGGACCTTTGCCTTTCGCGGGCTAGTGCTCTACCATCTGAGCTACCCAAGCACGACTCACGACCCGCTCTCACAGCTTCAATTCCGCCAGTACCTCGTCTCCTACCTTCCAAACTTAAGCTCTTCTGTGAACCTTGCAGAACTAGCACTCCTGGAAAAAAGGTTTACCGGAGACATGGCTTAGCCACAGCCTGGGGGATGTTTCCAGAATAAAATTGCCACTCTGCAGCGGAGGGAAGTTGATAGCATGTGGCCGGGTAATATTCTACGGAGTGACGAGGAACTGGGGGTATAGTGAATATACAGAAAGGCCGGATTTAGGGTGCTTTTAAACCATGTGTTGTGCGCGAAGAACCATGCACTCGCCGTATGTAATTGTATAGTGTTGATTCAAAAGCACCTTAATTTTCAGTCCGTTCTTCCTTGAAGAGAATACATCCAGAAGGCCTGTAGGATGTACCATGACGTATGCTCGTTATCGAGACCTCCCCCTACAGCATGCGAGTCCTGCTTTTGACGAGCGCATTTGTGAGGAAACCACTGCTTTCATGTAAGATGGGGGATCCTCATGTCGCTCGCCCAGTGAAAGATTGTTCAATGCAACCTTCCACGAACGTCTTATTTCCAGAGGTTTTCCAGATGCATGGACTGCAAGATCACCTGATATGAATCTATATGACTCTGGGGATATCTAAAAGAACGCGATTACCGGGGACACGTTTGGTTTCTACCTGATCTTAAGGCCATATACAAGAACGCGTTGCTCAGATTCCACCGGAACTAGCAGCTGTTGACCATGTCGTTTTCTGGATGCAGCATGTCGTCGACGTCTCCGCTGCTCATATTGAACAAATTGTATGATAGGCTATCAATCGCTAACAAGTATGATTTTCTTCCCCGAAACTCATTTTCGGTGGAATCCTAAGTGACAGTAGAGGCCTATCCTGGAGTTACAGATTTAGAATATCTACCAAGTTTCGCTGCCATACGATAATTAAAGCCCACACGGACTTCTGTGAGCAGATGCACCTTATTTATACCATCCGGTACAAACCAGAAAGTTTGTTTGTAGTGGGTAGACGGAGTGAGGAACTTGTAGATTCCACTGTATTGTGTCGCACGTTAATGCTAATAATTGAGGAAACATTAATTACTGATAAATAAATGTTAGAGTCTAAGAAAATTCTGTAACAGTAATGATCTTTTAAAAATCATTTAGATCCACGACTGAAACATAATGAAACGTTTTTTTGGTTTTTATCCCTCGGAAAAAAAATTCAGTTTTACGCCTTGGGGGGGGGGGGGGGTGGTAATAATCCCCAGGTTGAGGTCCACTGCGCTAGATCGCGTTAGCTGAGTTATTAAGTGCAGACTTGTTGTTGTTGTTGTTACCCGCTCGGATAGCCATGTATGTTGAAGCCCCGCTTCCAGGACATAAGACGCACCCCACATCGCCCGCAGTTCGAAATGGCGGATTAACGACAAGGATCGGTGTGCCGGCCAGCCTGGATGTGCCTTTTAGGCGGTTTTCATCATTTCACTAGACGAATTCCGTGCTGCTACCCATGTCCCACCTCAGATACGCTTTACGCAGACGTTTCGAAAACTTACTCACGGTTGCACATAGAATTTACTCTGGACGCAGACGCGTGGGGATATACTGATTCCATCCTGGAAGCGGGGGGGGGGGGGGGGGGGGGTGAATATCTTATTTTATTTGCTGCTACCTAGCAGCTAAGACAGATCGTGTCTTCTCAATATGAAGTTATACATGTAAGTGTATTAAGCTTATTTGATTTCTAAATATTGAAACATTTTAATCAACGTCAGTTTTATTCTTTTAACTCACCATGCGTATAAATTACGTTATTAGCCAGTTTCGACCATGCGCATTATCAAATGTCTGCAATACAATACCAAAGGTACAGAAAATATTAAAATATATTGGTGGATAACATTACGCTTACGTATTACAATTGTTTAAATCACTTACGTGATGTTGGCGACGTGTGTGTCACATTTAAAAGTATTTCTTTCGTGTTATACGGAGACAGATACGTTCCCACGCAATGTTACAGATACGATCTTACACGTACTAAATCAGCTTACAAGAACAACTTTCACAACGCGTTATGTAGGTAAAAACCTTACTAAAAGTTAGCTTACTAGCTCTTTCATATTAGTTCAGCAGCATACCGTGTTCTTTTCCGCACTCATAGATACATGTTGCTGTTCCAGATAGCGGGAAACACGCTTCAACCAAAGTCATTTTACAGAGACAAAAGTATCTCCAGAGGGACCTGCAGTCATGTGGTCACAGTCTTTCTTATATGTCGTTAATTCGTATTAAACTTCTTTTATGATGGACTTTGCGAGTACTGTGATCACATGACTGTAGCACACACTGGCGGTAACTTTGTCTCTGGAAATGACAGGCCTTAGTATGACCTTTGGTTGATGCACGTTTCCCGCTATTTGTGACAGCAACGTGTACCTATGAGTGCGGAAAATTACACAGTATGCTGCTAAACGAATATTCAAGATTTAGTAAGCTACCTATTTAGTACGGTTTTTGCCTACTTCAGCCGGCCGAAGTGGCCGTGCGGTTAAAGGCGCTGCAGTCTGGAACCCGCAAGACCGCTACGGTCGCAGGTTCGAATCCTGCCTCGGGCATGGATGTTTGTGATGTCCTTAGGTTAGTTAGGTTTAACTAGTTCTAAGTTCTAGGGGACTAATGACCTCAGCAGTTGAGTCCCATAGTGCTCAGAGCCATTTGCCTACTTCACGTGTTGTGAGAGTACTTGTTGTAATCTGATTGGAATGTGCAAGACAATATGTGTAACATTAGGCATGTGTAAGTATGGGAACGTGTCTATCCCCACATAACACGAAATAAACATTTTTATATGTGACACAGACGTCGTCAGCGTCACGTAAGTAATTTAAACAACGATTTTAATACGCAAGCGTAGTTTTATCCATCAATATAGCTTACCTATTTACTGTACTTTTGGTGTTATATTGCAGACATCTGATAATGGCCTGAGGACCAAACTGGCCAGTAATGTAATGGTGCATTTAAGGAATAATTTGGTTAAAATGGTTCCATCATTTAGACAATACATTGATGCTGTGGGCCGTACATGAAAAACTTACATGATTTCTTTTTATTTTAAGAAAGTTTAACAATCTTGCAACTTTAAATACTTGTAAACTAAAACTAAATAGGAAACCGAGATAGTTAAATTTAACAATTTATTTATTAAGAAGATAGAAAAGAATTTAGATTTACAGGACCCCACCACCCATGTTGTTCAGGAGGGAGTGTCTCAAAAAGACATTGAGCTTCTCGCAACTGCGCGGTCTCCGCCCCATTTACTTCAACTACTACTACTACTACTACTACTACTACTACTCGCCATCGGAGGGCGAATGCCTCAGCAGTACTTCGAGCTTCTTGCCGTCAGATGGAATGATTCTACATGTACGGTAGATTACATGCAGCGTGTTCTGTTCTCTATTTATACAGTCCTCTTACAATATACACAGACCAGAGCATTATGGCCACCTACGTAATAGCCGGTATGTCCACCTTTGGCACGGATAACAGAGGCGACGCGTCGTGGCATGGAAGCAATGGGACATTGGTAGCTCGCTGGAAGGAGTCGGCACAACAACTGCACACACAAGTCACCTAAATGCCGTAAATTCTGGGTTGTGGGGCGATGAGCTTAGAAGCCACATTCAATCACATCCCAGAGATGTTCGATCGCGTTCATATCTGGGGGAGGGGGGCACGTCATTTGGAACTCGCCACTGCGGTCCTCGAACCACTCCATCACACTGATGGCCGTGTGACAGGGCGCTTTATCTTCTTGAAAAATGGAACTGTCGCCGGGAAACATGATCGTCACGAAGGTGTGTACTTCGTCTGCAAGCAGTGTACGATACTTCTCGGCCTGATGGTGGCTTGCACGAGCTCCACTGGACCCATGGATGCTCACGTGAATGTTCCCCAGAGCATAATGGAGCCACCGCCAGCTTATTTCTTTCCCGCAGTACAGGTGTGGAGGAGCTGTTCCCCTGGAAGACGCGGGATTCGCACACTCCCATCGGCATGATGAGGAAAGTATGTGGATTCATCAGACCATGCAATATTCTGCCACATCCAGCGCCGATGGTCACGTGCCCGTTTTAGTCGTAGTTGCCGAAGTCGTGGTGCTAACATTTATTGGTACATGCATGGGTCATCGCCATCGGATACCAATCGTAAGGAGTGTTCGGTGCTCTGTGTATTCACACACACTTGTAGTCTGCCCAGCATTAAAGTCTGATGTCAGTTCCGCCACAGTTCGCCGCTTGTCTTGTGCTACCAATGTGTCAATCCTACGACGTACATAATGGGGGGTGGCCGCCCAACCCCACGATGTCAGTCTGTGGTTTCGCCTTGATTTCGCGAAATACTGTCGCCGACCTTCCGGGGTATCAAAATCTGCCCTCGGTCAAACTCAGATAGATAGCGCGCCGTCCACATTCTACACACGGACAGAACGCTCACTGATATTGCGTGCACCGTACGTGTGTCCAGGAGTCATTCCTCGCCAGATGACGCTATCGCTCGCATGGGTCGGTGGTCATCTTGCTCTGGCTGATCAGTGTAATATTAACGTCTTATGAACACTCGATTTAGTGACGCTTTGGATACTTTACAGTTGGTCCTTATTCTATGTTTGTCTCCGCTTGCGCCGCTGTTCTGTCGTATGCTACCGTTACTACTGTCATCTGTCTCGCTAGTATTGTCTGTGGAAACGCTTGTTGCCTGTATTCATTGATGCCGGTGATCTAGTCGCTGCAGGTAATCTGTCTGCAGTGTTCTAGGTCTGCGCTTCCCAACATGGGGGTAATTACCCTCTGAGGAGTAAAATGAAATATTCTGAGAGGTGAAAACTAAACTATTCGATTCTGTTTCATTCGCTGAATTAAATTATTTTCAAAAGACCATTGCTGTTATCACAAATTTGTAAGACGCTAATATTGATTATATAAGGTATCAATAATTACTTTTTCCCAGTTAGCAGCATTAATGCAGTGGAGGTTACAGGTTCCTTACATAGTCCACCCACTATACACGTTTTGCTTCGTCCTGTATGTTACTGATGATAAAAGTGAGACATACGCCTAACAAATGCTAACTATCTCAAGAAAATGTCTTCTCCAAGTTGTAGATAGTACCTGGAGTAGTCCAGATATTGCTTCATTACTCGCTTTCGAACACACAAATGAATTAATTGACAGCACAACAAAGGAGTAACTACACAAGGTCTACTAGAGTGCTGAGCCACTAATAAGTGGCTGTGGTCAGACACAAAGCAATAACAGCATGAAGTCTTCCAATTTCTGCCAGTTCAGAAGTAATTGTAGAACACATATTTCAATTTGGTTGATTTTGAATGGAGTTGCAGTGTGCAGGTCAAGCAAGTGCCGCCATGGAGAGGAGTAATGCAGGGGAAGTATGTTTTGTAACGAGTGTCTATCCTCACTGTGGGTAGTTATATAGTTAGCTTTCTTATCTGAGAAGGAGCTGTGGGTAATACTTTCAATGCACAACGAATTCCCTTCTCACACACACACACACACACACACACACACACACACAAACTACATGTCATTCGTCTTTCATCATTTTAAAAGTAAAAGTTTTCCAAGAAAAGTGTTCCATTCTGCAGTTAATTAGGTGCTACAGTTTGCGATAATTTGGAGAAAGGGGTTGGGGGCGGGGGTACTAGCTAATTTTTAATTGCACTCAGGGATAATGGTCTAAGAAAGGTTGGCAACCACTACGCTAGACATTCTGTCTACTTAGTCGTTGAGATCGATCCACAAGGTCTGGTCTCTAAGTAATTGTATTATGTCTTTGCTTGAGTGCGCTAGTCTTGGCGGTCACAATACAAAAGTGTGTGTTCTGGGCCCCCCTCTAACCCCTCTTCATCGAGATGTACGCGCTGCAAATGAGTGGGGTATGACCCTTGGTCGGTTAAGAAGTGAACAATGCCTCTGCTGGGATTAACATCTTTCATCCTCCGTCGCTCTCTGATATTGGGGAAGGATGCATATACCCTCCGGGCCTTTTTACAGTTGTCCCATCCATGAATTCACTCTACAGGTCTTGAGCTCTCCCGGTACCGAAAACCCCTTGATAGCCGCAGGAGCACACTCCTGCGTCTGCTATTTGCTGCCATGGTATCAGCTGCGGTGGAGAGTCGATGTGCCCACTCTCTGGCAGCAAAACATGTTGTTGACTCGAAGAGGACACAGTGGTATGTTCGTATTATAGTTATGCGTAATCTGTATTTCACTGTGTTGATCCTGGCAAGTTTATGCAATAACTTCCACGCCCTTTCTGTAGCTATTTTGAAATGTTGATTAAAGTTAAGTTTCCGGTCCAGGAATATCCCTAAGTATCCTGTAACGATAATAATATTTCAAAATAATGTAGAGGGTTTTATTTGCTGAATGGTGAGTTTACTTGTAGCACATCACTTGCTCGTGGTTTATAGTACTGCTGATGTTTTCGCTTCAGGGTGCTCTCTCGAGTTGTCCCGTGTCACAAATAGGAGGTCATCAGCATATGCGACTACTCCTGTGCGATCGTCCCCTTCCATTTAATGTTTGCAGCGAGTCAGTGATAATCATCCAGAAAACGAGTCCGCAAATATACCCTAGCTGGCATAAGTTAGTGATCTTTCCGATCGCCCTGCGATTCCCCGCCCACGACTATTTTTGCAGTAGTCAATAAGACTATTATTGTACAGACCTGCCTTGAGCTAGGGGTTTCCAAAGCGTACAAATATCGCAGATACCGTAGATTATCGAATTCCCCTGCTATGTCTATTGGGACTGCTGTTGAGTAACTCTTTTACGTTCTGTTTACTGTTCAAATAGCCTGTTTAACCGCGTCATCTATCGATTTTCCGGATGTAAGTTCCATCTGATGTCTGCTAATTCCCCTGAACGTCATGTGCGCCTGAAGAGGATCACAAAGTAGTCGCTGCTGAATGTCAGCCAGTGAATTTAGAAGGCCGATCAGTTGATAAGATTGAGGTTCTAATGGAATTTTGCCCACGGGTTATTCTAAAATAACTGTGTTTGCCACCTTGCAGGCCACAACTGTGTTTGTCACCTTGCAGGCCACAGGCATTTCTCCCAGCCGTAGGATGTCATTAAGGGGAGACGTTCATGAAACTGACTGAAAATGTCAATTTTCAGTTTATTTTTTATTTGTTAATAGAACTCGTGAACAATAAATTCACAAAGTTTCAATCATGAAATAGTATCTGAAGTGCCTGAAAAATAATTAAATGTATGACGCGACATTCGTGCCACGCCCACTGTTTGAAGCAACACTTCAATATTAGCCCGAAGAACAACCCCTGCATTCACAGGGAGAGGCTTCCGAAAGGTATCCAGGATGTTGTCAAGCCCACTTACTGGTTTCTGGCCGATCTTAAACTTCTAAAAAAGTGTGTTCATGGCAAAGCCTAGAAACTAAATGAGTCTCTAAATTCACTCGTATGGAAACTATGCCCTAAAACGACATTTTCGTGTGCTGCAGTTGTCAGAATTGCAGCTTACAATGCACTTCTTGTATTTAATTATGGGAACGTAGGGAAGAAGAAGGTATTAGAGAGCTAGGAAATTTCACTCAAAACCTCTTGAGAAAAATAGATTTACAACGCCTCTCTGCAGCAGAACACGTGAAACCAGGAGAGAAGCCTTGAAGGGAGTAGCCTTGAGTACAAAGTTGGAGCCTGCTGAAGATGTGGCAGAAGAAAAAACGTTATGTTGAACTTTAAATTGCATTTTATAAGAACTACGTTTCTTAAAGTTCATGAATCATTTTCTCAGAATTTATGGACAGAATTATGAAATTTTGTATACTTATTTCTATAAAGTCAATAAATGTTGTCTCAAGAGTAAATTTTGAAATTCTAAATTTAAGCTGAGATATGGGGCAAAATGCTTGGGATGTTGCATGAATTTTATATTGTACTTGAATTATAATTAAAAATTATTACAATTCTCCTGTTGAAAATATTCATCAAGCCTTAAGATGGAAGCCTACTATATGCAAAGAGATTAAACAGAGAAAATTTTATAGAAATCTCTTGAATAGTTTCTAGAAAAAGGTACATATATTATCAGACTGATAATCAGGAGTGCTAATTCTGCAAGGTTCGCAGGAGAGCTTCTGTAAAGTTTGGAAAGTAGGAAACGAGGTACTGCCAGAAGTAAAGCTGTGAGGACGGGGCGTGAGTCGTGCTTGGGTAGCTCAGTTGGTAGAGAACTTGCCCGCGAAAGGCAATGGTCCCGAGTTCGAGTCTCGGTTCGGCACACAGTTTTGATCTGCCAGGAAGTTTTTACATATATTATTTTTAATAAAATTTTTAAATTCCATGAAAAATTTAAAATATATATAATCCAAGTTACTTGATAGTTGTTGTGGTCTTCAGTCCTGAGACTGGTTTGATGCAGCTCTCCATGCTACTCTATCCCGTGCAAGCTTCTTCATCTCCCAGTACCTACTGCAACCTACATCCTTCTGAATCTGCTTAGTGTATTGATCTCTTGGTCTCCCTCTACGATTTTTACCCTCCACGCTGCCCTCCAATGCTAAATTTGTGATCCCTTGATGCCTCAAAACATGTCCTACCAACCGATCCTTTCTTCTAGTCAAGTTGTGCCACAGACTTCTCTTCTCCCCAATCCTATTCAATACCTCCTCATTAGTTACGTGATCTACCCACCTTATCTTCAGCATTCTTCTGTAGCACCACATTTCGAAAGCTTCTATTCTCTTCTTGTCCAAACTGGTTATCGTCCATGTTTCACTTCCATACATGGCTACACTCCATACAAATACTTTCAGAAACGACTTCCTGACACTTAAATCTATACTCGATGTTAACAAATTTCTCTTCTTCAGAAACGATTTCCTTGCCATTGCCAGTCTACATTTTATATCCTCTCTACTTCGACCATCATCAGTTATTTTACTCCCTAAATAGCAAAACTCCTTTACTACTTTAAGTGTCTCATTTCCTAATCTAATCCCCTCAGCATCACCCGATTTAATTTGACTACATTCCATTATCCTCGTTTTGCTTTTGTTGATGTTCATCTTATATCCTCCTTTCAAGACACTGTCCATTCCGTTCAACTGCTCTTCCAAGTCCTTTGCTGTTTCTGACAGAATTACAATGTCATCGGCAAACCTCAAAGTTTTTACTACTTCTCCATGAATTTTAATACCTACTCCGAATTTTTCTTTTGTTTCTTTACTGCTTGCTCAATATACAGATTGAATAACATCGGGGAGAGGCTACAACCCTGTCTCACTCCTTTCCCAACCACTGCTTCCCTTTCATGCCCCTCAACTCTTGTAACTGCCATCTGGTTTCTGTACAAATTGTAAATAGCCTTTCGCTCCCTGTATTTTACCCCTGCCACCTTGAGAATTTGAAAGAGAGTATTCCAGTTAACGTTGTCAAAAGCTTTCTCTGAGTCGACAAATGCTAGAAACGTAGGTTTGCCTTTTCTTAATCTTTCTTCTAAGATAAGTCGTAAGGTTAGTATTGCCTCACGTGTTCCAACATTTCTACGGAATCCAAACTGATCCTCCCCGAGGTCCGCTTGTACCGGATTTTCCATTCGTCTGTAAAGAATTCGCGTTAGTATTCTGCAGCTGTGACTTATTAAACTGATAGTTCGGTAATTTTCACATCTGTCAACACCTGCTTTCTTAGGGATTGGAATTATTATATTCTTCTTAAAGTCTGTGGGTATTTCGCCTGTCTCATACATCTTGCTCACCAGATGGTAGAGTTTTGTCATGACTGGCTCTCCCAAGGCCATCAGTAGTTCTAATGGAATGTTGTCTACTCCCGGGGCCTTGTTTCGACTCAGGTCTTTCAGCGCTCTGTCAAACTCTTCACGCAGTATCTTATCTCCCATTTCATCTTCATCTACATCCTCTTCCATTTCCATAATATTGTCCTCAAGTACATCGCCCTTGTATAAACCCTCTATATACTGCTTCCACCTTTCTGCCTTCCTTTCTTTGCTTAGAACTGGGTTTCCATCTGAGCTCTTGATATTCATACAAGTGGTTTTTTACATACATGTGCTATGGTTTACTTGATAGTAAACGTATTAATTTTATGTAAAACATTGTAAAAAATTCCATTTCCGTATCTTTAAAACTCTGGATTTGGGGCATCTTTTAAATGGTATAAGTTTTTCATTAACTCACTTCCCCGCCCTAGAAGTTTCATCAGGTACGGGATGAATTGCGCTATAAGACGTACTGTAGCACATATCAACCAAATCCAAAAGGGCCGGATATCTTTCTCCTCTTTAGCCTGTTAATGGCTGAAGCGGCTTACTCTTGTGCGAAGTGGCTGTGCTCCTAACTGCTTGTGTTTAGGTTCCTCAGCTCGTGGACTGTCGTCAGGGAGGAACTTATACAGCAAAAATCCCGCCATGTGCTTCATCCCTGGATCGTTACACTAATGCTTTGCCTGAGTGTTGACAATACCAGCAGCGTGTTATCTGTCAGTTGTCTGTCCACTATTCCTCCAAATGTCTCTTTTTTAGCTCAGAACAGCGCTTCCTGATGTGCTTTAGCCTGTCTAAACTGCTCAGTTCTAACCCATCGGTCTCTGGCTGTCACAACACATTGGTGCAGCTTACGTTTGCCTCTGGAGTCCTTCCTTTATCTAGCCAGTTTCCTGTTCCACGGTGTTCTGTCTGTGGGCCTTGTGATTTGTGTTAAGTCAGTGCATGCGTCTTGTGTTCTGCACTACCTTCCACTTCATGTAGCAGGAAGGAGGACCTTAAGTCGCGAAGCTTCTCCCAGTCCGCCTTGCTCTGATTAAGGCGTCGTTCAGACGTCGCCTGGGTTTTCTTGTCAGAACCAATTTCTTATCAGGATCACACTGTGTGTCCGTCAACCCCCCCCCCCCCCCCCTGCGTTGTATGCGGTGGAGCGCCCTGTTATTTTTTACTGTAATGTCTATATTGTTACGAACATCCGAAAATGTGTTTAGTTGTCCCTCCTTGTTTACCATAAATATGTTGTGTTTGTGAAGTGTGTCTTCAACTGTTTTCCCCCTTTCGTCTGTTGTGTCTGCGTGCGAGCGGGCGTCTGGATCTGCTATTGTAAGTCTTCTCTTTGTCGCGTATTGTGCAAGCCGTATCATATCCTTGAATGTCTCTCTGTCAGGGGAGTATTGGCTGTAGATTGGGGCGATCACACATGTACAGTCAGTTCCACAAAAATGTGTTCGCCGTTTCCTGTATGAAATAAAAAAGACTTATGAACATATGTGTACATGAAAATGCATTTTATTACTAATTGCAGAATTACCTAATAGTTAATCCAATCACCGGCATGATAGATTATAGCTTGGCACCTTTTTGGCATGCTTTTCACGAGATTTTGTGGATATTCTCTCGGTAACGATCTCCGTGTCGTCCTGATTTTGTATGACAGCCGCCTCAAAGTTATGTTGGCTTTCCTTTAAGCTGCATCTTAATATACGACCAACGTTTTCAATCGGATTTGCATCCGGAGACACTGCAGGCCAATCCACCGTGGACACCCCATTGAATTATTTCAACGCTGCACAGAGATGACTGCGATGTTTCAGATCATTATCTCCTTGAATCACCCAGTTTGCCCCGCTCGAACCAAACAGCTTCTTAACGGGCCTCAGAAGACATTTTTGATAAATATTACACATTTTTTTCAGCGTTTAAATTCGCTATAAATAAGTGCAAATAGCCAAAACTGCAGCCGACAAAACAAAACATTCAACTCTCACACTGTTTACCTACACACTGTGCAAAAGCGCATTGTGCTCCGATTCCAGACCACTACCAGAGATGCCGCAGCGGACTTTGCATTTAGCATTATGGCGTACACTTCCTTGTGGAACTGACTGTACCCTTACCAACGACGACCTATATTGCAATGACGTGTCCTGTGCAGAATTGTGCAATATGTGTGACTATACGAGAATACCTACTGTTTAAGACGGCGATAGGTGGCTTGGGGCTGTTACCAAGACAGTTATCTTAGAAGCTGATTCAGCATGCGTTTTTATTATTGTCGACGATGGCGAGTGAGTGGTTATTTAGACGGCCTCACGTATCCAAACTCATTGGTCCAAATCTGTTTTTTCCTCTAGGATCAGACATCTTTCACTCGTCATGTAGTATAACGATACGCTCTCTGAAAGAACTCTGGAGCACCCATTTATTATTTCCTTTCCAAAAATAAACCTGGACTTTCGCATTAAACTATTCGCGGAGGCGTAAACACAGAATCAAAATTAGGGGAAGCGGAACCATTGTATTGTCTCTCGATAGACGACAGCTAGTCAGTCATTTTTATTTCTCAAACGTGTGATAGCTTACTGTAATTTGTGTGCTATTCCCCTTTTCACATAATGATTTCACGCAGTTTTCTAATAACAGTTTCCTGAAGCGTTGTAATTAGTATTGATTTCATGGGTTGGGGGGTATGAATATGTGACGAGGGGCAATAACATTAGTCACTTAGTCTCAGAACTGCTTGCAGCTGGGATTGCGCTGTCGTAGTAATGTTAATTGTATGTCACTACCGTTTGAGGTCACTCGTTTGATTTTCGCAGCGTTACAGCCGTGTCAGTTGGCAGGCACCTACGGACTACCAATGGCACGCATGTTAACGCGACGTAATCGAAACCGTCAATCAGTTATCGCCCCGCTAATGCTGCTCCTTGAAGGATCTTAGCGCTAATTGTTTTGAGCCACACATGAGCACTTCGATTTTTTAGGATGGTGTATAGTGCGTATGAGTGATAAAAGGATCACGTTTTTACGGTTTCGGGTTCTTCATACATCGTAGGAATCTCTGATACCTGACTTCTGTAATCTGCACTGACAGAACAAGCTGCTGACACACCAATCTTCTGCAGCGATGTTATCTGCCCGACGGTTATCAAATCGTAATGAGCTACTTGAGCGTTAAGCTTCTGCGAGTTTTTCTATAGATAGCAACTTGTCACCGATACAGGGCTACCTTGACGGCTGACCTATTGTCACAACTGAGTCATCAGATAAGAAACGGGAAAACTCTTTCATATATTACAAACTACTGGAAGCTCGGGCGATCCGTGAGGTAATCTTCATCAGAGGCAAGTGGTCTCGGGTTCGATTCCTGGCCGGGTTTTCTACCCGGGAACTGGGTGTTCGTGTGGTCATCATCATCATTATTTGTGATAGTGACTAAATTGGATTGTGAAAAGAAAATGGATTGTGTAAAATTTGGGACTTTGTACGGGCGCTGATGACCGCGCAGTTGGCCGCCCCACTCACCAAGCATCATCGTAATCATCAGAGGCAAGGCAGTACGTCAAATTACAGATGTGAATGTTTGTAATGAGTATGGAGAGACGTACTTCGGTTTGCAGAGACCGTGGGACATAGTTGATGTACAAGGTGCGTTCCATAAGTAATGCAACCAAAATCATAAAAAATCATTAATTGAATATATTCGTACAAATAATCAAAAATTTTAAAAATAGCACCCTATTGCGTCGATACACTTCTGGAGGCGGTGTTTCCATGCCTGGAAGGCATCCTGGAATGCCTTTTCCGGAATGTTCTTTAGAGCTGATGTAACATGCGCCTGGATGCTTGCAATCGTGTCCCAGTGTTTTCCTTTCATGACTTCTTTTAACCGAGGAAACAAACAAAAAAAGGTAGCGGGAGCCAGGTCAGGACTGTAGGGAGGCTGGGGAACCAATTGGGTCTTGGTCCTGGCCAGTCGTTGACAGTGAAGGCGCTGTGACTCGGCGCGTTGTCGTGGTGAACTTTCCACGTGTCCTTGATGTCGCTTTGGCGGCGCGAGACCCTCCTTTTCAGTCTTTTGAGCACTTCTAAGTAGAAAGCTGAGTTCACTGTAGTCCCGGTAGGTACGAATTCGTGGTGGACAGTGCCCCTGACGTCAAATAAGACAATGAGCATGATTTTGATCCTGGACTTGCTCATGCGTGCCTTCTTGGGACGGGGCGACGATGGGGTGTGCCACTCTGAACTCTGCCTTTTTGTCTCAGAGTCGTACTCAAAAATCCACGACTCATCACCAGTCATAACTGAGTTTAAAAAATGAGGATTATTTTCAAACATATCCAACATTTCTCGGCACCGAAGCACTCGCATGTGCTTGTGTTCGTCGGTCAACACTTTTGGGACGAGTTTGGCGCACACATTTCTCGTGTTCAAATCTTAGGTTACAATACGGAAAACGGTTCTTTTTTTAAATGTTTAGAGTTTGTGCTGTCAATTGCAGGCTCAGCCATCTGTCAGGAGTTCAAACAATCGTACACACGCGTCACATTTTCGTCGACTCGTGCGGTTGATGGCCGTCCACTGCGAGGTTCGTCGGTGATCTCCTCTCGGCCCTCCATGTACGACTTGTGCCATCGGAAAACTTGTGATTTGGACAAGCAATCATTCCCTGTGGCATGCTGAGGTAATGGAAACGTTTCGGTGGCGGACTATCCAAGTTAAACGCAAAATTTGATAGCTTACCGTTGCTCTACAGAATGATCGATTGTGCCGTGTTACATAATCTCAAAACGGGGTTGACGGAAACGCACGTCCTGACGCAGCCTAATGAGACAAAGAGCGTTTTGAAGCTAACACCCCCTCCACTGAGCCCAGCCGATTACAACACGCTGTGGTGTACCGTTGCGTCAGAAAAAAATTGGTCGCATTACTTATGGAACGCACTCTGTAGTGAGTTAATCAGAATACTTTTGACACTAAGTTTCAGCCAAAAACGCGACGATGAGCAGTTGTTTCCTAGCGAACACTCTTAGTTAAGATTTGCCGTTAACCCGGATGCTGGTTTGTAGAGCATAGTGTTTCATTTGGCTGGTCCTGTTAGAAGTCCTATGAAGTGCCGCTCTTTTCCTCTGGCACATCCTACCGGTAATTAGGGAGCCTTAACAGTTTGACGAGCCACCGCGTAAACTGCATATGAGCTGCACTAGTGAAACATTGGTTGCAGGCTTTTTTCATTCTCTTATGAAACACGTGTTTTAGATTAACGCACCTCGATTTGTATTGCAGCAGACATCCCAGTTAATTAACTGTACAGCAAAACTGGACTAATTCGATTTCTTAGCGCAGAGTAATCTTCCAGAAAAGATTCTTAACTTTTAGGGAAGTCAATGGGAAATAAAATAAAGAGGACAAAGGCAGGATTCGCGTGAGTGATACACTTCTGAGAGCGCAGAGTGTTTGTAACCACGCTCGTTGAGTTAATGTGGCCGTGTTGATGGGATTAGACTGACATTCGGAGCGAGGATTTTGCAGCAGCTGCAGAAGTGATCCGTAATGTACACACTCTAATTTTCATTAATGATGCCTGCAGCTAAGATGTCTGCCGTATCAAAAATAGTTATTCATACTGAATAACCGTCTCCTAGAACAACTGTACGCCTTTCATGCCGAAATAATGCGTGGTGTCTTTAAGATGTTCCATGTGGTTTAGTGCAGAGGAAGCTCCGAGGAACCATGTGTACACCTAACAGCTGTCCGTGTGATCCAGCACTAACATCTGTTCATAGTCAAGTTTCCTCCGTTTCTGATACTCTTAATCTCATCGGCGTTTTGGTCTTCTGTGTATTAGGTTTCCTCTGTTCCTCATTTCTTGTCAAAATGAACTTTACCTTCACTGCTGTTCTTCTTTCTGTTGCTCATATTATTTTAAAATATGTCTTTGAAATTTTGCAGCTCGCTGCTAGTAATCACGTCGTGGAGGATTAAGCACTTGTAGTAACTGAACCACTTTATGCGACCCTATAAACACAAATGAAACCATATTTAGTATCATTTCTTGACCATTGACGTTTGCAACGAAACATGTTGCGTTTGAGTATGTCGGTCTGTTGATTAATTACTTGTCATTATCCTCTTCACTTTGTAGTTTGTAGCACTGCATACATTTTCCTCCCTCTTCTTGAAACAGCTGTGTCCTTATCAGGCGCACAGTAAAACTGGTTAAATTTATTCACGATTTGGCTGGGAGTCTTAATTTCCTGTTTTTACGTAAGACACGATCAGTAATACATACCACACCCTATTACATGCAGAAGATGTAAAAGTCGTCCCTAACTTGACCTTGGATAAGTCATGTGAGTGTTCTTTTTTCATATTTCTATTTTCATCACTTGTACTTGCCTGCTCGTGGATTGTACGCGTTCGTGCATGATTTGTCTTAAGGGCTCTATCGTTACTTTTTTGAGCCTATCGCTCATTGCAAGAGGACATTACGGACCAGCCGTCTTCGATTTTCTTCAAAGAATTTGAAAGCCAGTGCTCGGACATCAATATCCTGAAGCCGTAAGATGCACTTGTGAAAAAAAGTACTCGAAAAAATCGACTTTGAACGCTTCTGACTGCTGTTAATGAGAAAACAATTCTTGGTTCTTCATTAAGAGAGATAGCCATTTATAGCTGAGTGCATAGTGTTCTAGTCGCAAAATCGTGACGTTGACAGGTGGAGCCTCACTAGAAGCAACTATTTTTACTTTTATTTCAATTGTACAATTATCACCAAACAAAATAATGATTATCAGATATTGAACCATACTTTAATTAAATTAACGTATTTATTAAATTGCCAATCATATGGAAATGCGATTTTCATTTATAGAAAAGAAACTTCCTGCCAGATTAAAACTGTGTGCTGGACCAAGGCTCGAACTCGATATCTTTGCCTTTCTCGGGCAAGTACTCTATCGATTGAGCTACCCAAGCACCATCACGATCTGTCCTCACAGCTTTACTTGTGTCAGTATCTCATCTCCTGCCTTTTCAAACTTCAGGTAAGATTTCCTACGAAATTAGCCGGACTAGCACCCCTGGAAGAAAAGATTTTGCGTTGGCATGGCTTAGCCACGGCTTGGACGTTTCCAGAATGAAATTTTGACTCTGCAGTGGACTGTGCGCTGATATGAAATTTTGTGGCAGATTAAAACTGTGTGTCGGACCGAGAGTCTAACTCTTCTATACTTGCAGCGATTGAACAGTATTACTGATATATGTATTTTTCCCTGTAACAAAATATATTACGTATTTATGTACCAAAATTTAATTTGTTGTTTAATTTGAGCGTGTCAGTTTCATTGTTATGAAGACAGTACGAAGACGGATATCTTGGGAGTCGAAAACTGATGGAGCAAGCAGCGTAAGTGGAAACACTCTCACCCACGTAAAATTATCTTCCCTAAGTCTTTGTGTGACGGCTAGGGGTTAAGCGTATGACGTAGTCAAGAAGTGAGTCGTCTCGATATTTTTAATAATAAATTGATCCATCAGTTGTCGCGGGACAGTCGTGAGTTAGCAGTTAGTTCCGGTCTGTATTATAGCGACCATTCACATTTCGTCCGTGTACTATGACGACACACATTTCTTTCTTTCTCTTTTTTTCTCCCGTTTGCCCTGCATTAATTTTCGACAATCATACGGAAAGAAACACGAAGTGCGATGTGATGTAAGAACACACACACACACACACACACACACACACACACACACACACACACACATTCGCAGGCTGCGACAGGTATCGGAATTGTGTGACAATTGGAATCTACCTCCTAAAATGCCGACAATTTAGCGACAGCTTCGTTTCTCGGAAGTACAAAAGCTGTTATCGTGACAAGCCTTGTTTCCAATCGGCGCATCAATCTCTTCCAGTAATTTTTCAGTCGCTTTCCACAGTCTCCCCAAGAAGTGTTAGTACCTATTTACACGTTCCTGAAAGCGCGCGTTAACGGGAAAAACCTCGAACAGGAAGTCAACAACCGAAAAGACGAAAAACGTTACGCATGAAGAATTGACGAGCACACTAGAGGAGAGGGCAGGCTTCATATTTCTTTGAAAATAATTTCTTTTAAAGGACAAACGCATGTTTCGAAATTGAGAATGAGCGATGATGATTATCGTTTTCTGCTGGATCTTGTGCAACATAAATTAACGTAACAGGACACTGTGAACAGAAAAGCAATTACTTTCAAGAAATTATCAGCTGTTCTACGATTTTCATAACACTGGTGAATCGAAGTCTGTCAAAGAAAGCCGTACTTCTGGTGTATAAACGTCATCACTGCCTGTGTCAGTCCCTTTCGACGTGTCAGTGACGCACCTTTCTCGGCAGCACTGTAAACGCAGTTTTTCTTTTCGTTTTTTAGTTTCCTCATTGTTGTCTAAGGAAAAGGCTTGGCAAATGTTTTGTCTGAAGTGTGATACTATATGGGACAGAAACATGGACGCCGGGACGAGAGGATGAAAAAAGGTTAGAAGCATTTGAGATGTGGATGTGGAGGAGAATGGAGAGGATAAGCTGAATGGAAAGAGTGAGTATATAAAAGGTTTGGTGAGAGAAGATGTCTGCTGGAGGTTATAATAGAAGAGAAAAAGAACTGGTTGGGACATTCATTGAGAAGGGAGTGCTTGGTAGCAGATGCTTTGGAAGGACTGGTTTGTGGGAGAAGACTGAGAGGAAGAGAGAGATACAAGTTGATAGACGACATAAAGGCAAGAGAAAATTATGCGGACTTCAAGAGGATGGCAGAAGACCAGGCTGGAGAACTACCACGTGAAAACCTGCCTTTTGGCAGAACAGTAATGATGATGATGAGTGTTGTCTGTGGCCTCCATTTTTGACATACAGCGTATTTCGTGTAACACTGTATCACGTTTGTTTCTGTTGTGATAATTTCCACTTGTGATGTTAGAATGGCACTACTTCATCTTAGTTAAAATATTAAAGTGTTCTTTGCAGCAAGTATCTCGAAATCACTTTGTGAGCACGCTTCGGGAGCTGTGAAGTGCACAGCTGCAGACGTCTTCCCCATTTGAAAGCTCAACTCAGACTGAACACTTCGGCTTCTGTCGGCAACAGTCTTGTGTCACCTGATCGGATGCGCTTTCCCGCACGGATATAAACTTTGCTTCTGTCCGGTGCATCATGCAGCAGCAGGGTGGGTGTAGCGAGTTAAGGCAACCTGCGCGACTCCGGAGACCTAATTACCTCACGGACTCACCTACGCTCTAATGGCTGCGATTTATTGCCGAAAAACTTAGAAGATGCAAGAAGGCTACTAAACAAGCTTCCTGCTCTACGCTTGTCCGTTCTCTGCTAGAGCATGCTTCACGGTGTGGGATGCGTCTCAGATAGGATGGACCGAGGACATCGAAGTACTTCAGACTAGGGAAGCTCGTTTTGTATTATCGCGAAGTAGGGGAGTGAGTGCCACGGGTGTGATACGCGAATTGGGGTGACAACATAAAAACACAGCATTTTTCGTTGTGGCAGGATCTTCTCAAGAAATATCGATGACCAATTCTCTCCTCCGAATTTGAAACATTTGGTTGGCACCCACCTACATAGGGAAAAATGGTCATTTTAATAAAAACCAGGACACGCACGGAAAATTTTAAGTGTTCGTTTTTACCATGCGCTGTTCGAGAGTGGAACAGTTGAGAAATAGCTTGAAGGTGGTTCGATGAATCCTCTGCCTGGCACTTAATTGTGAGTCATGTATATGTTTAAGGGATGATCAAGGTCTTTCCGTTCGAAGGCCTTACAGTCCAGAATCGGTGTGCCAGTCCGGCAAAAACGCCGTGACCATTGAGGCAGTCATCCCATCGACACACCAGGTTGAAGATAGCCGTTTGGTAAAACACTGTGTCCTGCTATGTGAGGAAGACTGTAACTGCCTCCTGCATAGCTTCGTTCAAGAGGAATCGTCGACACTTAACTCCCCCCCCCCCCTTAAAAAAAATAGGGACCGGATGTGTGATAATCGCATGGATGATCGAATGTCTCCCACTTGTCCATAGTGGATGTGTCTGACCTCCCAGATCGACCGACGTCTTGTGTCGCACCGCTACCAGCACGGAAATTGGCGCACCTTTCGGCAGCGGTCGTTTACGGCAGACATGCTGCCCCAAACATATTCTTCATTCTCCGATGGATGTCTACCGGTGTTTCTCATTCGGCAGCCAAGAAAAGAATAGCAGTACGTTGGTCCTGTTTTGGACGCCTATGGTAAAAACGTCACCATAGTTCATGTTTCTGCTTTTTACCGCACGCACGTCGAAAATACAGGAATGCCACACAAACAACCTTGCCTTCATGTCGGTGCTATACCGACATCGGAGTCGCGCTGCGTTGCATACTCGTGTATGCTGCAGCAACGCCCTTTTTGATCGGTCCTTGTAGATCTAGATCCATTCGTCACCACGTCTCTGTAAACGTCACAGATCTGACGGCGAATCTATAATATTGTTACGTTTCTTCCCAACAGAAAAACACATTTGCTGCTCGAATCTCACGTTCAGTCTGTTCCGATTCTGTTCATCGCTATAAGAATTTGCCATCGTCCCTTTATGCTGCGAGCTAAATTAAATATATATTGGGAACAAAAGAAACAAACTAAATGGTACGCATGAACAACATGGTAGATGCACCAGAGTTGCTGGGATATATCAACGGAGTGTATTTATATAGAGAACCTGTTGTAGTAGGCCTTTTAAAGTAACTATCTTCATGTTTCATCTGTCTCTCTTTTCCGTCTCCTCGCCGAGTCCCTGTAAAGAATTATTTATCATCACTTTCGACATAGTACCATTTCTGCCATTATATCGACAAGCAGATTTATTTGCAGGTCTGTAAGATAGGAATGTGAAATGGCTAGCAAGCGTAATGGATCAGATGTGTAGGATGTATTGGGCAGAAAGGTGTTTACAAAAAGCTCGTATAAATATGTGTCCCACAGCATTCAACCACATATGAAGCGTATCAACCACCTTTACTTCAGTATCTGAATTATTCGCCGTAGTACCAGTATCCGAACACTAAGACCACCAGGCGTAATGATGTTAGAATTTTTATTGCAGAATTGGAGGTTAACAGACATATACCGAAGAAAACAATCAGTGTATCTTGGTAATTTCTAATTGACGTCTGTATCACTCGTAGGTACGAGTGGTATAATGCTTTAAAGCACTGCACTAGGACGACAAAGGCTAACATCCTCGTTTTAAGCAGGCGGTATTTTGCGTGAGTCATTGCGCCACCCGCGTCAGTCGCCTCCGACATCCACGATCGATCTGTAATTCAAAGTAGCGTCGCTCTGCTACTGTAGCCACTCTTAACGTTGCCTCCGCTGTCAAAACAGCGACGAGACTGGAGATTTTTATTTGTACAAAGTCATTAAAGATTACTTCTTTCGGGACAGATGATGGTCTTCAGACGGGTTCTACAGGGTGTATCGTAATTAATGGCGTAAACGCACACAGTTGGAAGTACACGATGCTATAAGCAGTAAACTAATTGATACCTTACGAGCTATGTGCACTTCTTCGTCTTCGGTACAGTGAAACATATCTCTTCTATTGCAGACTCTGCTTGCCATATTTTAGGAGAAGGGAGTTGGGATCAAAACGTGAAAGATATGTTCAGTAAACATGGGCTGTAAAGAGCATAGCTTAAAAGCTACGAGGACTTGGCCAAACCGCTACTGTGAAACATCTGTTAACACTGAACAAGTGCTGGTAGCTCTTAAGGTATACATTTTTGATCATTTATTTACGAGACTTTTGTTCTTATATCAGTTCCCGAAAGAACAGATACCATTGATGACCGTGCAGCTTCTCTAGAATGAAATGATAATTAAATCGACACCACACTGGACGTGCATTCGGGAGGACGACGGTTCAATCCCGCGTCCGGCCATCCTGATTTAGGTTTTCCGTGATTTCCCTAAATCGCTCCAGGCAAATACCGGGATGGTTCCTTTGAAAGGGCACGGCCGATTTCCTTCCCCGTCCTTGCCTAATCCGATGAGACCGACGATCTCTCTGTCTGGTCTCCTCCCCCAAACAACCCAACCCAACCCAACATGTTGAAAATGTGTGCCCCGACCGGGACTCGAACCCGGGATCACCTGCTTACATGGCAGACGGGGAGCGTGCAAGGGATAAGTCCCTGCAGGCGCACTATCCTTCGTGCCCTCGGTGGCTCAGATAGACAGAGCGTCTGCCATGTAAGCAGGAGATCCCGGGATCGAGTCCTGGTCGGGGCACACATTTTCAACATGTCCCCAATGGTGTATATCAACGCCTGTTTCCAGCTAGGGTGTCGATTTAATTATCATTTCACTTTTGTTCTTATTTTGATCCATACTAGCTATGGAAAGCAAAGAACTTGCAGTTGAAGAGTTTTGTTTCACAATATGGAAGGTGGGGTGTTGCTCATAGCTTTTAAGGTATGCGTTTTTGAGCACCTGTTTACTGACGCCATTAATTATGAAACACCCTATAACGATTAGTTTTTGATACGCACAGCATTATGCAGAAAGGAGCTGTTATATCGGGTCATATGCTTGCATTCAACTCTGTGTTTCAACAACAAACTGGAATATTTGAAAGCTAATGTTTAGTAACGTTAACGGAACTGGTACGCGAATGAAAGACGACGTAGTACTTAGCGTTATTTTACATTTCGTGACATGCTTAACGAGCTTTTGACGTGATTAGGAAGAACTGTTTAACACGTGCGCCACTCTGACGAGTTAATAGCTAGAGTATCCTTTTTTATTTTTATCGTGTGGATCACAAGTAAAACTGACGATCTGCTATCAGACCCCTCGTCAGTTGCAGGTGGAATGGTGACGATTGCGGCGACCTGGGTAAACAGTAGTAGAATATTCGACCTTTGTCAGTGGATTGGTTTATTCCTGACATTATATGTTTTAGAAGATGTCTTCCGTTTTCAGCTGCATCCTTAGGAGAAATATGTAGTTTACTTTGGTGAATGCTTTTCCGAGATGTGTCGTCATTGACATCGAGGTCTGACAGTGCGTGAAATATTTTAATGTAAGGGACCGTCATAACGTCGTCAGGTAAAAATAAAATAAATAAAAATAGAAAACAGGTCTCACTAGATGGGAACGATGTAAATATTTCACCTAAGCACACTTGAAGACAGAGAGATACGTTGCAATGAATGAGGCACTGGAAATGTCATTCGCGCTGTGGCCGCGCCGATTTAGATTTTCCGCGGCATCCTTGAATCACTTCAAGGGAATGCCAGTACCATTCAATAAAGGGCAATGGCCTCTGTAGCTGCGCTACCTCCGTTTTAAAAATACCTGTTTTTCCGTGGCAGGAATACGTAAGGCATAAATTTTAGGAGGTCCATAAAGACAGCACAAGGGCTCGTAGAGTCGCGTGCTGCCCGACGGAAGAGTGGTAACGGAACTCTTGTGTTCTGCACAGCCGGATCTCGGTGTCCGAGGCGCGAAACGTGTCCTCGATAATCGATACTGCAAACGGCCCGGGCTCAAGGGCAAGGCTGGGAGCAGTCGGACGCGTCACTCAGCGGCCCGCCAGCGCTACGGACGCCGGGGGCGAGGGGTGTGGACCGCCCCCACCGTGGGGCGCGGCCGCAGCCGCTTGTACCGCGAGTCCACCCCCACTGCCTGGCCGGGCGGAGATTGGTTTCTAAAGCAACTTCTCCCCCTCCTCCTCCTCGGTATGAGGTCTCCTGGGTCCCAATTCTCTATCGTTCATACCGGTCGCTGTAGTAGGTTAGTCTCGGTAGTGACGTCATTTTCGGTTCTTTATCGAAATATCCTATTCAATAAGCTTCTGAGACTTGTTACCGAACGGTCCTCCCACCGATTTTACGACAATTGTTCCGAGAGGTTTTGGATTTCAGTCTGGCCCTGTCGATCGGTGAGCTGTGGTTCATGTGCACCTATAATTTGTTATTTTAAACATATTTAGCGGTTTTAGCTTTGGATTTAGTGATTGTGTTACTAATGAATCACCAGAGGATGCATCCGGTTGGAAAGTGAGTTTGTAATAGACTATTTTCCTTTGTTAGAAATATGGTTAGGTTAGGTTGTTACTGTGAATGATTACATCCAAAAATAAAAAAAAAGTTTTTGGTCAATATTCTCTCAAAATACATGTTATTTTTATGGAAATAAGAGTTTAAACATCATTAAATATCAAGACATCTGCTCTGCTTACGTATATTACATGAGTGTGAACTGACATTACTAGTGCCTTTGTGTACTTTTTCCCACAAATGGGTTAGTTAGTAATTATCGAAACCTGTTTACAACTTTCAAGTAACAATGGAAAGCAATTACGTGAAGCTTGATATTGGAAACCTTCCAAACTATCACACATTTGTGACTTGCACAGCAGCGTTTGGCAACGAAGTCAGCCTACGTTCCTATACAATATACACAATACCACAAGATGTGAGCACCCCATGTCTCTTGTTAGGCGTGGCCAAGTGGTTGATGCCGGCACGGTAGCTCAGTGTGTTTGCCGGCACGGTAACTCAGCGTGTTCGGTCAGGGGGTTCGTTGCCCTCTGTAATAAAAAAACTTAGTTAATGGATCAAACGGGTGTCTTGCGACGTCCGCCCCGAGCAGATACATCGAACAAAAACGAACAAAAGAGATTAAAAAAAAAAAGTGGTTAGCGCGCGTGAATGCGATACGAAAGGTCACGGGTTCGCGCATGGGTGGATATATGCAACACGTTCTGAGACATTGTTATTCGGTAAGTTTTTTCGCGAATATTCGTTATTACTTACATGTAAGAGCGCACTTCCTCAGTAATGATTTCGTGATTTCTGTGTGTTTAAAATACGAAATATGAAATGGCTGTGAGAGAACAACCGACAGTGACCTTTAAATTTTTTCTTGTCAGGAATAATTCACCATTTTTTTTTAATATGTAGCGATTTCCGAGTATGCGGTTCGGCAGGAATCTAAGAGCACAACTTAAATTACTGGGAATGTAACTAGCAGCAGTCATCTTCATAATCTTGCTTGTCACAAGTATTTGTCTGCGATCGAATCCTCAACCACAGAAGACAGAGATGAACGATCTCTGCCGTAATCTTTTTAGACTGTAGCACCATATACGAAACATTTTCATTCATGAGATGCATGTTATAAACTTCGACGAACTGCAGGATCTCTCGAAAATTCGTTTTTTTTTTTTTTTTCACCAATTTGGTTTTTAAGACCCGAATCGTTGACGCGTCATATAGGGAAGTGGGCTGCTTAATCATTTGGATCTCCAGGAGCGTGTTATAACAACATTCTGTTTATCTTCTTATTCTTTGAAACTGTCGGAGTCAATTTTTCGGGTGTTTTTGTAGTTTTTTTAGTACAATGTGGTACTACACACTAGTCCTAACTCATTTTCCGAAACGTAAAATCCAAAACACGATGTCAGTGTGAATGAGAATAAGATGACATAATGCGGCATTTACGACAATTTGCAGACTACAGTCAAATACGCTATCGTTATCATGCATGCGTGGAAACATACGGTCAGAGAAACTGTAAAAATTTTTATACATTTCATCTGAGAATCATGGAAATGGATATACTGCGCCTGATACTGTTAAGGAGGAGGCAAGGGCGATGAAGGCGGGCACGTCAGCTCGATGGAATACGGCGTCTTGAGTTATGGCAACGTAAACGCAGTTTTCGGTACTTGGAAGGATGGCGCGCCTGTGTCGTCTGCTAGCAGCTTTGTGTTCGTGGCGCTGTGCGCGCTGCAGTGCGGTTCTCTAGACCCGAACGGTATCGCTACCGAAATGCATACGGAATAACACAGGGACTCTAATTCGAGTACTAGACCGTCCGGTGCTATTGAGTACCGAAACGATCGGCACAGTGGCGGAAAGATACAGAATAGGCACCCAGGAGACACACGAGCGGGGTAGCGCTTTCCTCCTCCATCCTTCCCTAATCCGAGCTTGTGCTCCGTTTCTAATAACCTCGTTGACGACGGGACGTTAAACAGATGTATAAGCTTCGTTTTCTAAGAAAATTCGACATCGTTTTTTAGCTATTTACAAAGTGTGTCTAAGGCAGGTTAGTAAAAACTTTCTAAAGCCAAGATCAGATAACTATTTCTTAATGTACACACAACCGGTTTCGAAAGACTTTGCTGTTATCTTCAGGTCTTCAAAAATGTATGTTCTGAAAGTGTTCATTTTGAGTTGGACCTCACACAATATAAAGGTTTGTCAAAAACAAAACATTTTTTTTTAATTTATCTACATGACAATTTGGCTTGAGGTCCAACTCAAAATGATCACATTTTATAACATAATCCAGACAATATTTGAATATTCATTAGGTTAATTTGATTTCTATACTTTATGGATGTGCAACCCTGGGCTCCGAGCGCGGAATTCCAGCACGCCAGCAGATTCCTGTGGTCTGCCTCCTCCTCAACACCGTAGTTCTGCAAAATGTTTTCGTCACTCTCTGTGCAATACTTACTTCGGGTTACGAACCGTACGTTATTTTCTGTGAGTGTCTGAAGCAGACAACCATGAGTCAGCAGAGTATTGCAACTATCCATTAGAAGACACTTGCGTAGTTAGAATAATTCCTTACTGCATATGAGCTCCGAATTTTACGCTCTCCCTAATCAGTTTGTTCCAGCAAATGATAACAGAAAACTTAGTGCTACAGAAATATTTCGTGTTGTATATCTTACTTATCTGATGAGCCAAAACTTTATGATCACCTGCTTAATAACTTGTTTGTCCATCTTTGGACGGACGTATAATTGATTCTGCGTATCAGGATTCGACAGCTTGTTGGTAGGTTTATGGAAGTATGTGGCATTAGATGTCTACGCACAGATCATGCGATTCGCTAAAAAACGCGCCGCTGATTTGCGTAGTAGCCAAGACACCTCTCTGGCGCGATACATAGCCTTTTAAGTCTTCTAATGTCACAATAGTAAAAGTGAATATCACAGAAGCAATAGCAACCTGACCGCATGCTCTAATGCCAACGCCTTAAGATCGCGGGTTGCTTTCCGGTGACCACCTAAAATTTTTCTCGCCTGGAAAGCTCAGGAAGGAGGTCCATTCAGCTTTGTGTGGCCAACTGAAAACCTGCTTGAATATAAAAGCGGTGAAATTAACGCGCAAGTTACTGAACGATACTTCGTGTGACCTGCACTAGGCTAGCTCACACGTGAAGTTTATTCATTAGCAATGAAATTATCAGCCTTTTTTTAAAGTAAAGAACAAGATAGCTTACGTATTAAGATGATGGATATTGTTGTTTGCAAAATTCTGATTTAGGTCCAGTTAGTATGGCGGCAGTAAGAAGAGAACTGCAAAGGAGTTTTTCAATAGTATTACGGGAGAGTAAAATTGGTGTTAAGAACCGAACTCGACTCCGGGAACAAAATTGCGGATGTAAAGGACGCTGGCAATAGCCCTGAGTACAGCGCCGATCTGGCGGACTGCACCCACCAATACATTGTGGATTTAGACCGTAAGATACGAGAGGTGCTCAGCATGTATGCTTTTATGAACTTCAAAGCTGACATCGACAGACTGTACGTCAGATGCAAGGAAGGAGGACGATGTCTAGGAAATACGATGCAATATTCAGTTTGGCATGTATGTGACCCAACACTCGCGAATCATCCACTACTGCGTTAAATAACGCGGTCTGAATGGGCAAATGGGGAATACGTATTGTCCAGGCTAAGAAGGCTTCAAGAAGGTTCTCACTGAAAACGGAAGGTACTGACAATGATTCACTTCTGCAATGGGACATCATAGTTAAGACTCAGAATAAAATAATCCTGGAGATAGAAATCTCCACATGGTCAGTAGCGTAACTGCCTGGAGAACATAAACATGGACGGATATTGAATGCATCTTTGGCTTAAAGGGGAAGAACAAGTGCAGAGGCAGAATCTCTAGTAGTAGCTGTATAAGATCAGCCATTACGTATAATGAACTACGTAAAAGTAATAATAATAACCACTTAAGATGATAGACGTCGACTTTATGGAGTACGCTCAGAGACTAAGAACCACGTAATAATAGCCTGTCATATCTTAGAGAAGAATGAACACCTCAAGAGATACAATAAGCTGTGTTCGTACCTTCAGTGGTAAATTTGCAGCACTATGAGAGTACCAGATCTTTCCAACAGCAGGTGAGGTCGCAGACTTGAAGCAGTCGCAACGCTGGACGTAACACTATCTTGTACGATCAGCAAATACACAACGACCGACTGGTAGCAGCTAAAATACCTGACATCGTTGTACATCAGCCACATGAAAGGTCATGGCTCTTATGTAATATCTTCAGTCCCGTGTGATGGGAACACTAAGATACAGTGACTTAGAAGAAACTGAAATATAAGGATTTGAGCTTAGAGATCAGTCGATTGCGAAATACAAAAGCTATTGTCCTCTCAGTCATTATTGGTGACCTGCGATCAATTCCACCTAACTTTAGAATCACATGCTGTAGTAAAGGCCCTGAAATACAGGACCTCAATCGGTATTAAGTTTTGTTTTAAACTTGGAAAAACCACTGCACAAATCCGTCAGATGTGAAAGCAAGATGTTGGAGACAACGATCTACGTGACTCAGACTTTCCATTGGTATAAGCGTTACAGAAACGGGCCAACATTGACAGATGACGACGGCCTTTCCGCTTGGCCATCAGCTGGCACCATATTAAAAATTCAGCTGGAGTCTGCAGGCTCTTACATAGATCAAGACTTCTCCAGTATCCTGGGACTAAGCGCGAGGTTCTAAGAAGCTGACAATTGTTTTCAACCCACTGTAGTCACGAGACGTAGCTCTATGTGACTTCTTCGTCTTCCCCTTGATGAATACACTGAAGGCGATGGTGCAGGTTAGATTTATTTAAGGCGTGATAACATGTCTGAAACTTTCGGATACCAACTCATATTTCGCAAAATCTAAGACATGTCATTTTTCTGTGACCGTAACTCTCTCAAAAGGAAAGTATTTTATGTAAATTGAGTCACACCAGGAAAGGGATCCACACGATTCAACTCCCTGTACTGTTTGTATCATTTATTGTTGTAGAGTTACTTACCGCAGGTTTACATACCATACGCTGCAGAGTCAGAGGATAGACGGGAAGTTTGCTTTTCTAGAGGGGTTCTGCTTCGTGCTGAAAGCTTATTTATATATTGCTTGCGTGCTTTGTTCCCAGGGACAGATTTACCGAGCACAGTAAGCTCCGCGGTTTTGATGTCGGAGCCGTATCTGAAGACACGGGATACGCTGGTGGCGCTCCTGATTTAATCGTGCAGAGTTTTTCTTTGACGAATAGCGACGCGGTTTCTTCCAATATGCCACAGCAGCAACCTTCTCTCACACGGTGTGTGTCACACTTATACTTGCAAACCTGTGTTACGGTGATGAAGATAAACCGTAGAAGAAGAGAACGACGGTGAAACCTTTCAATTCTAAGAGAAAGCTCAGGATAATCCAACCTTTGTGTGTAGAAATGGTTACTAGTTGAAAGGAGCTGGTTGCAAAATATTTTGAGGAGTGATTTTGTTTGCCATAATGCCGTAATTTAAGACGGAGATATACGGTCAACGTAATCAAGTATAAAGCGAGAGTCCGTGATGCAACATAGGGAAACCCCACCTTTCTGTCGTTGATAGCGATAGTGATATCACTTACTAGCGCCATACATCTGAAAGACGAGTTGATACACTTACGCTGGGCATTGCTAAACTGCCTGGCCAAAATTATTTAACGAGCGATATTTATAATTTTCCTTCCGATTCACGGTTCCCCATTGTGCATGCCTGTAAGGCGTAAGCTATTGAACATTTTGAAATATCGACTCCTTCAGCAGCGTTGTTCCCGCGTGACCGAGTTCGCTAACGATGAGCCAGATCTCTCTCTCTCTCTCTCTCTCTCTCTCTCTCTCTCTCTCCCTCTCCCTCCCTCTCCCCCCCCCCCTCCCTCACACACACACACACACACACACACACACACACACACACACACACTTTCATTCTGTAGGTGGGAAGTGTTGATTGAGGTCCAATAAGTGGAGCTCGATTGTTTTCATCCAAATTTCGGCAAATAGGTGCCCGGTTGAGAATATGTTGCAGGTGATCACCATTTCGGGTATATGACTCATAACCCCGCGAAAATCTTTGTCGTAACCAGGAAACTGAAATTATATTTGTTTCTGGGATAATACGACCGAGACAAGGCGGAAAGAGCTACAAAGTGTTCAGGTGTTCTGACTGCGTTTTTGATTGTTCGTGCTGTGCTAAGTTTGAGGCAGCTACGTGCATGTGTGTCGATTTGTAGCTTGTATCTCCGTGGTATGTATTGTGGCCTGAGATTTTGTAGATCTTTGGTTTTGACGTTTATCCAAAAACAAAATATAATGGTAATAACGTAGACAGCATATTTCAGGTACAGATATATTTTAGTTTTTCGAGTGAAGTGCAAAACAAAGATTAATAAGGAAGCCGCGTCAAATAAAGCAAAGTACTATACCTATGTTATTGTGTCAAGAAATATTCTCATACGTACACAAATTATTTGCATGTGCAATTTTCTTTTTTCTGGGAGGGGGAGGGACGAGGTAAGAGATTTACGGAGAAATAAATTACGGCGCTAATTTCCTGACAAAAGAGAGAGTTTTTTCTGGCGCCCACTGTCTGAAATTGAAGATCTGGTGGAGAAGAACGGTAGCGCTTGCAGGATCGTAGAGAGATGTTTAACTAGCCTATATTTGTCATGATACGTACTAGAGACAAAAGAAGTACGTCGTGTCAGGTAGAGCACATTTGCGCCAAAGAAGTCTGTGTTAATACCCAGTGATTATCAAGCGTTTACCAGAACAAACGGCGTCAGTTACGAGGATGGCAGGGGCTGACTCCTAATCGTGTTGTTCGTGTGCTGTGCTGTGCTGTGTTGTGTTACGAACTGGCCGAATTCGGAAAACTATATTTTGGAAAGTGCTTTACTTTCTGAAAGGACGATGACCCGGAGCATTTTGATCTAAAAACTAAGGTGTGGTAGGTATACAATGATCCAAGATAGCGTGAAGAAGCCACATAAGGAGAAACAAGGAGAAATTTTGACACCAGAGACAGAGAAACTGGTGAATTCTATGATTTAAACGACAACCTGTGTGGTTGTGCCCAGTGACCAGCGTCGTACAGTATTGTAATTCGTTCATAAATCTGCTATTGTGTCTTAATTGAACGAGATAGGGCAATGTTATATACCGAACTTATCCGACTATCCGGATTTGGGTTCGTGTCTTCCCAAAATCACATTTAACGAATCCTTCATGAAGCCAGCAGGCAATTTGTACCCATACCCGAGCCATCACTCCGTACTTGATGACCTCGCTGTCGAAGGTACATTAAATCCTGTGTGTCCTCCTATCCTGCCTTTCTTAAGAAGTAAACATTACACCAGCACCTGAGTTTGGCAGCATTATCTAAAATTCTACACGATCATTTAGCACTTCACCATCTTCAGTGTCGAAGATTGAATTCGTGAATATTACACTACTTGAAGAAAAATTTTTGTGAGTATTTAAATACTTTTTGAATCTATAAACTGAGTTTTATTTGTTTGAGTTATGTGTGGATTGTTTTCGGCTTACTTTATTGTTTATGTGTACTTAATGTCGGAAAGCTCACAGCATGTGAAGATTCCCATCTCCGTTCTTCTCAGAGTCATACGTCTCCCCAAAAGATTCATCGCCATTATCTCAGGTTTGTTAAATGTTTCATGCACACTGTGCGAGTGAGTTAGGCCCGATCAGCGTACCTGGCAAGAACGATGGGCCAGTGAGATAATCGCAAGTCAACGCAGTCTTTCGTAAAATACTGATGATAAGAGAGGCAGACACCCGAGGACTTACATCAGCTGTCCGGTAGATAACATAATTATTGAAAAAATGACATACACTTACTCTGTGTATCTGTTTTGTCTTAGCGCAATTGGAACTATTAGTTTCGACATTAACCTGTCGTCTTTGTTTGCTATTGCTTCAGAAAATTGTGAAACCACGTCTGCCACACTACACGAAGCCTTGGGGCTTTGTAGCACTGCAATGTTATTTTGTGCTCTCTGCTGAAATGAACTTTCCCCATCATACGACGTTACTAAATTTACAGTAGTTATCGGACATCTACAGACATTGGAAGTTCAACTCAAACTAACTGTGCGTACATAAATTTCTCCCATCTGAAAAGATGGGATGTATAACTGGAAATGAGGTGCATTGCAACGTGTTAAAAAGATACGAGGAGTCTGCAATGATCTCGCTATTTAAGTGGCATTAAACTGAAATGATTAAAAAAATGTTGCCAGCTCGGAAAGAGCGTCAGCTAGAGAAAGATGCGTGGCAGTTGCACACGACTCGAAGTGGAAGTGTACATGGGCTCGGATGACTTCGCAAACAGATTTTCGTAAAGCCCCTTCTTTGTTAGCACTCTCATGGATACAAGCCTATGCAGTGTCTCTTTAAGGCCCAAGCGACACAACTGGCCGCTAGGGGCGCCAAGCTGGGGATTTGTGTACACGGTGTATCATAATTAATAGCGAAAATTGACGTGGGTGAAGGCATACGCCAATAGAAACGAAAAAGTTTCAATATACACGGACCCTCAAACGAGCCGACTGCGAGATGAATGCGAACATGTGGATATGAACCGCCTCTGATTGTTCTAGTTAGTAAAAATGTCTGCCAGCCATTCATGCCAAACGACTTGACGCGTCTGCCAACGCAAGTTTCTTAATAATTTGACTTTGAATAGAAACTGAAATCAATCACTGGAAAGAAAACTATTAAAATTAATTGGAGCTGACGACCATTGCCGATGGTGGATGCTTCTTTGCTGGTGGCCAAATTGACTTCTAGAAAAATGCTATAAATTTTAGAAATATCACCGTCAGTTTTGGGGAGGGGGGGGGGGGCGGTGTCTGTGGTTTTTTTTACGGGTGAAACGGAATCATAGCTTAGAGACTGTGGCCTGAACATTTAAGATCGCGTGCATTCAAGTTTGCAAAAAGCTTCGTGATGATCGACAATTAATCTCAGGGACGCTGTAGCAAGTTGAATGAATGGCAGAATACTAATTGTATCTGGCCATTGCGTCTCCACGCTACGAAGCGTTAAGTTCGTGTCGGCGCTGGCTGTAACAATGAAGCATTAAAACATTTCATGTGTCTGTTAG
Organism: Schistocerca americana; assembly: GCF_021461395.2. NCBI lineage: Eukaryota > Metazoa > Arthropoda > Insecta > Orthoptera > Acrididae > Schistocerca > Schistocerca americana. Next base: position 138,736,091 of record NC_060119.1, on the reverse strand, counting down.
GGGACCTATTAAAATGAGAACTTATTTAATTGTGAATGGTTCTAAAGCTAATACATGACACTTATATCACATTCGTCTACGCAAAAGAAAGATTAATCAGTGATACGCAAGGAATTCAAATACAGTGTGTCCTATCAGAATAAAGGCTAATAGACGAGAGAGAGAGATCCGAGTGGGAACGCTCTCGCTTACATTCTAAAGAAAAAAAAAAAAAACGTAGTCCGGCCGCTGTGGCCGAGCGGTTCTAGGCGCTTCAGTCCCGAACCGCGCTGCTTCTTAGGTCGCAGGTTCGAATCCTGCCTCGGGCATGGATGTGTGTGATGTCCTTAGGTTAGTTAGGTTTAAGTAGTTCTAAGTTCTAGGGGACTGATGACCTCAGATGTTAAGCCCCATAGTGCTTAGAGCCATCTGAACAAAAAAAAAAAAAAAAAAAAAAAGAGTATTACAATCGGTAGCAATCAGTCACAGGGTGACTGGCGCTATATCTTTGAAATATTATTTTTGAAATAATCACTACATTTCACAAAATTAATTTACGTAAGTTATTTAGATTTGAAGTAATTTACAGTAAATTAATAGATAAATGCACTTTTTGCAGTTTTCATCGTTTTGCGATGTTAAATTTATATGAAATTACGTAGGTCTTTTCTTGTGGTGCTTCAGACTTCAGTTTACTTTAGCTACAATTGTCTCTTTAAAAATAGAGCTTTTGCTGATGCATTAAAAACCTCATTTTGTTTCCTTTTTGCCAGATTTACTTTCTTGCTTCAAAATAAAAATACAATTTTTTACGAAAAATTGAATTACCTTATTGTAATACTTTATTATTACTGTCAGCAGGCAGCTTATTAAGCTGGGGTCATTCCCTATTCGTCTCAGCTCCGCTGATATACAGTGTGTCCCACATAAAATCGGTACGCCGTACATACCGGTTAATCGTCTGTAGTGGAATTGCTTCTGAAGTGGCAGCACACTCTCGAAAATTGGCTGCACCCCGTTTTATCGTAAAGTTGAGTGTATCGTGTGTTCGTGTGTCAGTTGTGAGAATTTTAGTGATGGGACAACCGACTGTATTCAACAACCACTGGGCCAGTCGATTGTTTTTTCTTCGAGTTTTTTCTTTTTGTCAGTCGAATGAAACAACCGAATGGAACTAGTCTCGGCGACTATATGAATACACTCACCAGGCTTAAGTGGTTTCACCCAATGCGAGACAACTGACTGAAATAAGTCTCCGTTGGCTGTGGCCGTACACGAATGTTTTCACTCACACTCCTTGTTCGAGTGGTTTCATTCCGCGCGGGACAACCGACTGAGTGAAGTATCTGTCAGTTACATCAGTCGTACGAATGTTTTCGCCCAGTTTCTGGGGTTTGCGTGATTTTTTATTTTCGTCATACATGGTCGTCGTTGGGGGCCGGGCGGCACCGAAATCGCCTCCTCTTGCTGCTACCAGGGCCAGGGGTGCAGCTGGCGCGAGAAGGTGGCCAGCGCGAGCGCACCTGGCGCTAGCGGCGACTCGCCACCTCCTCGCCCGGTGGGTACCCTGGCCACGGCAGCAGCAGGACGCTGACGTCAAGGGTGCGGGACGCTCAGATACAACTAGAAAGAGACTGCTGACTGGTTCAACTTGAAAAGAAAGAATGATTAAATTAGTACGCAAAGTACCACAGGACTGAGTCGACTGTTTTCATTTGGCTGCTCCCACAGACTGATTTCACTCAAAAGAAATGAATGTGCAAGGCGTAAAACTTTGCTTCCGTCGTTTTCCCCACATTTGAGACTTTAACGAAACAAATTGGTTACACATGTGTCACTCAAAGTATTTTCCAACGCTGGCCACTACTTTCTCCCATCTTTCGGACCGTGTACGAATTGCGCGTCGAAAAAATTGTTCATCTTTTGAAGCGATCCACGAATCGATCCAATTCGACTTCTTCATGAGATCGGAAGTGTTGGTCAGCCAGGCGATGCGCCATTGATCTAAACAGGTGATACATGGAGCAATGTCTGGAGAATACGGCGGGTGGGGTAGGACTTACAATTTTAACGTTTCCAAGTACGTTTTGACCTTTTGCAACGTGGGGTCGGGCGTTGTCGTGCTGTAAAATAACTTTATTGTGTCTCTCGCTGTATTGCGGCAGTTTGTCTTTTAATGCTCTGCTCAAACGCATTAATTGCGTTGGATAATGACCACCCGTGATTGTTTCACTTGGTTTTAACACCTCATAGTACACGACGCCGAGCTGGTCATACCAAATGCATAGCATGATCTTGGAGCCGTGAATGTTCGGTTTGGCCGTCGACGTGGAAGCATATCGCCAAGATTTTGTGCGTTTAGAGTTAATGTAATGAACCCATTTTTCGTCCCCAGTCACAATGTGATGCAGAAATCCCTTCCGTTTTTGCCTCTGAAGCAACTGTTCACAAACACACAAACGCCGTTCAACGTCTCTTGGTTTCAGCTCACACGGGACCCAAGTTCCTCTTTCTGAATCATGCCCATATAGCCTTGAGACGTTTTGAAATGGCTTGCTGTGTCACTCCCAGTAATCGTGCCAATTCTTCTTGAGTTTGATCGAGTCTTCACTCAGCAATGTCTCCAATTCTGCATCTTCAAATGGTTCAAATGGCTCTGAGCTCTATGCGACTTAACTTCTGAGGTCATCAGTCGCCTAAACTTAGAACTAATTAAATCTAACCTCAGGACATCACACACATCCATGCCCTAGGCAGGATTCGAACCTGCGACCGTAGCGGTCGCATCTTCGAAAACATTCTCTCTTCCACCACTATGCAGGTCTACGACGTTAAAATCACCGTTCAGCCGCTGTTTTACTCACATTAAAAAATAAAAAAAACAAACAGTAACACCTCCCGCAAATGACGAGAATTAGGCGCATAAACTGTCATTTTCAATCAAGAACAAATTTATGATGCAGACACAAATTGACTAATGTTTGAATGAGGATATGTTGACCGAGGTCCAAGCTAACTGCCTGACGTCTGCGATCTGTTTCTTTCGACCGCTGCCTACCGTTGTCGCCACCTATTGGCAAACGGCGGAAGCAAAGTTGTACACCTTGTTTAATAATAATCTAACTGATACGTAAAGCTACAACCGACTCATTTGCATGTTTTTTATTCTGGCGCTCCCATGGACTGGTTTCACTCAAACGAACGAATGAATAATTTAACCGATACGTAAAGCTGCAACCAACTGAATCGATTGTTTTTATTCGATTGTCCCCAGCACTAGGGAGAAGTTCATATTGTTGAGTTATTACAGAAACAGGGCAATGTGATTTAGAACAGCGAATTGATACCGTAGAGTGAGTGTTACATAAAGAAGGTCCATCCAGGAATGCAAAGAAATGTTTCAAGCCAAGTATCCTGGTAGGAACTACCCACGACAAGCACTATCTGTACAAGAAATCGAGGACTCTTGGGTCCTACAAGAAATCGAGGACTCTTGGGTCCATTCAGAACGTGCAGAAGAATAGGCTACCAGACTGCGAGGATTCTTACAACTAAAGACAGAATTCGCAGGGTAGAAGCCTCCGCAAGCCGATAAGGAGGTTATCGCAGCAGGTTGGTGTGTCTCCCAAATCGTGTGAGTGTAGTCCTGAGGATCAGGAAGAAAAACTTTATTATTGTTAACATCAATTGCTAACGGTTACTTGGACCGCTTACTTTACTTCGTGTCAGATGAGGCCTGGTTTCATTTGTTAGGTTATGTAAATTCCCCGAACTGCAGATATTGCTCGCAGGACAACCCACATATTCTGCATGAAGAACCTTTCCGCTCAAAGAAGGTAAGTGTTTGATGTGCGTTGTCCGGCATGTGTATGACTGGTCCCATATTATTCAATTACACGTCAAACATTGCCAGATATCTAGAGATCTTTGACTCTTTCTTTGCACAGTTGCAGAGGATCTGTAAGCAATATTCCAACAAGATGAAACAACCGCTCACACATCCAACCAAAGTATGTTCCCTGAGGACAGGTTTATCAATAGAAGCCCTGGCCGCCTAGGTCCCCGGACTAAACATCGTGTGATTTTTATTTATGTGCTACACGGAAAAGGAAAGTGTATGCTGAGAATTCACGCACAATAGACGATCTTCAACGGAATATTAGTAGAGAAACTACCAACACCACGCCTGCAGAATGCAGTGTGTTGCTGTTGTCACCACACGAAGTTAACAATGTCTGCATGCCCAAGGCCACCACTTCCATTATATATATCTAATTTTTTTGCTGCTTGAATCTTGGGCGTGAGGCATACCGGTTTCATGTGGGACACACTGTACTTGTCGTTCCGCGTCATGCGCCCGTGGTGCCGTCACCGGTACTCAGTCTCGCTGTGGGCGGTGGCCATAATGCTTCGGCTCGTCAGTGTAGGTTGGTAGCAGAGGCAGCTGATGGCCTTTGACCTTCGAACTAGCTGATCTTAGCCGTCGTGTGCCAAGTTTCCAATTTCTTGTGTGGGGCCAGCGTCCGACTATGATGTATATCGAGAGAAAAATCAAACATGGGATGAGCGAAAGCTATCTGAAAACGAACTAACTATTCCATCTCCAGTAATAACAAATTGTTTACTTTACATAAAATTCTTTAAATTCTGCCAAAAACTTATCGAACTTGGAAAGTTAGTTTCATTAGTATGGAATACGGTATTTTATATACAACATTCTCGTGCTTAAACTGAAATTTAATGAGCCTTTATAGGTTAAAGTGAACTTCGCGTAATGTATGTTTCGTTTAGAATTTTTTTACTGATTTTAGAGCCTATGATTACTCTACTTTTTTCCTTGTTTTGGTACATACTATCAGCGCTGAAAGTTGCCTACCCTACAGTCTTAGCAACAAAAGTCCCACCAGTTCACGTATTCTACTGTCAGAGGCATCAGAATTGTTTTCGCTTGTATCAGAGCACGCAGCGTAGAAAACAGGCAGCTGTGTCGCTTCTGTGAGCTGATCGTAGCGCGGCTGACTATCATTTCAGCACCCGACACTGTATTCTAGTTATCGCGGATAGAACCAGCACACCCTAATAGGAGGCGCTAATAGTGCGGCACACAATATGTTTTAGTCCGTTTTATTTTCAAAGCACCACACTTTCGAAGAGAGGTGGCGTAATTTTAGTGCTATATTGACAGTGTGCTGTAGAACATTAGCACATGATAACCTGCCGCCACTGCATTTGACCAGTCGTCATATGTGCGGAAAGATCAGTTAAGCGAGAATGCTTGTTTTCAAAAACACAACTTCTCTTATTCATCGATTTTGCAGTTGCAGGATTTTGTGGTGACATCTTAATTTTTCTCAAAAATCGTTAAGAGAGACGGAACAAGATGTTAATGGGATGACGGCTACATAACCAAGGGTGAAGAAAGCAAAAAGGTGAAAATCAACGTGAAACCTATGTTGATACCTAGGCTACTACCTTCAACGTGATAAAAACGACTGCGTTAAGCATTGCGGAAGAAACGGCCCGCGTTATTGTAATCGAAGGCTTGGCATCCTCTCCCCCCCCCCCCCCCCCCAATTACTGCAACACTCCCGATCACAAAGTAATGACTGTTTGGCAATTTGAAGACAAAGGGAAGAAAGGAAGGATGATTAGAGTTTAACGTCCACTCGAGAACGTGGCCATTAGAGGCCGAGAACAAGCTCTGATGAGGGAAGACTGGGGAAGGATATCGGCCTTGCCCTTTCAAAGGAACCACCTCGGCATTTACGTTAAGCAGTTTAGGGAAACCACGGAAAAACCGATTCTGGAAGGCGCGGCGGGGATCTGAACCATCGTCCTCTCGAATGCGAGTCCAGTGTGCTAATCATTGCGCCAACTCGCTCGGTGAACGAAAGAAAATGAGAATGGGTTGGTCTTTTCTGTTCTGTATACGTAAAAGGATATTGTTTTCAGCGTTTGAAAGAGCTGTAAAAAAATCATTGAACATATGAAAAATGGTAATGGTTAAAAGTTGGAGTTATCATAATTTGCGACATCCAGTTTTGTGAGTTGTTCCAGGGTACTCTGTTGGCTAATCGCCTGAATAGTAAACCAGTAGTTCAAGATTCGCTCACTGACGGGCATTCGACTTTCTTTTAATGCTTCTCTTGTCTTTCGCAGGTGTATGTGAAAAATACCAAATTGATTCGAGATTTGGTTACCACCCTAAACTATATCTTTCAGCACAACGGCGTGTCTGGGCTGGTTGATACGTCCCCGTGAAACCTCTAAGATGGCGTCGAAGGCGTTGTAACTTTCACCGGAACGCTTGCTGGCAATTGCGAGTCTGGAAAGTAAACGCAGTCCATTTGAAGATATTGTGATACAGACGATGCAGCAGCTGGCGCGTACGAAGTGAGACCCGGGCAGCGTCGTTGAGCTGCAATCTGGTGAAAGGCTGTGCGTCCGCTTCGTTGCCGTGAGAGCGTGTCGGCAAGGACAGCCGTCGTTGCCCACAGGCGAACCAGTATGACGCATGGCCACGACTCGCTTTGTTCCCGCTAAATTACGTTCCCACTCAGTGTCAGATCGTCATTTAGGACGCTGTCAGAGCATCCGCTCATTTGTCGTCGGAATTAAACGTCTGGGGTATTTCCACTTGACAGGAAACTTTGAATTTAGTTCATGTGTCGGTTCGGAGTCAAAGCGAGGGAAATGGCAAAAATCGTGCTTTTTTTTATCTTGTTAATGCAGCTAGATGCACACTCTACAGAACTGCCCATCCTTAAAATTTCCGTTTGTGTGTGTCCTATATTAACAAAGTTTAACCTTACATCATTCATTTATGACGTGATTTGAAAATTGCATCGTGCACTAAGTACTTTTGTCCCAAAACGCTTGATTCGAATTAATGGTACTTAGCATTACCCACAAATAATCAAACCGCAAATACTGGCGAAGTTGTCGAATGGACGTGAAATACTACTCCCCCCCCCCCAAAAAAAAAAGAAAAAAACTCTCCCGTTTTGCGTGTTAATTGTTTCAACATAATATCTTTAAATAGTAGCTTGCTATATTCTTATGAAAACTCCGCAAAACGTTTTAAAATGCCACTCAAGCGAGAAGCGAGTAAAAAGTGATCCCAGTTAAAGACAATCTTTCCGTCTAAGACTTTTGGGGGGTTTATGACGATCTAATTTGTAAATCACAGTATGATGCACTTTGAAGCGTCTGCGTCTTTCAGTAGCAGCGTGTGTTCTACATCTACATCATTACTCTGCTATTCACAATAAAGTGCCTGGCAGAGGGTTCAATGAACCACCTTCAAGCTGTCTCTCTACAGTTCCACTCTCGAACGGCACGCGGGGAAAACGAGCACTTAAATTTTTCTGTGCGAGCCCTGATTTATTTTATCGTGATGATCATTTCTCCCTATGTAGGTGGGTGCCAACCGAATGTTTTCGCAATCGGAGGAGAAAACTGGTGATTGAAATTTCATGAGAAGATCTCGTCGCAACGAAAAACGCCTTTGTTTTAACGATTGTCACTCCAATTCACGTATCATGTCTGTGGCACTATGTCCTCTATTTCGAGATAATACAAAACTTATTTGTACTTTTTCGATGTCATCCGTCAGTCCCACCTGATGCGGATCCCATACCGCACACCAATACTCCAGAATAGGGCGGACAAAAGTGTTCTGCCAATGAACCGCAGTCTTTGGTCTGCTCTACCCACAGTATTATCTATGTGATCGTTCCAATCTAGGTTATTTGTAATTGTAATCCTTAAGTATTTAGTTGAATTTACAGCCCTCAGATTTGTGTGACTTATCGCGTAATCGAAATTTAGCTGATTTCTTTTAGTACTCACGTGAATAACTTCACACTTCTCTTTATTCAGGGTCAACTGCCACTTTTCGCACCATACAGATCTCTTATCTAAATCATTTCGCAAGTTGTTTTGATCATTTTATGACTTTACAAGACGGTAAATGACAGCATCACCTGCAAACAATCTAACACGGCTACTCAGATTGTCTCCTATGTCGTTAATATAGATCAGGAACAATAGAGGGCCTTCCTTTGGGAATGCCGTATATTACTTCTGTTTTACTATATGACTTTCCGTCTATTACTACGAACTGTGACCTTTCTGACAGGAAATCACGAATCCAGCCGCACAACTGAGGCGACACTCCGTAGGCACGCAGTTTGATTAGAAGACGCTTGTGAGGAACGGTGTCGAAAGCCTTCTGGAAATCTAAAAAATATGGAATCAATTTGACATCCCCTGTGGATAGCACTTATTACTTCATGAGTATAAAGAGCTAGTTGTGTTTCACTAGAACGATATTTTCTGAAACCGTGCTGACTGTGCGTCAATAAATCGTTTTCTTCGAGGTACTTCTTAATATTCGAACACAGTGTATGTTCCAAAACCCTACTGAAAATCGATGTTAGTGATATGGGCCTGTAATTCAGCGGATTACTCCTATTTCCCTTTTTGGATATTGGTGTGACTTGAGCAATTTTCCAGTCTTTAGGTACGGATCTTTCTGTGAGCGAGTGGTTGTATATAATTGCAAAATATGGAGCTATTTTATCAGCATACTCTGATAGGAACCTGACTGGTATACAATCTGGACTGTAGGCCTTGCCTTTATTAAGTGATTTAAGCTGCTTCGTTACTCCGTGGATATCCGCTTCTATGTTCCCGGCATTAAGGTTCATGAGATGCAGCTCAAAGATTAAAATTCGTTGTCCAAATATGGTAGCTGTGAACGATGCGAGTATTAATGGTGGTGATAACCGGAGAAAAAGGAGCCGCCTAACCGTGTTGCACATGCATTTTTTCAGTTCAGTATCCAAAGTGGTGCAATCACTTGTCGCGCATGCCAGGCAAATTTCCAACATTTAGTACGTAATAGTATTAATTCGATCGTACTCATACCGCTTCCCCATAATAACCAGCGTAGTAGTAGACCTGTCAGAAATGATTCAAAATGGCAAGTTTCTATGGATTTGTGCGTGTGATGCAATCCATTTTTGTTGGATTATTTCTTATGTGAAAGTTTTAAAAATACCGTTTACAAATATTACAAATAATGGAGGGTATGAGCTAAACACATACCATGCTTGAGGAACTGTTTCTTTAATCTGCGTGACGTCAGAGACGTAACTTTACTTCATAAGAACTGAAGCGTTGGTTGCAAACAGTTTAAGTGCTACAGATTAGCGAAAATGTTTGTTGTACACGCTGAGTCGGCGGATATTGCGCTCATTACGTGATATGATAACATATCTGTTAGTTATCGGTACAGTATTACTCGGTAGAATTGGCTAGTAGGAGTTATCGATCATTGCAGAAGATAAGCTGTCGCACATGAGCGGGGAAATCCCCTAAAAAGCAATCTCCTCTTCAGTAACTGAAATGCGCATAGTGAAACTGACTAGAGGACTCACGACTGCCTCATTGTGAATCCTGTTATACAAACTATTTCACAATATCTATTACTCGTTTCCAGACTTTGCAGAGGAAGCTTAGTTTTCCTGTGTAATAGATGACGCACAGAGTATCGTTACCAGATGTCACATGTCCTCTAATTGTAAGTTCCCTCGATGATCCGAACGTCATTTGACATTCAATTACTAATGAAGGTTTAGTTGCTGGCGAGTACTTCAGTTAGTACGAGGGGCTGCATACAACTTGTGCTGCGAACATGGTGAGGCCATTTCAAACACTGTTTCTAGTTAATTGCGTATGAAACTTAAATATCAAGGAGACAGTTAAAAATTAGAATGGATTTTGTTTTCCTTGTTACATGGACATAGAGCGTTTCAGCACAAATGTTCGTAAGTGTAACTTTGTTCACTAAATCGCATCTACAACATGTAGATGTGTATAATAAGAACTATAGTGCTACCGTGCGTGCTAACAGTGGGATGAGATCTTGTGGTTTTCACTTTCGTTCTCCCTACTATTCAGGCATTGATGCTTAACAACTCAGTAATAAATTATACTTTATTCCCTAACACAGCACATTACAAATACTCGTCACGAATAATGTACGTCGTGCAGTATACATTGGTAGTTGTTACAACCCTCATTAGTTTCAAAGTGGCGGTTTCTACTTTCCTATGTTATCACTAGTGGTGGCGTGCGGCTAATAACGTTTTTTTCTCTTCGTCGTTTTTCTTTCTGCCGGTAATTTAGGTATAATTAGTGGTGACAGAATTTCCATTTGGATAGCAGATATATTAGAGCTAACCTTTCTTAATATTTTTAATGTTTTGCTGCCAAATTGTACACTATTCACGGTAACAGATTGCCCTCTTTCGTTCTCAAAAAAATAAGGGCCTATTATTCCCGATGAGGACGTTGCACACCGAACTGTTACCTTGGCTGAGTGCAGGGGTTTTTCATGGAGTTGGTGAGGGTTATGCACTCCAGTATCTAAAGTTCTGTTTGTTCACATATCCATTGAGGTGAAAATTTGCCTCGTCACTCATCCAGAGGTTGTGAACAAACTCCTCGTTTTCTTCCATCATTTGCAAAAACTTTCACAGAAATGCTGTCGGACCACGAAGTCGTTATTATCCAAAGCGTTAACCACTTGGATTTTGTACGGGTGGTGATGCAAGTTTAACCTCAAAATCCTTCGGACAGTCTTGTCAGGAATTCCAAGCGCAACAACCTGTCTACGCGCCGATCTCCGGGGACTTGTTCCCACAGCAATTCTTGCACGTTCCACAGTCTTGGGAGTACGCACTGTCTTCGCTCTGCCACCTCTTTTCCCTGTTGTTTCACCGACGTTTTCAAAGTTTTCGACCCAAGTTTTTATTGAGTTAACCGAAGGCACCGGCCTATTACGATTAATTTGAAAATGCGCCCGGAAATGACGCTGAGCGGCTACATAGCTCTGGTAGAACGCTTTCACTGCAAACGACCGTTGTTGGTTAGTCCACTGCTCCAAGGCTACTGAAATGCTTTGTGTTGGGGAACGCAGTGGTGACGTTGGTTACTCGCCCCCCCCCCCCCCCCCTACTTCCGCGCATTAATAATAAACGCAGGTTTGAGTGCCGAAAAGCCTTCCGCAGGTGTCCGTCCTTGGTACCCCACATTCGGGAGGACGACGGTTCAATCCCGTCTCCGGCCATCCTGATTTAGGTTTTCCGTGATTTCCCTAAATCACTTCAGGCAAATGCCGGGATGGTTCCTTTGAAAGGGCGCGACCGATTTCCTTCCCCATCCTTCCCTCACCCGAGCTTGCGCTCCGTCTCTAATGACCTCGTTGTCGACGGAACGTTAAACACTAATATCCTCCTCCTCCTCCTCGGTACCCCAGTCCCTTGGACTCGTACTGCGAAGTACTTGGGCTCTACCCTGGACCAATGCCTCACCTGGCGCCCCCACATTGATGATGTGCGTCGAAAGGCGGTAGGGCGGCTATGTCTTTTCTACCCGCTCATCAATCCCACCTCTTCACTCCTTACACACCTTGCCCCTTGAATACGCGCTGGTGGCGTGGGGCAGTGCTGCGCCCGCCCACCTCCGGCGACTCCAAACCGTCCAAAATCAAGCTCTCCAGCGTGCCCTCCACCTTCCTTTCGACTTCCCTACCCAAGAACTCCACATCCTGGCCGAGATGCCACTCCTTCACTCCCGCATCCTTTCCGCAGCCGCTTCCTTCTACCAGCAAACCCGACACTCTCCCAATCCCCTAATCCTTTCCCTGGGTACCCGTGTCCACCGTCTGGCCACCACTCGCTGGCCTGACCTTCTCTTCCGCCCCAATGACTCCCCGTTCACTAGTCACTTTCATGTCACCTTCATCTTTTTCATATCATCGCTCCATCTCGTCACCACGTCATGACACCCAACACCCCTCACCTTTCGTTTTCCTCACTCTCTCACTGTCCCTTCTACTATCATTTCATCTGTCATTTTTAAATACTACGGCGCCAGTCAATTGGGCCGTTCGTTTTCCTGTTTCTTCTACTATCCCTCTAACTATTCTTTCATCTTTGGAAAAAAAAGAAAAGAGCACAAAGTCAAGTCCAACTCAGCACCACCATGCAATGTACCCCACACCACATCAAGCCAGAAGGAGAAGCACCCCAGAGGCGCTAGCACTTCACCAGCAGCCGAGGTTTCAAACCTCAGTTATCTGCGTGCGAGCGAGCGAGTGCCGCAAAGCTATTGTAGCCATGCTTTTCAACTTGTAACGTTCGATAATGTGACCAACATCCTACAGTCGGATGAGTGAGAGTTTGAACTATGAGCCAATTCTGCTCTTGTACTTAGGCAAACGCATGAAAATGGCTTTACAACCTGAACTGTGCGACGACGAAAAACACCAACCTTGAAAAACGGCGTGAAAAGCCGCGTGGGCCTGGCGGGACACGTTGGCCACTCCCACACAAGATCTTAGCCGAGCCGGCAAAATCTGCAACGGCCGAAGTCGCCACCTGCTCCACCGATTCGAACGCTTCGCCAACGGTGTTCTTTCCTTATCTACCGACGCCAGATGTTTGAATATAATATTACCTGAATTACCATTCTCGTGAAAAATCGCTTAAAAGAAGTCGAGTTCCTCAGGAGTTTAATGAGTCATACTATGCAAATTTTATATAAACGGATTTCCTGGAAATAATGCTGCACAGCTTCAATATGTTTGAATATCGCAATCGTAGAATCACCAAAAGGTGACCAACTCCAAGTCGCGGGTTAGCTTAGCACTACATCACGTTTAAGGCGTCAGATGTACCGGGGTGTCTCATCTGTGGTTCGCGAGGCGCATTTTCTCTGGTGTTTCGGTAGATATTTGCAGTTTCTTTTTTCCAGTGTGTAATGGAACCAGCCCAAACGAATCCTGTGCACTACATCTTTCATACGACGCGCGTCGTCGAAGGAAAGCATCGGTTTGTTTCCCGTTACGAACAAAATTATTTTTAAATCGAAAATTTATGTGCCCATCCGATATAGCGGTCTCAGGTTAGTCTAGTGCGCTATTCGTTTCATCGATACATATTAACTGGAACAGTAAAAGAGGAAGAATTACAGGTACTCCAGCAGCGGCTGATCAGTGCTTCTACATGGAAGTAGCGGTCGCTGCAGGCCATGGCTTTGCTGCTGGTTATTCTTCGTGTTGTACTGGCCCTGTTGATACACGTCGATAACACGAATATCGCACTAGACTAATTTGGTGCCATTCTGTCGAATGGGCACATAAAATCTCACTTTTATTTGTAACGAGAAACTAACCGACTCTCTCCATCGATGCTGGGCGTCGCGTGGAAGATGTGATGAGCAAGCAGCATCTGTTTGGGCTGGCTCCAGCTACACGGTGCAGAAACGGAGCTACAAATATCTGCAGAAACAGCGGATAAAATTGCCTGACGGCTTTTAGGAGGGACGCCCTGTATAATTGCTTTTAGTTGCAAGGACACCTTAACCTTGATGTAATGTCGATCTGTGACTTGAAGTTGGTCGCTTGACTGAAACAAGCTGTCTGCAAATAAATAATCATAAGAACAGCTTTCAGTGGCTCCACTGAACCGTTCTTTGATATGAATAGTAGTAGTTGTGGTTGAGGAGATCTTCAGTTCGAAGACTGGTTTGATGCAGCGCCACACACTGGTCTGTTTTGTGCAAGCTTCTCCATCTCTGCATAACTCTAGCACCCTACTTCCATTTGAACCTGTTAACTATAGCCAAGCCTTGATCTTCTCCCCCTCCCACCTACACTACCTTCCACTACCAAATTCTCTGAGTCCTTGATGATATCTCAGGATTTGTCTTGTCAACCGATCCCTTTTTTTCCTTAGTCGAGTTGTGCCACAAATTTATTTTTTTCCCAGTGCGATTCAGGTCCACATCATTACTTATTCGATATACCCACCTACTTTTCAACATTTTTTTGTAGCACCATACCTGAAAAGCTTCTGTTTTCTTCTTGTCTGAATAGATATTCGTCCACATTTCACTTCCTTCAGAAAACACTTCCTAAACTTAAATTTATATTTATTGTAAACAAATGATTCGTATTCAGAAACGCTTTTCTAGCTATTGTTAATCTACATTTAATATCCTGTCTACTTCGGTCATGGTCAGTTACTTTGCTTCTCAAATATCTAAACTCATTGACTATTTTGTTGTCTTATTTCTCAAACTAATTCTGTTAATATCGACTACATTTCATTAACCTTGTTTACTTTTGTTAGTTTCCATGTTATAACCTTTTTTTCCCAGACATGACCAGTCAGGTCTTCCAAATCCTTTGCTGTCTCCGACGAATCACAGTGTCTTCGGCAAGCCTCAAAGTTTTTCTTTCTTTTCCCTAATCTTTAATTTCTTTTAAATTTTTTTTCTTTACTGTATACACAATGTAGAGATTGAATAATATCGGCGAGAGCCTACAACCCTGTCTCAATCCCTTCCCGGCTAACGCTTCCCTTTCCTGCCCCTCGACTCTAATAACTGCAGTCTGCTTTCTGTAAGCAGCCTTTCATTCCCTGTATTTTATCACTGCTGCCTTCAGAATTTTGAAGAGAATTTCCATTCAACAGTGTCAAAAGATTTCTCTAAATCTTTAACTGCTATAAACTTAGGCTTGACAGTCATCAGTCTTCGTCTAAGAGAAGTCGTAGAGTCAGGTTGGCCTCTCGTGTTCCTGCTTTTCTTCGGAACCCAAACTAATCTCCTAAGAGATCGACTTCTACCAATTTTCCCACTCCTCTGTAAATAATTTGTGTCAGCATGTTGCAGCCACGACGTAACTACACCTGTCAGCTCCTGCCTCCTTTGAAACAGAAATTAATTTTCTACTTGAACTGTGAGAATGTTTCTTTTGTCTGTTATATGTCTCATACAAAGTGGAATAAATTTGTCATGGCTGGCTCTCCCAGGGATCTCAATAATTTTGAACGAATGTCGTCTACTCGAGGAGACTTGTTTTTAGTTAAGTTTGTCAGTGCTCTGTGAAATTCTTCTCGCAGTATCATAGCTCCCAACCCAACTTCAATTACTTCCTCTTCCCTTTTTACAGTACTAGCTTCATGTTCATTTCTCTTGTGTATCCCTTCTATATACTCCTTCCATTCCATCTTTCAACTTTCCCTTTTTTGCTTAATACTACAGTTCAAGATAGGCTCTTGATATTAATATAGCTGTTTCCTCTTTCTCCAAAGGCCTCTTTATTTTTTTAATGTACGGTTTCTATCATTCCCCTAGTCAAGTATATTTCTACATTCTTGCATTTCTCGTCTAACCGTTCCTGCTGTGCTATTTTTCGCTTTGTCAGTTATCATTTTTTAGACGTCTGCATTGCCTTTTGACTGCTTCATTTGCGACGTTTTCATGTTTTCTCCTTTCGTCAATTAGATTTAATATCTCGTACATTATCCAAAGATTTCTATGGGGCTTTGTCGTTTGCCAATTTGTTGTTCTGCTGCCCTTTACTATTTCCTCTCTCAAGACTAGTTCTTCACCTTTTGCGTTTCGCACTCGTGTTTCAGTCAATCCTTGTTTAATGCTCCCTTTGAAACACTGAACAATTTATGATGCTCTAATTTCATGAGATAGCTGCCTGAAATCCGATTACATCATAAGATTGCAATTGCTACATACATCGAGAATACAAATGAACACAGGCTTTAGTGCCCTTAGTCTATTTTACTAAAATTCTTTCGGCAGTGTGAAGGCGTCACGATGTGATAAAACTACCGACGTTTCCAACTACTGTTGCAGGCAACATGGTGAAGTCTACCTACACTAGCCGAAATGTCCATAGCCTTGTCACATCTTGCCGCCGTCACACAGCCAGAACAATTTTATTAAAAAATTCGGAGTATGAGTTTATTATCGGACTGAACCACCAGATGGTATCACTGTACAGCATTATTTGCAAAAAATCGGACTATAACTAACAGTATTCTCTAAGTAATTTGTATATATGGCTACATGTGAGTTATTCGTGCTTTCCAGGGATGCAGTGGATATCATTCGTGTATTGTGGCTATATTTTAGGATAAAGTCTGTTTTCCAGCTTTCAAGAATCAGTAATTCACATGGAAACTGGTGCCGTACCCAATCGAAAGTATTTTTAAATTTTAGTTTTAGTATAGAAACAACGAGTACACCTGTTTATCTCTGTTTATAAATCTTAGGATATCATGTATAAGGGGCGATCAAAAAGAATCCGTTTGAGGGCGTAGCTGCAGCGTATATGTAACATAGCGCGAGTCCAACGCGGATATTTGAGGTGGCATTTGTGCCTTTCCGACGAGCGTACAGTAAATGTGGAAACGTTAACTACGACGACTTTATTACCAAAGGACCAAAGTGCTATTATTCTGTTCTTGGATGTCGAAAGACGAACACTGGTAGACATTCATCGCAGAATGAAGAATCTGTTTAGGGCAGAATGACTGTCGAAAACCATCTTTGTGAAATGGCGCGCGAAGTTCCGTGATGGTCGCGTTTCGACACGAGATGCCAATCGATTTGAGAGGCCAGTCTCATCCATTGCGGACAAATGGGAGACACTCGAGCATTCTCCCCAAGTCCCAACCTCTCCCCACGCGATTATCACGCCTTCGTTCCCTTAAAAAGTGATTTGAAGGGCTGACCATTGCTGTCGGGTGAGGATGTGCAGGAGGCAGTTACGGACTACTTAAACGCAGTAGAACATTTTTTTACCGGGCAGGTCTCTTCAGCCTGGTGCGTCGGTGGCATGATTATCTCAACGCTCACGGCGATTTTGTCTGATAGCCATACCGATTCTGGACTGTACAACCTTCGAGCAGAAACTTTTTGAACGTCTCATACTGTATTTCGTATAATCGATGTATTTAGAAGCCAGATTATTTGCCAGGGGGGAGGAGGAGGTGGAGGAGGAGGAGGAGGAGATCTTATTTCAGCTGTGGATCAGTTCTGTAGGCTTGTCAGTCATTGTAAACATGAACATTTGCAAAGTTTACTGGCCGTACTGCTTAAAGTAATTCAGCTTCACCGCACGATACGCGTCATTGAAAGCAGTTCTCAGATACGAAGTACGCAACATGTGGAGATGCTCGACAACAATGATGTACTCTGGCAGCCCTTTGAATTGCGACGTGTGTGCGCGCTGTGCAGTGCACCACGTGTCAGCTGCAGTGGTGGCAGTCGGCACGCGCTATGGGGCAGAGCGGCGCGGAATGGAATTGTGTTGTTTCGCTTTCGCGAACTGGCGAGCACGCCGGCGATGATGTCATCGCTGCCCCGCCGGCTTCGGCCTTCGCCTTATCTGCTGCCGCTGCAGCCATCTTGCGTCCCTCTCCCGAACTACAATCGCTGTGTTCCCACAGCTCGCCACACTTGTACCAACGGATGTCCCCGCACTGTTTGAAACTCTGTGCTGATAAAAGCAGCTGCATCAACAGCGCATTTATGCTTATCGAGGCTTCAGCCGCTTGAATAACGTCTCTATTCTCTACAAAGGAAGCCTTTCTCGTATAATGTTCTCCGTGTTCTTGCTGCGTTCGGGTTGAGCAGGAACTCGAACTTTCGAATACCTCCGCCATCGCTGCTGAGCACAGCAGCCAAGAAACATCACATTGTGTTTGATAAAATCTGCCTGCTTATTCGGATTTTTTTTACTAAGTGTGATAACACCAGCCCTGGGGGAGGCGATATAAGGCAATCAGCCTAGGAAGGTCTGTTGGATTTTATTTCTATTGCTGAATCCAGTCAGAGGCCATACAATATTTTCGAGAGGAGAAAATTGGCCAAACAAGAAAGGAGTAACTGGTCTTCTCAGTGGCCGGTTGAATGGACGCGCACAGTGTAGAAAACGCGCCCTTTCTACTTTCGTAGGATTAAGTCGTAGTGGTGAGTTATACAGTTGATGCGGCTGTTTTTACACACGTGGAAAAGTCCCCAGTGGTGGGATCGATTTTTTTGAAGTTATCTACACGGTGATTTAGGGTAAGGTCCCAGGGTTCACGCCCTGCAGCCATTCACCGTGGTAGACCCCCGTTTGCGAGTTATCGACGAAAGGAAAAAAAAAAAAAATTATTGGAATTTCGCATGATCTTCTTACACCTATGAAATGTAGTATTTAGCAGTTTGGTGGCACAGCGTAATGATTAATGTTCTCGCCATCCGTTCAAAAGGTTATTGTTTCGAAACTAAATTTTTATTATTAAATCTTTGCCGAAATGACTTTGGCCATTATTTTTATTCAGTTAATTTGTTGATATGTAGTTTTTTGTTTCTGTCTCTTTGTCACATTTTAATTACCGAATTTACTTTTTAAATTTCTCTCGTTTTTGTTTCTAAAACTTTTTTCAACCTGGAATCTTTCTTCATGTGATTTTAGTTATTTTTATGTATTAACCTCTATCTGATTTCTATCGTTTTATCATCCTATATTTTTGTCCATTTTATCGCATTCGTTCTTTCCGTTCCCCATTTTGCTTGAAGTTCGTTTTATTTACAATCCCTTCTTTCGTTGAAATCTTTATGTTCGTTACTTTGTCCATAAGAATTTATGGTTTTAAGCCTTGTTTGATGGTTACAACCCATATTATGATACATAAATAAGAAATAATTACATTCACATGAACAGTCATCAATTAAATTGACATGAACTGTGATTCCGAGAGGAAAAACAGTGACAGGAAGAAAAAATGAGAGCAATAAGAAAAGTTAATATCATGATTAAAGTGAAGTTACATAGGAATTAGAAATAAAAAATACGTTTAACCCAGTTAATTGAATAAAAATGACGGAGTCATTTCAATAAAGATTAAAAATTTGGATAACACCTGATGAGTTTCGAAGCGACATTTTGCATTGGAGGCCAAAACTTTAACCATGACACTGTGCAACCAATATACTAAATATTAGTTTTTCATAGCTGTGGAACATCGCACGAAATTCCCCAGTTTTTTTCGTCGATTTCTCGCAGACAAGAGCCCGCCAGGTTGGACCTTACCCTACATCACTGTATATTCTGGAAAATAAAAGGGAAAATATCTTGAAAATTCTGTTATTATCAAACTAAGCAAAGATTTTATTGTTTAAACACAATATTATGCGATTTTGATAAAAATAGAAGGAACGTGTTCATATTAACGAAATTAAAGAATTTCAGTTAAATGTACGTATCTTTAACGTACACTCTCGTCGCCGATTTTCTTCCATTTCAAGCAACTCCTCTCATATACGTCGAGTTTGCAGACTATGCGCCATGTAATTATTTGAACAGAATATTATCTATGCCTTTCGCGGGCAAGTGCTCTACCAACTAAGCTACCCAAGCACGACTCACGCCCCGTCCTCACAGCTTTACCTCTGCCAGTACCTCGTCTCCTACCTTTCAAACTTTACAGAAGCTCTCCTACGAACCTTGCAGAACTAGCACTCCTGAAAGAAAGGATATTGCGGAGACATGGCTTAGCCACAGCCTGGGGGATGTTTCCAGAATGAGATTTTCATTCAGCAGCGGAGTGTGCGCTGATACGAAACTTCCTAGCAGATTAAAACTGTGTGCCCGACCGAGACTCGAACTCGGGACCTTTGCCTTTCGCGGGCAAGTGTTCTATCTGCTATCAGCTGACAAGAGATAAAACCGTGAACAAAGTGCGCTCTCACTGTAGTTTATGGACATTCTCCATTGTGCAGTTTTAATCTAAAGGAAATGTTTGTTTCTGGTGCGAGGAGACTTCAGAAAGTAAGTTACACGTTATTACGGCAGGCCAAGTAACTTTTGTTGAACGTCGCACTATATTTCAAAGTAACAGAGACTATTTTTCAACATAAAAACCAGGTCTCTGTAAAACGATCTGAACCTTGTACCACGTTCAATTCCTCGACGATAGAAATCTTCCAGATGGTTACGGAGCCATCCGAGAACCGCTGTGTAAACGTCGTCGACGGAAAATCGTCCTCTCCCCCCGCCCCCCCCCCCCTTTCCCTCCACAGATGTTGTTGCTCCATTGCTTGGAAGTTGTTGAAGGACTTCTTGCGCGACCGGCATCACCCACGTATGTGCGCTCTTGGTCAAATTGTTGGCACCAATTTACTACTGCTGGGCGCGACATTGCATTTGATCCATATACCGCCAGAGTTTCACGAATCTGTATGCAAATTAGATGTTCTGTCCATAAGAACCGTATTGTTCCACATACTTCATCTTCAGACTTCATTTGCAGTTGTCGCGTCATGTCATTTGCACCCTGTCTGCATCTCATTTGCACCTTTCTGCACCTGTTATCTGTACCGCATCAAATCGCATAATACCCTAGCAGTATTCTATTTTTACAGTGCGGAACTGGCGCGCAGTGGTCTTAGCGTGGGATGGCATGTGAAACTTATTTTCTGGAGTCCCTTCCTACTTTCCAATGCAGTGCGAAATTTCATTCTTGAACAGGATTCGAAGCTGTAGCCGTGACACTAGCGCATGAATCAACCTTTTATATTTCTATGAAATATTGGAAAATTCCGTAAAATAATCGCAACAGTTCTGGTAATCACGATTCTTGTGAGGGTTTTGTTGAAAGTTTCAAATGTATACGGCCGGCAATTCATAATTGGCACTATTAGTGATTCTGCTATAAACATGTTCATTATAAGAGCTCTATGACTGCTAAGTTCCAAATAAATTTGAATTAAGTTCTTGTGGATCCTGGGGTTGTGATACGTATGAATCGGCGAGTCGACTGAATTAATACACAGCATCGTTATTGACGAGAAACTAGACACTGACAGTTAATCGACATGTGGAAGCGTGTGTCATCGCAGAATTTGGTAACTTTTTGGGGCGATCCTAAGGCGCTTTGCGTAATTTCCTAATTTTGAGTGTTACTGGTACTCGTCGTCACTCTCTCGAGTCCAAGAAACAATTCAAAATCGCAGACAAGGTTACGGGAAAGTTCACATATGAAGAAAGAAATATTGTAGGGCGGAACGGTGATTATTCACAGACAATAATTGTAATAGGTTACTAGAAAAATGACAGAACCGTAACGGTCCAATATCGTTCTTCATTACCAGACCGTGTCAAACCGAATTGACCAAGAGTGGCGGACGATAATGTGCTCTCACACCACGACACCGCTCTAGCCTATACAGCACAGGACTGGGTGTTGTGTTGTCATCATCATCATCATCATCATTTCATCCCCATCGACGCGCAAGTCACCGAAGTGGCGTCAAATCGAAAGACTTGCATCCGGCGAGCCACGCCGGATTAGCCTAGCGGTCTGAGGCGCTGCAGTCATGGACTGTGCGGCTGGTCCCGGTGGAGGTTCGAGTCCTCCCTCGGGCATGGGTGTGTGTGTTTGTCCTTAGGATAATTTAGGTTAAGTAGTGTGTAAGCTTAGGGACTGATGGCTTAGCAGTTAAGTCCCATAAGATTTTACACACATTTGAACATTTTTTGCATCCGGCGATCGGTCTACCCGACGCGAGGCCCTAGTCACACGACATTTACTAAAGGTGATTCCCCGCTGAGATAATAAATAATTTGGAATGTTCCTGGATTAAATGTGTAGTCATCTAAAAGTAGTAAGTTGCGAAATAAACTTTAAAAAGTATAGGTTTTAAAGCGTGTATCCGTTAGTATTTAGAAGTGCTTCTGCGAATGTTGTAAAACAGCTGAACAGTAGTGGCGCGTTGAGGCTCTGAATACGGCTTTGAGACATGGTCGGATGGTTCGAATGTTGGTACGTTGTCCCGTGATGTTAAACGTCCAGGATTGAGATCGGCTCCGGTACGCAATAAGGAATGTTCATTACGGTAGTAAAAATATCGTGAGTAACGAAAATTTGTTCAATACCGGGTCTCAGACCCGGGTGTCGCGCTCTTTGTGAGCAGTCACCATAACCAACAGGCGATGTAATGGTGTCTCCAGACCTGATTCAGACCCTCTGATGTTTCCTCCTATTGCTTTCGAACAAACTCATGTGCTAGCACAGCACCTGCTTGGAATCCCAGTCTGACAGAAGTTCTCGTTAGTCACGATATCTTCATTGCATTAACGTTCAACATTTTCTGAGTATATTTCACGACTATCTTTTCATGTTATTATATTTTATTTAGTTCATCTTTATTGTTTCCATATATTTAATTTCAGAGAAATTACGTACAAAGGTCGTTACAGTTAATCTCGCTACAGCGAGAAACTATAACTCCATATTTTGAAAAGCTGTCTTACTTGTTACAAAAATGTGGTACTAGTCTTTGCATGATGTATAACACCTGACTGCTACTTTATGGAGTTCTTCAAAGAAACATTAAGTAACAAATTCCAAAATGTGACAGCCAATAACCTGAAGCTTCGAATCTGTGAAAATAAGAATGGAAAGATGAGCGTGCAATGCCACTAACATAAACAACATAAGACGTCATTTGAATGTCGAAGATCTTTCTGTTCGCACCATCCCGTCGGACCGTGACATGAATTCCTGAGGTCAGGGCAGCGTCTGGATCGGTTTCCAGTCGGAGGAAGCTGAAATCCGACACACTGGCTAGCCCTGGTTGTGGCTCAAGTCTGTTCCGGACCGTCCCATACGAGTATAACGGCAGGTTGTTGGACCTTGCCTCACATCTAGCATTGTGATTTTTTGAAACAGGTCGTGCTTGTCTCAAATACACGAATACTTTAAAAATAAGAATTAGGTGCTGATGTCTGTGTAGTGTTACTTGCCTGCCTACGATGTTCCAAAATATCGCTCTTGCAAACTGCTTGGTGGTCAGTACGGTGCCGGCCGGGGTGGACGAGCGGTTCTAGGCGCTACAGTCTGGAACCGTGCGACCGCAACGGTCGCAGGTTCGAATCCTGCCTCGGGAATGGATGTGTGTGACGTCCTTAGGTTAGTTAGGTTTAAGTAGTTCTAAGTTCTAGGGGACTGATGACCTCAGAAGTTAAGTCCCATACTGCTTAGAGCCATTTGAACAATTTTTTGACAGTATGGTTTTTGACTAATTTATCTGCTTGTTATTATTAAAAACGCAGCATATATTGACTCCAGATTCCGGTGCCGCCTTTCGACTAGTTTGATTGCTTGTTATTATAAAAAACGCAATATACAGGGTGATTCAAAAAGAATACCACAACTTTAAAAATGTGTATTTAATGAAAGAAACATAATATAACCTTCTGTTATACATCATTACAAAGAGTATTTAAAAAGTTTTTTTTTCACTCAAAAACAAGTTCAGAGATGTTCAATATGGCCCCCTTCAGACACACGAGCAATATCAACCCGATACTCCAACTCGTTCACACTCTCTGTAGCATATCAGGCGTAACAGTTTGAATAGCTGCTGTTATTTCTCGTTTCAAATCATCAATGGTGGCTGGGAGAGGTGGCCGAAACACCATATCCTTAACATACCCCCATAAGAAATAATCGCAGGGGGTAAGATCAGGGCTTCTTGGAGGCCAGTGATGAAGTGCTCTGTCACGGGCTGCCTGGCGGCCGATCCATCGCCTCGGGTAGTTGACGTTCAGGTTTCATAACTAACCTTTTTCGTAGGACTCTCCATACAGTTGATTGTGGAATTTGCAGCTGTCTGCTAGCTCTGCGAGTCGATTTTCCTGGGCTGCGAACAAATGCTTGCTGGATGCGTGCTACATTTTCATCACTCGTTCTCGGCCGTCCAGAACTTTTCCCTTTGCACAAACACCCATTCTCTGTAAACTGTTTATACCAACGTTTAATACACCACCTATCAGGAGGTTTAACACCATACTTCGTTCGAAATGCACGCTGAACAACTGTCGTCGATTCACTTCTGCCGTACTCAATAACACAAAAAGCTTTCTGTTGAGCGGTCGCCATCTTAGCATCAACTGACGCTGACGCTTAGTCAACAGCGCCTCAAGCGAACAAATGTACAACTAAATGAAACTTTATAGCTCCCTTAATTCGCCGACAGATAGTGCTTAGCTCTGCCTTTTGTCGTTGCAGAGTTTTAAATTCCTAAAGTTGTGGTATTCTTTTTGAATCACCCTGTATATTGATTCCACATTCCGGGGCTGCGTTAGCGAAAACATGCTCCTTTAGAATAATTTGTGCACTCGGAGCATCTTCTCCAAGGCGCATCCTTCAGTAACAAGAAATTCAAAAGCTGCGACGTTTTTTTAATATAAATATCAGATGCTATGATAGCACGTGGCTTATTTTCAAATGCGTGTTTTAACGGGAAGGTTGTTTCGTTTTCGGAGTAATGTGAGTGTAAGGAAAATGCTGTTACTAGAAAAGACACTTAATGAGTGTTATCACGTGTATAGGTAAATTGTGTTTGAATCAATCAACAACTAATTGAATCGTTTTGTAATCAGGTTAAAATTATCTCTTGGCCATAGCGAGAAAAATAGGAAAAGAGGTAAAGCTATGAGAATGACAGACTATACTAAAAGAAAACAGATGGTCGGGATCATGTGACATACGAGCTCAAGGGTAATTTTCGGATAATCTCATTACATGCGGCAACGCTCTGTGAGGCACAAAAAGGTGATGGGGTTCGAGGTATGAAACACTGCTGACTCATGTTGCACGTTGTTTGTGGTAGTACGGAGGATAAGCCCAGATTCCGGCCTGCTTGTTGCGCGACTTACAGCATAAGAGCTCAACAGCCGTTTTACTTATGTGTTTTGGGAAAGCATTTCGGCCTTTTAGGGTATCCTTAGGTGCTAACTGAGTTTTTGGAACCGCAAAGCAATAACTACGAGACGAATACAGGTGTTGTGTACTATAATAGATGTAAAATTACTCTTAAATCATGTAAGTGGAAAGCAGTATATTGCTTATTTTCTACAGGATCCTGTCGAACTGCTTTTCATTTATGATAATGTTATTTCACCAAGAATCAGTTAACATCTTAAATCCCGATTTTATGATTATGATGACGATGTTGTGGTTGCAGTCCGAAGATTGGGTTGGTGCAGCTCTCCGTGCTATGCTATCCTGTGCAAGGCTCTTCACCTTCGCACAACTGCTGCATCCTTTGTCCAAATGAACCTGCTTACTAGGTTTCAAGCCTAGGTCTCCCCAAACTTCCCTCTGTTACCAAACTGACGATACTCGATGCCTCAGGATATTGCTGTCAGTCGATCCCTCCTTTTAGACAAGTTGTGCCATAAATTTCTTTTTCCCCAGTTCGATTCAGTAGATTTTATACGAAAATAAATCGTATTTTAAGAAATAAAGCCAATCCTTCTGTTGCAGTTACCTAGTTTTCTCATATTTTTGTGCACAAATGAAGCTAATGCGGAAACTTATTTTTGCAGGATTAGGGTGCGGTGACTTTGTTCGTATGAAATAGAATTGGGATTTTGTGTCATATACTCGTCCTTATTGATTTCTAATATTTCTTGTAGTATCACCTTCCTGAATTTCGTAGAGACATCAAAAAGACGCCTTGTGGATCATATGGATAGTTTGTCATTAGATAATATTTAACAAAAGTTGATTCACTTTTTTGCTTGTAGTCTCCAGCTTTCTCACTGTTCAGGTAAGGTAACATATATCTGACTAATCTACATGTAATTTGCAGGCAATCCTATACTCGTCACTTTGTGCTAACGGCTTCTTCAGTCTTTATTAGTGAACAAAATCATTTTTATGATATTACTACTATAAAATGCCTGTCTGTACTTTCGTTGTTTTTTACTTTTTTGCAAGAGATTGTGAAAATTTGCCAGTATGTTGTTCGGTATTAGATTTCCGTCGCCGAAGACTGGCATTTGTTTGCCACAGCTATAAAGTAACATATTTTCTTAAGCTATAGAATGTTACCATTAAGGTCAGACCAGTAGGCTTTGCTGAAAGCGATGTTTCCTTGGCACCATTTCTGTGTGCAGGATAATTCGGATAGTGGATGCAGCCAGAATATGCACTACACCTCCGGCATGTTATTTATTTAAAGTCTTAATGTAGACCTGATCCCGTTTGGTTTGCATTGAACTGCGCCAAATACCAAATGTCAGCCAATCCGAAGATGCCTAAATAAAGGTCAAACGCGTTATTGGAGGGGGAAAAAAAAATTGGCACTACAACCAAAACTGTCTGTTTGTTCGTAATGGAACAAATAAAAGACGACGCACTTTAGAGTAGAAAGCTCCGTGTTTGCTATAGCTTAGGTGGATGCAGTAAATATAAAATTGCGTATTAAAGAACTGTTAATATTGTATTCTCACGCTTACATCGCCTACAATTGGACCCTGTCGCACCAAAACATACCACTTACGGGTAGTGTGTATCGATTGTCATCGAATTACCAACCTTCAAAATGAGCAATCATCATTAACTTACGAGAAGAGTCCGCTGAAACCGGTGCATATAGTTAGCTGTCGCTGCTATTGTGTAATGGACAGAGAGCGTTATCTGTAACTTTTTAATGCCAGTCTCGGCTATACAGTGTTGTAGTAAAGACCCTTCTTTCATCAAACAGAGTTAGAGTTCAAAAGCAAAATACCGTACGTAACACTACATTATCTTAACTGCTCGCAGGGGTCTGAAGACAAACTAACACGTCTTTTTAAACAGGCGACGATTGCTTTCTTCCGCTCAGTATGCTCCTTCTATGAGCGTGCTTCGGCTTCAGTAATTGCGACTATGAACAGGTTAAACTCCCAGATACAACGATAATGATAGCTGTGCTCACTGCTTGTTTCGCACCGAGACATACGGAAAATGTTTTCGAAAAGAAAATATTTATCCCCTCAGATTGATATTCTGTATTATTATTTATAAAGAACACCACTATGAGAATAAAAATTAAAAGACCTTCATTCACTGGATTGGAACCCACCGCGCATTCGTAGGCAATGAAAAGCTGAATGCCCTAGCTAGTGAATCTGTCGAGTTTGGCGAGTATAAATATGACTAAATTCTAGCAACAGACTTATTTTACACCATTAAGTTCGTTCCAGGACGAACTGGAACCACCTTTTAAAACTATCATATCATCTTAAAGTTAGGCTGTGTACTGACGTTTTATCTACACTAACTATTCGTCCTTGGTACGAGGACAAGAAGTGTAACCATAGTGGTAACTGCTCGGCTGCGTTTTAGCCGTGAGAACTTCCGCCAACAAATTTACCAACTTCGTTGGAGGCCTGCCTGCCCCCATCATCGTCCTCAACACGTTAAAGCATTTCGACCGCAAAGTCATATCGACGTGTACTGTCATTGGGCAAGAAGGCCTGAACGATTTGCACTTTGTATGCACGAAACAATAAACGTTTGTGTAAAATGTCATGGAGAGAGTTTTTTGGCATCTGTAATTCACGCGAGGCCCTGCGGCACAGATTTCTTCGGACTTCGCAGAAAAGACTGCCTTCCACCCTGTCTGCTGAGGTTATTGGTCGACCAGACCTCGGAAGGTCAGCAAGTTTTTGAACTTCTCATACCAGGCTTTAATACTCTTTACATCAGGTGGATTCCTTCCAAATGCTGTCTGGAAGTGTCTCTGCGCTGTGGTTGGTGATCGTGTGTCATGGTACCACAGGACACACTGCGCCTTCTTCTGATTGGTTAACATGGCTTCTTGGGCACTGCACCTCATCCACTACTTACGGACTGCGAACCTAAAACAGAAAAAAAACTTCCATAGTTGTAAACAATTCGACACAGAGTTATCAACTTATGTAATCAGGGAAAGTCTTTTCGGACACCCTGTACTTAATATCTAATATATGGAGGATATAGCAGAAAGGATTTCGTCGCCGAAGGCCAAATTAAAATAAAATATACAAAAAGAATGAAAACTTTCAGTTTACATGACGTCAAAGAAACATCCCGTACTACTACAGTGCGCTGCTTTCGTAAATCGTAGAATCGCGCTCCGAACTCTTCTCTCTCCAGTCATGTACAGTTTTGCACAGATTTCGTGAACCATGCCGGACGTTTGCTGCGATGGCACCTGTGTAACGTTTATTCTACGCCGTAGTTAGACCAGTTAGTGTGACGTGTTCCATTATCTCCAGATGACGGGAGATTATACTTCATTGACGTATGAGAACAACAGCCGCTACCGAAAGAGGAAATGACACGTAAGGTTAAGGCAGTGGATTAAGTTTCTGCCGTCTCCTAAAGCAGTTTAGGGCGAGCACCTGAATGATTCCTCGAAAAAAGTCACAGCCGATTCCTACAGCCCGCTTCTACCTGATGTAAGTCTGCGTGTCAGAAATACCTCGGTGTCGACGAGAGTATAAACCCCAAACTTCGCTTTTCCCGCATGCACAGAGTTTATCCCATAACTGGTGTCTGAAGCGACCCGACCACTCGACCTGAATCCCTGGCATGGATAGCAACAGCCACCAATTACTCAGCTGTCGCCTGGGTAAGTTTCCAGTCAGTCACGCAGACTCTGGGCTTGTTCCCAAGTTACGATACAACTCAAAAAAGCCTGCGAGACGTTTTATCATGCAACAAGTATGCGACGACACGGAATCCTTCGTGAGACGCCGGCTACGGCGGCCGAGCGGTTCTAGGCTCTTCAGTCCGGAACCGCGCGACTGCTACGGTCGCAGGTTCGAATCCTGCCTCGGGAATGGATGTGTGTGATGTCCTTAGGTTTAAGTAGTTCTAAGTTCTAGGGGACTTATGACCTCAGCTGTTGGGTCCCATAGTGCTCAGAGCCAGCCTTCATGAGACGAGTCGAGTAAGTCGTATTTACTTACTATCTAGTCCATTTATTAACAAGCACCCTCCCTCCTTAAACAACAATTAGCACGCACAAGGTAAAGGACATGGTTGAATTAAAAGTGACTCCGACATTTGGTACCTACAGCAGTCGCATAGTCAGTAGATGTTTTAGAGGGACATGCGATCACAGATCAGTTAACGTACTTTTGTGCTTGCAATGCAGAATCAGACAATGACGGAAAGGGGTCATTCAGTCAAGAGCAGCAAACTTTTTCTATGTCGTACCGCAGTATAATACACACACAAGAGTCTCGCTCTAAGACTTGACGTCAGAGCTCTGCTTTTAATGCTCAGGTCACTCAGCTGTTAAACAAAGCAGAAAAATCCGGTAGAGTTACTTTGCCTCTAGAAACATGTAGTGTTCAAGCAAGATTGAACACTAGAATTAAATTCAGATTTTGAAAATATACACATGGTTCTTAAGGCACTGTATAATTTCCAGCAAGAACTTCAAATGGCTCTGAGCACTATGGGACTTAACATCTGAGGTCATCAGTTCCCTAGAACTTAGAAATACTTAAACCTAACTAACCTAAGGACATCGCACACATCCATGCACGAGGCAGGACTCGAGCCTGCGACTGTAGCGGTCGTGCGGTTCCATACTGTAGCGCCTAGAACCGCTCGGCCACCCCGGCCGGCTCCAGCAATTGGTACTTCTGGCCCCTTCTGTACCTGTCGTATTTATCACGCGAGAGAAGAGCAGTGTGGTGAGAGAGGGGGGGGGGGGGGGGGGGGCGTCGGAAGTTAGGACGGACTTAGTTTACCGTACATAGGATACCTGCTCGAAATATACGATAGCGGCTGTCGAATAATTTTACGGTACGTACTTGCCCACCGATTCTCTAAATGTACCAAAAAGCTTCAGTGAGAGGAATGTCTTCTTTCTCTGTTGATGGTTTCCCTTTTTGTTCCTATCAAAACTCGACAACCTTGCCATTATGAATAATTAGGTCTGAAAGCTGCTGATTCCTTCATGCATAACGGTTTGAGAATTTTCAACTCGAGACCATTCTTCAACAACACACTATGTCGTCAAAAGTATCCGGACACCTGTTAGTGGACATTGATATGAGGTGTGTCCATCCCAGGAACTGTGCTGGGGACTCTTTCAATGAAGTATTTGAACGTCTGTAGAGAAATGGCAGCCCATGCTTCCTCAAGAGCGGAAACAAGAGAAGATAGTGACGTTGGACACGAGTTTGGAGCGAAGTCGACATTCTGACTCATCCCGTAGGTGTCTGGCTCTGGTCGGGACTCCGGACAAGCCAGTCCATTTCTGGAATGTACACAAACCTGTGCCTCACAGATGGTGCTTTAAGATGACCACGTCCTAACCACGAAAACATCCACGTACCATGACACAACCTCCTCCATACTTCACTGTTGGAACTACACATGATGGCAGGTAACGTTCTCCATGCATTCGCCAAACCCAAACCCTTC
Source organism: Schistocerca americana (assembly GCF_021461395.2). Classification (NCBI taxonomy): domain Eukaryota; kingdom Metazoa; phylum Arthropoda; class Insecta; order Orthoptera; family Acrididae; genus Schistocerca; species Schistocerca americana. Next base: position 138,705,984 of record NC_060119.1, on the reverse strand, counting down.
CGTCGGATTGAGACAGGCTGTGGAGTGATTCATCACTCCAGATCACTCGTTTCTAGTCATCCATTGTGGAGTGGAGTCACTCTTTACACCACGCTCACGTGACTCTTAGCGCTAGCTACGGAAATTGTGGACTATGAGATGCTGATCGGTCATTGTACCCCATTCTTTTTAACTTTTTGCTCACGGTCATAGCGCTATATGTCACTCTCGTAGCACTTTAGAGCTTGCGAATGATTCTGTCCACTGATTCTGTGCGACTTTCACAACCGTATTTCGCAGTGCTCGACGCTCCCCTTGTGTCTGTACGTTAGGTAGGCTTGTTCTTTCCTTAGCTGTGGGTTTTCCTTCGCGTTTCCACTTGACAGTCACATCATCAGCGGTCGAGTGGACCGATTTAGAAGCGTTTAACTGTGCCTGATGGATTTGTTAGTCAAGTTAAATCTAGTGGCTATTCCGGCTTCGAAATCGGTTTATGCTGACCGACCTATTCAGCTGTTCCTGCTCCCCTGCTGACAACATGCCACGCGCTTGCTTTTATATGAGTCTAATTCCAAAAGTAAGGTCTCCTATATTTTTATTTGTACATAGATCTGTTTATTTCTACAATGGTTTACATCAGTTTACAGCTTGAACATTTAGCTATTTTTCGACATAATCACCATGTCTGTCGATGCATTTTTGTAGACGCTGTGGCAGTTTTTGTGTGCTCACGTCATACCAGCTCGCCGCCATGCTGCCCAGAAAGTTATAGACCTCTTCTTTCACCTCGTCGTCGGAGCTGAATCGCTTTCCGACCAAATGTCTCTTTAACTTAGGGAACAGGTGATAGTCAGTGGACGCCAAGTCAGGACTATAGGGTGGGTGATTATGTTCCACTGAAACTGTTGCAGGAGAGCATCTGCTTGCCGAAAGATGTGTGGGCGAGCGTTGTCATGGAGAATGTGTACGCCCTTGCTCAACATTCCTCTTCTCCAGTTCTGAATTGCCCGTGTTGAGTTTTTTCAGAGTCTCACAGTACCTGTCAGCGTTAATTGCAGTCCCAGTGGGCATAAAGTCGACTAACACTACCCCTTTCCGATCCCAAAAAACGGTTATCACGACTTTACTGGTAGACTGTTTGAATTTCCGCGGCTTTGGCGAAGAAGGATGCCGCCACTGGCGTGATTGTTGCTTGGTCTCAGGTGTAAAGTGGTATGCCCAGGTTTCGTCACCTGTCACGGTTGAGTACAGAAAGTTTTCCTGTTCGGCTGCAAGGCTGTGAAGGAATGCGCGGGAAGCATCAACTCGTTGCCGCATGTGGTCCTCAGTCAGCATGCGTGGCACCAATCTTGCGCACACCTGCCGGTAGTTCAATGTCTCCGTTAAAATTCTGTGGGCGGTGTTTCGGGAAACCCCAGGAACAACGTGCAGAAATCATCCAGGGTGATCCGCCGATCTTCAGGCATGCTTTACTCAACCTTCAACACTGTCTCCTCAGAAACTGACGGTTTCCCGCTCCTTTGTACGTCCTGAATTTCGGTCCGACCAGCTGCAAACTCTCTACACCACTTACGAACATTTTTGACCTCCATACACGACTCACCATACACTTCCGTCAATTGGCGATGGATTTCAGTCGGCGCAGTGCCCTTTGCGTTCAAAAACCGAATAACTGCGCGCAATTCGCACTTGGCGGTAACATCCAGCGGGAGCTCCGTTCTCAACGGCTGCCAAGCCAAAACTGAGCGCCTCAGCGCTGCGTGCGCATGTTTACACACAGCGTGTGAAGCACTCTTCATAACAGTGTGACCAACTGCCACACAAACAGCGTTCTGTACTTATAAAAAAAAAATAGGAGACCTTACTTTTGGGATTACCCTCGTACTTACCGGTCCTCCTCTCGTGACCTCCAGTGGCCATAAGCATGCAATTCACCATTTCGTTACGAGAGCTGTCCAGTCCATTTTAACCCAACGTGTCCCCTGAAGGAACGGGTTCTAAAGACGCAAAAAGCATTTTCATTTTACCTGACTTTTCTCGTATACGCACGTACTCTTTATTACAACGTGTCTTACGTTCAATGCAAGCTCCGTTTCCGGCGCTTCGTGGGAACTGGACTACCATCGCCGCCTGACGCTGCGGCTCGTTCATTGAACGGACAGCGTGACTGTGGCAGGTGGAGTATCGATTTTAACTGAGGTCGGGAGCGTCCTAGCAAAGAAGTCCGAGGCTTCAAACCGTATGTCAGCACCGTCTGCTCACAGACTAGTGTACAAACTCAAAACTAAAACCTTAAAAAGTAACGGTGCTTAGTGCATCGACTGACAATTCAGATGATCTTGATCAAGTTCATTACTGCAACTGGCTACTACAGTCTGTGCTTGATGAAGAGATTAAACCTAATATGCAGTTTTTTTTACGATTCTTTCTGAATTTATCGAACTGCTTTAAATTACTGATCAGTCGACATTGGAGTTCTGAACACCCTCACCAGTCAAATCGAGAGCGTCTGCATGACGTGGCGTGAAACCAGGGGTGCGGTTGGAAAGTAGTGCAACCTATCTTTTCCCAACAAGCCATAACTACAAATAAGTTTGTGACCAGCACACTGCATCCTTTCTTCATCGAACAAACAACCAATGATAAGATCTTCGATTATTTCATGAAGGACAATGCAATATGTCTATGACACTTCGCTGCGAACATTATTACTCGCATTTATTGACGACCAGGTAGTAGCCGCTGAAAGCTAAGATGATTTACAAAGACCTGGCTGTAGCTTTTTAAACATACGAAGTACACATGAAAAATCGGAGAAGAGCAATAGCTGTAACTAGAAAAAAATCTTTCTTTAAAGTGCAAAAAATTTAATCAATAATACAGGGTTATTCTAAATGATGTGCTCTTTTTCAAAAATTCGTATGTATTCAAGTACAAATCCAAAATGAACAAGCTTTATACCAATGAAAAGAGGAAGTTTCAAAGTTTTTGGCGGGCGGGCGTTGATGGTTTCAGAAGCGGCCGGTAGAGTTCTCGCGGCAATAGAACCGTCATTCCGTTTCACTGTCAGTTGTCAGTGAGTCGCAAATTGCAGTGCAGCGGGAATTTCGTACCAAATTCGGTATTCAACCACCAATTCGCAAAAGCGTTATCCGTTGATTTAAGCAATTTAAACAGACTGGGAGTGTGTGCAAAGGAAAAACCACATGGCGACCGCGTGTGCCAGAGGATGATGCCGATGGATTCTTGAATGTTTTGTACGCAGTCCCAGTAAGTTTACCAATAGAGCCAGTCGAGAACTGGGAATACCTCAGTCAAATATATGGAATGTTCTGAGACGGCGTTTGCTGTAGATGCCCTACCGATTACATCTTGTCCAGGCTCTCAACCTCAATGACAAAGAGAAGCGTCTCGCGTTTTCTGGTTATGTGCTAGCAAAGATGGAGGCTGACGCATTTCTACAGCGTCTAATTTTTAGCGATGAATCGACGTTCCATCTTGGTGGAAAAGTCAACAGACACAATGTTCGCTTATGGGATTTGTAAAATCCCGTTCACCATTGCAACACGAAAAAGACTCACTGTGCAGAATCCCATACAAAGGTTTATGGACTTTTTTTCGGAAATAATTGTAACGGGAATCACTTACCTGGGCATGTTGGAAAATGGCTGTTCTCTCAAGTTATGGAAGATTCCCAGGACTTCATTTTCCAACAGGATGGAGCTCCGTCCCATTGGCACCTTGATGTACGAGGCTTTTTGGATGACTGCTTTCCTCGGCGCTGGATCGGTCGCAGGGGACTTCTGGCCACCGGGCTCTCCTGATCTCACACCCTGTGCTTATTTCATATGGGGCTATGTGGGGGAAGCTGTTTACGTCCCGCCTCAACCAACCACTCTGAACGATCTGCGGGACCGGATCACTGCTGCCGTGCACTCAGTAACAGCAGACACGCTTTCGCGTGTGTGGAATGAGTTTGGCTACCCCTCCGATGTTTGCCGTGCAGCCAACGGCGGCCACATTGAACATTTATAACATTTATCACATTTATAATTATTCAATAATTATTAAAAACTAATTAATTACAAATTATTTGATTTATTAAATTGATATTAAACATTATGAAAAAACTTTGAAACTTCCCCTTTTCATTGGTATAAAGTTTGTTCTTTTTAATTTTTACTTGAATAAATGCGAAGTTTTGAAAATGAGTCCATCATTTAGAACAACCCTTTATAATGACAAAACAGGTAACAGACTTTACATATTTGGCTACCTCTATTTTGTAATTCACTTATCAGACGGACAAAGAGAAGTAGTCAATAAATAATGATAACTGTATTATTAAAAAGGAAACAATTAAATAAGTTTGACCCCCCACAGGAAAAATGGACAATATTGCTTCAGGAGAACTGGACTCAAAGCCACCAACATTCGAAGAAATCAAACCATAACACAACTTAAAAACAACAAAGCATCTGGTGACGAGAGTTTAGTCGGAGATTTACGGAAACACTGTAGTGGCAATATGATAGCATGCTTAACAAAAATAATTCCAGAAGTGTGGGAAACAAAACACGCGCCCAACTGGATGAACAGTGCGTTAATACGTCCCCTACATAAAAAGGGAGATGAAACAGATCCCAACAATTATAGAGGATTTTCCCTCTTGCCCAGAGACATGTAAGATTCCATCGAAGGCGCTTGTAAGCGGAGCTCAAAGAATCCTCGATCTACAGTTTGGGGAAGATCAAGGAAAGTTCAGGAAGAGTAAATTATGTTTAGAATAAGTCGTAAGCTTAATGAGCGTATTAGAAATTAGGAAGATAAAAAGCTCGAAATATACAGGGTGATTCAAAAAGAATACCACAACTTTAGGAATTTAAAACTCTGCAACGACAAAAGGCAGAGCTAAGCACTATCTGTCGGCGAATTAAGGGAGCTATAAAGTTTCATTTAGTTGTACATTTGTTCGCCATTTCAGCCAATAAAGTTTTTGTTCCCTTTGTCTTCGAAGGTGCTACTGTAACTGGACTACAGTATCTGGAGATGTTAGAGAATTGGCTGTTCCCTCTGCTCGAACAAGAAGCACAACAATTCATATTTCAGCAGGATGGAGCGCCACCACATTGGCACTTATCTGTCCGTAACTACCTGAACGTCAACTACCCGAGGCGATGGATCGGCCGCCAGGCAGCCCGTGACAGAGCACTTCATCACTGGCCTCCAAGAAGCCCTGATCTTACCCCCTGCGATTTTTTTCTTATGGAGGTATGTTAAGGATATGGTGTTTCGGCCACCTCTCCCAGCCACCATTGATGATTTGAAACGAGAAATAACAGCAACTATCCAAACTGTTACGTCTGATATGCTACAGAGAGTGTGGAACGAGTTGGAGTATCGGGTTGATATTGCTCGTGTGTCTGGAGGGGACCATATTGAACATCTCTGAGCTTGTTTTTGAGTGAAAAAAAACCTTTTTAAATACTCTTTGTAATGATGTATAACAGAAGGTTATATTATGTTTCTTTCATTAAATACACATTTTTAAAGTTGTGGTATTCTTTTTGAATCACCCTGTATTGTAACATTTTTAGATTTTAAAAGGCGTACAATTTTAGTGATAGAAATATATTAGTCGTCATTGTAAAGGACTTCGTACTAAGTAACAAACCACAGAAATGATTAAAGGAATGTAAACCAATGGAGCACCAAAGCGACAATTTATGAGAGAATTGTTAGAAAATTTTGAAATACAATCAGGAAGAAGATAAAGATATTGTTAGTCATCCTTACTTTTTAAGTGTGCGTTAGAGGGATTTATGGCCCGCATCTCGTGGTCGTGCGGTAGCGTTCTCGCTTCCCACCCCCGGGTTCCCGGGTTCGATTCCCGGCGGGGTCAGGGATTTTCTCTGCCTCGAGATGGCTGGGTGTTGTGTGCTGTCCTTAGGTTAGTTAGGTTTAAGTAGTTCTAAGTTCTAGGGGACTTATGACCACAGCAGTTGAGTCCCATAGTGCTCAGAGCCATTTTTAGAGGGATTTATGAAAGAATAGAGGAAGGCCATAGATACTAAAGGTATAAAATATAAGATGAAAGCCAAATAAAATCACTGTCGATTAGAATATGCAGATGGCATGGCACTAATTGCAGACTCACCTGAGTGTACACAAGAACAAATCGTAGAACTACAATGTTAAGCAGCAAAAGTAGGACTAGAAGTATCGTTTTAAGAACCGTAGTTTGTAACAGACATCAGTAAGCACCTCAAAAGCATAAAATAAATAACACCAAAATGTGCAAATTAGACTGTTTTAAATATCTACGAGATTAGATATCAAACAGCATGAACAGGGATTAGAATACATTAAATGGAGAAGACCTTTCGAATAACAGAAGTATTTACTAAAAAATCTTTGTCCTTGAACATAAAACTGAAACACTACGAAGAAGTGGTCAGACAAGAAATACAGTAGGCCTACTCTATATGCTATTAAACTGACTGCGAAGGGAGAGGTCGAAAAATTAGAAAAAAAATGAAAGAAGTATCTAAGAAAAATACTTGGACCATAAAGCAGCAGAGCATCAGAATACAGATTAAGATCTAATACAGATCTGTATTCGAAATTTGGAAAGTTAACAGAGAAAAGCACAGTTCCGTAATGACAGAATAACTTAACAAATCTTTGACTTACTGAACAGTTACAGGTCTAAAATCATATGGCTGAGAGAAGTAGAAAGAGATTTAAAAAATGTGGGAGTCGGCATGCACACAATAAGAAATAGAACACTTTTTAAACTGCCAATAGAAAAGGTACGCTTTCAGAACAGGAAGATAATCAAGAACTGGGAGAAAGTGAATACAAGAAGGGAAGGAACAACACTGTCGAAGAATGAAAGAAATAGGAGTCTTAAGGAAACTTCAGTTGAAAACAAAAAGTAAGAAACCATGTTTACTTACCGTATCCTTTGAAAGAGTTATTCAAATCTATTTTTTGACAAACTGAGAAAAGTGATACTAATGAGATTTCACAATGGGAGTGGATGTTTGACTCTTTACCAAAATGATAAAGCCGAAATAAACAGCACACAGATAGCATTGATACGTTCCGTATACGGCGTAACGCAGTGAGAAGTGAAAAACTGAGAAAAAAAGCACTTAGAAGAAATGGGACTTGTAAAAACTTACCATTCTAAATAGCAGCAGCCTGTTATTACGATGTCAGAGAATAGGTTATCACGGAAAGTGCTCCATACCATCTCTAAGGAAGGGGAATTTTAGTAAGAACATACTGTCGATGGATTGACAGTTTGTACAGTCACAGAACGGGGACGTACGCAAAACTGCTAATGGATGATGATGGCCGGAGGCATTATCTAAAGGCGGTATGTTTCTCAGTTGCTTGGAATCTGTGCGGCTACATTCAGCAGCTACATCGATAGTTAGTGGGTTTGATCATTGGCGGAACAGAGAGAATAAGTTCCCCCTTACCATGGAGTAGATATTAATATACTCGCTGATGCAGATCACCGATTCCCATAGGTGTTTCAGAATTAATCTTCAGTTTTAGTACGTAAACGTTTATTCAGAAGAGACTCGCGTGTCTTCCCTCGCCGTTCGGGCTTTTCGGCGACCTTTTTCCCCCCAAACTGTGCACTTTCACATTACAACTTGTTCCTCTCCAAACTTTCACGGCGTCCACAATGTGTCCACTCCCAGAAGAACCCCTACACATTGCCGCCTTGCTTTCTAAGCGACTGGTTTTGTCTCCGCTTTGTACTTTCTCTATGAATGTCAAGTCTTCTCAAGACTGCTGGCCTTGCCAACCTTGGCAGTTGCATTAATATCTCGGAGATCCATTTTGTGGTAAAACTGTATAAATGTATTTCTTCCATCTGTTGTGAGTACTTAACTAACAACGCTTTTTACGCTTTCCATTGTCGATGGTATTACGTGGCCACTGCCGCTCTATTTCTTGCAGGTTGTTTGATATAGATAGTTCTCAGACGTTTGAAGGAAAGGGCAGTATGTTTCGTTGTGGAACACGGCAGAATTGGAGCTCTGGTTTGCTAGATTCGGACTACTGCGACAGGGCGTTTTTTTCGTGCACACTTGTGCCGGAATCCGCGTCGTTAGTGTAGACCGCTGTCGGTAGAACGGGAATGGTCGTAGAATACAGGATAGCAACATGTAAAAAGACGGACGCAACGGGTAACAGTCGAATTTCACTCGGCGGTCCAATTATCACGGTGGCACACTGGCGCGTAATACGCTGTGTCATACGTCATTGTCTGGCATTGGAGTGAGGGCAGTGAAGCGTATAGACAGTGGTGGTAGGTGAAACGAATGCGGCTTAAAGAGTTGACGCAGTAAGTTGACGTGCCGGACTGATCAGTATGTGCTGCAAAGTATTGCAATAGAATACATTGAGATAACAAAAGTCACTAGATATCGATGTGCACACGTGCAGATAGCGGTAGTAGTCATCTGAAAAGATTTCCGGCGTGATTATTGGAATGGTAGTTGGAGCTGGACGCATGGGACATTCCATTTCGGAAATCGTTAAAGGATTCAGTATTCCATAATCCACAATGTCAAGTGTGTGCCGAGAATATCAAATTTCAGTCATTACCTCTCTCCACGGGCAACGCAGTGGCTGTCGGTCTTCACTCAACGACAGAAAACAGCGGCGTTTGCGTAGAGTTGTCAGTGCTAACAGACGAGCAATCCCGTGTTAAATCAATATGGGACGCAGGACGAATGTATCCGTTGTGACAGAGTGGCGAAATTTGGTGTTAACGAGTTGTGGCAAGGGACGACCGACGCGAAAGCATACGCTAATAACACGTCATCGCCTGCGGCACCTCTCCTGGGCTCGTGACCATATCGGTTGGACTCAAGACGACCGGAAAACCGTGCCCTGGGCAGTTGAGTCGCGATTTCGCTTGGTAAGCTGGTGATGGCTCCATAATGGTGCGGTGTGGAATGAACTGATCATTGACTGGAAATGGTAATGTTCGGCTACTTGGAAACCATTTGCAGCCATTCACGGATCTAGTGTTCCCAAACAAGGATGGTATTTTTAGGGTGATAACGTGCCATGTCACCGGGCCACCGTTATTCCCTGTTGGTTTGAACAACATTCTGGACAGTTCGAGTGAATGATTTGGCCACCCAGATCGCCCGACATGAATTCCATAGAATATTTATAGGACATAATCGAGATGTCATTTCGTGCACAAAATTTGCAGTGGCAAAATTTTGGAAATTATGGACGGTTATAGAGTGAGCGTGGCTCAGTATTTCCAACGTCTAGTTGATCCCATGCCAAGATGAATTGCTGTGCTACGCCAAGCAAAAGGAGGTCCGGCACGACATTTGGGGGATCCCACGTTTTTTGTCACCTCGGTGTATATACAGTTGTTGATATGGGTAGGACAGATGCAGGTCAGTACGAAGTTTTCGTGAATAGATCTCAGTTTTAAATTAACTTACTGAAACGAGCTTGCAAAGAGGCCAAACATTTGTGCTGCTTTTGTTGATTTAAGTGCAACCTACGTTACTGTATGGGTAGACTGGCTACTGCCCGTGCTGGATAATGTACTATAAGCACAATAAACTACTGCAATGTATGCTTGTCGTCCGCGAAGTTACCTTAGCCAAATGTTCAAGTAAATCATACAAGATATGAATGGATTGATTAGCTACCCTCTTGTTTAACGTAACTAAATAATTTCCGTTCGAAATTCTTTCGAATTGTGCACAGGGAACTCTTTAATTGTTGCCTACACTGACGCAACTCGATTGCTCCTGCATTTCAGCTGCTTGGAGCGTTTGGTCAGAAGCCGTGTGTATGGTGTAAAAGAAGCGTAGGTTGTTTAATTAGGAACTCACTTGAGTCGCCATATGCCTTAGGGTTTCGTGTTTTCGCTAAACTTCATGGTGGAGAAACCAGGATGCTGTTTTCAGCAAGGTCAAGAACAGCTGCCTTCCACATCTTTTCAAACCGTGAGAGTACTTCGTCGCTAATGACCCCCTCTGTCTTGGGACATTCACTTCTAAAATAACGAGGCGCTGTGGGGAAAGGAGAGACGAATGAGCATCTCTACATGTATCGTACCAAATGGCGTTTATTCTTGTTCGCACATGTGAATCTGCGAACCAGAGACTTCGATATTTTAAGTAATCTCTGATCCTGTAAATTTTATTGAGTTAAATAACACACACATTTTCTGGCACCAATGAACCCCAAGACACTCTTTATTATTATTATTATTATTATTATTATTTTTTTTTTTTTTTTTTAGAAATTTAAGTCTGAAGTACTGTTATTATCAGGACTCATATTTTCGTTTACATACAGATTACTTGTTGTGGAAACGTAGATGACGAAGTCATCCGCGAGTGGTTAAATGCTTATGCCTCAGAGCCAGGATTTGAGCGGCTCATCTCATAGTCAGAAGTGTGTTCGGTACAGCAAAAGAGCGAAAACGGGGAGATGGAGAAACCCATTATCACGGACACCGATGCACTGAATCGCGTAAATCTCTTAGTGGAACATGCATAACAAAATTCGTTTGATATTTTGACTGTCCGGAAAATGAGGACCGTCGTCAGGAATAAAGTGAGTGAAAATTAGAAACAGAAAAAATGGAAGATTGCTCTCCGTACGCTAACTGAAAGCAAGTGATACAAAACACTTAAAGCGTAATATTGTGAGCTCGTAATTTTTCCATATTTGACACCTTTTTTTATCGATATAGGACATAGCAGTTTCCCGTAATAAATATGTATTTTGGATTATGCGTGTTTTTCGGCGATCTGTACAACCTAAGGCCCACGTTAACTTGCTGCACCACGACCACCCGAAGGAGAACTGGGAGACAAGAACTTTCATTTATAGCGAAGTAAATAACGTCAAACAGTGACACGCCTTTGTGTCGTACTTATGCAACATATGTTATAAAAATATTTTAAATATTTATGCTCTTCATTTGACACGCCTTCGTGATGCTCACAGTGCATAAAATTACCACTTTTCCTAGCAGGAAATCTATATCAATATTGTGACTTTACTGAATCAGTTGTTGTGGCTCTTATTCCCTTTATTCATGTAGTCTTGCTTGCAGTGCATGTGAACCACGTGCTTTCTCGTATACAAGCATATCACGCTGTAATGTGTATGGATAGTCATATACGGGACGTCCGGATATATGTATATGATAGTCATTGTACAGTTGAAGTCCGAATTATTTAAGTTATTGGTATACTTGGCGTCAAAAGAATTGGCACGTCAATTTTTAGTGTTATTTCAGTTTAAATTTTCGCGTTTTTAAGCTTCTTACGTTGGCTGAAACCTCTGCCCTTGTTAAGGAAAGTCGATGTATATTGGATTGCAAGAAGATGATATGCGAATTATCTCGAAATCCGTTAGTTTTTGGGTGTCACAGCCTTTCTGTAGCTGTTTTACATTTTACTAACTGTACAATTTTTTTGTCGATTGTTATTCTCTGGTTCCTGTTTGCAGTTGAAGGAATGCACAAGAAAGATTGCTAGGAAATTGGTTTAGCTGTGAAGGAAATCTCGTATAATCGCTCCATCAGGGGTTACTCCGATGTAAACCCGCGCCCTTCATCGCAGGACTAATTAGTGCGGCTAAGAAGTAAACTAGATTCTCGTTCTCAGCGCAGCGGAATGAAGTAATACAGCTGTTCAAATACTCTTTTAACCTAGTTCCCACGGACTAGAAGGAATAAAGGCAAACAATATATTTAACTTCCTTAGGAAGGATTTCGCCGACTGGAAGAACCGTTCCTGCAGAGAACTTCGTAAGTGAGAATTACACTGTCCAGTCACATTAAATGACCGCCTGTCAAAAGCCGGAATAACCACTTTTTGCAGCGCGGGCCGCAGTGAAACGTGCAAGAAGAGTGTCAGTGAGGTTCTGCTGCCGGCAGGGATGTGGCGCCGTGACCACTCGTGTGCCGTGGCCAGCTGCGATAGGTTTCTCGGTTGAGGACTGATGGCACATACAGCCCGATCGAGGTGGTCCCGCAGACGCACGATTAGGTTTAAATCCGAAAAGTTTGGTGGTCATGTGTGTCTTAGAACGACGAACGTACAGTGCGAGCTTTTTGAAAGGTAACGTTATCCTGCTGGTGTAGATGCCATTGTACCGTGGAAAAATAAATAGCATGTAAGGGTGGACATGCTCCCCAAGGATAGCTGCATCTTTGTGTTGAGCCATTGTGATTTCCAGGCCATAATGCTCCTTTCTCTCACCTGGAATCTTCCGACGATTGTTGCAGGATGTTTTCAGACGTTTCACGCCGTACACGCCAAACGCCATCTTTCCGATGGGGCATAAAAAGCGATTCAGCTGAAAAGGCCATCTGTCACCACTCAATGGACGCCCAGGTCCGGCACTGACGTGCAAACACCGCCTTTTATCGCAGATTAACAGCAGTCAGGATTGGTGTCTGAACCAGGCGCCTGCTGCGGAGGCCCATACGCAGCAACGTTCGCTGAACGGTCATTGTGGAGACACTGGTGGTAGACCCATGGTTCATCTGGCCGGTCAGTTAATCAACAGTTGCACATCAGTTCGCCCGTACACATCTCCGCAGCTATTGTTCACCCCTGTCATCCATTACCCTTGTTGCACCACATTTGCCTCGGCACGGGTTTTGGATAGCGCTATTTTCCTTCTAGGGCATGGTTTTAGCCCGGTGGCACCCGAACAGTTTACAAACTTGGTCGTTTCGGAAATGGTTCTACACTTTACCCCTAAATTCCATTATCATGCCCTTTAGGGTGTCAAACAAGTCGACACGTTTCCCAATACGACGACGACTGTACTGTTACTTGCGTCTCCCCGACGCGCTTTATAGACCGTCCATTGCTAGGGCCTCCACCTGCCATCTGTGAGTAGTTGTTGCACCTTGCGTCGAACATAAGCGACGGTCACATTGTGACTGGACCGTTTAGTAATAGATTCGGACTTTCGTTAAAATAATGAGTCACTAAAATGTTTTGGGAATCCGATGGTACCAGTTTTTATATTTTTCTTTTCTTCCTAGGAAGAAGGCCACATTGTATATTGACACAGATGTTCAATTAAAAAAGTAAATAAACAAGTAAGACACTCATTTATCCCAAAGACGACCTTTCGGGATAGCCGAGCGCATTAGCGTGCCGCCTCCGGTGTTCGAGGAGGCGTGCCGGCCACACGAAGAGACAGCGTGCCGCCCAGCCTGCATGTGGTTTTTAGGCGGTTTCCCACATCCAACTAGGTGAATACAAGGCTGGAACCCACGTCCCACCTGTTACACGATTCGCAAACATTTCGAAAACGTTCTCACACTTTCATGTAGGATAACTTTAGACGCAGGTAGACGAGGTACTAAAATTCCGTCGTCTGGGGGGCGGGGGCGGGGGCGGCGACTGGAAGGGCATTTCACACCCTGTACCACTGTCTTTGCTCAATCCACACTAACATGCCGACCCTTTGAAGATATGAGAAAAAGAAGATTCATCCCAAAGATGTTTAATGGTATCCAGGTTGATGCTTGGAAGCGAGTATTCCTGCAGATCATCCTGGTTTTCTTCGAATTCTCGGACATTGATTCTTGCCTTGTGGAGAGAAACATTCATCGCGCTGACACGGGAAAGGGCCGTTTCCAGTGTATTGCTACAGTTTCGGAAGTACACTTTTGAAAATTTTGTTTTTATGTTTAACTTGTGCACATTATATCATCGAACAAAACTAGCAATCGGAGCTGAAACCGGGAACAATATTCCTGTTACCCAGCGGGGCACAGAGGAGGGTAGCTTACCCTTTCGCCAATTCCCCTCCCCACCTCCACACTCCTAACAAGAAATCGCATCCCCTCCCACCAGAGCAAGCGTACCCATCTACAAACGGAGGTCGTGCAACTAATATACGCTGTAAATATCAGCCAGTTTAACTAAGGTGTTCTAGTAGGAAAGTCATAAACTAAATATACACTACTGGCCACTAAAGTTGGTACACCATGAAGATGACGTGCTACAGACGCGAAATTTAACCAAGAGGAAGAACATGCTGTGATATGCAAATGATTAGCTTTTCAGAGCATTCACAGAAGGTTGGCGCCGGTGGCGACACCTACAACGTGCTGACACGAGGAAAGTTTCCAACCGATTTCTCATACACAAACAGCAGTTGACCGGCGTTGCCTGGTGAAACGTTGTTGTGATGCCTCCTGTAAGGAAGAGAAATGCGTACCATCACGTTTCCGACTTTGATAAAGGTCGGATTGTAGCCTATCGCGATTGCGGTTTATCGCATCGCGACATTGCTGCTCCTGTTGGTCGAGACCCAATGACTGTTAGCAGAATATGGAATCGGCAGGTTAAGGGGGGCAATACGAAACGCCGTGCTGGATCCCAATGGCCTCGTATCACTAGCAGTCGAGATGACAGTCAGCTTATGCGCATGCCTGTAACGGATCGTGCAGCCACGTCTCCATCCTTGAATCAACAGATGGGGACGTTTGCAAGACAACAAGCATCTGCACGAACAGTTCGACGACGTTTGGAGCTGCACGGACTATCAGCTCGGAGACCATGGCTGCGGTTACCCTTGACGCTGCATCACAGACAGGAGCGCCTGCGATGGTGTACTCAACGACGAACCTGGGTGCACGAATGCAAAACGTCACATTTTCGTATTAATTCAAGTTCTGTTTACAGCATCGTGATGGTCACATCCGTGTTTGGCGACATTTCGGAGAACGCACATTGGAAGCGTGTATTCGTCGTCGCCATACTGTCGTATCACCCGGCGTGATGGTATGGGGTGCCATTGGTTACACGTCTCGGGCACCTCTCGTTCGCATTGACGGCACTTTGAACAGTGGACGTTACATTTCAGGTGTGTTACGACTCGTGGCTCTACCCTTCATTCGATCCCTGCAAAACCGTACATTTCAGCAGGATAAAGCACATCCGCATGTTGCAGATCCTGTACGGGGCTTTGTGGATACAGAAAATGTTCGACTGCTGCCCCGGCCAGCACATTCTTCAGATCTCTCATCAATTGAAAACGTCTGGTCAATGGTGGCCGAACAACCGGATCCTCACAATACGCCAGTCACTACTCTTGATGAACTGTGGTATCGTGTTGAAGCTGCATGGACAGCTGTACCTGTACGCGCCATCCAAGCTCTGTTTGACTCAATGCCCAGGCGTATCAAGGCCGTTATTACGGCCAGAGGTGGTTGTTCTGGGTACTGATTTCTTAGGATCTATGCACTTAAATTGCGTGAAAATGTAATCACATGTCAGTTCTAGTATATTTGTCCAATGAATACCCGTTAATCATCTGCATTTCTTCTTGGTGTAGCAATTTTAATGGCCAGTAGTGTAATATACGCTGTAAATATCAGAGAGTTTAATGAAGTTTATAGTAACTAAGCTGTTCTAGTAGGAAAGTCATAAACTAAATATAGGTCTGCTGCCTGTATCTATTTTATGTGCAGCGTTACTTCTCTCGCCTCCGCTGGCAGAGCATTTGTTGGGATAAATGTCTTAGCTCCTAAAGAAGCTCTCTCTCTCTCTCGGTTGATAGGTAAAACGTATGGGGGCCCTTTTGTGTAGGTTGTAAGAGCAGAAACACATGACTGGAGGCGGGAAAAGGACTGAGCAGCTGTCTGTAGGAAATTGGAGAGCCTTTCATCGCAGCATAGAGCAGGGGCGGGAAAGAATTCAGCGCGTCAGCCGCGTGGGCGTCAGGCATAGGAGCTGTCAGCACATCCTTCCGCATCGCCTATCTCCCTATCTCGGAGAGGCGGCTGGCTGTGCATCTCATATTCGATTCGCCACTGCGAGTCTCCCCACCGCAGCGCCTCACCTACCTACAACTTCCAACCTCCCCAAACCGCCGCACAAGCTCCCATCATTAAACTGGAAGGATACGTTGCAGAGAACAGCTTTTACGACCTTGCCACACCAAGAACCACTTCGTTCTGGCGTGGTGAGGTCGAGTAAGTACCATTTGCACTCATTTTCTGCGTACAAATGAACGACGATTAATTTGAAGGTTTTCACTCTGCGTTAATTTTCATTATAAAATAACCGTAAGACATATGCACAAAAAAAAACTATTAAGAAACCTGATGATACACTTCCACAACTTCACCCACAAAAATAAATTGCATTGGATCTTTGCTTCTTGTAACATAAATTTGTTCAAAAACTTGTCTCCTTACAGTTTTCGAACTCTACTTCGTATTTAGCCAGTCTCCTTGCCTCAGTTAGCATGGGAGAATCTGCCTTGAACGGAAGCTCTTAACGACGAATCCCGACGTCGTGTACTACCTTGTTACTGCGCTTGTAATTGAACACACGTAATGGCAGTTATTAAGGACTGTTTTGAGCTTCAGCAGTTAGGGACAGCTCTTAACTCAAAACGTTTTTTTCTGTATATTCGCCGAAACACATTCATTAACATTCTTTCTGTTTTGTAATTTACTGTGTCGTCAAGAAGCACCGCACTTCATCTCAAACATAAGTCCCCACTAAAAATCCTTTTCATAACTTGGAAATAACCGATGTTGACAACCTAACGTCGTAACTCCATTGTATCACCACCTTGCAAACATAGTTATCATAATTTATTTTTAGATACATGATAATAGTACATCTGAAAAGTTTTTTTTTTCACTCTATTAATTCATTCTGCCATCGCTGCTTGATGGAATAACTTTATAAAAGAAAGGCACAAAAATGTGGAATGTTCTACAGTTAGTTATTTCCTGATAATGACTTAAGACAAAAACCAGTTAAGTAAGGAAATCGGTACGGTAGAACATCCACATTTCCGTGTTTTTCGTCAATTTTTTAACTGCTTCCTACTGTGCTACACAATTCAACAATAATGAAGATAAGCTGGAATATATGTTGGTGTAGATCTAATCCTTTAATAGAAAGTGTCTGATACGTTTCATATACAAACATCCTAAAGTAGGCGGTTTTGTCTGCTTCGAAACGGCTTTTTTTAGTCTCGAATCGGCGTACGGGCATATAATTACAGATGATGACAGTAACAAATTTTGTACACAATAACCCTTCCAACGTGAAATTTAAGCGAATGGATTCTTCTTCAAACGTGTCGCTGCTTCAGCTTGCTCCTACACAGTAGATTATTTGCAACGAAATCCCAAAAACAGAGTAATTTGTGCCTCTCAGATATCTGCTGCTGGCATGTCCGCCATTGACTTAATTTTCATAACGTACTCGTTAGAAAGTCCCAGATAGAAACCTCAACTGGCTCCATATCGAGACTTCAAACGCATTAATTTACTTGAATTTGCAACTGAGGCGCAAGATAGTTCAGTGGACGTATTCTAATCCCTTCTTGGACATAAAAGAAAACTTCATGGATTTACTTACTCTGCTATATGACAAATATGCCCCCCGAAAGACCGGAAAAGTAAGAAGGAAACGTGCACACTAGCTAACTGAACTAAAACAGCTCATGAATCTCAGAAACGCTACACATCGGGCGTACAAACGTCACCCTACGCCTGAAGGCATATTACTTACAAGAAGACGCGGAACAGTCAGTGAAGCTGTGAGAAACGCAGAACTCAGGCATGCCTGTACATTAACTGACAAGGGATGTCTGGGAGGTGTCCCCCTCCGACTTGCTTGAAACTTTACATGTAAATAGAACACGAAAAAGTATTAGACATACTTTTTTTTAGCTGCTAATACGCTGATTTAGAAGGTAAAATACACCCCTAAAGTCGAACCCGCAAAACACATTTTTACAGATGTCTTGACTTTAAGTCAATATTTTTGAACCAAATCAAATGGAAGTCGTTTATTATAATAAACTGCATTATACAATAGAGAAATTGACCACGGGGACTGCTTTCCTTATCTTGCGTGAGGGTAAAATCGTATTTTATGAAGTACACTTTCGTAATAAAGATTCATAAACTAACTATAGAAACTAAAAAAATTATTTTTTTCAAACTACAAGATCAAATAAAGTTGACGTGATTTTGAATTTTTCATAAAAGTATCCCTGCGTAGGGTAAACTACCTCTAACGCCACTGAAAAATTTTCAGCGTCCGAGCTAGCAGTTACCACTTCAACAAATAAACTGAATGTGCGCTCAAGCTGTCCACGAAATAAGAAAATTTCAAAATTCTACAATTACAGAATATTGCTGCCAATAAGCCTGAGCATACAACACCTCGCTTAAGTCAGACTACAGCCGAATGAATTAGGGAACATAATGATACTAAAATATAGGACGTGTCAGCTGCCACATATAGAAATCTGCCGCATATCGAAATCTGCCGATCTGAATCTCATAAATAACGTCTGCGACTATTGGGAACAGCGAGCGAAACGTGTCAATCTACAATCCCGCAATTTGGTAGCTCTATGGGATCTAAGCAGTGGCTTCAGCTTGTGTGTTATACCTGAGGAAAGCCTATGGACTTCCTTCCTCTGCAAGATGAGGCGGTGTTCGGCGATATTTGCGTGATGTCTCGTGGTGGATACTAAATTTTTGTTGGGGTGCTAATTAGAGCTCCGATAGGAAAAATAAATATAGTGAAAAAGATTAATATTGTAAATCCCGTTTAAGATATTCTTCTTTAGAGGAGGAGAAGTAGCTAGCCAACAGGAAATGCTTCAGTTCCGTCTTAACCTCACTGTATTGTGTGCAGCGCATTTAATACGTGCTAGCAAGTTCTTGAATGCGCATGAATCTACACATTTGACTTTCGGTACAAATATTAAACTGTTGAAAGCGTTTGTTGATTTTTCTGTCTGAGAAGGCGTCATGAGAACGTCGGCAACGGCTATGAGCTAGAACCATCTCTTCCACCGCAAACTTGACATTTTGGAGTCGGATAGGACGCATATGGTGGAATACGCGAATGAAAGGTTTTGGTGGCTGGGTGGGAGAGGGGGGGGGGGGGGGGGGAGAGAGGATGTCTGACTGGGGTCAGTCCCGTGCAGCTATTCCTTGGACGCTAGAGTATGCACTGCAGGCGGACGGGCCAAGAATGCGAGTGCCACCGGATGTGCATTCATAGACCAGGCAGCTCAAGAGTGGGGGAATGCAATAAACTGCCTGCGGGAATGTACTATAACGGCAGAGATAATCGCCAGTTTAGAAGCCCTTAAGTGTGCAGCAAACTATGTTGAGGGCATATTTATTTTCTTGTTTCTTTAATATTTTCGTACTATTTTTTTCCACTCGCCTGTGTCCATTAGTTTTTTCTTATGTGCTGTCGATTTCGAAACCACTACGGCCTCATCTTTGGGCAATTTACCACTGTGAGCCAGTCGATATGCCACTTGGTGTCATAGATATTACACCAAATGGTCCTGGAGTAAATTAACAGAATATACTTGTGGTGAAATATCGCGTCTGTGACGATGTTAAAGTGTCTGGATATAAATCCCTTGTTGCTTGGAAATCTGTACAAAAAATAATATGCAGTACACACAATTGAGTGGAAGAAAAAACAGGAAGAGAGTAGCTTTTGTTCTCCACAGCAAAATGGATGTTTCCCTTGTTCTTCTTTTGCACGTCGTATTATTAGGATGTCTTCAAAAGAAAGCGACGACAGATCGAACCCTGAAACAATTGAGTGCTGTAAGGCAAAAAGGCTCAGTGAGTTAAGAGTGTCAGGGTAGTCTGGGACTGGAAAATTTAGATCCTGCGAGCGATTCAAGATACGAATTTTTGCTGTAAACAGTGCAGAAATTAGCCGGAAGCTGAAACACGGTCTTTCAGAGGTGGCTGCATCAGGAGGGAGAACAGCGAAGACGGTGGATCGCATCGTCTAGGAGTGTTGACCTATCCATCTCACCATTACGCGAAATGGACACGAACACTGTAGAGAACACATGTAGTGAATTTAAAACAACTTTATGAAAATTATACTCCTTATTTTGTAAATGAATTTAATTTTTTGTTCTCTAGAGGCAGTAATATAGCTATTAGGTTTGTTCACAGACGACGCTCAAAACTGACGACTGTAAATACGAATCAGTAGCAGACATGATCATGAAACAAAAAGCCAGATATAATAACAAAAAGTAATACAGTGATTAGGGCTCAGAAGTCTAGCACAGGGAGTGTGTCATGGCGGCGGAGGTGACCCGGCTCGTCGATTCTAGGTTAACCACTAAACCCACGTTTCCTTAAAGAATCCAACTCCCATGTGTAAAACAACTTCAAAGTTCTGACTTCTTTACAAATATGTTAAATATTTGCGTTCAGCATGTAAGCGAGAAAAAGATAAAAAAGGATTTGAAAGTTTATTTAAGGTTCGTTGGAAGTTGCTAAGTACTCTCATTATCAAACGCTAGACGAGTCTGGGTAATTTTCGATCCGTCTTAAGCAATAGCTAGTTTCGTGTACACCCATGTGTCTATGACGCCAAGTCTCCTAAACTATATGTCGCACAGTGATATAATTTCAAGGTACATGCGGTGAAATCTGTATATATTGTCTACAAACTGTGTTGCGAGTAGATTCTATACTAAAGAAGTAAAAAAATTAAAACGTCGTGCCTGCTGCTGAAGTTTTACTGTGTGAATGGCGAAAAATGTAGTAAACAATAAACCTTTTCCCTTCATTATTGCCGGCCGAAGTGGCCGTGCGGTTAAAGGCGCTGCAGTCTGGAACTGCAAGACCGCTACGGTCGCAGGTTCGAATCCTGCCTCGGGCATGGATGTTTGTGATGTCCTTAGGTTAGTTAGGTTTAACTAGTTCTAAGTTCTAGGGGACTAATGACCTCAGCAGTTGAGTCCCATAGTGCTCAGAGCCATTTGAACCATTTGAACCCTTCATTATTTCGTGGGAGGTTGGCAGCGAGAAAGAGAATCGTAAAGGTTTGAAACTATGTGTAAAGTTTGTTGGGAGTCGCTAAGCGCTGTTAGTCTGAAATACTGGATGAATATAGTCTGGGTAATTTCCGCGCCGTCAGTTAAACTGCCTCCAAATAAGTTCACTGTTTCCAACTTTAGTACCTGACTTCTTGTGTTAAACACTTAATGTAAGTCACTATAGCCGACATAAGTCGTAGGAGATTCAGCACATATCAGAGTACTGTACTCTGATATCTGGTTCTGAGTAGACAAGACGGTTTGCTGACGCAACTATTTAGATGTGAAAGTGATCCAGAGTGATCGAAACATGTAATTTAAGTAAGAATGTGCAGCTCAGACGGAATCATAAATGAGAATTATGTTAAACTTCAAGGTAATGAATAATTATATGAAATACTGAAAATCAAATTTTTGTTGCTCCTAGAAGCCGTTAGATAGGCAACCTGCAACTGTGCACCGTGAACAGGGTAGTAACACAGATGTGTGTCAGCGATGGGCGTGCTGGTAGACTGAATACACCTGGACAAGAGACTCTCTAAGAGGTGGATGAATATTGCTGTTTAGCAGTTAGAACAGGTAAAGAAGATGCCGGACAGACGCAATACCAAGCATTCCACAAAGCAAAACGGCTTTCGGTAAAATTATAAGATAAAGATCTATGTTTGGTGGACAGATATGTACGGATGTGATGCGTAGACGATGGACCAAACAGGAGTGAAACAATTAGAAACCAAATTTCAAAGGTATTATAGACGAGTTTGAATATCACATGGATTGAGTGAGTTAGGAAAGATGATGTTCTGCTCTGATCCAACGAGAAGAAATGCTAGTACGGAATATAATGAAATGATGGACTTGGCAGACTGTTAAGACGTAAGTTGTTACAAAAAACAGTAGGTCAAAGGATTGTGGACCGTAAGAATAACAGAAGTATGCCTCGACTTGACTTTATGAGGAAAATCGTTGATGTAGAATTCAGCAGTTGTGCTAAAATGAAAAGAATAGCTGGAATACGACAGGGATGGATTACTACGTGAAACCAACTTTAGGGTTGCAACGTAAATTCGAAGCCCTCCCGATGAGTGACAAAACTTTCTGGGGGAAGCATCAAGGAACTTAAGTAACTCTTGTGAGAGCGGCACCTCGTAAACACGGTTTAAAGTGATAACGAACCGAACACGCTGCGACTCGCAGGCTTGACATTATGCGATAGTGCAGGTCTGGCAAGCACTTTGCAGTCACATCGCAGCTGTATAATTCAAGGGATACGTCTGTTCCCACGTTAATGAGTATTGCAGCCCGTTTGGAATACGTGTATACTAAGCTGCGAGTCGAAAGGACTTTAATCTTTCCTTCTGTGGGACAGATGGTGGTGAATTAAGTGAAACACAGCTACGGAAAGAACAGAATTTGCATCTTCAAGCGCCTTACTCTAGAGTTGTATATTCTGCTGGAACATATTCGTAGCGGCAGTCACGTAGGAAGAAGGGCTGACTTGGTGTGATAGTGACGGAACGCCGGACACTATCTCCACGCAGTGTGATACGCCGGGAACTTCGACAGACAACGTGACAACCAATCTCAGTTCCTGTGTAGCACCCTCCCCAAGTTCAAACGAAACGCCATCCAGAAGCAGTTTTCTGAAAAGAACAGAAAACTGTTTTTGACAATGTGATTTTTCCGAAGCAAAGCACTGCAGCAAAAATCTGAAAATTCAGAACACCACTGACAAAAAAGGGAGAAAAATAGTTCAGGATTTTGAGAGATGTGGTGGTATTCAACATACAAATAACTGGATTTATAGCGCTTGTTCGTAGCGCGCGCTACATATGACATGCATTTAGTTTCTGTCATTTTAAAAAAGTGGGAAACGAGGCGTATTTTTTGCTACATTTTCGCAATTTCACCGTGAACAAGTATTTTCCGTGCCAAACCAAACCCAACAATTTGACAAGATCCCGCAACATCATGAAGTTCGTTACTAGACCGGATATTACTCCTGAAGCCGTCCGGAGAACCAGAGTATTGGAGTTTTTAAACTAAAAGCGACACGCCCCAGATTCGCGCGGATGGCAGGAAGCAACTACGGCACGACGAATCGTCTGACGTAACAGTAATAAGTTGTACACACAAATATTCTTTGTGAACCAATCTGTCTGTTACTGAAAACCATATTAAAATCCCTACGGTAGTTCACGAGTTCAGCCTTTAAATAAAGACTGAAAAACACGACGGGAAGCTTAAGTTTATAATGTCTATAGTAGTTACGACCTCCAGTTTTGCTAATGAAGTCGATGCCAATATGGTGTTCAGTAGGGCCTAAAGTCGTTTCAGGATTAATTTACTTCAAATAGGTCTATCAGTGACCAATGAAAAGACGCCTGAAGATGTTCTCCAGAGCGTTGCTCCCTGGTGCAGCACAGTTTCATTCTGTTAGGGAGTTGCACAACAATGTACTCTCAGCTGCAAACTAAAATGTTGCTCAACGACACTCATTCTTTCTGGAGTTGAAAAAGTGGGAAAGAGGTGCCAACAGATTTCAGTTTTTCAATTACTGTATGTATGCACGTACATAAATAACTTTCTGTTCCACTCTGCATAACGTCCAAAAGACGAACTAAACAACTGAACTCAATGCATACATTGTAAGCAGATGATCATCGGTACGCTTCCTGCTGGTTAGTGATTACTCAAGGGTTGGAAAGGTTGTGCCCAAATCAAGATTCAGCCCCACTCGTAAGAAAGATGAGAATTTATTTAAAACTACATAACAAGACTGAAATGCTATCTTAAGAGAATGTTGAAACAATTTTAATAGTGATAACAATATTTCTATTAATACAGAACAAGAGCCTTCAGGCGTTGAAATTACAATTGAACAATTATTCTGAAGTGATAATGGCAAACCATCGCTCAAATTGACTGCAATTTAACAAGAATTATTAAGCGGTTTTTAGACTTTACAGAAATTATAATTAACTTTACTAATTAGGAACCCATAAGAAGGGAGATAAAGTGCTCCAAGAACGGCACCGAAGTTAAAATAGTTTATCAACACGAGCAGTTACAGAGTAACAATGGTATCATAAATAGAGAAACATCAGAATTAGGGCAAACCGCCTTAGCCGCCCACGGGGCAACATACTATCACGTCCTGCGCCAACTGGCCAACCGACCCGACCCACTGACCTTTGGGTAAAGCACGGGAGCAGAACACGGCTATAACACACAAGATATTTCTTAGAAATACACATAACAAATACGAATTCAAGGCTCCGATCGCAATATTTAGTGTAGGACAGATCGACAAAACAAAACCTTCAGGTGAGCCAGCTAAGAACAAATGGGTAGTTCGTTTTAACATGTTATCTGCCTCTCCTTCCCCCGACAGTGAACGACTCGCGAGAAGCTCCAGAAAGAGGTCAGGTTAGGTTAATGACAAAATTTAACACGGGAGAAGAGATCGCACAAAAGTACATAAAGTGGCGGAAAATTTAAGTAGGCTCGCTCACACCGCTTTTAAAACTGAACGAGCGTACCCCAGGACGAATGCACTGCTGTTCTATCGGCTAGCCGGCCGTTGTGACCGAGCGGTTCTAGGCGCTTCAGTCCGGAACCGCGCTGCTGCTACGGTCGCGGGTTCGAATCCTGCCCCGGGCATGAATGGGTGTGACGCCCTTAGGTTAGTTAGGTTTAAGTAGTTCTAAGTCTAGGGGACTGATGACCTCAGATGTTAAGTCCCATAGTGCTCAGAGCCATTTGAACCATCTACCGGCTTTTGGACTTCAATCTTCCCGCGAAAAGGAAGCAATTTACAGAACAGAGTGGCCCCAAGCAAGTAGGCCCACTCTCTTTCGCAGTTTAATATGCGCAAATACAACAGTAAAATCAATATCCACGGGACTATTGTCTTACAAAGACAATAATTTACAACGCTAATACGACCAGGACCCCCATATTATCGGCAAAGTAGGTGCGAGCATTATGACCTGTCGTACGTAGAATACCTCAGAGTGGACAAAAGTACCGCTAATCCGCGAACACTTACAATACAGGGAGGCTGAGCTGAAGCATATATCGGCTACCGATAGTGCAACTAGCGACCGTTATGATTCAGATGGAACTCGTTACTGCGGAGGATGAACTATCTCTCAAATTAACCTGCATCGGCAACCACTTGACTGCAGCACAGAAGCGGAACCGTTGTTCGAATAATTCCACACCAAGTATGTCCTCACCGGATTCTTAGTGGGCGTTGAAGACAGGTAATCAGAGTGGGGGCGGCAGGAATGTCAGCGGACGTAATTCTAGCAGGTCACACATCCAGCAGGCGATCCTACTGCAGATAGACCAGAACCTTCGGACCGCTCTGTATTGTTCCAACCAGTGTAACACTCTCCACGCCCCGCGTCTTGAGAGATCACAACGTCTTCTATGGGACGCAGGGGTCTTGTAAACCAGAAGGCCACGGGCTAACACTTCACCGCTTCAGTCAGCAACCGCCACTCAGCTCGCTCCGTTCCGTTCCGCTTCGCCTCGCACCGTACTGTCAAATCCCCCTTTTCCAGCACACGCTGACGCATCCCGCACACCAGAATCTTTGCCTCAAAGATGTGCTACGATTTGTCGATAGGTCGTGGCACGGCTCAGTCGTATTTGGCAATGATATATTATACCCATCTAACGTTCGAAGATTTGTTAACTGTTGGAACACCATTACTGTTACACGCCTGAAGAATTGTTAACACTTAAAAAATAGCGGGAATCCGATATTTAAAGAAATATCATTACTGGCGTGCGGTCTATCTACGAAAACCATTGATATATCAACGGAAAAAATATCGACGCACCAGCCAATAAAAAATATCGGGTGTTCGTTGTAAATATGCCTCCAGTTTTAGAGCTGTATATTTAAGTATTGATTTATTATTAGCTTTTCTGGCAGCCTGCTTATCCCCGTACGAGCAAGAATTCAAAGGAAAACGATGCACGTTCACGCTTGGCGTTAACCACTTTGCTAACAATGGTAACTGCATGTAAATGGCACGGTTTTGCTACATGTCGGATTTGTGTGGAAAACTTCATGTCGACTTCCATATATTTTTTATTTCTGCAAACGACAACGAAATAGCTGTCGTAGTGTCAAAATTGCGTGGTGAAATTAAACGTTGCATTTTCTGTTGGTAGCGCCGAGGGTCACTTACGTCGTCATTTCCCCTCACACGTCTCCTCACACCACAAAGAACAGTCTTGTCATTTAAGTTTTTGTTCTTTAGTTGTATTAAAAATTGTTTTTTAACGCAACTGGTATGCTGTTTCTTCACACCGGAAGTCATGTTGCTCCATTCACCGTTCCCCGTCCCCCTTCCCCAATGCAATCGGTTTATTGCTTTGCTCCATCTATACTTCACAAAGTCATATAGAGTTTCTGGACGTGATGAAAGCTCAAAAAGTAGTACGACTCCTTCACACATGGAAGTAAAATTATTTTCTACTACAATTTCAAATATTTACCGAAAATTGTGAAAAAAATATAATATAAAATAAGAATATCTGCACTCGTTATTGCCCTTCCGACATCGATATGTCTATGAAAATTTTATCGGCGATTTTTTGGAAAAAGTATCGATATTTTGTCAACAGCTCTTGCAGTTTGAACCACCTCTGTACAAGTGACTTACAAGGAGTAAGTATGGTTCGAACTTCTAACAGCGATGCTGTTGCAGCAATTTACAAGTCTTCAGAGGCTGGATTCGTTGTACTGTTGTGACAACGGATCTTCTGAAAATTACACACATCAAAAAAAGTTTAGCAACGCCCCAGTTCCCAGAACTCCTGAAGACAGACGTTGACTGTGCATATTGTATCACAGACACAGTCCCTCTGACTGTTCACAGACGTCACTAAACCCGCCCGCAGATGTAAACAACTATGCATGAGCAACGCCTATTAGACGGAGGGGGTCCGACAGCCGATCAGTTCCAGTCATTCCACCAGGAAGGAGGTACTCGGCTCGTGTTGTCTGTAGTTCAACCATGCCTAGACGGTCAATACCGCGGTTCGATCGCGTCCGAATAGTTACTTTGTGCCAAGAAAGGCTCTCAACAAGGGAAGTGTCCAGGCGTCTCGGAGTGAACCAAAGCGATGTTGGTCGGACATGGAGGAGATACATAGAGAGACAGGAACTGTCGATGACATGCCTCGCTCAGGCCGCCCAAGGGCTACTACTGCGGTGGATGACCGCTACCTACGGATTATGGTTCGGACGAACCCTGACAGCAACGCCACCGCGTTGAATAATGCTTTTCGTGCAGCCACAAGACGTCGTGTTACGACTCAAACTGTGCGCAATAGGCTGCATGATACGCAACTTCACTCCCGACGTCCATGGCGAGGTCCATCTTTGTAAACACCGCACCCTGCAGCGCGGTACAGATGGGCCCAACAGCATGCTGAATGGACTGCTCAGGATTGGCATCACCTTCTCTCCACCGATGAGTGTCGCATATGCCTTCAACCAGACAATCGTCGGCGACGTGTTTGGAGATCCGGTGAGGCTGAACGCTTTAGACACACTGTCCAGCGAGTGAAAGAAGGTGGAGGTTCCCTACTGTTTTGGTGTGGCATTATGTGGGGCCGACGTACGCCGCTGGTGGTCATGGAAGGTGCCGTAACGGCTGTACGATGCGTGAATGCCATCCTCCGACCGATAGTGCAACCATATCGGCAGCATATTTGCGAGGCATTCGTCTTCATCGATGACAATTCGCGGCCCCATCATGCAAATCTTGTGAATGACTTTCTTCAGGTTAACGAAATCGCTCGACCAGAGTGGCCAGCATGTTCTCCAGTCATGAACCCTGTCGTACATGCCTCGGATGGATTGAAAAGGGCTATTTTGGACGACGTGACCCACCAACCACTATGAGGGATCTACGCCGAATCGTCTTTGAAGAGCGGGGCAATCTGGACCAACAGTGCCTTGATGAACTTGTGGATAGTATGCCACGGCGAATACAGGCATCCATCAATGCAAGAGGACGTGCTACTGGGTATTAGAGGTGCCGGTGTGTACAGCAGTCTGGACCACCACCTCGAAGGTCTCGCTGTATGGTGGTACAACATGCAATGTGTGGTTTTCATGAGCAATAAAAAGGGTGGAAATGATGTTTATGTTCATCTCTGTTCCAATTTTCTGTACAGGGTCCGGAACTCTCGGAACCGAGATGATGCAAAACTTTTTTTGATGTGTGTATTTAAATTGTATGTATTGAGTTGTGGTGACTAGTTTGTGTTTTTGACATTATGTGAAGTGGGATAGAGCGTCATGTATGTTATCCAGGCAGGTAATGTAACTGAGAAACTTCTTGTGCCTGTTCCTGCCGATGCTTAGCAACTATCGAAACAAGTAGCAGCAATAAGAGATCTTCGTAGTCACTGACACCTGTACAACATGATTTTCGGTCTACTTATCATAGGAGTTAAGGATAATGTCGACGTCCCACACTTCACATTGTTTGCATTCTTCCCTTCTTCCTTCACATCATAAAGTTTCATAGCGAATTGCATCGGGAGACTGGTGAGCTTCACTTGTTAACCAATATTTCGTGATATGAGAAGACGCTCCATTCCGCAGAATGTCTTGGCTTGTTACGAGCCGTCCAAACTACTCGTCAGTTCTGTGTCCATTTTTATCAATTGATATTCTCATTTCATCAGTGTATTTTTTTCCGTCATCCTATTATATTATCCGCGTGAGAAGTCAATTCATGCTGAAAAACTAGATAGCAGGAGAAAATACTCACCACGAGCTCTCAGATGGAAGTGTTTCTGAACCTGTCGAAAGATGTTAGGTAATGAGTTTGAGCACTTCGTCCCTTAGCAACAACGTAGTGGAGCTCTGTTTATATTACAAATATTTGATGCTCCCACTGAGAGATTATACACTGATAAATAATTCAGTGCAAGAGAATTTCTATACAGTGACATTAACAAAGAAGGGTGGAAATACGAAACGAGCGATCAAGAGGGGAGGTGGCTTGGTCGGAATGTATCACACGACTCCAGTTCCAAAAAATGGATCGAAAAAATCAGATGTGACCAGTACGTAAAAGATGTAAGTTAGTCACAATTCATGCAAGCAGAAGGAACCGTTTTTAATTCATTCGTGGAGGGGTCTGGGTTTTCATCGAACATGGCATTCCATTTTATCCAGTTCATTATATTTATAGACTAGAGGAATCTTACGGACAAGATAACATTTGCGTTGCCAGTCTCTGCATGTGATGACAAACGCCTGAAAAATAGAAAAAGGTTTGATATAGAAAAATCAAGTTCTGTGTCGTAATCCGGAAATTATAATTTACATTTTTATAAATAGCTACATATCGACACTGCGACTGCAAGTTACCGCGTACTAGACTTTTCTCTCAGCGTTACGTGTGCACACCAAACCGGATTGGCGAGCTGTACATCGCACGGAAAATTTTCCTCTCCTTCTCTTACCTTTTCAAGCGAACTACACATGCGTACAAGCTCAACAACCACCTGGATGTCGATATAGCCAACACTCATAACCTGCAAACCACGTGCAGAAGTTAGTACAGGTCGTCCTTGTGGTAATATCAAAGACCGACGTGTCCCCAAAACGGGCGTTGAAGAGTCAGCAAGACCTAAATGTGCATGCTTCGCTGTGCTGGGAACGGTAGAAGGCACTTACTTGTACTGAACATGTGCAGAATAGTTCATCGTCCTCTTGGAGGGCATAATTATATAGTGATAACATGCTGTTTTAACCGTTATCAGTATGTGAGTACCACGTAAAATGAGTGAGTCAATAAATTACAATACAATAAAATAACAATTGTATGTGAGCTGCTACCTCTTTCCACTAGGAGCCACAGTGTGTTGTAAACCACATCGAGCACTCAAAACGACCTTTGGATTCTGATGCTTACCATCATAATCCTGTTTCGGACATCAGGTTTACTGTTTACTTAGCCCACAGTGTGTCAGAGTTTAGTGTCTCAAGTGAGCCTTGGTGGTCTAGTGGTAAAGTGCGTGCCTGCAATCCAAAATGTCGCAGTATCGAATCCCAGACAGACCTCGGAATATTTCAAACTGCATTTAACCTAGCCTTCACCTCTTCGTTGTGAAGATCGTCAGGAACTACACGTGGTTCGGAGTCCACGTTAAACAGTAGGTCCCATCTCCGCGGTAGGATTACTAGGGTAGGTTAGACACCATAAGTAGAGAGGCTGTACTTAGTACTTCTCATGTTTGTCGCAGAGAACTAATAAGGCGTGAACGGTTGAAAGTATCGAAATTAAATTTTCGACCAAGTGACAGTATTGTTGATTTCAGTACCGAAATCTCCATACACAGGGTGAGTCACTAACTATTGCCACCAAGAATAACTCCGAAAGTACGACAGGAGCTGAAAAGTTTGTGGCACGTAAGTTACATGGACCAACGGGGGCCATAATATGACGGTTTTTTGTTGCTAGGTGGGGTAGCTTCAGAGATATGAAGGTCAACTTTTTTTTTTTTAATGGTATGCCATACTTTGGTACTTATTTTCTGATAGCGGCTATCGAGACGAATCCAATGATGTGTAAGATCTTTGAAGGTCAACGAAGGTCTAAAAGGTGGCATGAACGTCCATTTACAGGAGGTGTTCGAAGTGGTGACCATTGGTATCAATGCAGTGCTGCAATCTTCTTATCATGGATTGAGTGTTATTCCTTATCACTTCGGCACTTATCGAAGCACATGCTCTGACAATTTTCTCTCGCATATCTTCAGGTGTAGTTGGAACGTCTTTATAAACAATGCTTGTCTTTTAATGAATTGAAGTACGTAAAACTTTCTTTAAATTCTGACTTGGAATGATTAGGAATGACGGCTACGTTAAAGAAAATTGAGGCCTCTTTTGATGAAATATAGTTTCTTTGATCCTATTGTTAACGCTTTTATACAAATTATCGAACAGTTTCAGTAGCGACTTTAACGGTGGTACGGCATACAGTAGCTTGAAAGGTAGTTATTTTGGTAATCAATAAACTGACCGTGAAATTTAATGCTGTTTTCTTTTGGAAAACAATATGTAATTTACAACCGGACTTCGTGTATGTGAAACTGCAGGTTCTATCAGAATTTAAAGACAAAATATAGTTGCGCATTAAATGGCGCTTGAAAATAATACGGACCAAAAGAAAGTCTCCCGTATTTAATTATTCCGCAATTACTAATCTCGTAAGGAAGAAGTGGTATTTTAAATGAAAAACAATAAATTTAACAATATATTTTCAAAGTAATACACACACACACACACACACACACACACACACACACACACACACTCTTACATTTGGTCATCACAGCGTTTAACCGATAGTTATGACGGTGAAATAAAAAAAAAGGTTGTCCGTAAACATAATACTTTTATGTGATTTCTATACGTTTAGTTATTCACGAAATCTGATTAAAAATTTATTCTCCAGATAAGAATTACAGCTGAACACTCAGCTAAATTAACATCAGAGCAAAGCTGACGCAGTTCACAATCTAGCGAGCTAACAGTGAAAGCGAGAGGGGAAAAAGAAACAAAAAATTCAAATCGAAAAGTTAGGTCGAGGACCCTTGTACACTGGTTTATAATCACCTACTTCGATGATCTTTGTCCATTTAAAGATTACATTTATAACTGCACCTCTGATATCTCTGATACATTTCATATATCCGTAAAGTTTTATACTTTTCGTTTGTGTACTTTACTGCGTGTTTCCACAGATTTACATTAATATAATTCGGGGGAAAAAGTGTGTAAAGTTCGGTTGTGACGCCACAACCCCTTGACCAGCTCACTGTTTCATCCCTCTCGTATTCAGTTTTAATTTATTTTCGATGCAGTTTGTCTCCTTTCTTGCCGCATCCTGTTTTCTATAGTGCTGTGTTGTATAGTGGAGCGGGGGTGGGACGACTGTGGGTGGGCCGTCACCCGTCGCATGCCGAGCCCTGTGGGCGTCCACGTTCTGCCTTACCTATTTCTCCCCTCTTGGTTTGGTTATTGACAGCCCACCTGATGTCCATTACATTTCCAGCCCTTACACCTTTACTATTCTGAGTCTGACGACTACCGGACATTCCTTGCTCTGTCTTTGGCCTTTATTGGGCTGTTAGGGGTCAGATGCCGGGTAGGATTTTTCTCGCCATTGGATTAACCCTGCGAGACCTGTCGTCTGCCCTGACGTAAGCTCCAATCCATGTGCCCTGACGTATGCACCAGTCCAATCCATACGGTTCTCCATAAATTCCTTGTTGAGTGTGGCATCAGCATTGCCCTCAGTGCCTCGGTCCTACCGCTCCAACATACTTTCGTCATCATAGCACATACTCTTGAACATATCTGTTCCTGCACTGGTGAGTTCTTTCTCATCTGCAGCGACTCCTTGAGCAATTTTTAAGCTACCGACCATGGTTACCCTCGCCATCTCTCGCTCATGGCTATCCAGATTCCTTGTACGACCTTGAACAGTGTGGACGCTCAGTGACCTTCATCTAGACGCAGAGCCGCGTTGGGTTCCCAGCGAATGAACTTAGCCAAACTGGCTACCCGTTAGCTGACTCCTGAGATTGGTATTCCAAGATCAGCCCTCCAATCAGTATTAAGCCGTCAAGTTTTAGGATTCTGGAACACGAATGACTCACTCTGGCTTCACCAAACAAAGTATGGGTGATTAAGGAGACTACGAATCTGTGGCGGTCCTCCATGCAGGCCTCTCGCAAGGACTCAACCGCCCTTTGCCGGCTCCCCATTGATCATATTTGGCTGACTCATGGTCATCTCCTCCGCCGTGAGGACCCACCCCACTGTCATTGACCGTTTTACGGAGGTCCACATTTTGCTAGACTGTCCCCAACCTTGTCGCCCAGTGGCGGACTTAGACTCTCTCTGACTTGCTACCCCTGGTATTAGCAGATGATGCCTCAGCGGCTGACTTAGCTTTACATTTTATTCGTGAAGGGGGCTTTTACCAGTCTCTTTAAGGGAGCGCCACGCCCATTGAGGGGTTGGCAGAACACTGTGTTGCCTCCTCTGCACAGACTTTATCTGTCTGGGCTCGGTTGTCCATCCCGGCCCTCACCCTACCAGCTCCTTCGCTCTTCCTTCTTCCCCCTCTTCTCGTATGATCTGTTCGACTTGTTCAAAAATGGTTCAAATGGCTCTAAGCACTATGGGACTTAACAGCTGTGGTCATCAGTCCCCTAGAACTTAGAACTACTTAAACCTAACTAACCTAAGGACATCACGCAACACCCAGTCATCACGAGGCAGAGAAAATCCCTGACCCCGCCGGGAATCTGTTCGACTTGTTCACATTATGTGTATCTTCTTGTCTTGTCATGTCCATGTTGTTAATCTTTCCTGGGAAATTTCTGAGTGGGGTATATCTCTGGTAAGTGGCGGGAATGTATGTCCCCCCATTGTATTCTGCTTTCAGGGGCTTCTGGCTGCTCCCTAAATAGGGCACCTCGCCTGCCTTACTTCCTATATCCCCTCTTTCTTCTTCTGTGCCCTTTATATAGCCTTCGTTGACCTTTGGTAGACCTTGGAGTTTTCTTCCGCTGGGTTTTGCGCGGTAGGCCATCTCTGATATACAGTCTTGTAGACCTGTCTGTTCGAGGAAAGAGGGACTGATGACCCAGTAGTTTGGTCCTTTTAATCAGCCTTCCAGCCAGAATGCATACTTCGCGCACGTCACTAATTCCGGATGAACAACCTGTGAATCGGGGGGCCGATCACCCTGTTCAGTTCCTTAACCCCCAATCAACCAACCATCCTTCCAAGGCATAAGCAGCCGCGGTAAATTTACAATTGATTATCTATTAGTTACAGCTGCGATGTTATACAGTGTAGCCCCTGTTTCGACCGTTAAAAGCTGTTTTCAAATCTACAACAATTGAATGTAAAATGACAAATATGCAAAAAGCGCCCTTACTTTTTGAAACAGGTAATTAACTGTATTACATGGTAACTGTAACTACAAGAAATAAACAGTTACTAACAATTTAAGAAGACTTAACCGTGACTCTCTTCTCCCATCTTTCTTTCCTTGCGTTTTCCTTCCTTCCCTCCTTCCTCTCCTCCCGTCAGTCTCGTCCTTTACTCATACCTCATTAGCGTAAATTTAAAGTATTTAAAATTTCACTGTCTCGTGTTGTTGCAATGTTTACTTGTACAGTTTACTTTTACAAGAATATCCTGAAGATGTTCCGTGCCGGAGAAGTAAGCGCGCCAAGTTGTACGGACGCGTCGTATCACGCCGCTGCTCGCAGCGCGTATGGCTTACCACCGGTGTCGTTTCGCAGTGCGTAGGCGTGACCGAGAGTGCGTGTTCACATTACGCGCCGTCGGGTGGTGCCTTCTCTCCGTACAGAACACCCGGGCGCGTTTCGCAGAAGGATCTCCTTTCAGTTTCGCGAAAGCATGAAATCCTATCCTCGCCGCTGCCTCCCTCGTTTCGACTACGTGGGATAGATAAAGGCGCTGTAGGCTAATTTTCGCTTCAGATTCATTTTCTACATAAAACTAAGGATGTTCTTAACTGGAAGGGTTCGTACACTACGAGGCAACTCAACGTGTTAACACCGCGAAAAATTAAGTTACGTAATTAATTTTTTAAATGTTTGTAGGCACATGTCCGCAATGGAGTA
This sequence comes from Schistocerca americana, assembly GCF_021461395.2. Classification (NCBI taxonomy): domain Eukaryota; kingdom Metazoa; phylum Arthropoda; class Insecta; order Orthoptera; family Acrididae; genus Schistocerca; species Schistocerca americana. The sequence continues at coordinate 138,671,385 of NC_060119.1, read as the reverse complement.
CCCCGCGGTAATTCGTGGTACCCAGCAGCAGTGCGGCCTGACGCAGCTGCAACATCTCTGCCGTTGCCAAACACGAATTACTGCGTGGTACTCCTCTAGCACTGTCCTATACTACTGTGACGCGGGTACCAAAACTGCGGACGTGTACTTGCAAACATTTGAAAAATTAGTTCCGTAGTTTTATTCTTTCGCGGTGATAATTAACACTTTGGAGATCCCGTCGCATGGCACTGCACTAACAAGGAGACCGTACGAACTTCCCCTCACCAATCTGATTCGTATTGAGAGGGTATGTAGGGCACGACTACAACTTTACAGTGCGTTTAAAATAAATTGCGACTTTTGACAGTTCAACACGGAGCTAGTGGAGGGAAGCGTAGTTGCCTGCATGTGTAGCGCGCGTCAGCAGATATCCACACACGGAACGTGGCAGGGTCGCTTGACTGCGTGTAAAGCAAGCTGGCCGATCAAAGATCTTTCTGAAATGATTTTAAAGAAACTATTCGGTAATAAGCTCTCATTCTTTCAATTCTATAGTTTAAGTCGTCAGCTTCATGACGAACCACCTATCATTTCGTTAATGGCCATAGTTACTGTGATGTTTCGCTAGTAGGTAAATTACTACAAGAAGTTCTTAGTTGCAGTGAAAAATTGGTGTCGCTGTGAATTTGTGTTTCATGCGTGTTAGGCTACATGTTGCTGGTATTAAATGTAGATAATATATTGAATTACTCTTTAAACTTTCAAGGATATAGCTGTCTGTTTCCAATCTTGAGAAAATGGAGTGGACATAGAGCGCTCCGGCACGTACTCGTGCGCCAGTGAAGAAATTAGAATGAAATATTCATAAATTCCTCGTATCATAAATGTTTTGTGATATCGAAACAAGGTTTTGACGAATGATAACGATTGCGAGGCTTTATTGCCATATGATTAATATGCAGAATTTCCATATCTACGGCGATATTCAAGACACTACAGATTTTTCCAAAGAAATAATATGATTATTCAGCGTCATGGTGAAACGAGAACTGCTGTGAGTTTTGTAAAAATGTAAGTGAAAAATTTACACGCTTACTTTTATACTGAGAATTTGCTGTTCCATAAACTACTGAATTGACTTGCATTCAGCTGTTAGTTTAATAATACACTATTTCAGGATTGTCCGCCCCCGGTAGCTGAATGGTGAGCGTGACGAATTGTCAATCCTGCGGGCCCGGGTTCGATTCCCGGCTGGGTCGGGGAATTTTCTCCGCCCAGGGACTGGGTGTTGTGCTGTCCTCATCATCATCCTATCATCATCATCGACTGCAGGTCGCCAAGTGGCGTCAAATTAAAAGACCGGCATCCGCGAACGGTCTGCCCGACGGGGGGCCCTAGCCATACGATTAAATAAATAAAATAAATTTCAGGATTATGTCGCAATTTCAACTGCATTACAATGTCAGTGAGATGAATATTTCTAAACTCTGCTGTGTTTTAACTAGAGAAGTTTTTAACATGGCAGCAGGAGAAGTTGCGCATTCCCCAAAACTTATCCCTGTCCATGAATCAATGTCTACTCAGCTACCTTCTTGGTATTATGATTTACAACTCAAGACCAGTTCTGCCATGTGACATTTGCAGTAGTTACCTTTGCCGGCATTTCAGTCTCAATGAGCGTAAACTTCTTGCTGTTTCCTGCCACATCACTTTTCACGTAGGCCCATATACTCTCTCGTATTTAAATGAACACGATACGGGTGAAGACTAATTATGTCTTTTACCGTTTGCCAGTTCGCGTGGAGTTCTGGCTTGTACAATACTAAAAGTCCCAGAACTTCGCCTTATACACGCTAGGTTAAACTTTATCTCATGGAACATTTCTTTGTACTCAGAGCAAAATATCCGCTTTCATCCATTGCATTGTTGGACCTTTATGCATCGCATCAGAGTGGTGTGACGTTATCTTCCCAGCCGGTGAACGTGTTCGTGGACGACTCTTTTATTGCAGATCTGGTATTCAGATGTACTGCACTGTTGTCATTAATGAAACGCCAACACAAAACACTTGTTCACAATACCTGACGACTACAGAGCACTTCAACGCCAGAAAGTACGACTTTACTACGAAACCTGACCAACGCTGATGCATTTACAGCGTGACACCATGTGGTACTGTTTACTCGTGGTTTGGCAACAGGGGCGCTTTACCAGCTGAACCGTTGGCGTCGTGGTAGGGAAAGCTGGCTCGCCATTGGTGTTACCTGGGTAACGGCGTCACGTCCCCTTCCGGTCAGCCAAACGTCAAAAGTCGCAACTAATTTTAAACGCACAATAGTTATGTAAATGGAAAAACGCAACTCTCAACCGTTTTAGAGAAAATTAGAGTTCGAAAATTGTAGACGTGTCTGTATACTTCGTAGGGCCGCATGCCTTCAAGGAATCAGCATGCCTTCAAGGAGTCCGCATCTGAGCGAGCAAGCGCTTACTTTCCAAAAGCGCGACGTCTCTGTGTCGAATCTCACCGGCACTTTTTTCCCATACCAACAACAGATCTATAACTACCGTCCGAATTATCAGTATTTAATAATTCATTATCACTCCCTTGTCTTTATTATGAAAAAGGGAAAATTATTTTTCTGAGTGAGATTGGAAATAATAAAAAAAAATTGCACGAGAACTTTCAATCAGATCACTATGGTCATTTTATTTATACTATTGTATCTACATTTGAGGCAATTGTAATGCGTAACCAATGGAACACTGCACGAATCAGGATGATAGTGATCGTACAAACATGGAAAACAAATACATTTTGACAAACAGTACATGTGATGAACGCTGAATTTTTGCATGTGGATAGTTATTTCAATATGTCTATTGCGAAACGTACTCGGTTAACATTCATAACAGTTCTCGCGCGTCACACAGTTTCGCGACTTCCCACGCGTATCGATGTTTGTCATGGGATATCAGTGCAGATAGCTCACCAGAAAAAAGTTGGCCGGCAGGGAGATTCGATCCAGAGATCTCTTGGTCATAGTCGTGCCCTACGCACACTGTCAATATGAATCAAATCGGTGAGGGGAAGCTCCTATGGTCCTTTCGTAAGCGTGCTCCCTCCCCTCCCCTTCCTCCGCCGCATGGACTGACCTACCAGCCAGTTACGGGGGGGTAGGTGGGGGGGGGGGTAACAGTTCAACATGTACACCGAACGACAGTACGAGTTTGGAATTTTCACACAGAGACAAACCATTGGAAATCTTTCCCATAATAAGCCTTAGCCACACGTGGACCGTCACGTTTCTGTGAATGACCGGATAGTTTCATCTAGAATGCTCCACGTGCGTGGAGTGTACGTTCGTATGCGTTAGCGGAGTGTCTACTGCACCATTTAAACAACATAGAGGAACAGATTACATTGGTGTTGCTACCCGTTGTGTGAACCGAACTTTAGCATTTCTTTCGAAGCACGTGTAGTTACCGCAATCTACTTCCGTCGTTGGTTGCATGTTTTTATTTGCTAAAGAGGGGACTGAGCAGCACCTTTACCGCGACAAGATATTTTTTTACTATGAAAGAGTTTGGTCGCGCACATAATGTGACTAGTTTAATGTTGACTGTCGATCAAAATTGTGTACTATGTTGACATTAATACCAAATTAATTGAGCACTTTTCTGAAGAGTGATAATTGTGACATAGAGCGAAGCATGTAGCTAATGTTAGTCGTTCGCTGCTCTCGGATGTGTGAAGTGTTTGCTCGAGAATTAGGGTATCGCTAAAAGCCACCGTCCTCACGTAAACCTAGTATTATCGTTAACATGACCTTTTCATACCTTTACCTATCCACACGTGGCTCGGTGGTTTAGTTACTTATATACTTGTTCCATGTATCAGATTTCTCGTTAAACATTATGATGGGGAACGTGTCAGCAGAACAAATATAGAATGCTTATGTGGAACTAAATAAAAAAATGAAACACAATATATGTGTACATGGCTGCATGCTTGCCAGTAACAAGGTTTTTCATTCTATTTTTTTATTGCAATGACTGGCTATCAATACTCAAGAATTCCTCCCTGGTGGAGGAGGAATTGTTAAGGGGAGAGCTCTTCAGTCTACATTTGAAAACACTTCTGTCAGACATTTTATTTCCATGGCTAGATTGCTAAAGAGTTTTATAGACGTGTACTGGTATTTCATCCTTTTCTGTGCTACAGCTGGGCTCATTAAAGGGCAATGCAGATCATCTTTCTTTCTAGTGTTGTACATGTATTTACATTACCTTCAAACTTAGGTGAATTGTTGATAACAAATTTCATAAATGAATGTCTATATTGCGAGTTTGTGGTTAATATTCCTAGTTCCTTAAACACTGACTGTAATATTTAAGTGTGTGAATAAACACACAATTCTAACTGCTTTCGCTTCCGCAGTGAATACTTTTGGATTAAATGCGGGTTTACTTCAAAAAATTATTCCGTAAGATATCAATCAATGAAAATATGCAAAATATGTTAACTTACTGACTTGTATAGCCCTGAAGTTGACATGTCTACTATCTGGTTTTCCCACTTTACTTAAATTATCGTCAGTATGCACAGCTAAGAACTGACTATCAACTTAGGTGTCGGCGAGTTTTATTATGTGTGCGGTGTACGAGAGGGGACCCAAAAATAACCGGAATTTCTGTCTAGAAAGCATATATAGTTTCTTGTTTTCAAATACAACCTTAATCTCCTTCGAAGTACTCTCCATTAGTATTAATACACTTGTCCAAACGTTCATTCCAGTGTTCGAAGCACCTTTTAAATTCGGCCTCTTTCATACCTGCTAGCACTTTCATGACATTGCGTTTTACGTCTTCCACATCCGCAAAACGCTTCCCTCTCAAGTCTCTTTTCATCCTCGGGAATAGGAAGAAGTCCGAGGGTGCTAAATCCGGCGAATAGGGCGCGTGGGTCAAGGTAGTCGTCTTCGTTGAGGCCAAAAACTGGCGAACACAGAGCCGTGTGCGCGGGAGCGTTGTGACGCAGGAATCACACGCCAGAATCCCACAAAGCCGGACGTTTTCGCGACAAACTTCTGCGAAGCCGTTTCATAACCTCCAAATAGAATTGTTGGTTTACTGTCTGGTTTTCAGGGACAAATTCAGAGTGTACGATCCCTTTGATGTCAAACAGATCAACATCGTTTTCACATTCGATTTCACTTGTCGAGCTTCTTTTGGTCAAGGTGAGCCAGGTCACTTCCATTGTGATGACTGTTGTTTACTTTCTCGATTGTACCTATAGCACCGTGACTCATCACCTGTAATGATTTTGTTGGAACAATGTGGATCATCTTTGAACGCGTCCTTCATTTCGAGACGGTCTTGAACGCGACGATCCCTTTGATCTCTGGTAAGAAGCTTCAGCACGAATTTTGCTGCCACTCTTCGCATCCCCAAATCGATGGTCAAGATGCGCTGAATTGAGCTCCAGGACAACCCTGACAAGTTCTGGAGTTGGTCGATTGTCCTGCGTCGATCTTCACTGATGAGATCACGGACTTTTTCGATGTTGTCTTCGCTTCGAGCAATTGAAGGTCGACCGGAACGGGGCTGATCTTCAACCACCATTTCACCCTTTTTAAACCGAGAAAACCATTCGTACACTTGCGTTTTACTAAGAGCATGGTCTTTGTAGGCTGTCTGAATCATCGCAACAGTTTCTGCTGAGTTGTTGCCGAGCAAGAAACAAAACTTCACTGTCGCACGTTGTTCGTAAGAACTAGCCATTTCCTCGTGTCACGTCTGCACTGTACGCACACTCCATGAACTGCCAAAGAAACCACACTTCTCACTGTTGGGTGACGCCGCGTGGCAGAATGACTCAGCAGAGCTCCTACTACAACCCTCTGGCGGCGCAACCTGCTACTGTAAGTACACGATGTGCAGCATTACGATTCCGGTTACTTCTGGGTCCTCCCTTGTATTTCCGATTTTGCAAGTGTATTCCAAATGCACAATGTTGACCTTTAAAAAGAGTAAACATATGTCGCGCTTTATGTTGATGAACTTCAGAGTATTGGCTCAGGATCGACCCTGCCAGGAGGTCCGGGCAAGGGCCGCAGGTGCAGAGATGGCAGCGCGCCTGCGGCAGTAGGTTGCACCTGGGTGAGGAACGGTTGGGACTGAGGGAGTGGTTCCGTCTCCATAGTTTCTCAAACCGCCATCCGCTCACCTCCACGGGAGGGGAGGGGAGCAAATGCCGCATTGAGGCACAAGGGGTTCGTGGAAAGGACGAAGGACCCGGCTGCTGGAGACCCTGGTGTCCAGTCTTGGGGGTCGGAGGCGAGACAAGAAAGGGGAGCCGACTGCGACTGCAGTCGCGGCAGAACTGCTTGCAGTGACAGATCAGGCATATATGCTCTCCCGTGACACCAAACAGCTGATGTCTCCTGTGGCCTACGACGACCCCGTGGGTCCACACCGAATGCTAGCCAAACATGTGCGCCCAGACACAGGCACCCTGTACGAAGACAGCCTTGTATACAGGATGGGTACTTAGCGTGGGTCTAACAGTGATGCTGGCAACTGTGCAGGATTGACCCCATTGATGGGATTGGACCCATATATTGCAAGGAAGCTATGTGAGGCATCCTCGGTCAACGACATCTGTGAGGCCTCAAACGTGCAGATAATTCATTCACCTTCTGCATTGGAGGTGTGGTGAAAAGGAGCAGTGGTCACATGGTCGAATCCGTTGAGGTGACAGAAGACCTGGAGCTGGGTTGAAGTCAGCAGGAGCCCATTGTCCGACACGAGGGCGTGAGGTTCCCGTTCAATGTGAAAATCATCTCGAGGGCACAGATGGGAGCACAGATTGTGGAGGCCAGCATGAAAGCCACACATGGGAAGTTTGAGAGGGTGTCTACACCAGCAGCCACATATCTCCTTGAAGTAACTCAGCAAAATTGTCATCCATCCTCTCCTGTGGTTGGTCAGGATGAGGCCACGATGGAAAGCGCTTTGCTGGGGATACCTGATTGAACAGGCATGGCAGCAGTGGCACACGCATTCAGTGTCAGTATTGATGTTGGCCCAGTAGGCGTGCCGCCTGGCTAGGATTGTTTGTAGGTGTTTATCTGGAGCAAAACAAAGTTTCCTGGTAATCAAATTTCACCTTGTGGCCAAGAGAGATGTGGCACAGTGTTCCTGTGTTGGCATGTTGGGCAGTGGGGTAGAACTCAGATCTTGCCCTGGAACTTAGAACAAAATCAAGGGTTTGTGGTCATTCAACAGTGGAATTTGCTGCAATACAAACAGACATGAAATTTTTTACCTCATAAATGATAATTGAGACCACCTTCCGTATTTAGGAACAATTGAGCTGTGCAGCGTTCAACATTTTGAAGGCGAAGGCAACTGGGTGCTTAGAACCTTTTGGCACAAGACTGTCACAATGTCATGCATTTGTCACCAGTCAATGGCAGGTGTAGCATATATGGCATCAGGTAAGCTGCTGCCCTGAACCCACCCTTAAGACACTGGAAAGCCTGTTGACAGATGGCCGACCACTCAAATTCAACGTCTTTCTTGCACAGGTGATTGACAGATCTGTGGCACACAAGGAATAGACTTAGTATTGTATGCGATTTCACCCAAAATGACCTCAACTGTTCAAGGTTAGAAGTTAGGTTAATGATGGTCAAGTAATTAGCGTTAGACCTTCGTAAGACAAACGTCTATGAGAGCAACGGTTCGACTCCCGCTCAACCTCAGTTATTTAGTTGCTTTTTGTTTTGTTTTGAAAGCAACCGTCCATTCGTTTAATAAGCCAGCCAAACAGGATCCAGATCTAGGCTGTGATACGAGTGCGCGTACAGAGCGGCAAGTTAAGTGTTTGTCCTTTTCTATGTTTTCTGCGTAACATATTTACTAATTTTTTTGCGTGTTTCTCTGTTTAAGAGAGTTAATCTCGTGTTTTTGTAAACGTAAATTCATTCAGTCTTTAGCGCAATAGTTGCTCACTGAACAGCCAGCTATTTAGCTCTTTAAAGCGTCAGCGTCCATTCTTGACACCTCAGGAGTGTAGCAAGTCACGTATCTAGGATTGTCTGCTTTTGTAGTTCACTTCTTCAGTTAGTCTTGCTAGGATGGATAGGACATGTGCATGCTGTGTGCGGACGCAGGAGAAGCTGGCCGCAGTTCACGAACAGCTGAACGTGCAGTTGGCTACGGTCACCCACCTTCAGGCTGCTGCCTCGGGGTGTAGCGGCGGCGGAGCATCTGGCGCATCGCAAGGGACACCTCAGGTGTCACTTGTTTTACCCACGGGCTCTACTTCCGAGGCACCTCCTAGTGCACGCGGTAGATCCTCCCTCACAGCAGGGTTGGTGGCGGGTGTAACACGTCCGCGCCGCTCCAGTCGGAGGGCCAATGCGGCGACTAGCCATCTGGCCTCGCCCATTCACCTTGTGAGTGGACAGGCCTCCCCTTCAGCATGCTCCAAGCAGTCAAACGGAGCGCGGGGTTTACTGGTTATTGGGAGCTCCAGTGTTAGGTACGTTATGGAACCCCTTAGGCAGATGGCGTTCAGGGCTGGAAAGAAAGTCAATGTGCACTCTGTATGTCTACTGGCGGCCTCATCCGAGATGTGGAGGCGGCCTTGCTGATGGCAATAGAGCGTGCGCCGGCCGCGGTGGTCTCGCGGTTCTAGGCGTGCAGTCCGGAACCGTGCGACTGCTACGGTCGCAGGTTCGAATCCTGCCTCGGGCATGGATGTGTGTGATGTCCTTAGGTTAGTTAGGTTTAAGTAGTTCTAAGTTCTAGGGGACTGATGACCACAGCAGTTGAGTCCCATAGTGCTCAGAGCCAATAGAGCGTGCAGGATGCAGTCGTCTGCAAGTCGTGGCTCACGTTGGCACCAACGACGCCTGTCGCAAGGGTTCTGAAATGATCCTCAGATAGTACAGGCGGCTGGTGGAGATGGTGATGACTGCTGGCCTCGCCTGCGGAGTGCAAGTAAAGCTCGCAATTTGCAACATCACTCCCAGAATTGATCGGTGTCCTTTGGATTGGAGCCGAGTGGAGAGTCTCAAACAAAGGCTTCGTCGACTCTGTGACGGTCTTGGCTGCAAATTTCTGGACCTGCGTTATCGTGTGGGTATTTGTAGGCCTCACCTTGGTAGGTCAGGGGTGCACTACATAAAGAAAGCAGCTGCTCGGGTAGCAGAGTACTTGTGGAGTGCACATGAGGGTTTTTTAGGCTAGGCGGTAGTTTGAGGTGCTTTGATGAACACCCTCCAGTCGATAACAGCAAGGGAAGTCAAACAGCGTTCAGAATAAAGACACTTTGACTGCCACAATTTCATCAGTAAACTGTCGAAGTATTCATAATAAAGTTCCAGAGTTTACTGCCCTCCAGGAAAGTTCTCGCGCTCAAATTATTCTCAGGACTTAGAGCTGGCCGAAACCCCGAAGTGGAAAGCTCTGAGATATTTAACGAGTCGTTGAACGTATATCGGAAAGACATATTAGAAGCCATAGGAGGGGGAGTGTTCATTACAGTTGCCAAAAATATTGTCTCTATTGAGATCGAAGTTGAGTGTGACAGTGAAGTCGTCTGATCACGTATAGTAGGTGTAGGTGAAAGTAAGTTAATTGTTGGATGTGTTTACCTGCCACCCGATTCCGCTGTGGCAGTTCTAGAGTCAGTCAAAGAAGGTCTACGGTCAATAGCGCGTAAATACTCAGACCTTGCAATACTAGTTGGAAGCGACTTAAACCTGTTGAGTATAGACTGGAATGTTTATGGATTCATTGCAAGGGGTACAGATAAGACAGTCATGTGAAATACTTTTGAACGCGTTTTCTGAAAATTGTCTTGAGCAGCTAGCTCGGTAGCCACTCGCAAAGGAAATATCTTAGACCTTGTAGCTACAGAGAGGCCGGACCTTGGCAATGTCGGTATAGAAACGGGGATTAGCGATCACGATATCATTATAGCTATGTTATTGCGAAAGTTAATAAATCAATCAAGAAGGCAAGGAGAGTGTTTCTGCTAAATAGAGCAGATAGACATTGAACTGGCATCACTTAGTAACAGTAAGATGGATGCAGAGGAATTATGGGCGAAGTTTAAGCAGATTGTAAACCGTGGTCCGGAGAGTTATGAAGGATGGAAAAGACCAACCATGGTTTAATAACAAAATTCGTAAGATGCTGAGGAAGCAGAGGCTGTTGCTTTCTAGGTTCAGAAGGGGACTCACAAAGGACGACAAGCGAGGGTTAGCAGAGATTCGTGCCTCTGTTGAAAGTTCTATGCGCGAAGCATATAACAGCTACCACCGTCGCACCTTAGCAAAAGATATGGCAGAGAACACAAGAAAATTTTGGTCGTATGTAAAATCACGAAGGGGATCTAAGGCTTCCATTCCTTGTTGACTAGTCTGGTGTGGCAGTTGAAGATAGCAAAACGAAAGCTGAAGTTTTAAATTTTACGTTGAAGAAATCGTGTTTACGCAGGAGAACCGTTTACACACACACACACACACACACACACACACACACACACACACACACAGTCATTTGGCCATCGGACAGGCTCCCATGAGGACGACATAGAAATAAGCATACCTGGTGTAGAGAAGCAAGTTAAAGATTTGAAAACAGATAAATCACCAGATCTGGATGGAATCTCACTTCGATTTTACGAAGAGTACTCTACGGCATTGGCCCCTTACCTAGCTTCCATTTATCATAAATCTCTCGTCCAGTACAAAGTTCCAAGCGACTGGAAAAAAGCGCAGGTGACTCCAGTATATAAAAAAGGTAAAAGAACAGACTTGGAAAATTACAGACCAATATCCCTGACTTCTGTTTGCTGCAGAATCCTTTAACTCATTCTCAGTTCGCCGGCCGAAGTGGCCGTGCGGTTAAAGGCGCTGCAGTCTGGAACCGCAAGACCGCTACGGTCGCAGGTTCGAATCCTGCCTCGGGCATGGATGTTTGTGATGTCCTTAGGTTAGTTAGGTTTAACTAGTTCTAAGTTCTAGGGGACTAATGACCTCAGCAGTTGAGTCCCATAGTGCTCAGAGCCATTTGAACCATTTTTTTCATTCTCAGTTCGAATATATTAAACTTTCGTGAGGCTTAGCAGCTAATGTCCACGAATCAGCATGGCCTTTTCTCACATGATATACTGAGAAGTATGGATGAAGGGCAACAGGCAGATTCCATATTTCTAGGTTTCTGGAAAGCATTTGACGTGGAGCCACATTGCAGGCTGTTAACGAAGGTACGGGCATATGGAATACGTTCACAGATATGAGGTGGCTCGAAGACTTCTTAAATAATAGAACCTGCCGGCCGCTGGTGGCCGAGCGGTTCTGGCGCTACAGTCTGGAACCGCGCGACCGCTACGGTCGCAGGTTCGAATCCTGCCTCGGGCATGGATGTGTGTGATGTCCTTAGGTTAGTTAGGTTTAAGTAGTTCTAAGTTCTAGGGGACTTATGACCTCAGCAGTTGAGTCCCATAGTGCTCAGAGCCATTTGAAAATAATAGAACCCAGTATGTTGTCCTCGACGACGAGTGGTCATTAGAGACAAGAGTCTTATCAGGAGTGGCTCAGGGAGCTGTGATAGAACCGCTGTTGTTCTCTATGTACATAAATGATTTAACTGACAGGGTGGGCAGCAGTCTGCGGTTGTTTACTGATGATGCCGTGATGTACGGCAAGGTGTCCAAGTTGAGTGACTGTAGGAAGATACAAGACGACTTAGACAAAATTTCCAGTTGGTGTGATGATTGGCAGTTAGCCGTAAATATGGACAAATGTAAGTTAATGCGGATAAGTAGGAAGAATAAACCTGTAATGTTCGGATACAGTGTTACTAGTGTCCTACTCGACACAGTCAAGCCATTTAAATATCTGGGCGTAGCGTTGCAAAGCGAAATGAGGTGCAATGAGCACGTGAAAACTGTGGTAGTGAAGACAAATGGCCGACTTCGGTTTATTTGGAAGAATTTTAGGGAAGAGTAAAGGAGACCGCTTATAGGACGCCGGTGCAACCTATTCTTGGGTACTGCGCGAGTGTTTGGGATACGTACCAGGACAGATTGAAGGAAGACATCGAAGCAATTCAGAGGCGGGCTGCTAGATTTGTTACCGATAGGTTCGAACAAAACTTTAAAGTGTTTGGGAGATGCTTCAGGAACTCAAATGGGAATCCCTGGAGGGAAGGCAGCGATCTTTTTGGGAAACAATGTTGAGAAATTTAGAGAACCGGCATTTGAAGCTGACTGTCGAACGATTCTGCTCCCGCCAGCACACATGGCGTGCAAGAACCACGAAGATAAGATACAAGAAATTAGGACTCATACGGAGGCGCACAGTCAGTTATTTTTCCCTGGCTCTATTTGCGAGTGGAACAGGAGGGGAAATGACAAGTCGTAGACAGGGTACTGTCTGCCACGCACGTTATGGTGGCTTGCGGAGTATTTGTGTAGATCTAGATGATCAAATTGACATGGTCCCACGTGAGCGTGATGCTTTCGTAACTAAGATTGTGCCCCAGGTATTTGATGCTGGAGACAAAGAAACTGCACTTTTCCAGTTGAGAGCGTAAAGTATTTTCCTGTAGAAAGGGATTCAGTGTTCTTGTGATGTTCTGCGTCCACTGATCACCTAATGTTAATGTCGACCAAGTAATTAACATAATTTATAGTACTTTGAATCTGTTATTCTGAATCCTTTTGAAAAATGGCGAGTGCACTCACGGTCCAAAATGGTAAATGGTTGTACCTGTATAAGCCGAATGATGTGTTTGAAACTAGCAACTGACATGAGGCATCATCAAGTGGCGGTTGGAGATATGCATCCATTAAATCTTCGAATAATAGTGTCCCCTAGCCAGTTTCGTCAACAAATCATTAGGGTGAGACAGTGGATAGAGATTAGTGTTAGACTAGGAATTAATAGTGGACTCAAAATCACCACAATGACTTGTTTGGTTTTTTAGTGACCACTATAAGCATCACCCATTGACTGGTGGAAAATGGGGAAATAACATCTTGATCCTGAAGCTGTTTGAGTTACGCCTGACTCCAAACAGAATTGGGCGAGCTCAGCAAAATTTAGGCACTACAGAAGGCGATACAGGGAAATATGAACTGTAAGATTACTGGCACACATGATTGTTGCTTCAGGAATTTCATGACGTCAACACAGGGAGTAAAGAACAGAAAAAGGCACTGTGTCTGTCATTGAATTGACTTGTTATCTACTTTGAACCCAAAAGAAGTAAAGGTGTGTAAGCTGAAAATGTTAGTTGCAGTAGTGGAGCACTCAGCTAAGAAAGTTAGGATGCGTTCAACATTTTTATATTTAGCTTCCACGGTCAGTTCACCAAGGAGAGGAATGCCCCTGTGGCAGTAAGATAGTACCCAGCACTAGACCTGCCGCAGCGGAGGCAAATCGAGCAGCCAGTGTGTGTCCTCGTTAATTACAGATGTGGTGTCCAGTTGGAATTGGAATGGCCGAATAGCGCCAATTCCGAGGTGAGCTTTTGCGGTGGTGGGGAAGCCATCTGCTCCAAAATTATAATAGTGTGGACCACAGAGCTGTATTCATGCTGAAGTTGAGCAAGTGGCTGGTGGGCCGCTTGTTGGGGCAACGGGCAGATGACCACACTCACCACAGCCCCAGCAGTCAGTTGCGTGATGCTGTATCAGCTTCTCGTATGCTTTCTACCACAGTCAGGACAGGACTGAAGTTTCTTCAGCATGTACAATGTATGTCTCAGTGCTGAGGAAGGAGGTCATTCTTGGTCTGTCCGGTTGACATTCCAGAGAAGGTCATCCATTGCTGAGGAGAGAGCAGAATAAGCAACGTTCTTAAGCTTCAAGAGACTGGCGATCTGGATGACCTTGGACTCACGTGAGACATAGGGGCAGGATTGGAGGATTATGAATCGAGTCATCAGGTGACCAGTGCTTTAGATGTTGACTGACAAATCATGAAACTTGAATTTCATTTGTAAATGGATGCTGAGTTACCGAAGCAACGCCAAAAGATTTAGCAGTTTTAAGCACTTCACCGATACTGGAATTGGACTTGGCCATAGCTTTAGCGGTGACCTGCCTGTTGGGATCAAGGTGCGCAATCACATCTCGAATCACTGATTCTACATACAAAGCTTTACAGTTGTGTCTCATGAAACTGCAATAACTTGTGGGTCCCTGCAAATAGACTGTCTGTGTTGTTTATGAAACCAGTTGAACTGGAGTCTAGATACGACGACATGTGTCTGCCGATCATAATATTCATTTAAGGATGCACTGAAAGACCATTTGCTAGGGTCTGAGAGTGGTTGGATTTTCTTCACCATTTCGTATAAAGTACTACTGGAAGACTTCACTTCCTACTAGACATCACATAAGCAAAACAGTAGAATTCAAAATGGTGGAGGTAGACTTGCCAACTTGCCAAAGACTCGTTGAAGGCACTAAATGGAAGTTGGTACATGGCCACGACAACTAACTGGCATGATTGTTGCTGCTCAGCCATGAGCTGCACGAGAGAAACTTGCTGTTTATGTTTATGTTGTTGGTGGTTCCTTTCCTTGTGAGCTACAAACTGCTGATGCTGTTGTTATGACAGCTGTTGCTGTCAAACATCCAAAAAAATCTGGGTTGCATAACACTGACCTGGATGTGAACTCGTTGCTGTAAACACGATACGGTAAGAAATTCTTGGCAGCGTTTATAGTCCACTCACTGAAGACCAAAAAGGATGGAATAGGGTAAAAGCTCATTTAGCCACAAATTTTTGTACAGCAGTTGAATGGAGTGTCATTAACAACCTATAAAAATCCTATCCACTCCAGTGTGAGCTTGGTGGTGAGGGGGAGTGGGGCCATTTAAAGTTCTCTTTGTTATGTTTTTATTTGATAACTCTAAAACTGTGGCATCTACTGAAAATGTTTTGCCAAAAACTAAATTTGCTACAAAAAAAGATCCTATACATTTTTTCTCTAGGGCTAACAGTTTGCCTGTTGGAAGAGATCGAAAAATCACAGATTATCAAAAGATGTGGTTTAACGATATAAAATAACTTTTTATTATTAAATTCAACAAATATTAAATGTGTGTACCTAGTCTCCGCACAGCAGAGCCGCAGTAGTGGATAAATTGTGTTCTGGGCATGTAGCAGGGCAGAGCAGATCCGGGTAGAACGATGCAAGGGAACCTATGTCAGCAGATTTTGTTCATGTGCTTCCCTCCTTCATAGGTCGATAAACTGAAGAGTGAGCAGCTGATTTCCTACTCTATCTATCCCATTTTATCTATTCCACTACTTCACAAGAAGCAACTACAGGGTGTGTCACAAAGTTATTCTGACCTTCCACAGTGTGCTTTATGAATCAGTGGCAACATAGTGTGCAGAAATGCCCGAGGCATGTTTATTTTCCACAAATTTCATTAACATTACATGGAATGCAGATATGAGTTTAGTACCAACATTGGCAAAGGCCTTAATGACCGAAAGCTTTATTTGTGACAGTCTTTTTGTTGTGCCTATCTGCGACTCAGCATCTCCACTATATGGTCAGTAACAACTTTCCTTCTCAAAATATTATTGCATTCCATCCTGGATTTTCCATTGTTTGATCAATGCAAGGAGTGGTTATGTACAGAATCCGCGCAAATCTCTGCGCGATGTTCCCCTCTACCAATGAAGAACAGTGTGCAGAGATTTGCGCAGTTTCCATCCATATCTTTTCCTTGTGTTAGTATTATTAGTAACTCATATCTGCATTCCATGTAATGTTAATGCACTAATGGAAAATAAACATGCCTCAGGCATTTTTTCACACTTCATTGCCATTGATTCATAAAGTGGACTGGGGAAGGTCAAAATAACTTTGTGACACACCCTGTATTTAGTTGCTTCTTGGGATGTAGTGAAACAGACAGAGTAGGAAATCAACTGCTCACTCTGCAGTTTGCAGGTGTATGAAAGAGGGAATCTGATGATCTACCTTTGCTCGCATCCTTCTGTCCTGTTACTTCCACAGAACACAATTTACCCTTTAATATGGCTCTGCTCCACTTAGACCAGGTAAACAAATTTAATATTTTTTCTTAACCCACTGAATGTAACATTAAAAATAAATTTTGTACCATTAAAACACTATTTTTGGCAATCTGTGATTTTCCCATTCTGTGCAGTGTGGAAAATGATAGGTCTAGAGAAAAAGTGTATAGTATTTTTTGTACGAAGTTTAATCTAGTTTAATTTCATACTGGGAAATATTTTTGTTAGAAGTTGTGGTTTTCGAGTTATTAAATAAAAACATAAGAAAGTGCTCTTTAAACGGCCCCACCCCCTCTGAGCCTCAACACTCACACCCCATGGGGCAGGACTTTTTGTACATTGTTCACAACACTCTCTCCTACCACTGTAAAAAAAATTGCACTTCATACTTTTGAAAGTATTCCAAGTTAACTAAACACAGAAAATAAATACCAACAGGTAATTTTTGAAAATTTTTACTTCTGCCCTTCTCATCCACACCCCCATCCCTAGTGGTAGTGGGGAATTTTACTTCCACAGTATTTTTGTGTGAATAATAAGTTAAATCCCTAATGAATTCAGTTGAAATCGCCCCAGGTGTTCCTGAATTATGCTTCCATATTAGCCCCTTTCCATTCTCACTTACATGGGATGCATGTGGTTCTTAAGCTTATAGTGGTTCTTTCCAGATAGTAAATAATGGTTAAACTCCTGATTCTTTTGAGAATCAAACTCCCATGTACAAAACCGCTTCAAGCTTCTGATTCCTTTACAAATAGGTTAAGGTGTTAAATATTTGACATCAAGCATGTAAGTGAGAAAAAGTTTAGAAAATATCTGAAATTATGTTTAAAGTTTGTAGGAAGTCACTAAGTGCTCTCATTTTCAAATACAGGATTAATATATCTTAGGTGTTTGCAAACAATTTGTTACTCTTCCTTTTGATACACACCTCATCCCCTCCCCTAAGAGGTAGATGGTTCTTAGCACACAGTGCTCATTTCCAGATAGTAAATGATACGTATACCAAGTTTGGTTGAAATGGGCCCTGTAGTTTAGGAGTTGTTGAAAATACTTACACACATCCATTTTTATAATACATAGAGATTTTATGAGGTTGGTGGGAATGACACTTTACTGATAATGGAGAATACTCTTGCTTAATATGGATATTTTCCTTATATCTTGCATAACTTTTTTAAATTGTGTTTCTTTGTTGTATCTTATTTGAATAAGACATTATGCTCCTTCTGTTGTGTATAAGAGCATACTGATACCCATAAAGTTGTGAAATACTGCTGTCTTCAAAGTATTACATGCGGATGCTGTATTATATTGAGTTTCTTTGTGTTTCAGATTGTTAATGGAAAAGACGGTGATTTTGGACGTGAGAGGTACAAGGATTTCACTTTTGATTATTCTTATTGGTCATTTGACTCATCTGATGCCCACTACGTTTCTCAGAAAAAGGTTAGGTATTTCGTATTACTCTATATATTTTGACTTAATAAAACAAGACAAGTTTATACTATTAAGAGTAATAAATTTCAAACGTTTGGAAAATTATAAATTTATGTTTTATCATCAAAAATTGTACAGATTGTTGTTCTTTATTTTTGTTTAGACTGCTGCAAGAAAAAGTTTCTGAACTTAGCATGACGTAGTCAAAAATTTGTAAATTTCTTGTGTTTAGTTTTTTTCCATTGTTTAGGTCTTCGAAGACTTGGGTACAGATGTTATTGAAAGTGCCTTTGAAGGCTATAATGCTTGTGTATTTGCATATGGGCAAACAGGCAGTGGAAAAACATTTACAATGATGGGATCTCCGGTATGTACCATAAGATCTGGAATTTATGTATTGTAGCCTTTACTTATTTTATTACTGGGATACTTAGAATAATCTATGTATGCTGCTTTTAAAAATTTTAGGGGACTTCTGTTCAGAGCCATAAGATATACATGAATATATGTATTTTGTGTTAATTATATATAGCGTATTAAAACAAAGAAATTTGTGCGTAACAAGCTGCAGATACTAGTCAGTTTATCATTCCCATTTTATTGCACATTTTTGATGAGAAATTAACAATTACTTGTTCTTTTCAAACATAAGCTATTTTTTAAACATAAGTTTTACATGTGCTACAAACATTCACTCTTTAATAATTTTATTTGGTATATTTCAATTTAATCACATAAAACAATGTTTACCTAACTTAAGGTGCATTGTTGAAAGCCTTTGAAAGTTTGAGGTACTTGATAGCAAGTGAATCTGAATAGACATTAAAAATTACCACCAATTAAAAAATGATTAGACCTAAAATACTCACATAAGCACACACTAAGAAAATTACTTCAGTCTCCGATTAATTGGTAACCATTATGTATTTTTGTTCTGTTTAGGAAAACCAAGGACTTATTCCACGTATATGCAAGACATTGTTTTCACGAATTCAAGCAGGAAAGGAGCAGGGTACCAGCTATCGGACTGAAGTTTCGTATCTTGAGATTTATAATGAACGGGTTAAAGACTTGCTAAGGAAGGATGCTACCCATACTCTCCGTGTTCGTGAACATCCTAAGCTTGGACCATACGTTCAGGACCTTTCACGACATTTTGTGTCAGATTATTCAGACATTCAGGTTGGTACTGCATTCACTGTTCTATTAATATAACTTGCAGCATATAACATTAACTGTTTCTGGGAATTAGAGGGAAATTCTTCGTAACCGATAGTGTTATTCTCATGCTACACATTGTATAAATTTCTTGTAAATGGTCTTTGTATGTGTGTGTTTACAAAATTTGTCTTCTAAAATTAGAAAGATTATGATATAATAACAAACAATTTCTAAGTTGTAATGTTTTTGCATCCTTTTGTATGTAGGAAAGGTGTCACTAAACTTACTATCTTCTCTCTTTCCTTAGAAACACATTCAAATAAGATAGCCCAAACTGTGAGATCTCTGGTATATTTTTAAATATCAGTATTACTTGCAACAGTATTGAATTTGTTTGTCCTATTTTGGACTATGTACGAGGTGTACTGCAGTTTTAATTAACATTCAAAGAAATGCTTTCATTATGTGCAAAATATGTCACTATGGCATAATTGGCTAGGAGACCCTGAGATGTAGACTCAGCTGCTTAATTTGAAAAGTTTTCCTATCCTTCATGCACACTGGCATCTTCCTTGTACGAAGTGTGAGGTTTGTATATTAAATATATCTAATCCATGTAGCCTATATGATTATGACTATGCGTATGATGCCAGCGTTGTATAATGATGAGAGAAAAGAGAGAGTGTGAAACCCGATGCTAGTATATAGCCTACTCTCCTCAAATGGCGCAAGATGGACCACCAAGCTTAACATTCCCATACGATGGCCAGCTCACTATCGACAGTGACATGTGCCCACACTCCATTAAACACTGTGGAGAAGTTTGGAATTTGGTCCATAACATTGGCCCAAAGTCTTGTACTACAACTTTTTCTCATGTAGCAGAAATGTTAATGCGTAACTGAGCAAGTGATTTATGTGGCTCAAAGACTCCTTACAACAGCGAGAGACAGATTATATCTGACGCATGATATAAAAACTCTGTGGATATAATGGGAACAAATTACATGTACAATGGACTGACTATATCCGATTTAGAATTGTGGAAAGTAGGAGAACAGTGGAACTGTAATTAGTGACATCGTTATAAGCTGCCATTTTGAATACCGAATGTAATTTGACAAATTGTAATAACATTTCAAATCATAAAAGAATATATTCACAGATGCTGACTCCATGGGGCCTGAGGGGACCTGAGCCCCTCCCAATAATTTAAGAAAATTATTAGTTATATTATGCTTTGTAAAATCACAAAATTATGTTGGAATTTTTTATTTTCCTTGTTTGATGATAGTTATTTTTTAAAATACATTCATTAATGAGTTAAAACAAATAATTATTATGGTAGTAAGCAGGTTAACTAAAAACGAGTATTGTGAATCATGATAGTGTTACGGTGCTGAGGGCACACTTAGAATTTGTCCCAGTGCGCGTACCTTCAGGTAAACTCTGGTGCCAGCGGGCCAGCACTGTGGCCGCGGCGACATCAAAAGGACTGGAAGAGAAGCGCCTGGAACCCTACGCGTCATGTCGCCTTCGCTTTGAGACATAACGACGCCGCGGCTATGTAAAGCCCAGCCTGCTGTCGCAGTCATTCAGTATGGATAGTTTCGTTCAGTGCATGCTGCAGATGTGTTTGATGTTCCGACTTTAGTGTCTTGTGGACTATTTTATATGACTATATTTTATTTGTTTAATTTAGTATCTTAGTGTATTGTGAATTAAGTTTGCAATGGATAAACTTGTTACCGAAAAGGCCTGCTTGGAAGTTGATGATACTGCAAATCAATCTCCAACAATTATTGTGTTGTGAATTTCTTCGTCGTATTCAAGCAAGAACCATTCACAGCCAAACCCTGGATAATATGGTAAGGGAAGATCATTACAGAAGTCTTGGTTGATCAAATATACATGACTAGAATATGAAGCATCTGCCGAAAAAGTTTTTTGCAAAACCTGCAAAGAGGCAAATGCTAAAAATCTATTAGAATTTTCTTCAAAAAAACAAGATGCATTTACTTCCTAAGGGTTTTCTAACTGGAAAAAGGCTTTGGAAAAATTCCGTCTTCATAAAAATATGTTTACGTGTAAAGAAGGTGTTCTGAAACTAAATTCTATCACTAACTGAAGTGTGGCCTCCCAGTTGAATCAACAGTTAGACACTGATATGAAGAAAGGCCATTTAGCTCTTGAGACAATTTTTACTACCATGCAATTTCTATGCCGATAAGGACTAGCAATTAGAGGGCATGAAGATGTAAACTCAAATTTTTTTCAAGATTGACACAAGTGAGTTTAAAGATTGGTTAGGGTGTTTGGGGTATAAGTGGATGTCCCACGATATTCAAAATGGGATCATTGATCTACTAGGAAAGTCTGTGTTGAGAAAGGTATTGGCTTCAGTCAAGGAGACTGAACATTTTTCTATTACGTTGGACGAAACAAGTGATTCTTCGATTCATGAACAAGTTTCATTTTGTATTCGTACTGTCGATGATTCCTTAATCATCAACGAAGACTTTATTGGCTTATATGAGACCCTCAACACTGAATCACGGACTCTGTTTAGTATTTTAAAAGACGTTTTTGCTCGTCTTGATTTGTCAATTGATAATTTAAGAGGACAGTGCTATGATGGTGCCTCGAATGTGAGAGGTAAGTTCAAAGGACTAAAAAGAAAGTTAGTTTTGGACATACAACCAAAAGCACGTTATGTGCACTATACTGCTCACAGTTTAGACTTGGCAGTTGTTGACAGTCTCCGCCATCTTATGTCTGTGAGGGATATTATGGCTTTAGCCAAGGAATAATAAACACCGTAAGAGAATCCAACAAAAGGATTGGACTTTTCAGAAGCATACACTGTGAGAGCGCCAACAACAAAGCTGGTCTACGACCTCTTTGCCCGACTTGATGGACTGTGTGAGCTTCTAGTATCTTGAGAATATTGGAAAAACTTTGAAGAACTTCTAAAGTGTTTTGAAACATTTTCTGTAGAGGACAAAACAGAGGCAGGTTACAAATCTGCAGGCTACCTTGAGTCAATGTTACAATTCAAGACTTATTTCTTTTTACATCTTTATTGCCATGAAGGGAACCCAGTACAGGAATTCAATAAAAAAATTCAATGTCCTCATGTAAGTGTTGCTGATCTGGAAAAAATATATGAGTGCTTGATTTGTATATTGAATGGAAGGCGTGATAGTTTTGAACACTTTTTGGAATTGTGTTTAAAAGAAAAGCCTTCACAAATTGATGATCCTTCACTTCCTTGGAATCTGGGTATACTGAAGAAGTATGAAAACAACGAAGTCAGCTCACGGCACCCGTTCAGAACCCCAAAGGAATACTACAAAGCTATTTACACTGAAGTTTGTGAAATGGTGCAATCTTGCTTTACTGATTGGTTTGCTTTAACTAGACTCACACAGGTCATTGCAGTTAAACAAGAGTGCTTGCTTTTACTAAACAGAGGTGAAACAAATTTGGAAAATTCAATTGAGTTTTTCAAAAATGATGTAGACATTGAGAGACTGCACTTACACTTGGATATGTTCGCCGATATCGCCAATAAAAAACAACTGGTCTTAAAAATCATGCGTGATGTAAGAAAGTACATTACGCAAGAGACTGCAGTTGGAGAAATGTTATGTGAAGTTGTGAAGTGCATTAAGCTTCTCCAAGTAGCTCCAATCACAACAGCAACAGCAGAATGGTCCTTTAGCGCCCTTAGACGTCTGAAGTCATATCTCCCATCAACAATGGGACAGAAGCAATTGAACAACTTGGTTGTTCTTCATACCCACTGAGATGTTTTGGATGGATTGGATATTTGATCAGTCATAAATGACTTCATATTCAGTAATCCAGTCAGACGATCGACCTTTGCACCTTTCTAAAAACACTCTAGCCCTAATAATGGCATTTAGAGCAATATTAAATATCTTTATAAAATAGAGAATTAAATACATACATAATGTTAAATTTTCAGTTTCAAAATATTATTACTAGTTTAGTACTGTGTTATTATATTACTATAGTACTGTATTAGTTATTTTCAAAAACTTAAATATTTTTAGAGTGTAAGACCCAATTAAAACCTGCTATTTACATACTTTTTGACTGAAAGTATTAGGCATACTGTATTAACTTTACTGACTTTAATAAAGCATTAACTTTGAGATATTGTTTTTATTTAATGAACCCTGAGCCTTATTCAAAGTAAGCTTAAATTAGCTATTTCACTGATTAATCAAAATGCTATTACTGTGCAACAGCAATATTTTATGTTTTATTCTTTTAATGATAGTTTAGGATTTATTTAAATATAATTTTAGTCTCTTCAGAGCTATATATTCACTGCTCTGTAATAGTCTACAAGCATGATTATTACTGTAAATTAAATTAGCTTTTTACAAAAATTCCGTGCATGTTTATGTTTTGTTTCTTTTTTCAAAGCCAAAAAAATGTGTCAGGCTTGTCGAGTTTCCCGGAGTGTCAAGTTATCGAGAGTCCAGTTTTTGGGGTTCTAATGTTGATCATATGACTCTAAAATGCTTAAAAAAACTTTAAAACTAACTATTCTTCATCTAAAATTTAGAAAATTTCTTGGGGCAAGACCCCAGTATCCCCCCCGCCCCAATATTTTAATATAATTTCATGAATGGAAGAGGTACATTCAATTCTTTGGTTATTTTAGCTTCTCCCTTGTCTGTGGCTCGGAACATTATTTAAACCCCATCCCCCTTCGGGTTCGGGGGGCTAGAATAGGCCCGATGTAACCCTGTCTGTCATAAGAGGTGACTAAAAGGAGTCTCTCACATTTCGGCCTTTATGTGATGGTCTGCTGTAGGGTTTGACCTCCATTTTTCAAAATTTTCCCGAAGAGCGAGCCAATTGGGGAAGAGCGTCCTACATGGTGCATATAGTTCATCATGTGCCAAGACCTCTTGCATCTTTCGTTGACGTGGATCTGCACTTCCAGTCATTCTCCAGCTATTGGGCGAGGTCACCCTCCTAGGTGCGTTTTCCTCCATCCTCTGTGCAGTATCGCTTTGTGCACTGTCAATGATAATGGACTACTTAGCTCGTTTGCACTTGATATTCAGCACAGTAGCCAGTCTGCTGTAGTGTTGCAGTGGTCATGTATCCTGACCTCACAGGGATTGCTCTGCTGATGCCTGCACCGTTAACTGCCCACATATGCCAAGGAGTAGATGCCCATCACTTTGGGGCATCAGGACTCCCGGCAATGGCCATCCTGCCAGATGGCCTTTGCTGCAGCTGGGTGGCGCCCATGGGGAGGGCCCCTGGTCAGAGTGGGTGGCATCAAGGTGGATGACGTGCCATGAAGCATAGTACATCATCTCTTGCTGGTGGTCCACTGCCAACAGTCTCTAACCCGGCAAAGTGTAACTTCAATGCTAAGAAATATGACCCCAAATTGTTCCCCTCCCTGGCCACACCATGGGAGGAACGCCAGGCTAATGACAGCAGCGAAGCTTATTCACCCCAGTACCTCGTACGTACGAGAGTTGATTGGGAATCTTTCTTGTCAATGTAACCTCAGTTTTTTGTGGAGCATTTAGAGGACAATTTTGGGGAGATGGAGGGCTTGTCCAAAAAAATGCAGTCAGGGTCACTATTGATCAAAGCAGCATCCACTGCCCATGCCCAGTCATGGGCACTACTCACCTGTGACACCCTGGGGGATGTTTTTGTTTCCATCATGCCCCATAAGAGCTTCAATATGGTCCAGGGTATCACATTTCACAGGGCCCTTCCTTTGCAGTCTGACGATGAGCTGCACGCCAATTTAGAGGAGCGAGGCATCCATTTTGTCCGGTGTGTCCACCTGGGTCTGAGGGATAATCAGGTTGCCACCAGTGCCTTCATCTTGGCCTTCAAGGGTGACAAACTACCCAAGACGGTCTAGGTGATGGTCTACCGCTGTGACGTAAGGCCATATATCCTTCCCCCGATGTGGTGCTTTAAGTGCTGGAAGTTTGGCCATATGTCTTCCCACTGTACTTCCAGTGTCACCTGTCAGGATTGTGGACGTCCATCACATCCCAATACTCCCAGTGCCCCGCCTCCCATTTGTGTCAGTTGCAGAGAGCACCATTCACCTTGCTTGCCAGACTGCAGGATTCTCCAGAAAGAAGGAAAAATAATGGAATACAAGACTCTAGACTGACTGACCTACACTAATGCTAAGAGAAAATATGAGAAGCTACCTCCTGTGCATATAACGTCAACCTATGCCGCTGCCACGACAAAGGTTCTGCCATCTTCTGTTCCGCTGCATACAGTTGGCTCTAAGAGCCATCAGACTCCACCTGCCCCCTTGATGGTGGGGGGCACTTCCCTCCCTGTTGCTCCTGCACAACCTACTTCAGGAGCAACACCCCCCAACCATCAGGGACATGAGTCCCTACTTCTCAGCCGGAGAAGTGTAAGTCTTCTTTGACTCCTCTCACCAGGAAGGGATTCCTTGGGTCACTCCCTTCCCAGGTTCCTACCAGTGGCAAAGTTGACACCTGCCAGTAGCTGAAGCAACCTCAGGTAGCTGGTCGTAGAGCTTCACGGTCCTCCTCAGTCCCTGAGACTGAATCAGTGAAGCCCTCCCAGTCAGACAAATCTAAAGAACAGCAAGAGAAACCTAAAAAGAGAAAGACCCACAAGAACCAAGACACTGCGGTGCCACCCACACCACCACTACCTACAAGCTCTGTGTCCAAGGATGAGGTGGAGATTCTGGCATCCACTGAGGACCTAGATCTTGCTGGGCCCTCAGACACAGTGGATGTCCGTCGCACAGGTACTCATCTGGTGGCAGTAAGTGACCCTGAGGCGTAGACTGCCTCATTGAGTGTTTCATTCCTTTCCAGTCTCACAATCACGTAATCCTCCAGTGGAATAGTGGTGGTTTTTTCCACCACCTGGATGAGCTACGGCAACTGTTAAGCTTTACACCTGCTTTCTGCATTGCCCTCCAGGAAACTTGGTTCCTGGCAATGTGGATCCCTGCCCTCTGCGGCTATAAGGGATATTACAGGAATAGTAG
Organism: Schistocerca americana; assembly: GCF_021461395.2. Taxonomy (NCBI): domain Eukaryota; kingdom Metazoa; phylum Arthropoda; class Insecta; order Orthoptera; family Acrididae; genus Schistocerca; species Schistocerca americana. The sequence continues at coordinate 138,645,651 of NC_060119.1, read as the reverse complement.
CGACTATAATAGTGTGTCAGGTGGAGTTTGTATCTATGTCCTGAACTCAGTATGTAGTGAACCTGTGCCTTTATACCTCTCTTGAAGCTGTGACTGTCAGGATAAGGACGACGCAGTGTGTCTTCCTCCAGATGGTGCATTACTCTTGAATGTATTGGCTGCACTGATTGATCAACTCCCTAAACCTTTCCTACTTCTGGGAGTTTTTAACATGCACAACCCCTTGTGGGGTGGACCCATGCTTACTGGTTGAGATAGGGAGGTCAAAAATTTACTGTCCCACTTTGCCTCTTAAATACAGGTGCTCCCACACATTTCAGTGTGGCACTTGGCATATATTCGGCCATTGATGCCTCGGTTTGCAGTCCTGGCCTTCTCTCATCTCTCCGCTGGAGAGCACATGACGACCTGTGTGGTAGTGACCACATCCCCATCTTCCTGTCACTCTCCCGGCATCATGCCCATGGATGCCTACCCAGATGGGCTTTAAACGAGGCAGACTGGGAAGCCTTCACCTCTGCTGTCACTGCTGAATCTCCCCCCACATGGTGCCATCGACAATGTCGTTGAGCAAGTCACTACAACGATCATTTCTGTAGTGGAAAACATGATTCCTCGTTCTTTAGCGTGCCCCCAGTGATAGTCAGTCTCTTGGTGGTCACCGGAAGTTGCTGGGGCAATTAAAGAGTGTCGGTGAGCTTTTAATATCTCTTCTATAATTTTATGGAGTCATTTTTCATTTACTATTTCTCAGTGGCTGTTTTATGAGGTGAGCACCATAAATTTCAACAATCGACTTGTAGTAACAAAAACAGCCTTTGTTCTTTTCTTGGCAGATCTTGTAGTTGGATGACAGATGAACTATAGTCTTGAGATGCCCATTTTGGATATTCCGTCCTTTTAGTAACATCATTGAAATAAAGCCAGATTTTGTCATCTGTAACAGTGTTACTAGTATTCTCCATTTTCAAATTTTTGGAGTATTTGATTGAAAAAGAAGTAGCAGTGGTCCATCTCCCCATATGCAAGATATGTGGAATTAATAAAAATCTGAGTTTGATTTCCGTAACATGATCCTGGATAACTGTGTTAATTGAGACACAAAATGAGCCAAAGGATTCCACATGTGTTATGGAAATTGACACTCTGGTATTGCTGATACGGAACCTTCTCTCTAAGAGCTGGAGAAATTTCCTCGAAGCACTGACCTGCCATCAGACTTTGAGAAGATCTGTACTGCAAAACTGCAAGCCATTCTTCTTACTTCCATTGCCAAATACATCGAAGGTTTGCTGTGAGGAGAGGCACAAAAGTTTCACTTCATTGCTTTTGAACACAGGTGGAGGCATGAACAGGAGCAGGTTGTGACTTTGTCTACCTAGTGCACCACATAGCAAAATTTTTAGTATTTCAATTTCTTGTATTTAAATCAAGGTAATCATCTCACCACCATGCTGACTGATTCCGTAACATATTAGTAAACCCCTGGAACTACAGAACATCAGTGTGGAAGAAACCTTCGGTGTGTCAAGAGTAACACTTGAGATGGCAAACAGAGGACTTAAATTTTTTGGGAGAATTCTGGATAAGTATAGTGTGTAAATTAAGAACCTTACATGCAATACTACTGTGTGACTTATAAGGAAATGTCACTCCATTTCTGTAGGAGATTTATATCTAAAAACAAAGATGATGAGATTTACCAAACAAAAGCGCTGGCAGGTCGATAGAAACACAAACAAACACAAACATACACACAAAATTCAAGCTTTCACAACAAATGGTTGCTTCATCAGGAAAGAGGGAAGGAGAGGGAAAGACGAAAGGATGTGGGTTTTAAGGGAGAGGGTAAGGAGTCATTCCAATCCCGGGAGCAGAAAGACTTACCTTAGGGGGAAAAAAGGACAGGTATACACTCGCGCACATACACACACACACACACACATATCCATCCTCACATACACAGACACAAGCAGACATTTGTAAAGGCAAAGAGTATGGGCAGAGATGTCAGTCGAGGCGGAAGCAAAGAGGCAAAGATGTTGTTGAAAGACAGGTGAGGTATGAGTGGCGGCAACTTGAAATTAGCAGAGGTTGAGGCCTGGCGGATAACGAGAAGAGAGGATATACTGAAGGGCAAGTTCCCATCTCCGGAGTTCTGACAGGTTGGTGTTAGTGGGAAGTATCCAGATAACCCGGACGGTGTAACACTGTGCCAAGATGTGCTGGCCGTGCACCAAGGCATGTTTAGCCACAGGGTGATCCTCATTACCAACAAACACTGTCTGCCTGTGCCCATTCATGCGAATGGACAGTTTGTTGCTGGTGATTCCCACATAGAAAGCTTCACAGTGTAGGCAGGTCAGTTGGTAAATCACGTGGGTGCTTTCACACGTGGCTCTGCCTTTGATCGTGTACACCTTCCGGGTTACAGGACTGGAGTAGGTGGTGGTTGGAGAGTCCATGGGACAGGTTTTACACCAGGGGCGGTTACAAGGGTAGGAGCCAGAGGGTAGGGAAGGTGGTTTGGGGATTTCATAACACACTTTCTGCCGTCCACCTAACCTTCGTAACCTCTTAGTTCATCCCTTAAACAATGAATTAGTTGTAAATGATGGACATAGAGCAGTAATGAGCGAATTTAAATGGAATGTAAATTGTGCTCTGGAGAGACGTGTACCAAGTAAGTGGATTAAGGACAGAAAAGACCCATCGTGGTTTAATAACAAAATTTTTAAAAGGCTGAGGAAGCAGAGACTTTGGCACTCGCGTTTATGAGGTGTTAAATGCAACCTTCCTTGCCTTAAACATTATTTTGTTAGTAGAGATAAAACAGGTTAGATTGTTGCACAGGAATTATGTGATGTACTCTTGTGCTATATGGCTTGGGACTGGCTATTTCAGGCAAGGCAGAGATCGTGCAAAGTAGGATACCTCTGTGTATGAACCTTTTGCTTTGAGAATATCTATTGTGAAGACTGAGAATATCTATTGTGAAGAACTATGGTGTAGGAGGAGGACTGTCATATGGGAAAGACAGTATTGTTGAAATGTGCATATTGGTATTTGTTATAGCTATGTGGATGTGTGATACTGATATACTGAAGAATAAATTGTGAACTAACTATGTGACCAGGAATTAAGCTTTAGGAAGAAATCCATTGGACCCTGGTTTACAGTAGATCGAGTTATGAAGATACTATTTGTTTCCAGTAAACTTTATACAAAGCGATGATTCAGATCAAGGCACCTGCCTTTTGTGAACAGTGATCTACCAAGGCAGCTATCCATGTGTGCCGCAAAGGCTAACTCAGTGCTTAAACTTGCCGCTGACTCTTGTTCTGTCTTTCAAAATCTGAGAGGCAGCAGCAGTCACAAGGAAATTGTTCACTTTCATGCCTCAGTTGGACATGCAGTTTCAGAGCTATCACATTTAAGTAGTAGTGTGTAGTCCATCAGTAGGAAAAAGAGTCCCCTCAAAATTTCAATTTTTTGCATGTGGTTAAGTCAAAATCCCCACTGTACCAGTGTACTTTTTCTTCTGGGAGTGCTAGTCTCATGCCATCATTGCATCATTGTAGAATTGCTTTGGAATTTGGAAGGAATCTGAAGAGAAGTAGAAAGTTGAAGCTTTGAGTCAGCCGAAGTCTGTTCGAGCAGTTCAACTGGCAGAGCACCACATAAGAATGGCAGGCGCACAGGTTTGAGTCTCAGTTCATCATATGCTGTTATGTTGTCGCACATATAATGGACGGCATATACTATACCATAAGTAAAAAACTTATTCTATGCTTAATGAAGGCGTATCGAGTCTTATGATGGAAACAACTTGCATGTACCACATGATTATGATTAAAGTGCAGCTACTCACAGAGATCCAATGTGAGCTGTAATCATCACACGGCATTAACGTGGAAGTGATTTAGGCTGGAAAACAAATTACTTACAATTGTGGATGTATAGAAATGTTTTCATATGTAACGCATTATGGATTGGACATGGGCAGAAAAGATCAAACACGTGACGAAGACATAGTGTTTATTTTATTATGAACCATTAAGGTTTTCAAATGACAGCATTGATGTCGTACCATTATAGAAACAATGTACGGTGCCCCAGATTTGCAACTGGTGGTCAAAACTGTAACATATTCTCCACCCCCACTGGCATAGATCGATTCCATCTTAATGCATTAGCGCAGCACTGCCATTTGGCATTTACAGTCCACACTGGACCTCTCTGAGTAACTGCACTTCAGTTATAACCACCCACTAGTATTGTTTTGTAAGCAATGTTAGTTTGCCTCAGTGGTACACACTAAAAGATAAAAATTAACTTTTTGCGTGTTTGTGGTGAGTAAAGTTAGACAAGTCCATAGAAATACTCAAAAAGACAATACTTTTTTCCAGTCACAGTAAAGCTAAATTTGTCACAGTTAAATTGTAGTATATTTTTACCTATGCAGCTGTACAGCAGTAACATTGCCAGTTGCGATGTAAAGAGCTGCAAGACTGCAGCCTATCTCTACGTTTTCAGGTGCACAGTCGATCAGCATTAGGTAAATGGGTGCAGAGATAGGAAGAAGAGGTTTCTGGTTCACAGTCGCTGTGTGCATCTGTAATCCCCCTGTTTTTTTTTCTCGTAGGATCATGTGAAAAGTGAGCAAGATTTCTCCCTACCTGTGACTTTGTTCGGTTAATATGAGTTGTCTAAACAGGTATGACAGAGCTATGCACAAGGAAGTCATGCCTTTATAGAAGCTTGGACATGTCCCTGTAGACAGCTGTTGTTATTGTAACATCTTGCGCAAGTTGTACAGATAGATAAAATTGTTTTAAAAATGTGCCTTCTTGGATTTTTATTGTGTCAACATACCAAAAGTAAATTTGAAATTTTCTCATTTTCACTTAAAACTGAAAGTTATCTCATCATCACTAACATATCGTGTATTTAAAGAAAAGTAGCTAGCATTTGTTAGAAATTTCTCATTTACATGTGGAATACACAGACATGTTAACTATGGGGAGTATTCCACCATTAGTAGCTCAGAAATAATTATTATATTATTATAAGGTTTTTATTACTTTTCATAATTGTCCAAATAAAATAAAAATGCTCTCATTTTGACAAAATATTGGTGTTCTATTTGAGTCACTAACACAGTCTGTCTTCTGCAGGAGCTTATGATGCGAGGTAACAGTCAACGCACAACAGCATCCACAAACATGAATGATGTAAGCAGTCGTAGTCACGCAATCTTCACCATTATGTTTGTTCAAGCAGGGTTTTCAAACAACATGCCAAGTGAAACTGGTTCTAAAGTTCATCTTGTTGATTTAGCTGGCAGGTAAATTCAATATCAGTGATTATTATCAGTCAGCATAAATAGCGCTACACATTTTTAAGGCTCTTTCTTAATTCTGATTTTCAATTTTAGTGAGAGAGCTGATACGAGCGGAGCCACTGGACAACGCCTGAAAGAAGGTGCTCACATTAACAAATCACTAGTGACTCTGGGCTCTGTAATTTCAGCCTTAGCTGAACACTCATCTAATGATTCAAAGTCAACTGGGAGAAGTGTATTTATTCCTTACCGTGACTCTGTTCTGACATGGTTACTTAAAGATAGTTTAGGTGGAAACTCCAAGACCATAATGATAGCAGGTATGTCTGCTCCTATCAATCTATGACATTTATCTGTAACTTTATCTCTGAGTTACTTCCATATTCATTCACATACATTATTGACACAGAATCCTGAATTGTGTTCATTATGTCTTTCAAATATGTTCTTAAAAAGTTACAAATATTTAATGGAACAGTAAATATAAAAACTAACTATCTGGCTCTGATGATGAATTGTCATGAATGGGCAGTTGGCCCATAGACAAGAGTCAGAATTTATTGTGTATTATTTATTTAGATTCCTGTCACAGTTTCGTATGTGTTCCTTAATGGTGATTAGTTTCAAATGAGTTGTTCATTTTTGAATCGTTGCTCATGTCTTTATCATGGGCCTGTAAAATAATTCCAGTGTGATATATAATAATTTTGTCCTGTTCTTCCATACACTGGGTCAGCGTAACAAATGTGGCAGAGTGTCACATTTCTCTTACACCGGGCACACCTGACGAAAGAAATATTAATGCGGTTAGACATGTTACAATAAATACTAGTTTTATTCAGACAGAACTGTGGTGGAGTGAGAAATGGTTGTGGCCATTGCTCTGCTTATTGTGCTGTACACCGAGCATACTTAAAGCAATTTGGAAAATGTGTCCGATGCAAACTGATAATGCACAAATGACTGAAATTTAAGAATACAGTTCTCCTGATAAACCTCAAATGACATGGAGCTCACAGAAATTATATTGTTTCACAGTTTCTATAAAATTACTTTCCAAAGTTGAAAAAATTCTTAATCAAGAGTCACAGTCACATTGGTTGTCATGGATGGAATCTGCATTATATCAACAGTCTTATTATTGTCCTTGTAAAAGACAGAGGTATCATTATATCCAAGCCAAGAGTCTGACAAAAGCAGTGACTTAATTTCTGCAACTGGTTAAAAACTGTTTCGAATGGAATATTAAAAATTATTCTTTCATATTTTTCCAGAGTTTGATAGGTCAATTATAAGATTTTTCTCACTAAGCAGCCATTTTTTTATTATTGGTTCTAATATGCCTTGAGGTTCCTGAAGACAGATATAAAGCTGCCAAAACAGTAATCCACTCATACTTATCACTGTCATTGTTGTACATGAATGTGTCATAGCACAGACGCCATGTTTTTTTACCTCAAATTGATAAAGTGTCGTTTGCTCAAGTAATTATGATTTGCCCTTAGAAGCGTTTCTCATTGTGTTGATTTATTTTCAGTATTTTCACCCCTTGTGGTATGGAATTATCTTCTGGGATAGTGCACTTAAAGGAAATAAAGTATTTATTTGGCAGAAATGAGCTGTAGGAATATAGTGTAAAGTAAATCTTGCAGAAGCCTTTTTAACAGTCATAGTTCTTATACTTCCCAATAAATTTACTTCTTAATGGTTTTTACCACTGGCAACAAATCAGTTTCAGCTGATCTGTGGCGTACTTTGTCACAATACAAAACACAAAAATAATTTTTATGTAGGCTTTGCCTCCATGTCTTGGATTCAGAGGACAGACATGTTCTCTGATGGGAAAATATTCAACTAGCTCCCATCTAACATAATGCAAGAAACTGGGAATCCCTTGAAAAAAAAATTGAAAACATGCCTCATTAGCCACTCTTTTTTTCAAATTACCTGAATATGTAAATTCAGGGATTGAAAAGTTCCATTAGCTACATGGCATGTAGTAGTGTTCATTGTAAAGGAGCATGACAAGTACTAATTTACTCTGGAATTAGGATTCAGTATTTATAGATATGGTAGCCTCTTTTTAGGAGATAAATGGCAACTATATAGATAGCAAAAGAGGCATTAGCTTTCCCAAAGTAACACCCCTTTTTTCTAATTTCCATAATTAAATTTAGCTGGCACAAATAGCATTAGGCATTATAGTGATAGTTTACTGTTAATACAATTCACAGATAGGTTTCTTTGTTGTGCTTGATCAAGTCTCACAATATGAAGGAAAGGTATAAAAATTGTGTTTCAGTCTGTGTGGGATCCTATAATTTTCTACCTGCTATTTTGAATTACAGAATCCCCCCCCCCCCCCCATTGAATCTGGAGACTAGGTTGGTGCTGCTCTCTGTGCTACCCTGTACTACATCTTTGTCTCTGAGTAGCTACTGAAACCTACATCCTTGTGAATCTGCTTACTCTTTTCATCTCTTGGTCTCCCACAGTACTATATTGGTGATCCTTTGATGCCTCAGAATGTGTGCTATCAACCGATTCCTTCTTCTAGTGAGGTTGTACCACAATTTCTCCCCAGTTCTGTTCAGTACCTCCTCTTTAGTTATGTGATCTATGCATCTAATCTTCAGCATTCTTCTGTAGCACCACATTTCGAATGTTCTATTCTCTTCTTGTCTAAACTGTTTATCGTCCATGTTTCACTTCCATACATGGCTACACTCAAGACAAATACCTTCTCTATGTTCAATGTTAACAGATTTCTCTTCTTCAGAAATGCTTTTCTTGTCATTGCTAGTCTGCATTTTACATCCCCTCTACTTCAGCCATAATACTTTTACTAATACTACTACTAGCACTTAGCTATACAAATAAACAATTTGTAATGGAAATACTTTCAGGAAACACTTCCTGATACTTAAATCTACATTCATTGTTAACAAATTTCTCTTCTTCAGAAATGCCTTTTTTTTTGCCATTGCCAGACTGCAACCATTGTCAGTTATTTTGCTTTCCAAATAGCAAAGCTCGTCTACCACTTGAAGTGTCTCATTCCCTAATGTAATTCCCTTAGCATCACCTGATTTAATTAGACCACATCCATTATCCTCATTTTGCTTTTGTTGATGTTCATCTTATATCCTCCTTTCAAGACACTGTTCATTCCATTCGACTACTCTTCCAAGTCCTTTAATGTCTCTAATAGAATTACAAAGTTTTTATTTCTTCTCCCTGAGCTTTAATTCCTACTCCATGTTTTTCTTTCTCTGCTTGCTCAATATACAAATTGAATAACATCAGGAATAGGCTACAACCCTGTCACACCCCCTTCTCAAGCACTGCTTCCCATTCATGCCCCTGGACTCTTATAATTGCCACCTGGTTTCTATACAAATTGTAAATAGCCTTTCGCTCCTTGCCACCTTTAGAATTTGAAAGACAGTATACCAGTCCACATTGTCAAAAGCTTTCCCCAAGTCTACAAATGCTTTTTTTTTAATCTAGCCTGGCATTATTACTAGAGCACTATTTGCCATGTTTTAAGTGTGTGTGTGTGTGTGTGTGTGTGTGTGTGTGTGTGTGTGTGTGTGTGTGTGTTAGAGAGAGAGAAAGAGAGAGAGAGAGAGAGAGAGAGAGAGAGAGAGAGAAGGGGTGGGGGATTGCAGCACTAAAATTTGGGATTATTTCCCTGTCTATTTCTATCTTGTTTTGCATCTGTAGTGACTTTGTTATTGATGGGAATTTTAAACCTTACTCTTTCTTGCTTCCTTAATATTTTTTTCATTGCTATGAGAATGTTGACAGCTCTGTTGCCACGCTGAGTTTGAATTATACCTCATTTAAAGGTTTAGATTGGTAATTCTTAGTCTATCATTTATACGAATTAATTTTTACAGCTGTGTCCCCAGCAGACTGCAACTATGGCGAAACTCTGAGTACGTTACGGTATGCTAACCGTGCTAAGAATATCATTAATAAACCAACAATCAATGAGGATCCTCATGTGAAACTGATTCGAGAATTACGGGACGAAATCACAAAATTACGTGCTCTTCTTGGAAATGAATATGTAAGTACCATACTGTTGCTATATTGCTCATTTACTTTGGGTTTTTCTTCATTCCCCCTCAACTCCATCCCTCCCTCCCCTCCACTTTGGGAGTTTCTTGCAACTGTATTTTTTCTCTTTAAAACAATACTTCATATAATAAGGAATAACCCTGGATGGAATACAAATAATGGAAAGAATACAGGTAACATCTCACCATATAATCAAGGCAGAGAAGTTGGTAGGCTCATAAGACTGAAAATGTTACTAAGCTTTCAGACAAAGTTTTTCTTGTGAAAACACACTTACATGCATAGCCAAACTGTCCAGGCTAACTATATTCTACTGTCACTGAAGCGTGACTTTGTCCTTCCATCATCTACGTCATTTTTTTTTCTTCTCCCATTCACTCCTATTATTGATTAACAAGCATGAGAGTGATTGGGAAAGTAAGAATATTTTCCTACAAAACACATACCATTTGTGTCATACTTCCATATACTTCTCAGAAAAGTTACGCTAGCATAGAAGACATTCATTTCATCTCCAAACCAGAGTACATTAAAATTAGAGGCATAGTGAAACCTGTAGCAAGATCTAACCAGATCCTCACCAACACTGAAGGTCACAGTAACGTGACAAAGAGTGACTTTGCAGTTCTTATAGGTGGTTTCGATGATGTATACCGTAATGAAACAGCCACAGCGACAACAGCTCTGAAGACAACACTGGGCACTGGGCAAGTTAACAAACACAAATGTTAAATTATTTAAAATATCACTATGATTTAATTGAATCATCATGTGTAATTGGAGAAATAACTACAGATAACAAGATGATAAGTATTTTAAAACAATGCTTTTAGATATTAAGTAATGTCTCAGTTGTAACCATCAACCCTCTGATGAATGTAATTGCTCAAGAACTTGTCATATAAGACATGGTCAAGGTCTAAGTGGATTAGGAAAGTCACTGCTGGCCCAAAAAATACTTAGTATGGTAAATAATCCCCCCATGAACCATGGAGCTTGCCGTGGGTGGGGAGCCTTGCGTGCCTCAGCGATACAGATAGCCGTACCGTAGGTGCAACCACAACGGAGGGGTATCTGTTGAGAGGCCAGACAAACGTGTGGTTCCTGAAGAGGGGCAGCAGCCTTTTCAGTAGTTGCAGGGGCAACAGTCTGGATGATTGACTGATCTGGCCTTGCAACATTAACCAAAACGGCCTTGCTGTGCTGGTACTGCAAACGGCTGAAAGCAAGGGGAAACTACAGCCGTAATTTTTCCCAAGGGCATGCAGCTTTACTGTATGGTTAAATGATGATGGCGTCCTCTTGGGTAAAATATTCCGGAGGTAAAATAGTCCCCCATTCGGATCTCCGGGCGGGGACTACTCACGAGGGCGTCGTTATCAGGAGAAAGAAAACTGGCGTTCTACGGATCGGAGCGTGGAATGTCAGACCCCTTAATCGGGCAGGTAGGTTAGAAAATTTAAAAAGGGAAATGGATAGGTTGAAGTTAGATATAGTGGGAATTAGTGAAGTTCGGTGGCAGGAAGAACAAGACCTTTGGTCAGGTGAATACAGGGTTATAAATACAAATTCAAATAGGAGTAATGCAGGAGTAGTTTTAATAATGAATACAAAAATAGGAGTGCGGGTAAGCTACTACCAACAGCATAGTGAACGCATTATTGTGGCCAAGATAGACATGAAGCGCATGCCTACTACAGTAGTACAAGTTTATATGCCAACTGGCTCTGCAGATGATGAAGAAATTGAAGAAATGTATGATGAGATAAAAGAAATTATTGAGGTAGTGAAGGGAGACGAAAATTTAATAGTCATGGGTGACTGGAATTCGAGAGTAGGAAAAACGTAGTGGGTGAATATGGATTGGGGGAGGGAAATGAAAGAGGAAGCCGTCTGGTAGAATTTTGCACAGAGCATATCTTAATCATAGCTAACACTTGGTTCAAGAAGCATAAAATAAGGTTGTATACATGGAAGAATGCTGGAGATACTAGAAGATATCAGATAGATTATATAATGGTAAGACAGAGATTTAGGAACCAGGTTTTAAATTGTAAGACATTTCCAGGGGCACATGTGGACTCTGACCACAATCTATTGGTTATGAACTGTAGATTAAAACTGAAGAAACTGCAAAAAGGTTGGAATTTAAGGAGATGGGACCTGGATAAACTGACTAAACCAGAGGTTGTACAGTGTTTCAGCGAGAGCATAAGGGAACAATTGACAGGAATGGGGGGAAAGAAATACAGTAGAAGAAGAATGGGTAGCTCTGAGGGATGAAGTAGTGAAGGCAGCAGAGGATCAAATAGGTAAAAAGACGAGGGCTAGTAGAAATCCTTGGGTAACAGAAGAAATATTGAATTTAATTGATGAAGGGAGAAAATATAAAAACGCAGTAAATGAAGCAGGCAAAAGGGAATACAAATGTCTCAAAAATGGGATCGACAGGAAGTGCAAAATGGCTAAGCAGGGATGGCTAGAGGACAAATGTAAGGATGTATCTCACTAGTGGTAAGATAGATACTGCCTACAGGAAAATTAAAGAGACCTTTGGAGAAAAGAGAGCCACTTGTATGAATATCAAGAGCTCAGATGGAAACCCAGTTCTAAGCAAAGAAGGGAAAGCAGAAAGGTGGAAGGAGTTTATAGAGAGTCTATACAAGGGCGGATGTACTTGAGGACAATATTATGGAAATGGAAGAGGATGTAGATGAAGATGAAATGGGAGATACGATACTGCGTGAAGAGTTTGACAAAGCACTGATAGACCTGAGTCGAAACAAGGCCCCGGGAATAGACAACATTCCATTGAAACTACTGACGGCCTTGGGAGAGCCAGTCCTGACAAAACTCTACCATCTGGTGAGCAAGATGTATGATACAGGCGAAATTCCCTCAGACTTCAAGAAGAATATAATAATTCCAATCCCAAAGAAAGCAGGTGTTGACAGATGTGAAAATTATCGAACTATCAGTTTAATAATTCACAGTTGCAAAATACTAACCCGAGTTCTTTACAGACGAATGGAAAAACTGGTAGAAGCCGACCTCGGGGAAGATCAGTTTGGATTCCGCAGAAATGTTGGAACACTTGAGGCAATACTGACCCTACGCCTTATCTTATAAAATAGATTAAGGAAAGGCAAACCTATATTTCTATCATTTGTACACTTAGAGAAAGCTTTTGACCATGTTGACAGGAATACTCTCTTTCAAATTCTAAAGGTGGCAGGGGTAAAATACAGGGAGCGAAAGGCTATTTTCAATTTGTACAGAAACGAGATGGCAGTTATAAGAGTCGAGGGGCATGAAAGGGAAGCAGCGGTTGGGAAGGGAGTGAGACAGGGTTGTAGCCTGTGCCCGGTGTTATTCAATCTGTATATTGAGCAAGCAGTAAAGGAAACAAAAGAAAAATTCGGAGTAGGTATTAAAGTCCATGGAGAAGAAATAAAAACGTTGAGGTTCGCCGATGACATTGTAATTCTGTCAGAGACAGCAAAGGACTTGGAAGAGCAGTTGAACAGAATGGACAGTGTCTTGAAAGGAGGATATAAGATGAACATCAACAAAAGCAAAACGAGGATAATGGAATGTAGTCGAATTAAGTTGGGTGATGCTGAGAGAATTAGATTAGGAAATGAGACACTTAAAGTAGTAAAAGAGTTTTGCTATTTGGGGAGCAAAATAACTGATGATGGTCGAAGTAGAGAGGATATAAAATGGAGACTGGCAATGGCAATGAAAGCGTTTCTGAAGAAGAGAAATTTGCTAACATCGAGTATAGATTTCAGTTTCAGAAAGTCGTTTCTGAAAGTATTTGTATGGAGTGTAGCCATGTATGGAAGTGGAACATGGACGATAAATAGTTTGGACAAGAAGAGAATAGAAGCATTCGATATGTGGTGCTACAGAAGAATGCTGAAGATTACATGGGTAGATCACATAACTAATGAGGGGGTATTGAATACAATTGGGGAGAAGAGGAGTTTGTGGCACAACTTGACAAGAAGAAGGGACCAGTTGGTAGGACATGTTCTGAGGCATTAAGTGATCACAAATTTAGCATTGGAGGGCTGCGTGGAGGGTAAAAATCGTAGAGAGAGACCAAGAGATGAATACACTAAGCAGATTCAGAAGGACGTAGGTTGCAGTAAGTACTGGGAGATGAAGAAGCTTGCACAGGATAGAATAGCATGGAGAGTTGTATCAAACCAGTGTCAGGACTGAAGACAACAACAACAACAACAACAACAACAACAACATGGTAAATAATAAATTATCTTGGATCAGCAATTTAGAAAGTATGTCCCAAAACTCAGAACCAGGTCAGGGAAATGTATAAGGTTGACCAAGTCTGAAATGTGTCAGACTTAGTCAAAACAAAGAACTTCAGAACACAATACAAAAAACACACTTAAAGTAAATAATCAAACGTAAGCCCAATGTACCACCTTGCAACAAAAATGAACTACTTTTGTTACATATAAATGTACAATCTGTAAGAAACAAAGTGCACTACAGTACTTGCTGAAGGAAATTAAGTGCAGAAATGAGCTTATTTTTACCATTTGGCTGCTTACTGGCAACAAGATACTGTAGACCATATCAACAAAAATTTGAATCTAAGATATTCAATCATAAACCACACAAACCTGTCTGTTGAAGGACTTTTTGAACCATCTGCCTTGGTTATACACACTCAGAAACTCATTATTGCAACAGTTTACCGACCACAAGCTTCTGATGAGGAGGTATTCGCTGAAAAACTCTCTGAATTAATCTGCAAATACATGCAATATAAAACATTTAATCACAGGAGACATTAATATAGATGTAAGAGAAAAGAGAGAAACTGTGGTACACATCCTAAATATCTTAATATCAATGAATTACTACTGCTTAAATGAAAAACCGACCAGAATGGAGGCATGAATTGACAGTATAATTAGGAATGTGTGTATTAATCAAGTAGAGTTGGATACCATCAAATTAGGACTATCTGACCAAGATGGCAAATGGCTCAAAATTGAAAATCTGACACTTCATGATGTTTCGATGTTAACTACATATAGAGTTCTCAAGGAAGAGAACATTGAAATAATGAGAAGTGAACTGAGTAGAATAGAATGGGCTGGAATACTAACCATCGACAAAGATACAAACGAAAGCTTTTCTACATTCATATCGAACATAAAAAATACATTAGACTATAACTGCCCTATTATTACTAAGAGATATAACCCCAACAATATGTGTAAACCACAACATACAAAAAAGTGCTAAACCCCACACCTCAATGAAATCAGAATCTTTATACTCATGCTGAAGTGCACAGTTGAAGGCACTCAAGGAAACAAGAATAGATATATAAGCTTAAGATAAAGATACAAATTGGAAATTAAAGCAGGAAAAACGAAAGCAAATGAAGAGTATATTTTAAATTCTAAAACGTGCTCAGTGAACACTTCATAAATTCAGTAAATCTCCATGTAGCAAAAAGTGACGATTTAACTGATGTAGAATCTTTTCATTTGCAGTCACTGAATGATACAGATAAAAAGATTTAAGTGGAGTAGAATAACTATTACAGATGCAAACAACTTCATAAACAAGCTGAACAACTCTAGAACAGAAGACTACCATGGATTCAGTAATTTTGTAATAAAGGTTATAATTAAGGAAATTAGAACTCCTCTACTCTACCTTGCAAATAAAATCCTTGATGATGGCATTTTTCCAGATTGCCTTAAAACTACGGTTACACTCCTCATATACAAAAAGGGTGACAGAGAGATACCAGATAGCTATAGGCCAAAATCAGTTGTCCCTCTACTGGCCAAAATCATAGAGAGCTGTTCACATGCACAAATCTACATGTATTTTGAGAGCAATAAATTACTTAATGACAGCCATTTCGGATTTTGAACTAATCAGTCAACCATAAAAGCTATTGAAAGCTTGATAACTGAAATCCACAGAGCTTTTGAAAGGAAACTGACCACCTGTGCAACACTTGAAGACTTAAGCAAAGCATTTGATTCAGTATCACACGAGATAATTTAAAAAAAAATTAGAATATTATGATATTGCAGACAAACCACTTACTCAAATTAAATCATACCTAAATAACAGGCAACAGTTGGTGTATGTGAACAATGAAAGGTCAGAACTAGTGAAATTTAAGAGAGGAATTCCACAGGGCTCCATTCGTGGACCCTTCCTCTTTATTGTTTATGTTAACGACTTCTCAAAGTATATAGCCTGCAAAAATGTCTTATATACCGATGATATGACCATGATCTCCACAGGTGAGAGTGTGCAAGAGGTGGTACACAAAAAGAATAAACTTCTTGAAAAATGTAGGGTGTCGTATATTGTTAACCAGTTACGTATAAACAACACAAAAAGAGAGGAAATTTATTTTAATCTGAAGGTATGGAAAGAAGAGAATCACAGTGTCAAACTATTGGGACTAACGATGGACCAAAGGCTCTCATGGTATGACCATATGCTGTGAGTAAAAGTTTATTGATGCTTTGCTACTATGCGATCTTTCAGTCACAGCTACAATATGGGATTCTGTTATGGGGTAATTCAACAGGCATAAACTGTGTGTTCAAATGGAAAAAAAGGCAACCCACCCCCTCTTAACTATGAGCTGCACCTTGACCTGAAATATTTTATAATTATAAATCCTGAGAATTGTAACTCTAAAAAGATTCTCTGATAGCGGAGATATACAAACAAATAAATTAAGTAGAGTTAATCGTGTATTATCAATCACGGGGTGGATTCCTCTGAATGGAATGAAATACCGCGAAATTCTTTGGATTTAAAGACCTTAACTAATAGTACCCTGGTAAATGTAATTAACATATAAAATAATAGGGTATCTAATCCTAGTTTATCATTTAAATTTACAAGGATTGGGTCCAAGAGAAACCAGTAAGGAGCACTTCAGCCTATTAATCTTAATGATCCTCCCAAGTCTCTATATTTATAACTGCTTTATATACATAAAAGAAAATATACAATAATTTACGCAGAGAGTGAATTTACAACTGCATGCTTGATATACTGTGTTCTAGGCTGTCACTGACACACAACAGTCACAAACACCTAAGTCTAAAGTTATATAATAAACTGCCACAATCAGTCAAAACCCTCACCATCTTTAAATTTAAGGAGGTATTAGACACATGGTTTAAAAATAAAGCATACTACTCAATTCAAGAATATCTTGCAAGTAATTTGGAAGGAACGTGTAAACAATGTAATAATGTACCTATCATTCACTAAATGTGTGAAACTGTATAATTAATTTTGAAATGTAAGCTATATAATGATTATTGCTGAAATCTTTGATCAGTAAGAAGTTTATGTATTTATGTGTAATGTAAAATGATGATGTGTGTAAAACGTAAAAATTACTAACTACTAAAAAGATGTATTTATATATATGCATGATGCATAATGTAAAAATTAGTAACAACTATACTTTTATGAAAATGCAAAATGTATTTTGATGAAGCCAATTACATGGTAAGCAACTAATAAATAAAAATATAACATACACTCTTAACAGGGTGTACACACCTTTTAGCATCTATGAAGAGAAACTATAACCTAGTGACTATCATGCCATCAAATAATTATGACTCTTCATTTGTAGATGTAATAGTAAAGTTTCTAATGACAATGTTGTATGCAATTTTCCAGATTAATTACAGAAAATGTAGTATGCAGTTGACAATAATCCATGCATTAGGTAGGGGCATCAACAATTCAAAACAAGCCAATTTAATGATGGAATTGAGTTTCACAAACTCTTCATTCCAATTTAAGTTGTTATACTTCATATGTGACATTGTGGCATATTGCCTGTTGGCTCTTGTCTCAAGATCTTTGGCCAACATTTGTTTAATGATTTTTCTGGCTTTTTCGCCAGCATGAGTGGCTGGAATTTTCAAAGGTTCACA
This sequence comes from Schistocerca americana, assembly GCF_021461395.2. Classification (NCBI taxonomy): domain Eukaryota; kingdom Metazoa; phylum Arthropoda; class Insecta; order Orthoptera; family Acrididae; genus Schistocerca; species Schistocerca americana. The sequence continues at coordinate 138,628,239 of NC_060119.1, read as the reverse complement.
CTTTATTGCTAGTGGCATACTAGAATTGAGCCCATGGCCAGAAAATATATAAACTTTGTGTACCAACATCTGAGGACATTTCCCTAGTCATTACAGGTGTGGTTCTCCACTTGTTACTTGCAACAGTCATTTGCAACAACACAGGAATCCAGGATCAGTTTACCTTTAGACTTCCTTCTTTTTTGTTAAAATTATTGTCATACTTATTAATTTTAATAGCTTTCTTGAGTGGGAGCTTTTCTCCACACTGTTTCCTCTTCCAACATATCAATTCTAATGCAACTGATGGAGTACCCACCATTCCTCAGAATGCATTCCAGATACTGCATCTTGTGCCAAAGCTGCTGTGGATCACACATTTATCATGCCCGTGTTACAAGGATATTACTGGCTTGGGTGATGATTTGAAAGTTTGTGCAGATTTCGGTCCATATGTTTCAGTTTTTGATACATCCTGTGGCCCATGTTCTCACTAGTTCTTGTAACTAGCATATCTAGAAAGGGTAGCTGCTGATCCTTTTCTACTTCTGTACTAAATTTAAAATTGGCTTGGAGACTGTTCACATATATTAGGAAGTACTGAGCTGTTCCGCAACATTACTGCACACAACAAAGTAGCTGACTGTGTGTGGGGTGCAAACGAGGGTTTTTTGATTAGATGACTCTCCATCTAGTCCAGATAACGACAGTTGTAGGAGACCCAGAAGTATAAGTGTAAGATTCAAAAGAATTCCCCCACAGATAAGAGCATCAAAATCCTAGTAGTTAATTACTGAATCATTCGCAACAAAATGCCACAGTTTTAAGCACTCCTGAAAAGCAATGAAACTCACATAATACTAGGTACAGAAAGCTAGTTGAAACCTGAAATTGATAGCAGTGAGATTTTTGGGAAATACGTAAGTGTATATTGAAATCGTAGGCTAAAGGGAAATAGACTTGATGTATTTGTTGCAGTAGTCAAGAAACTTCAATCCAGTGAGACAGAAATTGAAGCTGCATGCGAGATTGTTTGGGCGAGTCTCAGTATCAGGGGTGGTCATAAAATAGTTACTGGATCCTTCTGTTGCCCACCAGACTCATCTCCTGATGTAACTGAAAACTCTAGAGAAAACCTCAGTTCATTTGTATGTAAGTTCCCCAATCATACTGTAATCATTGATGGAGACTTCAGTAATCCAAGAATCAATTGGGAAAGTTTGTTATTGGTTGGTGTGAGAAGACATCCTGCGAAAAGTTACTAAATGCCTTCTCTGTAAATTACCTAGAACAGATAGTTGAGAACCCCAGTCATGATGGAAATGTATTGGATCTAATGGCATCAAGTAGATCTGACCTCTTTGAGGATGTCAACAGTATCAGTGACCATGACATGGTTGTGGCAACAGTGATTACTAAAGTACAATGGACGTCTTTAACAAGTAGAAAAAAATATATGTTCCGTTAAGTAGATTGAAAAGCAGTAGTGTCACATTGAATGAGGAGCTTGAAACTTGCAGCATAGGCAGGAGCATGTAGAGGGACTACGGCTCAACATTAAAAGAATGTTGGTCATGCACTACATAGATATGTTCCCAGTAGGACTGTTCATAATGGGAGGTAACCTCCATGGTATACAGTCACTAAAAAGAAACTTCTAAAGAAACAGACTACTGCATAATAGGTTTAAAACAATCCATAGGATTATAGATAGAGAGACACTGAATGAAACATGTTTAGCTGTGAAAAGAGCAATGCATGAAGCCTTCAGAGACTACCATAGCAGAGTATAGTCAGATAATATTTCACAAAACCCAAAGAAATTCTTTTCATATGTGAAGGCTGTTAGTGGCACCAAAGTTAGTGTCCGGGGACTCAGGAATGAGACAGGAACTGAAACTGAGGGTAGCAAAGCAAAAGTTGAAATGCTCAACTCCATTTTCAGATGTTCCCGCATGAAAGAAAACCTGGGAAAATTGCCCCAATTCAATCCTTGTACCACTGAAAAGGTGTCTGAAACAGTGTTACTGTCAGTGGTTTTGAGAAACAGCTGAAATTGTTAAAATTGAACAGATCTCTAGGGTCCGATGAAATCCCTATCAGATTCTATGCTGAATTTGCGGCTTATTTAGTATCTTTTCTAATTGTAATCTGTCACAGATCCCATGAACAAAAAAACTGTGCCTTGTAGTTGGAAGAAAACACAGATTGTGCATGTTTACAAGAAGGGTAGTAGAGGTGATCCACAAAACTACCACGTAATATCCGTGACAACAATTTGTTGTAGAATCTTTGAACAAATTCTGAGCTCAAATGTAATAAGGTATCTTGAACAGAATGACCTCCTCCATGCCAACCAGCATATTTTCTGAAAACATCGATCATGTGAAGCTCAACTCAAACTTTTATCACATACATACTGAAAGCTTTGGATCAAGGCAGTCAGCAGATGCAGTATTTCATGATTACCAAAAAGCATCTGACTCAGTAACACGTCTAAGGTTATTGTCAAAAGAAATTTATGACTGGACTGAGGACTTTTTGGTAGGAAGGATGCACCAGGTAATCTTGTATGGAGAATCATCATTAGGTGTAGAAGTAACTTTGGATGCACTCCAGGAAATTGTGTTGGGAGCCTTGCTGCTCATGCTGCATTTTAATGACCAGTACTCTTAATTGTACTGTTACTGCCTAAGTAGGTTTGTTCAATCGGACTGTAGTCTTCTGAGAACTGTAATGAGGTGGCTGCAGGCGCATACCTGAACTTTCCAACTTCCAGACCATAACTGCGCATCCTTGGCGCATAGTTTTTTATGCCTTTAGGCTGAAGAATGTCCTTGTCTGCCAGTATAAGGCAGAAGCAATGTAGTTCACAGTTGACAGTGCTCCCTTTGGTGGGTGTCTGCAGTGTCAATAGATGAATACAATATGCAGCAGGACATGGTGCAGAAGCAGAAAATGGTCTGATTTGGTAAGTGCCATATGGAGACAGCTGCTAGGAACTGAGAGGCACCAGGCCTGTGTTTTGGTAGCATTTTGCTATGTTTGTTGTGTACCCTTAAGCCTGATACACAACACGATTCCTTTTCTTTCCTCTATTTTAATTTTTTAAATACATTTGGTATTTTTTAATTTGTGTATTAGCTTTCCACTTTTATTACACTTTCCTGATGTTTTATCAGTAATCTCAGTCTTGCTTATTACCGTATCTTTAACTTTTAAGTTCTCTGGTTTTCAAATCTCGTTCAGTGCAGGCAGCAACAATCAGTCTTCCCTTCTCATCCTCTCCAGTAAGTCTCACCTGACCCAGTGTTCTGGGTGACTTTTCCCTAATTCTTCCAATTTCCTAAACCTCAACATTTGTCTTCCTTCATCCATCTTCATTTCTGTTCACCCCTTCTGCAGAAGGAGCTAATGGCTACAGAAGCTTGCACATTTCCACATTCTTTATATGTGTTTTTTTCCTGCCATCACTTACAAGGGAACCTCCCCATTGCACCCCCCTCAGATTTAGTTATAAGTTGGCACAGTGGATAGGCCTTGAAAACTGAACACAGATCAATCGAGAAAACAGGAAGAAGTTGTGTGGAACTATGAAAAAATAAGCAAAATATACAAAATGAGTAGTCCATGCACAACATAAGCAACATTAAGGACAATGAGAGGTGAGGAGAGCCGTGGTCCCGTGGTTAGCGTGAGCGGCTGCGGTACGAGAGGTCCTTGGTTCAAGTCTTCCCTCGAGTGGAAAGTTTAATTTTTGATTTTCAGTTTATGTGACAAACTCTTACATTTTCATCACTTTATTGGGAGTGATTGTCACATCCGCAAGAAAACCCACATCGGGCGAGGTAGAATAATCTTTTTACCCATTCGCCAAGTGTATAAGTTAGGTGGGTCGACAACATATTCCTGTCATTTGACGCACATGCCGTTACCAGTGTCATATAGAATATATCAGACGTGTTTTCCTGTGGAGGAATCGGTTGACCTATGACCTTGCGATGAAATGTTATTGGTTCCCATTGGATAGGCATGTCCTTTCGTCTACTAATCACACGGTTTTGCGGTGCGGTCGCAAAACACAGACACTAAACTTATTCAAGTGAACAGATCATTACGTTGTGAAAATAAAAAATTTAAAATTTTCACTCGAGGGACGACTTGAACCAAAGGCCTCTTGTTTCGCAGCTGCTCACGCCAACCACGGGATCACGGTGCTTCTGCGCTCTTGTTATCCTTGATATTGCATATGTTGCGCATGGACTACTCAGTTTGTATATTTTGCTTATTTTTTTCATAGTTCCACACAACTTCTTCCTGTTTTCTCGATTGATCTGTGTTCAGTTTTTCAAGGCCTATCCACTGTGCCAACTTATAACTAAATCTGAGGGGGGTGTGATGGGGAGGTTCCCTTGTTAGTAGGTATTTTATGGGAGTCAGTCTACCCACGTCCCATGAAGATTATAAATGTGATACCCAGATTTATTTTTATGACACCCTTAAAAATGCAGTGGCACTAATATTTCTTACTCCTTTAAAAATTTTAATGTGCATAGAGTAGACAATTTTTTTGCTGTAGCTTGTTTTAATAAAAGTATACGTTATTCTTTTCAGACAACTGAATCGCAACCACAGGTATTAGCACAGCTTCACCAAAAAGAAGTACAGGAGAAGGTGCTGACAGAAGAATGGGCGGAAAAATGGCGTGAAACACAAAAGATCCTTCAAGAGCAGAAAGCACTTGGTTTAAGAAAGTCTGGTCTGGGAGTTGTCCTTGATTCTGATATGCCTCATCTTGTTGGCATTGATGATAATGTTCTTAGCACAGGTGTCACATTGTACCACTTAAAGGTCAGTAAAATTGAGACATGTTGTTCAGTAATGAGTAATGTATATAGTGAGAATGAGGAAATAACTTTTGTTTAATGTGTGTTTCTGTATTTCTGTTTATGTCTTCCCAAAGGAAAGTCTTGTGCAAATTCAAAAGTGATCATTTTGTTCTGTATTATTCTGTTTACTTACATTATGCTATCAACCATAATACATACTAGAAAATTAAAATATATTTATGACTGTGAAGAAGAAGGGGGTAATGTATCTAAATGTGAACATTCAAAAGTCCACACACTATCCAAGTAATATGATTTTTAGCATGCCAGTCATGTCAGTTTGCTGTTATTCATTGAATGAACAGTTCAGCTCTTGTTGTTAGCCCAATCACTTTTAATGTTGATATTTTCCCCCACATTTTTCGTCAGTTATACCATATCACACATAGTACAGGGCTATTACAAATGATTGAAGCGATTTCATAAATTCACTGTAGCTCCATTCATTGACATATGGTCACGACACACTACAGATACGTAGAAAAACTCATAAAGTTTTGTTTGGCTGAAGCCGCACTTCAGGTTTCTGCTGCCAGAGCGTTCGAGAGCGCAGTGAGACAAAATGGCGACAGGAGCCGAGAAAGCGTATGTCGTACTTGAAATGCACTCACATCAGTCAGTCATAACAGTGCAACGACACTTCAGGACGAAGTTCAACAAAGATCCACCAACTGCTAACTCCGTTCGGTGATGGTATGCGCAGTTTAAAGCTTCTGATACCTCTGTATGGGGAAATCAACGGGTCGGCCTGCAGTGAGCGAAGAAACGGTTGAACGCGTGCGGGCAAGTTTCATGTGTAGCCCGCGGAATTCGACGAATAAAGCAAGCAGGGAGCTAAACGTACCACAGCCGATGGTTTGGAAAATCTTATGGAAAAGGCTAAAGCAGAAGCCTTACCGTTTACAATTGCTACAAGCCCTGACACCCGATGACAAAGTCAAACGCTTTGAATTTTCGGCGCGATTGCAACAGCTCATGGAAGAGGATGCGTTCAGTGCGAAACTTGTTTTCAGTGATGAAGCAACATTTTTTATTAATGGTGAAGTGAACAGACACAATGTGCGAATCTGGCCGGTAGAGAATCCTCACGCATTCATGCAGCAGATTCGCAATTCACCAAAAGTTAACGTGTTTTGTGCAATCTCACGGTTTAAAGTTTACGGCCCCTTTTTCTTCTGTGAAAAAAACGTTACAGGACACGTGTATCTGGACATGCTGGAAAATTGGCTCATGCCACAACTGGAGACCGACAGCGCCGACTTCATCTTTCAACAGGATGGTGCTCCACCGCACTTCCATCATGATGTTCGGCATTTCTTAAACAGGAGATTGGAAAACCGATGGATCGGTCGTGGTGGAGATCATGATCAGCAATTCATGTCATGGCCTCCACGCTCTCCCGACTTAACCCCATGCGATTTCTATCTGTGGGGTTATGTGAAAGATTCAGTGTTTAAACCTCCTCTACCAAGAAACGTGCCAGAACTGCGAGCTCGCATCAACGATGCTTTCGAACTCATTGATGGGGACATGCTGCGCCGAGTGTGGGAGGAACTTGATTATCGGCTTGATGTCTGCCGAATCACTAAAGGGCCACATATCGAACATTCGTGAATGCCTAAAAAAACTTTTTGAGTTTTTGTATGTGTGTGCAAAGCATTGTGAAAATATTTCAAATAATAAAGTTATTGTAGAGCTGTGAAATCGCTTCAATCATTTGTAATAACCCTGTATATTGGCCAGCCTGTGGATAGTGGTTGTGTACAATACTGGAATGTGACTACAATACTGGAATGTGGTTGGTTGGTTTGGGGAAGGAGACCAGACAGCGTGGTCATCGGTCTCATCGGATTAGGGAAGGATGGGGAAGGAAGTCGGCCGTGCCCTTTCAGAGGAACTATCCCGGCATTTGCCTGGAGTGATTTAGGGAAATCACGGAAAACCTAAATCAGGATGGCCGGACGCGGGATTGAACCGTCGTCCTCCCGAATGCGAGTCCAGTGTCTAACCACTGCGCCACCTCGCTCGGTAATACTGGAATGTGACTTGTGTTCTCCATTGCCTTGTTTTCTTCCCAAATTTTGTCCATATGACTGGCCATTTCAGAGTTGTTAAATGTTCAAATCCTGAGGGACCAAACTGCTGAGGTCATCAGTCCCTAGACTTACACACTACTTAAAATAACTTATGCTAAGAATGACACACACACACGCACACACACACACACACACACGACCGAGGGAGGACTCGAACCTCCAGCAGGAGGGCCATGTGACATGGCACCTCAAACCACATGGCCACTCTGCATGGCTCAGAGTTGTTATAAATCAAATTTAATTAAAAACAAATTACTTGCTCTCGTCAAATTTCTTCATTGTGTTGTAGAGGGCTGTGCTCCAATCACACTATTTCTATCCAACGGAACCAAATTCCTTTCTCCCAACAGAAGCATGCAAGTGTGAAGTGTCAGGTAGAACTGTAGTCAGCAGCTAAGTGTCACAATAGAAGCTGAGTGAAATGTTTATTTTAGAACAGTTTTTACTATATTTCAATAATGTTACTTATTACTGTAGATACCTAGGCTTGAAAGGGAAGGGAGCCTTTTCTGTGGGGTAGCAGAGGAAGTGAAGGTAATTTTTATGGATGTTGGAATTCATACAAGCAGTTGTTCTTATGAAGCTGTTAGAGGATCAGTGATTGATTTAAAAGAAGGTGAATGTTTGTGAAAGAGATGGAATAAAATGTATCTGGATATGGTGATAAGATTCAAGAAAAATGAGGAGGGTATCTCTCTTCTATTGTTGCTTACAGTCAAGACAATATCGGTGAACATGAACAAATCAGATGATTTAGAATCTGCTTGCATAAAGAGGGCCCTCTTACTGGGTGGCTCATGAGTTAGGTTCATATGACTGTGTGTCATATGATGAACTAATTTATCTTAGTAGAGAGATTTAGCTGAGGCAGCATTTATAGCATACAGTATTAGCAATGTTTTATTGCTATAAGATTTTTGCACAATAGATTGAGTGGAGACAGATGTGAATGACTCTACCGAACTTGATTTTATGTTTAGTCAGTTTGTGGTTTGTTTGACAAGTTCACAGATGATTCTTACTCATAACAATGAGCAATTAAGCTAATGCAATAATGTTGAGAAAGTAACTTGGAGGTGTTGTCTTGAAGTATTTTGCTCTAAGTAGTTCCTTTAACAGTGTTTCATCACATAGTTGCCTTTATTCTATCCAATCTAAAGTGTATATTCATGAAACAGAAATAATAATTATTTTGTAGGAGGGTGAGACATTAATTGGTACGGAGGATGCACCCACGCAGCAAGATATTGTTCTGGATGGAGTTGGGGTTGAAGCAGAACACTGCAGTGTTCAGCTGAAGGATGGTGTAGCTACTCTCATTCCAAAGCATTCAGCGCAGTGCTGGGTCAACACAGTCCTGGTTGACAAACCAACTAGACTGTCGCAAGGTGAGATAAATTGGCTCTTTCTTGCTTTCATTCAGCAATCATTTGTTAATCTTGGACTTAACTGAGTTTTATGTATCATTACACTGTGTTAAAATTTTAGTCTAGTATTTGACAAAGGCCCAATATACAACTCCTCTTAGAACAAAGATAGAAATGAATACTACATATTATCCAGATACAAACATTCTCACCAGGTAATAAAGTTATATGCTATGCTGATTATGTTATCACTGCTTTCTTGACCATCAAATCCCAAAATTATTAACCTAGAATCAAAATCTGTGTGTTGTCTTAATCAATATAATGGTAATTGGAAATGCAATGCTTGGGCATATCACATATTTACTAGGCCAAAGAAGCCAAATTTCAGCATTTTAGTCTTGCCTACTTCTATTGGTTCTTATGTCAGCTGCTTGAGTTATTTATTTATATAATTAATGTAATACCAGATCATCCTACATGGTCCCTAGACCTCAAATAAAATAACGTTGTGATTGACAAACGGTAGTGACTGGAAACTTTGTTGCTGGCTGGTATGCAGCATGACAGTTTCTGATGGAATTGATAGTTGAGCACACACTACACATTAAAAAAGTAGATGTTTTCTTTTAAGCTCCGAGAAAACATCTGCTTACAGATTGTTGTCGTTGACTTCTTTGTTGTGAGGAGGGCAGTAATGGTGGTGACAGTAGTAGCAGCAGAAGCTAACCACATGTTAAAAGGTGAATAGCAGCCATAAGATGAGTGTCCAGTCATACTTAGTAAATGTTGCTAGTAAAAAGTCACCTTTTAAAGCAGAAAAATGATTGTAAGACCTGAACATAACTGAAGTCTTAGTACAACAGGCTATATCACCAATGTATGCTTGTAAATTACATTGTGAATCTTTTGCTCTGCTGTCTGTAGGGTCACTACAACTGCTCCTACTGTCAAGAAAATAATAGGTTACTCATTGTTAGTTTTCATTACACATTCATTCTCCCTTGCTGTAATTATTTGTGCCTTTGTTCCACCCATGGTACTGTGCAACTCTCTTGATAAATTTTGCTTGCAGTATTCCTAGTAAAATGTTGTATTTCTTGTAGTGTACATTCTTATTGTCTTTTACACCCATCCATCTAAACTCCCCACAATTAAAATGGCAGTGATATGGTGATAGTCTCAAAAGGCTATGGCTATATTTTTTATCAAGTTCATCTACATCATAATGTTATTACAGTGGTTTATTCTAAGTCAGGATCTGGAATAAATCACCCTTTTGTACAGCTGAATGATAGCAGACATTGTTCATTACACTTACAAAATATTAGTGTATCTTTATAATGGGGAGTTCTCCAACCACTGCAGAAAAGTCTTTTCATTCATTTATTCATCATAGTTGCTGATTTTCATTACTTTAGACAGCATAAAGTTATGTATGAACACAGAATGAATATTTCTGTCTGTAGCAGTGTGTGCATTGGTTTGAAATGCCATGTCAGGTAAAACCTGTGTTCCGGGTCATGACTTGAATGCAGGACCTTGGCTTTCATGGGTAGTATTCTTCCATACTATTCAGACAAGTCACAAATTTTCAAATCACTTCCTGGAATTCAGCCAGGTAACACTTTCAGCTACTGCCGATATTTCGGTGGGAGAACGCACCACCATTTTCAAGGCAGACTGCTAATGAAAGAAGCAATACATTAACTCTTCCAGTTGATACTAGCATTTCATAAAAGTAAGATTTCAGAACTCCCTACAGCTACTGATGAAGGTGGCTGTCAATAGCAAAATGCTGTTGTCTGTGTTAATGTATTTTATTATTGATGACAGTTTCAGTGAAACAGCATGGATTTTTATTTATATTCCACATTACAAATATTACAATACACGCTGATGTAAAGATTTTTATGGTACCTGAAGATGTTCTGTTAATCAAATGTGATAGCTGATAAAGGTTTATCCCATGAGCAGCTCTAGATAGTTGTGAGATATGATTTTTTGAAATATGTATGAGCTGTGGGGTACCACTTGCACATAATTTATTGGCAATGTCATGACAGCAGTTAACTTCCTCTGGAGAGATTTTATAGTAATTAATAGGATCTGTAACATCGCAGTACTTCTCATTTCTTATATCAGATGTTAGAAAAATATTCATCATCTCATTTAAAAGTAGCTGCACGTGTCTTCTCGTTGATAGAGTTTTAATTACTAACCTATAGCAAAATATTAATCCTTATCTGTAATATCTTTAGCCAAAAAACCTTAATTTGATATCTCAAAGAGATTATGAAATGTTTGGGATTTATACTTTAGGCAACTCACACCTTTGATAAATATGACACTGCATCTGTGATGATATCTCTTTTATGTGACCCAGAATTTTTTTTTAAAAAAGTCTGTAATGTGATGTATATTTTGAATGGGGGCTGTGACTATCTAAATAAATTGCTTACAAAAGAGAAATGTAAAACATATCAATGAATGTAGCTTAGTACACTAGGTGACAACATTGAGTCAAATGTGGTATGATGTGCTATCATGTATAAAATGTATTTACTCCAGATTGGAGTGATATTCTACTTTCCTTTCAGCTATAAAAACAATTCTGGTATGTAAGCCACATTCCATATGCAGTAAGAATGACCTACAGAAGACTCTGAGTTAAGTGCAATGGATTAGTTAAGCATCGTAACAACTTATAAACAGTTAACTTATTATCAAGCTCCAATGGTAGACTACAAAGTACAGAAGAACTCAGTTTTTTAGCAAATATTTTTGTTAGAATCATTTGTTTGGAACTGCATAAGGAGGAAAATATGTGAACTGAATAATGGTGGCTTCCAGTTGTGTTTTATATAGAAACAATAGTTTTTAGACAGGTATGCTATATGCCTCAAAGTCCCTCAGTATTTGGCTCTCCTCTCTCTACCCTTTATAAGTAACATGCCAGACAAAGCTATGCATGCATCAGGTGCAATTTGCATGAAAATGCTGTGAGACAAAGCAGCCATTTGAATGCACTTTAATAACTTCCTTATGTCTTCACCACAGTTTTATTATTTCCAAAAACACCTTATGCATTTTGACATTCCATCATTTTCAAAGGCTGTAAAATACAGCACAAAACTAGTATCAGAAGATATGAAAATACTTTATACTTCACTCTTGGTAAGAGACATAGTTTAACAACTAGAATATGGCTTTCTAGCTTACCAGTGTTAAGTCACTCATATAAAATTGTTCTAAAAACAAAGATGATGTGACTTACCAGCACATAAGCATTCTCAATCACAAGACAAGTGCATACTGCTACCAAGGAAAATTATGGAAACAAAGTGTATTAAACCACCAAGTGGTGCTGGATACTTGGTACACATTGCATTTTGATTTGTTTACAGATATAATTTTCATCATATAAAATAGTTTCATCAGTATACATTGAAATCACTTTACAATATTTTACAAAAGGTATTTCTTTACAAAACAATGTGTAACAGATCTTTTGAGTCGTTGAAATAATACATTGGAAGAATGCGCTGATTGGTGCTGAGGCCAACTGTCAGTGAACAAACATATTTTGACATGGGCTGCACCTGTTCCTCATAAGTGAATGCCACATGCCTCAGCTGGTATTTGTAGACTTTGTGAATTCTTATAAAAATGATATTTATGAACTTTTACTGATGCTAGTAATTTATATGCTGTAAGTTGTAAAAAAAAATTGTTTGTTAACAGAGAGTTGGCCCCAGCACCAATCTGTGTTCTTCCAATGTATTAATTTTGACCACTGAAAAGATCTGTTTCAAATTGTTTTTTTAAAAAAAGATACCTTTTGTAAAACACTGTAATGTGTTTTCCAGGTTTACTGATGAAATTGTTTTATACAGTGTAACAATAAAAATCATGGTTGTATACAAAACAAAGTGAAGCATGTACCAAGTGTCCGGCACCACCTATGAGTTTAGTCCACTTGGTGTCCAAAATTTTCTCTTGGTGGCAGTTTGCACTTTTCTCATGACTGAGAATGTTGACGTGATACAATGTATCTAATGAACAGTTTTATATCGTTGACGTAACACTGGTAACTAGTAAGCCATATTCTAGTCGTTACACTATGTCATCTTACCAATGACGAAATGTAACATATTTTCATATCTATGCTGTCCGCCCCGATAGCTGAGTGATCAGCTTGACAGATTGCCTGCTCAGGGACTGGGTGTTGTGCTGTCTTCATCATCATTTCATTCCTATCTGGCACACAGTTCACCCAATGTGGCGTCAAATGTAATAAGACCTGCACTAAGGTGGCCAGACCTGCCCCACACTGGGCCTCCCGGCGAGTGACGCCAAATGCTCATTTCCATTTCCATAGCTGGCTGGAGTGGCTGAGCAGTTCTAGGCACTACAGTCTGGAACCGCGCAACTGCTACGGTCGCAGGTTCGAATCCTGCCTCGGGCATGGTTGTGCGTGATGTCCTTAGGTTAGTTAGGTTTAAGTAGTTCTAAGTTCTAGGGGACTGATGACCTCAGAAGTTAAGTACCATAGTGCTCAGAGCCATTTTTGAACCATTTCCATATCTTATGCTACCAGTTACATGTTGTATTTCGTAGCCTTTCAAAATGATGGAATGTAAGAATGCGCAAGGTGTTTTTGGAAATAATAAAAGCACTACACATGTACTAGCAAAACAGGTAACTGGGCAAGCATGTGATGCCAAGAAAGAACTGTGAGTTCCTTATACAGGTAGCTGGCTATTATCAAAAGACTCACTGCAATGCTAATCACAACGTTACCTTGATCAAAAAATAGAAGAGTTACTGTTTTCACACTTACAAGTGGAACTTACTGTCTGATCCCCTTCAATTCTCTTTGTACCATAGGATTTTTGAAGGTCAGTGTCTGGACATCAGTTTCCTACAGCAATATGAGGAAGAAGAAAAAACGCCTTTTAAAACCAGAAGATTACCAACCAGTGTTAACTACAAATTATTTTAAGGTTATTAGTATAGATGTCACCAACATAACAACTATCTTAAAAGCCTAGTAGCTGTGAAGTCATTGGTTTGAATCTCGACGATAGTAACTTGTGGTTTTGTTTGCTAACATTCCATATTTATTAACAAATGGTAACATTAGTTAACAAGTATTGGACTGTAGCTTTTTATAAAAATAACATCTTTCTATTTCTAATTAGTAATTGCATGGTGCAATTAGAGAAGAGAATCAAGTGAGACACTCAGCAAGCAGACAGAGAGAAACTTTTGAAGAAACAAGAACACAAAATGAACTAATTAAAGTTGCAATGAGTGAAGTTCACGAAATACAGCAGGTAGCAAAGCAGTAGTAGTAGAGATCAAAGTTTGGCATGTGAAGGATTGTGTCATGATCCCACTAAATACTGCATTTCTGCTGTTCCAAACTGAAACCTTCTTCATGGATGAGTGGAGGGCTACCATAGCATATACCCCCACAGGGGTATAGAGGTGGGTTGCAGAATTATAAACTATATTTACATTTGTTGTACATAATGATATGAAATTTAAATAAAATATTTCAAAAAGTTGCTACCAACGAGATTCGAGCCATTGACTTCACGATTACCAAATTTTTATGCTATGCGCTCGAGCACCAGCAACTGTGTTATTAATGTGGAAATGTTTTGCAGGTAACAGTGGTGAGGAGTCTTCTAATTTTCAAATGCAATTTTTTTTTAGATTTTGTGAGAATTGGGCACTGAGCTTAATGTCTGAAGAAAATTGAAGAAGAGAGCTAGTCCATTAAGGTCACCTTGTTAGTAATACTAGTAAAATCAATTTTGGTAAATAAAAATTAATGCTTTTTCCAATGATTCACTGAAGAACTCCATTGGTACACATGTCATACTGTACTGGTGAAGCTCTCTCTTCCTAGCTTCTGTATAGCCAAAAATGTAAACATTAAAAAATACAGAACGAAAGTTAACTTGCCATACGCATACGAAAAATTGTATGTTTGCAGCAACATTGTCAGTTCAAATGCTTGATATATTATAAGTTTTTTGCATCTTAGTTTCATTGCCATATTTTAATAAGCATGATATTTGTACATAACAATGTTGTTGTTGTTGTTGTTGTTTTGGTCATTGTCATCATCATTCTTGCTATTTAGTCTGTCTGTAAACTGAAGAGTAAGCGGCATTTGTAGAAGAGGAAGTGGACTTTCTCGAAAGAACTGTTAAACCACCATTCAAGAGCACTGAGAATCATTTTATTGATTGGCGACTCCATGGAGGGCTGTCTAATAATGTAAAACAGTGTGCAGTGATGTATAAATATCTTCTTAATGTGATGTATAAATATCTTCTTAATGTTGTTCATTGGGTTATTCATATTAGCAACTAATAGTCTATAGTGTTAATCCAGATAGTGAAAAATAAACACTCCCCTGTCATGTCTTCATACTGCATCACTCTGATTAGATGTGCTGTGAAATGGTCAGTACTGGCCAGCATAAGCTTGTGAAATTGCCTACAGTTGCTCATTGTGCCATGTCTGGGTAGAGAGAGTAGGGAATTGCCAGCTTGGTCTTCAGTGTGCCACAGGTTTTATAGTCTTGAGCCCAATGACTGACTGGAAGCATTCTCGTACTATTCTGTTTTCTGCAAGCCTCTTCCTTTTTGCTTAATTACTGCAGATTACATCATCTGTTTGACCCTGTTCGCTATATTCAAGACTTGTTCTCTGTCTGCTTTTTTCGCCCTACCTCCCCCATAACATACATGCAATCACTTGTGCGCGCGCGCACACACACACACACACACACACACACACACACACACACACTCTCTCTCTCTCTCTCTCTCTCTCTCTCTCTCTCTCCTCTCCATTACTGTAGTCACTATTCCTTGATGTCTCAGGATATGTCTAACCAACCAATTCCTTTTTTGGTCACAGTTATAACATAAAGCACTCTTCTCCCCTTTCAGTTCAGTGCCTCTTCATTTGTTATGTGATCTACCTATTGAATCTTCTTCATTATTCTGTAACATCACATTTCAGAAGCTTCTCTTGTCTCCTTGTATGTACTCTTTATAATCTGTTTTTCACTTCCATATAAAGTTTTGCTACAAACAAATATTTTCAGTAAAGATGTACTAAGCTTTCCTTGCTATTGCCAGTATGCATTTCATATCCTCTTTTTCAGTTGTTGTCAGTTATTTTGCCATCCAGAAATGAAAACTCATCAATTTCTTTGAGCCTTTAATTTCCTATTCTAATTTTCACAACATTACCTGGCTCAGTTCACACTACATCACCGTCATTTTACATTTGATTACATTTGTCTTATAGCCTCTTTTTAAAGGCACTAACCATTCCTTTCAACTGACATGCCAGGTCCTTCTCCATCTCTGAAAGAATTACAATGCCACTGGAAAAACATCCCTTTTTTGGATTTATTACTAGTTTCCATTATTGTTTTCTCAATGCACTAATTGAATAAAAGGAGGAAAGGTTACATCCCCGTCTCCCCCTCCTTTCAACTACTGCCCTTTGTTACTCAATGCTTATATGAGTCTGGTTTCTGTATCAATTCTAGACAACCTATCACTACCTGTGTTTCATTACTGATGCTTTTAGAATTCCAAAGAATAGATTCCAGTCAACATTGTCAAAAACTTTTTCCATGTTTACAAATGCTTTTACTTTGTGTATCTCGCCTTAAACTATGTCTATTAAAATTGCAATGCAAGGAAGGATAGTGAATAACAAAATTTTACTTATTGTGCATATTAAGTTCAGTAGGTAATTTGGGGATAAACAGGATGTGGAATTCAGAACCTCTGACAGCATCAGCAACTCTAACTCTACTGGGAATCAAATTTAACTTAGCTTGGATAATACACACTTGTATATTATCCCATGCTGATTAAACTGTATGCCAGAATTCGCCATTTGTGGCTGGCAATTGGTGGTGGTCGTGGTGGTGGTGGTGTTCCAGTCTCTTGGCAACCCATGACCAGAGGTTTCTAGTGGGCAAAAGATCTGCAGAATGTGTCGACCAGGACAACAGCTAACCACCTTCTGCATTGAGGTAGGTCAGGATAACATTAGCAACATGTGTACTTCACAGTGAGCACCAGGCTGCTCTTCCTCTCTTGTCTATACACAACAGATTGAGTCAATTACATTACATTTTACGTAAGATTCATTGCTAATACAGGCTCTCTGGTTATTTGTTGATAGCCCACCATCAGTGGCTGCACAGAATAACACATCCAGTGACGACGTCCATTCGCCACTCACACCCATGTAAGGTGCAACGCCTGTGTATATTCTTGGCTGTGTGTAAACAGAAACCCAGTGACTGTTTTGCTCCACTCTAGTTCAATTAACTTAAAATAATAGTTTTTCTCTCTACATTCATGTGAATATCTTCCATTTCTCAAAGAGCCTAAGAATGTACCACAGCATTTCCTAACAAAATATCACGTTACATTACACCATCTGTGGTGGTCTGATGTTGTTGCACTGTCCATGTAGGTACTCCTCATGCAAAGAGCTCATTTCTCAACCCAAGTTACATGAAATGGCTCTACGATCCTGGATGTATGAGCAAATAGTCCTCTCAAGCACTAGTCATACATCTCTGCTGAGATTCGGCATAGCACTGATTGTGGCTCTCCTGAACTAATTTCATTGACATTCACTTGACACATGGGATCCTGACCATTGGAAGCAGTCATATTGCTTGCTGAATGACAAACAGTTGTCTCTATGGACCATGATCCTGCTGCTGTTGATGGCCGAAGCTTGCTGGTAGACATTTCTCTGCCTTGCACAAGGTGCAACATGATCTTGAACAGCATTCAAATGTGATTTCTGACTGAGAAACTGACTGTGTAATCTTTTCTTCTACGTGGATTGTAGATGGTGTTATTCCTACATAATTCATGTGTATGTGTGCTGAAATGCTATTCATTCATATATCGAAGCATGTATTACATTTCATGCCTGTTTGACAGATGTTGCATGCTGCTTTTGTGATGCTGTAGTTTTAATGGCCAGCAGTTTATGATTCCAAACACACACACACACACACACACACACACACACACACACACACACACACACACACAAACAAACAACAACAACAGAACTTACATCAGCACACATATATTCACAAATAAAGAAGAAAAAAAACAGTTGAAAGCAAAACCTGTGAAAGTTTACAACACTTACAGAAACAAATGACACTATATACACGGAAAATGGCAGTTAAATTGTTGTATGTTGAAAACAGATACCAGAAGGAAAAGTGCAAACTTTCAACCAGTTTGCCACCTGAGAGAAATCTATTTGGCTTAAAAATAATTAACTAGATGTTGATCTGTAAGTACTTTACCAGTTATTATCGAAAGCCGTAACAAACTGTTTTAAATCTATAACATGTATGTACAAATGAAAAAATCATGTAATGTTTCAGGACACCCACTGAAGGTGCCTTGTAACTAAGGTGAAACAGATCTGGGTGCATAAGAGAAATAAAAAGAAAACTTAATGTACAGCATGCAAGAGGCGTTTTTTCTTTTGAACAGCCTAATTTATATACAGCTGCTGCAGAAAAGGCCAGCACAAGAAACTTGTTATAATAATAAGGTTCTCAATATTGCTGTCCTACTGTTATCAATATATTGTAGTGATAAAAGTGTTGTGATAATAGTAGCAGCATATAATATGTAATAATCTTACACGTAGTGGTAATTATAACAAATGGAAAGTATATACAATGATCCTACAGCCTTTTACATATTGTGTCTGTAATTTTTTTCCACATTTCATTCATGAAAGGTCTTTTTTTTCAGGTTGTATCATTGTTTTGGGGCGTAACATTATGTTCCGATACAATGATCCAGCAGAAGCAGCTAAGTTACGGAAGGAAGGAAGTCGTTCTCATCTCAGCTTATCGTGTCTGTCTTTGCTAAGCCGTTCAACTACAGAGCTTGCTTGGTCTACTGAGAATCTCAGTGCTTCCACGTGAGCAATGTTTATACAATTTCAGTTTTCATATTTGTCTAATCAAACCAGAAGCTTCTCTGTGTTAAGTGCCATTGTTCTATCCATCGATACTGAACTTCATGCAATACTTGTTCAGTTTCCATTGACTTACAGTTATGGCTAGGAATGGTATTACCCATTTTCTAATTGTGACATATTAATCTGGTTTAATATCTTGGATGTGATACATGTCTCACAGACAAAAATTAATGCAACATGTGATTCTCATAAGGGCACAGTTCTTATTATGGATATTCTTCCATCATCTATGGCACAGCATATTGGATACAATCATGAAGAAAGAGACACCAGTAGAGATGTTCCTTTGATTTCCATGTCTGTCGCATGTTAATTTGTTCCTTACATCTTCCTGAGAGACGATATCTGAAAACAAGTCTTTGCTTCTGTATTGTTTCTTCTGCTTTCATGCTGCCTTATATTTAAAAAAAAAATAAAAAAAATGGTTATATAATAGTGCATATGAGTGATTTTTTTTTTTTCTGCTTTCAGAAATGTCAAATATTAACAAGTTTTGGTATATAATATAGAAAACTGTATTTGGGCTTGGGTGGCTGTATTTCGAGTCAGCAGTAATCTGTAATTTCTTGCATAATTCTAGGTGGTTTTTTTAGTTGTTGTCTATTGTCACAGCTGTCTTAAGAGTGATTATCATTTTCTGTAGTTATATATGCTGTGCACAACTTCCACAAGTCACTTGCATAATTATTATAGAAGGATAATCACAATGCATGACTGCAGGAGGCAGTAGCATAATGAGTCCATGATCCATTACTACAATTCTTTCTACACTGTTGCCAGTATTCTGTATGACAATATTGTACCAAGTGCATGCAAAGTCTCTCCAGAGTGCTGAGCCTCACATGTCTTGCCTTGCGGGGATGTAAGGTTGGCAGCATGTTTCAAGTCTTGCCTGCACATGTTCCTTGGACCTGCCCTGGTAGGGTGGCAGTTGCAGCTGTTAGTTGTGTTATTGTCTAGTTCTTGTGGAAGCTAAGTGTAGTGAGAATGTTTAAATGCTTACTGCTGCAGAAAGAACATTTGTAATGGAAGAGGTTCTTCATGCAGGAGCATTAGAGGCGGCAATTTAGATTGCATTTTCCTCTTTGAGGTGTCCACATCATAAACCTGTATGTGATTTAATTCAAATATTCCAGACAATAGGTTCAGTTCATGATGCATCACAAACTGGTAGGCCCACAATTTTAACAGAATTGAAGCTTAACAACATTTCAGACATCATGTTGCAGAGTCCAACAAAATGAGTTAGGAGATTACAGCAAGAGGCTAAAGTCTCTCTTATGACAGCAAATAAGGCCATAACCAAAGAACTGGGGATATATCCGTATAAAATTATTGTTGTGGGTAATTGCATTATATGGACCATGTGAAACAAATAGCATAATTTGAATGGTTTCAGCGATTTGTTAGGTCTTCAACCCCTGCACTCATTGGGATCTGTCTCCACTCCACTATTCCTGTCAGGGTGCAACTAAAGACAATAAGTGAACTGAAGACAATGATAACTGATTATCTGCAATTGATTACATGTGAAACAAGGTAAATGTGTTTGCAAATAAATGTAAACATGCTAAACAATACCTTCAAGAAAGAGCAAGACATTTCCAGAACCTACTGTGATGTTGATGAGTACAGTGTATTTAATTGTAATTAATATAATTAATTAATTTCATTGTTTTAATTGTAATAATGTTGAATACCATCTCCCAACATAACTGTAGCCACTAGCAGTGAATCCCAGCACCTAGCTTATACAGCAATATGGATGTGTGGCCAACCTTACACGCCCAGCAAGGCGAGACATGCTCAGCTTCCCACACCACAGATGCACAGTACTACTCTGCCATAACTGACATTTGCAACAGTTTTTGTTAGCATTGTATTTTCCAATTTACATTAAAATTATTTTACTTTCATGGTCCTTTAAGTAATAATGTTTTTGTTGTTATCATGGTTTTAGGGAAGATGGAGAACGGGTTGAGGAACTTGAAATGCAGAGAGTTACCCTTCAAAAAGAAAAAGAAGCATTTAAGGTAATCCTTGGTGTGCAGTAAATTTTTGTTGCTTTGACAGTAACTTAAATATTCTGATTGTACATGTTTTTGTTCTGATATTTTACGTAGGCTATATTGCTGAGTACTGAACACATTGGCATTTCTTGATAATGATACAGCATGTCTCTGCATGTAAACTCTGTTTTAAAATATTGTTGTCACTGGTATAAGTCAATATGTTACATCCTTGAGCACACTGGCACTAGTGGACTGGTAGCACTTATTGTACTGGAACATTATAAACACTCTTTCAGTTATGGTAAATAGCAATACCAGTATGCTTGAACACCGCTCTCATCATGACTGTCCCCCTCCTGTTTTTGCCAATTTCATCAGCACAAAGTACTGTAATTAGGTACCATTATTGTAAGTCATAATGATTTGCCAAAAAATTGGTACATTGCCAGTACATAAATTAATACATAGTGATAGCAATATATTTCTAGAAATGAGATGTTTATGTACACAATACCAAGAACAGTGAAGTTTCTTTCTTGTCTGCAGTCTGAGTTCATAGAAATTAAGTTATCATTTATTTTGAAGTTTGCTACCTTTGCTACTCATGCTACAACCCATTCTTGTTTTTGCACTCCAATTTAGTATGGGTTTATAATCCATGTGAATACAGTTAGTAAACAAAATAAAAATTATAATTAATGAAAAGTGCCATCTGCAAATATTTTTTGTGAATTGTGTTTGTGGAGATTGTAAATTAATGCTAGAAGCTGAGATACACCATTTTTTAGCAGATGACATGTAAAACAAATACACACTCCAATCTCTGAAACAAATATTATGAGGAACATGCTGTTTTGTGGTATAGTCATGTTATGAAGATAGGAAATGGCCCCAACATTTGTTATTGTTAATGAATAGAATGGAAAAGGAGATGCAACAAATTGATGATAAGAGTAATCTGCACAGAACTGAGCATCAGATTAGGTGCAGATGTAACAGAAGCAAAAATCAAATGACATGACACAGTGACGGAAATATTGAAAGTGAGGAGTTATCGGGAAGATCACTGTCACTTCATCACTGACAGAAAAATTAAAGATTCAGAGAAAGTGAAACATGAGGAGGGTGCCCAGCATCCCGATAAACAGGGAAAACTCAGTTAATATTTTGTTCTGGAAAACTCATGAAATGTTCACATTTTACTTAAAAAAAAGCTTGAAAAGGCATGGTATCCAATTTTCTTTTTGGCAGAGGTATTTGTCTGCTTTTTGTTTGGCTGGATGCAGCGCAGCACTCACCATTCACTCTCAGCTCATTGCTGTGCAACCAACCACCCACTGCCAATGTTTTGGCATCACCAACCTCATCCCATGAAAACTGATCGTTATAGTTTTCAGACATTGTCATAGCTTCAGTTCATATGTACACTGATATGCAAAGTTGTACTAATTGTACTTCTCCTACCAGTGAAAGAAAAATGCATACATTGACATGAAAAGTGAAGATCAGAAATTGTGTTTTTTGTTACAAAAACCAATTTACAGGTGTTTATACTAACAGTTTTACAAGGATACATACAATTTAATATCTGCTATTGAGCTACAGCACATCTCCATTAATAAATGCTTCACTTTATTCTTTAACATATTTAAATTAGCTATCTTATGATCAGGTAATAGATATAAAAAAAGAAAAAAAAGTTTCCTTTTCCTTTGTATGTGGGCTACAGTCAGAATCCTTTTTGTTACTTGTAACTGTGAAAGTTTTCCCTTCTTTGTGCATTGTAGTTATGCACATTACTGTTCATTACATTATGTTCTGTATTTAGTTTCACGAACATGATTGCCAGCAGGATATTCAAAGTTGATGGCAGATGGCGGTAAGCATACCATCCTTACTAACTTCTTTTGTAGTCTAAAAGGCCTGTCTGTATAGCCTACTGGTGCCCCATCCCCGATCTCAGTACTATACTGCAGATGCAGATGTATCAATCCGAAATCTCTTTGCCATGACGTATTTTAGTCCAGAAAGGCTGAAGCCCATTTCAGTAAATACATATTTATACTTACTCTCTTACAAATTTGATCTAGATTCAATTTCCATTACAAATTGTTTATTTGTATAACTAAGTGCCAGTAACAGTAGTAGTAGTAGTAGTAGTAAATGAGTTTTGTTATTGGGGCAGTAAAGTTACTGATAATGGCTGAAGGAGAGAGAATATAACATGCAGACTAGCGATGGCAAGAAAAGCATTTCTGGAGAAGAGAGATCTGTTAACATTGAATGTAGATTTAAGTGTTTTGAAAAGTTATTTGTCTTGAGTGTAGCCATGTATGGAAGTGAAGCATGTGCAATAAACAGTTTAGATAAAAGGAGAATAGAAGCTTTTGAAATGTGGTGCTACAGAAGAATGCTGAAGATTGGATGGGTTGATCACTTAACTGATGAGGAAGTACTGAATAGAATTGAGGAGACCAGAGATTTGTGGCACAACATCAGCAAGGGAAGGGACTAGTTCATAGGACACATTCTGAGGCATCAAGGGATCACCAATTTAGTGTTTGATGGAAGCGTGGAGGGTAAAAATTGTAGAGGGGGCCCAAGAGATGAATACAGTAAGAAGATTCAGAAAGATGTAGGTTACAGTAGTTGTTCAGAGACGAAGAGGCTTGCGCAGGATAGAGTAGTGTGGGGAGCTGCATCACACTGGGCTTCACACTGAAGACCACAATAACAAGTGCTAGTAGATGCTTACATGTAGTAACATTTATAATTGGATAGTAGTGAAACAAGAAATGGGTTGTTGATGTATTCTCTACATTTACAAGTAGCTTGTTTGCAGTAAGGCAAGTTGATAGAATCTTATAACTGATTTTAGTCCTGTTGACAGCAGTTCCAAACTTGTATGTTACTGTTTCTTTTTTTCTTTTTTCAAATTGTATTCAAATTCTATTTTCAAATCTCTTTATAAAAAAATGTAAATTTTTGCTGAAGCAGATAATGCTCTTTGTTTGTATGTGAGTGTGTACTCCTAACAGTTGATTGTCCCTGATGGATAGCCTTTAATAATAATAATAATAATAATAATAATAACATGGAGGAGGAGAACAGGAATGGGTGAAGTATTATTGGGTTGAAAAAAATTGATGTGGAATAATGGAGAGGACAAAGAAATTCAAGAAAAAAGATTAGTAAGAGGATAGATAAGTTCATCAGGATGCAGGAAAATAAACATAACCACAATCTAGTTCTCTATGATAGCACGTTGCAGTGATTATTCCTTAGTTATTTAGGAGGTTTGTGCGGTATCTTGTGTAGTACTTTAATATGAGCAGAGGAAGGGATCAGGGATGAAATGAAAAAGTAATTCAACATGCTGCTAAATGGACATGGGGACAACACAACCATCAATGACTGTAGAGTAATTAATGAAGTCCAAACCAACAGACACCCATTAACATGGCATGAGGCAGAAACAACATTAAAGAGCATGCAGAATGGGAAATCTATGGGCTTTGGTGATCTCAGCTCAGACATGATAAAGGCAGTTGGAATATTAGGCTTAAATTGGCTATATAGAGTGTTATCAGTGGTTTGGAAAGAAAACAAATCCCAGAAGATTGGAGTAAAGGAGTCATCATCACTCTGTTCGAACAGGGCAATTGACGAAAATATGGAAATAACAGAGGCAATGTTCTGCTGTCACACAACCTGAAGCTGTTAGAAAAGATTATAGAAATGGGAAATAGAAAAATAGTACAACCTTTGCTTGAGGAAGAACAACACGGACTCAGAAAAGACTGAGGTACGGTAGATCTTACTTTTGCAGTAAGAATGCTGACAGAAAAGTACTGGAAATATGGAAGAAATCTTGTGATTGTGTTTACGGGCATTGAAAAAGCATATGGCAGTATTCCTGGAAACAAGATACGGGAATGTTTGGAAGACCTACAGGTGCCAAAGTGCCTAATTGATATAGTCACAATATTGTAAAAAAAGTGTTACAACTGTGTCCAAATAAGAATCGGACGGTCAGAATGATTTGAAACGAAGAGAGGTGCCCTACCACCACTCCTGTTTGTCATAGTAATGGAAAAGATTATAAAATCTATCAAGAAAGTAGACAGCACACCAAATGCCCTGGTTTTTGCTGATGATTTGGTAGTATGGGGAGAGACTATCTGAAACACAGAATAATTTTAATGACTGAAGCAACACATTAAGAAATTTTGGACTAAAAATAAGTGAAATAAAGATAGTAGAAATGACCATCAACAGGCAAGGAACAGCCTAAGATACATTTCTAGGAGGAGTCAAAGTAGAATCTGTTTCACATATCAAGTGCCTAGGAAGCACGATCTGAAAAGACAACACCATCAAGTGGGAAATGCTCAGCAGGACACAAAAAGGCATCTTTTCTGGGACGATAAAATCCCACGAAAAGCAAAAGCTACCGTGTACCACACCTATTTTGTACTGATCCTAACATATTATTTAGAAACGTGTATCCCACTAAACAAAGACCTCATCAGAATTCAGGCAACAGAAATGAGATTCATTAGGACTACGAATCAGACAACTAGAAAGGACAAAATCGGGAATGATGTGAACAGAAATGTAGCTGGTATTGAGGTTCCTGTTACCAGTGTCATAAAAAAACACAGGCTTCAGTGGTATGGGCACACACATAATGAGAATGAACAGCCAGAGACCTGCCAAAAGGTATTTCAAGCTGAGCCTTGTTGGAAGAAGACCACAGGGAAGACCAAGGAAAAGCAGTATAGATACTATAAGACACGGTGTGGAGGAGAAAGGACACAAACGGGAAGCTGTCCTGGAACACAAGACGTATGAAGACTGGGGGAGATGGCGAGTGTTTGTACACCACACCCAGAAAACTGGAGTTGGAAAACGATGATGATGATGTGTGGTATCTTGTATGTGATGGGTACCATTCAATTGCAAAGCAGTTTCCACTTTAATGCCCTGTGCCCAAAATCCTGACATTTATAATAATCACAAATCAATATTTATCACTCTGTGTATTTCTCTTCTTTCACTGCTGAGGTCTACGGTCTCTGGAGTTTTTCATATTGGCACCCATATATAAAGTATACTGTTGTGTTCAACTAGGATCCTGCCAGAGTTAAAAATCGAAACATGATGTGGCTTGAACACTGAGAAAATTTTATTTATTCACAGGTTATAATAGATAGCTTTCTTAAGTCACAGTTTTCCCCTTTTGTCATATCATTTGTTAGGGCTGGGATACACATGAGTTTTTTTTTTTTTTTTACTCGGGTGGTTCGATACTCTCAGATAGTACTCACAGCATTGTTTACACTGGGGGTGAATTTTTGCCAATAGTTACTATTCGATAATTCCCTGCAAGTGCTTTCTCTAAGTGTCTGAGAGTTTTATGAGAGCATATGTCAGAAGCATTTACATGCAGCAGAGTGAGTGTGTCTGAGGGAGCTGAGAAATTACTCTCCATGAGACTTTTCTATCACAGTTGTGTGCACAAAGGAAGAGGCTGCGCTGGATGAGTGTCAGGTTGCAGTTGCACTTTTAATACTTTTAATGGCAAAGAAAAAACATAAATGGCCGTGTTTGTGCTGGATAAGAGAGCAGATTAGATGACAGTATGATTTTGGGGCATGCAAGAATCTCATTGTGACTTGTGATGGAAAATCCACAACAATATCAAAATTTTACGAGAATGACAGTGATGGAGATGGAAGAAATATTACTTGTAAATGAACCAAAAATTGCCAATCTAGATACTGTTATGGGTAAACCCATTAGTGTTAAAGACAGACAGCTTGTGACACTAATATTTCTAGCTTCATCTTTGTTTATTTTCTTTAATATGTAGCAAAATAACAGTTACAATAAAATAACATTACACTAATTTCATCTCGTTAGCCGTAGGCATTCGAAAGCCAGACAGGGCAGGTATCTGACAAATTAAGCATTTCCAGACATACCTTTATTTGAAAGTTTTACTTATATTTAATGAATCACTAATAAATTCCTGACGGTCTGTTCTTCAACGTCCAATATAATAACATAATCAATAAATACCGTGTCATATAAAATTACAGATACAGCTGTAATACCTGAAGTTAAATTGTAATTTTCTGAGTTCCAAAATTATTACTTGCAAACACAATTTCATTTTTTTGTGTTAATTAATCTGTGTTATTAAATTATTTTGTCAGATTCCTTCAGTTGTGGGTATTCTCGTAAATTTCTTTTGCTGAGGTGTTAAAAACTCTAGCCATATCAGCTAACAAAACCTGCATGTTATCTCAGTTCTTGCAGACCAGTAACTGTACACAGCATAACACTGGCCTTTGCTTATACAGATTAATTAAATGCACAACTTTTTCCTGAGTCATCTTCCTGGGAGGTTTCTTCATTACTTTTTCTACTGAGACATTGGTGACATTCACTCACAGTGCTTATTCATCAGAACAATAGTTTGAACTGTTCTGCCAATTTGGTTATACTTTCATTGAATGGCTAATGGCTTGTTGCTGTGTTAATGTGACACAGCCGGTAGTGCACTAGTCTATATTATATGTCTATGATCTACATTGCATAGTTTAAGTCTAGAACTTTTGAAATAGGCTAATTGCTTGTGCTGTTCATGTATGAGCTAAAACTGGCGATTTCTTGACTCATAAACTTACCATGGCCACATATTATGAGTCAAAACAAGTATTTTATTTAATATGTGAATGATTATGACAAAATATGTTACCAAGATGTAGTGTACAAAATGTGAAATGCAGCACAAATCTGGGATGCAGTATGGCCTCTCAGTACTGTCTGTGTACTCTCAGCTCTTCCAACAGCTCCGGTATAGTTTTTCTTGTCTCTTGAGAGATGGATGTTGCCATCTACATGAGAGGTCTAAACTCGCAGAGCATGACTACCTGAGATCTTGTCCCCTACTCGGACACTGGTGGTGAGCTGACTTATGCCATTGGTTACATGACACATATTACCCACAAAACCTCTCTGAGCATGAAAAACTCTCATGTTTATATCTAGCTTTACTCAAAAAAGCTCTCTTAGAGAGAGAAACTGTCACTTGACTACTTAGCTTAGTGTTGCTCCCCGTCCACTCAATAGTGAAAATGTAAAGCTGTAACTTGAAATAGAAAAAGTCAGTGATTCACAAACAATTTCATTGGCTTTGACATATGTTTGACATGGTACTGATGAACTGAAGCCACAACTCACATTTCTTAATCACATTTATTTATCACATTTATTTTTGTTTTAGAAAGAACAGGCTGAACGTGAACAAGACTGGGAGCGTGAGCAGCGACGTAAGAGAGAGGCACTTGAGGCAGCCCAGAAGGCATTAGAGGAGGTTAGATAACATTAATTGGCATGTCCAAGATAACTCATTTGTCTCTTTCTTTCTGTCCTTATTTCTTTTCTCTTCTCATCATATCACGTTTTTTCAATGTCTGTTCCTAATTTTTTCTTCATTTGTAAACTTTTTTACAGCAGTAGCTGCTTACAGTTTAACTGAATTAATTTCTTGTCCAGAATATGCAGCATCTCTATGCAAATTCCAAAACTTTAGTACTGGTTTTGAATAAAATGGCAGCTTCATTTGGACTTTCCATTTAAAAATATCACAACCAGTTTTTTTCCCAGTGCCATAATCCAGTGGTATCTACATCGCATTTAACAAAAAACTGCAACAGAATTAGTCAAATGGGGAAGAACATAGCAATAGGCATCATCAACAAATGTAGTACATAAAAGTTCAAAACAACTTGTCCGCACGCTTCATAAAGACAAAAAATTGAAAAATAATGTAATGTGGACTTGTATAATATGGACTTGTATAATATTAAAACAGGTATATGTTATGTAAACTAAATTTTGTTGGAAAACAACTTGTCAACTGTAAGAACACCATAATGACATAAAGATTATATTCAGTCATTTACAGTCTAGGAAATTGACATATGTCACATGAAACTTACATATCAGACATCTTGAGAGAATATAGAATGACTGCTGAAATGTGCAAGGAGGTTGTACGTAAATAAATAGGGAGAGCAAGTTATAGGGAGGGCCTGTAGGGGGCAGGTTGGTAAGTTGTGAGAGGCAAATGATGAGATAAAGTAGATAAAATGCTTTCAAAGTAAAATGAAATACAGAACAAATTGGTATTTAAAAGCTGAATGTGTATGTGTAATAAAAAGACATGTAAAAGGTATTACTACAAAAGGAGAAATGACAACAGACAATTGCCAGAGACCCTATGATGAATGAAAGGTCAATCTAGGAAACCAACAATGCCAAACAAATGGAAGCAGGAAAGAGTATCTCCACATGATATTTGTTGACAAGTTGTATTTCAACATAATTTAGTTGACATAACACACATGTATTTTAATATTTTATGAACTCGCACTATACTACTTTTTAATTTGTTGTCTTTATGAAGTGTGTGATTGAAGTGTTTTGAACATTTATGTATTGAATTTTTACAGACATAATTTTACGAGAGACAATTCATGAAATAGCAGAAGTGTGGAGACATCAACACACACACACACACACACACACACACACACACACACACACACACACACACACACAGGTGTTTTTGTCTATTTTCGACAAAGCCTTGTTGGTGGAAAGCTCACTTTCTGACAGTCTTTTCATTGTGCCTATCTGCAACTCAGCATCACAACAATAATTAAATACACAACAAAAGTTATTGGAATATTAAAGAAGGAAACTCATGCTTATGAGATTATTTGTGTCTTGTGGAGGGTTCCGTAGTTATGGTACTATTTATCTACAAGGTGTACAACTTTGCTTCTGCCGATTTTTCCCCAACATTTGAGGCCTTAATGAAACAAATTGGTTACACATATATCATTCAAAGTATTTGCCATCGCTGACCACTACTTTCTCCCATCTTTCGGGCAATGTACAAATCCTGCGTCGAAAAAATTGTTTATCTTTTGAAGCGATCCACGAATCCATCCAATTTGTGACTTCTTCATGAGATCGGCAGTGTTTTTCAGCCAGGCCATGCATGATTGATCTAAACAGGTGGTAGTCAGAGGGAGAAATGTGTGGAGAATATGGCGGGTGGGGTAGGACTTCCCATTTTAATGTTTCCAAGTACGTTTTGACCTCTTTTTCAAAGCGGGGTCGAGCGTTGTCATGCTGCAAAATCACTTTATTGTGCCTCTCGCTGTATTGCGGCCGTTTGTCTTTTATTGCTCTGCTCAAACTCATTAATTGCATTCGATAATGATCACCTGTGATTCTTTCACTTAGTTTTAACACCTCATAGTACACGACGCCAAGCTGGTCCCACCAAATGCAGAGCATGATCTTGGAGCCGTGAAAATTCGGTTTGACCATCGACATGGAAGCATGGCTGGGATACCTCCATGATTTTTTGCATTTTGGATTATTGTAATGAACACAATTTTCATCCTCGATCACAATTCTATGCAGAAATCCCTGCCATTTTTGCCTCTGAAGCAACTGTTCACAAACACACAAATGCTGTTCAACATCTCTTAGTTTCAGCTCACACAGGATCCAAGTTCCTTCTTTCTGAGTCATGCCCATAGCCTTGAGATGTTTTGAAATGGCTTGCTGTGTCCTCCCACTAATCGTGCCAATTCTTCTTGAGTTTGACGTAAGTCATCACTAAGCGATGTCTCCAATTCTGCATCTTCGAAAACATTCTCTCTTCCACCACTATGCTCGTCTGTGACATTAAAATCACCGTTCTTGAAGTGTTGAAACCAATCATGACATATTCTTTCATTATAGCATCCTTACCATACATACTTGAGAGCATTTGATGAGACTCAGCCGCTGTTTTCTTCATAGTGAAACAAAACAGTAACACCTCCCACAACTGATGAGAATTAGGCTCGTAAATGGACATTTTCAATCAAGAACAACTTTACGATGCAGACATAAATCGATTAATGTTTGAATGAGATTATGTTGACCGAGGTCCAAGCTAACCACCTGATGTCTGTGATCTGTTTCTTTCGACCGCTACTTATCGCTGTTGCCACCTGTTGGCAAACGGTGGAAGCAAAGTTGTACACCGTGAAAATAAACTAAATTTTTATAACATTTTTTTATAATTGTTTAATTAGAAAATAATGTATTTATTATATTGTAGGCATTATCTTCTTTCATCTGGTGTATGAAAAACGTAACTTTTGTGATGGTTTCAGTTATTACAATTTATTATAAACAATAATGGTAATAATGTTAATAATTTTTTAACTATTACAGCTTCAGTCATGGATATATGTTGAGCGACCTCGTCCCATTGCCATGGTTCCAAAACTGTTGTTGGTTTTTCTGTAGCATGCTTGCAATGAATTTTACGTATTTTCATCAAAATTATATTACTGACAATATTCCAAATCCGAAGCCCCTCCATCTCAGCTGGTCCCATGACCATGCCACTGAAACACACCGCTCATTCTGCCTGGGAAAACACCGATGACCGCTGGGTGTCTTGTCTTGCTAACCGCCTTTACTTGCACTCAGTTCACATTCTACAGTCCGTCTGACAGCCCCCTCCAACAGACATTCACAGTGGCTCACAGCTGATTCATCAGATTCATTCCATCTTGCAGCAGATGAAACAGCGGCTTGTAAAGTTACAGTGGATGGTGATGGAACTGATGGTGATGGCTCAAGGTGTGGAGATAGAAGTCAGCGTGTGTACTTTTTTCCATATATGCTATGACCCAGAAACCCTGTCCGATCTTCTCTTAACTAGTGCATCAAGAAATGGTAGTTGGCCATCTTTTTTCAAGTTCCACTGTGCATTTTATATCATGATGTGTAGAGCTTAAATATTTCAGGGACTCTTGAAGCTTTTCAGCTCCATGTGGCCACACCACCAACGTGTCGTCCACATACCAATAGAAAGATGTGGGTTTCAACTTAGCAGATTCTAGTGCCTTTGCTTAAAAGTTTTCCACAGGAAATAGTGGATTATCCATTGCCACACCATTAGTTTGTTAATAATATTTTCTATCAAACAGGAAATAATTTAATGTCAGAATGTGCCTAAAGAGCTTTGTGAAACAATTGTCGGTCTCTTCTGTGATGACTTCCAAGGAATCAGAAAATGGAACGCTCTTAAAGAGTGAGACTACATCAAAATTGACCATATCATTCATATCTGGATGCCGCAATTGACTGAAGTAATGTACTCGCTAAAAATGCTTTTCACATATTTTGCCAGCTGGTATGGAGGTGCACAATTATTAATAACTATGTGTCTTAGACAAATTCTTTCCTTGTGCACCTAAGGAAGACCTTAACAATATTAGGAAAAAGGAAGTTGCCATATAGTGGAGAAGCTGAGTTGCAGATAGGCACAACAAAAAGACTGTTCCAAATGAAGCTTTCAGCCCGTAAGACCTTCATCAAAAATACACACACACACACACACACACACACACACACACACATGCGCGCGCACACACACACACACACGCACACACGCACTCTCTCTCTCTCTCTTTCTCTCTCTCTCTCTCTCTCTCTCTCTCTCTCTCTCTCTCTCTCTCTCTCTCCCCCCCCTCTGTGTGTGTGTGTGTGTGTGTGTGTGTGTGTGTGTGTGTGTGTGTGTGTGTGTGTGTCCTTGTCCTCCCACAGGTTTAGCAGTGCTACTTGTTGTCCCTTGGAGGTGTTGGATCTTAGCATTGGCACCCCGTAAGTGCTCTACAGGTTTCACAGCAAACCTATTCTGCTGCTTCCAGTGAGGGAAAAGCTACAACATGCTCCATGAGCTAATGTACTGTACTGTTCTGTTGGTAGAATTTTGGAGTGGGTGTGAAATTTAGGTCTTTAGCAAGTATGTTCATTGCATCCTAGTACAGATGTTTCTAATTGAGATTACGTGCAGTGTGGCTCCCTGCATTATGTCTTGCCTTTGTGTGGAAGTTACCAGATTTTGCTTTTTGGCATGCAGATGTTTTAAACAACATAAATTTTGCTTACGACCATGTTGTATCATCGGTCCACTTTGAAGAACCTGCAGAGTGTTTAGCTGACTTGTAAAAAGTGACATCTGCCAACCATAGAGTGTCATAAATTCCATCTTGTACTAGAGCCAGGCTTGAATGGTGCACGATTCTATTTCTTGTTGGCTTATTAATGTGATGCTTGATTTTAGCATAAGTAGATACAACTTGAAACTTTCTGGCAGATTAAAACTGTGTGCTGGACTGAGACTCGAACTCAGGACCTTTGCCCTTCGTGAAACTTTCAACTTGTACATGTCAACATCTCATTAGGAAGGTCAGCATACTCAGAAGTTATCCAGCTTGTGTTTCTTGTGGAACATCTCCTGCTCATAGGCTGAAATGATATGATCATTCAGGTTTCCTCGGTGTGATTGATTAATAGTGAGCTTCCAGGTGTTCAGCCAAGTTGTTTCCATTTTCTGCCCAATATTTGGATTACCGATCCAGCCGTCATCTTCAGGAGTTGCAAGTTTTTTTATTATGTGTAATCTATGCCTGGACATCAAGCTGACTGTGGGCTGTCGTTGGCCTCATGCTGCTATTTATTGTCTAGTTTGATTCCCAATAACTACTTCACTCTTTGGTGCTCTTTTATTTTGCAGAGCATATAGATTCCCACAGTGTTTTCCAACTCTGATAGATGTGATGTTCAGCGCAATTTTAATAAATTGTGTGCCAGTCCCCAACAGTTATTTAAATTGAAACCTCCATCCCTGTTTAAACCTCCATCCCTGTTTATTAGGTTTTCTGACATATTTATTTTGGTAGCCTCCTTAATTATGCTGTCTCAGAAACATGTTGTTTGCAGCATGATACTGGTATTATCAAATTTCATTTAATGTGATTATATTTGAATAGGTTATAGCTGTTTTCAAGAGTCTCCCAATTCAATTCTTTCAGTATCGCCATGACACTCTCCCACCAGAATTTGAAAACACTGAAGGAATTTGCATCTCATGGAGCATAATTGCTTGCTATGTAAAACAAAAGAGCATAGAAGAGAACAGTGGATGTAAGGAATTGAACTTGGCTGTAAATAGTGGCATAAGACCAACAATAGCTCACAATCTGGATGGAGTCTACACAATGAGTACGTGTAATAATAAAACTCGCAGCACCCCCCCCCCCCTCTCCCTCTCTCCATGGCTGGCCATTTCACATGTATTGAAGAAAAAAAAGGGGGGGGGGCAGTTGAACTTTCTTAAATGTCGTTCGTTAGAATGACGACTCGCAGCTCAGCTGTAACATTGTGATTTCTGTGGTATGGCCATATTCCTCATAAGGAATATACTTCTCATCCTTGCTTACAGCAAATGTTTACATGTGTACCTCGTGTATAAAATCATTTTCAGTCTCAGTTAGCAATATCATTTTCCAGCAACCACTGCACTGTAGAAGGAAATCTGTTGTTGTAATATGGGACCCTGGCATATTTGTCTCTTTGCCCTTCATAAACAATAAGTGTAGTACAGATTCCTCATCTCATTGTTATCCTAGCACATCTGAACTATGGTAGGGGTCACATCACAGAAGTCATCAACAGAACATGTGATGTCAGTTTCTATAAAAATTTGATACAAAGTACAGGTGTTTTAGAACAGTATGTTCAGTAAAAGAAAAATTTTAACGGTGAAGAAAAAGCGAAAGTGATTCAAGAAATCGAGAATGGAGCTAAAAAGGTTGACTTATGTTTTCAATATGGCCAAGTGATTTGGAAGAACAAGGATAAAATTTTTACTGCATTTGAACTAAATGGATCTAAAATTAAGTGGTTACAAAAACCTGAACAGAGCAATGTGGGTGAAGTCTGCTTAAATCATTTAAGCAACAGAGAATCATCAATGTACCATTTTGTGGACCTGGGACCGCGAGCTTAGAAGTCAGAAAAGGAAGATATCGGTTCTTGTTGAAGACTGTTCATCACAAGGTCTGGAAAATATTAAGCTTCTTTTAGTTCCTGCAGATACAATAAGCTTATTGCAGCCCATGTACCAAGGAGTAATTAGGAGTCCATAATGTCACTATCATAAGCTCATGTTACTGAAAATGATACAATTCATTAAGGAAAAAGCAGGCTTATTCTGTTACACTAATGGATGTGATCAGATGCATACCAAAGCTTGGAGCTGGGTCACAGCCAAAACCATCAAGAATTCTTTCTGTGATATGGGCATCACAACTGAAGGAATAAATGCTGCTGAAATTGAAGGCACATTTGATGACACTGATGATCTGCCACTATCTGCATTGCTGCAAGAAATCAACTGTGATGTTCTCAATCAGTGCAACCATGAAATAAATGCAACAATAGATGTTGACTTTGTTACAGCCAAAGCAAAAACTGAAGATGAAATTGCAAATGAAGTGAAGAATCAGGATCACAGTGACCATGAAGTGAGCAATGGAGGGATGAAGAAGAAGAGGAAAAAGAAAAAAATAAAGTGCCTGTCCCTACTGTGAGTGATGCTTTAGAACCCATTAGAATTATGATCATGTTCTATGAAGTTAGGGGACAAAGCGGTGAAACTACAAGTGAAATAATGAACGTAAAATTTAATTTAGGAAGTGCTTATTGGATAAATAGACAGCAGACTAAAATGACTGATTACTTCACTTCTAAGTAAAGAAGTTTGGTGAGTACTCGACATACTGCTGTACATACTGTATTCATGTAGGCTTAAGAGTGAATTCTGTATGTAAAATAAAACAAGGCTAAATAAATTTGTTCTTTTTGATTTGCCATCACAATAGGCTGAAAATATGGATCTCAGTTACAGTGACACTCATTTATAACAACATAATTTTCAAAGTCATCTGAATATTGTTATAGCCAGGTTCCACTGAAATTATTTATGAGTAAATATGTCACGCTAACATTAAAATGTCTTTGGCACAATTTTGAAGTACACAATGAGCTGTTAAAAGAGAAACAAATATCAACATGCACAGAAATGACATTAATTTCCAGTCCCTCTAGTATTCTGGTTCTAAGTATTGACATTTAAGGCTTAGTTGTGCAGGCCTCTCTCTCTCTCTCTCTCTCTCTCTCTCTCTCTCTCTCTCTCTCTCTCTGTGTGTGTGTGTGTGTGTGTGTGTGTGTGTGTGTGTGTGTGTGTGTGTTCAGTTTTATTTTTACCACAAATAACCCACAATTCCATAATTGTCAGTGAAAATTATCTGTTGTTCCCTTTCCATCTCCCAATAATTATGTCTCCTTTCCTTGACACACTTTTCATCTTCCCTCTAGTGCCACATCTTTTCCCTCCTCCCCACAACTGTCAGATCTAATGATCACTCATCAAATGTTAGTGTACCATTAGTGTACCTTTGTTTCCTTATGACACAATCACAAAAGTGTTTCACAATGGTTCTGATCAGTCAGTGTTTATCACGAGACTAAAGCACCTACTGCAAGCAGTGATGTAATGTTCCCGTTCCCCTTTCAACGTAAGTATACTTATATTGATAACACAATGGGAATGTCACATCACTGCTTGCAGCATGTGCTTTAATCTGAAGATGAACACTGGCTAGGCAAAACATGGTATGTATTATGAAATGATAGATTGTATCATAATGAAATAAAAGAAGTCAATCAAGCAGCCACACATTTCCATTGAAATATGTCATTTTTTTCCTTCCATTCATTTATAAATCAAGTTATTTTCAGTAAAAAAGGAGAATGTTGTTTAAGTTTGATGTTGCTTATCACGTATCGTGTATTTTTGTCTCATGATTTTTTTGAACACAGCGTCTCAAGAGCTTGTTTTTGTTTTAATTCTAGCTTCAAGTTAAATGTTTTCAACAACTGTTTCAAATGCGCTACTTTGCTTTGTTCAGGAGCGTCAACAAATGGAGCAGGATTATGAACAACAACGTCGGAAGTTGGCAGAAGATTGGCAGCGGCTAGAACAACACCAACAGGATGACTTAGCTGTTCTTAAGCAGAAGGAGGCAGAATTATGTAGGAAACGTGAAGCCCTAGAAGCAGAGAGAGCATTTTCAATATCTCAGGTATTGTTCAATTTCCTATTTCTGTCATATACAGATGTATAGAGAACCGTCTGAAATGAAGAAAAATTTCATTGAACTGTGAAAATAACCTATATTGTGGTACTTTGACACTTCAGCTAAAGAAGCCAACAGTAGTTAGTGAACAATATATTAGTTGTGTTCCATTTCACATCACAAAACAGTGGGATTAAAAAGGTAAACATGCAAAGAGAAAATTCTTAAATAACTAATTACCTCTTATTGAGTTTAATCTTGCAAGGCTGCCATAATCTCACAAATTTTTTGTGTAATTCACAGATGTCAGTTTGGGCATTTTTACGATTTTCCATTATTTTGTTGCATGTTTCCTTATTAATGTGCATGCAGTTGTAGAAAAAGGAATTATTTTATTTTAGCTATAAAGATATCATGCTTCACTCCTGCTTTATTTCAGATGTAGTTATCTGTTACCACGGTAATTTTCGTACATGAAAAATGAAGTACAAATTTCCCTATTGTTGTCTGTTTTGGATTATAGTTTCTATGCTATCACTGCAATAGAAGAGCCCTTTGCATGTTAAAAGATATCTCCTGTTATACAGTTCTGTACAAAGATATGGTGTAAGAACAGAAAAACTTTTAATTTGCATATAGTTATCATTTATACATTTTTGGTGCCAGTTTTATTCTGTTGTTTGTTTACTTTTATTTTGTGTTTTCTGTTTTATACATATTGATGGCAGAAGAGGTTTATGAAAATGGTGTGCGTTACAACTCTGTGACAGTCTTAAACAGATCTTACGTGTATCTGCAGTGTTCCTCCGTACAGCTCACCTTATTAGACTAGGTGTTACCAACATATATGATTGTCTTGATGTATTATCCATACCTCTGTACACAAATGCACAGAAAAATATATCACCAGCACTGAAGAAATTTGAAGTTTATCATTGACTACCTTGTATCAAGTCTTACACTGATAAAAACTTCAGAAACAAACATATTTAGAATTGTATTTTTTTGGCAGCATATGTTTTATCTAATAAGGAAAATGTTTTATAAATTAATCAAAGCACCATAATCTCACAGCATTTACATCAAATAAGTACTCCACAAGCCACCATGTGGTGCGTGCTGAAGGGTTTCTTGAACCACCACTAGTCATTTCTTTTCCTGTTATACTCACAGGTGGCGCAAGGGAGAAACGACTGTCTATATGCCTCTGTATGTTCCCTCATTTCTCTTACCTTCTTTTTGTGAAGTACGTCGGCAACAATACAATTGTTTTGCAGTCAGCTGAAAATGCTGGTTCTCTAAATTTTTTTAACATGTAAAGAACATTGTCTCCTCACTAGGGACTTCCATTGCAGTTCAGGAAGCATGTCCACAATACTGACTTGTTGATCAAGCCAGCTGGTAACAAATCTAGCAGCACAACAATGAATTGTTTCAGTGTCATACTTTAATGTGACATGTTGGGGACCTCAAACACTCATACATGCTTAATAATGTGTTGCACAAGCGATCCGTTTGCAGTCTCCTTTATAGATGAGCTACATTTGCCCCAAATTCTCCCAATAAGTGGAATTCAGCCATTTGTCTTCCCTTCTATCAGCCTTACATGGTTGTTCCATTTCGTACTGCTTTGCCACATTATGCCTAGATATTTGGAAACTACCACTCCTCTCCTGGCTTTTGCCAGCCACAACAGCACAGTGCTCTCAATGTCTCATCTAAGGCCCTCACCCCCCCTGAATTATCGGTATTATTCAGGGGTCTCAGTTTCATCTGCAAATGTGCATTTACTATTTACTCATGCTGCTTTGGTTAAGGACTTACTTTTCTTC
Source organism: Schistocerca americana (assembly GCF_021461395.2). NCBI lineage: Eukaryota > Metazoa > Arthropoda > Insecta > Orthoptera > Acrididae > Schistocerca > Schistocerca americana. Next base: position 138,589,905 of record NC_060119.1, on the reverse strand, counting down.
ACATGTAATGTTGGCTGGAAGTATCACTTTGCAACCCAGTCTCAAATCCTTTCCAGACCTGACACTGAAACCTGCCTTGAACAGTTCAGACCACGATCGTCCTTGATCCACCACTGCTACCTCAAAATCACCCCTTCCAAGATTTTTGAGAATTCTTAACGTCCAACATTGTTTCAACATCTTTCAGGTTCCCTCAGCATAACCATAACTTGTCTACTGCAAAACTCCAGGCTGTTTGTTCTGTAAAATCTGATGAATCCATCATTATCCTCCCAGAGACAAGGCCTATACTACTCTGGTACTTGATCGATTGGAGTATGTAAGTGAGGTTTTATGCCAGGTTTGTGACACTTCTCCATATAGCGTCTGCCATCAAGGTCCCATCCCTGTGGTACAAATGGATCTAAAGTCCTTCCTTAAAACCATAGGCCCCTCTCAAGGACTAACACCTCAATCTATAGAACTTCTTACCCCACCCAAATGATGGACCCCCACCTTTTACCAACTTCCTAAGATCCACAGACATGATCACCTCAGCTGTCCCTATAATTTCTGTCTTCAAAGCACCCACTGACTATATCACTGCCTTTGATATCATCATGTGCAACCTATAGTACAAAGACTCTCCTCCTATATTAAAGACACCAAATATTTCCTAGCTAGTCCAAAATCTGTGCTTGTCTCACTCTCAGCACACAACTTTCATGTCATCATTGATGCCACCTCTCCTATACTAACATCCTCTTATTGTCCTCGTCCTCACTGGGGGTCAGCTACACAAAAAAAATTGCTTACATTTTGATAGTTGTCATTCTTTCCTTTTAAAATGTTTTCTTCCATAGAGCCTTTGGATTCAGCAGCAGACTCTTTACAACAATACATCCCCCTCCCCCCCATTCCACCCCACAATATCCTGTTCAGATGCTATCATCCTTCTGCAGCAATTTCCCAATGCAACCACCCTTGTAATAGGTGAAACATATACTACCATAGGGAGAGCCACCTGTGAAAAAAGCCATTTACCCACCTTCTACATTGGTAAACTACCACTGAGTTATCAGTTAGGTTGAATAGGTGAAGAGAGGTGATGTATAATGGTAACACACAATATCATGTTGCAGAGCATGCTGTTAAGTATGACAGTTGTGACCTTGGTGCCTGTTGCACCACTCGTGCCATTTGGATTTTCTCTCCTGTCACAAGTTTCTCAGAAATTCCTGAATGGGCACTGGCATTAAAACATGTACAAGGTTCTTGCCGCTCACCAGGTCTATTTACTATATCTTACTTTCTGTCATGTCTATTCCTCCCACCTGTGTATCATGTACAATGCACTTAGCTTTCCACTCTTATTGACTCATGTACAATGTTTTTCTAGTCTTGCATATTACCCTATCTTCCACCTTTCAGTTCTCAGGTTTTCAAATCTCATTCAGTACAGGCACTAACAGCCAGTCTTTCATTCTCATCCTGCCCAATAAGTCTTCATTGACCATGGGTTCTGTGTGACTTTTCCATAACTCTCCCCTTTTCCTAAACCTCATCAGTCCTTTCCCTTTGTCCCATCATTCTACTGCAATTTCCTGGAGAACTACTGATGACATCCTTCTCTCTGATGGACACCCACTGTTGAGAATAATGTACTGTGTTCTATTACTTAAGAAGTCTACAAGAAATTCACATATCTGGGAACCTTTTCTGTATGTTTGGACCTTTTGTTAACAATCTGCAGTGGGGAACAATGTCAAATGCTGTCTGGAAACCTAGGAATATGGATTCTGCCTGTTGGCCTTCATCCGTGGTTCGCAGGCTATTGTGAGGAGAGGCCGAGCTGAGTTTCATATAAATAATGTTTTATAAATACATGCTGATTTGTGGACAGCTTTTCCATTTCAAGAATATGTGTGACATTCAAAATTAGAATATGTTCAGTAATTCTTCAGCAAATCAAAATTAAGAATATGGATTTGTAATTATGTGGGTCTGTTCTTTCACCCTTCTTACATATAGGTGTCAGCTGCACTTTTTTCCATTCACTTCGCTCTTTGCAGTGGATGAGATATATGTGATAAGTGCAAGCTAAGTAAGAGTCCAGTGCCGTAGAGTATTTACTCTCTGTAAAACTGAATTGGGGTTCTGTCTGGATCTATTAACTTACTGGTTTTCAATTCTTTCAGTAGCGTCTCTACATCAGGGTTACTATGTCCTCCATACAGGAGTCTGTGCAATGATGAAATGATTGTATGTTTGCACAACCCTCCTGCATGAGTGATTTCTTAAATGTGAAATTTAAAACTTTAGCTTTCCTTTTGCTGCCTTCTATTGCCACACCAAACTGAAGCCTTCGATTAGCTTAGTGATTTTATGTAGGACCAGAATTTTCTCTGCTTCTCAGCAAGGTCTTTTGCTAAGGCATGCTGGTGGAAGTTGTAGTATCTTACAGATGAACAAATTTCTACTAATTTTTGCCTATTGACATTTTCACATTCATTTTTGAACTGAGAGCGCAACTGTCTGTGCTTCCTTAGCATTTTCCTAATTTTGTTATTAAACCTTGATGGGTCTTTTCTATCCTTAATCCACTTACTCGACATGTACTTCTCCACAACACTATTGACAATCAGTTTTAACTTTGTCTATACTTCCACCTTGTCCATTACATTGGAATTAGATGATATCCATTCATTGTCTACGTAGGATTGTAATGCTTGCTTGTTTGCTGTTTCCAGCATAAATACTCTTCTAGCCTTCTTGGTAGATTTGTTAACTTCAGTAACCATTGTCATTATGATGATATCACAATCACTTATCCCTGTATCCATACTGACACTGTCAATAAAGTCAGACACATTTGTAGCTATAAGGTCTAAAATATTTCTATTGTATGTGGATCACTGAAGTAGCTACTCAAGACAGTTTTCAGAAAATGTGGTGAGAACTACCTCACAAGATTGCCTGTCCATACCACTTGCAATGAATCCATAAAAGTTCCACTTTATACTCGATAGGTTAAAGTCTTGTCCACGTAATATTGCACGATCTAGGTATTTCCAAACTGCTGAGCATAGACTTGATTTGAATGATTCTATTACTGTTACTGTGGAATTCCCAGTATAAGCACCTGACGATCACCTTGCATTCACCAATCCAATCACTAACTTCCAGATAAATTTGCTCTCAGGCTCAATTTTGACCTTAACAAACACAATATTTTCATCGACTGCAATGAACACTAACACTACTGTGGCATCTAATCTGTCTTTTCAATATACATACCATGCCTTGTTAAATACTTTGCATTTCATCAAGAGTTAGTTCTGTGAATAGTTTGAGTGTGACAACTTTCCTGGAGGGCAATAAATGTGGGAACTTTGTTAAGAATTCTTCGGAAATTTATTGTTAAAGTTTCGACACTCAAAGTGACTTTCCTTCATGTGCAATCTGATTTCACTCTCTGCATATCGACTGTCATGTGTTCATTGGAGGGCACATCAGAACTATCTCCTAGACTAAAAAAAGCCCCATGTCCACTCCACTCTTAATCAATGAAATCCTTGGATGAGGTCCTCTGTTCAGCCCCAAAGCAAAAGGACCCCAATAAATTTTGGGCACGATACTACAAATTGTGGGCTTTGCTTGCACCTTGTGAGGAAGGCCAGCAACTTTTATCACTTCTCACAGCTGCCAGCACTAACTGAAGGTGGCCTGGAATGTAAGTGAGAGGTGTCATTGGTACCGACATGAGCCGCAACTTGCAGATGACTGCACCATGCGCCCTTGATAGCTACAGGCAGTGCCTTCTCCACATTGGACTTCTTTCCAACCCTGAACGCTATTTTACTTGGGGCTCCGTAATGTGCCTAACATTGGACCCCCCAATGGCACATCAGTGAAGTCTTTCAGAAAAATGCAGTTTCTGAAAAATCAACCCATCAATCTTAAGTAATTTTTCTTGTTCAGCTCTACCAAAATTGGATTTATGAGAACTTATATTGCTTTCTCTGTGAATAATGCTTTATGGAAGCCAGGTTGAAAGGTTGTTAAAAGGTTCATTATGATTTAGTTTAATTTTTCCAAAGATTTGAAATCTATAGCACAATGATCTTGCTTGAACCAGCAGTCTCAAAGTGTAATGATAACTAGGTAAATTGATGAAACAGGGTTGGAACTACCAACGAAATCTTACATGACTGATTTCAGATTTTATAATGTCAGGAAAGAAATTGATTCAGTTTAGTGGATTGATAGATGGGACATGAAGAATCCAAGAAGGGAGGCACAGGCAGCCCTACTATTCATTGAGTTTTTGATACTTACTACCAGCAGGTAGAGGAAGCAGTCCCCACACAGTAAACAAACTGCTGTGGGTAGACTAGCAGTGCAGCAAAGAAAGCTACTTTTGCCTTCCTCATGCAATGCTAGCAGTATGCAACTCATGTAAGTAACAAATGTGAATTTCAGTAGTTGAAGGTATCATCTACAATGAGTATGGAATTGCTTCATCCCTCACTTTGGAAGCAAATAAACTTTCAGTGCAAGATGACATTGACTATTACTACTACTGCAGTGTGACATGTAGTATTGTTGTTTTTGGAGCCACTTTTTCAGGGAGAGGGGGCTCAATGATAATGAAAAGTTTGACAGATAGTGGGGAAATTTGTCCTGAATTCTGTTGGTAACTTCTAGTAATTCAGAAATATGTAATGTCCAGTGTGGGGAGAATACAGTCAATTCAACAACTCATCCCTCTTAACTCATATTTACCTTGGAATATAGGGCATCTATGTATTTCAAAAGACTACCAGAGCCATTCTCCTCATCTGCCATCAAAGAACTGTAGTACTCATTTTTGCTTGATTGATTAGACTGCTATAATGTGCATGCTGATAGGTTGAGAGTGAAGGTAAAATTGTGTCAGCTCTTCGGGAAGAACTAATACGCCAACGCAGTGAACTGGAGACTGAAGTGATACGGCTTCTCACAAACTGCTTCAAAGATAACAATCTATCAAAGGATAAGGTGTTGGCAGTTGCACAGAAGGTGAAGTATTTTTTGGACTGTTTTGCTAATCTTCTTACTATGCATTCTGATTGCAACTGTTAGTTTCACTTTATTTGTTGTATTATTGTGCAATAATTTTGGAGTTGGGCAATTACCAAGTATCTAGATCTCTGGAGACAATGCATTTGTTGGAGGAGGGGGCGAGGGGATGCTGGCTGATTTGTGACAAATACATAATCTACAAATATCCAAAATGGCTTAAGACAAAAATTGTATAACAGTACAACAAATAAAGTTAAACTGACAGTTGTAAGCAGAATAGATTCATTTAAGGGGGAGGGGGGGGGGGGGGGGTAGGACGTCAAACTGGCCGACTTGGAGCAGGAGAGGCACCAAAGGGCATTTTATTTTCTACTGTCTATACTTTTACAAATAGATTCATAAAACTGTGTCAGTATGACCAGGAAGGATTCAGGATTCACACTCATAGCAGTGGAGGTGCAAAAACAACAAAATAAATTTTTTTTTAGATATGAAATTTCATCATTATTTTCACTTACTGTTGGCTACATTTGTTGCTATAGGTACATTTTTCTTCACAAGTAAGAGAGATTCTTTGATGAATTTTGCACCGCATACAAACCATACTTACAGGTGTATGAAACTCTAGAATTTTCCAAATCTATTAAAAGCTATGGTGAAAATTGAGATAATTAACTACAAAATTTGTTTTTTTGTAGACATAAAGTTTAAAATGTAACAGCTCTTTCATTTTTTCATAAATTAAATAGATTGTAGAGTTTCAGACACCTGTAAGTATGGTTTTTATGCTGCACAAAATTCATCGAACATTCTCTCTTACTTATGAAGAAAAGTGTACCTATGGCAACAAATGCAGCCAATAGTGAGTAAAAAAATGATGAAATTACACATGTAAAAAAAATTATTTTGTTATATTTTTGAACTTCCGCTGCTACAAGTGTGAATACTGAATCCTTCCTGGTCATTCTGACAAAGTTTTATTAATTTACTTGTAAAAGTATAGACAGTGGAAATTAAAATGTCCTGTGGTGCCTCTCCTGCTCCAAGTTGGCCCGTTTGACGTCCTACCCCCGCCCCCCCCCCCCCCCTTTTTAAACAATTGTCATGGTGTCATGGGTGTGGACTCACGTTAAATGAAAAGCATAGTTGACCATTAAAGTGACACTGAAAATGATTTCTCCAAAATAAAAGTAAAATAATTGTGTGTTTGATGCAATAATTTTAAAGAGGTGCGGTAGCACATGAGGAATATGCTAGATGGGAATTGGGAATTGTGTGGAAGGAGGAAGGGACATTATTATTTACCCTATGTAATTTATATTTTTGATTATGTCATTGTTTTAGTTTTTATCACATTTTAACTTACATCTTAGATGTGTATGCATTTATTCACAAATAATACTGGACTGCAAACAAGAACATCAGAGGAGTAAGTTTGAAGTCAGAAATTGATTTTTGAGAAATGGTTTGCTGAATGTTGTTCTACAGTTATCAGCATTTAATCACATAGAAGCATTAATTAAAGAACTTGCATTATTAAGAAGCAGTAGAAATGTATGAAATGCATTAGCACTGACATTTGTAACTGATCAGAGTAATGGTTAGAATAGTCATAGTGTTTTATCAGCAGTGGAAGCACTTAGTGGTTCAAACCATAATGTGTTCTTGTAGCTATGTGGAACAGTCACACGTTAGTATCTGTTGTGCCACTTAAATCCAATATAGAAGAAAAACACAAAACTGGAAATGAACGAAACTAATCATGAGAAGCACAGTCATTCCTTGTGGCTCTATTTTACAAAATAATTTTTATTATTCATCATTGAACATATTGCCAGATCATTAGCCATTCTATACCAGGGTAATTTTAGATGGTTGTTGTTGTTGTGGTCTTCAGTCCAGATACTGGTTTGATGCAGCTCTTGTAATTTTAGATGGATCCAGATACTTTTGAAAATTTTTATCAAAGTCCGTAAGACCTCTTATTCTTTGCTAATGTTTTATTTTAATTTTTGCTAATTTTTATTTTCATTTTCACTCTCAAAGTAATATGAAATGCAATAGATAGGCATATTTGTATTAAAAAATCCAGAAAAACTTATGTTCATCACTCTTTTTCATTTTTATTTTCACTCACTAAAAATATGAAGTACGGTAGATAGGAATATTTGTAATAAAAAATCATTGGGAGAAATTACATTTGCGGTCTCGAGTCAGTTTCTTAGTGTTAGGTTCATGTAGGGATCAGTTTATGTGAATAGTGTCTTTCAGGTGGGCAGCCATTAATCCTGAGTGATACTTGTTCTTCAAAAATAAAAATCATTTTTGAAATGAAATTTCACAAATATATGTGGATCCAAACATAGTAGCCAGGTATATGGCTAATTATTTTTGCCATTTTCATATTTTTCTGGGACATGTTTATTCCAAAATTCCTCAGCAGTTGCAGTTTTACACTTCTGCAAGGAAATATCTTCCTGCAAGTCTGTTATCTTCATTTGGAGTAAAGGCTTTGAAAGACAGAACAGCTTTGCAGCCACATCCATCCATTCTGCCACAGGAGAAACTTCAAAAGATGATTTTAAGAATTGTGCAGCTTCTCTATCTATGAAAAGTCTTAGAATCTTGCTGCAAATTCCTTCTTAAAAGCTGACATAAAATTTGAGAATACTGAAATGTTCATTTTAGAATTATTTTTATATTCAAAAATTGTTGAAAAAATGAAGAAATTCTTGACTTGGTATGTCTTTTTTCAAAGACATCCAGCTTGCGATGGAAAGAAGATACACTTTGTATCCGTCCACATATTAATATCCCATTTCCTTGTAGCTCAGTATTGAGCACATTGAAATGTTTCAGAATGTCTGTCAAGAAAGCCACAGGTGGCATACTGCATTCGTTTGGTAAGAACTCCAAATGGTTTTCCACTTCTTGTGAATCCACATTTTCTAATAAGCATGTTACTTCTTTTTTGCCACAAATGTTCAGTCATTTGACCTTTACTTAGCCAGTGAACATTGTTGTTCTGCAGTAAATCAGAATGTGCTAAATCACACTCGGAAAGAAACTCTCTAACTGTCTGTGCTGAAGAGCAGTATGAAATCTCATAAAATTAATCAACTTGATCAAACTGTCCATTACTTCTTTCAGAGTCACACTAAGTTTTCCAAAAAGGACAGTCTGGTGAATTATGAATTGAAAAGGTAGTAGCCCAGCATTCTTATCTTTGATTCTCTTTACTAGTCCTTTTTCTTTCCGATCATGTTAGGGCCCAGTCAGAAAATGGATGTTTGTTCTTCAGCAACAATGTTGCATGATTTATCTAGTGCTGTTCCACAGCAAGGTGCCTTCTGTATAAGTTCAAGTAAACTACTTTTGGTGTCAACATCCAAAATTTCAGTTCTTCTTGTATTACTTCTTGCTGACAATGGAATACCTTGAGTTGTGGCAACAACATACTTTTTCTCTTCAGAAAATGCCACGGCCACTTCCAGCAGACACTTTTTTACTATATCACAGTCTGAAAATGGCTTCTGGTGTTTATTAAGTGTCCAACACATATTCATTGGTGCTTCTGCAGATTTTTCGCACACACCCATAAAGAAAGCTGAGAAAGCCATGCTTTTTTGGTAGAAGCTAGATATGCCTGTAGTTTATCTTGACAAGTGTTACTATCTAGATGAAAGTTTGTATGGTGCTGCGGATGAGTTGTTTCATAGTGTCACTTTAAATTGGCACTTTCCACAAGAGTGACAGTTTTGTTGCATATGAGGCAAACTGGAACAGCTCGAGGCCTAACATTCAGCATACAATGATATTCTTCAGTCCACTCAGTCAAAAACTTCCTGTTTTCACTAACAACTTTATTGCTTTTTAGGATCCATATCAACACAAGGGAAATGTTACACACCTGGATATTAATGAAATGCTTCATATGAGATCGCAGCAACTAGTGAGGAAGTGGCAATAAAATTTGTGCACTTATTTAGACTCATTCTGTATCAAAATACTGACACCTGGCACACAGCACATGCTGTGGCACTACAAAGGAGCTACTTCCATATCAAAGTGTATGCTGCCGCACACCAAAGGAGCCTCACTGCAAAGGAGCCGCTCTGCAAATGAGGCACTTTGTTGCCAAAGATCACTGCCACCGAATGAACTCACTGAAGCTAGTACAAAAAATGGTGTTTAAATGAATATGCCTTCTCTGATTTAAGAGAGATTTCAGAGGTTGCCAGAGTCTGAAATCGATTTATAAAATCCTTGTTCATTAAATAAAATTGTTTTGTTGCATTTGTGTGTGCAGAGCTCTTATGGGGATCGACATAACACGCTGTACAGGCCGGCCAGCTTGCTCCCTCAGCATAGCAACTGTGTATTTAATCTACCTATAACTAACCATTAAGAATTCCAATTATTTGGCTGTTAATTGTACACTACTAGAAAAAATTGCAAGGGTGGTGCTCAAATGAACTGTTAGTTACAGAAAAATATTTTCTTCAATAACTTGAGTATGTAATTAAACAATGTAGGAAAAGATAGATTGCTACTTACTGTAAAGAAGACACATCAAGCTGCAGACAGGCACGATTGAAAGACAATCACATATAGCTTTCAGCCACAATCTTCGTCAGCAGGGGCAGGGGGGAGATAGATAGATAGAGAGAGAGAGAGAGAGAGAGAGAGAGAGAGAGAGAGAGAGAGAGAGAGCACACGTCATGCACACATGACCACCAACTCCAGCATCTCAGGCTGGAATGAGTATATAATTTATACTTTCAAAATATTTTTGGCAGACCAGTTTTGACCTTCTGCAGTCCTGACGTGGACTGCAGTCCGCCAGTTGCCGACCACTGTCCTACACAATAAGATGGGCCAACTGATCATGCGCTGATTTTCTAGATGTTTCTGAGATTTCCTCTCTCAGTAAGAGTTTGTTGTCTAAAGATTAATCTTGGTGAGGAAAATCTGGTATACTATTTCTTTTCATGATATTTAATGAGGTGCAAATCCAGTAGAGTCATGTGGCATATGGCACAAAACTCAGTTGAATTTCACCTCATATTCTTTCAGCTATACAACCTTTCTTGTGTATGTTCCACACATTTCAATGCTGTGCACACTGTCTTCTGCTAGAAAATGCAGCCACCCTCTAAATGCAGTAACCTGGCTGTTGAAGTGCTGGACCAAATGTCATTTGGAGAGGCACTGCGTGGAAGTGTAGGTGTGAGTGGGAGATTTTAATGCAACAGCAGTATAGAAACTAAAGGAGGAATCTAAACTTTGATTTTGATACCAGAAGTGACAGAAATTGTACATTACAAGAATTCTCAGAGAGCCACAACTAGTTTGTCCACTACACATACTTAAATAAGTAAACAAAATGATAATGTACATGGAAAATAGCAGATGAAAATAAAACTGAAATTGACAACATTTTATAGGAAAACAAATAAATTGTACATGTTGTGATGGTTGTAAACTACTTTTCAATTGCAAATAATCTTAACCTCATAAGATGCAGAAGAAAAATAGTTTCAAATCTAGGAAGAAAAAGACTTATTTAATTATCAGCTTCAACATCTTGCAAAAGAAAGTTTATACAGACAGAGAGTGTGAAAGTAGCTACATAACAAAGGTTCTTAAGCAGTTGGTGAAATACGTCACATGTGCAGTAAAAGCAGAAGAAAGGAATGTCCTAAATGGAATGAGGTAAGTATTAAAGAGAAGGTAATTGTTTCAGATGGACACTAATAGCGTCATGACAGAACATGCTGAATTAAACAAAACTATCACAAAATATCAAACAATGGAAAATCCAGGATGGAATCTAACAATATTATGAAAAGGAAACTTGCTACTCACCATATAGCAGAGATGCTGAGTCGCAGATAGGCCCAACGAAAAGACTCTCATAATTAAAGCTGTAGGCCGTTGGCCTTCATCAACAGTAGACAACACACACACACACACACACACACACACACACACACACACACACACACACACACGATTGCAGTCTCGCAGCCTCAGGCAACTGAAACCACCACTCTGCAGTGTGGTTTCAGTCGTGTGTGTGTGTGTGTGTGTGTGTGTGTGTGTGTGTGTGTGTGTGTGTGTCTATTGTTGACGAAGGCCTACGGTCAAAAGCTTTAATTGTGAGAGTCTTCTCGTTGTGCTTATCTGCGACTTATCATCTCCGCTGTATGGTGAGTAGCAACTTTCCTTTTCATAATACAATCACAAAATATATTTGAGAGGATGTGCCAAGATACAATCAAAATTAGCTAACAAGGGGAGGCCGCCAATTGTGAAATTCAGATTCGATTCATACTGCGCATAATAAAAGCTCATGGCCAGAGGTGTAATGTGGCAAAGCACCAAGATGCACTTCTCACCGTTGTCGAGAAAATCGACACTTAAAAGAAACCGTTATGGTGAAATACTCTCTACGATTAACAATTTTTCAGAGCGTCGTGGCGCAGCGGTAAGCGCTCGGGTTTGTAATCCGAAGGTCGCCGGATCGAATCTCGCACTACGCAATTTTTTTTTTTTTTTTTAGTATTTCCTTTTTATAATTCAAATTATATATATATATATATATATAATTCCCGGCAATCAGTTGCAACAATTATGCATATAATAAGTTGTTGAAAGTCGTTTGTCGTGGAAAAACTGGCGACTTCGAACATCATTATGTTTTCCGCAAACAAAGTTGTATTTCACAAATGTTATTGTCTTCATAATGTTAACCACGTATAGTTAACGGAAGACGTAGAAACGATATTCCGAAACGAATACGTATAGCGTAAGTCAAACGATTGAATTAGAATAGAGACCCCACGAACACAAATTCGCTGTGGCAGGTATGAAATATAAACTCCGTTACTAGCTCGTTACACTTGAAGGACAGATGTTGAATGGGCCAAAACGAGCCCCCGCATAACAGCGTAGTTGCCTGCTAACTTCGAAAGAAGGTAGATCCGATTCCTAGCGCAACTTATAACATCGTTGAAAATCAGTGGGGACGGGAGAGCTTTGGTACACCCTGTTAAAAAAACGGAAAAATGGACGCTGTACAATTGGAGAGAGATCCGCCTTCACCAGCATGCATAAGCAATTCATTAATAGTATATATATATATGAATTACAAAAAACTAATAATTAAAAAAATTGCATCGCGTGAGATACGATCCGGCGACCTACGGATTACGAACCCGAGCGCTTACCGCTGCGCCACGACGCTGTGGAAAATTATTAATCGTAGAGAGTATTTCACCGCAACGGTTTCTTTTAACTGTCGATTTTCTCGACAACGGCTGAGAAGTGCATCTTGGTGCTTTGCCACATTACACCTCTGGGCATGAGCTTTTATTATGCGCAGTATGAATCCAATCTGAATTTCACAATTGGCGGCCTCCCCTTGTAAGAGAGGTAGTTGAAAAAGTAAGGGCATGGAAAAAATTAAACAGAATCCTACGTTGGCTACTCAGTTGATCAATTGAAATGACAGAAAGCACAGCAACAAACAATAAAGAGAAAATTGTACAAGGATCTGTAGGTTTTTTTTTTTAATTCTGTATTTTTAGAGGTAAAGAGAAGTGTCAGAAACATAGAAAGTAAATGATGACATTCTGTACGTAATGCCAGGTGAGGTGTGTAGAACCATCCAAGGTACAAAAAAGAAAAATCACATGAAGATAATAGTATTTCAGTACAAATGGTTAAAATAATACAAAAGAAGCTCACAAAATTGTTTACGGACAATCACAGAGAGTTGTAATATTGCTGTAATTATTCCAATTTACAAGAAAGCAGATGGTAAAGATGTAAATGGCTATAGATCCAAGGGCCTCCTCTCTGTAATATACAATATGTTCACAATATATATTACGAGCCTCAAAGAAGAACACATTAGATTTTAATCAGTCAAATGAACAAAATGGCTTTAGAAGTAGATATAGCACAGTGGTTCATTTGCAGCAAGTGAAAGCAATTTTAGAACAGAACAATGAGTATGAGTTATGACTTTGTTTGGGGTTCATTGCTTTTGACATAGCTTCTGACTCAGTTTCTATAAAATCACTATAAACAGCCCTTGAGGAACAAGACTCGATTCAACGTAAGTTATTACTAGTACGGAATGGATTCGCATATTTCTACTGTATGTTGATGTCAGCTGTTCATGACTATTGAAAATTGTGCTGAACCAAGACTGGAACTCCGATTTCTCACTTATTGCAAGCAGTCACCTTAACCACTTTGGCTATCTGAGTATGCCTCCAGGATCGATCCAGATTTCCATATGTCACACTGTCACAACCCTTATACTCACACAGCGCATGATTACCACACAGGGAGACAAGTATTATATAATCATTTTAAACCATCAAGTCAGGGGTACATCATTGATTGTTTCAATGTCCATGTTTATGTATAAACATCTCTATGTTCACAATACAGTGTTCTTCAGACATGCATACAGTACTAAATTGATTTCCATATTGAAACTATACATTGAAATCATCTGTTTGTGACAAATGAAAATTTGTGCCAAACCAGTACTCAAACCTGAATTTCCTGCTTGTGTGAGTGCAAGGGATGTGACTGTGTGACTTATTGAAGTTTGGAAACATGTATGCATGTCTGAAGGACATTGTATTGTGAAGATACAGAAACTGTATGAACACAGACATTGTAACCATTAATGATGTATTCATACCTCAATGGGCAAAAATGACAATATAATATTTGTCTCCCACTGTGGGAATTGCAATCTGTGCGAACATAAGGATTGTGAATTCATGGCATACAGATGTTTGGATCAGTCCTGGAGGCATGCTCGGATAGCTGAAGCGGTTAAGACAACCGCTCATGATGAGCAGGAAATCCAGTTTCGAGTTCCAGTGTTACATTTACTTGTTTTAGGTTGAAAGATTTAACAACAGCATTGAACATTTTGTTATTTCACATTGTACAAAGACACACTTTGATAAATAACATGGTTATGTTACTTTTCTCTCCAAAGACTCTACAGCAGAAGTACTGTCAACTATCTTTTGTACTTAAATATAGATGTATGTGACTGTAAAACTTTCCCTTGCTTAATTAAGAAAAAATGAAGGAAATCTGAAACACATCAACATGAAAGACCCATTTTATGACATAAAACTAACACTGTTGGATTTGCTTGGCAGTACATTTGCTAACTGATTATCTCTTTAACAGCTTCTGTTACAGCTACCAGTTTTGCTTCTGTTGTATAAGTGGCAGACATTTGCCATCTCTCGCTGAGCCAGGAGATGGCTCCACCTGCACGTTTAATAACTACACCAGATGTTGACCGCCTAGTGTTGTTGCATCCTCCAAAGTCTACATCGCTGTAGCAGTCTAATATGCCATTGCATAAATTTTGATGGAACATTAGGTTTACATCACATGTGCATGCTACATACCAGAGTACTTCAGTCGTAATACATCATCTGTTGATGCCAAGTCAAGAGTTTGAGACAGGAAGCTCACACTGTAAGCCAGGTCAGCTCTCATTCCTAGCATCAGGCACATCAGTGCTGCAGCTGCTTGTTGACATGGAAAGTTGCACTTCTCTGTATTCTTTCTTTCTGCTTGTGATGTGTCTGTTTTCTTTACAGTTGGTGTTGAGATGGGGTTTGCACTCTTGAAAACTGAAATACTCCAGAATCTTCTTTGGACAGGCTTTCTGACTTATCTTGACTACACTGTTGAGGAAATACAATGCTGGTTTCATGGAGATCTCAAATTCAGCCTTCAACTCATCAACAAACTTTCTGACCTCCTGCTGATAACTCACCATAACTAACCCATCATATTCATAAAAATTCCAACAGTTTCTTGTCACCTTCTTCTCTGATATGTAAACAAGTACCTGCGTGACTTGTGCTGAAACCTGCTGTCAAAAGAAATGCCCCAAAATGTTTACTCCAACATCTTGGGGCTTGCTGAAGTCAACACATACTTCACCTTAATTTTCAAACTCTCACTATGCCATCATTGTACCGTTCTGGCTGTTGCATAAATATTAATTCTTCTAATCCTCTATACAAGAATCAATGTCAAACCACTATGCAGCTGTTGATGAGGCTGGATAAAGAGTTTCTTTCCTCTGGTATCAACACTTTTGTCTTTGGTCTCTGATTCTTCAGACTCTTCTTTGTTGGAGTTTCCCTCAACTTCTACTTCTATACTGTGCAAACCACTGTGAGGTGCATTACAGAGAGTACATCCCATTGTACCAGTTATTAATGTTTCTTCCTGTTCCATTCACGTATGGACCATGGGAAGAACGATTCTTTGAATGTCTCTTTGCGTGCAGTAATTATTCTAATCTTATGCTCACAATCCCTATGTGAGCAATAAATAGGGGATCACAGTATATTCCTAGAGTAATCATTTAAAGCCAGTTCTTGAAACTTGGTTAACAGGCTTTCTCAGGATAATTTACATCTATCTTCCAGTTCAACTCCTTCAGTATCTCTGTGACACTCTCCCATAGGTTAAACAAACCTCTGATCATTGGTGCTGCCCTTCTCTGTATCTGATCATTGGTGTTGCCCTTCTCTGTGTATGTTCAATATCCCCTGTTAGTTCTGTCTGGTAAGGGTCCCACACACTTGAGCAGTATTCTAGGAAGAGTTACACGAATGATTTGTAAGCAATCTCCTTTGTAGAGTGATTGCAGTTCCCCAGTATTTTATTTATTTATTTATGCATTTATTTTACCTGGCAAGATTAGGGCCTTCAGTCCCTCTCTTAAACCTAACCAGGCATACTCAGATTGAACGAAATTCAGTTTGTACAGAACATTATGGACACATCAAGGGTTATGCAGTGTTAATGTTAAAGAAAAAAATAGAGATTATAACAGTAGTACAAGGATAATTATAATGATAAAAAAATAATTATAACAATCAATAATAATAATAATATGTCAGTCCTATTGCTAGTTGGGAATTTTCTCGTTATGTTCTTGCAGCTTGTGAGTTATTCTCATCGAGCAGAGACATAAGACGATAGAATGGGGTGAAAGAGATATAGGAGAGGTAGCTAGGTTAGAGGAAGAGAAATAGAACGGTAAAATTCGAAGCTATGATGGATAGGAGAAAGAAAGAGATGAGAGGGGCACAACAATGGTGGCTATACCGTCCCTAATATGTAAGTTTTGAGTTCCCTCTTGAATGTTGAGTGGTTCTGGATAAGGGAAGCGCATTCCATAGTCGTATGGCTGAGATGGAGAATGACACGGAGAAAGATTTTGTGTTATGTAAAGGTACAGCCAAGATGTGCAGAACAGGGAATCAGTGATCATAAGGCTGTTGCAGCATCCCTGAATATGGAAGTGAATGGGAATATAAAAAAAGGGAGGAAGGTTTATCTTTTTAGCAAGAGTAATAGAAGTCAGATTTCAGACTACCTAACAGACCAAAACGAAAATTTCTGTTCCGACACTGACAATGTTGAGTGTTTATGGAAAAAGTTCAAGGCAATCGTGAAATGTGGTTTAGACAGGTACGTGCCGAGTAAAACTGTGAGGGACGGGAAAAACCCACCGTGGTTCAACAACAAAGTTAAGAAACTACCGCGAAAGCAAAGAGAGCTTCACTGCAAGTTTAAACCCAGCCAAAACCTCTCAGACAAACAGAAGCTAAACAATGTCAAAGTTAGCATAAGAAGGGCTATGCATGAAGCGTTCAATGAATTCGAAAGTAAAATTCTATGTACTGACTTGACAGAAAATCCTAGGAAGTTCTGGTCTTATGTTAAATCAGTAAGTGGCTCAAAACAGCATATCCAGACACTCCGGGATGATGATGGCATTGAAACAGAGGATGACACGCATAAAGCTGAAATACTAAACACCTTTTCCCACAGCTGTTTCACAGAGGAAGACCGCACTGCAGTTCCTTCTCTAAGTCCTCGCATGAACAAAAAAAATGGCTGACATCGAAATAAGTGTCCAAGGAATAGAAAAGCAACTGAAATCACTCAACAGAGGAGAGTCCATTGTACCTGATGGGATACCAATTCGATTCTACACAGAGTACGCGAAAGAACTTGCCCCCTTCTAACAGCCGTGTGCCGCAGGTCTCTAGAGGAACGGAAGGTTCCAAATGTTTGGAAAAGAGCACAGGTAGTCTCAGTCTTCAAGAAGGGTCGTCGAGCAGATGCGCAAAACTATAGACCTATATCTCTGGCGTCGATCTGTTGTAGAATTTTAGAACATGTTTTTTGCTCGTGTATCATGTCATTTCTCGAAACCCAGAATCTACTCTGTAGGAATCAACATGGATTGCGGAGACAGTGATCGTGTGAGACCCAACTCGCTTTATTTGTTCATGAGACCCAGAAAATATTAGATACAGGCTCCCAGGTAGATACCATTTTCCTTGATTTCCGGAAGCCATTCGATACAGTTCCGCACTTGCTGAAGTCCACACATACTTCACCTTAATTTTCAAACTCTCACTATGCCATCATTGTACCGTTCTGGCTGTTGCATAAATATTAATTCTTCTAATCCTCTATACAAGAATCAATGTCAAACCACTATGCAGCTGTTGATGAGGCTGGATAAAGAGTTTCTTTCCTCTGGTATCAACACTTTTGTCTTTGGTCTCTGATTCTTCAGACTCTTCTTTGTTGGAGTTTCCCTCAACTTCTACTTCTATACTGTGCAAACCACTGTGAGGTGCATTACAGAGAGTACATCCCATTGTACCAGTTATTAATGTTTCTTCCTGTTCCATTCACATATAAACAAAGTAAGAGCTTATGGAATATCAGACCACCTGTGTGACTGGATTGAAGAGTTTTTAGCAAACAGAACACAGCATATTGTTCTCAATGGAGAGACGTCTACAGTCATTAAAGTAACCTCTGGTGTGCCACAGGGGAGTGTTATGGGACCATTGCTTTTCACAATATATGTAAATGACCTAGTAGATAGTGTCGGAAGTTCCATGCGGCTTTTCGCAGATGATGCTGTAGTATACAGAGAAGTTGCAGCATTAGAAAATTGCAGCGAAATGCAGGAAGATCTGCAGCGGATAGGCACTTGGTGCAGGGAGTGGCAACTGACCCTTAACATAGACAAATGTAATGTATTGCGAATACATAGAAAGAAGGATCCTTTATTGTATGACTATATGATAGCGGAACAAACACTGGCAGCAGTTACTTCTGTAAAATATCTGGGAGTGTGCGTGCGGAACGATTTGAAGTGGAATGATCATATAAAATTAATTATTGGTAAGGCGGGTACCAGGTTGAGATTCATTGGGAGAGTCCTTAGAAAATGTAGTCCATCAACAAAGGAGGTGGCTTACAAAACACTCGTTCGACCTATACTTGAGTATTGCTCATCAGTGTGGGATCCATACCAGGTCGGGTTGATGGAGGAGATAGAGAAGATCTAAAGAAGAGCAGCGTGTTTCGTCACAGGTTTATTTGGTAAGCGTGATAGCATTATGGAGATGTTTACCAAACTCAAGTGGCAGACTCTGCAAGAGAGGCACTCGGCATCGCGGTGTAGCTTGCTGTCCAGGTTTCGGGACGATGCGTTTCTGAATGAGGTATTGAATATATTGCTTCCCCCTACTTATACCTCCCATGGAGGCCACGAATGTAAAATTAGAGAGATTCAAGTGTGCACGGAGGCTTTCCAGCAGTCGTTCTTCCCGCGAACCATACGCGACTGGAACAGGAAAGGGAGGTAATGACAGTGGCACGTAAAGTGCCCTCTGCCACACACCGTTGGGTGGCTTGCGGAGTATAAATGTAGATGTAGATGTAGACGTGTCCGATCTGGTATTGCGGTTGTGGAATGATGATAGGTGTTTAATGTGAGAAGATAAGTATTGGGGTCACCAGTGACTAAGAAATCGATGAAGTAAGCAAATTGTGTGGAGACCGCGTGCCTTATTTGGGCGTATCCAACCTAGCTGGGAGTATGAAGGACTGATATGATCGTACAACCGTATATTACACATGTATCTAACGCAAGCATTCATCACGAGCTCGAGGCATCTCGACTTTTCACTATTTGTGCCATGTTGAACTACATCACAGTAGTAAAGATTAGGCAATACTAGTGTTTGGACTAATTTTTGTTTAACATGGGTTTGAAATATTTTTCTAAATTTTTGGATTGCATGTAGGGAGGAGAGCGATTTCTGGCAAGCTGTGACTGTTTGTTCTTTCCAGTTTAGGTGTTCATCCAAGATTATTCCAAGGTCTTTTACTGTTTTTTTGGTATGGTAGTTGGGTACCATTGAGGAGTATTTGTGGGACTGTTTCATGAAAGTATCGGCTGATTAACTTTGGATGAGATATAAGAATGACCTGTGATTTCTTGGGGTTTAGTTTCAGACCTAGGTTCTGTGCCCATCGAGAAACAGAGCAAAGATCTGCATTCATACTCGCTACTGCATCAGCGATGTTCTTGGGGCTTGCAGCTATGTACAGTTAGATGTTGTCGGCAAATAGATGGTAGTTTCAGGAGTGGATCACTGAAGAAATATCGTTGATGTACACTGAGAAGAGTAATAGACCAAGGACGGAGCCTTGCGGAATTGCAGAGCGCACTTTTTCCATGATGACTTCTCTGACCCATAAATGGCTTGTAGACTTCTGTTTTTGAGGTAGCTGTCGAACCAGTGTATTGTGCTGTTTGAGAAATTCAGCTGTTCCATTTTAATTAGTAATATATCAAAGTCAACTGTATCAAAAGCCTTGCTAAAGTCAAGCAGTGTTTGGATGGTAGCTTCACGTCTGTCCATAGCATGTTTAATGTCATCAGTTACTTTGATTAATGCAGTTGCTGTACTATGGTGCTTTTGGAAGCCTGACTGATATTTATCATGGGTGTTATGAGTTTTGAGGTAATCCGTCAGCTGTTCATGAACAACGTATTCTAGGGCTTTAGATATTGCAGGTAGTATGCTGATAGGCCTGTAGTCACCCGGTGACTGTGGGTTGTCAGTCTTGGGTACAGGTTAAATTAAACTTTGCTTCCACTCAGTAGGATATGTACTACTGACAAGAGACAGGTTGTTGTACAATAAACCGAAGTCTACCACCTGCACTATCCGCGACTGAGCCTATGGAATTTTATATGCATACAAAGTGTTACACCGAGGTATTTGTATGAGTTGGCCAATTCCAGCAGTGACTCACTGATATTAGTCATAGGATACTATGTTTTTTCGTTTTGTAAGGTGCACAATATTACATTTATGAAAATTTAAAACAAGTTACCAATTTCTGCACCACTTTGAAATCTTGTCAAGATGTGACTGAATATGTATACAGCTTCTTCCAGATAGTACTTCATTATAGATAACTGCATCATCTGGAAAAAGCCTGATTTTACTATTAATATTGTCTGCAATGTTATTAATATACAACTTGAATGGCAAGGGTCCCAACACGCTTTCCAGGGGTATACCTGAAGTTACTTCTACATCTGACAATAACTCTCCATCCAAGATAACAAGCTGTGTCCTCCCTACCAAAAAGTCCTCAATCTAGTCACAAATTTCACTCGATACCCCATATGATTGTACTTCTGACAATAAGCATTGGTGTGCTACTGAGTCAAATGCTTTTTGGAAATCAACAAATACATCTTTTACCTCACTGTCTTGTTTCGAAGCTTTCAGTACATCATGTGAGAAAAGTGCGAGTTAGGTTCCATGTGGTCAATGTTTTCAAAATCCATGTTGGTTGGCACTGAGGGGGTCATTCTGTTCAAGATACCTCACTGTGTTTGAGTGTAGAATATGTTTCAAGATTCTACAACAAATCGATGTCTAGGATATTGGACAGTAGTTTTGTGGAGCACTTCAAGTACCCTTCATGTAGAAGGGTGTGACCGTGCTTTTTTCCAACAACTGGGCATAGTTTTTTGTTCTTTTCTTCTTGAGCTGCATACTTTCCCTGATTACTTTCTTCAACATCCTTCAACAGTAATTTGACTTGTTCTTCACATTTTGCGGGCTTTTCATAGAAGATTACACATCTACTGAAAATGACTTTGTTTTCTTCTTTCACCCAGATTCTGTAATGCCCATTGTCATCATACCCCATGAGGTAACCCTTGACACCTTTCTTATCAATTAGAAGTCTTCTTTGGACTGGGATGTGGGCACAGCATGTAGTGATGGGGGCACAGCACGTAGTGATGTGGGCACAGCACGTAGTGCCTGTTATACGTAAATGTTTTATTCTCGGCTTCATATCTAACCACAACTCAAAAGGACTAATACCTTCCAGAGATGGTTTTGCATTTCAGATTATAGTGTATGCTGATTCTCCAACCATTTTTGCCCACATGTCTGCTGGAAAATTAATGTCTTTATTTGATTACTTAAGGTTCTTTCCATTTCAATTATAATTCGCATCTCATGCTCACCCCACCATTTTGCTGTGGTGTGCAGGGTGCCGCCAGCCTCTGAGTAGCACCTTCTGCATGCACTATGTTCTGAACTTTTTTTACTGTTGAATTGTCCACCATTGTCACTTAGCAGCTCTTTGACTGTATGACCCAGGGCTGCTGCTTCATAGTTCACGTGTGGAGTTTGTGCTTGATTCGGCCACTAGAGACCATCTGGTCTACTAGTACGAGCAGTTGTGTGCAGCTTGCCAACTGTGCTCCTGTGAAAACTAATGACTATATAGGCCAGAGTGCAAGGCTCTGCTGGGCACTTGGGTGTTCTCTGTTGTGTGTACTTTGTCTTTCATGTGTTTATGTCTCTTCAAGTAATAAAGTTACAGTGTTCTTGGGTTCGAACACACAGCGTCTTTGAATGTTGAAGAACATATGTGAAAGCATTGTTAGCATCCGGCTTCTGCCTTATGATATAGTAATGCAAAAATTCTGTGTAGCTGTGTTTGAACACAGCCATATAGTCTTCTTCTGGAAAGAGTCATTATAAGGTCATTAGCTGACATCAATTCACTTGGTTTGGTTGTTTTACATCTCTGACTAAATGGCTGTGGTCTGCTGAAGTAATGAAGTCTTTTCAATGGCATTTACTATAGAAATTTCTTTAGGCAAAGATGATTAAATGTCTGCCTTGTACAAGATTCCAAATGGCTCCCAGGTCCCATGTAACACTATTGTATCATCAATTTTAAGCCAACACTCCCCTGCTGATGACTTAAATTCACTTTTATGATTTCAGTCGTGAACAGCTAACACTGCAACCAAGTTTCTAGATTGATGTGGAACTTGCCGCACATCCAACAGCCTCATTTCCTCCCTGTCTGTCAGAGATGATGACTGAATACTGCTTTTTCCCCACTGCCATTATAGTTTGTTTTCCTGCTGTCTTTACACCACTTAGTCTGTCAGATTTAAGAAAGTCGTAAAATACTGTGAACAGTTTGTTACACACCTTGTAGCTACAATGTCGACCCACTATGTTGCTGAACCTGCTTCAAGTTAATAGGCTTCTGCACAGACAGATATTATCACAGCATTAGCAGCTGCACAACTTTCCTGGCTTCTGTTTTGATTTTTATTTGGTGTCCTGTCAGAAATCCACTGTTTTGAGTCCTCCACCCAATGACCCTTTCATTTACAATGAAAAGCACCACTTTTTCTGGACTCATTTTCAATGAACTTGCTATTTCCATCTGGTTTTTGGTTACTTACGTTTACCATTAATGCTTCCTTTGGCATTTTGCCACTGTTCAGATTCTTCATAAAATTCCTTGTAAACATACATAACTGTGCTGTCAGTTCATCAAATGTCCTTTTCTCATTCTTGTTAACGTAAGATCTGGTAAAACATATTCATTTTCAGCTTTAAGTCCACTGTTCAACTCCTTCCAAAAAACTTTTAAGTTTTGCTTTGTGTGGGTGAAACATCTTCACCCAGTTTCCAGCAAAAGGAGAAACAGTCTATACAGATTTTGAACAATTGATCCTTCGATGAGACTTCAGACTTCTGCTTTAAGCTATCGCTATCACTAGCTGTTTCCTTGTCCATTACCTCTTGATACACTTCATCAATAATTGCACTAGTTATCATACACTTTGCATAACTGTTTGCCTTTTAATACAAATTGAAATGTTCCTTGTGCTTTTTGGATTGTAGATCTGTTGCACTGCCTTTCAGTGGTTTCAGCTTCACTAATCTTTTATCAGTGACATCCAGTGCACCTTCATGGTAATCCAGTAAGTCACTTCTTTTGCAAACTGGCCAATCCATTTCTCCAATTATCAGTTTAATATTCTTTGACGTATCCATTCCTGCAAAACTTTATCTCAAAACACTGTATGTGGCCTGAAGTTTCGAGAACATACCTTCACCGAGGAGTCAAGCAGTATATTGCCCACTCCTATGTATATCTCGCGAAGAGACCATGAGGATAAAATCAGAGAGATTACAGCCCACACAGAGGCATACCGACAATCTTTCTTTCCATGAACAATATGAGACTGGAATAGAAGGGAGAACCGATAGAGGTATTCAGGGTACCCTCCGCCACACACCGTCAAGTGGCTTGTGGAGTATGGATGTAGATGTAGATGTAGATGTAGATACTTGCTTTCTGTTGAAAAAGTTAAATACTGCACTGAACATTTCATTTATTTCACATTTTACAAAGACACTCTTTGATAAACAACACAGTTGCATTATTTACCTTTCTAAAAATTCTACAGCAGAAGTGCTGTGAACTGCATTTGATACTTCATCAAATACAGACATATGTAATAATATTTACCACAGCTGTGATCGTTAGTGACAACAGTGTCTGTTCCTTCAGACAGGCATGCATGTATCATCAAGACTAATCTCAGCAGTCCTGGAAGAAAACCGAGCGAGGTGGCGCAGTGGTTAGCACACTGGACTCGCATTCGGGAGGACGACGGTTCAATCCCGTCTCCAGCCATCCTGATTTAGGTTTTCCGTGATTTCCCTAAATCGTTTCAGGCAAATGCCGGGATGGTTCCTTTGAAAGGGCACGGCCGATTTCCTTCCCAATCCTTCCCTAACCCGAGCTTCCGCTCCGTCTCTAATGACCTCGTTGTCGACGGGACGTTAAACACTAACCACCACCACCACCACCACCACCACCACTTAGAAGAAATTTTCAGACCCCTGGGAAAACAAAGAAGGAATATATGTTAATGTAATATATCCAAACCCTCTCCTTTCTGCTGAAGATAACGTATTGTTTGGATCTAGTACAGACAAACTTCACCATTTAATGGAAGAACTTACAGAGCAATCTTAAAAGTAGGTCTGAATATCAGTTACAACAAAAGTAAAACAATGCATAACACAAACTGCCATAACCATTAACATACAAGATTCCTGAACATACGGGCTAGCAAGAAACTTCCAGATGACTGGATCGTGGCCATTATCCACCCAGCTCAAAAAAAAGGAAGCAAAAAAGAGTCTGGTAACTAGAGAGGCATATTGTTCCTGTAGTCTTACACAAAATCTTTTCTAACACCCTCGAATGACATGTAATGATTGCAGGACTTCGTGAGTTACGGGAATCTCAAGTAGGCTGCAAAGCATAGAGATTTTGTGTTGAACAAATAGAAAAGCTCAAGACCGCCATCCAATACAGCAACAAATGAGGCAGGCAGAATGTAATCGGCTACCTTTGTAGACTTCCAAACAGTGTATTACTCAGTAGATAGAAACTATCTTTCAAATTCTAAGATAACTAAGACTTAATGAAAAGATCAAAAGGTTGGTGCAGGCCACCCTGTATAACACTAAATCCAATGTAAAGTTTAGAGGAAAACTTTCAGAGAGACCCTGATCAATACAGGGGTGACGAAAGGTGACAGTATTTCATGTACATTATTTAACTGCATTCTGGAAAAAACTGTCAGGGAACATGTAATGTGACATTTAAAATTTGTACAACCCGCAGGGCACCAAACGTACAAGACATTTTCGAGACATTCCATTCCCTTACAAGCCGTTGTTAACAACAAATATCTGTAGGTCTATATCCATTATTTGATGATTTATTGGAGAACAGAGAAATGAATGACAGCAGCCTGTGAGTCAAAGTAGCAATGTACTTTTAAATTTCATGTTGCATTAGAAATGTAAATTGCAGAATGAATGCAGGAAGAGCATTCAAAGGGATGATATGAATACATGGTGAAGGGAATATAGAGACTGAATTACACTACTGACCATTAAAATTGCTACACCAAGAAGAAATGCAGATGATAAACGGGTATTCTTTGGACAAATATATTATACTAGAACTGACATGTAATTACATTTTCACGCAATTTGGGTGCATAGATCCTGAGAAATCAGTACCCAGAACAACCACCTCTGGCCATAATAACGGCCTTGATATGCCTGGGCATATCTTGGATGGCGTGTACAGGTACAGCTGCCCATGCAGCTTCATCACGATACCACAGTTCATCAAGATGTGACTGGCGTATTGTGATGAGCCAGTTGCTAGGCCACCATTGACCAGATGTTTTCAATTGGTGAGAGATGTCGGGTGATACACCAATATGGCGATGAGGAATACACGCTTCCAATGTGCGTTCACCGTGATGTCGCCAAACATGGATGCGACCATCATGATGCTGTAAACAGAACCTGGATTCATCCAAAAAAATGACGTTTTGCCATTTGTGCACCCAGGTTCGTCATTGAGTACACCATCGCAGGTGCTCCTGTCTGTGATGCAGCATCAAGGGTAACCGCAGCCATGGTCTCCGAGCTGATAGTCCATGCTGCTGCAAACATCATCGAACTGTTCGTGCAGATGGTTGTTGTCCTGCAAACTTCCCCATCTGTTGACTCAGGGATCGAGACGTGGCTGCACCATCTGTTACGGCCATGCGGATAAGATGCCTGTCATCTCAACTGCTAGTGATACTAGGCCATTGGGATCCAGCACAGCAGTCCGTATTACCCTCCTGAACCCACCAATTCCATATTCTGCTAACAGTCATTGGATCTCGAGCAATGCAAGCAGCAGTGTCGCGATACGATAAACCCAATCCCGATAGGCTACAATCCAACCTTTATCAAAGTCGGAAACATGATGGTACTCATTTCTCCTCCTTACACGAGGCAATTGCTGTTTGTGCATGAGAAATTGGTTGGAAACTTTCCTCATGTCAGCACGTTGTAGGTGTCGCCACTGGCTCCAACCTTGTGTGAATGCTCTGAAAAGCTAATCACTTGCATAACACAGCATCTTCTTCCTGTCGGTTAAGTTTCACGTCTGTAGCACGTCATCTTCGCGGTGTAGCAATTTTAATGGCCAGTAGTGTAGATAGCAATTTTCAAAGATAGACATTTCAAGAAAAGGGAAGGATTTAGAAGGGACAAGTAGGCATCACTGAAAATAGGATTTTTAAGTGAGTCCATTTATTCATAAGTGTTGTGTTTTAATACGTAAGAATAATAGTTGAAAACTTTTTCCTGTGTGTCTTTCATTGTGTTGTGTGTTTCAGCTGTTGGACCAATGGCCAGATGCTGAAAGCTCAACTCCTAATTCTTCCAGCCCTGACTCATGGGCTAGTTTGGGGATTGATTCATCTGAACCCACTCTGGAGTACGTTAGAGATCTTGTCAACACATACGTAAGTCTCACATTTTAAGCAATTGTTATATACCTTTGACAATATTTGAGAGTATTTACTGGTTGTTTTTAGCATTTTCAGCCGGCCGGGGTGGCCGAGCAGTTCTAGGCGCTACAGCCTGGAACTGTGTGACCGCTATGGTTGCAGGTTCGAATCCTGCCTTGGGCATGGATGTATGTGATGTCCTTAGGTTAGTTAGGTTTAAGTATTTCTAAGTTCTAGGGGACTGATGACCTCCAAAGTTAAGTCACATAGTGCTCAGAGCCATTTGAACCATTTTTTAGCATTTTCAATGGTATCATGCTACTAGCAGTTTTCCCTACAACTTGTTTTGTGAATTTCCAGTATATTTTTGTTGCATGAAACAATGTAATAGTTGTTATCACTGTTGAGTGTCTATTTACCAAGCGGTGTTCTCCAACCAACAGCTTGCCAGGTTGTCTCATATGTGTGCATTTGGTGTTCAGTGAAACTTTAGTCAGAAGTTCCGACTGTTTGGGCTGAATGACACAAACCACATTGGCTAAGGTGTAGGAGTTACTAGCAATATGTAGAGGCCTAGATTGTACGATACTGTGTGTAAGTGATGTAATTTGGGCAGATAAGTGCATATGCCAGGGACTTGTGTTAAGAACTAGAAATTTCCATTTGTCACACGGTACGTTGTAACAGGTTGGTAAATGCAAAGCTGGAAAGTAACAGTAAATTTCTTCAATGTGAAATGCTTCTGTTATTAATATAAAAGAGTTAACTGAGAAAAAATGTCTTAACATAACTGAATAACAAAGAAATACCAAATAATAGTGCTATTTAAAATTTTTCCTGTGTGTCAGTAAGTTTAAATGAAAAATATTGCACTTTCATTCTTTGTACTATCTTAACAATGGGAATAAGTTTGTCTTTGCAGTTAAGAGTTTTTGGAATGTAAACATCCAAATGTGACAGTGTTAAGTTATGATCTGTTTATTACTGTGTTCGGTGTGCCATAAAAACAAGTTTCCAGCAAAATTATAAATAAAAACAATAATGAAGTGATTTAAACACACAATTCAAGATTTACACTAAGATAAATGAAACCTTCTGTACAGGGTTAAATTTCAGTACATTACCTCACTGGAGTGACACACCCAGCAAATAATCCTCAGCACATTTCCAATTAATATACTTGTAACTGTACATGATGATTGGCAGCGTACTGCATAATATTAGTAAAAAGTGACTGAAGCAGTAAAAATTATTTTGTATGTTTATAATGCAGTTGCTGACCTCAGTCAGTTCCATACATCATGGATGTTATATTTTTCAGTAGCGTTCTGAGAAAAGAGCATCCCCCCCCCCCCCCCCCCAAGGATTCTCATTATAAATCATGAAGCATTTCTATTATAAAAGTCAGACTTAGTGGAACTGCAGATCCCATTAACGACAAGTAAGAACTGAACTCAATAGCGACAAGCCACCCTGCAGGGAGTCTTCCCAGTGTGTGTTTTGATTTAGCCAACCAGTAACAAATCTAGCAACACACTTCTAAATTTCTTTGAAGTCTTCCATTGATATTGCCTACTGGGGATGCCAAACATTCGAATAGTGCCCAAGAATGGATCTCACAAGTGTTCTGTATGTCGTCTTCCATATAGATGAGCTATACTTTCCTAAAATTCTCCTAGTAAACTGAAATTGGCATTGCTCCCTCCTTACAACTGACTCTACAGGCTTATTCTATTTCATGTCACTTTGAAGTGTTACATCTAAATTTTAATTGCTGTGACTGTATCAAGACGCACATCACTAATGCTGTATTCGAACATTGCGGGATTGTTTTTCCTACTTATATGCATTAACTTACATTTTCCCACATGTAGATCAAGCTGCCATTCATCACACCAATTGTAAATTCTAACCAAGTCATCCTGTATCCTCCTACAGCCAGTCGAAGGTGACACTTTCCTAGACATGACAGCATCACCAGCAAGCAGTCACAGACTGCTGCTCACTACTGCTTAACCATCATACAGCAATAGCAAGAAAAATTTATGAAAATAGACTCACTGATTATGTGGATGATCAGTGAGATGTCAAGATTTCTATATGTTTTTTGAGTCAGTGTGTTAAAAATTATGTCATGTCCAAAAAACCAGTGCTTGGACTGTATAATTTGATGTTCATACATTTTCCAGCTTTTGATTATTACTTTTCATGTTATGACCTGTTACTGCAGCCACCTTTGCACCAATTCATTACTTTACAAACAATTGTTTTTAGTTAAAAACATGTTGTTGTTGTGGTCTTCAGTCCTGAGACCGGTTTGATGCAGCTCTCCATGCTACTCTATCCTGTGCAAGCTTCTTCATTTCCCAGTACCTACTGCAACCTACATCCTTCTGAATCTCCTTAGGGGATTCATCTCTTGGTCTCCCTCTACGATGCCCTCCAAAGCTAAATTGGTGATCCCTTGATGCCTCAGGACATGTCCTACCAACCGATCCCTTCTTTTAGTCAAGTTGTTCCAGAAACTTCTCTTCTCCCCAATCCTATTCAATACCTGCTCATTAGTTATGTGATCTACCCATCTAATCTTCAGCATTCTTCTGTAGCACCACATTTCGAAAGCTTCTATTCTCTTCTTGTTCAAACGATTTATTGTCCATGTTTCACTTCCATACATGGCTACACTCCATACAAATACTTTCAGAAACGACTTCCTGACATTTAAATATATACTAGATGTCAACAAATTCAGAAACGTTTTCCTTGCCATTGCCAGTCTACATTTTATATCCTCTCTACTTCAACCATCATCAGTTATTTTGCTCCCCAAATAGCAAAACTCCTTTACTACTTTAAGTGTCTCATTTCCTAATCTAATTCCCTCAGCATCACCCGACTTAATTCGACTACATTCCATTATCCTCGTTTTACTGTTGTTGATGTTCATCTTATATCCTCTTTTCAAGACACGGTCCATTACGTTCATCTGCTCTTCCAAGTCCGTTGCTGTCTCTGACAGAATTACAATGTCATCGGCAAATCTCAAAGTTTGTATTTCTTCTCCATGGATTTTAATACCTACTCCGAATTTTTCTTTTGTTTCCTTTACTGCTTGCTCAATATACAGATTGAACAACATCGGGGAGAGGCTACAACCCTGTCTCACTCCCTTCCCAACCACTGCTTACCTTTCATGTCCCTCGACTCTTAACTGCCATCTGGTTCCTGTACAAATCGTAAATGCTTTTCGCTCCATGTATTTTACCCCTACCACCTTTAGAATTTGAAAGAGAGTATTCCAGTCAACATTGTCAAAAGTTTTCTCTAAGTCTACAAATGCTAGGAATGTAGGTTTGCCTTTCCTTAATCTAGCTTCTAAGATAAGTCGTAGTGTCAGTATTGCCTCACGTGTTCCAATATTTCTACGGAATCCAAACTGATCTCCCCCGAGGTCGGGTTCTACTAGTTTTTCCATTCGTCTGTAAAGAATTCGTGTTAGTATTTTGCAACTGTGACTTATTAAACTGATAGTTCGGTAATTTTCACATCTGTCAACACCTGCTTTCTTTGGGATTGGAATTATTATATTCTTCTTGAAGTCTGAGGGTATTTCGCCTGCCTCATACATCTTGCTCACCAGATGGTAGAGTTTTGTCAGGACTGGCTCTCCCAAGGCTGTCAGTAGTTCTTAATGGAATGTGGTCTACTCCCGGAGCTTTGTCGCGACTCAGGTCTTTCAGTGCTCTGCCAAACTCTTCACGCAGTATCATATCTCCCATTTCATCTTCATCTACATCCTCTTCCATTTCCATAATATTGTCCTCAAGAACATCGCCCTTGTATAGACCCTCTAAATACTCCTTCCACCTTTCTGCTTTCCCTTCTTTGCTTAGAACTGGGTTTCCATCTGAGCTCTTGATATTCATACAAGTGGCTCTCTTTTCTCCCAAGGTCTCTTTAATTTTCCTGTAGGAAGTATCTGTCTTACCCCTAGTGAGATAAGCCTCTACATCCTTACGTTTATCCTCTAGCCATCCCTGCTTAGCCATTTTGCACTTCCTGTCGATCTCATTTTTGAGACCTTTGTATTCCTTTTTGCCTGCTTCATTTACCGCATTTTTATATTTTCTCCTTTCATCAATTAAATTCAATATTTCTTCTGTTACCCAAGGATTTCTACTACCCCTCGTTTTTTTACCTACTTGCTCTTCTGCTGCCTTCACCACTTCATCCCTCAAAGCTACCCATTCTTCTTCTACTGTATTTCTTTCCCCCATTCCTGTCAATTGTTCCCTTATGCTCTCCCTGAAACTTTGTACAACCCCTGGTTCTTTCAGTTTATCCAGGTCCCATCTCCTTAAATTCCCGCCTTTTTGCAGTTTCTTCAGTTTTGATCTACAGTTCATAACCAATAGATTGTGGTCAGAGTCCACATCTGCCCCTGGAAATGTCTTACATGTCAAATGAAAATTATATTACCACAGTGCGAAATTATTTACTAGTAATGATGCATACTGAATGTCCCAGTAACTGTTTTTGTAATGTACCAGTCTTTTATGATTTCATCATTTTTGAAAAAAATGGCTTTTTCTCCAAGTATTAATATGTATTGAATTTGGTGTATAGGAAATTTCAAAGAACTCAATGTAATGATTGATTTACTAATGAAGATTGTGTGTTTTTTACGTGTACAGCACCAGGAATTGGGCACTCTTGAAGCAGAACTACAGAAAAGACTGCAGGCAATGAGTGAACACCATTCTAGAGTTGAATCTATTAACAATGAGCTTCAAGAAATGTGCTCAAAGATGCAGGTTTGTTCAACTCTACTATATGATCTGAAGTTAATGTTGACTATCATTTTATGTTCCATAAAACTTTTAGTTCGTAAAATTTTAATATAATGTAAAATTGAGGTATTTCCAGATGTAAGTAGCTCGAGGATATTTCAAAACATTTCCGTATTTTCTCTTTCCTTCAAGGGAGGTTCAAAAGAATTTGAAAAAATGAAGACATGTTTGGCCCAAAGAACACAGGAGCAGTTACAAGAGATAATGCTACGGAAACAGTCGTAAGTTATGACATACTTGTTAATGTGTGCAGAGTTTGTTCTAAGTGCATTATACATCTTCATCAGTTCACAAAATTTTCTATTTCTTTTGCACTGTGTTTTAAAAGCTTTATAACTGAACAATCTTTTGGGTTTTAATTTCATCTATTAGACAGGTTAATAATGGTTCTAGCATGAATTAAGGCATTCTGAAGACATACAGTCTATGTAAATACCAGATATTCACTTGTTCAGTAATAAATCTAATGGTGTGAGAAGATTTGTTACTTCAAGATATTCATTTCGTCAGGGGACTTAAGATCTACATCCTTCTTCTTTCTGGAACCTAGTATATTTATTAAAGACAGGCTATAATCTTTGTGAAGCCCAGGGATGATGAATAGGAACAGCATTTCACAAATAACCAAATTTAAAAACTTGGATTTCAAAGAGGAGTGGTGGTTGCAGGGACAGCAACCACTCTCCTTCTGTCCTATAATTCTGTCCGAGTGGTGCAGGCTCAGCATTCGGTTGCTGGGTACGGGTTTGGCGACCCCGGGTTCCTGAGCTGGGGACTGATAAGCGCCATCGGTCCTCCATTACCGTAAGCTCCAGGCATGGTTCAGCAACCACCATGCAGTGCAGCGGTGGACTGTTGTTTCGGAGAACGGGCACTTCGGCTACACTGCCTGGACCACGAGTAAGGTACACACCTCTATAAAAAACCACTCAGCCTTAAGGTGTGCTACTTGCTGATGAGATGAATGGCTGTTGAGGTAAAACAGTCTCCAACGGGCAACCTGTAGGGTGCCTGCTGTCCCCCTGTTGTATAAGGCTTGATCAGGCATGCAGGGCTCTGCCTGGGTCAACAGTTGTTTCCCTAGCATCTCGTGGAATCCCTCTGGAACGGTCTCATCAAACTACTACAAACTGCTACTACTGATGGGACAGGTGTACCGTCAGGTAATACCCACACCGGCTCATCAAAGAGAGCTCGGTTGGTCAGTCCTCCCAAAAAGTCTCAGAACCATAGTAACAGGTCATTAGTGTGCCATAACACTTTCATTGTAGTCAAGTGAACAGGGGGAACCTTTGAGAAGCTCTACCCTTTATATATTCATGAGGCATTTGAAGGTATTGCTGGCTCTTCAAAAAGTGCCAGACAACTTTGTAATGGAACACTTCTAGTTGAAACTGCTAATTCAAACCAAGTATCTAAGCTTCTGGGATTACCCAGTCAAGGCTAAGTTGCATAACACCCTTAACGTTAGTAAGGGCATGGTTACCTGCTCCGATATAATGGAGGTGGACCCCACAGAGTTACATGAAGAATGGAAAAATATGGGTGTCATGGAAGTGCAGAACTATATGAGGGGAGTCAGTGACAAATTGGAAAAATCTGCAAAGTTTATTCTAACATTTAGTACTCCAGAATTATCTAAACATATCCTCACAGGCTTTATCTGTCTTAAGGTTCACCCGTTTGTTCCTAACCCAATGTGATGCTTCCAATGCCAAAGATTTGCCCATACCACTATGGGATGTAATGGGAGGGCTACATGTGGCAACTGTGGAGGCTCAGCTCATGAATCAGAAATTCTTGTACACTTCCTCTGAAATGTTTAAACTGCTCCAGGGATCATCCAGTGTGGAGCAGAAAGTGTGACGTTTACAAAGAGGAAAGGAAAATTCATGAGTTGAAAGTCTAGAGATGTGTACCCTATTGTGAAGCTAAAATAGCTTTTAAAGCTGTGCAACCTCTGGTTTTTGCTACTTCTTTTGGATCAGCCCTTAACACACCAATCGGCAAGTGTGATGCCTCCACACAAACTCAGACCACAGATTCAAGTATGAGCACATGCACTTGTCGGTGTACCTGCGGGGGAAACACTACACTTGAAACAGAAGTCATTCGGAAGCCTTTGGCAACGGGATTACCATCTAAGCCATATACCACTGCCCATCATCAGAAGCCTACTAAACTGTCCCCTCAACCCAAGCAACCACCTCCTTCTATAAGTAAAGAAATACGTCCTTTGAAAAGTATTTCCAACTTGAAGAAAGTGGTAGTTAAACCTTTGTATCAGTGAGCTCTCTCCCTCTCTGATGTGGACTATGCTCTTGAGCATATGGACTTCCAGTCAGAAGAACCAGAGAGCCGGGGACTGGCAAACATTCCCCCTGACCTCCCAGGTAAAACACTGCCTCCAAGGGAGAAAGAAAGGAACAACCTTCAGTAAACAATGGCTTCCACAGGGACTTCCATGTAGCAGTGGATTTTAAGTGGCTATCGCTCACATTTAGAAGAATTACCGCTCCTGGTCGAGGAGAAACCGTTCTGCATCTGCGTACAAGAAACGCATCTTAAAGTCACCGACACACTAGCATTACGGGGTCACCACCCCTACAGGAAGTACAATATTACCGGAGACATAGCTAAAGGTGGAGTGGCTGTTTTCATTGATGACAGATGACCCTTCTCCTTTCTCTCTTACCATGACCTTACAAGCATTTTCCTTGAAAGTTTTAGCACCACATTGTGTATCTTCCACCTATCTATGATTTGGATGCAGATGCACAGACAGAACTCTCCAGGTACTCCCACGTCCATTCCTCCTTGTGGGGGACTCCAGTGCACAAAATGTGCAGTGGGGCTCATCTAATAGTTGCTTCAGGGGTCATATGATCGAGCGACTTGTCCATTCTTAGAATATCTGCCTTCTGAACGTGGGTCAGACGACACACTTTTCCACAGCTACAGGATCTTTTTCTGCCACTGACCTTTGTTTCTGTTCCCCAACTATAGCAGACTCAGTTCAACGAGAAGTGGCTACAGATATACATTCTAGTGACCACTTCCTGGTGTGAATCCATCTGCCGAGCAGGACGGTGGCTGACAGGAGACCACAAAGATGGCTGATGCAAAGGGCAAATTTGTTGCAGACAGTCAACAGGCTATTTATGAACAAAATGATGTGCACAGGAGATGGTGGCCCATATCACTTATGAGATCCAACGGGCTGCCGCAGAGTCCATCCCCCGATCCAGTAACCACCTCAGACGATGGCCTGTACATTGGTGGAATGACAACAGTCGATTGGCAACCTGGCCAGATGAACAGCTCTGTAGAACTTCAAACACCGTCCAACTACAGAAAACCTTTATGCCTTGAGATCTGTGAGAGCACATGTGAGGTGATTGACAAAAGAACAGAAGAGGGCTTCCTGGAATGAATTCATGACTTCCATCAATCGGTCCAGTTCCACTGCGCAAGTTTGGGACTCAATAAGGCAGATGTCTGTTAAGGGCAATACAAATCCCCTCAAGGCCTTGTCAAGTAATGGGGTCTTGATGGACATGCCAGAAGACATGGCTCAGGGTTTAGCTGAACACTTTTTTACTGTCACTGTGACATCCAGACAAGCTCCTGCTTTACAGGTGTTCTGTAGTACTGTGGAGATGAGTAAACTCTCACATAATGAGGAAGTATACAACCTTCTGTTCTCAATTTGGGAAACTGAATCAGCTTTATCTGCAGCCAGAGACACTGCTTCAGGACCTGATAAGATCCATTGCTTCATCATTTGTGCCATGAAGTGAAAAGATAGTTCCTCTCTTACTTCAACCAGATCTGGTTTGATGGACAGTACCCCATGACTTGGAAGGAGGCAATATTAATTCCATTCTGGAAACCAGGCAAGGATTGTAGTGCCCCATAACAGTTACTGGAGTGTGGCCCTTACCAGTTGTATGGGTAAGACTCTTGAACAAGTGGTCAACCACCACCTTGTCTGGCTGCTCAAATCCTGAGGTCACCTGGACTGCTCCCAGTGGCGTTTTAGGTGCTACCATTCCACCATTGTTAGGGTAAGAGCTGTATTAGAAATGCCATTAGATAAAGAATCGGAAACCGTTTCAACTAAAGTTACTAAATACCCCGATTTTGCTATACTACACAATAACGTTCAGTCACTCACAGATAAAATTTCCATGTTGGAAACACTACTCCAGTATGCACTAAATGATTATATAAAAAATATCGGTCTTTCATTATTAACCTTCCTGAGCTCTCTTACATTTGAAAATATAACATTAGGATGACTCACGAGATAATGAAAATGGATACAAAGTAAATTAATATAATTTTTTTACATATATGTTATGTTTTATACTTTTTATGAACATTTCAAATTTTAGAATAATTGACAATGCAACAGAAACTGCTTGCAGTGCATGCTTGTAGTCTGAAGACGATCAGTGACTGATCGAATCCCAATATGGCATTGTGACAAAAAAATTGTGAGTGTGACAAAAAAATTCAAAAAAGCATAAGAACATGTCACACTTAAAATTACAACTAGCATGCCATTTCAAAAATAAATATTTTTAGGACTCTTCATTTGATAACATAAACAGTTACTACCACTTGTTCAGTGTACTGCAAGGTCTCCCCCCCCCCCCTCCCCCCACCCCACCCTCCCCCTCGTCCCCCTCCGAGATATTCAGTGTTAGTATCATTCACGTAACAGTCTTGAGCTCTTCATTCAGGGATACAGGGATATTGTGAATTTAAACCACATGTGCATTGACCTCCACATAGCTCGGTAGAGAAAAATATGATACTGAGTGTGCATCCAGTGTTGATGGCGCATAATACTTTCAAACATCAATTCCCTAATATAATACCTTTGTCTCTGTTGTACATTTATGCAGATTATCACTGGATCTGAAAAGGGCCACAGTAGTCTCTCCATCTATACCTTCTACTGAAGAGACAGTGCTACCCACATTGTCAAGCTCAGTAGGCACTGGAGACACATTTCACACTGCAACTTCACCATGCTCAGAGAAGAATGACAATGAGTACCAGCCAGTCAGCAACAACTCCACCAGCTCTTTTGAGCATGTGTCCCCACTAACCGAGTGTCGTGCAAGTCCATATCACAACAACAAGTTGAACAAAGTAAGTGAATTTAGATCTGAATTATCAATACAGTGAACAACATGATGTCTCTCCTTTGTCCCTGATTTTACTTGTAATTAACATATGTGGTGCATAAATTCAATGTCATATAAAAGTCTTCATAATCTAGATTATTTATTTGGAATAATGATGTATACTGTAAGTGATTGTAGTTTCCTAGCATAAACAGTAACAAAAAAAATTGCAGAGAAAAAATGTTTATATTTATTTCTAGTATTGAATGGAAGTAAGTGTACTGCAGTAATCATGATTTATTATTATTATTATTGTTGTTGTTGTTGTTGTTGTTGTGTCAGCTACTGTGGAAGTCAGCACAAACACAAACAAGGAAGGAGAGAAGTTGCAGTGGCAGTGGTAGGAGTCCAAAGTGATCTGTACAAAACACTTGGACATTAATGCGAAACTTTATTTCTAAAAAGGAAAGAAACATAACTTCTTTTTATGGAGTAGCTTAATGTGCTTCTTGTGCCTCCTACATGCAATTACATTTATACACTATTACTACTTGTAGAATGCAGGCTAACTTATTGCTCAGTACTAATGCTTTCAAAGTCTGTGACTGAACTGGGGCCGACTAGCGATGGGCAGCTGCTCTGCAGCTACTCTGTCTTGCTGAAGATGTGGAACTGCCTGCTCTCTCCATTGGTGTGTGGGTTGGTGCCTTCTTGATACCGTTTCACGGTGCCGCACTGTTAGATGGGCAAACTCTCCCCCCCCCCCCCCCCCCCCCCCCCCAATATCCTCGCCATTGCATGTAGGGAGCCATCTCACAACAGTCGGGGAGGGGGGAGGGCCAGGAGGCAGGAAATGGGGTGTGGCATGAGGAAATGGGACCGAAGCCGAGCCCCGGCTGCACCCCAACATCTGTCCTGTGCTCCAAGAGGAATGTCGGTCAGAAAACACCCAAAAAGGTGCCCACCCTCTTCCTGAGACAGTCTGACAAAAATGGAGAGGATGGCGATGACGATGATGCCAGGTCCACAACGGGTGCTGAGGCAAGTGCTGGGAAGTTGAGCTTTTGCAGTGGCGATGGCGATGGGTCCAGCTCCATTGGTTCCATGGGCAGTGCCGAAGTGGACCGTGGAGGTGGCCGCAAGATCCCTGTAGGATGCAAATCTGTGGACAGAAAATTTGTGGAAGAATCTCCCAATCGATGAGCACAGATCTGTTTCGGTGGGTGGCACAGCACCTGAATACATGCAAGCACACAAATTTTGAAGAACTGTTCTTCTCTGCCAGTGCTTAGTGTGACCAAAAGCTCTGAAAAGAAAAGAATCATTAGGCGCAAAGCAATACTTATGGAGCATGGAGGAGGGGGGGGGGGGCTGTGCACTGCAGTGATTTGAGCAACTGGAGCAACGTGCGGTGGTGCTGGCCATGTAGAAGCCACCGGCAATGGACAGTTGTGGGGCTGGGTGCGGTACACTGTGAGGAAGAGCAGCAGTGCCTGCTCTTGTCGTATGGGAGGCACGTAGTTTGTTCATCTGTTGCTTGAACATACGCACAAATTGTTCAGCTTCTCCATTTGACTGAGGATGAAATGCTGCACTGGTAAGGTGCGTAAAACCACTGACTGTAAAAAAATTGTTCAAAGTCCTGAGCCATAAACTGTTGTCCATTGTCTGCAATCAACTCTTGAGGCAAATATGACAAAGCCTGAATGGTACTGCACAGCACAGTCAAGTTCATGGGCACTGCAAATGGATATTTGCTAAAACAGTCCACAACAATAGGCCAACAAGTGTTCCAAAAGGGGCTAACACAATCAATATGCACTCGTTACCACAGCGATTGAGACTTTGGCCAAGCTGAAAATGTCTGTTGCAGGACCGATAGAGTTTCAGCACAACCACGGCGCTGTGACGTCATCTGTTCAATTTGAGCATCCGTGCCTGGTCAAGTATAGTGCTGACATAGTGCTTGTGCATACGATTCCCCAATGTCCTTGCTGGGGTAATCGCAGCACATATTTTTGCAACACTTTAGGAATAAGCACTTGCAATTGTCCCGAGTCATTTTACAATAAAAACACACTTTGCTGGATGGGGAGGCGAAGCTGATGAGCAAAATATCAGTGCACAAAAGAATTCTGAATGTTTTTCACTAAACGAGGCAAAGCAGTATGGATTTAGTGCAAAAAAAAAGGTTCAAGTTAGGGTCTGCTTCTGACTAGCCTGTGTAGGAGCAATAACACCATTATCCTGCCAGTAGAAAAGTGCAGCATCTTGCGCATCGATCTGACATGTGGCATTAGGATTGAATTCAGAATCAGGACCAGCAAGAAGCCAAGGAAGATCATCTGCATTTGAATGCTTTGACGTGGGCTGGTACTGTATTTCATACTGATATTTTGACAATAACAAAACTCAATGTTGCAGCTTCTGAATTGTATGTGGCAGAGCAGGTTTGGACAAATGAAACAAAGACTGAAGTGGCGTATGGTCTAGGCAAGACTTCCGACCAAACATATAATGGTGAAACTTTGTCATACCATTAATAATAGCAATTAGGGAATAGTTACATTGAGTCTTGGACAGTAACTTGAACATGAAAGATATCGGCCTGACCTGTGAGTGAAGTCTGTGTGAGAGCACAGTTCCAAACTCGTACAAAGAAGCACCCACTCCGAAAACCACAGACTGAGCAGGATCAAAATATCAAAATGAACAAGGCATGTGTCACTCAGAAAGGCATTTTTAAGTTTCTGGAATACATCCTGACACTCTTTGGTCCGAATGAAATGCACATTCTTCCAGCACGTTGCAACGGATCTGCAATCTGGGCTTCATTGGCTATAAACTGGATATAATATGTCATTAAACAATGGAAAATCCAGGACAGAATGTAACAGTATTATGAAAAGGAAAGTTGCTTCTCACCATTAGTGTGGTTTCAGTTGCCTGAGACTGCAGTCCTGTGTGTGTGTGTGTGTGTGTGTGTGTGTGTGTGTGTGTGTGTGTGTGTGTGTGCGCGCGCGCCTTTGTGTGTGCATGTGTGCACATGCAGACGTGTTTATGTCTGTCTATTGTTGACAAAGGCCTTAACGGCCGAAAGCTATAATTGTGGAACTATTTTCGTTGTGCCCATCTGCGACTCAGCATCTCCGCTATATGGTGAGTAGCGACATTCCTTCTTATAATATTGTTATAGTATGACATTGTAATATGTCTGCAATTCCATTATATTCCACAAGGCAGGGAGGATCTGGATGGCCAGCAAATTTGGGTGAGGGGTTGAATGCCTTGGGTATTAAGAACATGGGCCACGTACTGAATCTCGGTCTGAAAAAAGTCACATTTGTCCAGGTGACGCTTCAAACTTGCAGCTGTAAGTACTTGAAAAGCATATGAAGGCTGCTCGTATGTTCCTCTGGTGTATGTCATGACACCACAGCATCATCCAAGTAATTTGAACAGAATGGAACTTTTGCAATAAGCTGTTCTAAGTAGTGTTGGAATATGGCAGTTACGGAAGTACTACCAAAGGGCAAGCACAAAAACTTGAACAACCCTAAATGTGTGTTGACCACAAACACTTTTGAGACACCTCATCTAGGGGAATTTGCAAATACACATCACATAAGTCAGTTTTTGAAAAATAGAGGCCTGCACCACGCCTGTCCACTAATTCCTCAGAGTGAGGTAAGGGATAAGTATCAGTTATTGTTTGTAAAAATCAAACAATGGAAAATCCAGGGTGGAATGTAACAATATTATGAGAAGGAAAATCGCTACTCACCACACAGCGGAGATGCTGAGTCGTGGATAGGCACAACAAAAAGATTTTCACACTTAAAAGCTTTCGGCTAATGGCTGCGCACACACACACACACACACACACACACACACACAGACACGCAAACACAACTAAAACACACGACTGCAGTCTCTGGCAACTGAAACCACACTGTGAGCAGCAGTACCAGTGCATGATGGGAGTGGTGACTGGGTGGGGGAAAGGAGGAGGCTGGGGTGGGGAGGGGAGGGATGTATGGTGGGGATGGCAGACAGTGAAGTGCTGCAGGTTGGGCGGCAGGCAGGGGAGAGGTGGGGAGCAGGGGAAAGTAGCAGAAAAGGAAAGAAATAGAAAAAATAAATAAAATAATAATAATAATAAAATAAATAAAAAAAAGGACTGGGTGTGGCAGCGGAATGACGGCT
Organism: Schistocerca americana; assembly: GCF_021461395.2. Lineage (NCBI taxonomy): Eukaryota > Metazoa > Arthropoda > Insecta > Orthoptera > Acrididae > Schistocerca > Schistocerca americana. The sequence continues at coordinate 138,549,049 of NC_060119.1, read as the reverse complement.
GTGTAGTGCTGTAATGGGAGAAGGGAAGGAGCTGGATGGGTGAGGACAGCAACCAACGGAAGTTGAGGTCAGGAGGGTTACTCTCCCTTTTCCGCTACTTCCTCCTCCCCCCCTTCCCACCTCTCCCCTGCCTGCCGCCCAACCTGGAGCACTTCACTGTCTGCCATCCCCACCATACATCCCTCCCTATCCCCACCCCAGCCTCCTCCTTTCCCCCACTCAGTTGCCACTCCCATCATGCACTGGTGCTGCTGCTCACAGTGTGGTTTCAGTTGCCTGAGACTGCAGTTGTGTGTGTTAGTTGCAAATGCGTGCACGTGTGTTTGTGTGTGTGTGTGTGTGTGTGTGTGTATTTATTGTTGACAAAGGCCATTGGCCAAAAGCTTTTAGTGTGAAAATATTTTTGTTGTCCTATCTGTGACTCAGCATCTCTGCTATATAGTTAGTGTTTGTAGATTCACAGTGGATTTAAAGTCAACACAAAGTCTTCAAGAAGGCTTTGGTAAATTACTAAGGGAGAAGGCCATTGACTAGCCTGTATAGGAGCAATAACACCATTATTCTGCCATTCCTGAAGTTCACTTGCTGCTTTGTCTCTAAGTGCATGAGGGACAGGATGCGCCTGAAAAAACTTAGTTTGTGCATTGTCCTTTATTGTAACATGTGCCACAAAATTATTTGCTCTGCCAAGCTCTTCAGAAAACAAATCAGGGAACTCCTCAATTGAATGAGTAACACTGTCTTTTGGGTTGAAAACAGAAATAGAAAGTACAGTGTCCTGAATACAAAGACCAAACAAATCAAAAGACTCTAAGCCAAAAATATTTTCACAGTCACATGAATGCAAAATAATAAATGTCACTGGTATGATGTGTAACTGGAATGTGGCAGGCAAATTACATGTTCCAAGCACTGGAATGTCCTGACCTTTATATGCAGTAAGGTGCATGCAAGATTTTGTCAACTGTGGGGAGCCTAACTGTTTGTAAGTGGCATGATTAAGCAATGTAACAGAAGCACCAGTGTCTAACTGAAATCGCACACAGCATCTGGCAGTGATGAAGTTCACAAACAGTTCTTTTGACTGTCATTGCACAGCACTTGGGCAGGGTGAAAGCACATCCTGAAGTTGGTCACTACTAGTACTGGTAGCCAGTTAAAAAAAAAAAAAACTAGTCACTGAGTGAGGAGGTTCTTCATGCCTTCAAGAACGAATGGGGGTAGAGATCTTTTTCTGTTGCAAGCACACTGATTGTACATGACCTGGCTTTCCACATGCAAAGCAAGTCATATTGTGTGAATGGAAATTTTACTTTTTATGCTTGGAAAAGCAATGGGGACATGATTTCACAGCAGACTCGTGTTTTGACACTTGTTTACTCTGTCCATGGCACAGTGGCCTGTTTGCATGTGGTGGTCAGTCACAAGGCCGTACCTGTTTGTCAGTGTGCACTACACTGCAAGTGGGAGCTACCTCAAAGTTTTCCACGGCACTATCACACGAGACCTGATGTTCAATAATTTGTAACATTTTTTTCAATGTAGGATCAGAATGTTTGAGAATTTGTTGATGAATCCTACTGTCTGGCACACTGCATGTAATTGCATCACAAGTCATTGTGTCACTGTAGTACTGTCCACAGCTACACCGAAAACAACACTTTCGTGTCAAGTCCTGAAGTTCAGTGACCCACTGACTGTATTTCTGTTCTGGATTTTTCCATAATTGAAAGAACTTGTAAAAAGCTGCAGCAGCAACCTGTACCTGATCCTTGTAATACTGAGTGAGGTCGGAAACTAAATCTTTAAAAACTAGCAACTCTGGCATACTAGTTGGGAATAACTTCTGAGCGTGCTGGCCATTGACAAGGAATAACAAAATTTCACAGTACCTTTCACTTGATGTGTAGAACAGTGAGCACTGAACTGTGCGTACCACTCATTCCATTCCTCTTGTTGTTCATTGAAAGTTCAGAACGGTGGAATGCATTGAGGTGGTGCCATGGACGTGGTTGGCTGTTGTGGCAGAGTTGGTGCAGCAGCAGTTCGTGCATTAATGAGCTACTGGATTGCCATTATCAGCTGCAACATTTGGTGGTTCTGAAACTGAATAAACTTCATTAGACCAAAGTCAGCTGCAACTGGAGGTGTAGGCACAGGTGGTTGTGTAGGAGGTGGGTCAGAGGCCATTTTAATGAGAGGACTGCTGCAACAAAGTATAAGTAAGCAATGCAAATACGTAAATAGCAGAAGTGTTGTGGCTAGTCTGCAAGAAAGAACACAATTAGTATCAATATTACTCTGAAAGAAAAGAGAGAAATATTAGTGACACACTGAGATGGAACACCAAAGAGCAAAGGCAGCATTGGTTTCGGAATCTGTGGCTCCAGATGTTGTGTCTGCTGCTGTGGGAGTCAGCACTGACTCAAACAAGGAAGAAGAGAAGTTGCGATGGTTGGTGGTAGGAATCCAAAGTGATACGTACAAAACACTTGCAGAATAGTGGAACACTTTATTTCTAAAAAGGAAAGAAACTTAGCTTAACTTCTCGTTATGAAGTGGCTTGATGTACTTCTTGTGCCTCCTACATGCAATTACCTTGAAATACTATTACTACTCACAAAATGCTGGCTAAGTATTGTCTTCCTATGCCCTCACAGTCTGCGACCATACTGGGGCTGACCAGCAATGGGCATCTGGTTAAGTCCGTATTGACAGGGGGCGCTGAACTCTGTCTTGCTGGAAGTGTGGCACTGTCCACTCTTTCTATTGGTGCACAGGTCAGCACCTCCTTGATACCGTTTTGTGCTGCTGCACTGGTCAGTGCGGAATTGATGCTTTAGGACTGCACACACTGCAGTACACTTACTACAATAAGTAAACAGTACTAAATATCACAGAAATTTATGTAGAGGTAAATCTGTATGGGAACATAAAGTACCATATGAAGACTGTGAAGTATGCATAATTGACATTCGTGCTATTACCTACTCTCTCTTCAGTGTAAAAAACTTATATCTATGCTTACAAGCCTCTGTAGTCTGTTGTTGACTGGATGTGCATAGTGTACCTGGGTCATGTTACTGGAACATACAGTTCTGTTTTCAGATGATGTGCTAATAGAACAACTATTGGTACATTTGCTTCTTCTTTTCTTCTTCATCTTATTTTTCTTTCTGTTTCAAGGAGTAGATGATTCACCTGCTCCAGTCACAGAGGAAAGAAGCCAATGTTTCCGTGGTCCCCCAAAGTCTCCTTTTACCATTTGGTACATATCTGCATCCTTATCTTGTACTCTTAAGTCACCTTTTAGTGTGTGGAAGAGGGTACTGCACGCACCATTGTCATTTTCCGGTTCTAATTATGAATGATTTGTGGCAAGAAAGGTTGTCGGTAAACCTCCGGGTGAGCTCAGTTACCTCTAATTTTATATTTATGGTATTTTTGTGAGATATACTTAGCAAGAAGCAGTATATTAATTAACAGATCCCAGACTGATGAGCAATATTCAAGTTATGCTCGAAAGAGGACTTTGTAAGCTCCCTCCTTTGTGTATCGACTACAATTTTTTTGGTATTCTTCCTTCTTGCATTCTGTTCAGGTGTAAGAGCCATCTTTCTTTATTGTTGTTGGTTCACCATCTGTTTTAGAAACATTCAGTTTTCACCACACATCATTTTTAAATGTGTACACTCTTGGACAGTCTTTCAAGGATCTCAGGAGTCTCATTTCTGATCCCTGCATCTTCATGAGCTGTTTAGCACTTGTCAGCCAATTCTCTGAGCTGCAAAGCAAGACTGGCACAACTGTGACTTCATTCTTGTTTCTTTTCTTGTTTCCCTGTATATATGGCCTGATACTTACACAGTTTGTGACGGATATAAAAATCAATGCCATATAATTTATATGAAAACCAAGATATTAGAATGAAACACTTGCTCGGTAGGTCTATTATGTCTTCATTTAACCTGAAATTTCTGTAATTTTACCATCACGGTAATTTCACAGTGTTCATGTGGGAAGAAGTCTGTTTACTCTTCTTTCAATGGGAACTCACAAAATTTTAACAGCAAGTTGTTACATGTCACACAGAAGATAGTTAAGCAGAGGAAAATCTGGAATGGAATAAGAACAATATAAAATAGGATACACTGCTATTCATAGATGAGGTGTTGAGTGGCAGACAGGTACAGTCTTAGACAATAAAACTGACCGCCGGCCGGCCGCCACAGAGACTAAGTCCGAGTCATTCACTTAAGGTGGCCAATAAAACTGACCGCCCCTTACAACTCTAAGTCCGGCCATATGCACAATCTGGCAACACTGTAAGATGTGGAAGTGTTAGGAGGAAGTGTTGTCTACTTCCGAGACGTTGTTGGACTACGTGAGCCCGTGGTCTAGTGGCAAGTGTCGTGCGTTCTAAGCTTATAGTCGCATGTTCATGTCCAACTGTAATTTTTTTTTTTTTTTTTTTTTACCACAGTCGCTCTAAAGTTATGAGTCTGACTGAACATCGAAGATAATTCGCTTAACATTCTACCCACCAGCAATAACAAGTATTCCAGAAACAATTCCGCAGGACAGCTCGTGGCTGCGTCGCAACAGCTTACGCTCGAGCGTTTCCTCGTGCTGAAGCGGCTACCGGCCACCGGCCAGACACCACCCGCCGCCTGAAATCCGCCACCGCCCAGGTGAACGCGGCGCGATGCTGTCAGTGTGTGTATCAACTGTCATTTTCGAATTTGAAGTTCTAGTTATCATCTTGCAGTTAAGCATTGGATTTTGCATACTTGAAAATCATGAACTACAGTTAAGCATTGTAAAATTGAGTCGCAAGTGGAAATAGGTGTAACATCTGCAACACAACGTTTACTTTTGGTATAACAGAGGGGTGAATGCAGAGGAGGCAGCTAGGAAGATTTGAATTGTGTATGGAGCGAGTGCTTTTGGGAAAAATACGCCAGAAAAAGATATTCTTGTTTCAACAAAGATTGTTCTGGCATGAATGATTTTCCACATTAAGGAAGTCTCGACTACTGATATATGTGATAGATTACCATTTTACCATCATGCGATATTTGCATTCAACAGGCAAAGTTCAGAAGTCTGGTGTAGGAGTACTGCATGCTCTAATTCGAAACAACAAAAATCAACGGAGTGACTATTATTGAACGTCATCAGGTCGCTCATTGAGCATTCGTATGCAGTACTGTTACTGGTCACGTGTTATGATGCCTTTATCGTTAACTTCCTAAGAAGAAATTAAAGGCTGAGCCCCTCCAAAAGACATAAACTCGAGCAAAGAGTAGTGTGAACATAATATTTTATCGGGAGGACGACGGTTCAATCCCGTCTCCAACCATCCTGATTTAGGTTTTCCGTGGTTTCCCTAAATCGTTTCAGGCAAATGCCGGGATGGTTCCTTCGAAAGGGCACGGCCTTTTTCCTTCCCAATCCTTCCGTAACCTGGGCTTGCGCTCCGTCTCTAATGGCCTCGTTGTCGACGGGACGTTAAACATTAACCACCACCACCACCACCATAATATTTTACATCTGATAGCTCAAAAAGTGTGTTTTGGGCTACGAATTCTGCCCCAAGGGCAGTATGCAACACAGCTGGAAATTGTTGCCATCAACTGAGACACCTTTCGGTCTCAGCGTAAGAAAATCGAGCAACACAACTACATCACATGTGCTACTGCATGATAACGCACTTCTTGATTTGAGAAACAAAACTATCCAGGAGATTGTAATTAAAGTCATCTCTCAGGCACTTGTAATGATAGAGAAGTCCTCTCTCAAGCACTTGTCCCTCTCGTCATATATTCGTAAAGATTTACCTTTCCCGCTCTTGATCGATCATTTCTAGACGAAAATACTCTTAAAACTACTCTGGTATAATGATATCGTTGGAACCAGTAGGTGTCTACTGGCGTAGAATTTGTAAACAACTTTAGCATTGTCAGATCATTTTAGATATCATGAAAGAAAATTCTTTTGCTGATTAATTTCTCTTTGATGATTACTGTTGCATTTAGTAAACTAATGGAAAATTCAATTAAAATATTCACTGTAGTAATACAGATTAAATTCAGCTTACTACAGAAACATCACGACGGCAGACTATCTTAATAAGGCATTAAGTATCTGTAAGACGATTGAGACTATTTTAATACGAATTAGTAGGACATTACCGACTTTTGACTTCGAAAAGATCCGTATTTACTTCATTTCCTGTATCATCCGCAATTATTATGAAAAGTGGCATTTCATAGATATAATTATGTATTCACAACAACAAAAAATATGTCGTCATTATGAATTTGGCAGTACCGTAAGGTTTTCGCTCTGACACTAAGGGTTACTGAAAGTAGCAAGGCGCGTTGTCTTACGATTCCCTTATTGCGTTTGTATCTGCCTGCTTGTAACTCTGCTACAAAAGAATTAAAAATCTGGCTTTCAGTGAGTCTCGAAAGGAGAACGAAAGCAGCTTGCTCCTGGTAGCCAACCATGTTTCTAGGGGAACAGGCTACTTCCTAAAGTGTGAAGACATTCTTTTGTGGTTGAATTGTTGGCAAATGTCAGTCAGACGTGTGCCGTTGGTCTAAGCGTTTCGGTGTGTTGAATTTGTACCAATGATTTTTCTACAGGTTTTTTCTGTCCCAAATAGAGAGTTGTAGTCTCCCATTAGTATTTTCACATCATCTCGGTGAATTTTGCTCATAGTATTTTCGAGTGTGTTCCACAATTTTTCGACATTTTCGGTGCTTTCCTTAGTTTCGATGTTGGTGGGGGCATGTGCATTTATGAGTGTATATTTTTTATAGGGGCTCTGAATTAGCATAGTCATTACTCGATTGTTGATGGGTGTGATTTCTTCGACAGAGTTTTTGATAGATCTGTGTTCGAGAAATGCAATGCCGAAGATTGGTGCAAGTTTCGCTACCTTTTGTTGTATTTTGAAGATGCCGTGGTTTCCGTAATGAAAGTTTTAATTGCCAATTAATCGTGGTTCTTGAAGAGCAAGGATGAGAATTTTTTGGCGGACGATTTCTTTTGTGAGATTATTTAGGTTTCTTGTTTGGATCAATGTATCGATGTTTAGTTTTCGAATGAATGTTTTCTGCTTGTAGGGAAATTTGCCAGAGATCTAACCTGGACTGCCCAGAGAGCGAAAATCCAACTGCCGCTTATCGGTGGCCAAGTTGTGTACCACCTGGGGTAAAGTTAGCTTTGCTTGCATAGTTCATGTTTTCTTGTGTTTCATTGGTTTGGCCTGGGTGATACCAGGACCGGACAGGACCAGAGCGTGTTGAAGCCTTTGGAAGCAAATATTTTCAGCCAAGCTCATTGAGCTAACAGACGGTGACCAGAGTAGCGGTGATTTTCACTCAGATGTGTCTGGATTTTGGGTTCAACGGATTGAGTAGCCATTCAGGACTGTGTTAGTATTTGGTTCACCACAAGTATTTGATTTCCTCAGTACCACCCATATGGGGGAGGGTTTCCCCTATCGGCCACACGGGATTTTTATTATTATTATTATTATTGTCATTATGTCATCAGCAAATCCGATATGGTGTATCTTCCCTCCACTGAAATAGATGTGTATTGTTCGATTCAGTATTTCCATCACATAAATATGGGTTATAATCACGTTACATTGCTGCTAGTAGACATATTTCTCACTTTTTCTTAGACAGTTGCTAGCTGTTACTCCATCATAGGAATTTATGTGCGTAGCATTGTTGCAATACAGACGTTCAAATTATCCTATTTCTGTAATTTCATTTCGACACAAGATCGTCCTAATCGGATTCAGCCAGTCAGTCTTAATGTGGCTATCCGACTACGACTCTCATCATATGATAGACTGGGCGAAGCACATTCTTAATCGGACTGTTGAATCCAGATCACTTATCTATGACAGGGAATGAATTCTTAAACACTGTGGAAAATAATAATCCAATGTGCTTATTACAAATACGTTATTTAAATATAAATATATGAACTAACGACATAAAAATGTATTTACAGGAGCGGAGACCCATCCATCATAGTAGAGCAGTGCGAGATTGGTTTCAGGGCCAAGAGAGGATAAAGCTGTTGCCGTTTGTTCCACGATCACCGAACATCAACCAGATAGAGAATATGTGGGCAGAGGTAACAAGGTCATTGCCATGTGTCCCTACAAATGCAAACGACCTTTGGACGAATATAGAAAACGTATGGTGGGAAGTAAACCATCACGCTACACTGTCAACGACTTAATGAAATCAATTCCCCTACGCCCTCGAGAAACCTTACGTAATAATCGTGGGTGGGTTGGTTACTGAAAGTATACTCGTCCACAAAGCCCCTGTGGACAATTATCTGATAATCGGTCAAGCTTTGCTTTGTCGCAGCTCTTTAGCATACATCAAGTCCATTTTCTTTCAGTCCCCTCCTTACAATTCTTGCAGTGCAAGGTAATTGAAAAATCTCATCCACTCGATGCCAACTGAAGAACTGACTGGTGCATGTGTTGTTCAACACACAGTAGTTGTCACCCTCACTGGAATCAATGACTGTTTGTGTGTGAGTGTGTGTGTTTTCGTGTTAACGCACGATGTGAATCAATACTATTAACATTAGAGAGACAACCAACAATAAATATTGCATCAAATATTACTGTAAAGTATTTAAATGCGATGGGAAGCTACAAACTGAATTTTTACCCATCCCATGTCCTGCGTATTACGTTAAGTAAGATGTATTAACTCCATAGTATCGTTAGCAGAGACAGTGCGCTCTTGTTGTCGAGGCTCGCGACAAGTGCAGCGTAATTAGCACAACAACATAAGGCTTGTTCTGCTGAAGAACTTGATGCCCACAAGTCCTTAAATAAGAATCTCCTAGCGGGAGTAATAAATACATGAAAGGAAACAGACTGTTGGACAAAAGAATGGACAGCTCCCTGCTTTTGGCGTTTCCGATAGCGCCTACGATAAGAATCTGGTGTCATATTATGCTTCAGAACTGTAAACTGTTTATTTTTTTACTTCATACTAAAACAAAAGTTGTGATATGAGAAGAGGAAATGACTTATATGCTTCTCAGGAACTTTAGTTTTTCGTGTTTATTTTCTCACTTCATATTAAAACAAGGGCGTTAATATGAGAAGAGGAAATGAATTATACGCTTCCAAGACATAATATTTCCTTGTGTGCTATTACTGCATACATGAAAGCCCTGCAGTTAATTTTTGTATGTTGGATAAATTTTGATATCACCTCACATTCCTTTGTGAGAAGGTTCCTATTGTCTTGGGATTCAAATAGAGTAGATGTTTCATCACTGGTTAATATTTTGATGACTAATGACATGATACCCGTTGCAATTGCTCCATGGCACCTGTGAGTAGAGTCTCACGTTGGTTACTATATGAACACGCAGGCAGTGATATCCGCTCACTGCAGTCAGAGCCAAGGTGATTTCTTTCTGTTTAGGGCGAAGCGTCTGCTGCAGTGTCCACGCTCAGCCAACATAAACAAATCGCGGCGGCATTGGGCACTGCTGATCGCTGCACTTGTCGCGAGCCTCGACAACAAGAGCGCACTGTCTCTGCTAACGATACTATGGAGTTAATACATCTTACTTAACGTAATACGCAGGACGTGGGATGGGTAAAAATTCAGTTTGTAGCTTCCCATCGCATTAAAATACTTTACAGTAATATTTGATGCAATATTTATTGTTGGTTGTCTCTCTAATGTTAATAGTATTGATTCACATCGTACGTTAACACGAAAACACACACACTCACACACAAACAGTCATTGATTCCAGTGAGGGTGACAACTACTGTGTGTTGAACAACACATGCACCAGTCAGTTCTTCAGTTGGCATCGAGTGGATGAGATTTTTCAATTACCTTGCACTGCAAGAATTGTAAGGAGGGGACTGAAAGAAAATGGACTTGATGTATGCTAAAGAGCTGCGACAAAGCAAAGCTTGACCAATTATCAGATAATTGTCCACAGGGGCTTTGTGGACGAGTATACTTTCAGTAACCAACCCACCCACGATTATTACGTAAGGTTTCTCGAGGGCGTAGGGGAATTGATTTCATTAAGTCGTTGACAGTGTAGCGTGATGGTTTACTTCCCACCATACGTTTTCTATATTCGTCCAAAGGTCGTTTGCATTTGTAGGGACACATGGCAATGACCTTGTTACCTCTGCCCACATATTCTCTATCTGGTTGATGTTCGGTGATCGTGGAACAAACGGCAACAGCTTTATCCTCTCTTGGCCCTGAAACGAATCTCGCACTGCTCTACTATGATGGATGGGTCTCCGCTCCTGTAAATACATTTTTATGTCGTTAGTTCATATATTTATATTTAAATAACGTATTTGTAATAAGCACATTGGATTATTATTTTCCACAGTGTTTAAGAATTCATTCCCTGTCATAGATAAGTGATCTGGATTCAACAGTCCGATTAAGAATGTGCTTCGCCCAGTCTATCATATGATGAGAGTCGTAGTCGGATAGCCACATTAAGACTGACTGGCTGAATCCGATTAGGACGATCTTGTGTCGAAATGAAATTACAGAAATAGGATAATTTGAACGTCTGTATTGCAACAATGCTACGCACATAAATTCCTATGATGGAGTAACAGCTAGCAACTGTCTAAGAAAAAGTGAGAAATATGTCTACTAGCAGCAATGTAACGTGATTATAACCCATATTTATGTGATGGAAATACTGAATCGAACAATACACATCTATTTCAGTGGAGGGAAGATACACCATATCGGATTTGCTGATGACATAATGACAATAATAATAATAATAATAAAAATCCCGTGTGGCCGATAGGGGAAACCCTCCCCCATATGGGTGGTACTGAGGAAATCAAATACTTGTGGTGAACCAAATACTAACACAGTCCTGAATGGCTACTCAATCCGTTGAACCCAAAATCCAGACACATCTGAGTGAAAATCACCGCTACTCTGGTCACCGTCTGTTAGCTCAATGAGCTTGGCGGAAAATATTTGCTTCCAAAGGCTTCAACACCCTCTGGTCCTGTCCGGTCCTGGTATCACCCAGGCCAAACTAATGAAACACAAGAAAACATGAACTATGCAAGCAAAGCTAACTTTACCCCAGGTGGTACACAACTTGGCCACCGATAGGCGGCAGTTGGATTTTCGCTCTCTGGGCAGTCCAGGTTAGATCTCTGGCAAATTTCCCTACAAGCAGAAAACATTCATTCGAAAACTAAACATCGATACATTGATCCAAACAAGAAACCTAAATAATCTCACAAAAGAAATCGTCCGCCAAAAAATTCTCATCCTTGCTCTTCAAGAACCACGATTAATTGGCAATTAAAACTTTCATTACGGAAACCACGGCATCTTCAAAATACAACAAAAGGTAGCGAAACTCGCACCAATCTTCGGCATTGCATTTCTCGAACACAGATCTATCAAAAACTCTGTCGAAGAAATCACACCCATCAACAATCGAGTAATGACTATGCTAATTCAGAGCCCCTATAAAAAATATACACTCATAAATGCACATGCCCCCACCAACATCGAAACTAAGGAAAGCACCGAAAATGTCGAAAAATTGTGGAACACACTCGAAAATACTATGAGCAAAATTCACCGAGATGACGTGAAAATACTAATGGGAGACTACAACTCTCTATTTGGGACAGAAAAAACCTGTAGAAAAATCATTGGTACAAATTCAACACACCGAAACGCTTAGACCAACGGCACACGTCTGACTGACATTTGCCAACAATTCAACCACAAAAGAATGTCTTCACACTTTAGGAAGTAGCCTGTTCCCCTAGAAACATGGTTGGCTACCAGGAGCAAGCTGCTTTCGTTCGCCTTTCGAGACTCGCTGAAAGCCAGATTTTTAATTCTTTTGTAGCAGAGTTACAAGCAGGCAGATACAAACGCAATAAGGGAATCGTAAGACAACGCGCCTTGCTACTTTCAGTAACCCTTAGTGTCAGAGCGAAAACCTTACGGTACTGCCAAATTCATAATGACGACATATTTTTTGTTGTTGTGAATACATAATTATATCTATGAAATGCCACTTTTCATAATAATTGCGGATGATACAGGAAATGAAGTAAATACGGATCTTTTCGAAGTCAAAAGTCGGTAATGTCCTACTAATTCGTATTAAAATAGTCTCAATCGTCTTACAGATACTTAATGCCTTATTAAGATAGTCTGCCGTCGTGATGTTTCTGTAGTAAGCTGAATTTAATCTGTATTACTACAGTGAATATTTTAATTGAATTTTCCATTAGTTTACTAAATGCAACAGTAATCATCAAAGAGAAATTAATCAGCAAAAGAATTTTCTTTCATGATATCTAAAACGATCTGACAATGCTAAAGTTGTTTACAAATTCTACGCCAGTAGACACCTACTGGTTCCAACGATATCATTATACCAGAGTAGTTTTAAGAGTATTTTCGTCTAGAAATGATCGATCAAGAGCGGGAAAGGTAAATCTTTACGAATATATGACGAGAGAGACAAGTGCTTGAGAGAGGACTTCTCTATCATTACAAGTGCCTGAGAGATGACTTTAATTACAATCTCCTGGATAGTTTTGTTTCTCAAATCAAGAAGTGCGTTATCATGCAGTAGCACATGTGATGTAGTTGTGTTGCTCGATTTTCTTACGCTGAGACCGAAAGGTGTCTCAGTTGATGGCAACAATTTCCAGCTGTGTTGCATACTGCCCTTGGGGCAGAATTCGTAGCCCAAAACACACTTTTTGAGCTATCAGATGTAAAATATTATGGTGGTGGTGGTGGTGGTTAATGTTTAACGTCCCGTCGACAACGAGGCCATTAGAGACGGAGCGCAAGCCCGGGTTACGGAAGGATTGGGAAGGAAAAAGGCCGTGCCCTTTCGAAGGAACCATCCCGGCATTTGCCTGAAACGATTTAGGGAAACCACGGAAAACCTAAATCAGGATGGTTGGAGACGGGATTGAACCGTCGTCCTCCCGATAAAATATTATGTTCACACTACTCTTTGCTCGAGTTTATGTCTTTTGGAGGGGCTCAGCCTTTAATTTCTTCTTAGGAAGTTAACGATAAAGGCATCATAACACGTGACCAGTAACAGTACTGCATACGAATGCTCAATGAGCGACCTGATGACGTTCAATAATAGTCACTCCGTTGATTTTTGTTGTTTCGAATTAGAGCATGCAGTACTCCTACACCAGACTTCTGAACTTTGCCTGTTGAATGCAAATGTCGCATGATGGTAAAATGGTAATCTATCACATATATCAGTAGTCGAGACTTCCTTAATGTGGGAAATCATTCATGCCAGAACAATCTTTGTTGAAACAAGAATATCTTTTTCTGGCGTATTTTTCCCAAAAGCACTCGCTCCATACACAATTCAAATCTTCCTAGCTGCCTCCTCTGCATTCACCCCTCTGTTATACCAAAAGTAAACGTTGTGTTGCAGATGTTACACCTATTTCCACTTGCGACTCAATTTTACAATGCTTAACTGTAGTTCATGATTTTCAAGTATGCAAAATCCAATGCTTAACTGCAAGATGATAACTAGAACTTCAAATTCGAAAATGACAGTTGATACACACACTGACAGCGTCGCGCCGCGTTCACCTGGGCGGTGCCGGATTTCAGGCGGCGGGTGGTGTCTGGCCGGTGGCCGGTAGCCGCTTCAGCACGAGGAAACGCTCGAGCGTAAGCTGTTGCGACGCAGCCACGAGCTGTCCTGCGGAATTGTTTCTGGAATACTTGTTATTGCTGATGGGTAGAATGTTAAGCGAATTATCTTCGATGTTCAGTCAGACTCATAACTTTAGAGCGACTGTGGTAAAAAATTACAGTTGGACATGAACATGCGACTATAAGCTTAGAACGCACGACACTTGCCACTAGACCACGGGCTCACGTAGTCCAACAACGTCTCGGAAGTAGACAACACTTCCTCCTAACACTTCCACATCTTACAGTGTTGCCAGATTGTGCATATGGCCGGACTTAGAGTTGTCAGGGGCGGTCAGTTTTATTGGCCACCTTAAGTGAATGACTCGGACTTAGTCTCTGTGGCAGCCGGCCGGCGGTCAGTTTTATTGTCTAAGACTGTACATTCAAGTGAACTGTTGCATTGTTTGTCATTCTTCGGATGAAGTGTCACTGCGCGCGTGTGACACACACACACACACACACACACACACACACACACACACACACACACATTGGGAACTGAGTTTGCTGAAGGAAAGTACTGACCAGTCTTTCTGCCACTTTGTAATTTGAACTGTAATTTGTGTTTTCTTACGCTAACTATTTCCATTGTTAATCATATGTCACACAGTAATAACAATATCTCTTGTATATTTTCATTGCATTACCAGTTTGTTTGTGTGTGTGTGTGTGTGTGTGTGTGTGTGTGTGTTAACAAGTAGTGTAGCTACAACTGTCGTGTCTCTGTCTAGATGCTGTTGTTGACATTTTTGCATCTACGCTGACAGCATAATGTTTTTGTCAAGAGTAAGGGAAACTTAAAAAATACTACTAAATCGAGTGAATACACTATTTAGCTCAGACTTGGGGGTAAAATAAAGATGAAGTTGTAGAAAATGTGGTGTAACACATCACCTTGGAGAAAGTGATGTGTTACACAATGTCTATCTAAAAGACAAATGATGGTTTTTAGTTAAGTAATGAGTTTAGAAACAATTACTGTTTGAAGTTTATTCTTACTTGTACATGAACACAGCTTTGAATGGCTGGAGTGTGTTTGCAAGGCGAGATGAAGATAGCAGCTTTATTGCACTTCGCAGAGGTTTATTCCATGCTGCCATATCTTGGCTTGGAAATGTCCTATGCACCATGGAAAAGCAAGTACTGTGACAATTGGAGTGATGTCATGGGAGACAGTTGAGTGAGGATTGGCTTTTTAAATTTCAAACATCTTACAGAATAAATGTCAAATTGATGTATGTTGTTATAACACGATGAAGTGATTCCATGTTGTAAAGGAAGGATCCATATATTAATAATTTATGAAGAAGTGTTTTCTGTTCTTTAGTAGAGTGTTGGAGATTAAGAAAACCTTACAGCTTCCAGCACAGGAAAAGTTGATGAGATGAGGAAGTCCAAAGCATGGAAGGAACATTGAATCAAGAAGCAACAGTTCAGAATATAAAAGGAGCAGGAATCATAATCAAAATATACGCATGTCATAATATTAAACTAGGGATCAGTTCAAAAGGAGACTAAATGCTTGGTGACAGTCGAAATGGGACATGTTAATAAAATTAATAGAAGAATTATTTTATCTAACAAGCAAGAATACACAAGAAAGACATCCAGAATTAGTGTGGTACAGTTCTAGAAAATAAAACTTTGGTGACATCAGATATTGACATTAAACTGTGGAGAGAGCTCATGAAATTGCACATCTGTTCTGTAACTTTGTCTGGAAATGGAACTTAAACTGAGAGTCTGCTTACCATACCAGATGGACATTTAGATTCAGTCACAAACCTAATGTTCAGGCCATTTTAGTATCAATGGACCATAGTTACATGTTAATTTGTTAATTAGTGTTTACTGAGAATTAGAAGTGAACTAATGACTTAGTGTATGTTTTTGTTGTTTCCAGAATGGTATAAATTCCGTCTCACATGGCATAGGGGCTGTGCAGATGATGCAACAGTTGTGTGAACGGATGGGACAGCAAAAGATGCTTATTATAAGAACACTGGAGGGTGAAAACTGCAGCAAGTCTGAGCTGAATCAGCAGATTGCAGTACGTACCCAGAATACACAGTTTTGATTACTTGTGATACTGTTTTGGTATTGTATAGCTTATATTTTATGTATGTTTGCATTTAAATGACTAAAATATGTATTTTTCATTGTTGTAGGTATTGCAGGAACTGAAGCGGCAATATGTTAAACTAGAAATGGCTCTGGAGCATCAAACCCAGGGAGACATCACAGTTAGCAGTGATGAGTCTGAAGATCTGTCAACATCAGCTGATGACGGGTTTGTACAATCTTGTACATGTATATCAGTAAATGCCAAACAGCAAAAAAACATAAGTAATGTTGAGCAGACTTCAAAAAATTATTAAGTGGCAGCTCTAGTTTCAAAACACATTTCTTACATAATGCATACATGTAAACATGCAGAAGTGGTCATGAACACTCTCTCTCTCTCTCTCTCTCTCTCTCTCTCTCGCTCTCTCTCTTTCTCTCTGTGTGTGTGTGTGTGTGTGTGTGTGCGCGCGCGCGTGTGCGCTTGTGTGTGTGTGTGTGTGTGTGTGTGTGTGTGTGTGTGTGCGCGCGCGGGCACTACATATTTTGTGTTATGCAGATGTTTAAAGAAAAAATAACAGCATTAGCATTTTTTTCACATTGTTTGCATTACTTTTCATTTGGCAGTGGCCATTCATACTGGTGGAGAGCTGACTGGTAGCTGAGCAATGATTGCAGCAGAGCTGATATATGACATGGCTGGTTTCGCAGGTAGTTCAGTTTCTGATGTGTTAGCATAAACCTGTGATAGGTCTGGAATAGGAAGTTCAGGGTGGGTGGATTGGGCACATCTTGCACCTGCATCTTTGCCCTATGTCAATAGGGTAGGATTGTGAGTGGCATAGGGATGGACTAGGATGTTGTGGAGGTTGAGTGGGTGACAGAACACTACTTAACAAGAGATGGGAATGATCTTGGGGAGGGTGGCCATAATTTCAGGGCATAATGATAGATAATCAAAACCCAGACTTAGGATGTGGGGGTGGTGGGAGGATTTTGGGTGTGTGTGGATATGGCACAAGAAATCTGCTGGCTGTCTAGGTCTGCGGGATAGTGCCTGGCCATGATGGCCTTTGTGAGAAATTCAGCATTCTTTGTAGGGGAGCACGTGTCACTGCAATTTGCCATTCCCAGGTGGCCGGCTGTATGGGAAGGTTTTTTTTGGTGTGGAATGGATGACATCTGCTGAAATGCAGGTGGCTTTAATGTGGGTAGAGGTGCAAATGAAGTCATCAGAGAGGAGGAGGTGCAGAAGAGAACTAAGTGAAGTGGATAAGTGGATGGGAAAGAAGGTTCTGAGGTTGTAAAAGAATGAGGATAGGATATTCTGGCTCTGAGTTCGATCATTAACGTATATCACCAATGAACCTGAACCAGGCTAGAGGTTTGGGGATTTGGGACACTAAGAAGTTTTCCTCTAGACAGCTCATAAACAGACTGGCACAGGAGGGTGCCATGCAGGTGTCCATAGCTGTGCCATGAATTCGTTTTATTTCTTCCCTTCAAAGGAGAAATAGTTGTGCATTAGGATATAATTAGTAAGATGTGTGAGGAATAAGGTAGTGGGTTTGGTGTCTGAAGGACATTGGGAGACAATGTTCAGTAGGGGCAAGACCATGGGCATGGAGGATTTTGGTGTATACTGAAGTCGTGTCAACAGTGACGAATTGAGATCTAGGACATAAAGGGGTGGGTATGGTGGAGAGTAGGTGAAGGAAGTGGTTGGTATCTTTATTGCGGGGAAGGGGGTAGATTTTGAGTGCTAAGTTGGAAGTGTTGGTCAGTGGGGGCTGAAATTCTTGCAGTGTGAGCACAATAACCAGCTACAACAGGGCATCCAGGATTGTTGGGTTTGTGGATTTTGGGGAACATGTAGGTGAGCGTGCGAGGTGCCACCAGTTGGTGGCAATCCTTGTAACTAAAGCCACGTAATCCCAACACTGAACCCTGCCTCTCCCAATTTACACCGCCATCCAAGCATGATCCTAGCCCCTGCTAACTTTCCAGGGATTCATTACCTCCAACTTGGCCTGAACATCCTTTCCCATATCCCTTCCTAAGAACAACAACATTTCAACAGAAGAAAGGCCTGTCGTACAGATCCTGCTAATTGCAGACAAAAGTTCCACCGTTGTCTATAAGAATTGCAGTGACTACCTGGTGGAATAGGCCTCCGGCAGTTGTCACCTCCACCTATAAACTTGGCCAGAGCGATCTGACCCAGGAGTCAAAATAACCTACAATCCCTACTTGAAGCCTTAGGCCCTTGCCTGAACATTTCTTCTGAATATTTTTCTCACTTCACTCGTATGACACCCCTTACACACACCTTCCATGGGTCCAAGAGAACAGACACACATATATTATTAAGGCAAGTCTGATCAATGATCCTTTCAGTGCAGATGCACACCTTGCTCTAACTCTTTTGGAAATCAGCAGAATGCCACAAGCAATGAGGATAATGGCCAATGACACTATGTCAGTAGTGTGTGGATAAATTAGAATTTGGGTTTGATCAGAGTCATGTTAGGGTAGTCCGTGAAGTTGCGATGAGCACTATATGTGGATGGCTTTGTGGTCATAGCATCTTTTTAGTGAAATTTTAAACTGGTATGAAGTGGTCAGAAGAAAGGGAGAAAAAACATAGTGAACAGATGAAAGAATACTGAAAGAAAAGAACAGAACAATAGACAAAGAGTTGAAATGTGCCAGTCCCAGTCATCCGTGGTTGACCATTCCAGAATAGGGAAGGGAGTGGGGGACAATTAACAAAGAAAGGGTATTTGTTTCAAACAAGAAAAATCATAGAAATGATCAAAATCATCTGTAAATGTCTCAGAGAGAATGTTAGAAGGAATAATGAATATTTGATAAGAGAAACAATTTAAACAATGAGAGTACGAAGAAAACCAAACAGAAACTTATGAAGATCATCCAGAAAGTAAGTTCCAGTGACAAAAAAGAAATCAAAAACATCAGTATGTAAGAGATATTTATTTCATCTTTTGCAGAGATTTCCTCAAGATAGTCACCATTGTTATTTAACGTTTATAATCCTGATGCGCCAACACTTGTATGTCTCTGGGGTAGGTGTCTGCCACCAGCATCTATCCCTTATTGTCATTGTCGGAATGTTTTCCTACCAGAAAAAGTACCAGGACAATGGACAGATGAAAATCCCTTTGTGCAAGGTCAGAGCTGTAGGGTGAGTAGTTGAAGATCTCTCACCCAACACCATTTCTTTATATATATGGAGGAATGTCAGTGATATGACCAGACACTTATTTTTACACCCATCCATCAGCTGTCATGAAAACAAACTTGCACATGCTTTGTGGCAACTAAGCCATTGTGTGATAAATTTCTGCAGCAGTGTCTGCAAAATTGCATGCCACACTCTTTTTATCAGTTCTGTCATCACCAGAAGCAGTTGGTCACCATAATCTTTTCTGTATGGACTGGTTTGCCCTTCAGTGAATTGCCGGCTGAATCATCTAGCCACACTATTGCTAATGATGTTGGCTCTGTACTCATGGCACTGTTAGGGGCAGATCTGTAATGGAGTTTGCTTCCGAACATGCAGAAATCTGAAAGTTGCACAAAGCTCACAGTTTGCGAGAGACCACATCAGTGCTACCATTTTATCATAGTTCTGTGAAATAATGAATGTTGTCACAACATTGATACTGCATCACATAAAAACCTGTGTACTACCACATATATGAATTCTAATCCAATTCTCCTTGGATTCATGGAGTTTGAGGATCTTTTTGACTTATGGGGGAATATTCCTAAGTGTCAATAAACAATTGTGAGGAAACTTGGTGGGTGTGTAGAAGAGGAAAACGAGTGCAATACTTGTTTTTTGTTTATGCCCAGTTTAACTTGAAGGGGTAAAATACATCCCGAAACGTAATTTGACATTTTAAGTTTAGAGGGAATATCTTCAAAACAATGATATATAAAAAAAAAATTTTCATATAAAATTTGATATGTACTGTTCTTGAAAATGGTATAATCAACTTTTGTAATAATTTGAAATTTTTCAAAATACCCCATCACCATTGATTGATTTTGTTAAATGAGAACTTTTATTACAACATAAATTAAAGCAGCTTTCAAGCTACATACATCCATGTGTAATAAAGCTGGTTTTTGAAATACCATTTATGGAAAATAAGTTGTACACAATGTCCTGTCAGAGTATTTTCAACATACGTAATTAAAATATATAAACATTTATTACTGTTGTATTAACGGTGAGTTTGAACCAAGTTTTCAAGAATCTCTTTTTGAAGTCCCAGATGTCTTTGTGACAGCATAAAAATCTGGCAAGCGATTGTCTGACCAGATCAAAAGCTATTTGAAAGAGTTTTCTTTCCCGGGGAGGGAGAAATACCAGTATTATTATTAGATTCTTGCAGTGGTCATGTCTGTGGACAAGGAACTTGCTCATCAGGCGATCCCAAGGAGCTTGATGGCACACGTACACCCTGAGGGACACATATAGGTTTCAGTGACAGAAGAACTTTATGAGAAGACTTTCAAATCTAGTTTTATGGAATGATTTTGATGTCAGTCTCCACAATATGAACATACTGCAGTCATTAGTACATAATCATTTATCTTCACCAAGGCTTATGAATGTACTGAAATATGCCTGATACAAATTAGGATATTTAGAGTATCACTCATGATGATTTAAAATAGTATTGAATTTTGTGTTACGTTACCTTCTATGTCGTGTATGTTACATGAAAGAATTTTGTTCATTTTATGTGCATGGTGTAGAAAAGTTATGTTTTAAGCATTTCTTTATAGATTATCATTATTGTAATTATTTTCTAACATAATAATGAGTCACTTGTTGTTTTCAATTAACAAGATATACTAATCTGAAATGTTAAACTAAAAGTAAAAAAATGAATGTAAAATACAGTTTAAACTATAAAACAAACATAAGTAAAATTCACAATTAGAATAGTAATGAATGTTTAGATATTTTAATTAGGTATGCTGAAACTACTCCAACAGCAAATTGTGTACAGCTTATGTTCCAGAAATGATATTTCAGAAACCAGCTCTAGTTTTATTTCTTTAATTGATGTGCTAACAGACATGTGGTGGTGGGGTATCCTGAAAAATTACACATTATTACAAAAGTTTATTATACCATATTCATGAACGTTAGTTACATAGTAATTTTTATATGAAAAACATTTTTTGTATATCATTATTTCATCAAGATCAATTATTGATATTTGAGGATGTTCCCTTGTTAGTTTCAACAAAACCTATACTTAAAGCCTTAGAGAAACAAGGCATTGATTCAACCCGTGCTAAAGAAAATATACATTAATTTTATGGATTGTATTAGTCTTCATCTGGATTGTGAGAAATACAGAATTGAAAGAGAGGTTAGACAAGGAGATCCCATATCATTATAACTGTTCTCAGCAAACATAGAGATAGTTTAGAATATTAGAACAGGGAAAAAAAGAAAGAGATACATGTTAATTAAGTGAAAAGCGTTATGACGCTAATGACAATGAACTGAAGGTGCGCAGGACATGTAACCTAGTGAGTGGAAAGTTAATGGACCAAGGAAGTTCTTCCAAGAGATTACAGGAGAGTAAGACAATGATGGAATGGAAGGTGGGAGGAAGAGATAAAGGAACATGATGGAGCAACACTGAGGCATGTTGTATATGGCCATAATGCAAGTAGTAGCCTGGAAGTTGCTTTAATGCAGTACTGGAAACAAAATGGCTGGTAATGACAGTGATGTAATATAATCATACCTCAATGCAAGCACGCAGACCTGTCTTCCAAAATGCTTGATTTCAGTGTTATGAAAAGGGTTTATCATAATATTGTTAATATTGTAATTATTCCATCAGGATTTTCCATTGTTTGATGCTTTATTTCAAGGTAGATAGGGAAAATAGGATTTGCTTCTTTTCAAGTGAACAAATGATAGCATTCAAACATGTATCTGACAAAGTAAAACTTGCTACCACCACCGCTGAATAGCGTGTTTTGCTGCCTTGGCCATGATCCTAGGCTTAGCAAATTTTATTCATTATTTTAAAAGAAACCATGAGAAATGAAAAGTCAGTATCCTCTCAGATTTTCACAGGTAGCACAAACCTCCCTGTGCACACTTAATAATAGGTGCTCAGCATCTAACTCTAAGAGGAACCAACACTGCACTGTTCTACATCAATTTGTCTGTCTGTATTTACAAAGAAAATGGCTCTTGGAATGTTACTTGTAATGGCATGCTCCATGGGATTGCTGAAACCCTGTAGAACAGTGTACTTTTGACCAGTTTCACTTCACTGTCAGGTACAAAATATGTATGACTACTGTTCAGTAAATCCAAGTTTCCATATTCATATTTGAAGTATGTGTAAGGCTATTTGTCATAATTATCACATGAAATATTAACCGAAATAATGTATCAACAACTCATTAAAGTTAGAGAATTTGCTTTGAAATGTTTCGATTTTGAGTACTAGACACCAGGAAAGATAAAACCTGTTACTGGGACTCTGGAATAACAGTAGAAATTAGTTTAACTGTGGTTAGATGTATGTAGCAAATGTATTTAGCTATAATGTGTTGCGATACAGGTGCCTGTCAGTGTAGTTAATGAGTCTAGAATTATAAAAGACATCAATATCCTTGAAATCACATTACTGAAAATTTTCTTATTATTTAATGGAAAAAACTGTAAGTAATTTGAGCACAAATTTTTAAATAATAGTTACTTCTCTGAAGCACATGTCACTCATGGCTTCTGTACAGGGGATGGCTGTGAATCTCTTATCAGTGTGGTCAAATTCTCGAATGCCTATCTGTGGACTTTTTGTCCCTTCAGTTATATCTCAAAAGCATGTATTTGCCAGTTCTATTTATTTTATTTTTATTTACACATCAAGATCCATAGGACCAATTTGAGAAGCATATCTCCAAGGTCATGGAATGTGTCAGTACATGAAATTACAATATAAAAGTTACAAAAGATAAAAATAAAATGTTTATGATCCCAAAAAAAAGGTCAAGCCATAAATTTAAGTAAACACAATCAACAATCAGCTTGAGTTTTCAATGAAGTCCTCAACAGAATAGAAGGAGTGGCCCATGAGGAAACTCTTCAGTTTTGATTTGAAAGCACATGGATTACTGCTAGGATTTTTTTTATTCTTGTGGTAGATTATTGAAAATGGATACAGAAGGATTTCTGCTGAGTATTAACTGAATGAAAGCTGCTTATTCATCAGAATAAGCTGATATTGTTGACAAGGAACAACAGTAAAGAATATATATATTGAGAGGCCAATGTCAAAATCCCCAGACTAGTGAAAATGGGTCGACAAGAGATTCACGAACTTACACCACTTATTGCCTGAACCACCCATTTCTGGGCCATAAATATCCTTTTAGAATGGGAAGAGTTATCCCAAAATATAATACCATATGACATAAGCGAATGAAACTAAGCAAAGTAGACTAATTTTCTTGTTGAACGACCACTTACTTCAGATGCCATTTGAATAGTAAAAATGGAAGCATTAAGGCACTGATCAAGATCCTGAACGTGGGCTTTCCATTACAGTTTACTATCTATCTGAATACCTAGAAATTTGAACTGGTCAGTTCCATTAATCATATGCCCCTTCTGTGAAATTGAGACATTGGGTTTTCTTGAGTTGTGTGTTAGAAACAGTAAAAACTGAATCTTACTGTGATTTAGCATTATTTTTTATTTTATGCAAACCATGAACTTATGTCATGAACTACACTATTTGAAACCGAGCCAGTGTTGCACACAACATTCTTTACTACTAAGCTAGTGTCATCAGCAAACAGAAATTGAGTTACCTGTAATACTAGGGGGCGTATCATTTACATAACTAAGGAACAGGAATGGCCCCAACACTGATCCCTGTGGCACCCCTCATTTGACCATACCCCACTCAGATCCCACATCACAGCCATTCTCAGCACTGTGAATAATGATTTTTTGCTGTCTGTTGTTAAAGTAAGAGGTGAACCAATTGTGAGCTACTCCCTGTATACTGTAATGGTCCAACGTTTGCAGCAATATTTTGTGATCAACACAATCAAATGCTTTGGTTAAATCAAAAAATATGCCTAGCATTTGAAACCTTTTGTTTGACCCACCCAGTACCTCATGGAGAAAAGAGAATATAGCATTTTCAGTTGTTGAACAACTTCTAAAGCCGAACTGTACATTTGATAGCAAATTATGTGATATAAAATGATCAATTATCCGTACATACACAGCCTTTTCAATAACATTAACAAACACTGATGGCATAGAAATGGGTCTAAAATTGTCTACATTATTCTATTCTCCCTTTTTATAAAGCAGCTTTGCTACTGAGTACTTCAATCATTCAGGAAACTGACGATTCCTAAAGGAAAAATTACAAGTATGGCTAAGTACAGGGCTAATGTGTGCAGCACTGTACTTTACTATTCTGATAGGCACTTCATCATATCCATAAGAGTCCTTAGTCTTCAGTGATTTAATTGTTGACTCAGTCTCCCCCGTGTTGGTATCACAGAGGAGTATTTCAGACATCAATCTTGGAAAGGCATTTGCCAAGAGAGTTCTATGATTCCCTGTAGAAACTAAATTTTTATTTAATTCACCAGAAATGCTCAGAAAATGATTGTTAAATACTGTACATATATCTGATTTATCAGTAACAGAAATATTTTTACTATGAACTGACTTTATATCGTCAACCTTGTTAGATATAATACACATCATCAAGCAAACACAGTGAGCAAGCAAGGAATTGTTAATGACCGAAATCAAGGAAACATTTTTTGTACATAATCATAAAAACTTGCACTAGACGGTGATGGTCCCATTACTGTATTCTAGGGCACTTTACCGACACTGTATGCCCTTTTAGGGCTGATCTAAGGCCCATGCAACACAAACAGCTGGTTGCGGTGCCAATCTAAGAGGGATAGAAGAGGCACGTGAAGTGCAAAATTTATGTGGACTGTGTATCGTCAGCAAACAAGTTGTTAGGACATTGCAAATGTGTGGTTATGAACCAGCACTGACTTCATTGTCAAGAACAGGCTCACTTATCCATTTTCGACCATGTTGAAACATTAGAAGTTGTCTTATATCAGCAGCAAAATGTACCATATTCCCCAGTGTTGCACAATCTGAGTTATGGCAAGGGTGAAATTTGAGGCCAGTCAGATGGGGGATTTAACTGACATTTCAAATAAACAATACTAACTAGGGCAGTACGTCATACTAAAGCTAGTGGCAACTCGTACCACGCATTTGTGTTTTATCTTGCAAACAGCTCGTTTGTGAACACATGTTTACTGGAACTTTTTTGCTTTTGTTATTGCACATTTTTGTGCATCATAAAATAAATGGGTTCGGCTATGAATGACAGACGAATCACAGTGTAACGGTTGTGATGTGAGTTACACAAGCTGTTCTGTACAATGTGCTTGACCACACAGGTTTCCCTTCAGCAGTTATAGCACTATTAATTATATAAGCCCTTCCAGTCAGGTTGTGCCACATTGGATAGGAAAAATTGGTTTTTACTTTTACTGAGGCCATAAACCGCATAAAAAGCAACAATGAAATTGATTTTTGAGTGTTGTGAGACTGGCACAAGGCATGTTCAATAAGATGTCCACCTATTTTTCTCCCACAAGTTGAAATCGAGGAACACCATGTTGCACAACAAGAATGGAATGTTTCAGGAGTCACATCAAGAATGCATTGCACAATGTGTGCCATTAATGCAGCATTGAACACTACATCTTTCAGGTAACCTTGCAGCCAGATCTCACATAGATTAAGATCATGATCTAGATGGTCCAGCTGTAGGGAAATGACGGCTGATAATTCTAGTATGTCCAAAATGCCTCTGCAGTAGCCGCTTCACCAGCTGTGCAATGTGTGGAGAAGCACCATCTTCCATAAAAAGATTCATACCCACTTATCCAGAGTGCTGAAAGGTCGGAATGATACTGGTGCACAAAAGGCTGTCATAGCCTTTACCAGTGACAGTACAGGTAACATGACCTACAGGACCTATCTCCTCAAAAAAAATATGCCTTATGATAAACAATCCCATCAACCAGCATCACACAGTTGCCTTTGCAGAATGGAACAGTACTGGTTGACATAGGAGTGGATTTTCCATTGCCCGTATTCTGCAATTTGGTGTATTAACATGTCCTTGGAGATGTAAATAGGCTTCATCTCTCCTCAGAATATTCCATGGCTGTTCATTGTCCTATTTCATGCCTCCTAAACATAGGTAATTTTGTATGGATAGCAATGCAGGATGTTTCATAGTATTTTATGCACATCCACAGTTTGAACAATTTCATGTGCACTGCACATATACATAACCACTTGCCCCCTCCCAAAGTGTTGTGACCTCATCTCTTACTGATGTCGGACCAGTTGTTTTCCTCCCTCTGACATAGTGCTATGCTAAAGAACCTGTCTTTTAGAATTTCATGATCTTTTTTCCAGACCCTTGACAGTCACCATTCTTGTAAACAAGCTTTACTGGCAGTGTATGATATTGAAATGAGGCAGTCATACTGAGCATCTCAGAGACAAACTGAGGCACAACCATGTACCCAGTGTTGTTTATTTTGCATATTCTGCTGTTTACACCACAGTCTAGTGGTAATATTTTTGTTAAGTTATTTTTGTTTCCATGATGTTTCCCCCTTCTTCAATAATATTCCATTAAAATTCCACATCATTGTGAGCAGTAGTTCATTTTTTTTACAGCATTTTGAAACTAGTACTTTAATTATAATTACCCTGTATATGATTTTCGGCTGGTGCTGTCAGCAGGAATCAAACCCATGTCAATGACCTGAAAATTCTGAACACTCTCAGTCAATTATGGAGGGTGATTATTATTTATGATATGACTAAAATAGTTCTGATTGGATGTTATTAACATCAGGTCATTTTCACTAATGATTTGCAAATGCTCTTTGCAGCAAAATACCAAGCACTTCGCCCCTGCTCAGTAATAAGGAATAAACCATTTGCAAACACAAAATCATGCTCTGTAGCCAACTGTGACACTTCCTCCTCTCCTTCCCACTACGCAGTCAGTGATGGTGTCAAAAAAATGTGGTAGCAACACTTGATTACAAACCACAGTGTTCAGTTGACCTCCTTGAGGCTTTTGTTCCATCCAAGTATGGTGCTTTGTGACTGCTTTATCAGTGTGATGACAGATATAAAAGGGCTTGCTTTCTTCTCATTTAGACTTTGAAAAAGAGAACTAGATTCATCCCATGAGAGGGAACAAGGAATTTACTTGTGAGTTCCATGATGAGCCAGTTAATGAAGGTGAAACAGAAACCTCCTTAATGTAAATTTTTCCTATTTCATTGTTGACACAGGTATCTGCTCACTAAAAGATATCTACTGAAGCGCTAAAGAAACTGGTGTAATCATGCATATTCAAATACAACAATATGCAAACTGGCAGAATACGGCGGTCCAGTTGGCAATGCCTATATAAGACAAGTGTGCAGTTGTTAGATTGGTTACTGCTGCTACAATAGCAGGTTATCAAGATTCAAATGAGTTTGAATGTGGTGTTATTGTTGGCACACAAGCAATGAGACACAGCATCTGCGGGGTAGTGATGAAGAGGGGATTTTCCCATATGACCACTTCATGAGTGTACTGTGAATATTAGGAATCCAGTAAAACATCAAATCTCTGACATTGCTGTGGCCAGAAAAAGATCCTGCAAGACTTGGACGAACGATGACTGAAAAGAATCATTCAACATGACAGAAGTGCAACTCTTCCGCAAATTGCTGCAGATTTCAATTTCAGCATGTGTACCATTCAAAGAAATATCATCAATATGGGGTTTCAGAGCCAAAGGCCCACACATGGACCCATCATGACGGCATGACACAAAGCTTTACTCCTCACCTGGGCCTGTCAACACTGACACTGGACTGTTGATGACTGGAAACATGTTGCCTGTTCAGATGAGTCTCGTTTCAAATTGTACCGAGTGAATGAACATATACAGGTATGGAGACAACCTCATGAATCCAGGGACCCTGCATGTCAGTAGGGGACTGTTCAAGCTGGTAGAGGCTCTGTAATGGTGTGGGGCAGGTGCAGTTGGAGTGACATTGGACCCCTGATACGTCTAGATATGACTCTGACAGGTGACAAGTACATAAGCTCCTGTCTGATCACCTGCATCCATTCACGTCCATTTTGCATTCCGACGGACTTGGGCAATTCCAGCAGGACGTGCAACACCCCCCATGTCCAAAATTGCTACACAGTGGCTCCAGGAACACTCTTTTGGGTCTAAACACTTGTGCTGGCCACCAAACTCCCCAGACATGAACATTATTGAGCATATCTGGAATGCCTTGCAATGTGCTATTCAGAATAGATGTCCACCCCCTCGTATTCTTACGGATTTAAGGACAGCACTGCAGGATTCATGATGTCAGTTCCCTCCTACACTACTTCAGACATTAGTCCGAGTCCCTGCCACATTGTGTTGTGGCACTTCTGTGTGCTTGCGGGGGCCCTACACGATGTTAGGCAGGTGTACCAGTTTCTTTGGCCCTCCAGTGTATTTGAGCTCGTGAGCATACTTAGAGAACGTTACGAGTATCACACCTACCACTCCCATAACACAGTGTCTCTTACAGTCATTCTCAGTGTAATTGGCATCTTCTGACTTTTTTTCACAATTGTAATTGATCAAATATTACTAAAAGAAGCATAATCATTAGATGTTAAATTAGAATTAGCTTACTCAGAACATAAATAATTCCCAGCCCTGAGCATACCAGTGAAACATTTTCTATGGGTTTTCTTCATCCAGGTGCTCAAGGGCAGTTAATAGTGTTGACACAGCTCATCACACCAAGTTTGTCAGCCCTGTTCTGACATTACACAGTTGAAAAACAATTGGCCATTAATCATTTAAGCTGAGAGCCTGATAGAATTTCCATTATTGCATTTCCGCTATGTTAGTTTATGTATTAATAACTTTAAATTAATTTATGGTATTTGTAAAGATATTAACTTTTAATATTACATCATTTGTTCACTTTCACAGGTTATCTGAGAACTTGAGTGCGAGCTTGAGGATAGATACCCACAGTTATCAGGAAGACAGTCCAAGACGCAGAGCTTCGCAGAACATACATAAGAGAATTCTTCAGTAGGTGTCATGAGATTGTACAGCCTTACATACATGCTAAGGCTACATTAATTTCCCTTACCACTGTGTTAATTTCCCTTACTATTGTATTCTCGTCATTCCTTTTTTATGATTTACATTTTGAATGCAGCATAAAAGATGTCTGCAATTGGTAAAGATGGCATTGAAATGTTATCATGTATTACATGCCTATTGTGATTATTACTTATCTTCTACCTTTTGATGATAATGCTAATCCTGTTTCATTTAATAAAGTTTAAATTTCCTTCCAGTGGCCGACTTGGATCGCCTGTGAGTCCAATCCTCTATACTTCAAATTCTGTAAGTGATTCTTTTTCTTTTTCTTTTTTGTTGGGAATTTGTGACTGTTGTATTTCTAACATATCTTTCCTTTTCTATTTAAATACAGAGTCAGGGAGATGCAGACAGTCTTTCTGCTTACAGTCTCAGCATCCCTTCCCCCATATCTGGTGAGTAGGCTTAAATCATATATAAAATATGAATAGATAGTGTGCAGAAACCTCCAGGAATGCACAACACTTGTATCTAAATTTGGACAAAACATGCTAATTTTGAACTATGAGAAAGAATTTTTCCCTTAGGAGCAAATAAAAGAGAAAGATGCAGTAAGTTAAAGGCCAAAAATTCAGGAGGGTGATTTAGGAGTTGACACAAAGTTTGTAGTGCAGGTCAACACAAACCACTTTATATTAGTACTGGTATATCAATGTAACTCCAACACAAGTTTGATAAGCCAAACTTGTTAACTGATGTGGCATCACATTGTAGTATTGAGTACAAAAATTTACAGTACTTTGATGTTAAATTAGTGGATGGCAAAAAGAATATAATGATGAAGGAATTTAAATAACAGTAAAAGTAGTTAATATATTGAATAATACAAACTATTATGATTTTTGAAAATCCAGGAGAAGCAAAATTAGCAACCCAAGGAAAGGCAACCACTTATATTAGAAGTAGTTTTGATGGGCTAGAAGGTGCACATTAATGTCTTGATGGCTACAACTGAGCTGTTGACAACTATAGGACACTTTTACGCAGGGTTATAATAACTGTGCTCTGTAGAGCCTCTCACATAGGAGGATTATCAGGGATGTGGATTGAGTTGGGTTTAAATTGAGAAAGATAAGTAGACATAGAAGAAGGCAGTGAAGAGGTGCTGATACCAGCTAAAAGACATTCCGATACTAAACTCCAGGTGGGATGGGTGATCAGTAGTAGACTGGCCCTTTTGAAATTTGCACTGTGAGTTAGACAAGTGGCCTTTACGTGATAGATCCCTCAATTTTTCATAAGTTGGTCTTCATGGAAGTACCACAGTTCAAGTATCGTTTATACGGATGGCTCAAGAGTTAAAGACCGGACGGGCTACACCTTTACATGCACCAGGACCAACAAGCAATATCCCTGACTAGTCAGCACAGCCTATTTATGGTAGAACTGGTGGCACTAGTGTGTGTCCTTCACTACATTTGCAACCTATCACAAGAATGTTTCCAAATCTGCAGTGACTCAGTGAACAGCCTCAGGTACGTCACTCTCAAAAAAATTCTAGCTGATAATGCCTAGGCAGCAAATCAGGTTTTAAATTTCACCCATCAGAGTAGTTTGTATACTTTTATGTGAATCCTTTATAGTTATCATCTGGCCGGCTGCCAGACGGGGATGAAGGGTTTCCTGCTTCTGCCTTTTCGGTCCTGAGGGAGCCTCTGGCTGCCTCCTTATAGAGGTCAGGCTTGACCCTTGACATATCCGCTCAGTTCTAATAGTATCCATGATTTTATTATATTTTAGTGGTCCTCCTAATAGGTATCCAACTTGGCAGCCGTATTGACTTTGTGTAGTGGGAGAGGCAGCCCGTCACAGTGCAGAGGTGGACTTTCCGCTGCAGGACAAGATGCCGTGGGCCTGTAATAATTTATTGTTAACACCTCTTATGGCTACCCTATAGCAATTTTCTTTTACCATCTATGTGGTTTAAAATCAAATGTTTTCTCATGTTTCTAACATGCCTGTATTGACAGACTGATGACCATAGTAGTTTGATCCCTTAAAATCCTGTAAACCATCCAGCAAGAAATTGTTGAGTTCATCACTTGGCAAGTTGTTACGCAGAACTCTATTACTGTTATCGGTAAAATATGTGATTAAGTCAAAATTTTAGTAGGACCAAGAGTCATTAATCTAGCAAACAGATTCAATCCTGCTGTAATGAGATTTTCACTCTGCAGCGGAGTGTGCGCTGATATGAAACTTCCTGGCAGATTAAAACCAGCACACAGTTTTAATCTGCCAGGAAGTTTCAATCCTGCTATGTCGAATAAGCCATCATGCTTTGCATTAAGCACACGAGCAGCTCTGATGGACAACTGATGTAAATGAACAGTGTAGCACCATACAGCTCTGATCAAATAAAAAGTAATGAAAAATATTACATACACCAGAATACATTGTTTTTAAACAAGGAGAGATCCCCAGTGGTGGGATCAACTTTCTGAATCAATCTATATGGGGAATTACAGTCTGCAGCTGTTCACCCTGGTGGGGCCTCGTTTGCGAGTAATCAATGAAAAAAAATTTTGGAATTTTGCGGCATACTATATTGCCTTAAAAAAGGTATTAGTTTACAGCCTGGTTGCATAGCTAATAGTTAAGGTACTGACTTCACATGCGAAAGCTTACCGGTTTGAATCTCCTCGGATACCTAAAAACTATTTTATTTTAAAATCTTTATCAAAATGACTGTGATATTTATTTTTATTCAGTTAATTGGTTTACGTGCAATTTTTTTTTCTTTCCATGTGTCACATCATATTATTCATCATATGAAATACATCATTTGCTCTTGTTTTTCTATCAATCAGTCCTTTTCCATTTGGAATCTTACATTGACTGTGCAGTGGTGTCAAGAATGTGTTTTTCGTTACAGGATGTACATCTTTTTTGATGGCAATGGTCATACACGATTTAAAACATAGACTCTTATTGCACTCTGGACAAAGTAATGTGGATGATGATTTATGCAAAAGCAGGGATTTTAAGTAAAGTGAAATTCAAGCAAAATGATAAAGAGAAATAATGATTGCAATAACATGAACAAAAATGTCAGGTGACAAAATGGAAGTAATTAATATCCATCTTTTTGATTTGCAGCTCCTTGTATTGGCCGTGTTTGCAGTTAAAATTATTGGATGTGAGGTCTGCCAGTTACACAAAACCCCGTTTTTCTCAGTACCCAAACATGTTTCGGCACCACTGTGCCATCATCAGTGGGTTTTCGTTTTTATTTATTCTTTACATTTGGTGACCATGAATTTTCTGGATGACTTTTGTGTTAATTATTACAGGTAGCTTGTCATGCTTTCGTGTGACAAGCACTTCCATTCTCCACGTCATGCTGAGATGTTGTGATTATTAAATTATATTATTAAATTTGATTAATTAAACCAAAAATAATACATAACAATAATTAAAATCACATGAACAAGGATTCCAAGTGGAAAAGACTGACAGGAAGAAAAACGAGAGCAAATTATGTATTTCATATGATGAAGAATATCATCTGACAAATGGACAGAAGGAAATTGCATGTAAATGAATTAGCTGAATAAAAGTAATGATCAAAGTCATTTGTATAGAGATTTAAAAATAAAATAGTTTCTAGGTATCCAGCGAGTCTCAAACCAACAACCTTTTGCTTGTAAAGTTAGTACCTTTACCATTACACTATGTAACCATTTTGTAAATTAATACCATTTTTAAAGCCATGTAACATCACATGAAATTCCAAATTGCAGCTAAAATACCATGCGATTGGAAAAGGTTTATTAGTATTATCACCACACAAAGAAACAAATATGGAAAGGATAGGTTGCTACTTACTACACAGAGGAGGAGGCGGCGGGCCACAGATAGGAAAAATGAAAAGCACACTAGAAATATTGAAGCTTCTGGACAAAGTCGTTCGTCAGAAGTAGAACACACTCACATTCACACAACAACATCTCTCACCATGTGATTGAGGCCCAACTGCAACTACATCTGAAGTGAGCAGCAATCTGGTTGGGTGGGTGATGGGGCCAAGGAGATGGTCTGAGATGGGGAGGGGGAGGATTTAGCATGGCAGGAGTGGGGCAAGATGCTAATGCTACCTATGGCAGCATAAGAGAATGTGATGGGCACAAGAGAGGGCTGCATTGTACATCTACATTGATATTCCACAATCAGCCTTACAGCACGTGGCAGAGGGTACCTCATACCACTACCACCACTTAGTCATTTCCCATCCTACTCCACTTGCAAATAGAACAATGGAAAAATGACTGTATATGTGCTTCTGTATAAGCCCTAATGTTATGTATCTTCATGGTCCTTATGCGCAAAGTATGTTGAAGAAGTAGAGTCGCCTATTTGTAGCTACAGGGTCTAAGATATTTCCATCGCTGAACTAGCAGTCCGGGACAGTTTTCAGAAATTGTGTTCAAAAATACGTCGCATTA
The DNA here is from genome assembly GCF_021461395.2 of Schistocerca americana. NCBI lineage: Eukaryota > Metazoa > Arthropoda > Insecta > Orthoptera > Acrididae > Schistocerca > Schistocerca americana. The sequence goes on along the minus strand of NC_060119.1, from coordinate 138,515,398 downwards.
CTGTCAGTCTGTACCACCTGTAAAGAATCCATAGACATCTCAGTCTATACTCAGTAGGTTAAATCACCTCCAACCAGTAATGGATGATCTGTATATTTACATGCTACTGGCCATAGACATTCTTTGAATTACCCTACAACTGTGACAACACAATCAGGTGACCAATAAAAACATCCAACAATTAACTTGGTTTCACTTAGATCTGTTAAACATTACCAGATAACTTCACTGTCACACCCAACTTTAGCCTCAACAGAGATAATATTTTTGTTAAGTGCTATGAACAATCCCCTTCCTATGGCCTCTAATCTGTCTTTCTTATATACGTTCCCTGACTCACTAAATATCTTGGAGCTTTACATTGCAGGTTTCAGCCAGCTCTTGGTCCTGAGAATAATTTAAGCATGAGGACTCATGAGGACTTTCCTGGAGGGCAGCAAATTCAGGAACTTTGTTACAAATACTTCTATAATTTACTGATAAAATTTTAACAGTCAAAGTATGTTTACTCTGAATGTGGTCTGACTTCCTTTGCTGCATATCAACTGGTGAGTGTTTATCAGAGTACCCAAAACTAACACCTAGCCCAAAAGGCCATCATGTGCTCTCCACAAGTCCTCTGATACCCGAGTACCTGCTTTCTTTGTGTAGTGTACCCCTGACCTATCAAGGAGAGTCCTACAAATCCCCAACCAATAACACAGGTTAGATGTCTCCTGGCAAGACAATCATAGAGTCAACAAATCGTTTAGTTGAAGTCCTTCACTCTGCTCCAGACCTAAGGATCCCAATAAATTCTGGGAACAATGCTACAAATTGCAAACTCTGCTTGCACCCACATGTGAGGCCAGCAGCCTTCAGCACTTCCCCCAGGTGCCTATATGAACTGAGGATGGCCTCAGAACCAATGCAACAGGCATCGTTGGTGCTGACATGAGCCACAACTGGCAGATGACTGCACCCTGCATGTGCGATAGCCACAGGCAAGGCCTCCACCACACTGTCAGACATAACTAGTGCACATTGGCTTTCTTTCCAGACATGATCGCAATTGCTGAAGGTGCTCTATAATGTGCCTAATGTTGGCAGCTAGCTCCCAATAACAAATAAACCACTCCCCCCCCCCCCCCTCCTCTTTACCTGCCCAGACACTGCTGAAGGAGGGCCACCTGTCCACTCACCAGGTGAATGGGTGAGGCCAGACGAGCAGTCTCCATATTGGTTTTCCACCTCGAGCGATGCAGACGCATTACCACCTGCGTGCCACTCCCTCTGCTGTGAAGATGAATCCACCATACTGGGTACACCAGGAGCTGCCTCAGGAGCAGAGGCTGTCAGTGAAACAAGTGACACCTGAGGTGTCCCCTAAGACATGTCACATTCTCTTCCACCAATACACCCCAAGGCGACAGACTGCAGGTGACTGACCATAGCCAAAAGTGCATTCATCTGTTCATCTGGCTGCAAACTATGGCCAGGTCTTTCTACATTCACACACAGCTTGCCCACACCCTAACAATAGAGGCTTGGGGGGGGGGGGGGGGAGGACGTAGAGAAGAGGAAAGGACTTTAGGTGCATTGACAGGATAGAAGGTATTTGTGTACTGTAGTGACAGCAGGGAAGAGGATAGACAGATGGACGAGACACTAACGAAGATAATGGCACTGGAGAGGGGGGGGATGTATACATTGTACAAATAGTTGCCACCTGTGACCTGTGCAGTTCAGAAAATCTGGCTTGATGGGAAGAATCGCGATGGCACAGGCTGTGAAGCAGTCATAAATGTGAAGTATACTGTGTTGGATGGCATGTTTAGCAGCCAATGTATAAAATTTAATTTATTTTTTGTTTATTTATCAATTTCCGTGGGACTGTGCAAGCCAAAGCTACTTGGTCATGGCACATATCAGTACATGGTTTATAGATCCAATTGATGAACAGCTGTCCCACACAACCCACTTCACTTTAATGACTGCTCTACAGGCTGTGCTATAACCTGGATTTTTTCCAACAACACCAGTTTTCTCAGTTGTGCAGGTGGGAACTGTCCCTGCAACACATCCTTCTTTCTTATAATCCCCCTGACCTCAATGTTCAATAGTCCCTTCCCTTCTTCCACTCTCCCACCACTGCAGTACTGGCCTCCGAATGCTGAACCTAACAGCCCCAACCTCGCCCCACCACATTAGATGCAATCACATTCATGCCTTAGTGGCCGTAGACAGTAGTTCTCTCTCTCTCTCTCTCTCTCTCTCTCTCCCTCCCTCCCTCCCTCCCTCTCCCTCCCTCCCCCCCTCCCTCCCCCCCTCCCTCCCTCCTCCTCCCTCCCTCCCCCCCCCCCCCTCTCTCTCTCTCTCTCTCTCTCTCTCTCTCTCTCTCTCTCTCTCTCTCTCTCTCTGTGTGTGTGTGTGTGTGTGTGTGTGTGTGTGTGTGTGTGTGTGGGCGCGCGCGCGCGCGTGTGTGTGTGTGTGTGTGTGTGTGTGTGTGTGTGTGGGCGCGCGCGTGCGTGTGGTGCGTGCGTGCGCCAACTCCTACGCGGGACTCAGCGCTTCCTCTGTGTGGTGAGTAACAATTCAGAAATTATTTATTATTATTATTATTATTATTATTATTATTATTATTATTTAGAATGTGTGCATCATAATGTTTTTTTCCCGTACCTCTAGCAATGATTTCTTAATGAGAACATCATGCAACTGTACCAGTATCAGAGCCCATGTTGTACTGCAGTTCCACTATAACTGACTACAAGTCATTTCAATGGTCAGGGTAAGGGTAGGGGCATGAACTCCACTACTTGAGTATTTCTTTTGATATTCATTTTGGTGCAACGAAAAGCTGTTTGGTTGGAAAAATCTTTAATACTGCACCTCCATAGGTAGTTAACAAAATGATATGGTTGATTTTGTTACACAGATATACTGAAAGAAAATCATTTAAGTTTTAAGTGAAGGCAATTATTCAAGGAAACATAACGTCTTTTTCTCATTTCTGTCTTTATTGTTACAGATGGCTGTGCAAGTTGGGTGCAGATACCATCCTACGTTTTGCGAGGTGCTGGATCCTTTACTCACTATGAGTATGTGGTTCGAGTTTGTGTGGGTGAGGACAGGTGGACAATTCTGAGACGTTACAAACGCTTCAGAGAGTTACATCAGCGTATGTCTGCAAAATATGGACCGAAGGTGAGTAAACACAAATGATATTTCCTGCAGTGATTTGTTGCTGATATTTGGAAGTTGTGGAGAGTGTGTGGAGATAAATCGTGGGACTGGAGAATGTTTTCTTACGTACCCCAACAAAGTACCTGATATTCCTTGAGAACATTTCTCATGAAGAACAACAGTTTTTTTACTACTTTAAAATGAAAAAAACAGTCTCGATGGCAAGAAGCCTTTATTTTTGTGGTTACCGATTTGTCAGTTTTTGCCCATCTTCAGACCTCATACCATGATGATGATGAACAGAGCAGGTGTTACAACTCCATGAATGTCAACTGCAGTTGAAGTTCCTGGAGTTGTAACACCTGCTCCTTTCACCACCATCATGGTATGAGGTCTGAAGATGGGCAAAAACTGACCGAAACCAGTAACAAAAATAAAGGCTTCTTGCAGTCGAGGCTGTTCATGTTCATTCTAAAACCTGGTATTCAATTTTTTGTGTATTCAAGAGAACACTATTCTGATACATTCCGTAAACCACAATTATTTTGACTAGCTTGTTATATTTTTTCTTACTTATGGCTTTGACATATTTTGCATTTCAGTAATTCACTGGATTTGGTTGCATCATTTTCTTTCCTTTCTTTCTTTTTAAAGTATTCTGTTCAGAGCATATAAATAGAATGAAGATCTCATTAGTTTCCCAGTAGCAAACCTGATTTTATTTCTTCCTGAATCTGAGTTTGCACAATGTCTGTATCAATCTCATTTTGGTGAACTGGTAAATCCCAATATTTTTTCATTCGTGTTTCAGTTCTCCTGATAAAAACTGAAGTTGGCAGATCTGACAGCATATTTATTGATAAAGAGTGTAACTGATATTGAAGTTCAACAGTAACATGGGAAGCAAAAGAACTGACTGTTTAATTTAAGAAATGAATGTAACCAGTTGAGATTTTATCATATATTGCAAGATAGTAATCACAGCAAAATTGGAATCACCAAATACAATTATAAGAAAAAAAGAAACTTACCTAGCACAATAAGATAAAGGCAGAAATAATTTTTCTTGTATGTTTTAACTGTCCAGGGTCTCATTTATATGGTAAAACATAGAAAACTATTGTAAAAAATAAGTAAGCTTAATTGAGAAAGCTGCTCAGAATGCCGTTCGAGAGGAAGAGAGGATGGAATAGGAGAAAAATGAACAGTTAAATACTACTAAATTTGCAAGATTTGATATCTTAAAAGTTAGAAAATGCAGAGAAGCCAATTGACAATTTAGAGATAAGGGAAAAACACAACGAAAACAGAAATATATAGTATACGTATGTGGTGTGGAACATATGAAATGGAGGAAGCCACAAATAGAGGAAGAAAAGGAGGACATAAACAAATGGAAAATGATGGTAACAATGAGGCAGAAGTAATCAGCATAAGTAATTTCACCTTACATTGCCCAAGAAAATTAAAGGTTTGTGTGAGGAGTGAACTGGTCAGGCATAGCTCAGTAGGTAAGAACACATTTGAGGACTAAGGCTCAGCTTTGAATTTCCAATTTTTAATCTTCTGGTGATCTTGAAACTTGGTGATGGTTGTGGTCCTTCTCTACAAATCCAGCATCCTATGTGACACTGATCTACTAATAATGGATGGTTTGACAGAGACCTTTCCTGCATTTTCGCTGTTTAGGAAATGTGCCACCTCAAAAATAACCTCAGCCTTAACCTTCAGTGTCATTATAAAAATGCCTTCCACACAATGGTCACTTTGTGCGATGTCAGGAAAACGTAGAGATTCAGCAAAATGTGAATTTCCGAAGAATCTGCATGAGTGACTGTGCCCCATGTAGAACAAGCCAGGGAATTATCACTGAACGAGAGCACACCTCAGGGAGCTGCCTTTGGTGCTTCATCATTACAGCTTCCTGTAATCTCCCTGGGAGTTTTGGTCCTATGCTTCCATGACAGTTTGTTCCATATGAGTATAATCTGTCAACACCGTTACACGGAACCATCACCTCACCTGTTGATCATCAGTTCTTCACCTTCTTCGGCGGTGCTGAAACCATATTTTCATTACTTCTCTTTTTTCCCCTGTCGTTTGTGGTACTATGCCCAGCACTTGCCCATGGTGATTGGGCAGCTAAAGAAGTCATCTGGATCAGTCTAATAGAAATGCAATATTTGTGGTGCCACCTCAGTTCAGCGGGCTGTACGAGTGGGTGTGAGCAGTTGCAAAACTTGATGGATGTACAGCTGAACAGTTACAGTTACCTGTATGTGCAGTAACTGTTCATTTGCACTTCATTTGCATTCTTCCAAATACCATTTTGACTACCTGGCATGGTGATATGAAAATGTGTCCCGACTCGAAACTAGTCATCGAGCAAATGAAAAAAGTGAAATTTGCAAATTTAGCTGGTTTTTTTTGTTGTACTGAATGACTTAATTGCATAGTTTTATTCTTTCAACATAATTAATAAAAATATTAGAGGGAACCATAAGTGTACAGCTGTTGCAAAAGACGAAACTTGGAGTATATCCAATAAATGATTGAGTGCGCACGTGCCCACACACGCACACACACACACACACACACACACACACACACACACACACACACACACAGAGTCTTTGACTTTGAGGCCAGGCCTCGGCAGCCTCCCCTCTGCTTTTCTCTCTTTGAAGTGTATGTGGTACCAGAAATATTCAAACGTGTTTATTTTTTCTGCAGGTAGAAGCATTGCCATTTCCTCCACGCCGCTTCTTCTCAAAAAAATCAGAATCTGTGGCTCGACTGCGTCGTGTCCAATTGGAGACATATCTACGGCAGCTGCTTGAAGTATGTTCCACAATAGAAAGTTGTCCTTTATTCTCTTGCGTACAGAATCCAACTCGACTTGCACTTCTCGAGTTTTCTTCTTTTTTCCGGAAAGGTGTGTTTGAAACAGGGAAGTTTGGCACAAGTTAATGCCATTTTGTAATGGAGAGCAAGCTCTTTCTGGACTAATGAAGTGTGATACATGTTATTAAGTAAGCAGTGTAATAATTTATTGCAAGCCAGCTACTTATGCTGCTCTTGTGCAACTGTTATTTTTCAGAATTTTGTTCTGAAAGTCTTTACTGGTTTTGTTTGATGACACACTCAGCTGTTTAATGAGATGCATATCTGAAAAGAGTATGTAAATGAAGAATAATATATGTAAAGAATGGTTGAGCATGGAGCTTAGTATTTTGATGGCAGATCATATTTCCATGACAAAAGTGTTTTGTAATTTTTTAACAGTGTAGTACACACAGAGAATAGCAATATTTAATTTTTGTTGATATTTACTTTTCTACAGTATTCAGTGAGGTTTCTCATTTCTTCTCTTCTTTTAATGATGCAGACAAGCTCATATTTTTATAAATCACAGATGAATATGTAATGGCCTGTAAGGTGCAAACTGCTTATACCTATTTACTTTATTTTATGGTTTATCTAAATAAAGTTTTGTGTAAACAAGCTATTCTGTAAGCGATATGAAAATACTATAATCTGTTTAATTTCCAAATGTATCTGAATTGAAGACTGGTAATCATGTGAGTCTCAATAATAAAAGGAGATGTTAGAAAAATGTAAGAAGGGAGGAAGATAAGTGGCTACAATATTTTGGATTTCATTATTATTATCCTGCAGATAAAATTTCTCTGATTATGCCAAGTTGTGAAATATTATACAAGTTGAAGTAATTGTAGAAACTGTTCAATTTCAAGAAACTGTGCTCAATAATATTTAGTGTACAATTATTTCTACAATATTTTCAACATGATATGGGATTAATTTGATTAAAATACTGCTTTAATGAAGCTTTTAGTAATTCTATAATTATAATGAGCATCTTGTTTGTATATCTGCACACGAATATTTTGCCCCAGTTTCTCTATGTAAACATTGTAATGGTTTTCCTCTTTTTGTCATCACATTATTCATCTTCACCCTTTCCTGTTAGTCTTACTCCTTTATGTCTTTCAAGTAATTTATGTTGAGACTAATCTGCCAAAAGCATTATATAAAGAGACGTTTGAGTGATTTAGTGTTACTCAATTCCCTGTCTTACAACCTGTTTGGCAGTTCTGTACATGATACCTCATAGAGATATCTTGCAATATGTATCCAAAATAACTTGTTGATCTCTCTCATTGAGAGATGCAATAGTAGTTAACACAGATGAAATTGGACCCCTATTACTTTAAAGATATTTGTAACCTATAACATAGTCATGTTAACAAAATGAGTATGAAAGGTATTCAGTACTATTCTTATCATTATTATTTTAATTGTAAGATACAAACTCACTCTTTGTACATTTGCTGATAAGCCATGTTTCTGAAACTTTAGAATACAACACTGACTTCATCATCATCATCATTATCATTATTTCCTCCTCCTCCTCCTCCTCCTCCTCCTCCCCCCCCCCCCCCCTCCTGTTTTGGAGGGGTGGTGGGTTTATGATGTATGGATGTGAAAGAATTGTTGTCAATAACGATTATTCTTTGTTACTGAGACAAATGCATTCTTGTAGGAGTTATTAAAAAATGAATGCAAACAATCCTTGAGAACTGTAAGCTGTGTCTTCAATTTTTTGTTTTACGTTGTTAATGTAGGAAACAATAAGTACTGAGTTATGTTCACCATTTTTTTCATGAAAATGATTTGCAAATGCATTGATTTTGCACTAATAAAAGAGTAAGAATGGATGTAAATTATATTTAAATAGCACTTGTCTAATGACTATGCATGGATTGTGAATTGTTGATATTCACCATTCATTAGCTTTCCAAATCATTTGTCAACCCTGCTGTTTGCATTGTTCTTCATTTTCTCTTTACATTTTGAAGAAGCGATCAGTATGAAAAAAATACATCGAGCATTCACAGATTTATGTTTCTCTTTGGGTCAATTACGGTCTTTAAAGCAATTTTTACTTGCAATCTTGATTTTTTGTCTTATTTGGACAATATTGTCTTAAGTGTAGTGAATTTGCACTGGGTTTATTCCTATATGGAGGTTACCTGGTTCAAACTCTGTCTGAATGAAGAGTGTGCCATTTTCTTGTTAAAATAAAAAAGTTGCACAGTAAATGGAAATTACTCATATAAACTGAGTAGTTTGTGTAATATGGCAGGAAGATGCTTCTTCTTTCGTACATAATTTGGACCTATGTTGTTGGTGTTATTGTGGAAAATTCTCCCTCTGTTTATTGTTCATTGCAGAAGAGATGACAAGTAATAAACTAAATAACAGTAGAAATTTATCCCAAAAAAATATTTAAACTTAAATGTTTTTGATAATGTTCAGAAATTAATGGGAAAAGGAAGTGATGAATCAACAGAAAATTCTCTCCAGAAAACTATAAAGTTATGACACAATTGGTGGCTAGTGCTTTCCTTCAGGACAAATGTCTGTACTGCAAATAGACACTACTACATACACTATCCGAGCTTTTGGACCTAACAGTTCCTTCCTTCTGGAGCAGAGAGGGATAGATTGGGAAAGGTTAAAAATGAAATCTATCCACCCATCTTCCCCGAGGGAGGAACTGTTAGTTCTCAAAGTAAGGATACTGTATCTCTTCTGGCACTACTGACAGTTCTTGTGAAGGTACTTACCACAAGTTCTGTCTGAAAAGAAGTAATATGGCAGAAAGCAGGATGTGAGGCACAATAAAACATTTAGTTCCATAGTTCTCAGAAGAGCGTATTTAAATATGATGGTGTAGAAGAGTAATTAGTAAATAATGCAGATCTTTCAGGAAGTTTCCATCTCAGAAGGGATGCTTATTGATAAATTATCTCCAAATTGTGAGAAGGAAATAAAATTGTTACCAGGAGTATAGATATAGATAAAAAAGAAATTACAAGAGGAAGGAATGAAGAGGTTATATTCACAGGAAATAGTGTAGAGCATAGAGAGGAGAGGAGAATAGATTCACAATGAAGGGAGGCTGAAAGAGGATATCAATTATTGTATTTCCAAAAGTAAGCTTAAACCAATATGCAGTGAATTTGGAGTAGATGTGTGTAAAAAAAAATTATTCTAAATGCAGGAGAAAGTATAGGTTTCACATATTGTTACACTGTAATAGGACATCTTTCTTCTTACATTACAATGCTTAATTGATCTAAACTATTATTGTTTTCCTACTCACCATTCACTCTTAAAGACTGCCAACATTGCATTTCCTTTTTCTTTGCCTCATTGCATTCATTATTTATTTATTCTTTTTTTTGTTATGTTTCCTTTCATGTATCCCAGTTTTTCATCCTCATCTTGATGGTAGCTTTACCATTTCTGCTTCTTTGTTTGTATGTGATTGTTCTTTCTTGTGCTACTCTTGATCTACTGTTAGTTTTTAAGTCTTTGCTATTGTAGCTCCATCATAAGTAATCTCCTCCACTTCCTCCCCCCCCCCCCCTCCCCCCCAAACCCACACCCCCCTCACAGGTGTTAGTATGAAATTATCTATCCTTCAATCCTTCCTATCTGTCAGTTTAGTGCTGTTACATTTTTTTATCTTGTGTATATCTTAACAGATAAGTTGTGTGTTAAATCATGTTTAGTCCTAAATATTCATGAGTTTCATTCCCACAGGGATTGGTAAAATTTCGTTTTTAAAGCTAAAAGTAAAAGGCACAGAAAATAATTTGAGTGCAATACACAAAAACAGTGTTCTACATGTCAGCTTGTTTATTTACTGAGTTTTATATTTACACAACCTTCTCTCCAAAGTATCAGCATTACAGCTGCATTAAAAGCATATTAATAGACTTAGCAATATTACTTTGGAATTCTTAGAATTGTTTCAACAAACATGTGTGAAATCAACAGTAGGATTTCACTTTTAAGGATTTCACTTTTGACAGCAAAGTTTTATTTTTCTGTGGCATTGAGCTGCTTCTGATGTGATAAACATTGAATGGCTAGAGTATCATCTCCGTTGTTAGCTTTAGGAGCAGGAGGAAGCTAAACCTCTAGTAAACCCACTAAGTGAGTTTCCAGTTTTTGTTTATATCTTAATAAGTATGTAAACTGAGTATTCTGTGTCTTCTCTACATTATTTCTGTAACAAAAACCAAGATGGTTCTCGATTTTCCATTTCTTGACAATTCCAAACTTTTGTTGGGTATTGTTATGTCTTCCCAGTATTCTGGGTGTTCTAGTCAGTCATAATGGTTGTTGCGTGTCGTACTCCACTATCTTCCAAATGTCATCCAGATTATAAATTATGTATAACGTAAAAGAAAACTGTGTTAGAAATTTTTGTGAATATTTAATGTTGTAATTGTGTGACTGAAGCAATCTAAGGCTTGTGTATACTGTATAATGTGTTATAAATGTTTTTCCTCTGTGTTGTTGGATAAAATTTTAATGAATGTTAAGCCAAAAAAGTCAAACTGTGAAACAATATAACCAATGTGAAACAGTTTTTCATACATAGTGTGAAAGATTCCCAAATGATTTGAATGACATGTTGGTTGCAACAGCGAGCATATCATTTAAGGATGAATGTGGAGTATTTAGTCACTTCACTGTTTACAGAAACAGCATTTTAATACAATAAAAAATGGGGAATGGGGCTTGCAGCTATATTTGACATCTTAGTAGCTTTTATAATTTTCAGTTTCTTTTAAGTACATTTGCAGTATAGCAAATAGACAAGGAAAGCTCTGATCTGTAACTTTTCTATATATAAATTTGCAAAGAGTGCCTTCCTTTTTAAAGAATATTGCAATAAGTGAATTTGAAGTTCCTTTGCTCATGCTGTAAATAAAAAGTTTGCAGTACACAGTATGCACACCAGTTATTCCTTTGTTTATTTGTAAGCAGAATTGAAACAGATCAGAAGTAGTACGTAGTGTTAGCCTGGTACTAAGATTATCACTTTGATGATAGTAATGTATTATTTTGTAACATTGTTTTATAATGTCATGGTGCAAAGGAAGGCATATAAACTTTTGTGTATACAGTGCTTTTGTAAAAGCTAATCTTGTCTTGCTTAAGTGACTGAAGACATAAAAAAAGACTGATGTGAGAAAGACATTAATGTGAACTGTTTATATTCAACCAGGTGTTGTTAAAAATTGCTTCTGAATGTGATACAGTTTCTCCAAAATGTGCCTGAGTACAAAATATTAACAATGATATTTATCAAAAGTTCATTTGTTTTTGAGTCTGTGTAACACACAATGTGCTTTTAATAGATTTTATTCATTGTGGAAAGCTGATGTATTCAATAAAGAAATTTTATTGTTAAACCACATTAAACAATTGACATTTTTATGTTTATATTCTTTAACTGTCTTCATAATCTCCAATGAATGTGTTCAGTAAAAGTCACCAGTTGTCTCCAAAAAAAACACACACACAAAGAAGGTTATACTTACGTAAGCTTTCAGAGTCAGTGGCTTCTCCTTCCGGCAGAAAGACTAAAAGAGAAGGAAGAGGGATAAAGTGAAAGGACTGGAGAGGTTTAGGAAAGGGGGTAGATTTCAGAAAAGTCATATCAGACCACAGGTCAGGGCAGACTTACTGGACGAGATGAGAAGGAAAGACTGATTGTTGGGGACTGCACCGAATGATATTTGAAAACCTGATAGCTTAAAGGTGGAAGACAGGGTAATATGCAAGACAGAGATTACTGCAAAAACATTGTGTATGAGTTAATAAGAGTGAAAAGCTAAATGCTTTGTAAGTGACAGAGGTGGTAGGGGGATGGAGAAAAATAGACAGGTCAGAAAATGAAGGATGTATAAAACTAAAACAGAACCAAGAAAGGAGTGGTTACGGTGAAGAATTGCTGAGACAGAAGAAATTAATGTAAATCAATGCCAGGTGCGTGTGAGAATCAAGGACACGTTGTAGTGATAGTTCCCACCTGTGGCGTTCTGAGAAAGTGGTGTCTGTGTCTAGGGAAAAGATCCGGATGGCACATGTGATGAAACAGGCACCAAGGTCGTGTTGTAGAGCATAGTCTGCAACAGGATATTGTGTGTTGCCAGTATACATCCTCTGCCTATGCCCATTCATCCTAACTGACAACTTGATGGTAGTCATGCTGATGTAAAAGACCAAACAGTGTTTACGTAACAGCTGGTGTACGGCATGTTGTTTCACAGGTGGCTTCTCCCTTTGATAGTATATGTTTTGCCAGTTACAGGGCTGGTATAGCTGGTGGTAGGAGGGTGCATAGGGCAAGTCTTGCAGTTGAAGACGGTCACAGGGGTAGGAGGCATAGGGTACAGAGATGCATGCGTAAGAAACATAGGGTCTGACAAAGATATTGTGGAGATTGCAAGAACAGTGGAATGCTGTTCTAGGTGTGGTGGGCAAAATCTCAGATAGAATGGATCTCATTTCAGGACATGATTTTAGGAAGTGATGGATTGTCGAAGTAGCTGATTAATACATTAAAGACCAGGATTATACTGAGTGACATTGGTGTGCTCCAAAGTTGTTATTTGGAGCGACCAGCAGTAACAGGATTGGATCTGATGGGCCGGGTAATTGCTTTTGAATCAGGCTGGTGGGGTAATTATGTCCAGTGAAGACTGAGGTGAGAATGGTGGTGTATTGCTGTAGAGTCTGCATCTGAACAAGTATGTTTGCCTCAAATGCCAAGGCTGTATGGGAGGGAATGTTTGACATGGAAAGGATGGAAACTGTCAAAATCTAAGTAATGTTGTTTGTTAGTAGGTTTAATGTGGATAGAAGGGTGTAGCTGGCCTTCGGTGAGGATGTGAGGAAATTGTGGAAGGCTTGCAGGGGATGATTTTGTGGTAGTATTGGTGGTGATGGTGGAGGAGGAGGATCATGTTGGTATCACAGTCGAAACTGTTCAAGGCAGGGTTCAATGTCAGGTCTACCATTCAAAAGGAATTCCTCATATCCAGTATTGCTTCACAATCCTTCCTCAGGTCCCAACAATATGACCCTAACCTGTCCTCTGCAGAACTCCAGGCTCAGCATTCCCTAAAAGCAGATGACTCCATCATTATCCTCCCAGCAGATAAAGGATCTACCACTGTGGTACTTGACCATAAGGAGTATGTTAGTGAAGGTCTATGCCAGCTGTCTGACACCTCTACATACAGCATCTGTATGAAGGTCCCATCCCTATGATTCAAACTGACCTGCAGTCTCTCCTTAAAACCTCAGACCCCTCAGAAAGACTAACGCCTCAATCCATAGAACTTCTTACCCCACCCAAACCACACATCCCCACTTTTTACCAACTTCCTAAGATCCACAAACCCAATCATTCATGCCATCCTATAGATGCTGGCTTTAAAGCATCCACCGAATGTATATCTGCCTTAGATGATCAGCACCTGCAAACCATAGTACAAAGACTGCCCTCCTATGTTAAAGGTACCAGCAACTTCCTAGTCATCTGAAATCTATACCCATCTCACTCCCACCAAACAGCTTGGTTGTCACCATTGATGCCAACATCTCCCACATTCACGGTCTGTCTGCTGCTGAACGTTTCCTCAGTCACACCCACCTGATACCAAACCTATGCCATCCTTCCTGCTCACCTTAATCAACTTTATACTTACCAAAAACTACTCCACATTTAAGGGCAGACATACAAACAGATAGGGGGTATGGCCAAGGGAAGCAGGCTAGCTCCATCCTATGCCAACCTCTTCGTGGGTCACTTGGAGGAGGCTTTCCTGGAATCCGTAAGCTTCAGCCCTTGGTTTGGTTTAGATACATTGATGACATCTTTGCATATGTTTTCATGGTGAGGCTGACCTGTTAAAATTCCAGGAATCTTTAAATACCTTCTTGACACCAAATTTCAAATTGTCTTATTCCAAAGCCCATGCCACTGTCCTCGATGTTGATCTCATCCTCACTGAAGGCCAGCTACACACTTCTCTCCACATTAAAGCTACTAACAAACAGAACTTACATTTTGACAATTACTATCCTTTCCATGTAAAACATTCCCTCCCATACAGCCTTGGCATTTGAGGCAAATGTATGTGCTCAAATGCAAACTCTTTACAGTAATACATCACCATTCCCACCTCAGCCTTCAATGAATGTAATTACCCCACCAGCCTAGTTTAAAAGCAGATTTACTGTGCCACCACATCCAGTCCTGATTCTGAGTGTCTCTCGAAAAACCAGCATTGGAGCACACCACTTGTCACTCAGTGTTACCCTGGTCTTTAATGCATTAATCAACTATTTCAACAAGGCCATGACTTCCTAATATCAAGCCCTGAAAGGAGATCCATTCTGTCTGAAATTTTGCCCACCACCTCTACACTAGCTTTCTGTCGCCTTCCCAATCTCCACAATGTCCTTGTCAGATCCTATGGTCCTTCTGCACGCATCTCCCTACTCTATGCCTCCTACCCCTGTGACCATCCCCATTGCAAGTCCTGCCCTATGCACCTGCCTACTAGTCCTGTAACTGGCAAAACATATACTATCAAAGGCAGAGCCACTTGTGAAATGACATCTTCTATACCACCTATTATGGAAACACTGTTCGGCCTTTTACAGTGCAATGACTACCACCAAGTTATCAGTTAGGATGAGTGGGCATAGGCAGAGAGGTATTTGCTGGCAACACACAATATCCTGTTGTAGACCATGCTCTACAACATGACAGTCGTGACCTCGGTGCCTGTTTCACCACGTGTGCCACCTGGATTCTTCCCCTCGACACAACTTTCTCAGAACTCCACAGGTGGTACATGTCCTTGGTTCTCACCATGCACCTGGCCTTCATTTACATTAGTTTCTTCTATCTCAGCATTTCTTCACAGTAACTACTTCTTTCTTCACTCCATTTTAGTATTCTACATCTTTCATTTTCTGACCTGCATATTTTTCTCTGTCCCCCCAACCACTTCTGTTACTTACAATGCACTTAGCTTTTCATTCTTATTAACTCATGCACGAGGTTTTTGCAATACTCTCTGTTTTGCATATTACCCTGTCTTCCATCTTTAAGCTATCAGGTTTTCAAATATCATCTGGTGCAGTCCCCAACAATAACTCTTCCCTTCTCATCTCATCCAATAAGTCTGCCCTGACCTGTGCCCCTGGGTTGACATTTCCGAAATCTACCTATTTTTCCTAACCTCTCCAGTCCTTTTCCTTCACCCCTCTTCCTTCCCTTTCAACCAGTGGCTCTGAAAGCTTGCATAAGTATAACCTTCTCTTGTTTGTGTGTTTGTGTGTGTGTGTGTGTGTGTGTGTGTGTGTGTGTGTGCGCCGCTGCTTGGTGACTGGATATTTTAAAAGTACGATTGTACAAAATTTAACTACAGATAACCCACTGACTGCTATTAAGAAAATGCATGCATTAAGTAAAATGATGGCATGGCACAAATATTTGGAAATCTCTCCCAAAATAGAAGATTCTTTGTAGATTTTCAAGGGCAAGCAATCCCATCAAGAACACAGAACAGCTTATCAGAAGGCGGCACACTAGTTTCATCGCTTTCCAGTATCTATAACAATGACCAGCCATGCTCTGAAGGCAACTAAACGCTTTATAGATGCAGGTGACTGTGCCAGTACAGTCTAAGTAGGTAAATTGGATACCATCGGAAAAAAAAGAGTCAGAAGCCCTTAAACAGCAGCTCGTGGTCTACCACAAGGAAAACCAAATCAAACCTAATACTTCTGTTGAGGAATGAAAGGAGACTCTTATGCCATATGATGACATTTTATAGTACTACAGCAGATTTTCCATTATTCAAAACAGTTCAGGACAAGGAGTGTTCAGAAAACTGATCTTTTACATAAACAAATGTATTAACTGTCACTGGAGCAGTATGAAACAAAGAAACAGATAAATGACAATGTTATGAAAGTGAAAGATTGCTACTCCCATACAGTGGATATGTTGAGTTGCAGACATACACAATTAAAAGACAGTACTAAAAAAATAAGCATTTGGCTAGAAGGCCTCCTGAAATAGACAACATACACACACACACATTCGTACACACGCAGCTCACACACAAATGACCACTGTCTCTGGCTGCTGGGTCCACAGACAGTAGTCAAGTGTGTGTGAGCAGTTTGTGTGTGTGTGTGTTTTGTCTATTTTGGGAGAAGGCCATCTGGCCAAAAGGTTGTGTATTTAGTAATCTTTTTGTTGTTCTTGTCTGCAACTCAACATCTTTGCTATTTTGTGAGTAGGAATCTTTCCTTTTTGTAATATGGTTGTTATTCCTTCTTGGATTTGCCATTGTTAGAATGTATTAAACCCAAAATTGCATATTGATGGTAGGAAATGAAAACCTCATAACACCATCTTTTAAATTTTACAGAAAAAGCAAAAGTGGATTCTTAAAAATATATGAATTTATACAGATGATGGTGCTACACGTGTAACTATATAGTAGAAGCCTTAGTTATTGACAGATTAGAGAAATCCACACACTTTCAAATCTCCCCTTGTTCATGGAGTTCTGTTTACTGGAATTACAAGGTTTTCATTGCCCTCCATTGGTATATTGTATATGTATTACAAAAAACTGTACAAACCTTATATAAAGTAGACATTTGCTATTAAAGTAGTCCTTCAGTTTTCAAAAAGAATTTTGTCATGACGCTCTTCCTTGTTGCTGCAAGGATGTTAGTCATTGTCAGCACTTGCAATGACTTACCATTCATCAGTAACTGATAATCAGGGTCACTAGCATTACATTCTAGCCAGTCTTGAATGTTTTCCTTATCACAGTCTTCAAATCCTGAATATTCTTAATCAGCACAGCTAGTTGCGATAAAATTGGCTCTTTGGTGGGTCTTCAGTTGCAGTGATAAGCTCATCTGATGGAAGGAGCTTATTCCAAGGGCAGTGCCCTTTATAAGAGCCCAAGCTGCTGCTGCCATGTACACAACGTCCAAGTTAATTCTGGCGTACACTTCCTGAATTGTTTTTTGATATCTTTTTCCAATTAGAATCATATGTAGCAATGCCTTTCTATAATCCCATTTGAAGCCTTCAGTGATCCCTTGATCCAATTGCTGGAAGAAAGAAATAATATTTGAAGGCAAAAATGTATCCCTCCATGAATTCTTTTGGTTCCTGTAGGTGACCAGCAATCTAGCCTGTGTGTTCCAGTAACATTCCTCATATTCTAGCAGTGATGTGTGATTTGCTTGCCTTATAACTAGGTGCTGACATGTCTTTGTTGGAAACTAGGGATTTAGTTATCATTTTCTCCCAGTACAAACCAATTTCATCTGCATTGTAAACAATGATTTTGTTATAGCCTTCCTTATAAATAAGTCTGTTAAAACATATTTTAAAACATTCAGTTGCTTCAGTATCAGCTGACAGTTTTTTTACCCTGAATGTCCAATTCTCTAATTCTGTGCCTAGATTTTAAGTGTGTAAGCCAGCCGATAGTCCTTTAAAGTCAGCGTTAACCCCAAGTTCCTTAGTTATTTCAAGCTCTTTTTCATTAAATCAAAGGGTCACTTATTGGTTATCTTTGGCTCCTTACCTGCATAAACCATGTGTAATTTGCAGTCTGTGCACCTTGGTTTTCTGCCATTTTCAATGTTTTTCTGAGTAATGTTCTGTCTTCATTGCCAAGTTGACTTGCAAATTTTGTAATGGCATCACTGTTGTTTTTAATATCTGATATTATGGCATGCCCTACTGCATATTCTCTAGCTAAGCTTGATCCACTAGCACCATTTTTCAATTGGCCTATTATTTTAAATTTACTGGAAATAATGCGAACAATGCCATTACATTTATTTATGATTGCAAATGGTACAACTACAGCATAATGTTACAAGCGAAGTCTAAGATGCCACTGACGAGTGCTGACTAGAGGCTCAAGGTCAAAAGCATGTGATTGCTCATTCATTGTTGATAGGGAGAGGAAAAGAGCTGCAGAGCAAAAGAACAAGCAGCTGCTAGCTGAACTGGATGGCATGCAGATTTAAATTTGCTGTCTGGGACCCATTTGGTTAATGGATGTTTCAGTTTATCAATATTCAGATAATCAGTGCTCTATAGTAGTAGACTGATGTGTGTGATGTGACTGTAACTGTAATTGATACTGTGAAATAAAGCTATGTGTGCTGATTTGAATCATTTTAAGTGGTGGTAAGAAGCAAAATTTTCGTGCTGAAACCCAGAGCATGTCAAGAGATTAATTAGTACAACACTTTCAGGAGGAGTCTATGTTGACAGAGAGGATTTTGACTGACTTCAGTCTCGAAATACCATCACACCAAGCCACATTTAGCTCGTGGAGATAAGTCGTGGCACTGCTGTACTGCATTCACATGGACATTACTTATTAGTTATTTGCTTGGTGCATGCATCTTTGTGGGTAATATTGTGCAGTTGGTGTATTATTGAATGCAAAAGGAAACTACTTGTCCTACTAGACAGCAGCACCATCTGTTGACAAACAGGAAACATTCGTAATGAGTACAGACAGTGAACTATGGTTCAGCAGTCCCATCTCTTAACAACGGCAACTACTTATTAGGGGGCCGACTATTACAGATGCACTGTCACAGCAATCTCTTAGCAACAGCAACTACTTATTAGGGGGCCGACTATTTCAGCTGCACTGTCACACCAGTAGCAAAGGCATGACTGACAAGGTTCATGATTCTCCCAAAACTGCAACACAAAGGTACAGCTCTGTGCTTGAACACTGTGTGAGCCAGATGCCAGTGGAGGAAATTGGATACTGTCAGGAATGATTGCAGGAAATGCTAGAAGAGCTGAACACACTAAATGACTTAATACTGAATTTCAAACAATGGAAAATCCGAGATGGAATGTCACAATATTATGAAAAGGAAGGTTGCTACTCATTGTATAGTGGAGATCTGAGTCACAGATAGGCACAACAAAGAGACTTGTCACAAATAAAGCTTTCAGCCAGTAAGGCCTTCATCAAACAAACACACACACACACACACACACACACACACACACACACACACAAATGCAAATTACATTCAGATGCAACTCACACACACATAGCTGCAGTCTCGGGCAACTGAAGCCACACTGAGAGCAACAGTACCAGTGCATGATGGGAGTGGCAAATGGCTGGGGGTAAGGAGGAGGTTGGGGCAGGGAGGGGGAGGAGGGATAGTAGGATAGGGGTGGCAGACAGTGAAGCGCTGCTGGGGAGCGCGCAAGGATGAGATAGAGGCTGGGTAGCACAGCTATGTGCAGTCAGGAGGTTAGGTGCAGGGCAGGGGAGAGGATGGGGAGGGGAAGGGGTAGCGGAAAAGAAGAGAATTAAATAGATGGGCGTGATGGTGGAATGAGGACTGTGCAGTGCTGAAATGGGAACAGGGAAGGGTTTGGATGGGTGAGGAAAATGACTAACGAAGGTTGAGGCCATTTCATAATATTATTAATACTGAATTTGCTTGATGAGACTGAGTGTGAGGCCGATACAGAACCTTGCAGTGACTACGCAGACAAATGTACATGTGCTATTTGAGAGGCAAAGGGGCTTTTAGCAGGATCGTGTTCAGGAGATCAAAATATAGCTGATTACATTTGCCAACTGGAGCAGCTCGACAGTACCCTCTCTCTGGTGGCGCAGAAGCATGGCCTCAATCACAGCTTTCATAGGTGAAATGTAGATGGCATTGATTATGAATAAGCACATTTCTCCATGAATATTCAAATGAGGAACCCAAGGATTTGCTGTTACAGCTGACAGAAATGAGCAGACAAAACAAATTTTGAAATCAAAGTACAGGGATAACAGGATTATCCAACGACATCTTGACTACTTGATGATCCTCAATGCTTCTACTTCAGGCAGTCCAGAGGCTCTCATTGCCAGCTACATTGAGTGCTATAAGTGGATCCAAGCATTATGAGCACTATGAGAGAGTGTAGTTTCTTATGGAAGAGTGCTCATCCCCCTTCTCCCCAAACCACTATGTGCATTCACAGAAGTAGTTTGCAGACAATGGCTTACATACACATGCAAGCAAAAGGTTAAAGATAAGTGAAGATAGTAAATTATGTACCCTTGGCACCTGTTTTTCATGTGAAGATTAAAGTGAAGAGTGACAAGAAGAAGAAGCAGCAACAAAATTCAGACCTCTTTGCATGTACTGTGTAGATGTGGCCACAATAAAAATCACTGTTTTAAATGGGGCAAGCCATCCTTTGATAACTTTAAGGGAGAGCTCCACATTTCCATCTGCAGTAGCATCCTCATGACAGTGTACAAGACTGAAATGATTTCCGGCTGCACATACCTATAAACTATTTGTATGTGTATCAGAGAACCAACCGGTAGGAGTAAACTGATACGTACAACCCTAGACACAAGGGGTCAGTAAAGTTCTATCCACCATTCACTGATCAAAGATCTCAAACTCAATATCACAGAAACCGTAACTCTGAAAATAATGTCATTTGTATCATCCTACACTTTGTTTCTCTCAAGAAGGATAGTTCATATTGATATGATGGGCTACCCCACAGGTGCCCACATATCAGTTAAAGCTTTCAAAAGCAGCAATAAATTCTCAAATCAACTGACAGAACCACAACATATAGGAGATATGACCTTGATGGAGGGTACACAGGTAGCAGATCCCTCTGTTGAAGTTCTGATCAGAGTTGATTACTGTGGGAAAATTGACATTGAAACAACCAATTAAAGAATCATTTCATTCATTCTTCTTCCCACAACCTTTTTAGGTATTCTTAGAAGAAACACAACTGATAAAGCAATCAGTAACTTCTTTCATGGCTACTCCAGTGAGATGCCTGATGAGTCAGTGTGCCTCTTTTGTGACTTGGGAGACTGTTGGCTTAACACAGCATCACGTGTGAGCATTGAGACCCATGCACAACCCTGTCTCGCAGAAGTTTCAAGAGTCATACCACAAAGAGAATGGACAGATTTGCAGGCAAGTGTACTGCTTCTGAACCATATCTTGGCTTCTTACAAAACAAGTTGCAAGGCAATGAGGAACTGAAACTTATTTAACTCGAGAACATGTCAGACTACATTAAGAGGTATCAGCTAGAAATTGCATCTAAGGACTACACAGCTGGAAATGTGTTTTACCTGCCACACTATTTAGTGAAGAAATGTAGTAGTGGAACTGTCAGATACAGGATCATGTTCAGTGCATCATCACATCAATCAAACTGTGTAATAAGGGAAAAGTTCTTCGAGCAACACCTCAGTTTTACAACCCTTTTTATCTGTTCACAGCCATTGAGATTGTGGCTAAACTAATCTTCCAAGATACATGGGTGAGGGGTCTTGCATGAAAGGAAGTTTTATTCACAGATCTTGCATGTAGTTGGCACTCTGATTTCAAAATTTCACCACTTGTCATCATTGTACTTTCCCAAATCGATAGCTATAACAAGGACAAACGATTCTGCAGAGGCGTGTGTGTTCTGCGGTGCATCTGAATGAGTTTGTGATGCTGTTTTGAATGTATGATTGCACACTGAAATTGGTTACACACCACACATTGTTTGCAGCAAGAACAGACTGTTACCAGTCCAGAAAGTAACCTCACCTAGGTTGGAATTATTTGCTGCATTGGTCAGCTCCTTCATTACTTTTGCCAGGGAACATGTTTTGATGACAACAGAAGCTACTTCGTGGAGTGATTCAATGGTTATCTTGGAGTGGGTACAAAATGATCCCAAGAAATTGAAAACCTTTATTTGCAAATTGAGTAGTAGAAATACTGCAACCAACATTACACCCAGTTAATGGAGGCACTGTCCTAGAAGACAAAATCCCACAGATCATCTCACTTAGAGACTAGAACCAGATTTGCTAGTAACGCTTGACATCTGGTGGTATGGTTCACCATGGCTTTCAGAAGACATTCACCAATGACAACTGGACATCCCAGCTCTTCATAAATCTATGCCAGAGACCCAAACCTGAACAAGTCACTCTCATGGCCATCACTGAACCCTTATTGAACACCACATAGTTCAGTCCACACTGATGAATACTGCGTGCAACTAACCTTGTATTTCAATTTCTTGATATCATGAAGAACAAGGTTAGAAGTACTGGCAGTTTGAATGCTATGGAATTGCAAAAATTGGATCAGAAGAGCTTAAGAGCAACAATTTACTGCCAAACTGTATGGATTGTGTAAGGGAGGACAGTTACCCAAATCATGGTCAGTACAACACTTTCCTGTCAGATGGCATGATTCAGCTCAGTGGTAGACTACAATTTGCTGCTTTGTCCAACACCAATTACCCTGAATGAGCATTGTCTTCTCTCGGAGCTTTTGATCAAATACATACGTATAAGATTTCATCCTTCTCTGTGTACACATTGTGCTAAGAGAGCTGCATGAAGAGTCTGGGATTTGTGAGGACAGCAAGCTTTTAGAAGAGATATTCACTCTTACCTGCCCTTGCAAGATAACACACAGTTATTGATGGACAGAGTTCAACTCGTAAATCCGTATGCAGTAATGGAGATGACACGAACTTGTATGAGACAGTGTTAGCACCTGATAAATTCTGTCATTGTGGGTCTCCATTTTGTTGGCTGGTCAAATAGTGCAGTATTCCTATTAATGGCCCATTCAAATGGGACAGTGGACAAATGTTGGACAGCATGGAAATGTGAGGCAGGCATAGTAGTGACTGAAGTTCCAAATGACCACTTCTGATTACCACAAAACAGGGTCACCATATTGTGCACCATCTACTCTGTAACCCTACCACACCCACATCTGTCATCTGAGAGCAAGTAATAAACTCCTTGCAAAATTTTGTGTCATCCTACACCTTTGGTTGGAGACTTGCAGTCTAGCAAATTACTGTCCTATGTTTGGGCTGCCATTAACACCACAAAGCAAATGGCTGCATCTGGACAGGTGCCGTGACCGGGAGACATGGATTGCTGATGAATGGTGTCACACTGTATTCAGCAATATTCTGGATGACCATAATAATTGAGTATGGTGGTGACCAAGGGCAAGATCCCATTCTTCTGATGATTTGGAGAGGCAAAGTGGTATTACCAGTACTCCTAGCATCATGGTGTGAAGACCCAGCCAGGTAACGTTTGGTTATGACTGAGGGAACTATTGACAGCACAACAGTATGTCAAGGACATCCTATATCCTCACATCACCAAGTTTCCCTATGAACTATCTGTGTAATGTTGTACTCTGGTGACCAGTAAGATCCCCAAATCTGTCTTCTATAAAACATCAGTGGGACCAGTTTGGACATCAGCTGCATCCCAGAGTCAGTATCCAGGATATCAAGGACCAGTTTAAAAGTTGTGGTATAGCTTGCTCAGCAGAGGAAACAATGAGTTTATGATACTCTTCCCCACCAAATCATTTCCAGCCTCCAGATCAGAGGGAATGCAACATCTTATAAATAAGTGGACCCATACGGCCAAGTCAGATAAGTGTGAAGACTACTGCAAAATCAACTTAACAGCTCATGCAGCCAAGCTGCAGACAAGAATAATATACGGAAGAATAGAAAACAAAATTAAGGATCTGTTAGGTGATGATGTGTTTGGCTTTAGGAAAAGTAAAGGCACCAGAGAGGCCGTTCTCAAATTACGCTTCACAATGAAAGCATGTCTGAAGAAGAATTGAAACACGTTCATAAGATTCTTCAACCTAGAAACAGCATTCAGCTATGTAAAATGGTGCAAAACGTATGTAATTCTGAGGAAAATAGGAGTAAGCTATAGTTGGGTAATATACAATATGTACAAGAACCGAGAGGGAACAATAAGACTGGAACATCAGGAATGAAGTGCTTAGATTAAAAAGGGTGTAAGACAGGATGCTGTCTTTTGCTGTACTGTTCAATCAATACATCAGAAAAGCAATGAAAGAATGAAAGTAAGTTTCAAGAGTGGGATGAAAATTCAGGGTGAAACAATATCATTAATAAGATTTGCTGAAGATATTGCTATCCTCAGTGAATGTGAAAATAGAATTACAGAAATCAACAGTCTAATGAGTACAGAATTGGATTGAGAGTAAACTGCAAAAAGACAAAGCTAAAGAGATGCAGCAGAAGTCCCAATAATGAGAAAGTTAAAACCAAAATTGGTGAACACAAAGTAGATGAAGTTAAGGAATTCTCCTACCTTGGAAGCAAAATTACCCATGACAGATGAAGCAAGGAGGACATAAAGTGTAGACTAGTATAGACAAACAGGGCATTCTTGGCCAGGAGAAGTCTTCTGGTATCAAACATAGGCCTTGACATGAGGAAGAAATTTCTGAGAATGTACATCTGGAACACCACAAAGTATGGTAGTAAATTGTGGACAGTGGGGAAACTGGAACAGAAGGGAAATTAAGCATTTGAGATGTGGTGTGATAGCACAATGTTGAAATTGGGTAGACTGATAAGGTAAGAAATGAGGAGGCGCTGTCCAGAATTAGCATAGAAAGGAACATATGCAAAATACTGGCGAGGAGAAGGCACAGGATGATAGGACATGTGTTACAGTATCAGGAAATGGCCACTATGATACTAGAGGGAGCTGTAGAGGGTAAAAACTGTGTGGGAAGATAGATATTTGAATACTACAAACAAATAACTGAGGGCATAGGATGCAAGTGCTACTCTGAGATGAAGAGATTAGCGCAGAAGAATTCATGATGGGTGGCATCAAACCAGTTGGAAGAACGCTCAAGAACCTGCCAAGTTCTTTATAAATCTGACTAGATTTCATAATCACTGATCTAACATCACATACCTGTGAAGTTTCATATAATTTCCTCCTCCACTTCTGGATGCTTCACTCTTTTTTTTATTTTTTTTTATTAGGCAGTGTATGTTAAAATTTGCCACCAAATCAAGAAGTCTATGTCTACATTTACAGCTACAAGGGCACACTGAAAAGTAATGCCTCCAAATTTTTTATGTGAAAACTCTTAAGACTTTTAAATAAAACAAACTTTATTAACATTCTACATCTTTATTCTTTATGTCTACATGTTTATTTCTCAACATAGTCATCCTGATCATGAACACATTTCTCCCAATTAGAGTGCAATTTGTTGATGCCGTAGCTGCAGAATGTTTGTCTTTGTTGATGAAGCCACAACCTCACATCTGCTTACATGGGTTCAACATAGGTCCTCAGAGCTGTTGTCTATGTTTTGGAAACAGATGAAAATCAGATGGAGGCTATCAGGACCGTCAGGACTGTATGGAAGATGATGGACGGCAGTGAACCCAAGGCATCAGGTTGTTGCAGATCTTGGTGCATTTATATGAGTTCTGGCATTGTCATGCTGAAGGAAATGGTGCTCCACACATAGACGAACTCTTCAAATTCAGAACCTGATTACAGCATGCTGTTTCATATGCACTGTCATATTTATGGTACGCATCATCATGTTACGAGCTACAATTCAAAGGCCTCTAGCAGCAGAGGATTGCAACTTGTGTCAGCGAAGCGGGGAAGTCGACCAAGTAATATGCGTGACATGTAATACCACAACCGATATTGAGAAAAAAACAAAAATTTCAGAGCACTGCTTTTCAGCACACTCTCATACATGAATACTCTGCAGTTCACAGTTAAGTGCTTGGGAGAGGGTCCTACATGGTCCTGTTCACATGTGGCACAATACATGCAGTTCATGCTGAGCTGTTCACTTATAGATTTCTGATAATTATGCAACACTTTGCAAGTTGTAGAAGTCTATCACTTACTGTTTATTTAGAAAATGCAACATGCAGCAAACACAGGAATCACTTGGAAGTACACTAATGTCCAAAAGTAAAGCATAATCACAAAAAGAGGATATTACTGCCTTATCAGGATGTCAGAAGAATTACTGGACAAGATACAGCTTAATCACAAGACATTTGGCATACAATAGTGTCCTAAACATTTATGTCAGAAAAGTTCTGCTGGCTAAGATACACATTTGTAAGAAAATAACACAACTGGAAAACCTCTCCAGCAAAAAAAAAAAAAAAAAAAAAAAAAAAAAAAGGCTGTTAATAGGGGATATGTAACAGCCACACATTCTGCACAGCAACATGGCATGCTCTCTACGAGGTGGCTCACAAGCTGTTATCGCAGCTGATCCCATTCCTCAGCAGAAGCAGTGTGGAGGTCTGGAATTGTTCTTAGTGGAGGGTGACAGTATGTGATTTGCTTCTCTAATGCATTCCAGACGTATTCCATAGGATTCAGATCTGTGGACCTTGCTGGCCAGTCCATGCAATGGGATTTCTCCACGTTCAAGAAATTCATCCACCAGAGCAGCTCAATGTTGATAGGTGTTATCATCCATAAAGAGGAAGTATGGACCAACTGCAACTCTGAAAAGGTGAACATATGGTTCAGTATTCCTCTGACCATCAACAAAGATGTGCAGCTCCGTATGGCCATTTATCTAGATGCCTCCTCACACTATGACATCATCACCGCAAGACCGGAGTCTTTCTGTTCCTGGGGTTGTATCAGCTACCAGGTTCTCTCCAGGGTAATGTGCAACAAGAATCATTTGACAAACAGAAGTGAGATTCATCTGTGGAGAGCACATTCCTCCATTCATTCATGATCCAATTGCGATGTTGCTGACTCCAAAACACACGGCCCCATCTCTGTGCTGGAGTGAGTGGGATTCACATGGCCACATGTCTGGCAAACAGCCCTGCTGTTCTAAGCCTTTGATACACAGTTTGTCAGAAATTAGCTACTCCTGAGGCAGCTGCAAGCTCTGCAGCCATTTCTCTAGCAGGTGTACTTCATTTTTGTTAGGCAGCTATAGCCAGATGGCTTGCTGTGAGTAGCTGTTCTTGGTCAGCCTTCCTGACCTACAACCACCATCTCCAGCCTCAAAATGAAATTTTGTGGCACATCCAAGGATACTGAGACTGTGGTCTGTGTCTGGCCTGCCTCCAGATGGCAAAGTATTCTACCCATCAAAACTGGGTCCAAATGGCATCTTTGCATCTTTGTGACATTATGTTGTCAACTTCAGCAAGAGACCACACTCTGCTCACCATGAATGGATAAACAAGAATGAGACATGAGTAGTCTCATGCATTGTTTGTGTTTACCTTTCACTTAAGCCACTATTCACAGCACAGAGGACTCCTTTCTTATACAGAGCGAACAATTCATTTGCAGAACAGAGCTGCACTTGCAGAGGTGGGAGTTTCTACTATAGGAAAAAAAGAAAGCACTGTTATGTCACAAATTCAGCCTGAAGCTGGCTGTGGGTGGCTAGGCGTTACAGGAAAAAGGAAGGAAGACTGATGTTTAATGTCCCATCAACAATGAGGTCATTAGAGATTAAACACTAGCTCAGATTAAGAAAGGATGGGGAAAGAAACTGGCCATGCCCTTTCTAGGGAATCAATCCACCATCACTGACAGGGATTTGAACCATCATCCTCCCGAATGCAAGTATGCTGTGCTACCTTAGTAGATCTTATAGTCAGCAAGCTCTTTTGTGTAATGCAGATATGTGGACCTTATAGTGAATTTCCTAAGAACATTAGAAATTTAGATTAACTGAAAAATGCATTCCTTGGAGTGACCTGATATAAAATAAAAAGCTCCATTGATGGATAAGAGCAGAAAGATAACTAATTTTAGAAATGAAATATGATGTAAACTACAAGTATTGTCTATATATTATGTGGAGAAAGACACCAGCATGGGTGTTCTGCATATTCCAGACTTTTTCTCTCCAACAAATTTGGGGGAGGAGTGAGAACACTGAGGCTTTACTATCTTCTCTGAAGTTTTGGTTCAGTTGTTGGTACCTACTGTGGCTGTGAGAAACATTATTATTTATTCTCAGGTTTTCTAAGTTTCATTTCTGATATTGTTCTTGTGATTCCACTGTCAGTATATTAATGCGTAGAGGTAACAAAAATAAGTTTTTACTATATTTAAGTTACTTGTTTATGTGTAGACCATCAAATATTTAGAAAATTTTTTACGGTTCACTCAAAGGTAATGTCTTTCCACAACATGGAAACCACCTCTGTTGAAATGGGGGTGCACGCTGTCGTTATCTGGTGCCATTCTGAAAAAAATATCTGCACTGCGGAACAGTGAGACATGAATGATGAGGGTACAGTGAGACACGTCTCACTGATCTCAATGCTTATTCTTTGTTCCTAAAAACAGCTGCTGCCCTAAAAAACAGTGAATCTGGTATTTCTAATTTTAAAAAAATTAGTTTTAAGTTATACAGTACCCAGGAGAAAGAAGAAAAACAAGCGAATAGAAAGATTTTCAGAATCTTCAATGAAAGAAGCCATTATGCTGAAAATCAAAAATAAAATGAGCGTGTAAACAGTTTAGGTTATTCTTTCAAACTGTCAGTTGATATGTCAAGAAATACTGTAAGGTTAATGCTGTGAAAATGTGCCCCAACTGAAACTTCCTGGCAGATTAAAACTGTGTACTGGACCAAGACTCGAACTTGGGACCTTTGCCTTTCGCAGGCAAGTGCTCTAGCCATGTCTCTGCAATATCCTTTCTTTCAGGAGTGCTAGTTCTGCAAGGTTCACAGAGAGCTTCTGTAAAGTTTGGAAGGTAGGAGACGAGGTACTGGCAGAAGTAAAGCTGTGGGACAGGGCATGAGTCGTGCTTGGGTAGCTCAGATGCTAGAGCACTTGCCCGCGAAAGGCAAAGGTCCCGAGTTTTAATCTGCCAGGAAGTTTCATATCATTACATGCCCCAACTATTCAGTGAACTGCATTTCCAATCAGAGTTGGAAAGTAATTTAAGTGGATATTTAATTGTATGCTCTAAAATGTTTTGTGGACTTACTATGAAAGATTGCCATATCATAGCTTATGAATTAGTTAAAAACATGGACTAAAAATTAGAAAGCATCCATTGACTACCTCTTCAAACACCTTAAGGATGCAGCTTGTCTAGAGCTGCAGCTTTTTGCTAAATTAATATGTCAGCCTTCTTTGATAAACCAGAAGAAGTTGTCAAGCATCACCCAAATTTTGCTGATCGCTCACGCATTTTCAATGTAGATGAAACTGGAACAACAACAGTGCAGTAGTGACAGAAGATTTTGGCATTAAGTGGTATGAAACAAGTTAGCAAAGTTACCAGTACAGAGTGCAGAACATTATTTATGGCATATTGTATTATAAATGTTCTTGGTAACAGCCTACCCCCCTCCCTCACCCCCCCCCCCCCCTCAACTCCCGACCACATGTGAATTCCAAAGGTGTGCCAGAGATAAATCCCTGGTCACACTATCCTCTGTGTCCTTGGTGGCTCAGATGGATAGAGCATCTGCCATGTAAGCTGGAGATCCTGGGTTCGAGTCCCGGTCGGGGCACACATTTTCATCTGTCCCTGTTGACGTATGTCAACGCCTGTAAGCAGCTAAGGGTGCTCATTTCATTGTAAAAAGTTAATTAGTTTTGCAAGATTCTTCAGAGATTGAGAACTTTGATTTGCCAGAGCCCTATCCAGAGCCAGAACTTCTTAACTTTGAAGACTTAGAGTGCTTAACCAAACTGATTGATTTTCTTTCGGTACAATTTAAAAAATGAAAATATATTATGTAGGAAAAATCCTTAGAATTTTAGAAGAGTCATCTGAGGGTGAAGTGACAGTTTTCAGGAAAATTTTGCAATTAGACAATAAATTTGTGCTTCCTCTGGTTCCTGATATTTCTTACAGTGACAAAAAAATGCATGAAACTGTTAGTACCAAACCCTACACAGCTCATTGCAAGGTAAAATGACAACAATCTGCTCCTGAGATAAAGTTTGATTTATATGACGTTCACTAAGGTTTTAAACACTGTCTTACTGTTCCCACTAGTAAAAAGTCATTGGTACAGTGAGACACTTTTACTTTTCATTTTTTATTCTTTAAAATGGAAGACAATAGTATAAAATGTAATTGTATCATTTTGCACATTACACATTGCTACCATGGGATATGATGCCAATACTTTTCTTGGAAAGTATAAGTTGATTCTCAATTTTTGCACCTCACTGTTCTCGTTCCTCCCCTGTAAGTTGTTTTATCTGTGCCTGTCTGATCGATACTACTGAATATTTTCCCTTCTTTTTCTATTTAGATAATTTTATTTCATAGATTGTCCTTCATTCATAAGCTCAATTTAAAAAATACCAAGTCTTGTGTGAAAATATGGATTTTCTAACTTCTTTTTTATATGGCATACTGCTTCATTTCTGAATTTTACAGATTAGTTTGTGAACTCAGTTATTACTTTCAGTTTTCTAATCATGGCGCGATATACAAGGTATGTCTTTACTGAAATTAAAATAAAAGAGGCATAAAAGAAACCTTACAGTTCTGTCCTCCACAGTATCCTTTTGTTTGAACAAGTCTCCACACCCCTCAAATAAGCCTCTGCCATCATCATCAAGAAAAGTTTCCAGACAGTAGTTAGGCCACATTTTCACATAATCCTCTCCACTTCTCTCAATCCTCCGACCGACATTCTGCAACTACCCTCTGCCAGTCCTCTCCTTTCCTCCAAATACTATCCTCCAGTTCTTTCAGCCAGTTATCCTTTGATCTTTTGCCTTGAAATCTCTTCTTCCCTCAGTTTGTCTCACAGTCTTTCCGATTCTGCCTGCTCCTTTACCATTGTCCTGATCTCTTCATTTCTTATTCTGTCCTTTATTGTTACTCCCACTCTGCTTCTGTAAAACTTCACTTCACATGCCTATGTGTTGCTTAAATACCTTTTCTTCATCATTGAAATTCAGGAGCATAGATCAGGGTAGGCACATAGGATGTCTGATATGTTATTCCGCTGGTCTTTTGTAGAAACCTTTATACCCACACCGAACGCCTGGCACTTCTCAGAAATGCTATCATTTGCCTCCCTGTCATTGACTTCATTTATTAAAATTTCTTTCCACTACGATTCCAAGAAATCTGAAGCCATCAACATTTGTCAGCTGTTCTCTTGCTACCGTGAGTCCAGCGTTAGTCGCCACCCTCTTCCTGGTCACAATTGTTAACTCATTCTTCCTCACATTAAATTTCATACCATATAATCCAACCAAACTAATTGCACCAGAGCTTCCTCTTCCTTTTTCTCCAGATCACTAGTTCACCAGCAACACCCAATAGTTTGTATTTATCCTCCCCAATGCTTTGCACCATATTGTGTACAAGGGGCATAACAAATTAAAGAGACAAACTGATGGAGAAAAAACTTTTTTTTTCACTACTTTTCAACATAATCCCCACCAATATTAATACATTTGTCCAAATGAAGGACAATTTTTTTTTATACCTGATGCAAAGAAGTCTTTGTCTTGCTCTTTGAGCCATCTACCCACAAATTGTTTGACCTCCTAGTTGCTGCTGAACTTTTTTTCCCATCAGTGGGCCAAATAAATGAAAATCCAAGGAACCAAATCTGGACTGAAAGAGAATGAGATAGTATCTCCCAACCCACTTTTTCAGTGGTTTCTTAGATCAGCTGGGCAGCATGAGAACAAGCACTGGCATGTAGCAATATCGCACGTTTCCTTGATATGTGCAACTTTTTTCTCTCATTGCTGGGTTTGCTTTGTTCACCAGAATGCCTGAGTGGTAGGCACTATTTATTGTATGCTGAACTACCAAATAATCACAAAAGACAATACCTTGGATATTCCAAGAAGACCCACAGTCGCTGATGTGCAATCATTTTTTTAAATATTCTAAATACAAAAATTTCCATGGTGCATTCAACTTTCAGCATACTATAAACTCATTCAAGAAAAGATTTGGCCAGTTTTTCACTTTCAGAAAGCAAAAAACCTATCACTGAATGTTGTTCAGCTTATGTGGAAGCTTCAAACGCACATGCCATCATTAAATGCGGTATTGAGGTTGTAAACAAAAGAATTTTTATCCATCAGCTGTTCACAGCTCATCCCCTAGTGTGGTGTCAATTTAACAGACTTGCAACTTGGCGGCTAAACTTTCTCATTTAGGGATTCCCAGCCTTCAATGCCTTATGGTCATTTCATTTTTATCAATATGCTGGCAAGGTTCATCAGTAAATCTTGGCCATACTTATATTGTTCCTACTGCAGCTGCCTTACCACAAAAGCAACCCACTGAATAGCTGAGGCACTGACAAGCATATAAACAACACTAACACACACACACACACACACACACACACACACACACACACACACCTCAGCTTCAGCTGCAGCATCCTGGCTGACACACTGTGCTGGCACCACCTCAAATGGGTGGGGGACAAGGCCTTATCTACTGGAGCTAGCACAGACTGAGTCCACAGCACGAAGGTTTGTTGCAAGGGCAGCACCCATCTACATAATTCAGAGAAGCTGATGTTGGGGGAAAGGATCCAGATTGCATGGGTTATGAATCAGCCATTGAAATCCTGCACTGTGTGCTCAGTAGCATGTTTTGCCTTTGGGTAGTCAACTCTGCGTTTGACCAGAATTTGGTGGTGACTATTAATTCAAGTTGACACCTGGTTTGTGTAATCTTAGTTTTCTACTGTGTATTTTCCTTCTGATTTATTTTCTAAGCAAACATAGAAGGAAGAGGCCTAGCATTTGTAACCAGGGAACTATGAGCACACACGAACATGGTGGCAACTTTTATTATTGATGGTTAACTGGGTACATTTCAAGCTACAAGTCCAAAGGTTTAGCATTAAATGTTCAACTCAGTCCTAAATGACTGGTAGTGTTAATCGGTCTTCCAGCTCATAACCTCAGGTGCCACTAGCTTATACATGGCCAAGATTCTTTTTTACATGCTTTCCATTTAGAGTAACCTAAGGGGCAGTTATAAGAGTTGAGGGGCATGAAAAGCAGTGGTTCGGAAGAGAGTGAGACAGGGTTGTAGCCTCCCCCCGATGTTATTCAATCTGTATATTGAGCAAGCAGTGAAGGAAACAAAAGAAAAATTCGGAGTAGGTATTAAAATCCATGCAGAAGAAATAAAAACTTTGAGGTTCGCCGATGACATTGTAATTCTGTCAGAGACAGCAAAGGACTTGGAAGAGCAGTTGAACGGAATGGATAGTGTCTTGAAAGGAGGATATAAGATGAACATCAACAAAAGCAAAACGAGGATAATGGAATGTAGTTGAATTAAGTACGGTGATGATGAGGGTATTAGATTAGGAAATGAGACACTTAAAGTAGTAAAGGAGTTTTGCTATTTGGGGAGCAAAATAACTGATGATGGTCGAAGTAGAGAGGATATAAAATGTAGACTGGCAATGGGAAGAAAAGCGTTTCTGAAGAAGAGAAATTTGTTAACATCGAGTATAGATTTAAGTGTCAGGAAGTCGTTTCTGAAAGTATTTGTATGGAGTGTAGCCATGTATGGAAGTGAAACAAGGACGATAAACAGTTTAGACAAAAAGAGAATAGAAGCTTTCGAAATGTGGTGCTACAGAAGAATGCTGAAGATTAGATGGGTAGATCACATAACTAATGAGGAGGTGTTGAATAGGATTGGGGAGAAGAGAAGTTTGTGGCACAACATGACTAGGAGAAGGGATCGGTTGGTAGGACATGTTCTGAGGCATCAAGGGATCACCAATTTAGTATTGGAGGGCAGCGTGGAGGGTAAAAATCGTATTGGGAGACCAAGAGATGAATACACTAAGCAGATTCAGAAAGGATGTAGGTTGCAGTAGGTACTGGGAGATGAAGAAGCTTGCACAGGATAGAGTAGCATGGAGAGCTGCATCAAACCAGTCTCAGGACTGAAGACCACAACAACAACAAGGGGCACATGTGGCATTGAAAACTGGCACAAATATAACAAGCTTACCCTCATTCAATTGTTAACTGTTTTTATCTGTTGGGTTGTTATTGATGTAGTGATGATGTACCAAGATGTGCATTAGCTGTTTGCTACATACATCTGGCCAGTTGTTTGCCTCTGTACTACTACTAATACACAAATTGTTTTCAGTGTCTTCTTTGCTTGCTGTCACTTCAGCATGCAATCAAGGGGGCGTATCTACTATCAGCCAGACATAAGTAGGAATGGAATTTGTTCTCAATCAATATTTCTTGAGAATTTTTAAGAAGGTATCAAAGGTGTTGCACTGGTAGAGCACCTTACCACAATACAGAATTCACTTCAGTACATTATACAACTCAGTTGATCTCAAACACTTTTTTCCCCAGTTAATATGTAACTAAATATAGCAATAAACATCCTTCGTGAAATATTGCATGCTCCACAACTTCTACATAGTGCCAATTTTTTGTCAAGGTCTCTAACAAATTAACATGCCACAGTGAGGCAAATAGTTACTTCGTAAAAGTACAAAACAATACAGATAGCAGCAAAAGCTATCCATTCCATGACACAATTATTAATGTCCTATAGACAAACCATTACATCATGGATGAATGGAGTGCAGGAAAATGAAGTTGATAATATCACTGAGGTAAAAGCCACATGCTCTATCACGTGACAGTGACATTGAGAAATAGCAAGTGCTATGAATGCTGCTTCAAACTGCTCGAGAGCTCATTGAGAATATGAAACTCAAATGGTGTGCTTGAGATGCTATGCCGCTTCCTTCTGGGCACTGTCACACATTAGTAGCAGTGTGTGGTTCAATGTTGGATTTCTTCACATCAGTGGCAATTTGTTGTTTATTTTTGGTAATTTTTCTCTTAGAGTTTCTTTAGCCTGCTGTTATCTATTGTCAAATTTCATTTGTGGTTTAAAAGTATTTTTAATAAACTGCAAAATAAATCTTTGACATTTTATTTGCTGAAAATGCTTCATGAGATGGAAGAGATGAACGTCCCTTGGGGTGAGGTCAGAGGGCTGTAGAGTGGATGGTCAAAGATGTCCCATCCAAACTGATTCACCACACTTTGTGTGGTGCTGGAGCTGTATGGGATCTTGCACTGTCATGCACAAGTGTAACGCCTCTTGTCAACATCTCATGTCTCTTGCTGGATCACTATCCTTCAGATTTTTCAATGTCTGACACTGCCAATCAGCATTTACGATCTCCATTCACAACAGAAAAACTCACAGGAGGACATCATGTTGATCCCAGGAGGCAATGCACACGATTTTTTTCTTACTACGGTGCAGTGCATGGATGGTCTTTTTGTTTCTGGTGTGGCATGCACACCCATGTTTCATCCCCAGTGACAACAGGCTTAGGAAATGTGTCACCTTTCTATGTGTACCACAGAAGGAATGTCAGTGTTCATCTGTCAATTGCCTTGGCACTCATCTTGGATGTACTTTATGAAAATCAAGCCACAGGGAACAATTTCGTGCAACAGTAAGCAAGACATCTGAGAGAAGGGTGTGTGTGTGTGGTGGGGGGGGGGGGGGGGGGGGGGGTGTATGGATGAGAGAGTTCTGAAATTTTGAAATGCCAATTCTGCAAAATTGCTTGCCACACACTTTCCATCAGTTCTAGTGTCACCATCACGGTGGACCACTATGGTCTTTGTCGTGAATACTGCTTTGTCCTTCAGCGAATTGCCTGCACCATTGTCTGACTATATTGTTGTGTCTATACACATAGCACAACTGGTAATGGATCTCTGCTGGAGATTGCTTCTGAGCGTGCAAATATTAGATAACTGCATGAACCTTGGAGCTGGTGGGAGACAGTAGCAGAGCAGCCATTTTATCCTAGTACTGTGTGGTAACCACGCCATCACAAGACAAACTCTGCTGCATTATTCCCACATACCTCCTCTGGACACACTCAGAACTTACTTTCTGGATGTATCTCATACTTTGCATCTACACCAGCAACAATCCAGAATTTGAGATAATGTTTCTTGTTGTAGGGCATAGATAGGATGAACAAGTATGTTATTCTGCTTGTGTGTTACTGTCAGCAATAGTTCTATTTTCTGCAGTGGTAAGAAGAATGGAAATTTCCAACCAACTTCTCGCAAATGGGATTAGACTTATCAGTTGGCAAGCTTCCAGACTGGGTTGATTTCTTGAAATTTAAAACCAAGTATTGTCTTACAGGAATGTACGCCCAAAATACATAACTGCAGTGCACATACATTGGCACCAAGGACACACACTGATGAGAAAATACGTCCACTGCCCATCCCAAGATTGAAAATCACATAACAACACTGCAAGCATGTGACACGGTGTTGGACATCCATGCCTCATTACAGAAGATGGAAATCGCTGACTTTCCCACTCTGTAAAGTGGGGTAGGTAGCAATCTGGTGACAGACAACAGTGCTGGTGAAGGCACAACTGTTTCGAAGCACACTGTTCAGCTCACATTGTCGAACATGGGGCTCCACAGTAGGTGACCCCAACCTGTTTCCAGTTGATGCCATGACATCAAGACTTACAAATGCACTTGACACCGAATCTTAGTTACCAGGCGTGGATAGATAGAAACATGTTGCTCAGTCAAATTAGCCGGATACGCCTTCACCCAAGCAAATCATGTTCAAAACGGGCACCGTGCCATGGATGGGTGCTGGTGGAGGCTGTTATATTATGCAGTGGGGGACACTCACCTAGGCTCCCATAAAACCTGTGTTAATAATGAAATATACTGTGACAGGCGAGAATTACAAGAACATTGTTGCAGGCCACCTGCATCCCTCCATCCTTAATGTCTTCCCCGACAGCAATGGCATCTTCCTGCAGGTAACATTCAATGTCACAAATTCAGAATCATTCTACAGTGTTTTGACGGACATGATTGTGAACATGTACTGTTTTGGTCACCGAATTCACTGATCTGAACCCAATGCAACATATCTGGGATATTATTGGGTGCCAGCTAAGCACCGACTCATATTTACAAGAACTGTGTGAGCTGTGCTTAGACACCGGTTCTACACATCTCCAGAAATATACCGACTTGTCGAATCTATGCCACACAGAATGCTACTGTGATGTGTTCTGAAAGTGTATGAATACACTGTTAAGCAGTACTGGCTGATCAACGTAAATGTATATCAATTTTTCCAGTTCCTCAAGTGAAAGTCTACTTTCTCTAAATTCTGTGAAACTGTACTAAATCAAAAATCTGACTTATGATAAAAAAATGTACATCATCTGATAATTGAGACATTGACTTGGCAGGTACAAGTAGTGGGATCTTCTTGCTCTTCTAGAATGTTTATATCAGAGTTTTTCCATGACAACAATTGTAATGAGTAGGCATATATACCACTGTATTTTACCTCTTGCTACCATCCTGAATGTTTATGCATTTTACCGAATCTGTCGAGATGATCAGGGCATGTTCTGACAGGAATGAGGAATTATGTTACATCTGTAGACAAACTGGAATTTCCACTTGTCAGAAAATCTGAATAGATGTTTTCAAACTCTACATAACAACTTCTTGCTAGCACGTTACAGTGGATTGATCAATCACAGCTGAGACTCCATTTATGATTGTGCTACATGTTGTAAAGTAATATTATTTACTGCTGCAATTGGAACAGAAATTATAGTAGTGTCAGATTGGTTCGTTCTTCTGTCCACAGAAAATTTAAACTACACAAAATTCATACAATTTCATTAATTGGAATACATCATTCTAACAAGGATAAAAAAAAATTAAAGATCATGAATATTGCCTAACCTTCTCCACTCCAATGGTGGGTGGTGCTCGACACTTCGAATTTTGTTTTTCACTCCAATGTCAATCACAATGGACATGATTTTTCATAGCTCTCACATTCTCCACTCTCGAATCTAAGACTGTACTAAGCATCAGTACTGCATAGTACTGCGATCTAGAGAAACGTGTCAACTTGGCATGTAACTGTAGCAGATGTGTTGAGAGAAGGGTTGTAATTATTAAAGTAGTTGTGTGAGAAATGGCTAGTTCTTTCTGAGGAAGAGATCATAGAGCTTTTAGAGGAATCTTTTTAAGTGGAAATGCATGAGACAATGATTTCGATGTGGTAGTGATTCATTTCTAAGCCATTTTGAGTGAAAAGAATGATTAAAACAGCAAAAATACTGCTGTTTCTTATGATTCGGCTGAAGATTTGTGGTGAATGTGGACCGGCGGCGACTCAATTTACAGATTTTTCTTTTACATTTAAAAGTGTGGTTTTATCATTGAAATTAGTAATGTTACGTCAACACCGGTTGGTTTCTTCCAGTTAAATTTTAGGACTGACCTAGCTGAACTAACTGCAAATGAAACGAACAGGTATGCTGCAATAAAAGTACAGAGAGTGACACCACTTCCATAACATTCTCCACAATTTGGCAGAGAAATGTTACCGTAGAAGAAAATAAATGCTCCCATGGTGTGCTACTAATTGTAGCATTATAAATGTGTAAAAATTTGTAGAACTTACCTGCCTCCTATTCAGACTGTTTTAGTCCAGACAATTTATACAAATTATCCTGGAATGTCATGTTTCTAATCCAGAGAGGGTTACACAAGTAATACTGAGATTCAGTCATGTCTCAGTAAAGTAAAAAATTTGTTGGATTTCTTGGCTGTTGAGTTTCTCTAAATTAAGACACAGATGAATTCAACACAGTAGATGCCAGAGGGTATTGATATATCAAGGGAGCCAGACTGGGATTCGAACCCATGTTTCCTGCCTACTAGGCAATTTTACTGACTCCTACACCATCCGGACACACTGGTCACCACAACTGCATGGACAACTCTAGCGTGCTTCCCATCAGACTCTAATTCTTTACTTATTACACATACCACTGATGCAGTGCCCCTGCCCATTACTCGCACCATATCACTGATTTCCAGTTTGAGCACGGTGCACTAAAGGGATCATTGGTCATCATTGCCTTAATTATATACATAGTGTCTGTTCTTTTGGACATATCAGAAAGAACTGACGCCATTCTGATCTTGAAGCCACTATGAATCAAGACAAGATGGTATTAAAGACATTACCTGCCAGTGGGCATTGATTTATATCAATACGGCAAGTTGAAAATTTGTGCCATCAATTTTTGTCCAAAAGAACAGACCCCATATATATAATTAAGACTATGGCGCTCAATGATTCCTTCAGTGCAGATGCACACCAAGCTCAAACTCTTATGGGGATTAGCGAGATACTGTGAGTAATTTGACTAAGGAGAATTTGGGTCTGACGGGAGGCATGCTAGGGCAGTCTGCGTGGTGTGGTGACCATTATGTCTGGATGGTGCAGTGGAGACCTGGGTTTGAAAAACAGTCTGGCACAAATTTTCAACTTGCCCCATTAATATGAATCAATGACCACTGGCAGCTAATGTCTTTAATTCCTTTGTGTCTTGATTTGTAGTGGTTGCAGGATCAAAACAGTGTCTGTTCTTTCAGACATGTCCAAAAGTACAGACACCACATATATTTTCCTCTAAATTTACAAACTATATAAGTACTTTGCTGCTAACAAATCTACATATTGTTCAAGGGTCGTGTGTTATTCAAAATGTAAAAACTCGCAAACGAAAAATTTGGGGCCTAAGTGTTTATGTAATTCAAGATCCATGAAACAGTAAATTTCCAATGTGATACCATATTTGGCACTACAGTGACAGAGTCATTGATTTGTCTAGACTTGGATTTTTCTGAGAATCATTCTTCAGTAGCTGGCTAATATCAGAAGTGCAGCAAGGCAATTGTTGTATCTTCTGTACACAGTCTTTTTTATACAGGTGTTGCTTTAGCTTAAGCAATGTTGAAACAGATCACGTGTTTTGCAGGAACTATACAGGCCAATCACAAGAGCCTTCCAGCTGCAATAAAGAAAAATGAAATAAAATTCCTCTGCAGTGACAAATGGTAATTCTAGCAGGGCAGGATGAACGAAATGTTCTCATGCATTCTACAAAAGATAATACATCAGTGCCACTTATAGAAAGGAGAAACAGAAAGGAAAGAGAAGAAACAATGAAACCAGATGTGGTTAAAGATTATACTTTGAAAATAGATGGAGCTGATTAATTTTACCACTTTATTTTCAGTTACAGTTTCATAATGAAAAGTCTCGTGTGGTGGTGAAAACTTGTACTTCTGGTTGTCGGAGGTAGGACTTGTAAACAACTATTTGCTATTTCAGGATTACTGAAGATAAAACAACTTGACAATACTGTCTCACAAAGCTTTCTGTGAAAGCATTGTAAAGGACTTAGTTGGTGAAGAAAAAAGATGAGGGTGAGAATGTAGTTCCACTTCTGATGCCGGGGAATGCTTAAATGGAAAGTTGAACATTATCAACAGGTTTCTTGGGGACAACACAAGGATTGAGTAATGTGTTCCTCAGAAAAAAGGAAGATAGCAGGCATGAAACTGTGTATTATTGCAAAACATGCACATGAAACCCAGCTCCCCACCCTGAGGAGCGTTTAAAAAAAAAACATTTTGTAATGTGATGCTTTTGTCAATATATATGTATGAATGAGTCCTTTTTGTTTAAATGTATACCCTAATAGTTGGTCAATGGCCTCATTGTTTCCACAAAGAGACTGGCGCATTTCTCAGTGGTATACTCACCACCCAAGCAGCAGCTATTTAAATAAGATCACACAGATATGCCATGTGTCTTCACTATGGAGTGCAAAGGGACTTTTTAAAAAAAAAAAAAAAAAAAAAAAAAAAAAAAAAAAAAAAAAAAAAAAAAAAAAAAAAAACTGAAAGCATTACTAAAGAGGGAGGTAGCCCTGACCTAGCCAGTATACATGCAACAGCATGCACTATCTAATGTGTCAAAATGTGTGAATTCCTAAGGGACCAAACTCCTAATGTGTCCCTAAATCCCGTGATTAAAGCAGGATTCTTTCGAGGCACCATTAGTTCATGGGCAGTTCCTTAGAAAACCCCTAAAAAATGATCGCAATCTCAAACAACCTTGAAAATTTTCTCAATAGCTTTTCCAAGACAGAGAGGTTCAAAGTTACCCTTTTGTACAGGTAAAAAATGTACATAAAATCAAGTAAGAGGTGAAGACAGAGTTTATACAGTGATGTAGCATGGTAAAATATGCTGTAAAGTGTCTCCATTATCATCAGAAAGGATCTGGAAACCACCATGTTGTTGTACTGAACCATGTGGAAAATTTTTGTGCACATAAAATCTACTTTGGGGTGTGAAATTATTTTTGCATTATTTCAATTCCACATGAAGTAAAATACCAACCTTTTACTAGCCCATAAAGTTCTTTTTGTGAGTGACATCCATTGCTGTGCCAAGGAAAATAAAGGAACCAGCAGAAAAATGCTCCTATTGAACCAAAAAGGTGAATATGCTCATGCCTCACTATACCTTCTTCAGCACCTTCAAGAAGTTTGGCATGCAAACATATTCACAATTTTTTGTGCTGAGGGAGAAGAAGACAGACAGTGGCCTTAGGAAAAAGGAAAAGTAACAGATATTGGACAATAGTGGTTGTGATACAGATGGCAGCTTGAGAGAAAGAGAGGGATACAATGGCAGTGGAACACAGCTGACAGTGACAGAACAGTGGTAGGAAAAGAGTGAAGGAGAAAGTGCCACTGGGAGAGGAAAAAAGACAAGGAGAAAGTGGCAGTGGGTAACAGCCACTCATAATCAGCACAGTCTATAACAATGACAACAAGGAAGGGGGAGAGAAAGGAAGAGTGGGAGGGGGGGGAGGGGGGGGAGGGAGAGAGAGAGAGAGAGAGAGAGAGAGAGAGAGAGAGAGAGCACACAATAGTGGTAAGAAATGAACAAGATAGTAGCAGTAAGACAGAGAGAGAGAGAGGGAGAGTGTGTGTGAGGGGGAGATAGTGTTAGTAGGACACAGAACGAAGGAGGGTGGCTGTGAGGCCGGGGGTGGGGGGGCAGTGGTAGACACACACAAAGAAATAATGACAATGAGCTGGGCTCAATGAGAGAGAATGGGCAAGTGGAGTGAATGTGTGTGAGCGACTTATAGTGATGGAATAGTTGGTGCGAGTGAGTTAACAGTTACGGGAGCTTGTGGGAGCGACAGGTATTTTGCACGTTAAAAAGAACACGATTATGTTCGCGTCCCAAAATTTTTAAAGGTGCTGAGGAAGTTGGTACCACACTTTTCAGTCAGTCTTTATAAACAGAAGCATATTCACCTTTTTCTACTCCAATAGAACCATTATCCTGTTAGTATTAATATACATCTCTCTCATATACACACAATGGTTACAACAAACTGTATCCCTGTAATTTTGTCTTTATTCCACTCTTTAAAACAGCAACCAAAATATAACAACTGCTTGTGAATGCAAAGATAAAATCGACAGCTCCAACTATTAACACCAGGTCCAAAAACAGCAAAATTGTGTTATGATGTTTGCAGAATAGTTACTTCAATCTTCTTCTTCTGTATAAAAAATCTTATCTCTAGCACTCCGGCTTCAGCAGCAACAGAAATCTTAAAAATCCTCTGTGGAACACATATACCAATAAAAAGAACCTTAATTTACGTTACGATGTTTTTCCTGGGGCAGTAGTGGTAGTGGCTGTTGTGGTCTTCTGTCCAAAGAATGGTTTGATGTAGCTCTTTGTGCTGCTCTATACAGTGGAGCCGCATACCCTCGGGAAAAATCACAGCTGTAATTCCCTCTTGCTTTCAGATGTTCACAGAACAGCACGACGACGCCATTTTGGTTGATGCTACAAGTCCAGATCAGTCAATCATCCAGACTGTTGCCCCTGCAACTACTAAAAAGGCTGCTGCCCTCTCTTCAGGGACACATTTGTCTGGCTTCTCAACAGATACCCCTTTGTTGTGGTTGCACTTACGATACAGCTATCAGTACAGCCAAGGTTTATCATCTTCGCTATTAAGTTGGAAGCACTGTTATCTGAGGTGGCTTGTAGCCAATAATATCTATGCTGATTGGGACATGTTCATCAGTACAAGGATAATAAGTGATTTCACACAGAATAATAATTTATATCAGTAATTAAGTTCTTGATTAATTATGTACTCAAGTCAAACATTAAGAATGATGAGCAGGGTTCTAAACCCAATGAATGTTGCTGAATGTAGGTAGACATTTTCTCTTGTATGAACAATGATAAAAGAACAGAACTGAAAAAGAGCCCTGATATTCTGTAAATAGTAACATATACCCATGTTATATAAACATAAAGAACATTAATCGCAATTTGTTGGATGCTTGGTTCTATTTAGAGCCACAAATAATTACGTGTTGTGTTGCAACAGTAATTATTGATGACACTTTTTCATACAGGAGAGAGAACTGTAAATAAGAGGGCATTGTTTCCCGCTGATGCCGATTTCTAAATGCTCATTCCAACAATACCACAAATTAAGTTATCAAAAGCAAGATTACTTTATATGCATTATTGTGTCAACATAATACAAATTCTTAGTTTTGTTTGTTCCAATTGTTTTTACAGAAGCTTTTTTTTTGTACAGCTCAAGTAGTGACAATGGGAAAAGATGGCAAAAATTATTGATTCCTCACATTTGGATAATAGTGAAAAATTATGTTGCTGATCCAGAATTTGTTGCCAAAACAGTTTATGGTTTATCAAGCAACAGAAATGAGAAGGAGCAAAAGAGAACATGGTTGAAAGGTAAACACAAGAAAGATAAGAGTAGTTTTGTTGCACACACCTTTCAGGAAACAGTATAATTTAAGCATTTCATTTTAACATTATGCATTTTTATTGCAAGAGTGTAGAGCTCCTTACAAACTGAGCGGTAACCTTTAAATGGTTCTCCACCTGCCTCCAAAGCAGAACGTAACGCAACACGCTCCTCACCAGACACTGTTAGAATGTAGCAGTGCTCAAGTAATGGAGGAGAACCCGTAAAAGTAGTAAAAATTTATCCTCATGTATAGTAAATAGAGCAAAAGAATCCTTCAACAAAGGTTCGTGCATAAAGGCCAAAAAAGTGCTGAAATCCAGGCTACATTAATGAAACCTGGACGTGATCCCAATTCATGCTGACTGAAATGTCATAAGAAGCCAACCCAAGAAAACACGCAGGATATTTTTGAATAGTTTTGGCAGATGGGAGATCATAGCAGACAGCAAGAATTCACCTATGGATGTCTGAAAAATATTAGCAGAAAACAGATCCAAAATGTGACTGAATGAAGACGAAATATTTCAAGAGT
This sequence comes from Schistocerca americana, assembly GCF_021461395.2. Lineage (NCBI taxonomy): Eukaryota > Metazoa > Arthropoda > Insecta > Orthoptera > Acrididae > Schistocerca > Schistocerca americana. The sequence goes on along the minus strand of NC_060119.1, from coordinate 138,471,125 downwards.
ATATTCTCCAACAGCTGATGGGAATAGCATTTTATGTCAGAAAATGTTTCCGCATTCCTCTCTATTACAGATATGCGGTTGAGGACTGCCTTGAAAAAATTGGGAGCAGATGGAATTTAGTCACCTGATGTGACAGGAAAGTGTTCCAAAAGGGGGAATGCAATACAACCTGAAATAAAAGAGTCAGTGCAAGAGCATATAAACAGCTTTCCTTGTCAAAAGTCACTTTACACAAGGAGAGAAACGAGCAGAAAATGGTATGATGGTGAACAGTGCATTGTAAAGATGCACAGAATGTACAAAGAGTGGATAAAGGAATGTAAATATGTCAACTTGAATTCTGCTACAGACACTGATAAATTCAACAAAGAAAATAATGTGTCATTCTTCTGCCCTAAAAAGGATAAGTGTGAACTACACGAAGTTTACACTAGTTCTTGCAGAGGGGAGAGAGCAAAGTTGGCAGTCAAATATGGATCTCACATTGCAAATAAAGCTGTTTCAGGGAACTGAAAGAAAAAGACAAAATCACTTCAATCTCGGACAATTCCATTATCAGTGCACTTTTCGATCTGCAGAAAGTGTTGGCACGAGGCCATTTGCCCGTCGTGGTCCAAATGAAACGGCCAGCTGTCTTTACCATTTCTTACAGATGCAAGCTGGTGAAGGTGACAGAACACCTAAACTCTATTTGCATAACTGCAGGGGACAAAACAAGAACAGATTCTTATTTTCTATGTCTGCCGTTGCATCTATTAAATATGGAATATCAATCGCTCATATCTTTTTACAATGTGTATAACCACAGAATGAAAGTGATTCAATGCGTTTTCTGATTGAAAGAAGAAGCAATTTGTGCACATTCTGTATCAGTGGATCACCTAAATCATGATGTGCAAGGTCAGTGTCAATATGTTCACAGTTAACAAAATGACTCATGCCTCCAGGAAAGTGGTGCAGAAACAACAGTGGATATGACACCAATAAGAACAAGGCGATGTGCAATAAAGTAACACCGTATGAAACGTACTTTGAGTGCACTTACTACGAAGAAGCAAAGTGTATCTTCCTCAACAAGCAATCTAGAGGAAGGCCACTATCACCCTGTGACATCCTCTAACAATGAACAGAAGTTGAAGCATCTATTGTCCTTACATGACAGCATGTGCATCCTAACTGCTTGTTTTATGAGAGCCAGGTTTCAAAACAAACTGGTCCACCAGAACATATTGATGGTGATATATGAACTGCTGATGAATGAGGATCTCTTACAAAAATTTCATAGGAACATCATATAGCATTACTTTCTCAGTTTTTTTATCGTTGTGCTATTGCAACACAACTTGCAACAGAAATCTGCTGTACATTTACCAGAGAAAAACATCGTTAAGTCTGCCATGTCCATTTCTGAAAATAGGTTTAGCATATAGGATATTTAAATCCCTTCATTTATTATCTGTTAGCCTGTGAAGTTTCAAAGAAATTTAAAATAAATTTGGATTTATATAATTCATTTTAATTTTCTTTTGCTTCTACTGTAAAACTGACAATTTGTAGTTAACAGTGTTAATATGTAGAGCCATCAAAATATGGCCGCACAATGTTCTGTTTTGTGGTCATTAGGACAGACTGCTGCATGGCTGGCAGCAGCCACAGCAGAACCGCACAGCTGATGCTATGTGGCCACTGGCAAGGGGGCAATAGCAGAGCCTCATGCCCAATGCTGTGTGTCTGGCCTGGTGGTAAAATAACATCCGTCACTAAGCACGTGGCACTTCCAACGTTAAAGTGATAGTTTAAAACAAGTTTCTGCACCTAACCTTTCATCTCCTAAGGCTTGAAAGCCTTATAAATTTGTATACAGAGAATTTGCAAACTTCAGCAAGCTGAATTATTTATGAATAGTTTAAGTTTTCAGTTAACTACATTTATTTTCATTTTACTTCTGCCATTGTAAGTAATTTTGTTGTCCAAGTGGCAAACTCCTCTACTATTTTCAGCATATAATCTCCTAATCTAAATCATCAACTATGCTATGCATTTAATAACTAATAAATTATGGTCAGAGTCCACATCTGCAGTTTAAAACCCGGGTTCTTTATATTTTTAAAATATAATCTGAAACCTTCTGGTGTTTCCAGGTATCTTCTGTACACTATCATCTTTCATGATTCTAAAACCAAGTGTTAGCAATGATTAAATTGGCAACGGAAGAAATGTCCACTACATATTACTCAACCGTAATGTTACTGCAGTTGCTCTCTACCATTTGTGTGATGGACCACCCACTTCACAAGTCAAGGTTAGTGCAGTTTTCACTGCAAAACTGTAGTCCTGGTACCCTGCCTTCCCTCCTCAATCCCCCAATTATCAGTCGACTTACAGTAAGCAGACTGAAATGTCTAGCTCCCAGGTGCAATGATATTGTGATCGACTAATAACTACTTCTTTCATTCCTCTTTCCCAATCCATGTCTTCCCACTATTTTCCTTCCCTTCCTTTTCTCACTATTGAATTCCAATTCTTAATTGCAATCAAGTTCTAATCTCTTTTTAACATAAAAATTTCTTTCACCACAAACATTTTACACAATCTCTTAATTATTTATGAGGCTAGTAGGCAGGCAGGTCATGGTTTGTTCTATAACTTGGTTGTGATAATCCATTCACTCTTCTGTTTGTCATAGATCGCCCATACTGTAGCAAAGGTGCTACAGACTATGACACAGGGGAGTGGGTTGGGAGGGGTGACACAAAGAAAGCCGGTTAGGAGCGGTGAGTAGGTGTGGGGAGTTAGTAGAGGATTGAGGCCAGGAGGAGGACAGCAACGAAGGATGTGTTGCAAGATTAAATCCCATATAAGTAGTTCAAAAAGCTGGTGCTGAGCAAGGGAAAGGATCAAGATAGCAATGATTGTAAAGCAGCCATTGGAACTGGACACGTTATGTTCAGCAGCATGTTCTGTTTCTTGGCCACAGTTTGACAGTGACCATTCATTCCAGTGGGCAGTTGGCCGATGGTCAGCTTTGCTGTAATTTACACACAGAATTTTATGAGGGCAAGACCACCAACCACCAGCCCATTCGAAGTTTCTCACAAATAAATCATGCCAGGGCCAACCAAATAAAAATGAAGAGATATGTTATGAGACCTACCATTTACAGCTGTTGTAACAGGGCTGTTGATGAACAAAAATAATAACCCAGCAATTATGTATCACAGGGTTAACCAATTATATTTAGGGGAGCTATCACATACTTTCTGGTCAAAACCAACCAATGAGAATCAAATCAATATTATATGAAATTTTCCTTGACACTAGAAGGCAATTAAGTTACTACAAAGTCACATCGATGTTTTACACGTGTAGCAAAGCAGTATAACTGAGAAAATATTGATTATGAGTTACACAGATCTTTTTACACTGGTCTGAAAACTTATATTTCAGACAAGGATTACTTTTGTAACAAATGTTAAGCTGCCAATAAGCCATTCTAAAAATGTACAATCTAAACTAGGACACTGGATAATAATTAAAACAAAATACTGCCTGCATCTTAACTGTAATCTACATGAAGCCTGCCTGTCTCGAGTATTTCTGATGTCGTGATTCAATGGAGGGTGTGAGAACAATTTAATTCCTTTGAACATGCAAACATACCATGTTGAACAGAATGGTAGTTGTATGCAGAAAATATTTTTAAATTTTTGACCACAAAGACTTGTTATATTACTAAATAAAACAAAAACATATTATATAGTTGTATCAGTCTTTTATAGTCATCAACTTGTTACACATTCAGAAATAAAACACTGAAGCGTTGTTACATTTTGCCTGTCAGAATCCCATAACTTCTTACAAGTTTTTTTTTTTTAAATTCAGCCTTACACTGTAGTCTCATACATTCACCTTATGGCTGCTCACAGTAAGAGATAACTAACGGCAACAAATATGATGGAGATGTACTATGTTAATAACAGTTCAATGAATCACTACCAAAGGATGTAAAATTGCAAAATGAAAACTTTTCTCACATTGCAATCTATGGAGAGTATAATTACATTTAATTACAACGGATCTGATTTCAATAGTTTTACATGGAAAATAATTGTTTAGCAAATATCTAGTCCCCATCAGACGTATTTCTGCCTACCTAACTGGAGGTTGGTAAAGAAAGAACCAAGCGTGTTGTAGCAAAGCAGATATATCTGAAAGACTTCACAAAATTATTCCACTGAAGTGTTACATGTACACATCTAATAATTCCCTAGAACTTAATATTTTACAATAGGATAAAGGCTGCAATGATGAATCAAACTGTGGCATTGTGTGCAAAATAAAATCTATGCACTTTACAAAATTGTCAAGGACTACACATTTTGCTATGTCTATCAAACTTATCCAAATGAGGCCTCTGTCACTTTATCTCACTATAAAAAAAAAAAAAAAAATTGATTCAGAACAACAAAAAGAAAGCAGAATATTTTTTTTTTAGAAAACAACATGACTTTTATGACCACAGTAAATACACACTGCCTACATTACATTTTTGACAATATCTGAACAAGTACTCAGATCTACAATATATACAAGGGCCTACATGTTTTTCCCCTACAGCCAACTTATGCAGAGTGATGGTACATGTTACAATTACTTCAGACACTGTCTTACAAAATGAACAATTACAAGTCATGGAAAAGGAAGAGGCAAATAACGTTTGAATATCCTATGCATGTCACTGTTCACAACATACTTCGATTATAACGAGGATTCATAACTGAGAAATAAATTATTTCACGAGAAACTAGAAGATTTTAGTACTGTGAAGTAGGTCACTGAATAATTTACAATAGGGTGATATCTTGTGACAACACAATTATTACTTAAATGTAGATTAAACTCAATAAAGAAACAGTTGAGTAATGAATGAAGGTTCAATTGTAAAAAAAAAAAAAAAAAAAAGCAAAACAATTGGCGATAGTCATTAAAATTTGTATTTCTATTTCTCATCTCGAGTTGAACTGTATAAAATTAATTACAATCATCTATGTACATAAATCACATAAAATATTTCAAGTTATTCTAAAACAAATACTTGATTTTAAAATTCTTCACCCCACAATGAACACTGCAACAAAATTTTACAGGGCAAGATGATGTTTCTTGTTGTATTATAATTGAGATTACAAGTAACTTCTGTTAAATGAGTAATACTGTAATTTGAAATGACATAGTTTCAATGCTATACTAACTTAAGCTTTAAGACAAAGAAGGTACAATGATGTAAAAAAAGAAACTTTAAGGGCATACAGAGTTAAACTCCAATATACATAAAATTAATTTCACTTTTGAAGGAGAACGACAAATTATCAAATAAGCATGCACTTCAAAACTTCTTTCTTTATCAAATTAACCACAAAATCTTGATTTCGTTAACAATCTTATATCAACAGAAGAATATCTGGTACACCACAGTGCAGATTTATAACCACTGCAACTCTCATCAAGGACAATATCTGCATTCAAGGACTAGATATTTGCCAAAGGTATCTGCCTGAGGTACTTTTAAATGAATTGGTACTTATAAAAAAAATTATGAAAAAGTAATCTTTTAAGGACAGTCAGTATCAACTACCAGGATCATACACTTTACTTTGTAGGGAACAAAGAAGCCTTCCAGGAGCACAGGGACTTTAATTATTGGGGGGTTCATTTTACTGCAGTAAGAAAGGAAGAAAAATTCAAGAACATATAATAATAGTATATTTAAAGATCTAGACTGCTGCCTTTCTGTAAGCGTATTAGTGCTAGAGCATACATACAAAATAACAATGATACACTCTATCAGATATGAAAAATCTGTAATTAATTTGGCATTAATTTTCTTAGTTTGTGATGAAACACACACTTTTTTGAGTTATAAGTATCCCTTTCTAATTAATTTCCAACCTATGTAATCAGTCTCGCAAGTTTTATCTTATGCCCTGCAAAATCTACGTCAGTAACTATTCATACATGAGGAGAAGGGGGGGAGGGGGGGGGGGGGTACCTGCTCACACTACCATGGAATGGTCAGCTTGCAGTATACATATCAAGCATGCGAGATATATAGAATACGCTCTTATAAAGAGTACATACATCAATTTCTAGATATAAAGGTGGTCTGCTGCATCAACAATCACATATGTGAGCACTGGATTTGCTATATGAAGTAACTTTTCAGAACTGTCACATTATGTAAACTAATACTCCTTTTCAGAACTGAAGCTAAAAATCACTTTCTCCAAAGAAGTGTAATTATTTGGTGGATCCTTAACATATTTAGCAACTTAAAAATGTGTGGTAATTTGTTCCTCCCTATTTCTATGAATGGGATTATGCAATTCTTTTAAAGGTAAATGAATGTTTAAGACAGATGAATATACTGTAACTATGGATTTGGTTGACAAACATAACTTCTTAGAAAAGGGTGACAGTTTCTTTTCTTAATGACCACTGACAATACAAATGAACATCGAAAATTTTTGAATTATCTATTACCATTGAGCATACTCAGAGTAATGACTAAGTCTATATGATCATTAATTTTCTCTTTCATATTTTTGCACATCAAATTTAATAATTACACAAATAACTAATGTATAACAAGAAGCTGCAATTTGATGCTCACATTTTTAATCTTTGATGCCAATGGAGCAGGCCATTTAAGCAAGGAATTTACATCACACATAGTGCACTTAAAGAGTTTTACAACATTCTTCTCTATTAATATTTCTCCTGAATCATCACACTCCATTATCTGACAGTTGTTTGAGGTAATCTAAGATGGAGGCTACAGCACTGCTCCAGCTTTATGAAGCTATTACTCTGCTGGAAAATGCAGATAAACAGCTGTGTAAGCTATTTAGCAATTATCTGAAGACTTTTCTAACAAAATCTCCAACAATCAGCCTACACATCAGCATAAATGCTGAAAAACAATTACACCAATTTTTGCAGCCAAGTTATATTAATAATTATCTCTTCACAGAAGATTTAACCCTGTCACGTTCAAATTCTCTCTCTTCTTCAACTGTCCATTCTGGATCATTTGGATCTTCACCTTCCCCAATTGCAGACTCTGTTGAATCTGTACTAGGAGATACTGGTCTGCTTTCACCCTGTAAATAAGGATAGCACCTGCATTACAAATATATCCAAGAAATAAGTTATATTTTTATACACAATGCTTCCTTAATATCTGACTATGATTAATGTGTGATGACTTTACTGTGCATGTCGGCCTAGAATGGCAGGAATGAGTCACTATCATCATCATCATTCAAAACATTTCAATTAGCATACTGCTAAAACTAGCCGTTTCCTGAATGTACTGTGTGTGAAATACTATGCTGTTCCTATGGTAGCTGCTCTAAACACAATTAGTTGTCCCAGTCTGATCTACAAACAGTAATTAGAGCAGATTCTCAGTTGATGTCAATGAGGGCACTTGTGAAAGCAGCACTGACAAATAGAATTCATCTGCAAAATTGTTATCAGACAGCTAGGATGGTACGAGATACTGATTAAGATGACTGTTCAGCTGTTATTGGGCAAACATGATACCAATGATTCAGGTTCTACTTGCTCTAACTGATTTTTCTCAACGTTGATAATTAGCTGTGCATGCATGAGTACAACAAAGTGTGCTCTTGAACAGAAGTGCTGTTTTATCTTTGGCAGGCTCCACAAGGTACACTTATGGACAGACTTCAGACCTAGAAGGTCACCGCCAATCTTTCCAACTGCCCAATAATCCTCAAATGACTGAGTCAAGACGAAAAGGAAAAATGCTTGAGGATACTGAACATGTAATTCAGTATATGAAGAGACATGAAAAAATAATAATCATTGTATTTATACAATATAATTTTTGTCAATTCTCTAAGAAGAAGTACCGCTTCAAATTGTTAAAACCAAACCAAAATTTGTTTTACAATACGAAGATGTGCCATCTCCACCACCCATCAACATCATTTGTCTGTGAAATTCTGCATTCATGTACAATCCATTTTGAAGGTTAATGAATCTAAGCACTACAGAAACACAAGTGCCTGAAGACACTTATGAGCAGTGTACTGACGAAAGCCACAAATCAGTTATTTGGCAAAAACCTAAGCATTTGCTTGAAACCATATTAATATTGACACTTACTTAAGAGTTATAGTTTCGAAAATAGAAGTTGCTGTGTCTTCCCTTATTCATCATCGAAGTTTAAATAAAGCGATAGCAACACAGCAGAATATACTCTTATCAAAGATCTAAATGATTTGATCACTGTGGCTTTTTATACTGGAATATTACAGTACAGATGCAACTAGCATTATGTAGCGTCTCTACAAGTTGCCTTGTCAAGTGTGAATACTCTTTGTTCTGTATTTTAGTTACATAACTGAAACTCCACATATGTAGATCAATGATTAGTTAGGGAAGAACTTACTACAACAAAGGAACTTCTAATTCATGGAATACGTCTCTCTCTCTCTCTCTCTCTCTCTCTCTCTCTCTCTGTGTGTGTGTGTGTGTGTGTGTGTGTGTGAGAGTGAGAGTGAGAGTGAGAGTGAGAGTGAGAGAGAGAGAGAGAGAGAGAGAGAGAGAGAGAGAGACGACACTGGATATAATGAGGCTGCAGCAAGACAACTACGTAAATGCAAGAAGACCTGCAGAGGACTGATGATATGATAGGTGCACGATAGTTGTAGTGGCTGGAAGCTGTCCATCTCACTCAAAACAAATTTCCATGACCATACACTACTTTAAGGCAAGCAAGAATATCATTCTCAGGGCAAAAAATTGACAGAGATACTGTCGATCTCCTTCAACTGAAGCCTTGACTTGCTGCTTCACAACACAGAGATATGCATAAAAAGCAATAACAATGTGTTATGGTTACATGCACTTTAGTCGTCACACAGAAAATTGACACAGACGGTTATGTGATATTGATTCTTCAAGGACAAACTACGGTTTCAAGCCAATGTTTAGCCTTTTTGCAGCGCAATACTTCAGTTATGGCTTTCGTAAATCTGCTGGCCACAATACTCTGTTATGTAGTAATGTTTCTTCAGCAATCTACACTTTTGTCATTAACCTTCAAAAATAAATTGTATTTTTGTACAACTATATAGATAAGTGACCTTGATGAGCGGTTAGACAGATGCATCTCCAGATTTTAAAATCATTTTAATTTGGTTTTTGCTGATGGAAAACAACACATTCTTTAAAAAATATCATATGTGACTTATTTTTTCTCAAAGCATGCCAAGTAAGGGTTTGAAACAACCTGTACAAAAGCTCAAAAGTTAACTTTTCTTTTACAACAGAATGTACTTTTAATAATAGGCAGTCAGGATTTGTTCATGTTTCACCTCCACCAGCAGAAATGATTTGAAGACACAGAGAAGACAGGAGCAGATAAGTTTACGAAATATTCTCTAGTGTACCAAATTTATTGCCTAACGATGGCTCATTTGTGGCTCTGCTCACTTCAGTTGTTCCTTTAAATTCCACTACCTAAAAGCAATTCCATACTCCACATAATAAAATTGTATTTCTTTTTGTTCCTGTCTACAATAACAATGCGCGTGCTTCCACACATGCACACCAATTTTGTATGGGACTGGACTGAAATTGTGTAATTAACACGAAGCACACATTGTGCTTTTCACTTAACATTTCCTAAATCTTCTTGGGTAACTTGTGCAACAGTAGGTCATAGTGTTTTCTTCTTTTTGTTGTACCTTCACCCCACATCTACATAGGGTTGGTATGGGTGCTGTTTGTCTGTAGTGTTATCCATGTGAAAGAGAGCAAACAACTGCTAAATATTTGGAAATTATGTAACTGAGTTGGGGCTTGGGTACCAGCCCAATATTCATCAATTCAGATGTGGGAAGCTGCCCAAGATCAATTTCCAGGCTGGCCTTGGCAAAAGTCCCGCAGGAGGATTTGATCTGGAGCCAACAGTGCACCTGCCTGAATCTTGGAAACGTGCACAACTATCTGGGCGTGTTAATAAGTCATAGTTTCTATTTGTAAAGTACCACTTTTTTAAAGACCAGCTGACAGGTTTGCTAGGTCACATTGTGAAAGAGCTCTTTTGGCAAGACAAAAGTAGTTATCTTCCTCTTTATCTTTTTCAGGTTATGCTCACATGTAAGCAACATACTTTCGGATGGCTGAGAATCTCAACAACAAAGATACAGGTTTCCAACACAAAGCAGTCTGGAATCTGACACTTCTACGGAAATCAGCCACAGGTATCCATAAGAATGGCATTTTTCTAATACAATGAATAACACATAAAACCACATCTAATTATGATCCCAAACATAGTAAGATGAGGTAGCTGAACTGGTGTTAATGTATACACATTTACACATTTTCGTGGCTCTGTCTCCTGAAGGACACTTTGGATTTACTGCCAATCCTGGTGCCGCCACCACACATCCAAGCAGATACACAGCTAATGATCATGAACAGTATAACATTTCACAGTGCTAACACTGCTAGTACCTACACTCAGGCTGTGTTATATGTATTAGGGTTTTCACAATGAGATCGAGCAGCAAATCCAGGACCACACACTACCCACAAAGTGAACAATATTTCAGCAACAAACACAACATGTAATCAGTCTTTAAGGGATTCTCCTGGTTTAAAAACACGACAGTCATGGGCACAGCCAACACAATTATTGTTGAGTGGAGAAAATATTTCATAAAAAAAAAACCATGAATTACTATAATGGCCAAAATATAAGGTACACTTTTTCATCAAAATTCAGCTGTGAGAAATTAAAGTTTTGTCTTACCTGCGCAATCCTACAAATGCTAATATACTTTAATATCACAGAATCTTCAACACTAGAGCTCTTTCCTTATTTCAAAATGGAGCAACAATATTGCTATTGTTCGGAAATAAATACCCTGAACTTTACGGTTGGGTACTTTCCTTTGCAGAAGATAAGACGAAAGGTTGAATACCTATACCGAGGGATCCAAAAAAATATATCCACTGTTTAAAAGTCCATAACTTGCAAACTAATTGACGGAGTTGTCTCATTTTTGGTGAAAGTGTAGCTTAAAGTCCAACTTAAAGGTATTACTGTAGGTGTTCAAAATGATCACCATTAACATCCACACACAAATGAAGCTGCCGAGCTGCACCACAAACTACTGACTGCAACGTGTTCAGTTGGATATTTGCACATGAATGTACGATGGATTCTCGAAGTTCATCCAATGTGCATGGCTTTTGTCAATAAACGATGTCCTTTAGTGTTCCCCACAGGTAAAGGTCCAGAGGAAATAGCTCTGGGGAACTTGGTGGATATTCCACAGCACCTCTACGGCCTATCCATCTTCCTGGTAGATTTTCGTCGAGTTACGCCCTAACACGATTTTGGTAGTGGGCTGGGGCACCATCTTGTTGAAAGCAAACTCTTCCGTCTCCATACATGTCTTGGATGGCAAACTCTTCATCGTTATGCACCATGTTAGTAAACCACTCTCAGTACTCCATTCTACGATCTGGGTCGTCTTCATTCATTGTGTGTAGCAACTGTGGGATGTAGCACCTCCACTTTGCTGTCTTCAAAATTCGCCAAACACTTGAGCGACTCACTCCAGTTTCACGGGCACACTGTCTCACAGACTTCTGTGGTGACCAAGTGAATTGCTGTAACACACAATTGGAGTTAGCTGGATTTGTTACTGTTACAGGTCGCCCACATCGTTATTTGTGTACATCTCTTACACAGCCTTCTGCTTCAAATTTGTCTTGAATGCGACGAATCGTTAAATGTGTCGGTGGCTCTGTTTGATACTCATTTCGCCATTGCCGTTGAACCTCATTAATGCTTTCGTACTGAAAATACCACTCCAAAACTGACTTCCTTTCATTGAATGTAAGCCTTGCACCAGCCATGTTTACTTGAGTAACTAGGTGCAACTAAAAACAAAACACTGACTATCTGGCGACTGCCATCTGAAAAAAACAAAAATACACAATACAATGCTTGTGTGGCGGTTGCCGGAACTAAAAACTATTACACTACCAAAGGTGAGACAACTCTGTCAATTAGTTTGCCAGTTATGGACTCTCAAACAGTGGATACATTTTTTGGACCCCTCTGTATATTGACAAATAATTTAATTAAAGGGCTTGGCAAATGGGAAGACCATAAACATACTCATGACAGAATTTTATAAGAGTATCTGTTAGTGTCACAGGTTTAGTTCTAGAAGGGGACTTTGTATATTCAAACTGACAGAAGATTTTACTGAGGAACTCAACAACTTACAGAGGTAAGTAATACAAATGCAGCAGCAGCACCCTAACCTCTACACCAGATACACAACAGTGACCAGACCATCTTTTGGCAGATTCCAACCAATACAACAGTGGTGTACAAAGGGCGAAACAACTGGAATAAGAAAACTAAGAATTACTGTTATTTTAACAGTTACATAAGAGGAAAATGTCCCCACGGTGTTACTGATTTTCTGCCAAGAAATACCATAATTAGTTATGATCAGACTAGCTATTGCTTGTAATTGCAGACCTGGCGCACTGCCAAGTAAGAGCTATGCTAGCATTGGATGCCTTTAAAGTTTATCTCAAACTTGGAATAAACGAGGAAGTTACCATATTCATGACAACAACAGAATCAACAGCAAACTAATGTCAACAATACTTCAGGTATACATGTGAACATCACAAACCTAAGGTGGAAAGAAAGAAAATAAGTATATCAGGATATCAAACACGAAGTTCAATATGTAAAGGAAAACAAAAATTTAACAGCTGTAGGTGATTGGAACACATTATTGGGGGAAGGAATAGAAGGTATGAGTTATGGGAGAATATGGGCTCAGTAGAAGGAATGACGGGGGAGAAAGACTAAATTCTGCTACAAATGTCACTTAATAGCAAGGAATACATCACTCAAAAGGATGGAAGAGGTATATATGGAAAAGACTAGATACATAGTAAGCTTCCAGTCGGATTATATGGTGTACCCAGGATCAAACACTCTGATCACAATTTCATAATGTCCAAAAATACACTGAAGTTTAAGAGAATAGTCTGGGAGAATCACTGTTGAAAGAAGTATGAAGAAATAATAATGTGTATTTGAAGTTCTCCAAGGCTATAAGTACTGTTATGTAGAGGTAATAATGAACACCACAGTTAGTGGGTCACTTCAAGAGAAATGGACATCTCTAAAAAGGCAATAACAGACTTAGATACAAGAAAGGTAACTGCAAACATACCTTATTTGACAGAACAAATACAACAATTGGAGGGGGGGGGGGGGGGGGGGGGGGAAATCTACACATCAAGTTACAGCAGGAGAGAACACTTATAAAGGTTAAAGGAATGTGGAAGCTTTTGGTGTCAGTGGCTCCGCCTTCTGGCAGAATGGAATGAGGGGAGGAAGAGGGATGAAGGGGAAGGAAAAGGGAGGAAGGGGAAGGACTGACAAGGTTTAGGAAACTGAGGAGTTTAGAAAAGTCGCCCAAAATCCTTGGTCTGGGGAAACTTACCAGACGGGATGAGAAGCAAAGACTCATTATTTTTTTCTTAGTCTTTTCCTCTTATCCCATCCGATAAAACTTCTTCAACCCTGGGTTCTGGGCAACTTTTCCGAACTCTCCCCATTTCCTGAACTTCACCAGTACTTTTCTTTCATCCCTCTTCCTTCCAATTCAATCTTTCTGCCAGTGGGGGCAGCCACTGGCTCCTTGCATTTTCTTTAGCCTTTATATTTTTTCCTTCTGCCACTGCTTTGTGTGTAGATTTTTTATACATCCAATTGTAATTTCAAAATGTGACTATTTTTGTTGACATAATAGAACAATTGGTACAATCAATTGATGAACAAACCAAGTACAAAAATATCCAGTAAAAGTCAAGAATGCAACATTACAAGTCAATTAGGAATGAAATAAACAGGAAGTACAAGGAAGCTACGGCAAAAAGGTCACAGGTGAAAAGTGAAGAATTCGAAAAAGAAACAGGTTATTTGAAGAACTGTTTAAGCATATCGTTAACTCTCAACAACCTTTGGTGTATTAAAAGCAATAGCATCAACATTAGACTGCAAAAGGACAGGTCAAAAGAATACAATGAAGGCTTCTGTGAAAGGAACGGACTGGCTGATGATGTGATTGAGGGATAAACAAAAGTCTTTAGGGCCACTCTATGATAAGTGGTTTAACTTTTTCCAAAGTTCCCACATGATGATCACTGATTTTGATGAAATTTTGTGCGAATGATCACACTTGGTCCCATTGAACATTGGTAAAATGTTACTTTTGCCAATTTAGTACCTGCAGAGTTATAGTCGTTTGTTTGACACTACAGTGCAGAAATCAACAGTGCACCCGTGAGTTTTCGGCAAGTTTGAGACATAATATCTACGCTAATATTTTCTTGGAAGAAAATAAAGTAGGCCACCTTGCACAACATTTCGCTTTCTTTTAAGTGAAATCATAACGAGATTTCCTAGGCGATTTGCATATGGATAATTTGAAGCAAATAGACATTGGGAAAAATGTGAAATTTAGCTTTTTATATCTCTGAAGTACCATATATACTTGAATAATCTGTGCACTTCATCACCAAATTTAAGGACAATTGAGGTGTGCGGATTATTTGAAACAAGGTTGGTATTGCTCTGCTTCCAACAATATATCCCACTACACTATTGCATTGTTGTGACCTCATTATCACATTAGAAGTATTAACAGCGTCTTCAAACTTGTTAATTACAGCTACAAGTTCTCGTTATCGCTCGTACACTGCTAAAGAAAAACTGAAAATTTTTTAAGAAGCCGAGAACATTGGAAACCAAGCAGTGGGAAGCAAGTATACGTGAGCAAGAGTTGTATTCACGACTGGCGGAAAAACAAAACACGGCCTCAAAAAACTAACAGTAATCGCCGGTCACTTTGAGGCCAAAAAGCAAAGCATCCAGACTTTGACAAAAGATGAAAAGTGTCAATATGGCTGCGAACAATTACAAGGAAAAATTGTGCACTTTAATTATTATGTGATAAATCTGCGACACAGACCTATATATTATTGCAAATTGGTGACAGGGATCAAATGCCAGTCTATTTTGAGATGCCACTTGACAACACCATGAACAGGAAAAGAGAATCCAGCCTCACGATATGAACTGGTGGCAGTGAGAAGCAAAAGTGTATAGTGATGATGCGATTAACTGGCGATGGACGAAAGCTACTACCTTACGTGACATTTAAAAGAAAAACTATTCCGAAAATATCTGTGAAAGGCATATTGGTGAGAGTGAATTCAAAAGGGAGGGCGGACAATGATCTTGTAATTGTCTGGGTGATGCATGTTTGGCAACATCATCCTGGTGCGTTACTGAATTTACGTAACATGTTTGTCCTGACAGCTTCTGCAGACGTACACCTAAGGAAGTGCAGGACAAATTACAGAAAGGAAAAACTGACTTGGCCATTATTCCTGGAGCCCTCACATCCACCCTACAGCCATTAGAAGTGTGTATAAATCAGCCATTCAAAGCTGCACTTAAACAGCGATATAAGCAATGGATGGCTGACGTAAACCTCAAGTTCACACTGAGTGGAAAAATCAAACGGCTACATCTGTCCCAGATTTGTGAGTGGGTGAAAAGTGCATGGGATTCCATTCCACATCCAGTGGAGGAAAAATCCTTTAAAAAATGTAGTAACACCTGGATGGAACAGAGGGGGATAACTATGGGAAGATCGTGATGACGACAATTATTCTCCCGCCAGTGATGATGACGAAAGTTATGATGAGCAGAGGTAAGGAAGTATTTGAACTGGCTAGAATCTCATACTGAACATACAGTATTAACACAGGGTGTATATGTGGACAAGGAAAAAAAATTCCCGGATTTCCCGGTTAAAAATACACTTTCTCCCGGGTGAAGACGCACTTTTTCCCTGTTAACTGACAGTATATTTTCTCTCGGAACTGTATAACTTAGCAGTCCTTTGAATGTTTATGGTTTTACACATGGGCTTAGGATTTCCCGGTCCTTTATAAAATGAAATTCATGGAAGAAAACACGTTTTGGAAAGATCTTTGATGTGCAGCAACATGTACGCTGCGTATTTTCGTATTACGAAAGTATAAATTCGAATCCACCAAACACCGCATGTTACTTTCCAAAGCATTGAAGTTGAGATTGCAATGCGCATTGTAAGCCAGTCAGTCATATCGTCATGTCACATGATCTCGCCAGCTGATAACAGCGGATATTCAGAGCTCAGGACACATGATGTAGTCAGCCAATGGCACCATCACTGTTAAGTAGCGCAAACACACAAACAGCACAGTTAACGGTTTAAATTAATATCCATAGTGTTGCTACAAGAAAAGCAGAGCTTTCAGATATAATATTGGTGTCTGAGGTTAATAAGCTGCAAGAGAAGCTAAGCTTTCACGTATAATGTCGGTCTTTTATGCGCGTATTACACTGTAAGATATATATATCACAAATGAGGCAGTAAAATTTTTAATAATGACATAAATGTCTGAACTTCTGGGCTCGAAATTCTTCTAAATGGCTCATCATCAGTTGATTTTTAAATGAGAGTCAAATGCTCTGTGATTTAAGAAATTCATCGTACAATCTCGCACATAGTTCAACTTGCGTAAAAGGAAATTTACTTTGTAAGTAATGCTTTTCAAACCACCATTCGCAATATTTTCCCAAATTGGTTTGTTTCAGCAGTTGCCAGAGAGCACCAGATAAGAGGCGCCAACCTGCTTGCGTAGCTACGATGACTTAGGAGGCCCGTATGTTCGTACGTGTAAAACATTAAAAGATCTTACAGTGTCATAAAAGAAACAAGACATCAGAGGATACTCCAAGGGTATCGGAATTTTGTGAACCGTACTAAAATGTACAGATTTAAAGATCACATTCGTTTGTCGAAATTCCCAACGAAGTAGGCCTTGACCTGATATTAAGCTTTTCAGTGTGGTTTTCGGGATGTAAATTTTCTTGGAGTACCAGTACTGTGTTATCTCGTGTATGTTTCTTTATTATGGCATAACGCAATACGTGCTATAAGATGAAAACGTGCACTTGAAATACAGCGAATAGTTGAAATTAGCCAATAGTGTGGAATTAAAACACTTAGTTTCTAAGATATTGACTGCATCAGCATAAAAGATTAATAAAAGGAAATTTCTTTAGCAAACCGACAAAAATAACTTCATGTTCTACAAGGCGATTAATGCTTGACCGTCAGAAAGGTGGAAATAAAATAAAATCTGAAACTAATAACATATTTTTGCCTTCTGTAATCATGTGAATGTATTTTAATTCACTTGATATCTCCAGGCCACAGAAAACGGTTTTGTTTTCATTTGACGTGAGAGCAGTAAAGGAAGAAGAAATAGCAAAATCACTAAATGTAAACACAGGTCACATGGAGAATACCCACTTCCCCACTGTACTCAGACTGCTCTGCACATCAACCCCGGATCTACCTGTTTCCAGTCGGCTGGTTTGACATCCTGCCCCACCCCCTTTTTTTAAACCCTCTGTTAATACTGGATGGGATTATTTGTAAACAAAAACGCTTCAGAAAATATGCACTCTTTATTCCCTATTAGCTAACAACTTGCTGCTTTGTGTGACATAAAATTAAATACAGGATACATAAAACCAGCAAAGACAAGAGACAAGCAAGACAGCTCACATTTCTTCAATCCTTAGTTCCTGGAGTTTTTTTTCTCTCTAATCTTACTACAGGTGTAAGTGGGAGGTTTTCCTTTCTGTGAAAGAACCTATTACTTTATCAAAGTTCGTCAACAATTTTGGTACATGAAAAATCGAAATGTCGTTGTCTAATACTGAAAAAGCTGTTAATACAAATAGGACCCAAGATCGGTGCGGTTTGGTTTCTCTATCTTATTACGTTTATTTTGTCACTGTCTGCTAGCTAAAACAAAATAGGCCTTCTAATACTGCAGCAATTGTAACACACAAATAAACGAGACTGTTTTGGCACAAATGGTCATTTTTACAACACAAAACAATATAATTCACAAAGTGCCAATATAAAATGCCTATTAGGCCTACTACAAGCAAAAAGCTTTATGTTGGGAAATAGTTTCACACTTCATTCATACGCTCCAGTTTCTCAAGCATGAGATCGAAAAGTAATAGTACGAAATTTTTATACAAATTTGGGATCGTCATATTCTTCCATAATTTGTGTGATGTCCCCGTTTCTTCTTATTCCTCGTTCTAACAAACAGTCTTCTCATCACTAATTCTGTAACTATTCCTGTGAATGTCAAAGCTTATTTGCGGTATAACTTCACTAACTCTGACCTGCGGTTATTCTCCGGTTAGGCGTTGTTACATATTCGTACAACGCGTTTTCCGCGCTACTTCCAGAATAGATGTTAAAGCGGCTGCTAGCTGGTGACTGTACAACTGGCCCTTACTGGTACAGTGATCTGGCCAAAACTTTTCTATCAAAATTTAATTTTCTTCGATACACCAAGAAGATAATAAGTTATCTTTCTTATCTGTTATTTCTGTTAGTCGTTTTATTTCCACTCTGGTAGTCTGAATATATGGATTTCGCAAGTAATTATAACAACGCTCATCATTCGCAAACCCAATCAACCACATAATCAGACAGCGGTTGGCATTCATCCGTTTCGGCTTTACTTCGCTCAGCTTGTATAGCCCCTTTTGTCTGCAGGAAAGTTTATTTCTAGATGCGATGAGGATTCCCCTCACAGACATCATGTGCACTATGCACGCATTCACGAATCATTCAGAAATCAATTTAGAATGTGTTCAAAAACTGACAGGGATGCATTTCAAAGTCATATGAATAATCGATAGACCAACGTGCGCTGGATGCTAGGCGCTTTGTGAAACAAGGATTTTTTTCCCCTCAAGAATATGAATTTGGTCCCGCCCCTCACCCTATATTCAGCCTGCTGTGAATGCGTGAATCTGGCGGCTTGGACACGCCAGTAAAATTTTTCCTGGTAGCACCTAGCTGCTTGCTGCGACTGCTTACACAGCCGACAGCCACATTTCTGTAGCCAGAAGTGGGAGATGGCACTACTCAACTGCACATGCGCACTATCCCGCTGGTAACTGATAAAACGAATCTAATGTAAACAGCTGTGACGTCAAGCTCATCGGAAGCAATTTGTTGTTATGAAGCACTGCATTCATACGCTGCACACTTCATTCATACGCTCCAGTTTCTCAAGCATGAGATCGAAAAGTAATAGTACGAAATTTTTTTACAAATTTGGGATCGTCATATTCTTCCATAATTTGTGTGATGTCCCCGTTTCTTCTTATTCCTCGTTAACTGAAAACAAAACAATGAAAATTCCCGGAAATGTAAAAAATTCCCGGGTTTTTCCCGGATCTCCCGGGTCGTAGACACCCTGTAACGTTTGACACATTTTGCAGTTGGCAGACGCTTGTTTTGTTCTTGTATATGGCGCATTCCTTTACAATTTACGTTTCATTTTTGTTTTTTCTCTCGTTCATGTTTTATTGCTGCAGTATTATTCTTCAGTAGCGGGATACAGTACTATCCTTTGTTAGAGTATCAGTTCATACCAGCCAAATTACAAGAATTTAACTGAAAACAAAACAATGAAAATTCCCGGAAATGTAAAAAATTCCCTGGTTTTTCCCGGATCTCCCGGGTCGTAGACACCCTGTAACGTTAAATTCTTAAATATAGTGATTCGCATTTTCCCTTGGCTGTTGTAGGTAGGCCTGGAGTCATGGCTAGTGGGACTAATGTTTTTACCAATACAAGGACTTTGAACATAAAATTTCCGTCTCCTACTGCTTTCCAATATTTAACAAATTGAGGGCGAAGTTGACAATTTTTTCTCAAAGGTGTACAACTTTGTTTCCACCATTTGCAGATAGGTGGTGACAATAGTAAGTAGCGGTCGAAAGAAACAGATCATAGACATCAAGCAGTTAGCTTGGACCTCGGTCAACATAACCTCATTCAAACGTTGGTCGATTTGCATCTGCATCAAAGTTGTTCTCGATTTAAAATATCAGTTTATGAGCCTAATTCTCATCATTTGCGGGAGGTGTTACTGTTTTGTTTCAGTATGAAGAAAACAGCAGCCGAGTCTCCTTGAATGCTCTCAACTATGTGTGGTAAGGAGGCTATTAGTGAAAGAACATGTTGTGAGTGGTTTCAACAATTCAAGAACAGCGATGTTAACGTCTTAGACCGACATAGTGGTGGAAGAGAGAATGTTTTCAAAGATGCAGAATTGGAGACATTGCTGAGTGAAGACTCGCGTCAATCTCAAGAAGAACTGGGGCGATTAGTGGGAGTGACACAACAAGCCATTTCAAAATGTCTCAAGGCTATGGGCATGATTCAGAAAGAAGGAACTTGGGTCCTGTGTGAGCTGAAACCAATAGACATTGAACGGCTTTTGTGTGTTTGCAAACAGTTGCTTCAGAGGCAAAAATGGAAGGGATTTCTGCATCATATTGACACCGGGGGCAAAAAATTGGTTCATTGCGATAACACTAGACACAAAAAATCATGGGGATATCCCAGCCACACTTCCACGTCGACAGTCAAACCGAATATTCACAGTTCCAAGATTATGTTCTGCATTTAGTGGGACCAGCTTGGCGTCGTGTACTATGAGGTGTTAAAAGCAAGTGGAAAAATCACAGGTGCTTGTTATCAAAGGCAATTAATGCACTTGAGCAGAGCACTAAAAGTAAAAATGTACTTGACTTACCAAACGGGAAAGAGCTGGTAGATAGACACAATAAAAAAAACACACAAACACACACACAAAAAATATCAAGCTTTCGCAGCCAACGGTTGCTTCGTCAGGAAAGAGGGAAGGAGAGGGATAGACGAAAGAATGTGGGTTTTAAGGGAGAGGGTAAGGAGTCATTCCAATCCCGGGAGCGGAAAGACTTACCTTAGGGGGGGGAAAAAAAGGACAGGTATACACTCGTGCGCACACACACACATATATCCATCCACACATATACAGACGTCTGCTTTTTTTGGTTTCTGTATTATCAAAATTTCCTTCCAAACAATCTCATAAATGACATCACCTGGATGGCAGTATAGTTTTCCCCATGACATTCTACAGCAAATTAATGAACCCCGTAAAAAATTCAAGTAGCTTGAAGTAAACATAAGCTTAGGGTCCTAAAAGGCACCTGTTCTAGCTCTTGACATCTGACACTTATAGAAACTCATCATCAGCTTGGGATGCTGTGTAAAGAACCCCTTATGAGGTTGGGGAATCTGCGGTAAAGTAACTCATCTGTAGCTGCTGTTGCACAGCTACCAGGTGTGGCCCCTATAGTAATGGGGGTGTTGGTTTTCTCACTTCAAAAGGAATCAGCAGTGATTAAGCCACAATGGATGATACCAACAGATTTATAAATTTAACTGCAAACTATACCTTAAATCACAATTAAACTGGCCCATCAATACCATTACACAATATAAAGACATACTAATAATTCTCTATAACATAAATCCATTCGAAAAAGTGTCAGGAAGACTGCTGTGAATCTGACCAAAATTTACACACTGTGACTGATGTAAAACCCGCAGAATATTTATATGATGTGCGCTGCAGTTGTTATACAACAATTTGGCTACCATGATATCCACTGCCGTGGTAATACACAGATGAACTGTGAAGCTTACAATCAGTCTGATTCTGAAGTTATAGCAGATAAACAGATTGAAATACGTCACAACGAGTCATAACAAAAGAAACCCCTTTTTTGAAGTTTTCTGAACTTTATCTCCCTTCCTAGCCATCAGTCTTTCTATATTGCCTTCCCCAGTGAGTACTAAACAACAAAATAGATCAGATTTGAGTACCAGCAGAATGTTGTTGTTGTTGTTGTTGTTGTCGTCGTCGTCGTCGTCGTCGTCGTCGTTGTCTTCAGTCCAGAGACTGTAAGTGTCTCATTTCCTAATCTAATACCCTCAGGATCGCATGATTTAGTTTGACAAAATTCCATTATCCTCGTTTTGGTTTTGTTGATGTTCATCTTGTATCCTCCTTTCAAGACACTGTTCATTCCATTCAACTGCTCTTCCAGGTCCTTTGCTGTCTCTGACAATTACAATGTCATCAGCCAACCTGAAAGTTTTTATTTCTTCTCCATGGATTTTAATACCTACTCTGAATTTTTCTCTTGTTTCCTTTACTGCTTGTTAAATACACAGATTGAACAACATCGAGGTAGGCTACAACCCTGTCTCACTTCTTTCTCAACCACTGCTTCCCTTTCATGCCCCCCGATTCTTATAACTGAACTGCTATCTGGTTTCTGTACAAATGTAAATAGTCTTTCGCTCCCTGTATTTTACCCCTGCCACTTTCAGAATTTGAGAGTATGCCAATCAACATTGTCAAAAGTTTTCTTTAAGTCTACAAATGCTAGAAACGTAGGTTTGCATTTCCTTAGCCTGTCTTCTGAGATAATTCGCAAGGTCAATATTGCCTCATGTGTTCCAACATTTCTACGGAATCCAAACTGATCTTCGCCGAGGTCGGCTTCTACCAGTCTTTCCGCTTGTCTGTAAAGAATTCGTGTTAGTATTTTGCAACCGTGACTTAAGCTGAGCGTTTGGTAATTCTCAGACCTGTTAACACCGGCTTTTTTTGGGATTGGAATTATTATGTTTTTCTTGAAGTCTGTGGGTATTTTGCCTGTCTCATACATCTTGTTCACCAAATGGAAGAGTTTTGTCATGGCTGGCTCTCCCAAAGCTATCAGTAGTTCTACTGGAACGTTGTCTACTCCTGGGGCCTGTTTCGACTTAGGTCTTTTAGTATTCTGACACATTCTTCAAGCACTATCATATCACCAGCAGAATATGGATCCATTTTCAACACCCATACACCTTGTCGTTTTTTAGGGCCTTTTATGCTTGCACTGTGAAACCAAATATAGTTTTTACATGGTTTAGAACATGGTCTTTATAATGAAAATGATTTAGAAGAGTTTGCAGAAGACACTTGTTCCAGCATAACATCATGCACCGGCACGTTGGCTTGGAATGATACAGCAGAGGGGGCTGCGAGACAAACGTCATCCAATAATACGCTGATTAGGATGACACGACAGGAGCGGCCACTATACAGGGTGATTCAAAAAGAATACCACAACTTTAGGAATTTAAAACTCTGCAACGACAAAAGGCAGAGCTAAGCACTATCTGTCGGCGAATTAAGGGAGCTATAAAGTTTCACTTAGTTGTACATTTGTTCGCTTGAGGCGCTGTTGACTAGGCGTCAGCGTCAGTTGATGCTAAGATGGCGACCGCTCAACAGAAAGCTTCTTGTGTTATTGAGTACGGCAGAAGTGAATCGACGACAGTTGTTCAGCGTGCATTTCGAACGTAGTATGGTGTTAAACCTCCTGATAGGTGGTGTATTAATCGTTGGTATAAACAGTTTACAGATAATGGGTGTTTGTGCAAAGGGAAAGTTCTGGACGGCCGAGAACGAGTGATGAAAATGTAGCACGCATCCAGCAAGTGCAGTGTTCAGGCTCATAAACAAACTTTTTCCTAATGCCACAACGATTGAAATTTCGTATGATCTGGTTGTAGATTCAGTAACTATTACGACCAACAAGTGAATGTGGTAGCAGCTAGGCATCAATTCTTTAATAGTAAAAAATGGTCAGAACAAACTTATCACAAGAGGGTAACAGATTTGCAGGGTACGATGACGAAAGGCAAATTCAAATGTGCTTGTGGTGCATTATATTCAGATGGTATGTTGCATGATACGATCGTGTACAAAGTACCTCATATCAAACTCGGAGAACAGGCCCTGAAACAGTCCAATCGATCATTTCAGCAGGCAGTACAAATACTAGATCAGTACGATTCAGACGACCCGTCGACCGATAAATATGAGCAGCCAGAAATTTGTCAGGCTGAGTCCCTTGACTGCGACCAGCCCATTCAGCGGCAGCTTGCACTCGCCACGGCACTTCAGCAGCTCGCTAAACAGGCGAACAGTATTAAGTCTTGCCCTCGGTGTTATACACGGCACAACCGCCAAGACTATCCCTCCCGACAAGCTCAGTGTTAGGCTTGTGGCAAGAAAGCGCATATACAATCCATATGTTTGCAACACAACAAACATACCGTATTTACTCGAATCTAAGCCGCACTTTTCTTTCCGGTTTTTGTAATCCAAAAAACCGCTTGCGGCTTAGAATCGAGTGCAAAGTAAAGGGAAGTTCTGAAAAATGTTGGTAGGTGCCGCCACAACTAACTTCTGCCGTCGAATATATGTAGCGCTACACAGGCATGCTTTGCAGGCACAAAGTTAAATACTGGCGCCGAAACCTCTGCATCAAGGGGGGGTTTAAGATGGAAGACGAGCTTTTTTCTCCGCCCCGAGTTTCGACCCCTGCATTTTCATACATTATCCGACGAAGTAAATACAAATTCCGTATTTTTGCATCTTCGAATGTAGCAGCATTTCAAAATACTATGAAAATCCGCCTGGCAAGACTGTTTGGGATGTTTGTCAATATGGCCAACTCTACGTTCTGAATTTTTCCCTAACTGTGAGAAGAGATGGTTGTTAATCGGAACTTTTCTGAATTGTGAATCACATGCAGTATTCTCTTCACCATAAGAATAATACGAATATAAACATTTTGCCATGTATTCTTTCGTGTTTGCTGCTATCTCATTTAAATCCTGTCTGCCTAAAAACTACGAAACTAGTGTGAGATAACAGCAAACGCGAAAGAATATACATATCGTGTCATGTTTATATTCGTATTATTCTTATGCCTAATAGTGATAACAGTCAGAAATGAAGCACGGCAATTGACTAGATTTTTAAATCTAAGATGACTAATTTCTGTGCAGAATGTAATGTACAAAAGAGGCGTCTGCAAAGATTTTCAAACGGAGAAAATTTTTAGCCAAGCTCTCATTCAGAACATCTTCTATCATAGGTGGTCTGTTATTTGGTTCTTGTTGATTATCATCAAAGAAAGCAGCAGTGTAAGTAACAACAAATAGCAGTCTCTTGCCATTGTTTCGCTAATGCGACAATTTTTTTTTTTTTAATTCCGATTTTGGCCGGCTAGGGACCGCGTTAAACAACTATTTTTCAATGTACATTTCTCCTATTGCGCTCCTCCTCTTTTCTCTTCTTCCAATATGTCTTCATCCTCTCTCTGTGCTGCTCCCTTCGGTCTTCTGTCCACAATGTTCCTCCAGTTCTTCTCTTCTTCACTTCAAATCCTTCAAAATGTTGAATTTTGTCTCTCATTAAGTCTCTGTTGGTTATATCATCTTCTCCTATACCCATCTCCTCTAAGTCTGCTTTGACTTCTTTGAACCAGGTAATTTGGGTTCTGGGGTTCTTGTCAAAAAACATGAATATTTTCTTTGTCAGCCTTTCATCATTCATTCTTTTCAAATGGGCGTAAAAGCTTACTCTTCTCTTCCTCATAGTATCTCCCACTTTCTCAATTTTGTCATACACTTCTCTATTACTTCTAAGCTTCCAAGTCCCATTCTCAAACCTCGGCCCAAGTACTCTTCTAATGATTTTTCGCTCCTTTTTTGCTATAGCTTCCATTTCCTTGTTAGTGTTCATTGCTAAACATTCAGATGCATACAGACACACTGGCTTAATCACAGTGTTGTAGTGCCTTATTTTTGCGTTAATTGATACTGACTTCTTGTTGTACACATTCTTTGTTAGCTGGAATGCCATTTCCATTTTTCTTGTTCTTGTTTTATTTCCTTCTTTATCTGAAGCATTGGGCTGGATGATTTCCCCTAAATATTTGATATTAGAAACCTTCTTTATCTGGCCATACTTTGTAATCATATTGTTCGGTGCCTCTTTTACATTGGTTAGGTACTCTGTCTTTTCAAAGGAGATTTTCAGTTCTGCTTTTTCTGCTGTTTCATTCAGAATATTGATCTGTTTGACTGCTTCTTCCAAACTTCCTGCCAGAATCGCTAAGTCATCAGCAAAAGCGAGGCAATCTACTTCTAATCCATCCTTTATTCTTCCTAATCTGATTTTTTGTATTCCTTCTTCAGTCGTTTTCTTCCTCCACTCTCTAATAACTTTTTCTAACACACAGTTGAATAGGGTAGGTGACAACCCATCTCCTTGTCTTAATCCTGTTCTGATTTTGAATGGTCTGGATACCTCACCACGGAACTTTACTTTTGCATAGGTATCCGTAAGTGTTTCTTGGACGATTGCGACTGTTTTCTTGTCTGCTCCAAACTCCCTAAGGATGTTAACCAAGGTTGTTCTGTCAACGGAGTCGTACGCCTTCTTGAAGTCAACAAACGTGATAAAGATGTCTTTTCCTCTTAATCGTCTATATTTAATAATTAACTTCAAGTTTAAAATTTGCTCCACACAAGATCTTCCCTTCCTAAAGCCTGCTTGGTATTCACCAATTTCTTGATCAAGTTGTTTCTCCAATCTGTTTTGTAGGGCCTTAGATAGAATTTTATACGTCACCGGAAGTAAAGATATCCCTCTGTAGTTATTTGCATCGGTTTTATCCCCTTTCTTAAAGATGGGGTGGATTAATGCAGTTTTCCATTCTTCCGGTATACGTTCCGTTCTCCAAATCTCATTGATTATTCCCAGTAGTTTTCCTTGAGTTGTATTATCCACACTTTTCCACATTTCTGCAATTATCATGTCTTCCCCTGGTGCTTTATTGTTCTTAAGGTTTTTAATGATTTCTCTGATTTCTATGAGGCATGGGGGTTCAGAATTATTGTTTACTGTGTTTGGGGTGTTGGCTGGTAATTTTTCAATAGGTTCCTGACAGTTGAGGAGTTGTTCAAAATATTTTGCTAATATTTCACAATTTTCTTCATTATTCATTGCTAGTTTTCCACTGGTATCTTTAAAACAAAGATTTGGTGCTACATATTTTTGTAGTTTCTGTCTGAATGTGCTGTAAAAGGATCTGTTATTGTTTCTCTTAAAATCTTTATCCATTTGTGTAAGTTGATTCTTTTCAAATAGTCTTTTTACTGATCTAATGAGTTTGGCGACAATTACTCTCTTTTTTTTTTATTGTAAGCGGCGGTAGCGCGCACAAAAGCAAGCCATGCCGCGAGCGGCGACAGGTCATAAACACACATTATTAGAAGGCGACAAACAATGCATGACACGGTACAATAATGCATTTTCAGCTTAGATAAACACCTATAACAAGGAGAACGACACTTGTCAGATCAAAGAAAAATAAGCAATCGATTCAAGTCAGACGAAGCATGTGAAAAAGGAAGGGTACCCGTATACATATGGACGGACCGCCTGACACATAGCAATGGCTACCTGGTAAAGCTTAACTGCTAAGCGTAAGACTCGAACCAAACTACTGTAGCTGTACCATCATCATTCGTTCAACCTAGATTGTTTCTCATATTACAATGGACCAACTTTGTTTCGATTTGGAGGTGCGCCCTAATACTTTTCTCTCCCCTTGAATTTTGAGTCTCAAATTTCAGTTCCGGCTTAGATTCGGGCAATTTTTTTTTTTTTTTCTTTATTTCGAGTCTCATTTTTCAGGTGCGGTTTAGATTCGAGTGCGGCTTAGATTCGAGTAAATACGGTAAGAATTTGGCCCACTCACAAAAATCTAGTCATAAGGCTCATGTTATAAATGCAGTATATTCAACGTCTGCAACAGGCATTCGCATAACTGGCACGTGAGTGATATGCCAGTCCAACGAACTTTTTGTTCATTTGCTTCCTTGTTCGAAATACGTGAAATTTCAGTTGGACACAAGTGCTTCTGTCACACTGCTCAATTGTCACACATATGGACTGTTAGGCTCCCCACACCTGTCTAAGACTAGCAAACAACTGACTCCTTACAATGGTCAAGGCATTCCTGTTCTCAGAAAATGTACTTTACCTGCCATGTACCTCTTGCATACGCGAACAGTGACTTTTACAGTGCTACTATCACGCGATTGTGAGAACATATTTGGTCTTTATTCATTTGATTTGTTTGACTTTAACATTTAGGATAGTTGTCAGCGTCTGGATTCTGTGCATAAGGACAGTGTAGCTAGCTTGGTAAAAAGTCCCGGAACTCTTTTCTGAAGGTTTAGGCAAAGCTAACAACTTTGTTGCACATATTACTCTGCAAGACAATGCACAGACGAAATTTTCTCGAGCCAGGACTGTTCTCATTGAGTTACTTGACAAAGTCACTGCTGAACTTAAAGAATTGTAAGGTACCGGAGCTATTGAGCTCATACAAGCTAGTCAGTGGGCAAGTCCACTGGTTTTACTCCCCAAACCTTCAGGTGGCATTCACCTTTGTGTTGACTTTAAGCCTACAGTCAACCAAAAACTATGATTGATATTTATCCATCGCCATGCTCAGAGGATCTCAGTGAGATTAGGTGCTGGTCGCTACTTCTCGAAAATTGATTTGTGTGACTCATATGTTCAAATATTGTTCGATGAAGAATCTCAAAGAGTGTGTGGTAAATACTCATTTGGGACTGTTGAAGTATTTTGCCTTTTGGCAGTGCTTCCGCATCCACCATTTTCCAACAGTATTTGGAACAGCTGACTGCACAAGTGCCAAACTGTTCAAACTATTTATTGTAGCAGGTCGTACACTTGAAAACCATGCTCCAAATTTGGGTGCTTTGTTTAGTGTGTTATCTGATACAGCACTAAAGTGTACACTGGACAAGTGCATTTTTTTTAAAAACCCAAGTTGCAGTATCTTGGTGATGTCATAAACAGTCAAGGTGACTTCCTCTTCAATTTGTTAGCCATACGAGATTTGCCAGTTCCTCACAATGTCGCATAATTGCAGTCAGTTTCAAGGAAAATCAACTATTATATTCGGTTCATACCGAATGCTTCATAAATCGCAGCTCCACTGCATTGCTTGCAATGCAAGAATGTCCCCTTTGTTTGGACAGATGAGTGCCAAGAAGCTTTTCAAAAACTTAAAGATGCTCTGCTCGGTGATTGACGCTTAGTTCACTTTGATCCAAACAAGTCAGTTGTATTGAAAGTCGATGTTTCCTCTTACGGAATCAATGCAGTGTTTTCGCACAGATTTGGTGATGAAGACAGGCCTAGTGCTTTCACATCAAAAGTGTTCTCCAAAGCTCAGTGTAACTATTTACAAACTGAGGAAGAGGCTTTGGCTATTGTGTATGGTGTCACCAAATTCCACCACTATTTGTTTGGCAGAAAATTCTACTTAGTAATGGATCACAAGCCTTTGCAGTCCTTGTTTCATCAGACAAAACTGATTCCTGCATGAACTGCCCAGAAATTGCAAAGATGGGCTTTGTTGTCTTCTCAACAACAGTACGAGATTGTGTATCGTCCGACAGCTCAACATTGTAATGCGGACGCATTTTCACGTCTTCCGATTGACTCCGATACAGACTTTGATGCTTCTGCTGCATCTTGTTGTCATGTCGATGCTCAAGATTCTGAATTGCTTCAATCTTTTCCGCTGAACTATAGGAAAATTGCACAAGCCACGGAAGCTGATTCAGATTTGAACATTTTGCTAACACACATTTGCACATCTTGGCCTTGTTCCTTGCATATCATACAGAACTCCACAGTGTTCCGATACTTTGCACGTCAACATAGCATCGCTATACAGAAAGGAGTGATTCTTGTTCAAAATGACAGTGGACTGTCATGTGCATTGTTCCCTAAAGCTTTGCAAAAAGAAGTGTTGCAGTTTCTTCACCAAAGACACTGGGGGACTGTTCGTACGAAACAGTCAGCATGTCAACACTTGACTTGGCAGGGTATGGACACCCAAATAGAACAGATGACGTCACAGTGTCACGCTCCGCCACAAAAATCTTCTGCTTGGCCTAAGTCGCAGTCACCATGGCAACGTGTGCACAGACCTTGTGGGACCTTTTTGGAACAATCGTTAGTTGATTGTGGTTGACTCGTATAGCAAGTTTCGATTTGCCGAGGCAATGAACTGGACAATGTCACATACCACAATTCAGGCGCTGTCCTCTCCTATTTTTTGCCTCCAAGGTTTACCTGAAGTCAGTGTCGGACAACGGCCCTCAGTTCATATCAAATGAATTTTAAACATTCTGTGACCACAATGGCATACATCACATAATTAGTGCACCGTTCCACTCACAGTGAAACGGCGAAGCGTAATGTTTTGTCAGAACCTTCAAGCAGCAGATGGCCAAACTTCACTCTGCATACACCAGGATCAAGCACTGGAACTGTTTCTCACCTCCTATCATTTGCACCCACTAGATGGACCACTGCTGAGAGAATTGATTCACGGCCATCGCCATCAGACACTGCTCCGCCTGTTCCACCCTTTTCAGCATCTCGCGCTGAAAGAAGGCTACAAGTATCGCTTTGTGCCGCATGATATTGCCTTTTATAGTGGCAGCAGACAGTGGGTGCGAGGCGAGATTGTCCATCGACTTGGTGCTCACGTGTATCTCATTACAGGTCCAGACAGGATGCAGCACTAACATCGCAATTGGCTTCGCCACTGTCATGTGTGCGATGATCTTTCTGTGTCTCTTCCCCCAGATTCAAGGATCCCGAGGACAGTGTGGCCACAGAAGCCACCAGAGGGTGTCGTCATGACACCGCAGGATGACCCTATGGAAACTGAGCCTTTGCCTCCTCTTGTCCTACTGATAAGTGTTGGACCCACCCACACCACAGCAGCCAGCAGCCGAAGCCTTCCCCATCTGGTTACTGGCCTATGGAGGTGGACATGTACCCTTCTGGTTGTTTTCCAAGAGACGTTTCTGCCAGAGCGAAGGCCGTATAGCGAGGTACGACCAGAAGCTTGATGTCCCCTGCTGCCACAGCTTCCCGTCCAGTGCAGCGTCCACCCTATGGCCTCCCTCGCCGTTGTTGTGCTCCCTGAACGACAACGGGGAAGGGAGCAATGTTCCGGCGTAACATCAAGCGCCGGCATGTCAGCTTGGAATGACACAGCAGAGAGGGCTGCGAGACGTCAATCGATAGTACACTGACTACGACAGCACCACGACAGGAGTGGCCCCTATTCGAAGAGAATGTAAGTGCTGCTCCCCCAAGCCTTGGCCGCACTAGAAGGCGAGCCCTCATCCAAACTCTTTAGCCAAAACTTGCGACCGTATTATTTACTTGCATGGAAATTGTATATATCAAAGGACATTGATTATCTGTAGTCACCATATAAGATTTGCTTGATCTGTTGTCCAGCTATCCAAGGAAACAGCTTCCTAGGCACACTTATATTAGACGAGAGGGCAGGACATGACAACTTCTTTGTGAAAGTCTGCTAAAAATATTTGTTTCTGATGTTTTTAGAAAAATTGTCAACTTTGCCCTCAATTAATTTGTTAACTATTGAAAAGTGGTAGGAGACTGAAATTTTATATCCAAAGACCTTGTACTAGTAAGTTATTAAATGCATGGTTTCATATGTATCCCGCAATTACTTCCGGATATATAAGTTGAACTTGACATTTTTTCAAGCATCAGAAGTATTGAAATAATAATTGTGAAACTTTACCAATGTTCACTGGGAACAAGTGTGATTGTCCACATAAAATTTAATCAAAATCTGTGACGGTCATGCGGAACCTCTAGACCATTTGTCACGGAATGACCCTATATGAAAGACATAGGTAATCCAGCAACTTAATAAGCTATGATCCAGCAACTTAATAAGCTATGAAAGATTTATGATCAAATAAGTCAGAAAGCAACAATAACATTCCTTCGGAATTTCCAAAATGATTAGAAGAACTGGCAACAAAATAGCCATTCCAGATAGTTTGCAGGATATATATATATCTGGAGACACACCATCCTGAGTATCTCAAGGGCAGATACATGTGAGAACTTTTCTGCTGTCAGTTTAATATATTGTGCATTCAAATTGCTGACAAGAATATACCCCCCCCCCCCCCCTCAAAATTAAGAGCAGAAGCTTACATTTAGGCCAATATGGTATATATAAATTTGGGCAGCACCAAGCACATTATTTCACAAGGTACACAGTCTTTTAAGTTACTTCTCAGCATATCTTAAAAAGTGAGTTCATCAACAAGTAGTGAACATTCATACAGTGCGCAGGCAATTTTTATTGGAAAACGACATTCCACATTGACCTTAAGATTACACTACAATTATTTTTACGCAATATTCTAGTTCTACTTACAAATTCAATATCTTTGGCTAAGAGCTTCTTTGGTTCTTGAGATGGAGGAGGATATGGATGGCCCTCTGGCATACATTTTAACATCTTCTCATACATATCGTCACTGAGAGGAAATTTTCTTGGTTCATAAGGAGGAACCTACGTAACAAAGAAGAAGGTCTAAATAACATAAAAGTTTTAAATAACTTATTAATTAGTTTACAGAACATTAAGAACATCTGCAGAGTGCAAAATACTCTTGATTTTGTTATTAGGACACAGTATTGTTTCTATATTTTACAACGTTTCATCCAGAAGATAAATTAAGTTCACAAATCCTGGTTCTCTCATACTCTACACACATCAATACTAATCTGTGGCTTAAGATTCGGCTGCAAATGATATTTATAAATGGTATCTTAAAAGGCATTATACAAGTTTGACATATTGTAACATTTTAATTAACTAACATATGCACTTCTGTTATATAGTTTACTCTGATCAAACCAAACAGTCGGGCTTAAAGCAATTTCGAGAGCATGGAAAGAAACCACTCACAGAGCTTCTATATGCTAATTGTAATGCAATTTCATGCGGACCAGAAATGAAAGCCTGACGCATTGTTCTGGCCAACCACACAAAAGCGAACTTGATACAAAAACCATACGGGTTGCTTTAAAGTCTATACCAAACCAAGTCTCTTCAGGAGGCTTTAACAGCCTTATCAATATCAATTACAATGGAAGAAAAAGTTTAAAAACCACAACTGAATGCAGTCTGCTATGAAAATTCAAGAGTGTTTAAATGACAATGGATATTTCACAGGCAATGGAAGACTTTTTGACAAAACCCCTCTCACATCTGAGGTACAGTAAACAAACACAATCCTAACATCAAGGGCACAAATAATTAGCATACTGTTTCCTCAGTGTTACAGTGCTTTCTGAAAGTTCTTATTCTATTGTGTAATTTAGGGTGGGAATAATTTGCATTAATGTGTACAACTGTTCGGTGGTGTCCTCTCTATAAGTACACCAATCTTAGTTGCATTCAGCCTGATAGAGGAGTACATGCTCGGGCTGGTGAAACATGTCACTTGAAAGCTCGGACGTGGTTGGCTCTACTGATTACGAGGTTGCAATAGTTGTCATCGCACCCACCCACAACTCTGAAGTACTTTTTTGTAAATGTAAGCTACAATCAACATTTATACCAAAGTGCAACAAAGTATGTTTTTCTAACAGAACGACAACAGAGACTAAGTGTTTGATAGTAGATGAAACCGGGAAATAAAAACACCCGAAGTTAACGACGATACCTATGAAAAGTCGTTCTAAATTGTTGCCGTAATAGCTGCACATAAAACGTCATATAATCACGTAAACATAAACATACCAAAGAACACCTCATCCACACTCTCAGAAAGAAATAAAGCAAAACATGCATAGCCTACCAGATTGCACAGAGAAAGAATTAATTCTGTATACATTTACACTCACCAACTTACAATGTCAATGGCACTATTCCATCCAGTTCTCCTTCATCGGAATCAGTGCCAAAACAGTTGTCTTCGTCTTCATCTCCGTCTCCGTCATCATCATCATCATCATCATCATCATCAAGAGAAATCATTAATTGTTCATTTTCATTTATAATGCTGTCTATAGTCTGTGCTTCTCTTATGAGTTTAGCAATATGGTGTACTTTCTTCCTCAATGAGGTAGCATCTTTTTCACTTCTGTTATAGTAAAACTTTTGTTGTTACTTCTAATGCATGCCTTGACTGCACTCCAAACCAATTCAATTGGATTAAAATGGCAGTGATAAGGTGGTAGCCTAATTATCAAGTGACCCTGTTTGCTTGCAATTTCACCTCCAATGTATTTAGGCGTCACAGGTTTATTTTGTTTTACGAGCGAGTATAACAGCAGCTTTGTCATGCTCATGTCCACAGCAATGTCTCTTGCCTGCAACCACTGCACCATAGTTTCTTAACGATCTCTAGTGGTGGGAGTTTTATCTAAAATCATGGAATGGTACGGTGGATTGGCCTTCACAAACACTGTCAGAACACTAAACTGGAGGAACAAATTTTTAAACCACTGTAGGAACCATGGGTTGTCCATATCCTCATGATAATCATCGGTTTTTTTCGATAGAAAAACTAAAAGTCCTTCAGGCACAAAGCCGTTTGAAGATCCTGCATGAGCCACAATTAATCGGGATCCTCTACCTGTTGGCTGATGACCGCTGCTATTCAGAGTATATTTCTCTACTGATTCTCCAGCACTGACCCAGGTTTCGTCTAACCATATGGCTAGAGTGTCTGTCCTTTCTTACAATTGTGTGTAAGAAAATGGTACAAGCTGCAAAGACATGAGCATTTTTAAGTACCGTATTTACTCGAATCTAAGCCGCACTTTTTTTCCGGTTTTTGTAATCCAAAAAACCGCCTGCGGCTTAGAATCGAGTGCAAAGCAAGCGGAAGTTCTGAAAAATGTTGGTAGGTGCCGCCACAACTAACTACTGCCGTCGAATATATGTAGCGCTACACAGGCTTGCTTTGTAGGCACAAAGATAAATACGGGCGCCAAAAACTCTGCGTCAGTAAATAAATTTAAAAAGAAAAAGGTGGACGACGAGCTTTTTTTCTCCGCCCCGAGTTTCGACCACTGCATTTTCATACATTATCCAACAAAGTAAATACAAATTCCTTATTGTTCATCTTCAAATGTAGCAGAATTTCAATGTACTATGAAAATCTGACTGGCAAGACTGGGATGTTTGTCACTATGGCCAACTCTACATTCTGAATTTTTTCCTATCTGTGAGAAGAGATGGTTGCTAATAGGAACCTGATGAAATGTGAATCACATGCCGTATTCTATTCACCGTAAGAATAATACGAATATAAACATTTTGCCGTGTATTCTTTCGTGTTTGCTGCTATCTCATTTAAATCCTGTCTGCCTAATAAACTACGAAACTAGAGTGAGACAACAGCAAACGCGGAAGAATATACATATTGTGTCATGTTTATATTCGTATTATTCTTATGCCTACTAGTGATACAGTCAGAAATGAAGCACGGCAACTGACTAGATTTTTAAATCTAAGATGATTCTAATTTCTGTGCAGAATTTGATGTACTGAAGAAGCGGCCGCAAAGATTTTCAAACGGAGAAAAATTTTCGCCTAACTCTCGTTCAGAACATGTTCTATCATACGCAGTCTATTATTTGGTTCTTGTTGATCATTATCAAAGAAAGCAGCAGTGTAAGTAGCAACAAATAGCAGTCTCTTGCCATTGTTTTGCTAATGAAACGATTCCTCTCTTTTTTTTTTTAAATTGTAAGCGGCAGTAGCGCGCACAAAAGCAAGCCATGCCGCGAGCGGCGACAGGCCATAAACACGCACTATCAGAATGCAACAAACAATGCATGACACAGTACAGTAATGCATTTTCGGCTTAGAGTGATGTAAAAACCTATAACAAAGAGAACGGCACTTATCAGATCGAACCAAAATAAGCAATCTATTCAAACCAGACGAAGCACGTGAAAAAGGAAGGGTACCCGTATAAATACGGGTGGAGCGCCTAACGCATAGCAATGGCTACCTGGTAAAGCTTAACTGCTAAGCTCACGTCTGGAACCAAACTACTGTAGCTGTATCATCATTCATTAGACCTACATTGTGTCTCATATTACAATGGACCAACTTTGTTTTGATTTGGAGGTGCGGCCCAAAACTTTTCACTCCCCTTGAATTTCCAGTCACAAATTTCAGGTGCGGCTTAGATTCGGGAATTTTTTTTTTTTCTTTATTTCGTGTCTATTTTTCAGGTGAGGCTTAGATTCGAGTGCAGCTTAGATTTGAGTAAATACGGTATCAGTTTTCATCCATCTAACTTTTTAAAGCAGAAGCCCATACTATCATCTTAAGTGACTTTTCCCCCTTGAGAAAAGCCCACTTTCTTTAAAGAAATAAAATACTTCACTATCGTGGGGTATTCTTTCCTTCTATTGTATCCGTATATGTGCTGATGAATTGCAAGGGATTGGAAACAATCAATAACTGTAACAGGACGAGGCTGCTGTTTTTTCTTTCCCAGTGTACTTAAAAACATGCAGGGCTGTCTTCCACACTGCTCACTTAAGTGTCTAGTAAATCTTGAAGCAGCACCCCTTTCCTTATATCTGTTCTTTGATTGAGTCATAGAGTTTTCAAGGTATGCTCTAAAACTTTATCTGCAGGAGTCAACACATGTCCATGAACAGAAACAAATTCTTTTTCTTGCTCGTAAAACTCGCGTCCTCCATAGCTATTCCAAAGCCCGACTATTTAATGGCACTCTATGGCGCAACGGATTGTCACTCAGTCAACGACATTGTTTAATAAACAAAAACTGTTGTTGAGGCAGTACCACAACACAACACAACACAACACAACAGCAGGCGTCCACACACTAACATACAATGTTTACATTGAAGCCGGCAACATGGTAGCATCAAAAGCCGGAACTATCTTTTGTTCGGTGCTGTTATTGGTGCAGAAGACGCATTGCCTCGCATACCTTACTTGTTTGTTAGTTATATGACCAACTCTACGGTGCTTGGGGAGTGACCTTGAAGTGACATGTTTCAGTGGCCCTGGTATATATTAATAGGTCAACATATTGCGTCAAGGTGCAGTGGATAACAACTGTGTTTTGCCTGCCGACAGCCGCATTTCAGTGTAGGTCCATTTCACTTTTTCACAACTGTTTACAGAAGGATAACTTAACAGCAAAGCTGCTGACATTAAAACTGCAGGAACAGAAGAAATTTGGAAGTGAAACTGGGTACACCGGATAATAAGTGCTTTAAAACTCAAGTCTTCACATTCTGCAACGTTTCACAACTGGTGAAATGTACCTGTTACACAATGAGACTACTGGCGGCCCTGTAACCTTTTCCTTTCTTCAATCTTCCGAGTAAATGTTAATTACATATGTTTTGGTTTATAACTAATTTTACATCCCTCCCACAATCCAAAATGTCTCCCACTTCCAGTCTACGAATACATCCTGCAAATCTAGTCTTCTTCAGCTTCATATTGCACAATATTAAAGCCACATTCTTAAGAACAGAAAGTTCTTCCTTATAACAAATAATTTGTTGAGATATTTGCAGTACTTACTTCAGTTACGCCATCTGGTGTAGAACTTCTCATCTCATCACGGTGCCATCGTGATGAGGAAACAGTACGCCTGCGTGTGCCAGAACCACAATACTGGTCTGGATCAGATGATGGTGGGAGAGGTGACATAACAGGAGATATGCCATCCTGATATTCCGAAGGATTCGGTGACATTGGATCTTGCAAAAAAAAAAATAATTTATTAGTTGAAACCAATAAAAGGAAATACGAGGAGCATTGAAATTATAACACTTTTTTAATGTGTGTGCACTCATAAATGCACTGACAGAGATGGACCACTGTACAACACACAGAAATCTAGTGGCTAGTGCATAACCATTCGTTTTCTTCATTTGTGTTGGTGGTGCCATGGATGTATCTCATGTGTTCGTGGTGCAATAGTTCAAAGGAAATAGAACCTTGTATGACAACTAACCAAACCAATCTCAGCCTTGTACCAGCCAGTCTGTCAACATGATCGAAAAAGGTGAGTTGGTAGTTTTGGAGGACTGCCGAATGAGAGTGTAACACAGTGTCTCCAAAGCTGGTACACCAGTGGGACCTGTGCACTGAATCTCGCATGAAAACCTGATAATATGAAACATGTCCTTCAGCTGCCAAATGCTGACCACATGGCTGCTGCTAGGCAATGTTCAAGTGTAACGATGGCACGCAGGCAACGTTTTTCCTCCATCAACTGTGACAATGGATGAAACATGAATGCCATTTTCAATTCTGAAATGAAGTAGAAAAATTATGGTGGCCATATTCAGGCACATTGATGGCCTAACCCTTACTCACTGGGCACCAAGGGTGCTATGGTGACTGGTAAATCCTACGACGATGTTTTGATGAACAAGATCCTTGCAGCAATGCGGAAAAATGGTCAGAAAAACTGCATGCACGTTCTCTCACAAAGACCACACACCTGTGCATTGGGTGAACCTGACACTGCCACTTCTTCATAACGATAACTTTGAAGTGATTTCTGATGCTCTCTACTCGCCTGACCTGGCGACTTTTGGCCATTTCCAACGAAGAAAGAGACTCGACTACAGAAGTGTTTGTAGAGGCCATGGAATCCTGGACTTGACAGTGGGGAAAATGTGCAAGGCTCCATGGAGATTACATTGAGAAGTGAAAAGTCTCACAGTTTTCATGTCATTAGCTTGTGAGGAGGTGTTTTAACTTGAATGCACCCCCCCCCCCCCCCCCGCCCTCTCTCTCTCTCTCTCTCTCTCTCTCTCTCTCTCTCTCTCTCTCTCTCTCTCTATCACACACACACACACACACACACACACACACACACACACACACACACACAAAACCTTTCAGAACTAATAATACATCTACAGAACATTTACCTGGAGTATTTGCACCACTACTCTCTGCCCTACTGTCTGTCCTTCTAGCAGCTCTACTGCGTCCAGAATATGGCAATTTAATATAGCTCATGAATTTCTTTTTCTCTTCCATTTCACACCTATCATGCCTTAAAGCTATTGTTTCATCACTAATATCCTCCACCTGTGAACATTTGCAAAACAGTCATTAATGCAAACACTTTTTCACACACTGGACATGATAGTTACTACAGTATAAGAGTCTACTGAAACTATTGTAGGCAACAAATAATGTCTTCCTCATCAGGAGTTTATTGTATGTATTTATGTATTCTGTAAACAGATTTTCATCTCAAGGCCTCATAAATAACTAACATTGTCAGTGTTTTCTGATTACTGCCAAAATTTAAGAGAGACTAGAAACCAAGCAGAAGAGACTAGAAACCAAGCTGACATTACATTTTAGTTTAATACTGTAGTGCACATCACTGTTGTCAGAACCACATAATGCTCTTCTTCCTGCTTGATAAAAAGGTAGGCAAAGAAATGAAGGACTTATTTCAATAGTGGTATAAGTCCACTTTTCAAAAAAATGGGGTTATCCTCACGTATGTACTCACACAAGCCGTTTTTAATGTACTTGCATAGAGGGACAGCTTCAGCTTCGTCCTGCTGCCAATAGAGTGCACCTCAATGCTGACACATGCGAGAAAGCATTTCACTAGTGGTATAAATGCACGTGCTTTTGTGCATTACAGCGTGTTGCAATTTCTTGCAAAGACGATGGATTCAGGAGCATTATCAAGTGACTGTGATACAATTGATGATCCAGATTTTCATATGATTGCAAGTAAAAAGAATTTACTTACTTTCCTCTCAGCATTATAGAGAATGAAGGTTATGCTGAGAGTAATAATGAAAACTGAGGGTGTCCATCTTAATGTATTTCACATATACATATGTTTTGAATCATCTGGTGCTGTATATATAAAATTTGTGTTACTTTCTACCTAGATACGAGTACCAATGACGAAACTTCCAATGAAAGTGCAAAAAATTACGAAACAGGAGACACTGTGACTGATGCCTGTGTGAACGGTGCAGCTGCAAATTTGCAGACAAAAGGAAGCACACTCAAAGCAAGAATGATGCAAGGAAAACGGACACACACGAAAAGTATATTCTAAAGAAATAAAGGAACGCTGGGGAGTTATACGTCACAGTTACTGGTAAAATAACGCCCCCAAAAACATTTCGCAATGTGGACTGCAGGTGTGCACATAAATGTTTCAATAAAATTTCAGAGGATGAGAGGAAGGCATTATTTGACAATTTCTGGGCTATGGGTGATATTAATCACCAAAATAGTAATCTGAATGGTTTATGCAACTATCATTCAGTTAACCACCGACGTCCAAGATCCGACTATGGTTCTCAGAAAATGTGTGTTTATGTATATCGATTACATGTAAATGGAAACTGTGCAATAGTATCCAAAAAGTTTTCTTGAATACTTTTGACATTTCTAAAGGACGACTCTCTAGGCTTTTAACAAAAAGCAAGGAGGAAGGTACATCTCACCTTGATGGGGGGCAAATATCCAAACAAATTCTCTGTACCGGAATGTCTGATCAATGATGTAAAGGAACACTTCACTTCAAAAGCTTTCCAGTTTCCAAGAGCCATTATGCAAGGAAGGATAATACCCGCAAGAGGTTTTTAAAACTTAAGTTGTGTGTGGCCGCAAGTACGATTTGTACAAAAATAAATGCATATCTCAGAATAAAGAAATTGTGGGGGAGCACATCTATCGAAAAATCTAAGAAACTTCAACCTGTCATTTAGACCACCAAGTAAATGACACTTGCTCTTTTTGCGACAAATTGAGCTTTGAAATGGGCACTGCTACCAATGCAGAAGAAAAAAGAAAGCTTCAAACTGAAAAGGAGCTTCACCTTAGGAAGGCTGAAGCTGCAAGAACAGCAATGGCTATAGACACAGCTTGTAGTTAAGAGGCAGATTCTCGGATGTTCATGTTTACCTTTGACCTGCAAAAAGCACTTACATTTCCTAAACTGACAACATCTATATAATACTACAAAAGAAACACATACGTGTATAATTTTGGATGCCACAACTTAACTGACGGGAAAATCCATTTGTATTTTTGGGATGAAACATCTGGATCAAGAGGTTCACAGGAACCCCTTGAAAAGTGTGTCCCTTCTCAAAAACAGGTAGTTGCGTACAGTGACGCGTGTGGTGGGCAAAACAGGAACATAAACATTGGCCTAACACTAATGAAAGTGACACAATCTCCTCAATTTCATGTCAGCATTACTGATTTAAAGTTCCTGATCCCAGGTCGCTCACACCTGTCAAATAACAGGGATTTTGCCCAGATAGAAAAACAATTAAATAAGTAAGTGCTTCTGTTTTTCCCAGATGATATTTTTGAAACAATTAAGAAAACTGGCAGAAAAAATAAATTTTTATGCACAGAAATGAAGCATTCTGTTTTTTTAGCACTGAAACAGTTACAAAATGCAGTGGTAAGAAGGAAGCAAAATGAGGAGTATGTTCAATGTAATTGGCTGAAAATAAAATGGATACGTTTTGAAAGGCAGAAGCCATACAAAATGCTCTACAAGGGAACACTGAATGATGATATTGACTTCCACGCCCTAAACCTTGCTCACAAACTTCGTAGAGGGAGACCACAGAAATATGGTACTATTGCAGTTTCACAACTTTACCCACACATGAGAAAAGTGCTGCAAAAGAAAAAGCAGGATATGATTGATTTGCTCCCTTATATTCCAGTTATCAAACTTGGTTACTTCCTTGCTCTACAAACAGAAGACAGAGGTCTGGAACATGAAGAAGAAGAATGTATCCTTAGTTTTACAGAAACCGAATGACCTGAAACACATCTGACTGTGTAGTTCAATTGTACATTATATTTAATAACAAGATGTACGTCAAAACTGCAATAAAATTATTTGCAATAAAAAAATTAAGTTTTATATACAATTTTCAATTCATTTTATTTCAACAGTGGTACAGCTCCATTACCTCCACTTTTCTGCCTATAATGCTGCTGAGATTAATGATCCAAACAAATAGAAAGAAAAGTTCATCTCTAGCAA
Source organism: Schistocerca americana (assembly GCF_021461395.2). Taxonomy (NCBI): domain Eukaryota; kingdom Metazoa; phylum Arthropoda; class Insecta; order Orthoptera; family Acrididae; genus Schistocerca; species Schistocerca americana. The sequence goes on along the minus strand of NC_060119.1, from coordinate 138,429,147 downwards.
CAAGCCATATACTTGAATATTTCTGTTATCTCAATTGCAGATTTTTCAGCACTCATTTAACTTTAAGACTGTATCTCAAAATGAACAAAAATGGACTTGTACCACTATTGAAAGAAGATCTTCAAATGTTCTTATACAATAATGGACACTTAAGCCAACACAAACAAGGAAATATGTAACAATTACTCAATGTAGTATATTCCTACAATTCGAGCTACTAACACAGTTTTCAAAAAATTACAGCCTTCAATATTCATTCAACCATGAGACAGCCATGTTTGACACAACTTAGCGCTTTTAATGTAATTTTGTATTCTCACATTTGATTGTTCTGACAGTCTACTTAAATAAACATATTTTGTAATAATGGTCATCTTCCGGCAATAGCTGTTAAAATCAATTATTATTGGTTTCTCTGTGTTAAGCTTACTGCATTTAAAGAGAATTTTACAGCAGAGGTGCTTTGCTTTTATTTACAAAGCCACTGGTGTTTTTGCTTCTTGTTCGCATATTCTGCAAACCTTAGCTTTTTTCTTCTCTTTTGTCTGACAATGAGGGTGAAAGAAACTTTGCTTTAATATACACTTGGCACTTTTTTCCTTTTTGCACTCCCTCTTACACTGATCTGGCATTGTTTACACTTCAACTCACTTTAGAAATAAAACTGGAGTTACATGTGTTTGCACTCAGCACAATATTTCAATGTTTATGCAAACAAACACTATGCTTAGCATAATACTGTAATACTGTTTTGGGTGCTAATATATGTAACTATAGTTCTATTTCTAAAATGAGGTGAAGTACAAATAATGCCAATGCAGCATATGAGAAAGTAAAAAAATCAAAAAACTGCTTAGTGTATATTAAAATGAAGTTTCTTTCAACATCAAACTCCGATAATGAATAAGGAAAAAGCAATGGTTTGCAGAATATGCGAACAAGAGGCACAGACACCAATAAGAGAAGGTGCTTCGTAACCAAAAGCAAAAACAATAGTAATTGTTGAAAGTTCAGATTACTTCCACCTTCTTCTGTTGTGTGTACATCTAATTCAACTATGTCACGTAATAGAAAGTGTTCTTTTTTTGTCTGATACTTACATCACTTTCATGACTAGACCTTCTGATAACACCATTATTCCTCAAACTTAACCTCGATCTCCCCACAAAATTATTTTCAATTAGCCTCCACCTGAAACAAACAGAATACATTAGCTGAAACATACTACTTACACAAAAATAAAATGTACATTAAGAACTTCATGTGAAAGTTCACACAGAGGTACAGAGTATTAATACAAAATTAGAGGGGGGGAGAAGGGCAGGAAGAGGACGCAGGAGATTAGGATGAATGGTGGAAGGGGATGGGGGAGAAAGGGGCAGGGGTGAGGGAAGAGAAAGGGGGGCAGTGGGTGTGAAATTGGGGGAGGTGGTGTGAAATTGGGGGAGGGGGTGAGCCGGAGAGGGAGGGGGTGAGCCGGAGAGGGAGGGGGTGAGCCGGAGAGGGAGGGGGTGAGCCGGAGAGGGAGGGGGTGAGCCGGAGAGGGAGGGGGTGAGCCGGAGAGGGAGGGGGTGAGCCGGAGAGGGAGCGGGAGAGAGGGGGAGGACGGGAAGAGAGGGGGAGCGCTAATATGGGGAGGTGACTGGGAAGGCTGATAAGGTGAATAAAAACTGTTACTCACCTCCACTTTAAAAACCTGTAAATTAAATAGTAGTTACAGCTGAAACCCTTAGCTTCTAAAACAATAGTTTCCAAATTAAGAAGGCGTAGTACTTTACATCACTATAACACCATCTATAGACAGAAATATATTCACAAACATCCATTAACGTAAACACTTACTTGGGCGTGGGTATTTCCTTATACTGGAGTTTCTCAAGGCGTGCAGCAGAAGCAATACTGTATGGTATTACAATATTGTCAATATCATATGAGTTCTCTCTTTTACGCCTGCAAAATAGAAATTATAGTTTGTGAATGGCAATGCTCCTTGACTCAAAGAGTGTTTAGTGCTGTCGTCAACCGACTTCTGTATACTGTATAACATTTATAAATGTTTATATGTGCATATAATGAACAGTGCAAGCAACAACGTTTACTGATATCTTTTGGTATTTCAGCGGAGTTTCAATTTTCATTAGTATGATAAATGTTAAATAGTCATTTCAGATCACTTTTCTTGGAGCTGTATTCTAGCAACTGGATATGGCCAAGTGCATCTCATTTGAAGGACTCTAAAGGCTTCTCTTCATCCAGCCATCTTCTGTGGATGACTCAAAACAATGAAAGATTTTCTGGAATCAGATCCTAGGCTTCTTTCAATTCACTTTTCAACAACTTATGCTGGGGTGGAATTGAAATTATTTGTATTCATTTAATGGTGATCCTTAATTACAAGAGGTATTTAGAGGAAATCACTAACAAGTTTTGGTCCATGTAAAGTCTGACAAAGAATAATAATAATAACAATTATTATTTCTTTCTTTTCTCAGATGTTATGTCTGGTCAAAAATGGAAAGTAACGTGGACCTTGATCAAGCGTGACTTCCTTTTAACTGTACGGTATACGTTATATTGCATTTAGGAACTTTCGGGTAACTGAACATGTATCAATAATTACAGATTTCTGTAGTTGTATATATGCATTTTGCTGTAGCTGTATTGTGTTGATGTACTGGTGGATATTGTGTGGTATGACTCCTGTAGTTGATAGTATAATTGGTGTAATGTCAACTTTATCCTGATGCCCCATGTCTTTGACTTCCTCAGCCAGTTGGATGTATTTTTCAATTTTTTCTCCTGTTTTCTTCTGTATATGTGTTGTATTGGGTATGGATATTTCGATTAGTTGTGTTAATTTCTTCTTTTTATTGGTGAGTATGATGTCAGGTTTGTTATGTGGTGTTTTATCTGTTATAATGGTTCTGTTCCAATATAATTTGTATTCATCATTCTCCAGTATATTTTGTGGTGCATACTTGTATGTGGGAACGTGTTGTTTTATTAGTTTATGTTGTATGGCAAGTTGTTGATGTATTATTTTTGCTACATTGTCATGTCTTCTGGGGTATTCTGTATTTGCTAGTATTGTACATCCGCTTGTTATGTGATCTACGGTTTCTATTTGTTGTTTGCAAAGTCTGCATTTATCTGTTGTGGTATTGGAATCTTTAATAATATGCTTGCTGTAATATCTGATGTTTATTGTTTGATCCTGTATTGCAATCATGAATCCTTCCATCTCACTGTATATATTGCCTTTTCTTAGCCATGTATTGGATGCATCTTGATCGATGTGTGGCTGTGTTAGATGATACAAGTGCTTGCCATGTAGTGTTTTCTTTTTCCAATTTACTTTCTTCATATCTGTTGATGTTATGTGATCGAAAGGGTTGTAGAAGTGGTTATGAAATTGGAGTGGTGTAGCCGATGTATTTATATGAGTGATTGCTTTGTGTATTTTGCTAGTTTCTGCTCGTTGTATAAAGAATTATTATTATTATTATTATTATTATTATTATTATTATTATTATTATTATTGACACTACAGAAAAAGTTTCCTGACAAATGACCTGATCTCCTTAAACTATTTAATTTACCTACCACAGAATAAGACAACCCTTAAAAAAAAAAAAAAAAAAAAACAACTCTTTTTTTAGTGATGTTCTTTGAGAAAATTATATTTTTAATGTATTCTAATCAAAATCAAAAAATGTTTCATTGATATAAAGTAGCTGCCTAAGAACGTTAAAAAAAAGTTTTGCATCAACATCAACATCACCACCATCACCACCACCACCACCACCACATAATAATCATTTCTTTCTATGCTTACTATCTAAGCCAGTCATCAATAGTATTAATATTTTTACCACCACCACCACCACCACCTTGGATGATACTTGTAGCTAAACAATGAGCAGTGGACAAAAGAGGCAGTGATTTCCTATATATAAGTAGCAATAAGCCTTATAATCTTTTCTGTCACAAATATTTGGCTGTTTTCTCAGAGTATATCATGATTTCCAAGCTGATGGTGAGGGTGTAACTATATACAACACATGAAATTGCTGCCAAGTGAAACGAGCACAATGAAATTTATGATCTTGGTTGTCGCAAACAGTTCGCTGTTTCTTCCAAATATGTTGGAATGTCTTAAGTTGTGGTTATGGTGGGACCTGAGAACACAGCTGTTTTTTCCAAATAGATAGTGGATTTCGCATCTGAACTGACATGAGAATGTAACATCATCTTCCCTTGTCTCTCGCTACCAAACATGCTTTCTGCCCATTGCTCTCTCACTGGCTGCATAGAACTAGCAGCCTACATACCCCTCCTTTGTTCCTGTCATACCTCACAGCAAGCATTGAAAACAATACTGCACAAAACACACTAGCATGCCAGGGGACCCTACCTAGACTGTTACAGTCTCCTGCAGCGATGTATACTATTGTTGAGTATTTGTCCACTTTTAAAGTCAATCCAATTCCAACTACTAATGGAAAGTCAGCTAACTCAGAAAAAGATTTAGTTGCAATCTCCCTTTCATTGCTGCTGTGAAAATAAGTTTTCTTTTTTGCTAATGTATAGCATATTTTGGAAAAATCTGACGACACATTTTGCTCAACAGAGCCAATTAACGAATGTTATTACTTATGTGTGAACTTTCTTCAATCAATTCATAAAAACCATTAACAATATTTCACTGTTGAAAAAGAAAGTGTATAAGCCATATAAGGAGGTTTGCACAGATTCTAACTTCCTTACCGCAGTGCCTTGGAGTTAGCACCATCTTAGTTGAATTAGACGTTCCCCACGATTGCACCAGTTGGAGGAGTACGAATGCTAGAATCAGCAATTTTCTTACAACACAGCCTTTCCACATGCTTCAAAACAAATCTCAACGTGAACTCAATTCCCAAAGCTTTATCCGTAAATTTAAGACGACTCCTACAGTAATCTACTACAGGACATAAAAAAACCTTAAAGTGTTGCCCTCAGTAGAAGCAGTTTAGTCTAAGAACTTAAGACAATGCTGTATTTTTCAAATGACAAATTTGGGAAAAGACATTGACTTATAACTGGGCTAATACAGTAGTAACATATTATCAATGGAAGATTTTCTGAATGGCTGAAATAAGATGAAACTGAACCCCCGTTTAAGAAAGAAGGTAAACAAATACCACAGAATTTCCAACCAATTTCACTTTTGCTAACATTTCTAAAATTTTTAGAATACACAAATCAGCTCCATGATTACCTAACTACAAATAATACATTGTCAAAATTACAGTTCAGGTTTCTAAAGGATTACAATACTGAGAAGGCTACTTACACACACAAGCCACTGGAATATTTTGTTTTCTCTCAAAGGTTATTAGATTGTCAAACCACAATGTCCTTTTAAATAACTAGAATATTACAGTTTAAAATGAAATGCTGCTGAACAACTTAAATTTTATCTCCTTGACAGGAAACAAAGTGTATCAATAGTGTCTTAAGCTAGCAGATATTTTCCAAATTGGACTTAAGCCATTTCTTTGTCATTAAAATTTGTAAAAATTTACACTCTACGCAATTCAAAACCTTTAAGAGATTTCCCCAGTATATGCCTAAAACATGACAACAAGCAAATAGAATAGGGTGATAATATTAAATTTTTGTGATTGCAACATGTTAATGAACTGAACTGAGAGCATACCATACAACCGCTGAAGTGTTTAATTTGCAATGTGGATGACATCATACAACGGTGACAAAAATAAAAAAGCTAACGTACTTCACTTATTTTCACTCCACAAAGACATAAGGGATCATTTTTTTGTAACTTATCAAGTCACGCTAAAGTTTTCCTAGTTCAAAATTTTGTAATATGAACTGGTTGTGGTTTAAACTCTAGAAACTTGTTACGGGAATTGGGGATACTAACAACTGTTCTCCAATATACATTGAAGAGCCAAACAAATTGATACACCTGCCTAATATTGTGTAAGGCCCCCCACGAGCATGCAGAAGTGCCGCAATACGTGACGTGGACTCGACTAATGTCTGAAGTAGTGCTAGAGTGAACTGACTCCATGAATCCTGCATGGTTGTCCATAAATCCAGAACGTCTCAGTAACTTGCCAGCAGACATGAGAAGTGTAATCACTAGTAAAGTTCTGTTTAAGAGGAGTATTTATTAGTGACCAACACCTACTAGATAGACGACTACCTTAGTAGAATAGAATGATGTGTTTATATTAATATATAATAAAGTATTAAGTAAAATTTGACTTCTGTACATCTTCAGTACAGTAATGAGATCAATTTAACTAAGTGTTGTAAACTGATCTCTCGTGATGAGGTGGGTATAATGGCCCAAGAATTATTATACATATCTCATGTGTACAGATTTTCTGACAAGTTCGTTGTTATCTTTTAAATGAAAATTTGGTTAAGTTATTTTGACTGCTTCCACACCAAAGACTAGCCTTTCACTCGGGATCTGTGAAGATATATTAGTACATTTTTTCTTTGTAAATATGTATTATGTATTCTTGTTTTGATTAGTTCTGTATCCTGTAAGATTTCCTCATTACAGATCTATGGAACGTAAGGTACTTCTTCTTCTTCTTCTTCTTCTTCTTCTTCCTCCTCCTCCTCCTAAAAAGTTTCTGCATATGTAGGTCCATTTGCAGAGGCTCTTCGAAGCTTCTGTTTCCCCCACAGTCTCTCATTCAGCATTTCCTCCCACTTTGGTTGTTCACATTGTCCTTCACATAGGCTTTCAATCTTGTTCGTGGTTTTCCAATTGGCCTCCTTCCAGATTTTGTCCATTCTAGAGCTCTTCTTGGAAGTCTTTCTCGTCTCGTTCTTGTAACGCAGCCAAACCATTTAACCCCATTTCTGTCCATAGTTTCTTTTAGGGGACTGATCTGAAAAGTGTTCCACATTATTTCATTCCTTACCCTGTCCCTTCTTATCTTACCTTGACCAGGTCCATCATTCTTATGCATATGTGAAAACTGGCATTTATGTCTGATACACTCTGGCATTAAAGTATCCCACAACCACAGTATTGCTTGATGTTACAGCATCTTCCAGTTTAGAGGTAAACTTTTTATTTCTCATCTATTACTCATCCTGTTTGTGGGGCATAAACTTGAACTACATCAAGAATATTTCTTGGCACCACTGTCTTAAGTTTAAATATTCTATTGCTTACATTTTCCACATTAAATACCTCATTTGCCAGTTCTTTAACTATTATTATTGTGACACAATTTCTTCTTTTGTCTATTCCCGACTGCCACATCTTTTACCCCTTTTCCAGCACCTTCATACCATTTTCCTTCTTTCTTACTTTAATTAGTCCCATTATCAGAAGGTACTTCTTTGTCGAAATACATTTGATATACTGTATCCTTCCACCCTTCTCTAAGGATACAACACAGATAGTCCTAACACCTACACACTTCTTTGGAGGAAAACATCTTTCATAGGGGCTATATTGGCTGTCATACCTGACAGATCTGCTCAAAGGCTTCTGCTCACTTCTGGTATTGATATTGATCCAAGAATCATTTTATTATTGAAAGTAAATGGATTATGCATTACTGGAGTCTTTGACCTCTCATAGTGACACCATAGCCACATTAGCTGTCATTTATAAGTGTTCCTGTAGGGCCTTCATAGCTAACGTAACTGTCTGAGGGTACACATAGTCCCCACTGTACTTCACCGCTACAGACAATCCCCGCACCAAATCACCTACAAACCACTTTCATTTAAATGTAGTATGGGAAATTACTACAAGAAACATTATAGAAGATAATGTAAGCCCATGGAGACAAGAGTGGGCACTCAAAAGGAATAAGGCTATTGTATAGGATCCCCAAGAAGAGAGTATGTTTGCAGCTGAGGCAGTTACCTTGATGACTCTCCAGATACTTTGCAAGAACCTTGTGAAGTCAGCCTTTCCAAGGAACAAGATGCTGGGCCAGGGGATGGCACTGGAGAAGCATGTTTACTGACAGAGGCACCTGAATCGGGGACATCGTCATCTCCATCCTCGTACCCATGGTATGATGCTGAAATGACACATTTATTGTGAGCAATTTCATACTCTTAAGTAGTCAAATTAAATAGTACGAATTCATCATCTCTCTAAGCAGAACATACATGGCTTATGAATTATTCACAAATAATTTTGTACCTTCAGTTGTGTATTTTAGCACTCACTTCCATTACATCTGCAATGATAGAAAGTGCCCACCTTACCAGTTTCTCTCTAAAACTGACTGCAGATGCCTTAAAATCTGAAATCAATTTTTTATGGGAAAAAGGGAAAAACTGGAGATTCATCTCCATCTAATTAAAGCCTAACTAGAAACAAAATAACAGTGCACACGGTGTCACTTTCATCACGGAAGACACTGGGAAAAATCTTTACCCTAGAATCAACTTCTTCAAAAATTCACATACTGCACCCCACAGCATCACAAACAACTCCTTATTTAATAGTAGGACAAGGTAAGACTAGCGTTTACTCTGAACATCTTCAATACAGAAAACCTAAGTTGGTACTCGAAACAAGGGGCATAATGACACTTTGGATGATATTACACTTATTCATCCCTGGTAGCACATTCCTGATGTAAGTCCTGATTTCATTTACCTCATAACAATGATTATGCAATGATGATAAAAAGTTTGGTATCTCCAAATTAACTTTCTAGACCATCAGACAGTTTGCAACACTACATCAGAACTGACAATTTGTACCATACGCAGGTTAAGTTTCCAAAGCACTTTAAATGAGCTCTATGTTCCTTTCAGAGTATCTCCTTCACTATTCAATGACCATTTGTTTGAGTCCACAGTTACTTTCATCGATACAACTGCTACCCATAGTATATTTTGCTGCAGACACCATGAACACTCTTACTCTCAATATACCTAACACAGAGTATTTGATACTGTTGTTCCTGTTATGAGCTCCACAATAGTATATAGTAGTATAATTTTGCCTCATTTAGATATAGTGAACTGCTTGGTTAAATCTATTACAGGTTACTTAGAGAATTCCAAATTAACTTACTTCATTACAATATCAAACTACAATAAGCACAAATTTATTAAGACTTTTTATTTTACAAAAATTATTTGTTCCAGAACATATATCTACCTATGAATTTAATATCTGTACATAATTACACACATACTGATACTACATGGAAGTTATATTTTATTTTAGAGTAAACAAATTAACCCTTACACTGAATCATAAAAAAATTACAATAAGTTTATATACATACAATTTCCTGACTTAGGTCCATCTCTCCTCCTCCTTTTTATCCTCTGCAGTGTATGGTTATTGTTGTCTGTGTTTTTTTGTTTACGACTCTTTGTCAATTTTTTCTTGATTTCTGCAAGAACCAAAGTATTTTTATTCTTAGACTATCATCACAAATAATATAGAAATAAAGCTGAAAAACCCGATAATTTCATTGAACATAATACATTCCTATATTATTTCGAACAACACAGGGTCACAGCCACTCAAAATTAACACTCACTTGCTGTCAAGGTATTTGTCATGGTTTTCTTCAGCCTGCTTGTATACTTTCTTCTTGGTTCAACTTGATGTTTTTTGTTTCTTCGTTCTACAACTGTATCTCTGTCAAACTTCGGAAGACCAGCAGCTCTCATGGATTTTAAACTGCTTCGTAATGTCTTCTGCTGCCATTCAGTGGTTTTCATGATACCTTCATAATAGATGCTCTCTTTAACATCTGTAAAGAATAAAAATAGAGGGGTGATACTTTCAGAACACAAGATTTAACCAAAATTCAGCTACACTGGGGAGCTATTTTGTGATCCCAAGACATTACAAAAAAGCTTTTGACTTGTTAACTTGGTCTATATCCGAAGTTAAGCAGTGCATAATGCGTAGCCAACTCAGCAACAGGATGCAGAGATGAACTCTCCAATAAAGAATGAGCAGCACTGATAAATCTTTGGGAGGAAAAAGAAACTTTAATTCTGCCAACCAACAATGCTATGGTCCTAAGTCTTAAGTAGATTACAATCAAAAGAATTGCAATCTTTTAAATGACATTGTCTACAGATGTATAGATTTGATCCTACGAATAATACCGAGAAGAATATTGCGACTTTTCTCAATGTGTCAGGCTTGCCACACATCATTACAGGTATCAGAACACGAGCAGCTGTGCCACCAAGATTATAGCTCTTCCTAATGTGCACAAGGAAAGCGTTCCTCCAAGACCCAAAGGTACCAATATTGGTCCATCTATATAGCAGCTGGAAAAATACCTGAAACAACACCTCAGTGAATATGTGAGAAGTGTGAGCACCACATCTGAAACTCTGAACACCAAATCAGTCAACGGCGGCTCCAGGATATGGATATTATAGTCAGTTTTAATGTAGTCTACCTCTTTATGACCGTTGTGTTTCTACGGTAAAGTATGAGGATTGCTTCATTGACCTTTTCAGCACACACTGATCATCATCATCTCTATTCAAAGGAAAATAATATGAACAAACTAATGGTGTGATTATGGGTAGCCCATTACCACCTCTTGTGGCAAACCTGTAACGCATCAGTCACTCTGAACCCAAGCACAATGGCCTCTACCTCCACATGTCGAGCCACCACACTTCTATCACAAAGCAATTTGGTGAGAAAGTCTCTCGTGCACAGACCTCCGACCACTCTCAGACAAGGACAGTCTTGCGAAAGAGCAGCAGCACGTGTGAAGTGTGTTCTGAAGGACTGGATGCCCAGAGTGTCAAATGGAGCATGAGTTGGAGTCAAAATAAAGACTGCCTGATAAAGTGGCTGAGGGTAAGTTTGAAACACAAAAAGAAGCTAAGAATTGCTTATCTACCTTACGCTGGCCAAATAACTGGAAAGATCAGGAGACTCCTGTGCTGCTGCCAAAAAAGAGAGAAGTATTCTCTGCAATGTTAAAAGACAACTTACGTCTTTGAAAGCCAGGTGTGTATCACTTTCCGTCAAAATGTAGCACGTCTTGTGTGGGACCGGATTATTACAGCAGTCTACGAAAGATGCGAGGAACATTAGTGACACCCCGATGAAAACCACCCACACCAATCAGCTATCATCTAGCACAGTATCATGGAGCAAATGCCTAGTTTATGAGACCGTTATTAAGAAATCTAAGGCATAATCCATAGCACTTCAGGCAGGGCAGTTACCTTCATAGTCTCTGATTTTATTGAATTTTGCACACGTTAAAATTCAGGAATAAGTAAGAAACACGTAGTTTTCTGTGTTCCTCCCCCCCCCCCCCCACCCCCACCCCCCCACCCAAAAAATTATTCCTGCCCCAGCATACAAGCCTCCAATGACGATACGGCAAACGCCATTTTTAAAATGCTGTATCTCTGTAACAGTTCTATATACTTTGTTAGAGCTTTTTAATTGAAAAATAATTGTTTTATGATTACAAAGGTATGTCCAAACGGAGGATACCAGTCAAAGTCCTTTTACTGTCACCTATCGAATTTTTTTTTGTAATTTACAGGTTTTTTTTAAATTTTTTTTTTATTAGTACCATGTAGTACTATATTCTCTGTAAAGGAGAGCTTCCACTTTTAATTTGGATGGGTTTTATTTTAACAAATATTTTTTTCAATTTGCAAGGGTAATGTATGTCTTCACTGAAGTTGTTTCTTGCCAATTTCTTTGTTACAATGTTTTTTCTATTGTCTTTGTTGCAGTTATTTCTTATCATTCTCTTTGTTGCAGTTATTTCTTTTCACTTTCATTGTTGCAGATATTACATTCTGTAGTAGTTTGTCAGTTTCTTTCATGGTAGTTCATTGCAGGTTTCTGTACTGTAGTTGTTCAATGCTTATTTGTTTACTGAAGAGGCTTCTAAGAAATCTGAGACCATCCAGTGAGTTCTGTGAAAAGGACTGAAATGTCTTCTGACTGGGGCCACAGGAGAGAGACGTATGCTGGCTATTTGCATATCCAGAAAAGAGCGATATTTAAAAACTCACCACAGACTTTGTTCAGGTTGGGAACAAGTGTTCTCATTTTAAGACTATGTTTCGAAGTGCAGATGTTTCCAGTGACGACGTTGTGTGTTCCAAATATTTTGACAGAATAACAATGATAGTATCTGAACAAGATGAAGCCACCCATGGTGCAGATGCTGCGGATTTTACATCAATAGAGGAGGAAATAAATATCCTGAATCAGTCGACTACAGAGTTGCGTGTTAGTCCTGTTAAGAAACAGTAGAGCAGAGAGCTTACTAAAGCTATGGATGAATACATTACAGCAAAACTGACCACATTTTTCAAAGTAGAAATTCCATCTTCAGAAGAAAATGAACGAAAGCACTGTTGCACCCCTTGCCAGGAATTTTTCACAAATATCAATTCAGCTGTTGAATACTGTGCATTCTACAGTGAAAAGGTGCAAGTTAACCATGTAGTTAACTATTATTCCAGAGACGTTCTTAAAGAAAACAATTTTGAACCACTTTCCATCAGTATCAAAGTACATGGTAGACAAATCAAGAAATGTGAGGTCTGTAAAAGGAGTCTTTGGAAGACCAGATCCCTATTATAGCCATCCTGTAGAAACAGCTGAAGTTCAAATAGTGCACTCGTTTTATCTGGAAGGTAAATGGGACTGTTTTCACCAGAGTGCCAACAAAAAAGACACTATAACTGTAACAGTTAGAAGTCAAAAAGTTGTGGAAGTGAAGACGTACATGACTCGCAGTGTTAAAGAAACTTCTGCAATTTACAAGAGCAACTATACAACTTCACATATTGGAAGATCAAAATTTTATGCACTACGACCTAAGTGGGTAGTTCCACACCAACCTAGAGATGTCTGTTTGTGTGTGTACTGTGTGAATTTTGAACTCTGTGTGGTAACTTTGAAGAACTTACTGGAGGATGCGATATACAACACCTTGGTTGGGAGTGTGAAGTCCTTAGTAGTCTGTGACGTAAAGCAAGATACCTGTTTGTTTCAAGAATGTGGTGACTGTCCTGGAAAGGGAGGACTGTCTTTACAGACACTTGGCCTGGAAGACGTAGCAAATAACTCTGCAGAAATTACATATGTGACATGTAAAGAAAATAAACTAATTAAGAAAACTGTTGCCTCTGACAGTTTTATTGATGAACTTGGTAAATGGTCAGTGAAAGCAGTAACACACCAGCATCTGAAGAAATTGCAACAACAACATAGTGCAGGAGTGAAAGGGTGTGTACAGGCTGAAGAACTATGTTTAGTGCTTCACTGTGATTTTGTTGAGAACTGGTCTGCAACTCTTCCGCAATAAGTACAAGGGTATGATTGGAATAATGACCATGTTTCAATTTTTACAGGAGTGATATTTCCAATACAAGACCACAACTGTTGCAGTTTTAAGTGATGACACGGGCCATGACTCAGCACATGCTTTGCTAGCAGTGCGCAAAATTCTTTAACTGCAAACAGGGGCAGAGAAGATCATTATTTCTGATGGTGCTCCCAATCATTTTAAAAATTGTTACCAGCTGTTTGAATTGAGTAAGTCGCTTGTGCCAACTGACTGGGTATACAGTGCTACTGGTCACAGGAAAGGGTCTTGTGATGGTAGGAGGCCTGCTGAAACACCACGCTACAAAACAATCTTTCCAGACCAAATATAGCTGTGATTCAGAATGCTGAAAATTTTACAATAGTCGTGAAATCTTACACATCCACAGCCCTCATTCTTTTGTCCAAAGAGGAAACCGAATAAGATTGTGTGGAGAAAAAAGAAGAATGGTCCAAACACACTACTCCTGTAAAAGGGATTCAGAAGACTTTTTGGACTCAAAGTGATGGGCAAACTCTTATTGCTCACACTTTAAAGAGCAAGAAAGAAAAATTTCGTTTGTTCGGCCAACACCTCAGAAACCGTGTTAATATTCAGATTCACACTGTGAGAAGGATGATGTTTGTGGCATGTGTGTACGACTGTGACTGATGGATTGCAGGGATTATAGACACCAGTTATGATTTAAACAAAATTGTAGTGAACTTTATGTTACCACATGGACCAGCTGCTGGATATAGGTTTACAGCTGAAGGACAGCAACAATGCCATCAGTGCTCACTTCCTGTTCACAATATTTTGAAGTTTCTAAGTGCTCCAGTTCCTATTGGTTCAACAGGAAGACATCACTCTAAGTGCTCCAGTTCCTATTGGTTCAACAGGAAGACATCACTCTATATCAAAGGAAGATACCGAAGCAGTGAAACACAGTTTTAGTCCATTGACTGGCTAATTTCAGTTCAAAATAGAGTGCACAGAAACTGTATAAATTGAAACCTTTAAGTCTTTGGACCTTTCACATACATTTTGGAACCATTTAAAATGCTTGAAAAATGAGTCTCTTACTCATCTTTCAAAACTAAAATTATGTTAAATAAGGCTAAGTTTTGAGTTTTATGAGCCTGTTATGGGATAACATGGTAATAAAACAGGTATTATGTATGACAAAAATTTCAATTGTTTATAAAAACTGTTCGACCTAAAAGTGGAATCTCTCTTCTTTCAGGAAATGTAGAACTATACGGTCCTAATAAAAATAAATAAAAAAATTACGGATTGGCATTTTTGGGAAAAAATCCATAAATTATAAAAAAATGTTCAGAACACTATAGTAAAACAACTTTGACAGAAAAGTCCAAAAGGAGGCTTTCTTTGTAATCACAAAGCAATATTCTTTCAAATAAAAGAAACCCCAATGAAATATCTAGAACTGTTCCATAAATACAGCACTTTAAATTTTTTTACAAAAATTCGCATCTTCAAAATGGTGTGCGCAGTATATCTTTGGAGGGCTGTATCTCTGAGCAGAAATTTTTCTGGAGAAAACAAAAAAATACGTGTTCCTTACTTAGACCTTCATTTTAACACATGCTAAATTCGATAACGTCCGAGACTGCCTGAATTGATATGGACTATGCCCTAAGGAAATAAAGATGTCAGGGAATCTGATGAACAGGGACGGAGGTTGTAATTTAAATAATGCTTGCTGTCCAGCAATCAATTTATGAAGATCTCATTGGGCATCACATTCACATGAATTGGGAAACAATAAGAATGTAAGTGTGGGTTCTGAAAACAAAGCAGCATCACAGGACATAGCAGGTGAACTCTAAGTCTTAATCAGCTAGAAATTGTGGTGTGATACCAAAAACAGTTCGTATCTGGTTCGAGTCCATGCAGAGAGTACACATAACAGCACAAATCTCAGCATCTGAAGAAGATAACAGAGTTGATCATTGAAATATCGTGCAAAGAGACTAAAATAAAAACTGTTTGTTGCTGCAAATAAAACGAGAATCAATACTTCGACATTTTTACAGAAAAATTCATGTATTTTAATAAGCCCAATAATTCTTTCGGTAGGATGTCTCACAGCAATAAAGACAACTATAATACTGCTGACAGACCATTTCAGTGGTCATCAAGATATTTAAGCAATCAAAAAATTTTTGCTAGACCATTTCTCTGTCATACTTCTCGTATGGCCTCATTCAGCAAAATATGTATGATATTTTTTGAAGATTTTACAAAATGGAAGAGGTACTGGCAGAATTTAAATTGGGAAGGTATCACAAAAATGTCTCATAAAAACAGTATGTTCCCATTAAACCAAAATCAATAATTTTGACTGCAAAATAAAAATTAATAGATTCTTGAATTTTTCTTAAGCAAATTTTGTTCAAAACACAAAATGTCTCGGTGGTTGGTGCAAAATGGATAAGTCCATAGACTATAAAAATCTGAGTAGCAGCTGTGCCTTTAGTGTGCGATTTTTCCTATGTATCCCATTTTTATTTTACATTCAAGGCCATTAATAACTTTTCACATTTAAATTATGGCTCATTACAAAACTTTAATTTGTATTATTTTTGTAAAATGTTTATTTGAGAACTTATCACATTACTCCTCAAATAATTTTGACTTTCAGAATGATCCAATATAAAAAATGAAACTCTGCCACAAATTAATCCTACAGCTGGTGTATTTTATACCAGTCACCTTTCATCCTCTACCAGGAGAACGTCAAGCCTCATAGCTGCTGTTACCTTTCCAGTTATTGCTTAGCTTATTTTTAGTTGTGTCAGAGCAATTGCAGCATCAACATGTCAATGACAACACTACGTTATTCCTAGAATTGTAGCTGCAATGTACTGTGTACACCACATACCTTGTCACGTAAGTACCACTTCATATTGTCAACATTATCTCTTTTACAGGGAGACAATTATTGAACTATAAAAAAAAAACATTAATTAGTTACAAACTACAGCGAGGACACATTTTACTTCATCATATAAACATCACTACAGATATTTGATATAGGTTAATACATTTTCTATATGCCTGCCATCATTGCCGATGATGTGGCACAGATGAATAGCGTAATTCTGCGAGACCTGCTGAAGTGTCGGAACATCAACGCTGTTTTTGATCTCCTCAATGCCGGTTTTCAGCTTAACTGTGGTTTTGGAGTTATTGCTGTACACCTTGTCTTTAATATAACCCCACAAAATGGAGTCGCATTTGTTCCGATCTGGAGAATATGGTGGCTAACGAGGCCCATGCCAGTGGCCTCTGGGTACCCCAGACCCAGAATGCAGTCCCCAAAGTGCTCCTCCAGGATGTCAAACACACTCCTGCTTCGACTGGGTCAAGCTCCATCTTGCATAAACCACATCTTGTCGAAATCAGGGAGTAATTTTGGATAATGGGGATGAAATCATTCAAAACCTTCACGTAGCATTCGGTAGTCACCGTGTTATAAAGGAATATCGCACCAATTATTCCACGACTGGACACTGTATACCACACAGTCACCTGTTGAGGGTGAAGAGACTTCCTGATCATGAAATGCATAATCTCAGTTCCCCCTAACGCGCCTCTTTTGCTTATTGACAAACCCATCCAAATGAAAACAGGCTTTGCCGCTAAAACCAAATTGAATGCATTGTAGTAATTCCCGTCATGCCCTGCGGCCAATTGAGCAGTTTGAATGTCCTAACACAAACCGTTCAGAAGTTACAATGATTTTGTTTCATAAAGTTCAATAATTGTCACACTGTACGTTTACATGAAGCAGTGTGCCAAAACGTGGTATATTTTAGAGACGTCCATTATTATACTTCATTACCTGCTAACAATAGTTCATATTTCTAATTTTAGGGTCAAACAATACTTAACACAGGAGGAATTAGAGTGAACACTTTTAGAGGCACTTGCAGAAGATCAACAACTGCGGAGATATTGATAATTTGTTCTCCGACAGGGAGGATGAGGTAATATTACCAAGAGATCATAATAGTAACTCAGAAGTTGAGTGTGATGGAAGATTACCTTCCATCCATACCCAATAAACCAGCAAATATATGGCATCAAAATATTTGCTTATGTGATGCTAAGTCATTCTACATCGGTTTTTCATGTTTACTGCGGCTAACTGAGCCAATAAAAGGCACGAATGCAAATGTAGCAATAAACAAATGTATACCAGCTGTCTGCTGTCTCTCTCCCCCTACTGCAAAACAAAATTACTTGTGTAGGAACCCTAAGAAAGAACACAAAAGAAATCCCACCCGAGATTTTGCCAATGAGAATATAGAAACCAGTCTGGCAGTTTTTTGATCCAGAAAGACATTACAATGTAATTGCATGTACTTAAACATAACAAATCTGTTTTACTCATTCTGACAACATACAATAAAGGAACAGTAGATGAGGCCACTAAGAAATCGCACATTGTATTAGATTATATTATGACAAAAAAGTGGGGTTGATACCGTTGACCAAATGTGCAGGAAATATTCAACAACACGAATGACAAGAAGATGGCCAATGGTTATATGGTACACACTGTTAAGCTTGGCCATTACCAACGCACAGGTGTTGTTTCAGACAAATAAAAAGAACAGGAAATATCAACGTGGCATTTCTAAAAAACTTTTCTTCTCAACACATGAAACCATGTCTTATTGAAAGATCTGCAATACCAAGTTTATCAACTGTTGTTAGCATGTATCCATGCCATTACAAAGAAGAGAGGCATATATAGGAGCAACAAATGAAGAAAAAAGGTACATGTGGAAGGGCAAAGAATATCTCCAGAACAATAAGACATGACTCCCTTAATGATTTTGTTTGCATAAATCATTCTCAAACAACAGTTCTCACCGAAAAATGCAGAGTGTGTTAACCTGAGCTTGAAGACAATGTGTGTGTAAATTATTCCATTATTTGTAATCACCATATGACGTAATGTGCAAGCCCGCTATACAATTCATTTAGTGAGCCACTTGTTGCGATAGAAATGGTTTATCAGTTTGTACAAATAACTTTCACAAAATCTGGATGTTGCCAGAGGTCAAAATAACAGCCAATAATTTAACTCATGGACAATATTTAGGCACTGCTTTTAATGGAAATGATTTGGAAACAGCAATTTGATGACAGTATTTGATAGCAGATTTTTTAACATTTCGGAACACTGCCCCTCCCCCCTTCAGACACCAAAAGTATGTAATGTGGAACTGACTACTAGATGTCACAAGAAGTGGATCTCCCAGTATATAAGGATGCGAGGAGTATTTTGTAGTCGGTAGAGAAGCAATAAAAGCAGAATTATGCAGTCAGCTGATCCTAGTGGCTTTGAACGCGGACTAGTCATTGGGCCTCACCTGAGTAACAGATTTATCAGGGACATTTCAGTCCCCCTAAAGCCACCCAAATCAACTGTTAGTGACATGACTGTGAACTGGAAACTTGAAAGAAAAACCAAGGCTAAACCGATAGCAGACAGACCTCGTGTAGTGAAGGACAGTGACCACTACGCATTGTAGACTGTGGTTGTACAAAATCAGCAGAAGGAACTACAAACAAGTTCCAAAGTGCTACCAGCAGATTCCAACACACTGTCTCCAGGAATAATTTTTTGTGAATAGCAGTTACCTTTTTCCTCATTCTTATTCCCCAAGCTTCTGAGCCATATATCCATATGCTTTCTGCTCGTTTTGTATACGGCCTTTTTAGTTTTATTTATACACATATTACTACACAGAATGGGTTTAACTGTAAAATTACACGTTTCCCAGCCTTATCTTACTTTTAATATATGTTACTCCTAGACGTTAAGTGATGAAAAAATTTTGTATCAAATTCACAGTATTTAAATCATGCTGTTGGTCACTACCCAGTACCATATACTTGGTTCTCTCTGCGTTTATTTTCAAACTCAATTAAACAGCTTCCTTAGTAAGTGGATAGTCGTCACTATCTCAGCAACCATCACTTGGTCATCAGTGAAAAGGGGAGAGTAACTATAATCACCTCCCCTTGAAATTTTACTTTCCCAAGTCTTTAAATCTTTCGTTTTCATAAATTTTACGATAAATTTTACAAGTCAGAAGGACCTGTGAACTACCTTGCCGAACGCATTTGATAATTTTTAATTTCTTCGAGTTGTGCAATACCCAACTAGACGACAAAAGTATTGCGCAACATTAGAAAATTACTGGTTCGTGTAAAGAAGAACGTGACGGTAAGGAGGCAATTTGGTTGGTTGGTGTTTTTGTGTGATAGTCAACAATTGCCCACTCAGTCGTTTGGAGGGAGCTGTGCCGGCATATGGTGAGTCAGATGTGCGTGGGGGCGCGCGCGCTTTGACCGGGATGGCTGGGAGTGCTGCGCTGGCGCAGGCTTATCGACGCGACGAAACGCGGCCGCACACTGCGCGACTTTTATGGATCTCCAAACGTGATTATGTACCTGCCATGTGACTCACCAGTTCCTCTACCCGAGCATGCTCAATGCGCTCTCTCATATGGCACATTTTCTAGCGTTACTGGTAAAATCCCGTTACGCACATATTTGAATCAAACGAAAAGAGCGCGCAAAACTTTTTCCACTGTGCACAGTGCTTACTGTTATGCAGGCATACAACTGTCTTCATTTATATTTAAGCAACACTTCGTAATTTCAGGTTGAATATACAGTATCTCAACATAAATTACGAGCCATTTCTACTTTTCACAACATGCGGTGATTCATCAAAGCCAAATAATTTTCAGCATACTGATTCAAGAATGATATCCCAGCTAGCACTACTAGATCGAGCTCTAGCGTGCCACTTTCACGCAGTCCTCCACTTAACGCCGAAATTTGATAATTTGTCTTCAACTAATAAACAACACACTTGGCGATATCGAAACAACGCTTTCAACACAAAAGATACCGATACTAAAAAGTTTTATTAGTGCTATTCATGATGAACAGTTGTGTGGCGATCAAAGAATTTTCAACTGACATCTAATGTATACGAGTCTCGCACTTCTTTACTAGTAAACAATGTAATGAATCTGAACAAATCAGCTTGACAACGAACCTTATCTATTATGGACAGTGAATAGAGTGGATTATGCTAAATGTATGTTACAACGATAATATTGCAGATGACCCGCAGTTTGCCTCTCACAATTTGATCTAAAACATCGGTAACGTCTCTCTAACTGATAGCAAACACGATTAAGAGAGTTCCACTTCTATGCTCTTTGGGAAAAATCTCTCTACGTTCGACGCATCCCACTGGCACACCAATATATTCGGCATCATTGTACCTATAATGCCAACTCCTTAAAACAACAGAGGAAAATAAAGTTCTTTGTCTATGAATTTCGATAACACGCAGTATTTATGCAGTGAAAAAAGGATTTAACTCCGAAGTTCGAACTTTCTACTGGTGGTCCCATGACTTTGTGCGAATGGGATTCTTTATAAATTTGCCGTTCGGTGGTCCGCTAAGCTACGGTTCAAAACAACTTCGCATATCTGAAATCTGCTGGCTAGTGCTACAGCTTAAATGGGTGTTACAGGAGGAATGGTCAGTATTCAGGGATATGAGAGGACCGATCATGCAAACCAAAAGAGATCTAGATCCAAAATACATACGTCAATTGCGACGATCACTTGCTTGGTAGAACAGAACAGAAGAATTCTTTCTAGTTTTGGTCTGTACCTCCCAAAATATGGAAAGCAAAGACCTTGCAGTAGAACAGATTTGTTTCACAGTATCATAATAGAAAACACACTATTTACTTGAACGGATTGTAGTAAGTATTGAATTCTCATCATAAGAATAAACCTCATGTAAACAAACACAAACGCTAGTCAGAAGCCGTAGCACACGTACAGTGGTGTTGTTACGCTCGTGGAAGTAGGTCCTACTTACGATTAGATATCGTATTACTAAGTTACGTTAAATGAAACTAAAACATTCAAATATATTAACAACCATCAAAGTTTTTCTTAATCACGCTTTAGCTACATACTTTTTATTTCAAAGCTCGCATACAGTCACAGCCTCTGCAGCGTTGTGCTCTGACTGTCGCGCTGTTAATGCGCAGTATGAAAATGGCTGGGGCTGCTTCTGTTCCGTAGTGAAACGCGCGCGTGGAAATGGTTAAAGAGAGCCGAGAATACACAGCGTGCCGCAAAGGAAACACGACTGGCTGAAATGGCTAAACAAGATAGTAAATTTAAGTCTCATCTTGTTCAACGCATTGCCAACAGTCACTTGGAATACGCGAAAGATAATGTAACTTCTATTGATTTATGGACCTCTGCGCAATACGTTCGAGAGAAATGGAATTGCTGGTCAACTTCTGTTGAGAAAACAATTGTTAATTATGAAATTATGTAAGTCAACAAGGAACTTCTTTCAACTTTTACTTGTCACAGTTGCGGGAAGCCTGGACACAATTGGGCTAATTGTAGAGTTAAGGTACCAAACAAGAACTCAGTATCAGCAACTCTGTGGCCGTAGCTAACGTCAAAGAGAAAGATGGGTTTTGTTTTTAAGCATCAAATGAAGGTCAGTCAACGAACAACAATGGTTCTTGGACTATGGAGCAAGGAACATCTGATTAACAATAAGATACCTCTCACTAATTTAAGGAAACCGGAATAGCCAATTAAAGTCAGTAGCTAAGTCAGGCATTTTTATTGAGGCTAAAGT
This sequence comes from Schistocerca americana, assembly GCF_021461395.2. Lineage (NCBI taxonomy): Eukaryota > Metazoa > Arthropoda > Insecta > Orthoptera > Acrididae > Schistocerca > Schistocerca americana. Next base: position 138,407,061 of record NC_060119.1, on the reverse strand, counting down.
AAAAGAAGAAATTAAGGTCACTAGTGTGGTAAAAGGAAAGGAAAATCAGATAACGATTAAAGATGTTTCATCTGTGCCTGATCTTAATTATAATTTGCTGTCAGTTAAAAAAACGGGAAATAATGGTTTCAGTATCACGTTTGAAATGGCTCAAGGTTTAATTAAAAAAGGAAAAGAAACTGTTGCCATTGCAAATAAAAAATGCCGTGTGACTAGACCGTTCGCCTGGTGCAAGTCTTTCGATTTGACGCCACTTCGGCGACTTGCGCGTCGATGGGGATGAAATGATGATGATTAGGACAACACAACACTCAGTCCCTGAGCGGAGAAAATCTCCGACCCAGCCGGGAATCGAACCCGGGCACTTAGGATTAACAGACCGTAGCGCTGACCACTCAGCTAATAGGTATGAATCTCAGTAATATGTTCTAAATTTTTTGCAACGAAAAGCCTTGTCAGCTGCTTCAACTGCAACTAATGCGGAACTGTGGCATAGCAGATTAGGCCATTTGAGTTATGGTAACATTAGACGCCTCCAGTCATAAGTTGATAGTATGGAACTGGACACTTCACTTCAACAATCCCCACGGAACAATGTTCAAATTGTGTCGAAGGAAAACAACCACAGCTGCCACACAATCACAATAGGAAACGTGCCACCAGACATCTTCAGTTGATCCACAGTGATCCGTGTGGGACAACTGCACCAGAATCCTTCGACGGAAAGAAGTATGTGCTCACGTTCGTCGACCGCTTTACACATTTCACAGTGGTTTATGCACTGGAATCGTAGTCAGAGGTAACCCGTTATCTGAAGATGTTTCATGCCATGGCTACAGCTCATTTCAACTGTAAGATTAGCAGATTGCTTTGTGACAGTGTTCGTGAATACATGTCAAATGAATTGAAAGTTTTTTGAAGAACAAGGAATACAGTTTGAGTTTACAATCAGATCGATTCCTCAGCAAAATGGTGTTTCAGAACGAATGAACAGATCTATTATGGAGAAAGCTCATTTTATGATACTTCAGTGTAAATTAGATAAAATGTTCTGATCAGAAGCTGTTCGTACTGCCGTGTACCTGCTTAATAGAAGTTCTACAGCGGGTTTGGAAGGAAAGGTGCCTGCAGCTTTGTGGTATAACGAGAAGTCTAATTTGAATAAGCTGTGAGTGTTTGGATGTATTGCTTATCTACTGGTATCAAAGGAATTGAGAATAGGGAAATTTGAGGACAAGTCCTTAACATGCTATTTCACTTGTTACTGTCCTAATTGCTACAGGCTTTGGTGTCCAGAGGAAGGAAAAATAGTCACAGGAAGGAACATTGTTTTCTATGAAGTAAGATTTGACTTTGGAAGTAAACCAGCTGAGGATTGGATCCCAGAATCTGTACAGGAATCATCCAAGAAGGATGATGATGAAGAAGACATTGTCGAAGAAGATACCAAACCAACTGATGGGGCCCATGAAAGAATTCCCATACCAGAACTGACCCATGATGAAGAGGAAGCTGAAAATTTGTCAGAAAAGAAAACTGTTTGCTGTTCTGCCAGGAAGAGGAACCCCCAAATATCAGAGAGACTATGCTGTTCTTGCACTCAATGCTGATTCATTTGTGTTTGATGTACCGAAAAGTTACACGGAAATTGAAAATCGTGAAGATAAGGAACACGGGTATAAAGCTGTACAGGATGAAACTGACTCTATAAAGGAAAACAAAACTTGGATCTTTGTTAAATTACAACCTAGAAGGAAGACCATTGGCAGTTAAGTGGGTGTTGAAATTAAAAAAGGACACGGATGGAATACCATAAGACACACAGATAGACTTGTGGCACAAGGATGTTCACAGGAAAGGGGATCTGACTACAATGAAACATATGCACCAGTGGCTCGACTTGCAACTGTCAGAATAATGCTAGTTATTGCAATCCAACTAGGACTGGTTCTTGAACAATTTGATGTTGGCAACGCTTTTCTTCATGGATTACTCAAGGAGGAAATATACATGACTATTCCTGAAGGAGTGGGTATTCCAGAAGAACTCAAAGACAGAACTGGTTTGCTTTGCAGGTTACAGAAATCTTTATACAGCTTAAAGCAAGCACCACTATCACGGAATCACTCTATTCATACCTTTCTTAAGTCTATACAATTCAATCAGTCAGAAGCAGTTAATGTCTTTCCTATATGATTTTAAAGGAAGTTGTCATTTACACTGTGCTCTATGTTGATGACAGGAAATAATAGAGAGGAAATGGACAGAGTGAAATTTAGGTTAAAGGAGAAGTTCAAAATAAAGGAACTGGGAAAGCCACAATCATACTTGGGAATCGAGATTTCTATGAACAAGGGGGAAATGTATCTGAGCCAAACATCATATTTGAAGAATTTGCTACAGCAATTCAACATGCAAGATTGTACTCAGGTCAAGACGCCTATGGAAGTTATACTGGAAATCAAGGAGGGAAAAATGATCGATAAGCCCCGCAGAGTTGATTGGATGTTTGACGTACGAAATGACAGCAACAAGACCTGATTCGTGTGCTGTGGTCATCTTCTTGAGCAGATACCAAAACAATCCATCAGTACAACCCTGGAAAATCTTAAAAAAGAGTTTTGAGATATATCAAAGAAACTGTCAATATGAGACTACATTATCTAAAGGGGAATGAAGAGGTTCTTCTGGCCTATGCTGATTCAAACTGGCATAGAAAAGAAGACGCAAGATCTATCTCTGGTTATCTATTAAAATGTTTTGGAAACACCGTCTGTTGGGCAACAAAAAAACAGACTAGTGTTGCTTTGTCTTCTACAGACGCAGAATATGTAGCCTCTGGCGACAGCTGCAGCTCAGTTACTCTGGGTGAAATATTTGCTGGACGATATTCAAATTCCACTCCAGCTACCAATTCGTATATTTGAGGATAATCAGTCCTGTATACGGTTACTGAAAACATGGGAACATCGACGGTTGAGACACGTCAATGTTCAATATAATTTTGTGCGTCAACTTCACCACTACAGGATCATCACAGCCGAGCATGTATGTTCGAAGGACCAGATTGCAGATACTTTTGCCAAAGGCTTACCAGCTCCTAGATTCATTGCTTTTGAGGAGTTTGTTGGGTTTGTTTTAATTTTTGTTAGTGTTAAATGTAAAATCATTAAATTGAGGAGGGGTGTTAAGATTGCAATTTTAATGATTCTCTGTGTGACTTGCGTTAAGTGCTGTACCATCAAAGAGTAAAACAGGCGTTTTTGTTCAGTTGTTCTGTTTCGCCCTTCAGTTTAATAAAAACCATCTAATAGTTTTTAACTCTACGTGTGTTATTTTAACGTAAGAAACTAAATTACTTCAAATTTGAAGTACCTACATCTCGTAATTATGAAACTCATCATTTTTTATTAATAATGCACATCATCTTGTTTCTAATTCCACATTGGATGTGAAATTCCTGTTTCAAATAGAAATTCTTCATTATCGATGTTTTATGATTACTGTTCATAAAAGTTGTTTAATAAAACAATTTAATTTTTAAGGCTAAAATAAAAAACCAAATCCCCTTTATTTGGCTATGTCCATCGTTTTAAACCTCAGAGGTAGATAAGTATCTTAGAAACATGAAAAACAATAATTTTCAGAGCATCGATTACATCACACAAGTGTTACATTTCTACATTTGCTACTGTACCACTACAATATGAACCCAACAGAACTGATTTGGAGCCGAGCTGCGGGATTTGGCCCGAGAAATAATAAGACTGTTAAGCTGCCAGACATAATGGAACTAATGCACGCAAATTTTCCACACATCACTGCCAAACATTGGCAGGATATAGAACGGCTCGTCATAAAAGGAAGAGAAAACGTGCTGTGCCTGGTTGGCTTTGTGGATTCAGTTGTTGATAGGCTCGTCAACGTAGCAGGTGACACTTCCAGAACTGAAATGTATTTCTCGGATTCGGACAAGGAAGGAGCTAAGAGATTACCAGACAAACTGACTGTAAGTAATACCTTTAGTGGCTTCAATATTTAACTATACGATGAAATCCTTGAATACTCTCTTACATTACACACAGCTTATACAGAAAAATTATCCTGTGGTTAAGTCAGGAATTTTCATAATTCTTGTTTTTAATTACAATAGTACGTTAGCTATAAACGACAATGTGTTGCCGTTTTCGTCTAGTCGTCTAAGGAGCATATTGTGGGAGATTTTCAGTGTATTGTTTCATTATGCATAAAAATTAAATGACATTCGAAGCTGTATTGCTCCTATGCTCGTCTCTTTCTACGTGTGAACTGCAGCTGGCCACGTCACTGCAGGCTAGCTGTACCAGCTGACCGGCCAGTGCTGTCCAAGTTAAATGTGACGGTAAAGCTGTTGTCCCGTATTACTGCTGAGTCTATGTGCAAGTAACGCACAGCACAAAAGTACTCTTATTATCGAACTTGACAGTACTCTAGACAACTTGGCTGCAGTCCCACGTGCAACGAAAATCCAATTAGGATCCTGCAAACGCGGCAGAATACAAGGTTTATTTTTATGATGAACGGATTATAGTGGCCATTTTCCCACCAGCATGTTTAAAAATGACAGTGGTCATCCACTACATAAAAAACGAGATAATCCACGGCCCAGTAACTACTGAACAGTTTCTCTACATTCAAACTTTCGTAAATGCCACACTCGTTGACCCAAATAAAATTTACACAGAATTATATAAACCATCTATTTACTGGAGGGACTGAGGAGATCTGGCAGATTTTGTGTGGAACTGTGTTACTCGACAACCCATTACACCTCTGGGGACAGGCATCCCATTCCATGTAGTTTCTGCTTCCTACACTAGATGTATGCACAGCCCAAACGCCATTCGGAAGCCAATACCTCAGCCCGAAATGTAAACAGCTGTATTGGAAATGGCTGTTTGGTATGTGAAACAACTCTGCAAAGTTATGTAAATAAAATGTTCATATATGGACTGAGGTGAGTAGTAATTTATTTAGTTACCTTTATACATACTGATGTTACTTTTGATAAAATATAAATACAATACCCTTGTAATATTAAATTATAATGTAAAATGTGACTGGGACTTAGCAGTCTTGACAAGTCCAGTGCACTGCCTTCACAATTTCGAAATTAGACTAATTTTTTGTGGCTTTTC